>NC_133669.1:1755000-4155000 GCF_048934315.1 Petromyzon marinus
AGTTCTCCGTAGGAAAGAGTGCCGCAAAATCCATTGTCGGACTTTATTTCTGCGCTCCTGGGTCTGTGCTTCGCGTCTTCGCCATCCCGCAATGACCGGCGTGGTGAGCCTTGGCCAAATAACCCCCAGCACGATGACTCGCACGGCGCAGGGAGGCCCTCATCCAGCAGCGCGCCGAAAACAGGCTCCGTACCGCGGGCAAGAACGCAACATCGACCGCTGCGTCCCTGACCCACAGTGGACGGACGAGCACGAGATGACGAAAGACGCGCGCGCGTGCGTGCGTGCGTGCAGGACGGCAAGAAGTGCGTGCGCGTGTACGTGGCGGAAAAGCCGGTGCGCCTCGAGCTGTCGGGCTGCGTGTCGCGCGCCGCCTTCCAGCTGCGCTACTGCGGCGGCTGCACGGACGGGCGCTGCTGCCGGCCCCTGCGCACGCACACAATCCCCGTCGACTTCGACTGCCCCAACGATGGAGGGCGCGCCGGTGGCGGTGCCGCGGGGGCCGCCACCGGCACCGCCACGACCGTCAGGTGGAACGTCATGTGGGTTCGGAGCTGCTCGTGCCACTGGGACTGCGTGAACCCCAACGACATGTTCGCCGAGCTCGGCAACTTCCAGGTGCTCAAGGAGGAGGAGGAGGAGCAGGAGGAGGAAGAGGGGAACGCGCGCGCCATCGAGAACTGAGCGAGGCTGAGAACGGTTCGAACCGTCCCCGGAGATCCGTCGAGAGGGGAGCAGCGAACGTCTCGTTGTGCGCGGTCTCTCTTGTCGTCGCCAGGGCTTCATTTCTCACCTAATATTCCCCTCCGGATCGCTGCCGATGCAATTGCAGTGGCTGGCACGTGATTAGTCGTAGCCACCTGCTGCGAGGAGAGGTTTACTGGATGTGGGGCGCCGGGTGTGGATATATTTTCTGGGTCGCCGATCCAGACATATCCAGATGAAATGAAGCCCTGGTTATTATGGGAGTTACAACAGATGTTCAATCTGTTGCGCGACATCCCAACGTTACCGCATTTATCGGGCCCGATGGACGTGTAACTGTCGAACGTTCATTTTTTTCCAACACCGCGCCGATGTCTCCATCATTACCGACAGGCCAAACGTGTTTCAGTCACTCGTCAAGATGTGTGCATAGTTCACAGCGTACGTGGACAACCGTCCGTGGAAGACAAGGTGCGAATCGGTGAAGGAGTTTATGGTTCCGCCGCTAAAGTGGCTTCGGCGACGCATGCTCTCTCACCACGTGCTGCTGGGAGAATCGGCCTCTCCATCCAGTGTCCGGTGAAAATGCGGCAATGTTTCCGTCACCGAAGATGTGGAGGGTGACATCTCCCACGACGGCGCGTGTCACCCGGTTCACCAACGCGCGAATCACGCTCCGTGTGCGAGAGGCGAGCGATCGGAGCCGGCGCGTCTGGTCGTGTCGAGCGATCGCGTGTTCGACAGCAGCGACGGCGACTCCGTGTTGGGATGATCGTGATGATGGCGGTGATGTTGATGATAATGATTGGATTGTGAATGTCAGCAGCTGCAACCGACGAGTGGCCTGGTGATAACAATGTGGGCGACTGCTTACGAGTTTGTGCCCCGAACAGGGTCGATGCGTTAGGTGCACTTTGTCGAGAATTATTTCTTAAAGAAATCCATTTTAAAAAAAAAGTCAAAGTGTCTCCATGTTCAAATGAGCGTGGGGTGGTGCTAATGTCCGCCGGTGGCCTCGAACCAGCCATGGAAATTCCACATTTATAGTGGGGGAAACATGTTTTCCCCACGGGGCAACTACCATTGCCTCGAAAGCCATTGTACGCACTTTAACCCAAAGGGGTTAATGTTGGAATGGAAGCGAAATTGAAAAGGAATTTAAAAATGTGCATAAGATAATAAGAGGACTTCCGCTCAGCACAACCACACCCTTCGTATGTACTGCATGTATTTGCATGTTGAACTTTCTTTCGCACCGTACGTAGCCAACCGTGCTAATCAGAGTGTGCAGGGTAGGAGGACAACAAACCGAACGGACCTCGCCGTGCAACTCTTCTTCTGCAGCGGATGTCGACGCCAGCCGGGTTCCAGAAGACCTGTCTCACTGATGCTCACGCAATGAAGCAGAGCACAGACAGACGGACACAGTGGCCCCCAGGGTTCTCTCACAGCTCCCCTATTGGCGCGCCGACACGGTCCGTGTTCTCCTATGACGGCGCCGCTAGCCGCGTTCACGAAGATCACACCGCGTTCTGGAAAAATCTAATTATAATAAATAATTTAGAACGGGGGGGGGGGGGTAAAGCGCCAGCCCTCGATAACGCGCGAGGTGCGTAACGCAGGCCGAACAAAGCCCGAGGTGCACGGGGGGGGGGGGGGGGGTGGCATCTAGAAGAATCCAGCAGCATCCCAACGCCTCGCGCGATGCTACGCCGAGGCAGCCGTACGACCGCTTGTTCCTACTCGCGCTGCGACGTAGTTCCGTTCACTCAATCGCGTTGGAGCCAAATCGCATCCGCGTTATAAAAAATGTTTCCCTAAAACATGTAATCGCGTTATATCCCATTCGCGCTATGAAAACATGTGGTGTTACAGCAGAGCAGGCTGTACTTGATTCGCGGTGGGCGTGATGGTGCCCGGATGTTTGCTGCTGGTCCATGGTCCCAGACCCAGGGTATCTCACTTGTAAATAACCTCCTGGGGTGGCATCGCCCTCGTGTGTCACCAATTGCCGAACGTTGCCAGCCACAGTGATTTACGTGACAAGCGTTTTAAATGAGCGATGTTGACAAGTAATTCACCCCTCATCGGCCGCCTAAATCGGAAACGGCTAAAGTGTTTCGATTTAAAGCTTTCGTGATTGCAAGGATTCTTCTTCTTTGGTTCTTTCGGTAAAGTCACGTACAATGAGAATAAAATAATAAATTGACAGTCTCATTCTACGTGACTTTACCGAAAGAACCAAAGAAGGCTAAAGTGTTGCTACGTTTGTTGGTACCAAGTTGCATTCTGTCCCATGGACTATTCTACCTGGTAACTGCAGGGCCGAGGTGCTCACTTGTTCATTTAATTTACGCTGATAATGCCAGATTGCTTTTCTTGCTTGTTAATGTTGCAAGGTTTGGAACCATTACATGTTAAGTGCTTTGCCTGCCACATTATTCCAACTGAAGAATGGGGGCAGTGAAGGTGACCAGGTTGGCTTAAAGGTCAGAGCTCTCAGCCAGCACGATGGAAATCCTGGCACTGAATCCCAGGTTTCAGCCGCCCGTGATGGATCTGTGTTCTCAAGTGTGATGAGTTGATCATCTCAGCCTGCTTGAAAATTACTGCAAAGAAAGCCAAAAATAGCCATCACACAAAATTAGTATTCTATGGGTCTTTCGGTAAAGCCACGTAAATAGAAAAATAATATCACGACGTTTCGATCGCAACACAAGCAATCGTCTTCAGGTGAGACGATTGCTTGTGTTGCGATCGAAACGTCGAGATATTTTTTATTATTTTTCTATCTACAAGGCTTTACCGAAAGACCCATAGAATATGTATTCCTGCAGTCACGAAAGCTTTAAGTCAAAACACTAAATTAGCTTTGGCAATGTTCGGTGTCATATAATGAACACATTTTGCAGAGTATCCAAGTTGTGACAGTCGTGTGGACGAAGAGGTCAACTGAAGCGACCTCAGAAATAGTTCTGTGATCTCATCTCGTGCGGCCGTTCTCCGACACAAGGTGGTACACTTCAGGCTGCACAGTATCGAATGGGATGTCTTCATCTCAGTACATGATGCTGAAATTACAATTGGAATACAAGGGGTGGGCGGTGATGGGGGAAGTCAGTATAATGCACAATTATAAAGTCACGATGATGAAATAACTCTTAACCACGTAAACCATTTCCTAATGTAATGTTACCGTGTATCATGCGGCACAAACTCAGGAGCAATTAAACAGCTCGCTCAGCCTAACGACAAATTAATGTTAGCGTTACCACAAATTGCATGTACCCCCTAAGTACCCCCCTTGCCGAGCAATGAACATCACGTTGTGTGCGGCTTACGGAGCTCACGGAACATTGAGACAATTCCACCGTGAAGAGAACAAAAAGGCAGCCAGGCGTTTAAAATCCTCTGCAATGATTGTACAAGCCCTCTTTGTTATTCCACTGCTGGACGAGGGCCTCCCCATGCCTTGTGGGTCGCGTGGGTTGTTTAAGCATCCTTCAGGCTGGTCAGCGCAGATAAGTGAAGGCGGACAGCATAGGCGTTGGAGCACCACTGCGGTACAATGCTGTGCGCTGCACAGTGCTCTGCTGACAATGTAGCCCCGCAGCAGCATATAGCGCCTGTGTGATGCGTGGTGGCCACCCATCCATTCCTTCGAAGTGACAATCCAGACGTGAGGTCAATTTATTTGGGCCACTGGCCTACTGTGTATTGGAAGAAACCACGGCTGCTGCCTCCACGTGTAATCGAGCGCCCACGCAGGATTGGTCGTTTGGACGCAGCAACTGCGAGCACACAGCCCACGGTGGGCTTTTAATCCCCAGCGGGATTCTTCACGGAACCACAGCGTCCTGTCGTCAAGCGCTCGTTCACATGGCCGAGCTGCAGAGGCCAAGGGGTCGCGAGCTTGTGGGGCATAGCTCCGAGCGGCGCCAAGGCGACAGTTTAACTCAGCTCCCTCCCAGAACCGCTGAAAAGCCACACCTGTGGCCCTTACGACTGCAGAGGCACCGAGTTGATGCGGATACAATGTCCCCGCATGCATGCACGACGCTCGACGCAGTGAACGTCGCAGCGAAGGACGCCGCGGTTCTCGGTAGCTCCCTCCCTCCGATGTTTTGCTTCTTGACGACGGCTCCAGGAACGTGGAGCAAAAACGTCGTGACATCGTGCGCTAAAACGGCCGGCGGTACAGAAATCAGATGGGAGAACGATGCAAAATATTTCTTAAGATGCCACGGCAAAGGCTTCACGGCTACGGCGCTCGCTGGCGTGTAGGGCTGTGAACGCGCTTGACAGACTCGGCTCACACGCGGGTCAGCGGAAGCGGTAACAGAACACACGATCTTGCTCGCACGGTGCCAACCACTGGCCAACATGGCTGGCCGCACTCGTGCGCCATCTGTGAGCTCCTGATCACGGATGGCTTCAAGGGTGACGGGGAGTGTTCCCATGACTGGTGCTAAGGGCAAGCGATAGGGGAAGCGCTCGGGCTGCCGTTCGGCCTTGAGTCGTGTCAATGTATATCCTCTAGTAGTGCTTGTGGCTTTTTATTTTATCCCCCGACGTATATTTGCTGCAAACGAAATAAAAATAAAGCAATATTGAGTTTTTTTTCACAACCGGTGCTTAAATGTTGAGACGCGTGTTTTCACATTCTCAGTGGCACAGGTGCCACATTCATCATAAGCATAAGTTCAACTTGTGGTTATGATGAATGTGGTACCTGTGCCTGTACCACATTCATCACAAGCATAATGTTTGCTCGCTCTGAAGCGAGGGGACGACTCAGAGGCGCGAGGCACCACAGACAAGCGGGAGGGCGGCAGCAGCAGCCACGCGGTAAACAGGCGCCAACAATTGCCCAAGCTCTGCTGTTCTCTATGTGTACGTATGTTGAACTTCTTTCGCACCGTACATAGCCAACCGTGCCAAGTGGAGTTGCGGGGTAGAGACAAACTAAATACAAGCAGTTTTACAATGGGGGAATAATGGCCACAGTGAGCAGACAAGGCTGCGACTCCAAAGACCGGACAGTCCAAGACGAGCGTGCCCAGAGCTTCGGCTCGTCAGGGCCATCGCCACCTACCCAGCAACGGGCCACGTGGCGAGGTATCAGAGGCGCCACACACTTGCCACTTCATCGCGACGTGTAACCCCACTCAGCTGACATCCCGTGGCAAGTCGTGGCACATCGTTACAGCAGACTCAACAAAAGCATCCCCGTGTCAATTACGGAGAAAAGCTCTTTTATTGTAGCTCGTTTACAGCACTGAAAATACGCACACTGAATTTAGTTGAAGACGGTGGCAGCTACAAACCACGTCTCAGGTTTCTCCAGGCTTGGGTTCCACATGCAGGTGGACTCGTTCAGAATTTTAATTGTGATAATGCAGCAGGCCTGCGCTCCCAGCAGACCGGTTCTCCTGTAAAGCCACACCGACTACACACACTCGTCTACAGCCCCAATTCAGAAACTCTCATTTAATTCCAAGGAATTAATGAATTCACCTGTGCACACCGCCTAAAACTAAGCAAACCCGAGTCAAGAGTTTTGTTTCCCCCAAACTGGACCAATGAGCCACGACCGCGTTGACAAGTGGACCAGACATCTGCCAGGTCGTTCGAGCGGCCTGTGTACCGTACGGCGACGCTGCCACACTCCGGGCTCCAACAGTTACCAAAACAGCTGCGGTGAGCCTGCCATCGTGACACTGCTCCGGCACAAGTCTGGCAGGCACTCTACCGGAACAGCTTCAGTAACGGGGCTCACCATCGCTTCTCAAGGGGAACGCGGGCTTCCTGGTGCACATTTTCACACCTCCGATGAACAGTTGGCTACATGCGGTGTGAAAATTCAACATACATACACCCCCAGCGCATGCTCATTAGCGGAACGCACAAATACCACGTTGTGGTAATAGTGAAGTATTGCTTAAAGGGCAGTGCCCTTCTAGGAACAATACCCTCTGTTGATGCAGGGAAGCTCCGAGGTAACGTACTTTACATTATCAGGAGGGCCCTGCACTGGGATGTTTTGGCTAATTCCACGAATGAGTGGCATGCGAGAGAAAATTGGGGACGCAGGAGAAAACACAGCACGCATTACTAAGCTAACGGTCCAAGTTCTACACAGGATTAAAAAAAACATATTTGCTGCGATACCTTTCCCCAGGTCACCACGCAGCCCTAAAATGGTTTGGGACTTTCACAAAATCCGTGATCCACCAAGTCTTAGTTTCCACAGTGCTGGATCAAAGATAGGCATCACTTCGCCTGGCTACTAGAGTTCTTCTAAACAGGACATTTATGTACAGTTCCGTCTGTGGAGAGTGTCTTTTAACATCTCCCAACTCTGCTGCTAATTTCCTTGCGCACAGCAAGTGCGGAAATGAAAAAGATATCTCGTGATGATGCATGGCAATGTATTGTATTCCGCATCCTGTAGATGGCAGCAGCTCGCACCTGTGTCAACAGGGAGACGTACAAGCCAATGCATACACACACACACATGGCTTCCAAGGTATCAGTGAACTCACACGAATGGGCGAGTCCAATAAAGTAAAAGGCCTCAATTTCTGAGTAGAACTAGTGAGCGTTAAATATTGAACTGAAAACTAATTAAATATCCCAGCCAAATTCAAAGGCGGGTTTTGAACAACGACCTTGTTCTGACACTAAACGGACCACATAATGGGTGTTCATGGCTGGCTCTTGGCTAAAACATCATAATTTACAAAACAAATATCAACTGCTCAAGTTTCCCAATTAAACATTTTTGGAGAAAAACACTGGTCCCGAAAATCCGAGGGCTGATGGGGTAAATCATTAGGTTTATGTTTACATGGACTCTGCCTTGTCTTACAAGTAACACAACTGCCCAGTCGATGCAAAGCACATTTTGAATAAGCCTACGTGTTTACCAAACTGTAAATACATGACAAATAGTACCGAACCACAGGATCCAATATTTCCACACTCTGGATCAATTTATGCTAATTCCGAATTAAACTACTTCCTAAGGCATAGCCAACCATGACCTATTCTCATTGTGTCCATACTGAAACATTTAAGTGCTTGCCCAAATGTTTAAAGTTCAACTGATGAAGACAATTCAGAAGCAGACCAAGGTGCGGACCGGAGTTCGCCTTCTCACTCCGGTCACGTCCAAACCCAGCCGCCGAGTCAGCTTTGCCAGACCGACGGTCCGCCTTCAAGTAACACCGTTCTCCGCTTCATGACCACTCCACACAGGGCGCGGGACGTGAAGCCGCTCTTGGGTGTGTACGTCTCCGATGACCCCCGGGTACAGCAGGTAGCCCCAGCAGGAGCTACTGCTACTGCTGCCACTGCCAAAAACGCTCAGGCGGCCATCGGCAAGGCAGGCTGTCCTCCCACCTCATGACCACACACAAGCGACGGTACAACTGGCGGCATCTGAACAGTCGTCGAGTGCTACTGCGGCCGAATCTAGTGTTCGAACTTGAGAAATATTAACGAGCGTCATTCTGCTTTAAGCTTAAAAAGAGTCGAAACTATTATCTACAATTGCTTTTCCAATTATGCCCCGAGAGAATGCACACTCCAGGGGTGGGCGCGATCAGCTGCTGAGCGCGAGCGTCGTCGGTTCAACTACACTGCGGATGTCAACGATGGGCCGCGTGGCTCACAGCAGCCTCCGAAGAGGCGCAAGAGCTTCACGGCCACAGTAGTTCTGTCTGGTGCTGCTATCCATCCATAAGACACATTGGGAGCCAGAGATGAGCAGGGATGGCAATCTCTCCATCACCAGAGCTGACCCTCTCATATTGCACACTTGGATCACACACACACACACACCCCCCGAGCATGTCATGACACAGACTGTTACTTTAAATCATGCAGGTATGGAGACGTACTTAAGAATTCAATTATAGCTATTAAAAGCCACATATACTTATAGAATAATAGCAATAATAAGAATGGCACTATGATTTGTCAAGAGTAATTTACAATGTAATACATACAGGTGAGAGACGTCTATGGCATCAGTCACTTCGCAGGTTGCTGCTTCAACTGCCAGCGCAGACCGTGACACCCGCTGTCGCTACATCGCACAACATCACAAGCAAACGTGCGGCATTGCTGGAACTTTTTAACGGCAATATTATTCGCACTTTAGATGAAAGAACTTTGGCTGCGTGATCTTCATTTGCAGCATGCCAAACATAAAGTTTTTTTGTGTACCAAAAAAACCTAAGATTTTACGCCTTCAGAAATCCCTTACCGTTGTCGCTTCTCTAAGTTCTGCTTCTCACAATCCATAAGCAAAATGAATTGCGGAAGAAAGAAAAATTTAACTAACGTGCACGAGTGTATAAGTGGTGGCCTTAGGAAGCCTAAACAGATGAAATCCTCTACGACTGGAAGTGCCTCCCATCTCACTCAAGATTCCACAAGGTCCACCGAGGCCCTACAGCGGCCTATCCCCAGCCTGTCTGCTGGGCCGGCCACCGGACAAGTGTGAGGTGGCCATGCACGTACACGTACTGCCACTTTTTATCAAATGACCAAAACTCTCGTGAAGAAATGATAAGGTCCCGGGCAAAGCCACACTTTGCGGTGATGTGAAACGGCCGTGGAGAGCACGCCACGCGGGGCGCGGGAGGTGAAACGGTCGCCACCACCGCTGCCGCCGCCGCCGGACAGAGGAAGGCGGAGCGAGGGGGGTTAAGACATGGTCGACGTGCCGCTCATGTCGCTCACTCCCAGTCTTCCCAGTCGCCTTCCATCTAAGAGTCGTACGCACACACGCACACGCACACACACGCAGAACGCACACACAGGGGCAGTCGCCGTCAGTGGCCATCGCCGTCAGTGGCCATCAGTCAGGATTATTCCGTAGATGCAAGCGGACGTAAGCTCAAACCACATGCAGCACGCAGAAACATAAAACCACATGCATGAAAAACAAACGATGTGTGCAACACACACACACAACAAATGAAACACAGATACACAAACATGAGGGCAAATTTAACGGGACTTCGGCGCCCTCTAGTGGCCGACAACGGCACCTGCCTTTAGTGATCAAATATGGGAGTGCAAGACGAAGGGTGGGATTCGGACAAACCGGCGTTCCGATAACCCGGCTAAGGGCGAGCTTCGACGCAAACGGATGGACTAGAGGTCAAAGAAGCGTAGCACCTCCCCAGACGCCTCTGCTTTGGCCAGCGCCTGCTGTATCTCCTCCTCCGTCATGTCCAGTTCAAACTCCTTCTCCCAGTCCTCGCTTATGTCTGTGCTGGAGCCTGCAAGAATCCACATGCATCAGAGTCAAAATATTTGCAGCTACCGCACAGTTAGAGACGTGACCTTATCATCACAGCATGTGACATTAATGTCGAGTGAGTATTACGTTTTATTTCCATTGTGGTGCAAGCACCTTTTCCACAGCTTACGTGACGTGCACATGACACAAAACCCAACTCCGGCCAGAGTCCAGCCGAAACGTGAAAACCACGCAACGCAAAGGCAGCCGAGTAGAGACCACGAAGACAACGGAGAGACAAGAGCCGCCCCCCAGTGGCGCCCCCCAAGACCCAGAAGGTCACAGAAAGGGGATGGCGAGAGCAACGGGCGGCGCCGTACCGATCTTGGCGCTGTTGGACGGCGTCGACTTGCCGCTGTCCGACCGCAGCTCCAGCACACGCAGGTCTGTCACCGCCTCGTCCTTGCCGGCCGCGGGAGGAGGCGTCGGGGACGCCGAGTCCCTCCGCTCGCCCGCGCCGCCGTCTCCGGCGGCGGCCGCGCGCGACACGAGCGTCTCCGCGGTCACCGTGTCCGAGGAGGTCACGGTCTCCGAGGACGCGGAAGGGGGGAGAGCGTCAGGCGCGGCGCCGGCGTCAGCCCTCGAGTCCGCGGCGGGCGAGGAGGGGGTCGGTTTGTCGGAATCGTGGCGGGCGGGGGGCCCGCTCGACGAGAGCGCCGTCTCCGTGAGTTCGCTCAGCGTCTGTGCCGGCGAGCTCGGGGGGTGCGGCGCATCCGCGGAGGGGGGCTCGTGGCGGGTCCCGTCGGCCTCGGGGTGGGAGGGGCGGACGTGGCCGACTCTGCTCTCCTTCTTGGAGTCCAGGAGATCGTCTGCAGGAGCACACGGGCGGTGGCAGAGCACGCACTAAGCTCAGCTCACCTATTCCTGCATTTAAAGTTGCTATCTCATGTAACTTGTAAAATGGATAACGTGTTAATTACAAGCTGAAAAGCTGGACCATTCAGGGGCGCGACGTCACTTTGTTACACCCACACACTCGCATGCTAATTGCACTGGAATTCAAAATGACGTTATTAATTTATTTAATTAGATATCTCTGTAAGAATTTTGTTGCCATTGTTGTCCAAAATCTTTAAGAGATGTGGACACTGGTATTGGCAAGCTGTGTGACCAGTTTAATAGTTACCGTTTGACGGGGAATTGACATGTTCTCATGTTAAACTCGTGAAGTGCCCTCAGAAAGATGGACACATTTCCCCAGCACAGCGACGAGTAAGCTCTCAGCACCTTTACAAAAATACAGGGATGTTTCCTGTCACCGAGACGAGAGATCATGACGTTTCATGCAACGGTTCTCATAAATAAAATAAAAAAACTGAAGACCAGTCAGTCCAAAAACGTCTCTCATTTGTGTCTAATTAACATGACGCCTTCAGGCACTACAGGCACAACAAAGCACCACAACATAAAAATTAAACATTCTGAAATAAAATCACGACTTCGTAGGAGCACATTTTCACAGGCCCAAAAGTTACAACATTGCGGTGTTTCTTTACACCAGCGCAGTAAGCCTTTACTTGTAGAATGCATATCGCGTATGACTATCAGAGAAGCAGGCATGGAACCCACGCTCCTGATAACCCAGCAACGGTGAAATGTTATGGCTGCGTCATGTGGGGGGGAAGTGGCGCACCCGCAGACTCACCCTCCTCATCTTCCCAGCCCAGCTCCTTGTCCTGGCTGCTGGGGTCTGCCCTCTTCATCAGATCAGCTCTCCGTGCCTCGTCCTTCTCGCACACGCAAAGGGTCAGGCACGCACCAGGCTCAGATGGCACGCGCCGTTCACCGGCGCCGAACGTCGCTTTTGTTCGTGATCTTTCCGTCCAATTCGTTCATTGTACAAAAACTAAGCAGATCCACGCAAACAGCACGAGAAGCTCTTTTAAAATGAAACGAAAAAAGCCAACTTGTTTCAAATTTAGTGTTACATAAACGATGTTATCAAATCAATCACTTTGCAATGTTGATTCTCCACCTGCAGATGACTGGCTTAAGCACGCACAGAAGCAATGGAAGGGGGCTGGGGAACAACATGGATAGTTATTCATACGGCTCAATTTTCAACCCACCTTAGGACCTGCACATTCCAGACACCCGTCTGTAAACGGGAAAATGCCTCTTCCCGATAAACCGTTTGGAGAGATGGAATAATACTACCAGCAGCACACTGTGGCTATCAAACAAACCGAGGAGGAGACTCCATTGGCTCTACGGAGTAAGGCCAACAGCATTAGCGAGAGCCAAGTGACTGCGCAAAGGGTACCTCTCACAACTCTTCGCACAGTCACTTGGCTACATTTAGCACGGTTGGCTACGTATGGCGCGAAAGAAGTTCAACACACAGACGTACACACCTGTTCCAACTGGTAGACCTTGTAGAAGTAGCGGTGCCAGAACTCCAGGTGGGACACGGCCGCAGGCACCTGCGTGGGTGATTACCACCGCAAACAGTTCCGGGATTCATTCCACTTTCGAACCTGCTTGAGCAGAAGTACCCCTTAAAAAAAACATTGTCAACCACTGCAGTTAATCCCCCCTCTTCTATTATATTCAAATTGTGCTATCAGTGTCACATCAGACGATTAATAAATTCCCGTTCTGAACTGTCGCAGCAAGAAGTGCACCACCGTGTCACGAGAATGCCCCTGGAAGATGTTGAAGGGCTACTTTTGAAGCGACTTCAATAGGCCTGTCAGTCGCCATGGAGCTATCTTCCCACCTGCACTGCTACAGTAAGAGAAATACAACAATAGGCTTTTCATCCGTGTTTATTCCGTAAACGAGAGCTCAATCTTTTGGTTTGATCACAGGGCGGGTGGGAAAGTGCTGACCACTAATGCGGCTTTTCACAGACACAAGAGTGACCCAAAAGTGATGACAATTTAACCCTCTTTATCCGCATCTATCCATGCAGCTAATAGGAGCACTTTCTGACGTCAAATACAGACACTGGGATCCACCAATAGCGCCGGCACATCGGCGCGGACAAGAGGTGCCTCACTGTGGTGGACACGTCGGTGTACCCGTCGGTGGCTCCTGGTTAAGGGCAGCCGTGACCGCGCCATCTCACCAGGCGCGTGTAGAGGGCGCGGATCGCGGGGCACGCGACCAGCAGCTCCGCCGTCTCCGCCTTGCGCTCCTCCAGGCTGAAGCTCTCGGCCCACGACATAAAATGCTCCTGGAGGCCTGGGCGCAGTGCACGCACACACACGCGTGGTACGGAGACTCTGCTAAGAACCATTCTCAGGTTGAGACACCGTTATCACTATCAGCACCAGCAGCAGCCATGAAAGCCTCCCCAATCTGTTGCCATCTCTCGCTGTCGCGAGAATGGAATGAACAAAGTGGATGTAACAATCCACCTAGCACCTGCACACAAGCTGATTTTATCGCTCCATTTCCGTGGTGTATGCCTTCTTGAGCGTCCTGCCAAAGCCCATTTGGTTTGTCGTGAACCTACAGTGAGGGAAAAAAGTATTTGATCCCCTGCTGATTTTGTACGTTTGCCCACTGACAAATAAATTATCAGTCTATAATTTTAATGGTAGGTTTATTTGAACAGTGAGAGACAGAATAACAAAAAAATCCAGAAAAACGCATGTCAAAAATGTTATAAATTGATTTGCATTTCAATCAGGGAAATACGTATTTGACCCCTCTGCAAAACATGACTTAGTACTTGGTGGCAAAACCCTTGTTGGCAATCACAGAGGTCAGACGTTTCTTGTAGTTGGCCACCAGGTTTGCACACATCTCTAGAGGGATTTTGTCCCACTCCTCTTTGAAGATCTTCTCCAAGTCATTAAGGTTTCGAGGCTGACGTTTGGCAACTCGAACCTTCAGCTCCCTCCACAGATTGTCTATGGGATTAAGGTGTGGAGACTGGCTAGGCCACTCCAGGACCTTAATGTGCTTCTTCTTGAGCCACTCCTTTGTTGCCTTGGCCGTGTGTTTTGGGTCATTGCCATGCTAGAATACCCATCCACGACCCATTTTCAATGCCCTGGCTGAGGGACGGAACTTCTCACCCAAGATTTGACGGTACATGGCCCCGTCCATCGTCCATTTGATGCGGTGAAGTTGTCCTATCCCCTTAGCAGAAAAACACCCCCAAAGCATGTTTCCACCTCCATGTTTGACGGTGGGGATGGTGTTCTTGGGGTCATAGGCAGCATTCCTCCTCCAAACACGGCGTGTTGAGTTGATGCCAAAGAGCTCCATTTTGGTCTCATCTGACCACAACTTTCACCCCGTTGTCCTCTGAATCATTCAGATGTTCACTGGCAAACTTCAGACTGGCATATATATGTGCTTTCTTGAGCAGGGGGACCTTGCGGACGCTGCAGGATTTCAGTCCTTCACGGCGTAGTGTGTTACCAATTGTTTTCTTGGTGACTATGGTCCCAGCTGCCTTGAGATAATTGACAAGATCCTCCCATGTAGTTCTGGGCTGATTCCTCACCGTTCTCATGATCATTGCAACTCCACGAGGTGAGATCTTGCATGGAGCCCCAGGCCGAGGGAGATTGACAGTTCTTTTGTGTTTCTTTCATTTGCGAATAATCGCACCAACTGTTGTCACCTTCTCACCAAGCTGGTTGGCAATGGTCTTGTAGCCCATTCCAACCTTGTGTAGGTCTACAATCTTGTCCCTGACATCCTTGGAGAGCTCTTTGGTCTTGGCCATGGTGGAGTTTGGAATCTGATTGATTGATTGCTTCTGTGGACAGGTGTCTTTAATACAGGTAACAAGCTGAGATTAGGAGCACTCCTTTTAAGAGTGTGCTCCTAATCTCAGCTCGCTACCTGTATAAAAGACACCTGGGAGCCAGAAATCTTTCTGATTGAGAGGGGGTCAAATACTTATTTCCCTCATTAAAATGAAAATCAATTTATAACATTTTTGACATGCGTTTTTTCTGGATTTTCTTGTTGTTAGTCTGTCTCTCACTGTTCAAATAAACCTACCATTAAAATGATATACTGATCATTTCTTTGTCAGTGGGCAAACGTACAAAATCAACAGGGGATCAAATACTTTTTTCCCTCACTGTATATATGTTCTCGAATCCATGTGATGAGATACAACTATATCCTACAATTTGTTCAGGCTACTCTGAAGCACCTAAGTGCCAATTGCCACACAGTTTGTCGCTATAAAAAAAGAAAGTGATTACAAATCCCAATACGGAATCCTTCCGAAAAACAGGTTTTGAGACTCAGCAAGGCAAGTTGATGGAGCAATACATACAAGGCCATTTGGATGATATACTTACAGGAAGACCCAATCCACAAAACACAGCTCTCACCTTGCAGGCACACCAACAATGCGTGTATCCCAGGCTGCCCAACACAAGTTTAAGCTTTGTTAATAAACAAGATTTTAAAATCACTGTCAAACACTCCATATCGCGTGATATCGCGCCTCCACTTAGCACGGTTGGATACGTACAGTACAAAAGAAGTTCAACATACATTTCACCGCATTGCCGCTGCATAAAAATACACGAGAGTGACGTGACAGTGATATACCTAGAGTGCCATGATTACATGTCCGAGCGTGATTTTAAGTCCATTCTTTCACTGTGGAAGTTTCGAACGAGATGCTGCGCAGCTGTGGACACAGCACCAATACAGCTTAAGTCTGCATCTGCAAAATGAGACCCGTTCATTTATTTCTTGGGTTACACCTTACGTTAACAAGGAGTGAGAGTGCACTGCGCTCTGCTCACCATCAGGCTCATTGCAGTACGTGGCAGGGTCGGCTTGCAGGCTGTACAGCCGGGCCTGCAAAGCGTCATGTTCAATCAACACACAGAACCTCACCTCACAACACTGCGTTGATATGCATCCACATAGCCTAGACTTACACCAGCCATACAATGTGTGATACTTTTGTTTAGTCAGTTCTTAAATAAAGTATTTGGTCCTTGTATATTTTTCAGTACATAATGATTTAGCCGCATTACAATTCTATGAATTGTCCTGATGTAAAGTTGTGATGTAATGGTGAAAGTAGTGCCTATGGTTGCTGCAGGGTTTACGTGAACCAATCGTATACTAAGGATTAAACAGATTCTTACACACAAGATCAGATATGCATATCCTAAGTGTAAAAATCGATGTTCATAATTATTTTAGACATTTTTTTTAAACACTCTTCCATACCCTTTCATATTTTTGGTTGCGAGTTAAAAACTGTTTTGTAAAATGAAGATAAATCCAGGGAACACGTGGGGATAACAGAAAGACACAGAGCACAGCAAAACGTAAGACCTTGACGCGGTCGTAGGGCTCCGTGGAGCCGTCCGGAGTCGCCACCAAGGCCACCTCGTCGCAGTCCAGGGTTCGGTCAGGCGAGGGTGAAAACGCGTCGGAGATAACCCCAAACAGGCTCGAGAGGCTCTCCTTCATCTTCCGCCCCGTGTCCGTCGAGCCGTCAGCCTGGGTGTGCAACGACGACACCAGTGACGACACCAGTGACGACAGCAGTGACGACATCAGTGACACCAGTAATTACACCAGTGACGACACCAGTGATTACACCAGCGACGACACCAGCGACGACACCAGTGACGACACCAGTGACGACACCAGTGACGACACCAGTGACGACACCAGTGACGACACCAGTGACGACACCAGTGACGACACCAGTGACGACACCAGTGACGACACCAGTGACGACACCAGTGACGACACCAGTAATTACACCAGTGACTACACCAGTGACGACACCAGTGACGACACCAGTGACGACACCAGTGACGACACCAGTGACGACACCAGTGACGACACCAGTAATTACACCAGTGACGACACCAGTGACGACACCAGTGACTACACCAGTGACGACACCAGTGACGACACCAGTGACGACACCAGTAATTACACCAGTGACTACACCAGTGACGACACCAGTGACGACACCAGTGACGACACCAGTGACGACACCAGTGACGACACCAGTGACGACACCAGTGACGAGCGGGGACAGTCATAGTGAGGGTGCGTGGGGGCCCGGGGCAAATCACACTGTGTGGGCCACCCCCCCCAACGCTTTCAAACAAAACCGGAAGTACTACATCTGACATGGTGAGGTTGAGGCACGGGGTCCCCTATAAAACGAGGGGGGCCCGGGGTAGTCGCTCCAATTCGCCGCACCCTAGGGAGAGCTCTGGTAACAACACACACAGCAAGCGACCACCCCAGAGCCTGACACCGCGACCGGGGCAGCCAGGCCTGCCGTGCACGGTGGTACTCTTTTCTAGGTCAAGCTGTCGGCAACTGCCACTAGAATCAATAATAACGATTTCTCTATGACAAGGCCAAAACAGTTGTCCGTAGGAGATTAAATGGGTTTGAACACCACACAGAACAGCAGACAATGAAATAAATCAGCAGCAGAATGGCCATAGCCACGAACTGTACACGTGTTACACTGTACATTGATCCATCACACATGCAATTGACAATTATGTGAATTTACTATTGCATTGACTTTCAGCAAATGTATTTACGTGTTAAATGCACATGTAGTATGCAAGTGACGATTCAGTACCCCCAGCAATTCGGGGGCCGATTCAATAATCAATTCCTTTTTTTGCATTGTTTTAAATCGCTTCTTGTTTCTTGTGCCTCGTTTTGCATATTTGTTCCCTACATTAGTCAATGTCGGATCAGCATATTATTTGCATATAGTTGCATAAAAACTTAAACCGATCATTGAATGCAAAATATGATACATGTACCATCAGCTTGACATGTATCGATCACAACTTAACCTTTTCCCTTTCCTAGATGACTGCAAGTTGCAGGGTGGGTCCCGTTCACCGCTGAATCTTGGAACTCGTAAGCGGTTCAATGTTAATTTTATTTAGAGGCATAGCACCATTGCTTTTAAAGACATTGTATTCACCGCAGGGAACCGTAGCAACACGACTGCACTCTACGATAACTTGCGCCAAATTGTGCCAAAATCAATCCCGCATGGCTTTGTGGAAGCCTCGTAACCAATAAAGTTATCATTTTTTTCTTCCAATTCCGTTCCGATGGCACGTGTCATGGATAATGAAGAAAATCCGATGACGTACGTGTACGTACGTCTACGTACGTCACCGGAACAAGACAGGGTTAAGAATCCATATCAATCAATCGATGCACCGGGGGTCAAGGGTGTTGTGGGTGCCGCGAGTGTCACGCGCGTCACGGAGCACTACTGGCAGTGGCGGCGGGAGCGGGGGTGGCCCCACCGCGAGCTTGTCGCGCATGGCCGAGGCGGTGGCGGCGATGGTCGACGTGGTGTCGTGCTGCACCACCTCCGTGAACTCCGTCAGGTCGCGCTTGATGAACTCCAGCGCTTCCGACGACTGTGGAGACGCGGACACAGCCACGTGGAGTCGTAACAATATATTAATAATCATGAATTAATAATGATACGTGAATAATAAGTTGGAGGGCTTGAGCGATCTTTGTCCATGGATCATACGGTGCTGTACACAATATGCAGAACAAGAAAGAAGCAATAAGCATAACAACCTTTCAATAAAAAAACAATCTAATCATAATAAGAAAAGGAGGGGAAGAGCCTGAAGATAAAATGAGATTAAAGCCTTCTTATATAGGAATTTTTAAGTTGAAACAAACATCTCAATTTAAGTAAAATCCCTGAAGTCTTTTGGCAAACCGTGCCAGAGTCTAGGGGCTATGCAGGCCACAGCCCGTAGAGCGGAGCCTTCACCTCGGAGTGGCACACTCAATGGCAACCATTCGTTTGCATCAACAACCACATTTCACAGGGTCACGGGCATCTCTTCTGCTTCATATGCAATGAACACCTCCGATTAGCATGACTGGCGACATACAGTGCAAAGAAGTTAAACATACATACATCTCAAAGTGCATACCATGATTTATAGCGTGCCATGGCAAATGCCTGCTACTAGCAATCCTCACTCCCACTCAAAGGAACGATAGCTATTAAAACTTGTAAATGTGGAAGATATCATGTAGAATGATGAACTAGAGATTCACAAGATTAACAAACATCGGGCAGAAAAGTTACTCTGAGTAAAGTTTATATTTGCTAAGGTGCTTGTTTCTCTGCAGGTAGTCCTGAAATGACGTTACTCCAGTTCGTCCATTGCTTAGTCCATTGCCCCGATGCCGGTGTATCCCATATCTATGTATCTCTCCCACATCCCATGTCCACAATGTCACCTTGTGTTGTCATCTCTCCTGGTCGCTCACCATGTTTCCGTTTCCCATGCCATTGTTTCCCACCATATCTACCATGTCTGATGTCTCATTGTGTCATCTCCCGGTTCAATACTTTTCTCCTTGTGTCTGCCAAGTTCCCCAATGTTTCTTCTGCTCAATCTCCGTATGGCTCGTCTCCCATTGTCTCACGGTGCTGTCTTCTTCATGTTTACTTCCTGTTTACTCCGTGTCACCGTGTCCCCGTGGGTTTCCTCGCTCCTCACCTTGCTCCGCGCCGTCTCCAGGGTGGAGTGAATCCAGCTGCCCCACCAGCCGCCGCCAGCCTCCCTGCACACGACGAACACAGACGGCAGAGACGGAGTTAGCGAGGTAGTAAACAATGGTGAGGGTTAAGCATTGGGCAATTGGGTTAGACTTGATGTAGGGAACCTTACGGTTTGGAGTCACGGTTGAGTTTTGGGGGTTTGTTTAGAGCTCGGATAAAGGTTAGGATTAGGGTCCAAGCTGGGCGTCGGTTTGCAGGTAGCAGAGCTGGGAGCAGGGTTACAGGCACAGATTGTAGGTTGGTAGGTTCAGGGTATATCCCTAAGGGTAGGGTTAGAGATGGGTTTGCGTTAGTGCGAGAGTGGGTGGAGAGGTGATTAGCGCACTGGTGGAGCAACTTAAGTTCAACTCCTGGCCAAGATTGGTATCAACTCTGAGCGAAATCTGCACTAGTCCAGCGCCCCACTCCCATCGTCACCAACCAGGGTAGGGGTAGAGCTAGGAGACACCAGGGTAGGGGTAGAGTTGGGTGACACCAGGGTAGGCGAGAACTAGGGGACACCAGGGTAGGGGTAGAGTTGGGGGACACCAGGGTAGGGGTAGAGCTAGGGGACACCAGGGTAGGGGTAGAGCTAGGGGACACCAGGGTAGGGGTAGAGATAGAGGACACCAGGGTAGGGGTAGAGCTAGAGGACACCAGGGTAGGGGTAGAGTTGGGGACACCAGGGTAGGGGTAGAGTTGGGTGACACCAGGGTAGGGGTAGAGTTGGGTGACACCAGGGTAGGGGTAGAGTTGGGTGACACCAGGGTAGGGGTAGAGCTAGGGGACACCAGGGTAGGGGTGGGGTTGGGGGACACCAGGGTAGGGGTAGAGCTAGGGGAAACCAGGGTAGGGGTAGAGTTGGGTGACACCAGGGTAGGGGTGGAGTTGGGTGACACCAGGGTAGGGGTAGAGTTGGGTGACACCAGGGTAGTGGTGGAGTTGGGTGACACCAGGGTAGGGGTAGAGTTGAGTGACACCAGGGTAGGGGTAGAGTTGGGTGACACCAGGGTAGGGGTAGAGCTAGGGGACACCAGGGTAGGGGTAGAGTTGGGTGACACCAGGGTAGTGGTGGAGTTGGGTGACACCAGGGTAGGGGTAGAGTTGGGGGACACCAGGGTAGGGGTAGAGTTGGGTGACACCAGGATAGGGGTAGAGCTAGGGGACACCAGGGTAGGGGTAGAGTTGGGTGACACCAGGGTAGGGGTAGAGCTAGGGGACACCAGGGTAGGGGTAGAGCTAGGGGACACCAGGGTAGGGGTAGTTGGGGGACACCAGGGTAGGGGTAGAGTTGAGTGACACCATGGTAGGGGTAGAGCTAGGGGACACCAGGGTAGGAGTAGAGTTGGGCGACACCAAGGTAGGGGTAGAGCTAGGGGACACCAGGGTAGGAGTAGAGCTAGGGGACACCAGGGTAGGGGTAGAGCTAGGGGACACCAGGGTAGGGGTAGAGCTAGGGGACACCAGGGTAGGGGTAGAGCTAGAGGACACCAGGGTAGGGGTAGAGCTAGAGGACACCAGGGTAGGGGTAGAGTTGGGGACACCAGGGTAGGGGTAGAGTTGGGTGACACCAGGGTAGGGGTAGAGTTGGGTGACACCAGGGTAGGGGTAGAGTTGGGTGACACCAGGGTAGGGGTAGAGCTAGGGGACACCAGGGTAGGGGTGGGGTTGGGGGACACCAGGGTAGGGGTAGAGCTAGGGGAAACCAGGGTAGGGGTAGAGTTGGGTGACACCAGGGTAGGGGTGGAGTTGGGTGACACCAGGGTAGGGGTGGAGTTGGGTGACACCAGGGTAGTGGTGGAGTTGGGTGACACCAGGGTAGGGGTAGAGTTGAGTGACACCAGGGTAGGGGTAGAGTTGGGTGACACCAGGGTAGGGGTAGAGCTAGGGGACACCAGGGTAGGGGTAGAGTTGGGTGACACCAGGGTAGTGGTGGAGTTGGGTGACACCAGGGTAGGGGTAGAGTTGGGGGACACCAGGGTAGGGGTAGAGTTGGGTGACACCAGGATAGGGGTAGAGCTAGGGGACACCAGGGTAGGGGTAGAGTTGGGTGACACCAGGGTAGGGGTAGAGCTAGGGGACACCAGGGTAGGGGTAGAGTTGGGTGACACCAGGGTAGGGGTAGAGTTGAGTGACACCAAGGTAGGGGTATTGTTGGGGAACACTAGGGTAGGGGTAGAGTTGAGTGACACCAGGATAGGGGTAGAGTTGAGTGACACCAGGGTTGGGGTAGAGCTAGCGGACAGCAGGGTAGGGGTATTGTTGGGGCACACTAGGGTAGGGGTAGAGTTGAGTGACACCAGGGTAGGGGTAGAGTTGGGTGACACCAGGGTAGGGGTAGAGTTGAGTGACACCAGGGTAGGGGTAGAGTTGGGGGACACCAGGGTACGGGTAGAGTTGGGTAACACCAGGGTAGGCGTAGCGTTGGGGGACACCAGGGTAGGGGTAGAGCTAGGGGACACCAGGGTAGGGGTAGAGTTGGGTGACACCAGGGTAGGGGTAGAGTTGGGGGACACCAGGGTAGGGGTATAGTTGAGTGACACCAGGGTAGGGGTAGAGTTGGGGGACACCAGGGTAGGGGTAGAGTTGGGGGACACCAGGGTAGGGGTAGAGTTGGGGGACACCAGGGTAGGGGTAGAGTTGGGGGACACCAGGGTAGGGGTAGAGCTAGGGGACACGAGGGTAGGGGTAGAGCTAGGGGACACCAGGGTAGGGGTAGAGTTGGGTGACACCAGGGTAGTGGTAGAGTTGGGTGACACCAGGGTAGGGGTAGAGTTGGGGGACACCAGGGTAGGGGTAGAGTTGGGTGACAGCAGGGTAGGGGTAGAGCTAGGGGACACCCGGGTAGGGGTAGAGTTGGGGGACACCAGGGTAGGGGTAGAGTTGGGTGACACCAGGGTAGGGGTAGAGTTGGGTGACACCAGGGTAGGGGTAGAGCTAGTGGACACCAGGGTAGGGGTAGAGTTGGGTGACACCAGGGTAGGGGTAGAGCTAGGGGACACCAGGGTAGGGGTAGAGCTAGGGGACACCAGGGTAGGGGTAGAGCTAGGGGACACCAGGGTAGGGGTAGTTGGGGGACACCAGGGTAGGGGTAGAGTTGAGTGACACCAGGGTAGGGATAGAGCTAGGGGACACCAGGGTAGGGGTAGAGCTGGGTGACACAAGGGTAGGAGTAGAGCTGGGTGACACAAGGGTAGGAGTAGAGCTAGGGGACACCAGGGTAGGGGTAGAACTAGGGGACACCAGGGTAGGGGAAGAACTAGGGGACACCAGGGTATGGGTAGAGTTGGGTGACACCAGGGTAGGGGTAGAGCTAGGGGACACCAGGGTAGGGGTAGAGCTAGGGGACACCAGGGTAGGGGTAGTTGGGGGACACCAGGGTAGGGGTAGAGTTGAGTGACACCAGGGTAGGGGTAGAGCTAGGGGACACCAGGGTAGGGGTAGAGTTGGGTGACACCAGGGTAGGCGAGAACTAGGGGACACCAGGGTAGGGGTAGAGTTGGGGGACACCAGGGTAGGGGTAGAGCTAGGGGACACCAGGGTAGGGGTAGAGTTGGGTGACACCAGGGTAGGGGTAGAGTTGGGTGACACCAGGGTAGGGGTAGAGTTGGGTGACACCAGGGTAGGGGTAGAGCTAGGGGACACCAGGGTAGGGGTGGAGTTGGGGGACACCAGGGTAGGGGTAGAGCTAGGGGACACCAGGGTAGGGGTAGAGTTGGGTGACACCAGGGTAGGGGTAGAGTTGGGGGACACCAGGGTAGGGGTAGAGTTGGGTGACACCAGGGTAGGGGTAGAGCTAGGGGACACCAGGGTAGGGGTAGAGTTGGGGGACACCAGGGTAGGGGTAGAGTTGGGTGACACCAGGGTAGGGGTAGTGTTGAGTGACACCAGGGTAGGGGTAGAGTTGGGTGACACCAGGGTAGGGGTAGAGCTAGGGGACACCAGGGTAGGGGTAGAGTGGAGTGACACCAGGGTTGGGGTAGAGCTAGGGGACACCAGGGTAGGGGTAGAGTTGAGTGACACCAGGGTAGTGGTAGAGTTGAGTGACACCAGGGTTGGGGTAGAACTAGCGGACACCAGGGTAGGGGTATTGTTGGGGCACACTAGGGTAGGGGTAGAGTTGAGTGGCACCAGGGTAGGGGTAGAGTTGAGTGACACCAGGGATGGGGTAGAGCTAGCGGACACCAGGATAGGTGTAGAGTTGAGTGACACCAGGGTAGGGGTAGAGCTAGGAGACACCAGCGTAGGGGTAAAGTTGGGGGACACCAGGGTAAGGGTAGAGTTGGGGGACGCCAGGGTAGGGGAAGAGTTAAGTGACACCAGGGTAGAACTAGGGGATGCCAGGGTAGGGGTAGAGTTGGGTGACACCAGGGTAGGGGTAGAGTTGGGTGACACCAGGGTAGGGGTAGAGCTAGGGGACACCAGGGTAGGGGTAGAGCTAGGGGACACCAGGGTAGGGGTAGTTGGGAGACACCAGGGTAGGGGTAGAGTTGAGTGACACCAGGGTAGGGGTAGAGCTAGGGGACACCAGGGTAGGAGTAGAGTTGGGCGACACCAAGGTAGGGGTAGAGCTAGGGGACACCAGGGTAGAAGTAGAGCTAGGGGACACCAGGGTAGGGGTAGAGCTAGGGGACACCAGGGTAGGGGTAGAGTTGGGTGACACCAGGGTAGGGGTAGAACTAGGGGTCAACAGGGTAGGGGTAGAGTTGGGTGACACCAGGGTAGGGGTAGAGTTGGGTGACACCAGGGTAGGGGTAGAGCTAGGGGACACCAGGGTAGGGGTAGAGTTGAATGACACCAGGGTTTGGGTAGAGCTAGGGGACACCAGGGTAGGGGTAGAGTTGGGTGACACCAGGGTAGGGGTAGAGTTGGGTGACACCAGGGTAGGGGTAGAGCTAGGGGACACCAGGGTAGGGGTAGAGGTAGGGGACACCAGGGTAGGGGTAGAGTTGGGTGACACCAGGGTAGGGGTAGAGTTGGGTGACACCAGGGTAGGGGTAGAGTTGAGTGACACCAGGGTAGGGGTAGAGTTGGGTGACACCAGGGTAGGGGTAGAGTTGAGTGACACCAGGGTAGGTGTAGAGTTGAGTGACACCAGGGTAGGGGTAGAGCTAGGAGACACCAGCGTAGGGGTAAAGTTGGGGGACACCAGGGTAAGGGTAAAGCTAAGGGCTACCAGGGTAGGGGTAGAGCTAGGGGACACCAGGGTAGGGGTAGAGTTGGGTGACGCCAGGGTAGGGGTAGAGTTGGGGGACGCCAGGGTAGGGGAAGAGTTAAGTGACACCAGGGTAGAACTAGGGGATGCCAGGGTAGGGGTAGAGTTGGGTGACACCAGGGTAGGGGTAGAGTTGGGTGACACCAGGGTAGGGGTAGAGCTAGGGGACACCAGGGTAGGGGTAGAGCTAGGGGACACCAGGGTAGGGGTAGTTGGGAGACACCAGGGTAGGGGTAGAGTTGAGTGACACCAGGGTAGGGGTAGAGCTAGGGGACACCAGGGTAGGAGTAGAGTTGGGCGACACCAAGGTAGGGGTAGAGCTAGGGGACACCAGGGTAGAAGTAGAGCTAGGGGACACCAGGGTAGGGGTAGAGCTAGGGGACACCAGGGTAGGGGTAGAGTTGGGTGACACCAGGGTAGGGGTAGAACTAGGGGTCAACAGGGTAGGGGTAGAGTTGGGTGACACCAGGGTAGGGGTAGAGTTGGGTGACACCAGGGTAGGGGTAGAGCTAGGGGACACCAGGGTAGGGGTAGAGTTGAGTGACACCAGGGTTGGGGTAGAGCTAGGGGACACCAGGGTAGGGGTAGAGTTGGGTGACACCAGGGTAGGGGTAGAGTTGGGTGACACCAGGGTAGGGGTAGAGCTAGGGGACACCAGGGTAGGGGTAGAGGTAGGGGACACCAGGGTAGGGGTAGAGTTGGGTGACACCAGGGTAGGGGTAGAGTTGGGTGACACCAGGGTAGGGGTAGAGTTGAGTGACACCAGGGTAGGGGTAGAGTTGGGTGACACCAGGGTAGGGGTAGAGTTGAGTGACACCAGGGTTGGGGAAGAGCTAGGGGACACCAGGGTAGGGGTAGAGTTGGGTGACACCAGGGTAGGGGTAGAGTTGGGTGACACCAGGGTAGGGGTAGAGCTAGGGGACACCAGGGTAGGGGTAGAGTTAGGGGACACCAGGGTAGGGGTAGAGTTGGGTGACACCATGGTAGGGGTAGAGTTGGGTGACACCAGGGTAGGGGTAGAGTTGAGTGACACCAGGGTAGGGGTAGAGTTGGGTGACACCAGGGTAGGGGTAGAGTTGAGTGACACCAGGGTTGGGGTAGAGCTAGGGGACACCAGGGTAGGGGTAGAGTTGGGTGACACCAGGGTAGGGGTAGAGTTGGGTGACACCAGGGTAGGGGTAGAGCTAGGGGACACCAGGGTAGGGGTAGAGCTAGGGGACACCAGGGTAGGGGTAGAGTTGAGTGACACTAGGGTTGGGGTAGAGCTAGGGGACACCAGGGTAGGGGTAGAGTTGGGTGACACCAGGGTAGGGGTAGAGTTGAGTGACACCAGGGTAGGGGTAGAGCAAGGGGACACCAGGGTAGGGGTGGAGCTAGGGGACACTAGGGTAGGGGTAGAGTTGGGTGTCACCAGGGTAGGGGTAGAGTTGGGTGACACCAGGGTAGGGGTAGAGCTAGGGGACACCAGGGTAGGGGTAGAGGTAGGGGACACCAGGGTAGGGGTAGAGTTGGGTGACACCAGGGTAGGGGTAGAGTTGGGTGACACCAGGGTAGGGGTAGAGTTGAGTGACACCAGGGTAGGGGTAGAGTTGGGTGACACCAGGGTAGGGGTAGAGTTGAGTGACACCAGGGTTGGGGAAGAGCTAGGGGACACCAGGGTAGGGGTAGAGTTGGGTGACACCAGGGTAGGGGTAGAGTTGGGTGACACCAGGGTAGGGGTAGAGCTAGGGGACACCAGGGTAGGGGTAGAGCTAGGGGACACCAGGGTAGGGGTAGAGTTGGGTGACACCATGGTAGGGGTAGAGTTGGGTGACACCAGGGTAGGGGTAGAGTTGAGTGACACCAGGGTAGGGGTAGAGTTGGGTGACACCAGGGTAGGGGTAGAGTTGAGTGACACCAGGGTTGGGGTAGAGCTAGGGGACACCAGGGTAGGGGTAGAGTTGGGTGACACCAGGGTAGGGGTAGAGTTGGGTGACACCAGGGTAGGGGTAGAGCTAGGGGACACCAGGGTAGGGGTAGAGCTAGGGGACACCAGGGTAGGGGTAGAGTTGAGTGACACCAGGGTTGGGGTAGAGCTAGGGGACACCAGGGTAGGGGTAGAGTTGGGTGACACCAGGGTAGGGGTAGAGTTGAGTGACACCAGGGTAGGGGTAGAGCAAGGGGACACCAGGGTAGGGGTGGAGCTAGGGGACACTAGGGTAGGGGTAGAGTTGGGTGTCACCAGGGTAGGGGTAGAGTTGGGGGACACCAGGGTAGGGGTAGAGCTAGGGGACACCAGGGTAGGGGTAGAGTTGGGGGACACCAGGGTAGGGGTAGAGTTGGGGGACACCAGGGTAGGGGTAGAGCTAGGGGACACCAGGGTAGGGGTAGAGTTGGGGGACACCAGGGTAGGGGTAGAGTTGGGGGACACCAGAGTAGGGGTAGAGCTAGGGGACACCAGGGTAGGGGTAGAGTTGGGTGACACCAGGGTAGGGGTAGAATTGGGGGACACCAGGGTAGGGGTAGAGCTAGGGGACACCAGGGTAGGGGTAGAGTTGGGGGACACCAGGGTAGGGGTAGAGTTGGGGGACACCAGGGTAGGGGTAGAGCTAGGGGACACCAGGGTAGGGGTAGAGTTGAGTGACACCAGGGTAGGGGTAGAGCTAGGGGACACCAGGGTAGGGGTAGAGTTGGGGGACACCAGGGTAGGGGTAGAGTTGGGGGGCACCAGGGTAGGGGTAGAGCTAGTGGACACCAGGGTAGGGGTAGAGTTGGGTGACACCAGGGTAGGGGTAGAGCTAAGGGACACCAGGGTAGGGGTAGAGCTAGGGGACACCAGGGTAGGGGTAGAGCTAGGGGACACCAGGGTAAGGGTAGAGCTAGGGGACACCAGGGTAGGGGTAGTTGGGGGACACCAGGGTAGGGGTAGAGCTAGGGGACACCAGGGTAGGGGTAGAGCTAGGTGACACCAGGGTAGGGGTAGAGTTGGGTGACACAAGGGTAGGGGTAGAGCTAGGGGACAACAGGGTAGGGGTAGAACTAGGGGACACCAGGGTAGGGGTAGAGTTGAGTGACACCAGGGTAGGGGTAGAACTAGGGGACACCAGGGTACGGGTAGAGTTGGGTGACACCAGGGTAGGGGTAGAGCTAGGGGACACCAGGGTAGGGGTAGAGCTAGGGGACACCAGGGTAGGGGTAGTTGGGGGACACCAGGGTAGGGGTAGAGTTGAGTGACACCAGGGTAGGGGTAGAGCTAGGGGACACCAGGGTAGGAGTAGAGTTGGACGACACCAAGGAAGGGGTAGAGCTAGGGGACACCAGGGTAGGAGTAGAGCTAGGGGACACCAGGGTAGGGGTAGAGCTAGGGGACACCAGGGTAGGGGTAGAGTTGGGTGACACCAGGGTAGGGGTAGAGTTGGGTGACACCAGGGTAGGGGTAGAGTTGGGTGACACCAGGGTAGGGGTAGAGCTAGGGGACACCAGGGTAGGGGTGGAGTTGGGGGACACCAGGGTAGGGGTAGAGCTAGGGGACACCAGGGTAGGGGTAGAGTTGGGTGACACCAGGGTAGGGGTAGAGTGGGGGAACACCAGGGTAGGGGTGGAGTTGGGTGACACCAGGGTAGGGGTAGAGTTTGGTGACACCAGGGTAGGGGTAGAGTTGGGGGACACCAGGGTAGGGGTAGAGTTGGGTGACACCAGGGTAGGGGTAGAGCTAGGGGACACCAGGGTAGGGGTAGAGTTGGGTGACACCAGGGTAGGGGTGGAGTTGAGTGACACCAGGGTAGGGGTAGAGTTGGGGGACGCCAGGGTAGGGGTAGAGTTAAGTGACACCAGGGTAGAACTAGGAGACGCCAGGGTAGGGGTAGAGTTGGGTGACACCAGGGTAGGGGTAGAGTTGGGTGACACCAGGGTAGGGGTAGAGCTAGGGGACACCAGGGTAGGGGTAGAGCTAGGGGACACCAGGGTAGGGGTAGTTGGGAGACACCAGGGTAGGGGTAGAGTTGAGTGACACCAGGGTAGGGGTAGAGCTAGGGGACACCAGGGTAGGAGTAGAGTTGGGCGACACCAAGGTAGGGGTAGAGCTAGGGGACACCAGGGTAGAAGTAGAGCTAGGGGACACCAGGGTAGGGGTAGAGCTAGGGGACACCAGGGTAGGGGTAGAGTTGGGTGACACCAGGGTAGGGGTAGAACTAGGGGTCAACAGGGTAGGGGTAGAGTTGGGTGACACCAGGGTAGGGGTGGAGTTGAGTGACACCAGGGTAGGGGTAGAGTTGGGGGACACCAGGGTAGGGGTAGAGTTGGGTGACACCAGGGTAGGGGTAGAGCTAGGGGACACCAGGGTAGGGGTAGAGTTGAGTGACACCAGGGTTGGGGTAGAGCTAGGGGACACCAGGGTAGGGGTAGAGTTGGGTGACACCAGGGTAGGGGTAGAGTTGGGTGACACCAGGGTAGGGGTAGAGCTAGGGGACACCAGGGTAGGGGTAGAGGTAGGGGACACCAGGGTAGGGGTAGAGTTGGGTGACACCAGGGTAGGGGTAGAGTTGGGTGACACCAGGGTAGGGGTAGAATTGAGTGACACCAGGGTAGGGGTAGAGTTGGGTGACACCAGGGTAGGGGTAGAGTTGAGTGACACCAGGGTTGGGGAAGAGCTAGGGGACACCAGGGTAGGGGTAGAGTTGGGTGACACCAGGGTAGGGGTAGAGTTGGGTGACACCAGGGTAGGGGTAGAGCTAGGGGACACCAGGGTAGGGGTAGAGCTAGGGGACACCAGGGTAGGGGTAGAGTTGGGTGACACCATGGTAGGGGTAGAGTTGGGTGACACCAGGGTAGGGGTAGAGTTGAGTGACACCAGGGTAGGGGTAGAGTTGGGTGACACCAGGGTAGGGGTAGAGTTGAGTGACACCAGGGTTGGGGTAGAGCTAGGGGACACCAGGGTAGGGGTAGAGTTGGGTGACACCAGGGTAGGGGTAGAGTTGGGTGACACCAGGGTAGGGGTAGAGCTAGGGGACACCAGGGTAGGGGTAGAGCTAGGGGACACCAGGGTAGGGGTAGAGTTGAGTGACACCAGGGTTGGGGTAGAGCTAGGGGACACCAGGGTAGGGGTAGAGTTGGGTGACACCAGGGTAGGGGTAGAGTTGAGTGACACCAGGGTAGGGGTAGAGCAAGGGGACACCAGGGTAGGGGTGGAGCTAGGGGACACTAGGGTAGGGGTAGAGTTGGGTGTCACCAGGGTAGGGGTAGAGTTGGGGGACACCAGGGTAGGGGTAGAGCTAGGGGACACCAGGGTAGGGGTAGAGTTGGGGGACACCAGGGTAGGGGTAGAGTTGGGGGACACCAGGGTAGGGGTAGAGCTAGGGGACACCAGGGTAGGGGTAGAGTTGGGGGACACCAGGGTAGGGGTAGAGTTGGGGGACACCAGAGTAGGGGTAGAGCTAGGGGACACCAGGGTAGGGGTAGAGTTGGGTGACACCAGGGTAGGGGTAGAATTGGGGGACACCAGGGTAGGGGTAGAGCTAGGGGACACCAGGGTAGGGGTAGAGTTGGGGGCCACCAGGGTAGGGGTAGAGTTGGGGGACACCAGGGTAGGGGTAGAGCTAGGGGACACCAGGGTAGGGGTAGAGTTGAGTGACACCAGGGTAGGGGTAGAGCTAGGGGACACCAGGGTAGGGGTAGAGTTGGGGGACACCAGGGTAGGGGTAGAGTTGGGGGGCACCAGGGTAGGGGTAGAGCTAGTGGACACCAGGGTAGGGGTAGAGTTGGGTGACACCAGGGTAGGGGTAGAGCTAAGGGACACCAGGGTAGGGGTAGAGCTAGGGGACACGAGGGTAGGGGTAGAGCTAGGGGACACCAGGGTAAGGGTAGAGCTAGGGGACACCAGGGTAGGGGTAGTTGGGGGACACCAGGGTAGGGGTAGAGCTAGGGGACACCAGGGTAGGGGTAGAGCTAGGTGACACCAGGGTAGGGGTAGAGTTGGGTGACACAAGGGTAGGGGTAGAGCTAGGGGACAACAGGGTAGGGGTAGAACTAGGGGACACCAGGGTAGGGGTAGAGTTGAGTGACACCAGGGTAGGGGTAGAACTAGGGGACACCAGGGTACGGGTAGAGTTGGGTGACACCAGGGTAGGGGTAGAGCTAGGGGACACCAGGGTAGGGGTAGAGCTAGGGGACACCAGGGTAGGGGTAGTTGGGGGACACCAGGGTAGGGGTAGAGTTGAGTGACACCAGGGTAGGGGTAGAGCTAGGGGACACCAGGGTAGGAGTAGAGTTGGACGACACCAAGGAAGGGGTAGAGCTAGGGGACACCAGGGTAGGAGTAGAGCTAGGGGACACCAGGGTAGGGGTAGAGCTAGGGGACACCAGGGTAGGGGTAGAGTTGGGTGACACCAGGGTAGGGGTAGAGTTGGGTGACACCAGGGTAGGGGTAGAGTTGGGTGACACCAGGGTAGGGGTAGAGCTAGGGGACACCAGGGTAGGGGTGGAGTTGGGGGACACCAGGGTAGGGGTAGAGCTAGGGGACACCAAGGTAGGGGTAGAGTTGGGTGACACCAGGGTAGGGGTAGAGTGGGGGAACACCAGGGTAGGGGTGGAGTTGGGTGACACCAGGGTAGGGGTAGAGTTTGGTGACACCAGGGTAGGGGTAGAGTTGGGGGACACCAGGGTAGGGGTAGAGTTGGGTGACACCAGGGTAGGGGTAGAGCTAGGGGACACCAGGGTAGGGGTAGAGTTGGGTGACACCAGGGTAGGGGTGGAGTTGAGTGACAACAGGGTAGGGGTAGAGCTAGGGGACACCAGGGTAGGGGTAGAGTTGAGTGACACCAGGGTAGGAGGTAGAGTTGAGTGACACCAGGGTTGGGGTAGAACTAGCGGACACCAGGGTAGGGGTATTGTTGGGGCACACTAGGGTAGGGGTAGAGTTGAGTGGCACCAGGGTAGGGGTAGAGTTGAGTGACACCAGGGATGGGGTACAGCTAGCGGACACCAGGATAGGGGTATTGTTGGGGCACACTAGGGTAGGGGTAGAGTTGAGTGACACCAGGGTAGGGGTAGAGTTGAGTGACACCAGGGTAGGGGTAGAGTTGAGTGACACCAGGGTAGGTGTAGAGTTGAGTGACACCAGGGTAGGGGTAGAGCTAGGAGACACCAGGGTAGGGGTAAAGTTGGGGGACACCAGGGTAAGTGTAAAGCTAAGGGATACCAGGGTAGGGGTAGAGCTAGGGGACACCAGGGTAGGGGTAGAGTTGGGTGACACCAGGGTAGGGGTAGAGTTGGGGGACGCCAGGGTAGGGGAAGAGTTAAGTGACACCAGGGTAGAGCTAGGGGACGCCAGGGTAGGGGTAGAGTTGGGTGACACCAGGGTAGGGGTAGAGTTGAGTGACACCAGGGTAGGGGTAGAACTAGGGGTCACCAGGGTAGGGGTAGAGTTGGGTGACACCAGGGTAGGAGTAGAGCTAGGGGACACCAGGGTAGGGGTAGAGCTAGGGGACACCAGGGTAGGGGTAGTTGGGGGACACCAGGGTAGGGGTAGAGTTGAGTGACACCAGGGTAGGGGTAGAGCTAGGGGACACCAGGGTAGGAGTAGAGTTGGGCAACACCAAGGTAGGGGTAGAGCTAGGGGACACCAGGGTAGGAGTAGAGCTAGGGGACACCAGGGTAGGGGTAGAGCTAGGGGACACCAGGGTAGGGGTAGAGTTGGGTGACACCAGGGTAGGGGTAGAACTAGGGGACACCAGGGTAGGGGTAGAGTTGGGGGACACCAGAGTAGGGGTAGAGCTAGGGGACACCAGGGTAGGGGTAGAGTTGGGTGACACCAGGGTAGGGGTAGAATTGGGGGACACCAGGGTAGGGGTAGAGCTAGGGGACACCAGGGTAGGGGTAGAGTTGGGGGACACCAGGGTAGGGGTAGAGTTGGGGGACACCAGGGTAGGGGTAGAGCTAGGGGACACCAGGGTAGGGGTAGAGTTGAGTGACACCAGGGTAGGGGTAGAGCTAGGGGACACCAGGGTAGGGGTAGAGTTGGGGGACACCAGGGTAGGGGTAGAGTTGGGGGGCACCAGGGTAGGGGTAGAGCTAGTGGACACCAGGGTAGGGGTAGAGTTGGGTGACACCAGGGTAGGGGTAGAGCTAAGGGACACCAGGGTAGGGGTAGAGCTAGGGGACACCAGGGTAGGGGTAGAGCTAGGGGACACCAGGGTAAGGGTAGAGCTAGGGGACACCAGGGTAGGGGTAGTTGGGGGACACCAGGGTAGGGGTAGAGCTAGGGGACACCAGGGTAGGGGTAGAGCTAGGTGACACCAGGGTAGGGGTAGAGTTGGGTGACACAAGGGTAGGGGTAGAGCTAGGGGACAACAGGGTAGGGGTAGAACTAGGGGACACCAGTGTAGGGGTAGAGTTGAGTGACACCAGGGTAGGGGTAGAACTAGGGGACACCAGGGTACGGGTAGAGTTGGGTGACACCAGGGTAGGGGTAGAGCTAGGGGACACCAGGGTAGGGGTAGAGCTAGGGGACACCAGGGTAGGGGTAGTTGGGGGACACCAGGGTAGGGGTAGAGTTGAGTGACACCAGGGTAGGAGTAGAGCTAGGGGACACCAGGGTAGGAGTAGAGTTGGACGACACCAAGGAAGGGGTAGAGCTAGGGGACACCAGGGTAGGAGTAGAGCTAGGGGACACCAGGGTAGGGGTAGAGCTAGGGGACACCAGGGTAGGGGTAGAGTTGGGTGACACCAGGGTAGGGGTAGAGTTGGGTGACACCAGGGTAGGGGTAGAGTTGGGTGACACCAGGGTAGGGGTAGAGCTAGGGGACACCAGGGTAGGGGTGGAGTTGGGGGACACCAGGGTAGGGGTAGAGCTAGGGGACACCAGGGTAGGGGTAGAGTTGGGTGACACCAGGGTAGGGGTAGAGTGGGGGAACACCAGGGTAGGGGTGGAGTTGGGTGACACCAGGGTAGGGGTAGAGTTTGGTGACACCAGGGTAGGGGTAGAGTTGGGGGACACCAGGGTAGGGGTAGAGTTGGGTGACACCAGGGTAGGGGTAGAGCTAGGGGACACCAGGGTAGGGGTAGAGTTGGGTGACACCAGGGTAGGGGTGGAGTTGAGTGACAACAGGGTAGGGGTAGAGCTAGGGGACACCAGGGTAGGGGTAGAGTTGAGTGACACCAGGGTAGGAGGTAGAGTTGAGTGACACCAGGGTTGGGGTAGAACTAGCGGACACCAGGGTAGGGGTATTGTTGGGGCACACTAGGGTAGGGGTAGAGTTGAGTGGCACCAGGGTAGGGGTAGAGTTGAGTGACACCAGGGATGGGGTAGAGCTAGCGGACACCAGGATAGGGGTATTGTTGGGGCACACTAGGGTAGGGGTAGAGTTGAGTGACACCAGGGTAGGGGTAGAGTTGAGTGACACCAGGGTAGGGGTAGAGTTGAGTGACACCAGGGTAGGTGTAGAGTTGAGTGACACCAGGGTAGGGGTAGAGCTAGGAGACACCAGGGTAGGGGTAAAGTTGGGAGACACCAGGGTAAGGGTAAAGCTAAGGGATACCAGGGTAGGTGTAGAGCTAGGGGACACCAGGGTAGGGGTAGAGTTGGGTGACACCAGGGTAGGGGTAGAGTTGGGGGACGCCAGGGTAGGGGAAGAGTTAAGTGACACCAGGGTAGAGCTAGGGGACGCCAGGGTAGGGGTAGAGTTGGGTGACACCAGGGTAGGGGTAGAGTTGAGTGACACCAGGGTAGGGGTAGAACTAGGGGTCACCAGGGTAGGGGTAGAGTTGGGTGACACAAGGGTAGGAGTAGAGCTAGGGGACACCAGGGTAGGGGTAGAGCTAGGGGACACCAGGGTAGGGGTAGTTGGGGGACACCAGGGTAGGGGTAGAGTTGAGTGACACCAGGGTAGGGGTAGAGCTAGGGGACACCAGGGTAGGAGTAGAGTTGGGCAACACCAAGGCAGGGGTAGAGCTAGGGGACACCAGGGTAGGAGTAGAGCTAGGGGACACCAGGGTAGGGGTAGAGCTAGGGGACACCAGGGTAGGGGTAGAGTTGGGTGACACCAGGGTAGGGGTAGAACTAGGGGTCACCAGGGTAGGGGTAGAGTTGGGTGACACCAGGGTAGGGGTGGAGTTGAGTGACACCAGGGTAGGGGTAGAGTTGGGGGACACCAGGGTAGGGGTAGAGTTGGGTGACACCAGGGTAGGGGTAGAGCTAGGGGACACCAGGGTAGGGGTAGAGGTAGGGGACACCAGGGTAGGGGTAGAGTTGGGTGACACCAGGGTAGGGGTAGAGTTGGGTGACACCAGGGTAGGGGTAGAGTTGAGTGACACCAGGGTAGGGGTAGAGTTGGGTGACACCAGGGTAGGGGTAAAGTTGAGTGACACCAGGGTTGGGGTAGAGCTAGGGGACACCAGGGTAGGGGTGGAGCTAGGGGACACCAGGGTAGGGGTAGAGTTGGGGGACACCAGGGTAGGGGTAGAGTTGGGGGACACCAGAGTAGGGGTAGAGCTAGGGGACACCAGGGTAGGGGTAGAGTTGGGTGACACCAGGGTAGGGGTAGAATTGGGGGACACCAGGGTAGGGGTAGAGCTAGGGGACACCAGGGTAGGGGTAGAGTTGGGGGACACCAGGGTAGGGGTAGAGTTGGGGGACACCAGGGTAGGGGTAGAGCTAGGGGACACCAGGGTAGGGGTAGAGTTGAGTGACACCAGGGTAGGGGTAGAGCTAGGGGACACCAGGGTAGGGGTAGAGTTGGGGGACACCAGGGTAGGGGTAGAGTTGGGGGGCACCAGGGTAGGGGTAGTGCTAGTGGACACCAGGGTAGGGGTAGAGTTGGGTGACACCAGGGTAGGGGTAGAGCTAAGGGACACCAGGGTAGGGGTAGAGCTAGGGGACACCAGGATAGGGGTAGAGCTAGGGGACACCAGGGTAAGGGTAGAGCTAGGGGACACCAGGGTAGGGGTAGTTGGGGGACACCAGGGTAGGGGTAGAGCTAGGGGACACCAGGGTAGGGGTAGAGCTAGGTGACACCAGGGTAGGGGTAGAGTTGGGTGACACAAGGGTAGGGGTAGAGCTAGGGGACAACAGGGTAGGGGTAGAACTAGGGGACACCAGGGTAGGGGTAGAGTTGAGTGACACCAGGGTAGGGGTAGAACTAGGGGACACCAGGGTACGGGTACAGTTGGGTGACACCAGGGTAGGGGTAGAGCTAGGGGACACCAGGGTAGGGGTAGTTGGGGGACACCAGGGTAGCGGTAGAGTTGAGTGACACCAGGGTAGGGGTAGAGCTAGGGGACACCAGGGTAGGAGTAGAGCTAGGGGACACCAGGGTAGGGGTAGAGCTAGGGGACACAAGGGTAGGGGTAGAGTTGGGTGACACCAGGGTAGGGGTAGAGTTGGGGGACACCAGGGTAGGGGTAGAGCTAGGGGACACCAGGGTAGGGGTAGAGTTGAGTGACACCAGGGTAGGGGTAGAGCTAGGGGACACCAGGGTAGGGGTAGAGTTGGGGGACACCAGGGTAGGGGTAGAGTTGGGGGGCACCAGGGTAGGGGTAGTGCTAGTGGACACCAGGGTAGGGGTAGAGTTGGGTGACACCAGGGTAGGGGTAGAGCTAAGGGACACCAGGGTAGGGGTAGAGCTAGGGGACACCAGGGTAGGGGTAGAGCTAGGGGACACCAGGGTAAGGGTAGAGCTAGTGGACACCAGGGTAGGGGTAGAACTAGGGGACACCAGGGTAGGGGTAGAGTTGAGTGACACCAGGGTAGGGGTAGAACTAGGGGACACCAGGGTACGGGTACAGTTGGGTGACACCAGGGTAGGGGTAGAGCTAGGGGACACCAGGGTAGGGGTAGTTGGGGGACACCAGGGTAGGGGTAGAGTTGAGTGACACCAGGGTAGGGGTAGAGCTAGGGGACACCAGGGTAGGAGTAGAGCTAGGGGACACCAGGGTAGGGGTAGAGCTAGGGGACACAAGGGTAGGGGTAGAGTTGGGTGACACCAGGGTAGGGGTAGAGTTGGGTGACACCAGGGTAGGGGTAGAGTTGGGTGACACCAGGGTAGGGGTAGAGCTAGGGGACACCAGGGTAGGGGTGGAGTTGGGGGCCACCAGGGTAGGGGTAGAGCTAGGGGACACCAGGGTAGGGGTAGAGTTGGGTGACACCAGGGTAGGGGTAGAGTGGGGGAACACCAGGGTAGGGGTGGAGTTGGGTGACACCAGGGTAGGGGTAGAGTTTGGTGACACCAGGGTAGGGGTAGAGCTAGGGGACAACAGGGTAGGGGTAGAACTAGGGGACACCAGGGTAGGGGTAGAGTTGAGTGACACCAGGGTAGGGGTAGAACTAGGGGACACCAGGGTACGGGTACAGTTGGGTGACACCAGGGTAGGGGTAGAGCTAGGGGACACCAGGGTAGGGGTAGTTGGGGGACACCAGGGTAGGGGTAGAGTTGAGTGACACCAGGGTAGGGGTAGAGCTAGGGGACACCAGGGTAGGAGTAGAGCTAGGGGACACCAGGGTAGGGGTAGAGCTAGGGGACACAAGGGTAGGGGTAGAGTTGGGTGACACCAGGGTAGGGGTAGAGTTGGGTGACACCAGGGTAGGGGTAGAGTTGGGTGACACCAGGGTAGGGGTAGAGCTAGGGGACACCAGGGTAGGGGTGGAGTTGGGGGCCACCAGGGTAGGGGTAGAGCTAGGGGACACCAGGGTAGGGGTAGAGTTGGGTGACACCAGGGTAGGGGTAGAGTGGGGGAACACCAGGGTAGGGGTGAAGTTGGGTGACACCAGGGTAGGGGTAGAGTTTGGTGACACCAGGGTAGGGGTAGAGTTGGGGGACACCAGGGTAGGGGTAGAGTTGGGTGACACCAGGGTAGGGGTAGAGCTAGGGGACACCAGGGTAGGGGTAGAGTTGGGTGACACCAGGGTAGGGGTGGAGTTGAGTGACACCAGGGTAGGGGTAGAGTTGGGGGACACCAGGGTAGGGGTAGAGTTGGGTGACACCAGGGTAGGGGTAGAGTTGAGTGACACCCGGGTAGGGGTAGAGTTGGGTGACACCAGGGTAGGGGTAGAGCTAGGGGACACTAGGGTAGGGGTAGAGTTGGGTGACACCAGGGTAGGGGTGGAGTTGAGTGACACCAGGGTAGGGGTAGAGTTGGGAGACACCAGGGTAGGGGTAGAGTTGGGTGACACCAGGGTAGGGGTAGAGCTAGGGGACACCAGGGTAGGGGTATTGTTGGGGCACACTAGGGTAGGGGTAGAGTTGAGTGACACCAGGGTAGGGGCAGAGTTGAGTGACACCAGGGTAGGGGTAGAGTTGAGTGACACCAGGGTAGGGGTAGAGCTAGGGGACACCAGGGTAGGGGTAGAGTTGGGTGACACCAGGGTAGGGGTAGAGTTGAGTGACACCAGGGTAGGGGTAGAGCTAGGGGACACCAGGGTAGGGGTAGAGTTGGGTGACACCAGGGTAGGGGTAGAGCTAGGGGACACCAGCGTAGGGGTAGAGTTGGGGGACACCAGGGTAAGGGTAGAGCTAAGGGACACCAGGGTAGGGGTAGAGCTAGGGGACACCAGGATAGGGGTAGAGTTGGGTGACACCAGGGTAGGGGTAGAGTTGGGGGACGCCAGGGTAGGGGAAGAGTTAAGTGACACCAGGGTAGGGGTAGAGCTAGGGGACACCAGGGTAGGGGTAGAGCTAGGGGACACCAGGGTAGGGGTAGAGCTAGGGGACACCAGGGTAGGGGTAGAGCTAGGGGACACCAGGGTAGGGGTAGAGTTGGGTGACACCAGGGTAGGGGTAGAGCTAGGGTACACCAGGGTAGGGGTAGAGTTGGGTGACACCAGGGTAGGGGTAGAGTTGAGTGACACCAGGGTAGGGGTAGAGCTAGGGGACACCAGGGTAGGGGTAGAGCTAGGGGACACCAGGGTAGTGGTAGAGTTGGGTGACACCAGGGTAGGGGTAGAGTTGGGTGACACCAGGGTAGGGGTAGAGTTGGGGGACACCGGGGTAGAGGTAGAGCTAGGGGACACCAGGGTAGGGGTAGAGTTGGGGGACACCAGGGTAGGGGTAAAGTTGGGTGACACCAGGGTAGGGGTAGAGCTAGGGGACACCAGGGTAGGGGTAGAGTTGAGTGACACCAGGGTTGGGGTAGAGCTAGCGGACACCAGGGTAGGGGTAGAGTTGAGTGACACCAGTGTAGGGGTAGAGTTGGGTGACACCAGGGTAGGGGTATAACTAGGGGACACCAGGGTAGGGGTAGAGTTGGGTGACACCAGGGTAGGGGTAGAGCTAGGGGACACCAGGGTAGGGGTAGAGCTAGGGGACACCAGGGTAGGGGTAGTTGGGGGACACCAGGGTAGGGGTAGAGTTGAGTGACACCAGGGTAGGGGTTGAGCTAGGGGACACCAGGGTAGGAGTAGAGCTAGGGGACACCACGGTAGGGGTAGAGCTAGGGGACACCAGGGTAGGGGTAGAGTTGGGTGACACCAGGGTAGGGGTAGAGTTGGGTGACACCAGGGTTGGGGTAGAGCTAGCGGACACCAGGGTAGGGGTATTGTTGGGGCACACTAGGGTAGGGGTAGATTTGAGTGACACCAGGGTAGGGGTAGAGTTGAGTGACACCAGGGTAGGGGTAGAGTTGAGTGACACCAGTGTAGGGGTAGAGTTGGGTGACACCAGGGTAGGGGTATAACTAGGGGACACCAGGGTAGGGGTAGAGTTGGGTGACACCAGGGTAGGGGTAGAGCTAGGGGACACCAGGGTAGGGGTAGAGCTAGGGGACACCAGGGTAGGGGTAGTTGGGGGACACCAGGGTAGGGGTAGAGTTGAGTGACACCAGGGTAGGGGTTGAGCTAGGGGACACCAGGGTAGGAGTAGAGCTAGGGGACACCACGGTAGGGGTAGAGCTAGGGGACACCAGGGTAGGGGTAGAGTTGGGTGACACCAAGGTAGGGGTAGAGTTGGGTGACACCAGGGTAGGGGTAGAGTTGGGTGACACCAGGGTAGGGGTAGAGCTAGGGGACACCAGGGTAGGGGTGGAGTTGGGGGACAGCAGGGTAGGGGTAGAGCTAGGGGACACCAGGGTAGGGGTAGAGTTGGGTGACACCAGGGTAGGGGTAGAGTTGGGGGACACCAGGGTAGGGGTGGAGTTGGGTGACACCAGGGTAGGGGTAGAGTTGGTTGACACCAGGGTAGGGATAGAGTTGGGGGACACCAGGGTAGGGGTAGAGTTGGGTGACACCAGGGTAGGGGTAGAGCTAGGGGACACCAGGGTAGGGGTAGAGTTGGGTGACACCAGGGTAGGGGTGGAGTTGAGTGACACCAGGGTAGGGGTAGAGTTGGGGGACACCAGGGTAGGGGTAGAGTTGGGTGACACCAGGGAAGGGGTAGAGTTGAGTGAAACCAGGGTAGGGGTAGAGCTAGGGGACACCAGGGTAGGGGTAGAGTTGAGTGACACCAGGGTTGGGGTAGAGCTAGGGGACACCAGGGTAGGGGTAGAGTTGAGTGACACCAGGGTAGTGGTAGAGTTGAGTGACACCAGGGTAGGGGTAGAGCTAGTGGACACCAGGGTAGGGGTAGAGTTGGGTGACACCAGGGTAGGGGTAGAGCTAGGGGACACCAGGGTAGGGGTAGAGTTGGGGGACACCAGCATAGGGGTAGAGTTGGGTGACACCAGGGTAGGGGTAGAGTTGGGTGACACGAGGGTAGGGGTAGAGCTAGTGGACACCAGGGTAGTGGTAGAGTTGGGTGACACCAGGGTAGGGGTAGAGCTAGGGGACACCAGGGTAGAGTTGGGGACACCAGGGTAAGGGTAGAGTTGGGCGACACCAAGGTAGGGGTAGAGCTAGGGGACACCAGGGTAGGAGTAGAGCTAGGGGACACCAGGGTAGGGGTAGAGCTAGGGGACACCAGGGTAGGGGTAGAGTTGGGGGACACCAGGGTAGGGGTAGAGTTGGGTGACACCAGGGTAGGGGTAGATTTGGGTGACACCAGGGTAGGGGTAGAGCTAGGGGACACCAGGGTAGGGGTGGAGTTGGGGGACACCAGGGTAGGGGTAGAGCTAGGGGACACCAGGGTAGGGGTAGAGTTGGGTGACACCAGGGTAGGGGTAGAGTTGGGGGACACCAGGGTAGGGGTGGAGTTGGGTAACACCAGGGTAGGGGTAGAGTTGGGTGACACCAGGGTAGGGGTAGAGTTGTGGGACACCAGGGTAGGGGTAGAGTTGGGTGACACCAGGGTAGGGGTAGAGCTAGTGGACACCAGGGTAGGGGTAGAGTTGGGTGACACCAGGGTAGGGGTGGAGTTGAGTGACACCAGGGTTGGGGTAGAGCTAGGGGACACCAGGGTAGGGGTAGAGTTGAGTGACACCAGGGTAGTGGTAGAGTTGAGTGACACCAGGGTAGGGGTAGAGCTAGTGGACACCAGGGTAGGGGTAGAGTTGGGTGACACCAGGGTAGGGGTAGAGCTAGGGGACACCAGGGTAGGGGTAGAGTTGGGGGACACCAGCATAGGGGTAGAGTTGGGTGACACCAGGGTAGGGGTAGAGCTAGCGGACACCAGGGTAGTGGTAGAGTTGGGTGACACCAGGGTAGGGGTAGAGCTAGGGGACACCAGGGTAGGGGTAGAGTTGGGGACACCAGGGTAAGGGTAGAGTTGGGCGACACCAAGGTAGGGGTAGAGCTAGGGGACACCAGGGTAGGAGTAGAGCTAGGGGACACCAGGGTAGGGGTAGAGTTGGGGGACACCAGGGTAGGGGTAGAGTTGGGTGACACCAGGGTAGGGGTAGAGTTGAGTGACACCAGGGTAGGGGTAGAGTTGGGTGACACCAGGGTAGGGGTAGAGTTGAGTGAAACCAGGGTAGGGGTAGAGCTAGGGGACACCAGGGTAGGGGTAGAGTTGAGTGACACCAGGGTTGGGGTAGAGCTAGGGGACACCAGGGTAGGGGTAGAGTTGAGTGACACCAGGGTAGTGGTAGAGTTGAGTGACACCAGGGTAGGGGTAGAGCTAGTGGACACCAGGGTAGGGGTAGAGTTGAGTGACACCAGGGTAGGGGTAGAGCTAGGGGACACCAGGGTAGGGGTAGAGTTGGGGGACACCAGCTTAGGGGTAGAGTTGGGTGACACCAGGGTAGGGGTAGAGTTGGGTGACACCAGGGTAGGGGTAGAGCTAGTGGACACCAGGGTAGTGGTAGAGTTGGGTGACACCAGGGTAGGGGTAGAGCTAGGGGACACCAGGGTAGATTTGGGGACACCAGGGTAAGGGTAGAGTTGGGCGACACCAAGGTAGGGGTAGAGCTAGGGGACACCAGGGTAGGAGTAGAGCTAGGGGACACCACGGTAGGGGTAGAGCTAGGGGACACCAGGGTAGGGGTAGTTGGGTGACACCAAGGTAGGGGTAGAGTTGGGTGACACCAGGGTAGGGGTAGAGTTGGGTGACACCAGGGTAGGGGTAGAGCTAGGGGACACCAGGGTAGGGGTGGAGTTGGGGGACAGCAGGGTAGGGGTAGAGCTAGGGGACACCAGGGTAGGGGTAGAGTTGGGTGACACCAGGGTAGGGGTAGAGTTGGGGGACACCAGGGTAGGGGTGGAGTTGGGTGACACCAGGGTAGGGGTAGAGTTGGTTGACACCAGGGTAGGGATAGAGTTGGGGGACACCAGGGTAGGGGTAGAGTTGGGTGACACCAGGGTAGGGGTAGAGCTAGGGGACACCAGGGTAGGGGTAGAGTTGGGTGACACCAGGGTAGGGGTGGAGTTGAGTGACACCAGGGTAGGGGTAGAGTTGGGGGACACCAGGGTAGGGGTAGAGTTGGGTGACACCAGGGTAGGGGTAGAGTTGAGTGAAACCAGGGTAGGGGTAGAGCTAGGGGACACCAGGGTAGGGGTAGAGTTGAGTGACACCAGGGTTGGGGTAGAGCTAGGGGACACCAGGGTAGGGGTAGAGTTGAGTGACACCAGGGTAGTGGTAGAGTTGAGTGACACCAGGGTAGGGGTAGAGCTAGTGGACACCAGGGTAGGGGTAGAGTTGGGTGACACCAGGGTAGGGGTAGAGCTAGGGGACACCAGGGTAGGGGTAGAGTTGGGGGACACCAGCATAGGGGTAGAGTTGGGTGACACCAGGGTAGGGGTAGAGTTGGGTGACACGAGGGTAGGGGTAGAGCTAGTGGACACCAGGGTAGTGGTAGAGTTGGGTGACACCAGGGTAGGGGTAGAGCTAGGGGACACCAGGGTAGAGTTGGGGACACCAGGGTAAGGGTAGAGTTGGGCGACACCAAGGTAGGGGTAGAGCTAGGGGACACCAGGGTAGGAGTAGAGCTAGGGGACACCAGGGTAGGGGTAGAGCTAGGGGACACCAGGGTAGGGGTAGAGTTGGGGGACACCAGGGTAGGGGTAGAGTTGGGTGACACCAGGGTAGGGGTAGATTTGGGTGACACCAGGGTAGGGGTAGAGCTAGGGGACACCAGGGTAGGGGTGGAGTTGGGGGACACCAGGGTAGGGGTAGAGCTAGGGGACACCAGGGTAGGGGTAGAGTTGGGTGACACCAGGGTAGGGGTAGAGTTGGGGGACACCAGGGTAGGGGTGGAGTTGGGTAACACCAGGGTAGGGGTAGAGTTGGGTGACACCAGGGTAGGGGTAGAGTTGTGGGACACCAGGGTAGGGGTAGAGTTGGGTGACACCAGGGTAGGGGTAGAGCTAGTGGACACCAGGGTAGGGGTAGAGTTGGGTGACACCAGGGTAGGGGTGGAGTTGAGTGACACCAGGGTTGGGGTAGAGCTAGGGGACACCAGGGTAGGGGTAGAGTTGAGTGACACCAGGGTAGTGGTAGAGTTGAGTGACACCAGGGTAGGGGTAGAGCTAGTGGACACCAGGGTAGGGGAAGAGTTGGGTGACACCAGGGTAGGGGTAGAGCTAGGGGACACCAGGGTAGGGGTAGAGTTGGGGGACACCAGCATAGGGGTAGAGTTGGGTGACACCAGGGTAGGGGTAGAGCTAGTGGACACCAGGGTAGTGGTAGAGTTGGGTGACACCAGGGTAGGGGTAGAGCTAGGGGACACCAGGGTAGGGGTAGAGTTGGGGACACCAGGGTAAGGGTAGAGTTGGGCGACACCAAGGTAGGGGTAGAGCTAGGGGACACCAGGGTAGGAGTAGAGCTAGGGGACACCAGGGTAGGGGTAGAGTTGGGGGACACCAGGGAAGGGGTAGAGTTGGGTGACACCAGGGTAGGGGTAGAGTTGAGTGACACCAGGGTAGGGGTAGAGTTGGGTGACACCAGGGTAGGGGTAGAGTTGAGTGAAACCAGGGTAGGGGTAGAGCTAGGGGACACCAGGGTAGGGGTAGAGTTGAGTGACACCAGGGTTGGGGTAGAGCTAGGGGACACCAGGGTAGGGGTAGAGTTGAGTGACACCAGGGTAGTGGTAGAGTTGAGTGACACCAGGGTAGGGGTAGAGCTAGTGGACACCAGGGAAGGGGTAGAGTTGGGTGACACCAGGGTAGGGGTAGAGCTAGGGGACACCAGGGTAGGGGTAGAGTTGGGGGACACCAGCTTAGGGGTAGAGTTGGGTGACACCAGGGTAGGGGTAGAGTTGGGTGACACCAGGGTAGGGGTAGAGCTAGTGGACACCAGGGTAGTGGTAGAGTTGAGTGACACCAGGGTTGGGGTAGAGCTAGGGGACACCAGGGTAGGGGTAGAGTTGAGTGACACCAGGGTAGTGGTAGAGTTGAGTGACACCAGGGTAGGGGTAGAGCTAGTGGACACCAGGGAAGGGGTAGAGTTGGGTGACACCAGGGTAGGGGTAGAGCTAGGGGACACCAGGGTAGGGGTAGAGTTGGGGGACACCAGCTTAGGGGTAGAGTTGGGTGACACCAGGGTAGGGGTAGAGTTGGGTGACACCAGGGTAGGGGTAGAGCTAGTGGACACCAGGGTAGTGGTAGAGTTGGGTGACACCAGGGTAGGGGTAGAGCTAGGGGACACCAGGGTAGAGTTGGGGACACCAGGGTAAGGGTAGAGTTGGGCGACACCAAGGTAGGGGTAGAGCTAGGGGACACCAGGGTAGGAGTAGAGCTAGGGGACACCAGGGTAGGGGTAGAGCTAGGGGACACCAGGGTAGGGGTAGAGTTGGGGGACACCAGGGTAGGGGTAGAGTTGGGTGACACCAGGGTAGGGGTAGAGTTGGGTGACACCAGGGTAGGGGTAGAGCTAGGGGACACCAGGGTAGGGGTGGAGTTGGGGGACACCAGGGTAGGGGTAGAGCTAGGGGACACCAGGGTAGGGGTAGAGTTGGGTGACACCAGGGTAGGGGTAGAGTTGGGGGACACCAGGGTAGGGGTGGAGTTGGGTAACACCAGGGTAGGGGTAGAGTTGGGTGACACCAGGGTAGGGGTAGAGTTGGGGGACACCAGGGTAGGGGTAGAGTTGGGTGACACCAGGGTAGGGGTAGAGCTAGTGGACACCAGGGTAGGGGTAGAGTTGGGTGACACCAGGGTAGGGGTGGAGTTGAGTGACACCAGGGTAGGGGTAGAGTTGGGGGACACCAGGGTAGGGGTAGAGTTGGGTGACACCAGGGTAGGGGTAGAGTTGAGTGACACCAGGGTTGGGGTAGAGCTAGGGGACACCAGGGTAGGGGTAGAGTTGAGTGACACCAGGGTAAGGGTAGAGTTGGGCGACACCAAGGTAGGGGTAGAGCTAGGGGACACCAGGGTAGGGGTAGAGTTGGGGGACACCAGGGTAGGGGTAGAGTTGGGTGACACCAGGGTAGGGGTAGAGTTGAGTGACACCAGGGTAGGGGTAGAGTTGGGTGACACCAGGGTAGGGGTAGAGTTGGGTGACACCAGGGTAGGGGTAGAGTTGGGGGACACCAGGGTAGGGGTGGAGTTGGGTAACACCAGGGTAGGGGTAGAGTTGGGTGACACCAGGGTAGGGGTAGAGTTGGGGGACACCAGGGTAGGGGTAGAGTTGGGTGACACCAGGGTAGGGGTAGAGCTAGTGGACACCAGGGTAGGGGTAGAGTTGGGTGACACCAGGGTAGGGGTGGAGTTGAGTGACACCAGGGTAGGGGTAGAGTTGGGGGACACCAGGGTAGGGGTAGAGTTGGGTGACACCAGGGTAGGGGTAGAGTTGAGTGACACCAGGGTTGGGGTAGAGCTAGGGGACACCAGGGTAGGGGTAGAGTTGAGTGACACCAGGGTAAGGGTAGAGTTGGGCGACACCAAGGTAGGGGTAGAGCTAGGGGACACCAGGGTAGGGGTAGAGTTGGGGGACACCAGGGTAGGGGTAGAGTTGGGTGACACCAGGGTAGGGGTAGAGTTGAGTGACACCAGGGTAGGGGTAGAGTTGGGTGACACCAGGGTAGGGGTAGAGTTGGGGGACACCAGGGTAGGGGTAGAGCTAGGGGACACCAGGGTAGGGGTAGAGCTAGGGGACACCAGGGTAGGGGTAGAGTTGAGTGACACCAGGGTAGGGGTAGAGTTGGGTGACACCAGGGTAGGGGTAGAGTTGGGTGACACCAGGGTAGGGGTAGAGTTGAGTGACACCAGGGTAGGGGTAGAGTTGGGTGACACCAGGGTAGGGGTAGAGTTGGGGGACACCGGGGTAGAGGTAGAGCTAGGGGACACCAGGGTAGGGGTAGAGTTGGGGGACACCAGGGTAGGGGTAAAGTTGGGTGACACCAGGGTAGGGGTAGAGCTAGGGGACACCAGGGTAGGGGTAGAGTTGAGTGACACCAGGGTTGGGGTAGAGCTAGCGGACACCAGGGTAGGGGTATTGTTGGGGCACACTAGGGTAGGGGTAGAGTTGAGTGACACCAGGGTAGGGGTAGAGTTGAGTGACACCAGGGTAGGGGTAGAGTTGAGTGACACCAGGGTAGGGGTAGAGTTGGGTGACACCAGGGTAGGAGTAGAGTTGAGTGACACCAGGGTAGGGGTAGAGCTAGGGGACACCAGGGTAGGGGTAGAGTTGGGTGACACCAGGGTAGGGGTAGAGTTGAGTGACACCAGGGTAGGGGTAGAGCTAGAGGACACCAGGGTAGGGGTAGAGTTGGGCGACACCAAGGTAGGGGTAGAGCTAGGGGACACCAGGGTAGGAGTAGAGCTAGGGGACACCAGGGTAGGGGTAGAGTTGGGTGACACCAAGGTAGGGGTAGAGTTGGGTGACACCAGGGTAGGGGTAGAGTTGAGTGACACCAGGGTAGGGGTAGAGTTGGGTGACACCAGGGTAGGGGTAGAGTTGAGTGACACCAGGGTAGGGGTAGAGCTAGGGGACACCATGGTAGGGGTAGAGCTAGGGGACACCAGGGTAGGGGTAGAGTTGGGTGACACCAGGGTAGGGGTAGAGTTGGGTGACACCAGGGTAGGGGTAGAGTTGAGTGACACCAGGGTAGGGGTAGAGTTGGGTGACACCAGGATAGGGGTAGAGCTAGGGGATACCAGGGTAAGGGTAGAGTTGGGGGACACCAGGGTAGGGGTAGAGCTAGGGGACACCAGGGTGGGGGTAGAGCTAGGGGACACCAGGGTAGGGGTAGAGTTGGGGGACACCAGGGTAGGGGTAGAGTTGGGGGACACCAGGGTAGGGGTAGAGTTGGGTGACACCAGGGTAGGTGTAGAGCTAGGGGACACCAGGGTAGGGGTAGAGCTAGGGGACACCAGGGTAGGGGTAGAGTTGGGTGACACCAGGGTAGGGGTAGAGCTAGGGGACACCAGGGTAGGGGTAGAGTTGGGGGACACCAGGGTAGGGGTAGAGCTAGGGGACACCAGGGTGGGGGTAGAGCTAGGGGACACCAGGGTAGGGGTAGAGTTGGGGGACACCAGGGTAGGGGTAGAGTTGGGGGACACCAGGGTAGGGGTAGAGCTAGGGGACACCAGGGTAGGGGTAGAGTTGAGTGACACCAGGGTAGGGGTAGAACTAAGGGACACCAGGGTAGCCGTAGTGGGATACCAGGGTAGGGTAGAGTTGAGTAACACCAGGGTAAGGGTAGAACTAGGGGACACCAGGGTAGGGGTAGAGTTGGGGGACACCAGGGTAGGGGTAGAGTTGGGGGACACCAGGGTAGGGGTAGAGCTAGGGGACACCAGGGTAGCGGTAGAGTTGGGGGACACCAGGGTAGGGGTAGAGTTAGGGGACACCAGGGTAGGGGTAGAGTTGGGAGACACCAGGGTAGGGGTAGAGCTAGGGGACACCAGGGTAGGGGTAGAGCTAGGGGACACCAGGGTAGGGGTAGAGTTGGGGGACACCAGGGTAGGGGTAGAGTTGGGCGACACCAGGGTAGGGGTAGAGTTGGGTGACACCAGGGTAGGGGTAGAGTTGGGTGACACCAGGGTAGGTGTAGAGTTGGGTGACACCAGGGTAGGGGTAGAGTTGGGGGACACTAAGGTAGGGGTAGAGCTAGGGGACACCAGGGTAGGGGTAGAGCTAGGGGACACCAGGGTAGGGGTAGAGTTGGGTGATACCAGGGTAGGGGTAGAGCTAGGTGACACCAAGGTAGGGGTAGAGCTAGGGGACACCAGGGTAGGGGTAGAGCAAGGGGACACCAGGGTAGGGGTAGAGTTGGGGGACACCAGGGTAGGGGTAGAGCTAGGGGACACCAGGGTAGGGGTAGAGTTGGGTGACACCAGGGTAGGGGTGGAGTTGGGTGACACCAGGGTAGGGGTAGAGTTGGGTGACACCAGGGTAGGGGTAGAGCTAGGGGACACCAGGGTAGGAGTAGAGCTAGGAGACACCAGGGTAGGGGTAGAGCTAGGGGACACCAGGGTAGGGGTAGAGTTGGGTGACACCAGGGTAGGGGTAGAGCTAGGGGACACCAGGGTAGGGGTAGAGCTAGGGGACACCAGGGTAGGGGTAGAGTTGGGTGACACCAGGGTAGGGGTAGAGCTAGGGGACACCAGGGTAGGGGTAGAGCTAGGGGACACCAGGGTAGGGGTAGAGTTGAGTGACACCAGGGTAGGGGTAGAGTTGGGTGACACCAGGGTGGGGGGAGAGTTGGGTGACACCAGGGTAGGGGTAGAGTTGAGTGACACCAGGGTAGGGGTAGAGTTGGGTGACACCAGGGTAGGGGTAGAGTTGGGGGACACCGGGGTAGAGGTAGAGCTAGGGGACACCAGGGTAGGGGTAGAGTTGGGGGACACCAGGGTAGGGGTAAAGTTGGGTGACACCAGGGAAGGGGTAGAGCTAGGGGACACCAGGGTAGGGGTAGAGTTGAGTGACACCAGGGTTGGGGTAGAGCTAGCGGACACCAGGGTAGGGGTATTGTTGGGGCACACTAGGGTAGGGGTAGAGTTGAGTGACACCAGGGTAGGGGTAGAGTTGAGTGACACCAGGGTAGGGGTAGAGTTGAGTGACACCAGGGTAGGGGTAGAGTTGGGTGACACCAGGGTAGGAGTAGAGTTGAGTGACACCAGGGTAGGGGTAGAGCTAGGGGACACCAGGGTAGGGGTAGAGTTGGGTGACACCAGGGTAGGGGTAGAGTTGAGTGACACCAGGGTAGGGGTAGAGCTAGGGGACACCAGGGTAGGGGTAGAGTTGGGCGACACCAAGGTAGGGGTAGAGCTAGGGGACACCAGGGTAGGAGTAGAGCTAGGGGACACCAGGGTAGGGGTAGAGTTGGGTGACACCAAGGTAGGGGTAGAGTTGGGTGACACCAGGGTAGGGGTAGAGTTGAGTGACACCAGGGTAGGGGTAGAGTTGGGTGACACCAGGGTAGGGGTAGAGTTGAGTGACACCAGGGTAGGGGTAGAGCTAGGGGACACCATGGTAGGGGTAGAGCTAGGGGACACCAGGGTAGGGGTAGAGTTGGGTGACACCAGGGTAGGGGTAGAGTTGGGTGACACCAGGGTAGGGGTAGAGTTGAGTGACACCAGGGTAGGGGTAGAGTTGGGTGACACCAGGATAGGGGTAGAGCTAGGGGACACCAGGGTAGGGGTAGAGTTGGGGGACACCAGGGTAGGGGTAGAGCTAGGGGACACCAGGGTGGGGGTAGAGCTAGGGGACACCAGGGTAGGGGTAGAGTTGGGGGACACCAGGGTAGGGGTAGAGTTGGGGGACACCAGGGTAGGGGTAGAGTTGGGTGACACCAGGGTAGGTGTAGAGCTAGGGGACACCAGGGTAGGGGTAGAGCTAGGGGACACCAGGGTAGGGGTAGAGTTGGGTGACACCAGGGTAGGGGTAGAGCTAGGGGACACCAGGGTGGGGGTAGAGCTAGGGGACACCAGGGTAGGGGTAGAGTTGGGGGACACCAGGGTAGGGGTAGAGTTGGGGGACACCAGGGTAGGGGTAGAGCTAGGGGACACCAGGGTAGGGGTAGAGTTGAGTGACACCAGGGTAGGGGTAGAACTAAGGGACACCAGGGTAGCCGTAGTGGGATACCAGGGTAGGGTAGAGTTGAGTAACACCAGGGTAAGGGTAGAACTAGGGGACACCAGGGTAGGGGTAGAGTTGGGGGACACCAGGGTAGGGGTAGAGTTGGGGGACACCAGGGTAGGGGTAGAGCTAGGGGACACCAGGGTAGGGGTAGAGCTAGGGGACACCAGGGTAGGGGTAGAGCTAGGGGACACCAGGGTAGGGGTAGAGTTGGGCGACACCAGGGTAGGGGTAGAGTTGGGTGACACCAGGGTAGGGGTAGAGTTGGGTGACACCAGGGTAGGTGTAGAGTTGGGTGACACCAGGGTAGGGGTAGAGTGGGGGGACACTAAGGTAGGGGTAGAGCTAGGGGACACCAGGGTAGGGGTAGAGCTAGGGGACACCAGGGTAGGGGTAGAGTTGGGTGACACCAGGGTAGGGGTAGAGCTAGGTGACACCAAGGTAGGGGTAGAGCTAGGGGACACCAGGGTAGGGGTAGAGCAAGGGGACACCAGGGTAGGGGTAGAGTTGGGGGACACCAGAGTAGGGGTAGAGCTAGGGGACACCAGGGTAGGGGTAGAGTTGGGTGACACCAGGGTAGGGGTGGAGTTGGGTGACACCAGGGTAGGGGTAGAGTTGGGTGACACCAGGGTAGGGGTAGAGCTAGGGGACACCAGGGTAGGAGTAGAGCTAGGAGACACCAGGGTAGGGGTAGAGCTAGGGGACACCAGGGTAGGGGTAGAGTTGGGTGACACCAGGGTAGGGGTAGAGCTAGGGGACACCAGGGTAGGGGTAGAGCTAGGGGACACCAGGGTAGGGGTAGAGTTGGGTGACACCAGGGTAGGGGTAGAGCTAGGGGACACCAGGGTAGGGGTAGAGTTGGGTGACACCAGGGTAGGGGTAGAGTTGGGGGACACCAGGGTAGGGGTAGAGTTGGGTGACACCAGGGTAGGGGTAGAGTTGGGGGACACCAGGGTAGGGGTAGAGTTGGGGGACACCAGGGTAGGGGTAGAGCTAGGGGACACCAGGGTAGGGGTAGAGTTGGGTGACACCAGGGTAGGGGTAGAGTTGGGTGACACCAGGGTAGGGGTAGAGTTGGGGGACACCAGGGTAGGGGTAGAGCTAGGGGACACCAGGGTAGGGGTAGAGTTGGGTGACACCAGGGTAGGGGTGGAGTTGGGTGACACCAGGGTAGGGGTAGAGTTGGGTGACACCAGGGTAGGGGTAGAGCTAGGGGACACCAGGGTAGGAGTAGAGCTAGGAGACACCAGGGTAGCGGTAGAGCTAGGGGACACCAGGGTAGGGGTAGAGTTGGGTGACACCAGGGTAGGGGTAGAGCTAGGGGACACCAGGGTAGGGGTAGAGCTAGGGGACACCAGGGTAGGGGTAGAGTTGGGTGACACCAGGGTAGGGGTAGAGCTAGGGGACACCAGGGTAGGGGTAGAGTTGGGTGACACCAGGGTAGGGGTAGAGTTGGGGGAGACCAGGGTAGGGGTAGAGTTGGGTGACACCAGGGTAGGGGTAGAGTTGGGGGACACCAGGGTAGGGGTAGAGTTGGGGGACACCAGGGTAGGGGTAGAGCTAGGGGACACCAGGGTAGGGGTAGAGTTGGGTGACACCAGGGTAGGGGTAGAGTTGGGTGACACCAGGGTAGGGGTAGAGTTGGGGGACACCAGGGTAGGGGTAGAGCTAGGGGACACCAGGGTAGGGGTAGAGTTGGGTGACACCAGGGTAGGGGTAGAGTTGGGGGACACCAGGGTAGGGGTAGAGCTAGGGGACACCAGGGTAGGGGTAGAGCTAGGGGACACCAGGGTAGGGGTAGAGTTGGGGGACACCAGGGTAGGGGTAGAGTTGGGGGACACCAGGGTAGGGGTAGAGCTAGGGGACACCAGGGTAGGGGTAGAGCTAGGGGACACCAGGGTAGGGGTAGAGCTAGGGGACACGAGGGTAGGGGTAGAGTTGGGTGACACCAGGGTAGGGGTAGAGTTGGGGGACACCAGGGTAGAGACAGGGGTAGGTACAGTGGTAGGGACAGGGGTACACGAGGAGTGGGTGAAGAGGTAAACACAGCGGTAGCGACCACAGCCCTGCTCGCTACAGGCTCCAACGCGCTCGGTGAGGGGGGGGGGGGTGTGGAGTTGTTGGCCGTGGAGGCGGCGGTCGAGAGGGCCGCAGAGAAGGGGGACCCCGCGGGGAGAGTGCGGGAGCTCGAGGGGGTCCGGTGGGTAGAGGGCGGGGGGCGCGACGACTCCGAGGGAGGGGAAGCCGAGGACCGCCTCGGCCGTCCATCCTCGTCCGCTCACCCGCCGTCCGCCATCTTCCCGCCTTACGTCACCACAACAGCCGGTCACGTGACGATGCACGCTCGTCACGTGCCCTTCCCCAGCCCAGCCCCCCCCACCGCTTCCCATCGACCGTCCATAGGCAGCTGCCGTGATCGATCCACTGCTGGATGGAGCCCCCACATCCAACAATCATCCCGCCACCGTCGGCCGCGATGCTGCGATGAAAGAATTGTCGCGTGAGCGCCTCCGGGCGCTATCGGGCGGACACTGAATTCGTGGCGGTCTTTCGGGCCCAATGCGATTAGGTCGTTGGATGGTTTAAAGTGGGGATGGCGAAGTTAAATGTGTGTCGTAATGCCCTCCTCCTCCTCCTGCGCGCTGATGATGGTGATTGCAATTATAGCCGAAACGTCGTGCCAATGTGTTGCGAGATTGCTGTCCAGCATAGCGGCGCCGCTGCTGAAGGGGAATATTGGGGCCGTCCATAAATGACGTCACGCACCTAGGTGGGGGGGGGGGGTCAGAAGTTTGTGACGATGTGTGACGAGGGGGGGGGGGTTGGGAAATGTGACGTCACCTCAAAATGCGCAACTTTAAATAAATATAGACAACACGTTCTACTTAATTAAATAGACTTTTTAATAAATGTTTTCTGCTACACCATCAGAGTGCAGCGCCACATTAAATACGCACTACAATAACAATAGCTTAAAGCGACTTGAAGCATTTTTTTATTTTGGGGGGGGGGGGGGCAGACCTTTGTGACGTCATATTTGAGGGGGGTCTCACTCTTTGTGACGCCGTGACGATGGACGGCCCCATATACGCTGTAGCAGGTTTGTTCACGCGACCAGCTATATGAACCTGCTGTCGTGTCGGCTGGAAGGAGGGTTCGCGACACACATTTTACTTATAGGCGGTCTGATCCAACAAAATACATTGAGTCGTGAGAGACCGCGTCCCGCCAATCGCTTCATCGTCTGTGTCATTGTCCAAGTTTGATCCCAAACTAAACTAAAACTTGTTCAAATAAAGATTAAAACTTGTTTATTTTACCAGGTCGGGCCCACTGAAATATATAGTGGGGGGTTTTTCAGAAGCAACCTGGCCACAAATGATAGCTAAACTTAGTGGCTTATCCTCAATGCGGACATTTATAGCAGCCGAATAATCTAAACGCGTGATGTAGATTCTAAATGTGCAGGAGAAAATCTACGCGCCAAGGGCCGGGGATCGAACCCCCAGCGGGACCTCCTGTATACCTGGCGAGGTTGTTAACATCTTACCACCTCTAGACTCAGGCTCTCCCCCACAATGTCAGCATCTCTCACATCTCGCACCTGCGCGAGCCGATTTCATTGCTCCGTCTCCCCGGTGGAGGGTCCGCTAAGGCGCGTTCATCCTTCGGCTCTCGCTCCATCGTCTCGAGCCCAAGGCCACTTAGTCGATGATGTTCGATGATGGCTCTAACCCAGGGGTCGGTAAACTGCTGCTCTTTGGCTGCCCCGTTGCGGGCAGCCGTTGTAAACATAAATACATTTTAAACACGTCAAGATAATTGATTAAAGGTGGCAGGGAAATGGGGTTCACTATGGAATGTCTTGGTGACAACAAAATGGACAACAGTCAAACTGTATTGTTAAAGAATAACTAAGCGGAGGGGAGGGGCGGAGCCAGGGGGGTGACAGGGTAGACAATTGTCACCCCCGAAAAAAAATCAAAAATCGAAAATGTGAAACATTCTGCGTGTAAGTGTACGACACTCGGTCTGTCGGACTCCGTGCAACTGCATCGTCAGAGTGTGTCGCCAACCGATGGCGTCTATCTTATTGGTTCTTTCGGTAAAGTCACGTAGAATGGAAATAATAAAATAATAAAAAATAAAATAATAAAATTCTACGTGACTTTACCGAAAGAACCAAGAAGATGAATCCCTGCAGTCACGAAAGCTTTAAATCGATGGCGCCTAGTTCAACAGCCTGACTCTCTAATCATTCTTGATATTAACATTTGTTGAATGTCACCCCGGCCTGAAATCCTGGCTCCGCCCCTGAGCGGAGGGGAGGAGGGGGTGCTAAATAGAATCCGTTTATTCCATCACATATTTTGTTTATTTAAATCAGCGTTTGTTTGTCACGTGCTGTACACCCACTGCCGCCGTGTCTGTGTTTGTGTACAAGTAGCTCTGCGTGTGATGCGGCTCTGTAACTATTTTGGTCTTCTTGGCAGCATCGCCGACCCCCGCTCTAACCTGTGCGCGTTCTCTAATCCGCGTCTTCCTCTTCACGCCTCGAAGTCTCATTCCGAGCTTGCGCCTCTGCTCGCTTCTCTGCGCGCTGCTCAGTTTTTTATTCCGCTTTTTCTTGGCCAATCTCCGTGTTTTGGGGGGGGGGGGGGGGCCCGTTGCCGTTGATGATCGGTCACCGATTGAAAACGGCGTCCCTCTCGACGCACCGCTGGTACCGCGGTGCCTTGTATTGTCAAACAAAAACAACACTCAACGCATTCGTCAATAACACTGACTTACAAGGCAACGTATATAACAATATACGACGTTTCGGGCAATGGCCCTTTTTCACAGCACATTATTTTTCTTCATATAACATCGACTTTCAAGTTCAGCTTCCTAAAAGCGCTTTAACCCGCCTCTTTGCCGTCTCGATCCCGATCCGCCCGTAAAGATTGCCTTAGACGCTCTCTTGTGCTCTTGCAGCTGTGTTCCTTCAACACCATTCTTCGCTGCGGTGCGTATCAGTTAACAATGAGGCAATCAAATATGCCACTCAATTAACGTGTCAATTTGTTGGTGTGTTAATCTGCTCAAATTTGCAGTCGCCAATCGGTAAATTAACGGAGCAATGTGTCAATTAGCAATCAGATGATGATGCACTCCGGTTAAACGTATTGGCCGTGGCTCAATCGGTTTTAATAACGGCTCCATTAGTAACGGATCAATCAGCTAATCATGTGTTAATTACAGGAACAGCTTAATTAGCGCAGGCGAGAGTTAACACTGGCTCCGCTATAACTTTCAATGCTCTAATTAACAATGCTTCAGCCCAGAGAAACAACGCCTCCATCACATCGTGGCGCTCTACCACCGAAAATGAAACCTGGGACACCACACTTCAGCCATGGCATTAGGTGATAGCAAGCCTAGTGATGAAACACTCGCTCCAACCCTTGCAAACTAGATAACTCTACCCCCCAACACTAGCCCTAACCTTTACAAACTAGCCAACTCTACCCCAACACTCGCCCTAACCCTTACAAACTAGCCAACTCTACCCTTACACTCGTCCTAACCCTTACAAACTAGCCAACTCTACCCCATCACTCGCTCTAACTCTTACAAACTAGCCAACTCTACCCCAACACTCGCCCTAACCCTTACAAACTAGCCAACTCTACCCCATCACTCGCCCTAACCCTTACAAACTAGCCAACTCTACCCCATCACTCGCCCTAACCCTTACAAACTAGCCAACTCTACCCCAAAACTCGCTCTAACCCTTACAAACTAGCCAACTCTACCCCATCACTCGCCCTAACCCTTACAAACTAGCCAACTCTACCCCAACACTCGCTCTAACCCTTACAAACTAGCCAACTCTACCCCAACACTCGCTCTAACCCTTACAAACTAGCCAACTCTACCCCATCACTCGCCCTAACCCTTACAAACTAGCCAACTCTACCCCAACACTCGCTCTAACCCTTACAAACTAGCCAACTCTACCCCAACACTCGCTCTAACCCTTACAAACTAGCCAACTCTACCCCAACACTCGCTCTAACTCTTACAAACTAGCCAACTCTACCCCAACACTCGCCCTAACCCTTACAAACTAGCCAACTCTACCCCATCACTCGCCCTAACCCTTACAAACTAGCCAACTCTACCCCAACACTCGTCCTAACCCTTACAAACTAGCCAACTCTACCCCAACACTCGCCCTAACCCTTACAAACTAACCAACTCTACCCCAACACTCGTCCTAACCCTAACAAACTAACCAACTCTACCCCAACACTCGTCCTAACCCTTACAAACTAGCCAACTCTACCCCATCACTCGCTCTAACTCTTACAAACTAGCCAACTCTACCCCATCACTCGCCCTAACCCTTACAAACTAGCCAACTCTACCCCAACACTCACTCTAACCTTTACAAACTAGCCAACTCTACCCCATCACTCGCCCTAACCCTTACAAACTAGCCAACTCTACCCCAGCACTCGCCCTAACTATTTTCATTTCACATTGTACGTACTCATAAAGCATTTAACTGGCCATCACGGCCAGTGCATTCATTAAATAAGTGTCATGTTATTGCCCTTTGTGGCAGTCTTTGCTAATTTCATTCGAACAAAGCCCGTCCATTGTTAATTGTTAACCATTACTCTCGGTGCTTCATCAAAGTCAGGAGTGCCATGGTGTTTCGCGTTCGCCAGGTCGTGGTGTGCTGCGCTGCACGTGGCAGCCTGCAGTAATCCAGCGGTGTGGAGGAAGCGAGGGTCGGTGGTGGATCGAGCAAAATGTTGCGAATTCCCCGTGGGCGTCGAAGAGGTGCCATAGACCGGCTTGCCAGAAGACGGCACAGCAGAAACAAATGGTGTGCTCCACCTGTTCCGACTGTGTGGGACAGAGCTGGGTTCGGCAACCAGAATAACAAGCAGAGCCATTTTCTTTCAATGCACGTGGTGAATACGAGACGGCGGTGGTCCTTGAAAGATAAATGTCACGGAGCAGTCCTTAAAGGGCCGCATGCGGCTCCGGAGCCGCAGTTAGCTAACCACCGGGATAGAGTGTTTCCCCCTCCCTTGCATGCGCGGGGATTCTCCAGGTGCTGCGACTTCCTCCCAGGTTTAAGCACTCGTGCATTGGCATATATATTGAGAACCGCAGAGCTTGGGCAATTGTTGGCGCTGGCTCACCGCACAGCTACATTGTCTGTCGTTCCTCGTGCCTCCCGACCCATTGTCTCTAAACGAGCGTGAGTGAATACTCTGCAGCGCTTTATACATTTAAAGTATTACTTCTTTGCCTGTTACGCATGGTACATAAAGCCACGTGGCAGGATACCGTTCGTATACCCGGGTGGATCAGGTATTGACTGCGGAGCAGTTGTGGGACCTTTCAGAAGGAAGAGGCGATGCAATGCGATAGCCTCATCAACATTGGCTGTTGATGGCCTGTTCATGACGTCATGCATGTCATCATAGAGAAATTAATTTAAGTAGATACGTTTAATTTAATGTCTTCATTAATACACAGGTTTGTTTCGACACACCACAATGTCAGCGAGCCTCTGCGAGGTTACTTTCAACTCTCGAGTGTTTGCTCAGCGAAGTTGCCACAATCGCAGGTAGGCATCTCATTAAAATTGGTTTAGGAGTAAGAACCCTATCTTACGGGGTCAGAGACAAGGATTTGCACTCTAGCAGTGATACTATTAATACACATTCTACTATAGATACAGCATTATTATTATTACTATGCATATTACAACTTTTCAATATATGTAGAGCTTAATTTCTCGATATTTTCCAGTTTGCTGCTGGACTGGATGTGGCACATCACCAGTAGCCACAGCCATAGCGAGAGCTATACAGGATGCGGTGGTGCTGAGTGTGAACATATTTTATTGCGTAACCAACCTAGACAGATACGAATGATTTTAATCCCTGGCCATGTCACATATAACACTGATAACATATATGGCATGGTCACAGATGTCTACTGGACAACTGTGAAAAGAGCGTTAAAGCCCATCGGATTATTCTGATATATATTGAAAAAAGTGTAATACATTATAACCAATAACCTCACCTTTATAATAGCTCGCCCTACCTGTTATTTTACGCTGTACTACTCTTGCCAGTTGGGATGGCCAAGATTTAGAGTGACAATGAAATGAATGCGAATCGATGGGTCGTTCCGTGCCTACTACAAACCCTGCGGGGCATACGCGCACGCGCACCCCGAAGTATGCGGCATCACGGGCATCCGTGCGGCTGGGGCACGGAGCCCACGGCGCAGTAGTGGAGACGCCAGAACTCGGCGATAGCCCTCGCCAGCACGGGGCAGAACGCCTCGCAGCCCTCGCTGCTCCGCACCGCCTTGGGCATCTCCACCTGCAGCGCGTCGACCGTGCTGCCGTAGCGCGACCCGTGCGTCTGGGTGATGTAGCCGCCGCTGAAGTATCCTCCGCCGTTGGGACCCGGGTGAGACGGCGAAGGCACGGCGGGGTACGCCCCGTCGCCCTCCCGCTCGATCGTTCCCCCGAGGCTCTGGGCACCTCGGAGCAGGAGCTCGAAGCTCACGTCGTGGCTGGCTTGCACCTTCCCGGCCAGGTGGCGGATCGACGAGTCGTCTGGCCCGAAGGCGGAGGCGTCCAGGCTCTTCCCCGAGATGGTGTAGCCTATCTCCACCCAGCCCTCGGTGTGTACCTGCCCATGCAGGTCCACGATGAGACCCACGCCAATGGAGCCCTTGGCTCGTTCGATGAAATTCATGAAGTCGTCCCACGCCTCCTCAGCGAACGAGTTCCCGAAACTCGCCTCGTCCCGATCCCTATTGGCGTCCAGCTTGATCCGGTGCAGGTTGTTGATGACGACGTGCGGGTGGAATCCCGTGAGGGTATTGAGATGCTCTGCGAGTTTCATGGCAACCTTGGAGCAGCAAAGCACGTGCCGTTAGATTCGAGGGACATTTCGCATCTCCACTCGCCCACGATACATCGTCCTCGTGAGATATCAGAAGCTAAGCGGGGTTGAGCATGGTAAGTACTTGAGTGAGAGATTGCCTGGGAGCAGCAGGTGTTAGGGGCTGAGGTGGATAGGGGATGGCGTGCAGCAATAGGTTATTGAATACATCTGCGCACAGATTTGAATGTCATCCCTTTCAGATTCATGAGTTTTCTCTGGGTACTCTGGCTTCTTTCCATGCCACTCAATGAATTTGGAAGGGCCGTCTTGGAAAAATCTAAGACCATAGACTTACCAGAGAACTCGGTTTAATAACAGGTTGTTTAAATATGGAGTCAAACCCACGTTTTGATTAGTACCATCTTTGAGTACTCCAACCCCTGAGCCACCCAGCCACCACGACACTCGTTTAATTCTATAGATCGCACTGTGCACACCTGTTGCACCTCCGATTAGCACGGTTGGCTACGTACGGCGCGAAAGAAGTTCAAAATACACACACACACCACGAAGATCACTCTTAATCCGGGACAGACACTTCACCTCCAGTGTGTAGAGGTCCTTCGATGTCGAGACGTCGCATCGATTTGGATCCGCAGCCAGGCCGGGCGGGCAGGTGTGCTGGAAGACACAGACAGAGGCCGTGGGGTCCCAGCATCCGGCTGTTCGGTCTGGGATTGCGCTCGGCTTGAGGGAGCCTCCATGCGGCACTGTGAGGATCAGGCTCAGGTTGCCGGCGTGGTACTCGGTGTAGTTGTAGCGACCGAACTGGACGGTGGCGGTGGTGCCACCGAAGAGCAGGCATGCCACTAGCAGCAGCAGCAGCAGTGACATTTCTGTGGAAGTTAAGAAGCCGGGACGAAATTGTAAGGCGATAATCGGACCCCAACTTATAAATAACACGTTGGTGCGCGTAGTATTAAATTCGCTTTTTCGCTTCATTTGGAGGGTATGACACGCGTTGTGCACACGGTATAATATTTGACATGAAAACCAGAATATTGGCTTATCCGTCAGCTCGCGGTCCTTCTGGACCAGTGTTTTACAGCAGAATTAGTTTGAGCACCAAATTAGAGGTTGGTATTGCTCTGTGGATTATATTCGGTAGCGCAAGGCCCGTTCAACAAATCGTAAACTTAAAGGTTGACCGGGTGGCTCAGAAGTCATGACACTGAGCTGACACCACTGAGAACATGGGTTCGATTCCAGGCAGGTGCCCGTGATTAAACCACGTTCTAAAGCACAGTGAGTTGATCGTCTCAGCCCGGTCACCAATGTCTGCACACAAAAAATAATGGCATTGAATTCGGTTCTGCGCCGAACGGCTTCGGCAATTTATGGAATATGGTGAAGCCGTTCGGTACTCGGGGCTGCAGATATTTCCTCAGACAGCCATTAAATACGATTAAAATGAAACTCGGCACGTCCTTCCTATGGCGAGAAGAAACCTCCCTTCCATGCAGGGAGAATAATGGAATGCTCGGTAAAGAGTTAAATAACTTCAAGTGTGCAAACTGCGCTGGCCGCGGTGAACGAAAGCACAGGATCACTCACGGTTGGTGCGCGTCGCGTAAAACAATTCAAAGCAGTAAAAACGCGAGGCAGTTCGACCAATATCCTCGGATTGTCGCGGTATTATAACCAAGGTTCCAGCTTATATTCTCGACACAATTCCCTATTGATCCATCATCCACTGTCCAATTGCCAATATCGTCCAGTGACAAGCATCGCAAGGGGGCTGTTAACGATCGGTGCTGTAAATCGAAGGAATTGATTCGTGAGACGTGGACACATTAATTATGATAATGAAAAGGTGTGTCACGTCCAAATAAGGTCACCCTGGGCGTGTGCTTGCCCATTTAATAAGTTATGGAACAAGAATCTGTGCTCAGAAGTGACGCCGATGAAAAGCCAAGGTCGGACGCATGCTGACACCCATGCGTTTGTGGGGTTGCACTCACAACAACACCCGCAGCCATTCGCCACGAAGTGGCGGTGACGTCCCACGGTGCCTGCACTCACAAAGACAAGACAAAGATCCCCCGTGTAGCCTTAACAGACTGTAGGGGCAAGTGTTGTCAGCGAGCACCTACGAAGGCCGGAACGGCGCACGAGGGGGTGGGTGGTCAGCACCACGCCCGACCACCTTTGTCTCACCAGTGGCTCATTTGAGGCTGAGTCGATCTAGGGGGGACGCACAGGACCATTTCATAGAATAGTGTTGGCCGTGAGCGGGAATCGAACTCGGGTGGCCTGTTTCGTAGCGCAGCGCGCTAACCGCTGCACCACCGCTCCCCACACAGCAACATACAGACATGCACACACATACGCCCCAAATGTACACACACACAACGTGCAAACACACTGAACATACACAAATATAGTACAAGCGTGTGGTCTGGCATGATTTGGTGGGTTTGAGCATGGGGTCTAGCATGGTGGTGAGCATAGGTAGTTCGAGCATGGGGTTCAATCACGAGATGGAGCATAAGTTGTTTTTATGTTGCAGCTTTGTAGTCGACGCGACAATTCATAAGCAGCTCCGAGGAAATCGATGCTTTCCATTGAATGGTCATCGTCCGCTCATTGCTTCCCATTGGCTGGAGTTGGCCCAACATGTTTTCCTTTTAAATCGACAGGTTCAGGGTTACGAATATAAATATAGCTCGCTCTACAAGGACTTCAAACGTACAAGTGCACTTTTTCCCACCGAGAATAAAAACACCGCGTCAGGGTTTTGCCCCTCGTCATCCCTGCACATTGACATTGGCGGTGCTTTTATCAATCCACTGCTGGACGAGGGCCTCCCCAAGCCGTGCGTCGTCGTGGTGGGGGTTGACCATGTCCCCACGCTTGGCCAGTGTTGCTTGAAGGTAGAGAGAGCGTAGACGTGGGTAGGTAGGTGGGGGGGATAGAAGTAGAGTACAACAATGGATTTAGTTTTTTTGCCGCACTGCCCTCTGGCTGACTGCCACGTAGCGCAACCGCCCGCACAGCACGCGGCTGGCTGTAGGTCGATGTAGCCCTCAAAGGCGTGGGACACATCCAAGCAGACGTTGCGAGAGCTGAAATAGCCACTATTCTTAAAAATGCTAAGAAACCCATTAGTAACATCAGCAAAAATGATCGCTCTGGACTCGCGAATTTAAAAAAACAGAAGTGATATAGTCATCCTCTCAGCCGATAAAGGCAACGCTACTGTAATTATGGATAAAGATTCATACAACATCCAGAATCTGCTCAACGATGGAAGTTACTCAAAGATTAAAAATGACCCTACCAATAGCCTAGCGATAAAAACCAACAAGATCATCACAAGTTCGACCTCCCTAATCAACCCAACTAAACGTCCCTCCCTAAAACCTTCTGCTGCAAGACCCCCTAGATTCTATGGTCTTCCCAAGATTCATAAAGAAGGCACCCCACTACGACCCATCGTATCCACGACCAACTCCCCTACCTATAGACTGGCCCGTTTTCTGTCAGATACCTTGCTGCCTTTCACTGGCAAGACCGCCTCAGCAGTACTTAACTCAGCCCAATTGGTCTCTATGGTCAAAGACGTTGTACTGTCCCCTGACGATATCCTTGTCAGCTTCGATGTGGTCTCTTTGTTCACCAAGGCCCCAGTACCTGATACCATTGCAATAATTGAAAATTTGGTCCAACATGGACTAGACCCCGATACACCTGCACTGGTTAGGCACTGCCTCAACAATACCTACTTTACTTGGAATGGCTCCTTCTACAAACAAAATGAGGGTACCCTCATGGGATCCCCCTTGTCACCAGTGATAGCCAATATTTTCATGGAGAAATTTGAATCAGACGCCATCCAGACTTCCACCCTCAAACATTCCCTGTGGAAGAGATATGTGGATGACACTTTCGTCATTTGGCCACATGGCCTCCCAGCTCTGAACCTTTTCCTACACCACATCAATTCCAGACATCCCGCCATCAAATTCACCATGGAGGTGGAGAAAGATGGCAAGCTACCATTCTTGGATGTTCTGTTTGAGAGGAAACCTGATGGCTCATTTGGGCATTCTGTCTACGAATAGAACCAAAGAGTATGGCTGTAGTACACCCACAGAGGCGAGCACGGACACAGTCGCGCAATGCCATGGCCATCGGTAGTCATTTACAACCTCCACTGCTACGAAGCATAAACCGAAGCCCAATTCAAAGAGTCGGGAGCCATAGTCTGAAAACTTCGATAAATGCAAGAACGCCGAGACTTCCCACCCCCATCATCGATCCCCCCTCAGCCCCAACTGCCTCCCGAACAAACCGGATTACGAACCGTTCGTAGTAGCCGCTGCGAACATATCCTGGCTTTAACCACCCTCAAGCGCAGCTGGTTCCCGGCATCAACAGAACACTGGCATGGCGATTATTTTGACCTCTCAATCTCCTCCGACAGTTTGGCGTCGCGGCTTCCTGCTGCAGTCGACCAAAATCACCAGACGCAGGTTCTGCCGCATGCCCAATCGACGCTGTGCTCAGTCACCCAACTGTCGGGATACAATTCGCTGGTGGCCACAAGTCGCAAGATAATCGTGAACACCGCCCTCCATCAAGGCTCGGCACTCGCACCACGCCTGTCGTGTACATTCATCGCGGACATTCACATCGGAGGCATATTTCTGCGGCTGGAGACTCCGACAAAAAGTTTTCCCAAAAAACACTACCACGAGCGCTTTCCAATTGAACAATCGTGCACAGCAAGGCACCACCCCTGACGTGCACTTCCGTGGTAACTCTTGAACAGACTGGCGCACGCAAGGATCGAACCACGCATCTGCACGCGCCTCGTACTCCGGTGGTAGCGACTCATTCCGAGAGTTCCCACTCTCAGCCAGCCTGGCAACGCGTGCGAAATGAAGCCCTGGCGACGGTGGTGGTGGTGGTGGTTAGACCGTAAGAGCGGTGTTTGGAGGTCACGCTGGTGGCGCGTGTCAACAACGCCGACTCTTGAACGATCTGGGAGGGGAGGGGAGGCGAGGGGGGGAAGTGATGGCGAGATGTAGCAGCATCGAAGGAAGGCCAAGGGCCGGGAGGACCTCTTGACCTTGACACGTGGCGAGCTTGTTGGCAGCCCTTCACAGCTGGGACGCACGCGGACCGAGCGGAGGAGGCGCTCGCGCGGGCACCCGAGCCGAGCGAGGGACGTGGAGAGTTGACTGCGAGTCTCGGGGTCTGCGACCGCGAGTCTCGGGGACTGCGATTGCAAGTCAGTCTCGGGGTCTGCGACTGTGAGTCTCGGGGTCTGCGATCGCGAGTCTCGGGGACTGCGACTGTGAGTCTCGGGGTCTGTGACTGCGAGTCTCTGGGTCTGCGACTGTGAGTCTCGGGGTCTGCGACTGTGAGTCTCGGGGTCTGTGACTGCGAGTCTCCGGGTCTGCGACTGTGAGTCTCGGGGTCTGCGACTGTGAGTCTCGGGGTCTGCGATCGCGAGTCTCCGGGTCTGCGACTGTGAGTCTCGGGGTCTGCGATCGCGAGTCTCGGGGTCTGCGACTGTGAGCCTCGGGGTCTGCGGCTGCGAGTCTCGTGGGCGTGCACGCGCAAGGGGCGAGCTCGGGCACTTCGCGGGTGCGCGCGGCGAGCTACGCGCTGACGCTTAATTAGAGAGAGCGGGGGCATCAAAGGGGAGCGAGCGGGCTGGTGGCTGCGGTGCGCCAGATAACAGCCGAGGCGTTGCGTGGCTCTCAGAGAATTAATTAAACCTTATAAATTGCGTTGACGCGGGATGCATACGAACAAAAAGCCCCCCCCCCCCCCACCGCCACAACGCTCGGGCTCTTGTGTAAAATGCCAACGCACGGCGGGGGGGGGGGGGACACTCGACCGCATTGGTTTGAACGTTATTATTGTTGTTTAAAATTGGTGCGGATCGTAATCAAAGGCGGCGGTGGACACATGGCGACACTCGCTCGCCGGTAATCAACGGCAATAAGTCTTGCGAGGATTCGTGCTCATCGCTTTGAAATTCCTCGCGTGCGGAACAATACTCAGGGCTACACGCACGGGGTGCCCTCCCGGTGATGTGCCCCCGACGGTGTGGGCGAAAGGTCACTTGAAGGAAAATCAGTGGTAGTTCTGTGATACCCCGCGCGTGAGATCCGAACCGATGCATCGTCTCGTGACATGTTGGCTACGTGCGCACCTCCGACGAGCACGGTTGGCTACGTACGGTGCGTAAGAAGTTTGGCATAGATACACTAAATTTGGTTTTAATTCTACAAAAAAATAAAAAAACTCTGGAGGATTAAAAAGGAGCATTTTCATTTGATTTCTACGCGATGGGCATCTTCTGTAGCAGGACACGTGGTAAAGTGCGGCGCCCATCGCGTGTGGTGGATAAGAGATCACTCAGAAGTCTTTTTGTGATATCGCCTTCAAAGATTGCAGTTTAATTTCTGTTCAATGGAAATGCGTTCGTCGCATGCCGTGGCACTGATAGCACAATTGGAATAAAATTAAGACAAAACAAATTTTCCAAAGTCACTTTCAATTGTTTGTTGGATCCACTAATCTGGTGATATAAATGAAGCTATGCCTCATTTCAAACTTTACCAAGTTAAGATTTTTTTTACCGAATTTCATTTAAAAATTGCTACCGCGTCTGATTCTATATCATGGGGGGGGGGAGTGTCTCCCGTGTAAGAAGGGGGCTCGTGGTCCCGTTGGACTCTCACCTGACGTTAAAATAAAGGTCACCCTCGGTCTGAAGGCACGGAGGGACTCGATTACAAGCGCTAAGCCGGCGTCTTTAATGGCAAACCCGGCTCGCGCCGCGGAGTCTCAAAGACCCGCATTTGCGGCACGCGTAATGATCCCGCCCATTCCTTTAGCACCGATAAGCTTAGCCCGAGTTAAATTGTTTTCAAGATCCGGTAATCACACCTCTCGTGATTTCACCCCCGAGTCATTACGGGGAGGCGAATAATGTGCACCGCAGGCGCGCGGTGACGAGTCGCGCGGCGCGGGAACGTCGTTCCCAACAGGGCCGAGGCAGCGCAAGCTCTCCTGCTACGTCCGCACTGTATGCACGTTGAACTTCTTTTGCACCGTATGTAGCCAAACGTGGTAAATCGGAGGTGCAGGGGAAGAACTAACAAAACACAAAAAACGCAGTTCTAAAGAAATTCGCTTTCAAAAAGCGCATCGCTCCAGTGCCTTCAGAAGATTGGAAGAGCGTTCCAGACGGCCGCAGGGCGCAATGCGGTGAGCGTCTTTGTTCGATGGCTTGGCCAAAGGCCGCTGCTGCGAGGATGACCACCGGAGTTGGCGTGATGGTTTATGCTTCTCGACGAGATCAGCGAGGTGTTGAGGTTCACTTGTGGCAAGCCACTTTGTGCGTGTAATGAGTGCGACCGTCATAATGTATTCGTTCGGCAACCGGAAAACCAATGGAGCTCGGCGTTATTGGACGGACATTGTCGGATGACATGTGCCAAAAAAAAACCACACACGGGAGAGTGGCCTCTGTGGCCGAGGAAAGGCCTTTTGTGTTCCAGCATCGCTCTGTGTATGTGAAGCTGACACTCGGTGAGCCACTCGGTGAGCCACTCGGTGAGCCACGCAGATTCCGTGGGCTTGGTACCGTCCTGGCTCACTCCCCACTCCCAAGGGAAAGCGATGATAATCATACAAGCAAAGGATTGCACCGTAGGCCGTACACGAGGGGTAGCAATGCTCTGCGAGAGCGCCAGATGGATTCTTCATCTCGTTACACAGACACCGATAGAGCAATTGATAAAGAAAAATAATTGGGGATATGACTCAAAGGAAATTTAATGAAAAAAATGTTGTTGCATGGTGGGAATTATTATAAATACCGGTGGCTTGCAGAAGCCTTCATCCAGCAGTGTATAGATCATGGCTGGTGGTGGCGATAGGCGAACATGTAGCACAATAGCCCTTCTTTTGAGGAGAAGACATTTTTGCTCAAGAATAGCGAGGCCACTCCACATAAGGGGTATTGCCCAACACTTGATGTATTTTCCTGTTGTAATAACAATTTGGATTTAATGCGACTGCATCACAGGACGTTTACAGAATGCCAGAAAAAAATGGTATTTGTTTTAAAAAAAGTCCCCAAGTTACTCTCAGACTCACCACAGACGAGGGGCAATCCTCCACAAGCAAAATGGAGGCCAGGCAAGAGCTAGGAGACAACGCCGGGACAAGACCATCAACTGGGGAAAAAATAAAACTCTCAACAAATGAAATATATAAAACTATCATGGAGAGGAGCATGGAAAATGGAGTTGGGTTTTGGCAGCAGTAACATTTAGCGCTCTGCTGCCTGACCCGCAGGGAGGGGAGGAAGCACACAACGGTAACGCGACCGCCAACCCGATGGCGGTGTTGATGAGCAAAGTGCCGTGTGTAGCCCGCTGCCTGCGCACCACTGCCAACGCAGCTCCCTGCATGTGGACGCGGTAGAACACGGGCCTCCTCATCGTCATCACCACCACCATCATCATCACCACGATCCATGGGCAGACAGCCCGTAGTAGGTGTCCGCCCGCACATGTTATCATGTGTCTCCACTTTCCTCTCTGGCTTGTGCCAATATGCTCACATAATTACTATTTCTCTGCTTAGCGACAGCATAAACTCGAACAAGTACAATGCCACGGCATCATTTTATTCAACTACGAAAAATATTAGGCAGACAGTTCTTTCTGTACACGTATAACAATTTATAGAGATATCCCCCCCCCCACCCAAGTCATAAAATACAGGAACGCTTGCAGTACCACGTAAGACCACAGCATAACAGGTAAGGGTCATTGTAACTGCTGAGATTAAACAAAAATCTTTATTAGAAACCTACCATTCCCCGACCCCTCGAGTTATTTAAAGATGCTCTCACTGTGGCCCAGCCATTCAGTCAAAAGTATCTCTTGTCTCTTCTTCACCATCTCATTTGTATTGTTTTTTTGTCAAATTTTTACATTATCATCGCATTAGCCTAAATCAAACATTATACGGTGCTTACATCGTGAACAATCGATGATTATACGCGTTATTTCATACGTATATATCGTGAGCGTACAAATTCATCGTAATCAATTAATCGATTCATCGCTCCTTGCCGACATCTCTCCCAACTCAACTGGCTCCCATCAGCCAGCACAACAGGCATTGTGAGTCGCTGTGTAGGGGATGCACAACCATTTCACAGAGTGTTACTAGATTCACGGACGTTTTTGAGGTGTACTTGTGCAAACTATGAACATCTGGGCGTTGGAGAAAACGACAGCCCATCATCCCGCCGGAGTTGATCAAATAAGCACCAATTTGCGGGAAGTCAATAGTGGCTGACCTTCGGACAGACTCGCCCCCACCAGAGGATTGTGGAGTTCTCACTGCCAACAAGTGCAGATTTGGCCCAAGCAGGGAGACATCGGAGAAAGCCATCGTTACATTCGTCACTCTACATGGTGCTGGCAGAAACTACAATGAACATCTAAGTGGCACTGCCACCACAAGCAGTTACGGAACCGAGTTGTGAATCTCTTGTTGGGCGTACTGAGTCTGAGTACTGAGTCCACCGTGCCAAACAAATGCGTGGAGGCTACATCAGCCCTCTGTGCCGTACAATAATTCAGTAGTTGAATTTGAAGGATCAGAGCTTCCAAACGCCACCGCGTCTGAAGGCGCTACCTCGATGGGGTTCTCAGAGTGCAGCGGTCGCAGCAACACGCGGCCACTGCTGTCATAAATGCGAACTAAATAAACTATTTTTTTTATTTTAGTAGGTAAGGCCCACTGAGCTATATAGATTATTTTCAAAAAGCGGCCTGGCTATCACAAATGATATCCCAACGAAGTGGCTAATTATCACATGCACATTTATAGCAGCAGCCAAAATACTCTGAATGCGCATTGTTTCTAAATGTGGAGGGAAAAACCTGAGGACCCGGAGAAAAATCCACGCGACCACGGGGACATCATGCAAACTCCAAATATACAGCAGGCATTGTCAGGGTCAGGATCGAACCAACGACCTCCTGTATACCAGGCGAGGTAGTTAACACCTCGCCTCCGTGGCGCCCCAATAAGGCGGCTCATGTGGGAGGTGTAGTTCAAGCGGAGAGTAGTGATCTACTTTCGAGAGAAAGGCGCTGAGGCTGCCGGGATTAAAACCAAACGGTCGTGCTGTGCACGAGGACGCGACGTCAGGGTGTTGGGCTGCTCTCCCCTTCCCTAGCTCACTCCTCCCCATTCCCTCCCGTTTCCTCGACTTCGCCTGCACCCCGAGACGGTTTGTTACACTACGGGTGAATAGCAAAATGCAAGTTGTTATTATTCCCGTCGTCGGTGTAAGTCGACCACGCTATGGGACTAAAAGAGAGACGCCGGATAAGAACCCTCGGCACTTCTCACACTTGCGGCCGTGCCAACTCGCTCGCCGAAGACCGACCGTGCGGGCGGGCGTCAAGAAAAGAAAGAGGGGGGGGGGGGGTGGGGATCGGGCCGCCACGCTCGGCCTCGTTACATCTTCATCAAGAAGCAGCAGCGTGGGCGATGGGCGGGCAGGCACGCCGCCTCCCTACAGGTCACCTAAGGGCCTCAGGCCCACGAGGCAGGAGACGCCGGTGCCCCCAAGGCCACAGTAGCCTCCCGGGTTCTTGTGCAGGTACTGCTGGTGGTAGTCCTCTGCGTAGTAGAACGGTCCGGACATCTGGATCTCCGTGGTGATCTGGCCAAAGCCGGAAGCTGTCAGCATCTGGGGACGCAAAAGGGGGGAATTGCAATATTGCATTGTGACATTTATAACAAACAAAAAAATCGGTTTATTATCTCTATAACTTGCCATGCTAAGTCAAATGAGGCTTTATTATCATTGGCATCTCACCATTGTCGTCCGTTTGCCGCAAAGGTAAAGAAAGGTACAGGTGCAGCCCCGCAATTACCCGTTCATACGGCTGCTGGTGGAAGGGCCCCCACGAGAGGCAGCTATCGTACACAGCGGCCGGACGTCTTAGAAGACGTGGGAGTACCTACGCGTTACCCCACCACACCTGACCTGCCGATCAGCTGACTGCTGAACCCCTTTTCTTTCTACCTCTGGATGGACTGAGGTGGGGGGGGCCGGGGGGCGGAGGATGAAAAACAAAAATTGCGCCCATCGTCTCAACTGCCATGCCTGGAGATAGAACGAACCGGCGACATCTGGATTGCAAGTCCGGTGAACTGCACTTCGTCCCTGGGCCAGAGAAGGAAAAAAAACTGCTAACCCCACCCAAGGTAGCAAAATCTTTCGTCGAAACCCATTTTGTGTGTACGGCTAATAAGAGTGAATTACACGACTGCCAACGCATTTCAAGCGGCGACTGGGTCACATTTTGAAATTCGAAACGTTCACGCAACGCCAGCTCGGGTGGTTAACGACGGGAAGGGAACAACGATCTGGTTTGGGGCTCGTGGATGGAATAGTGAACGGCACCGTGGGCCAAACCGTGGCAGCACCGCATCCATTCTAGATTTGAAGTTTTCGTGACTGCAAGGATCCATATTCTTTGGTTCTTTCGATAAAAAAAATATATATTTTTTTTCACCTACGTGACTTTACCGAAAGAACCAAAGGATAAAGCACCGCATCCGTTCCATTTGGACGGCGAACAGCCTAGAAAATGGCCACACGTTGGAGGTGGCACAGAGCGAGACGCGGAGGCCTGGGCCCCAGGACTCCCTCCACCAGGGGTCTCGCTCGAGCCAAGCGCCGGGCGCCCCCTTCGCTCTTGGCAAGCAGCCGATTTGCACGGCCTCAGGAAAAGCCAAACCCCTACTAACCTACGCTCGTTTTACACCACAGTTTACTGACTGAAGCCCCCCCCCCCCCTTCTGCGTGTTAGACTCTAGGGGGCTCTGTGCTCCCAGCTAACGGCTGGGCAGGTGCTGAAGCCATTATCGGAATGTTGCGGCTGCTGTTGGCATTTCTTATTCGTATCCACCCCCGCCCGTCCTTCTGCACACTCCACACGCACACACCGCCCGACACACCCCACACCACACACACATCACCCCCCACACACACACGTCACCCTACACACACATCACCCCCCACACACACACATCACCCCCCACATACACACATCACCCCCCACACACACACACATCACCCCCCACACACACACATCACCCCCCACACACACACACATCACACACACACACACATCACCCCCCACACACACACACATCACCCCCCACACACACACACATCACACACACATCACACACACACATCACACACACACACATCACCCCCCACACACACACCACCCTGCACACACTCCGCTGCGAATGAAGCGAACGCTCTTTGTCTCTGTGGCAGCAATTTGCATCGCGTCCGCGAGCCTCCCTCGGCCTCTGCCACCCACCGGCCCCGCAGCTCCGGCAGCAGGAGAAGGAATTCCCTTACACGCGTTCGATCCGTCGAGAGCGGACGGGGACGAAACGGGGACGTAGAGGAAGCCTTTGTTGATGGAGGGGGGGGGGATTGGGGGGGGGGGGCTGCGGGTGTCGGAATCCATTTTGCAGCGGCGATGGCCTCAGTCTCTCGCGGAGTCAGCGATTCCGTAACGGGTCTCACCCAGAGGTCCTCAACAATCACTGCCTCCAACACCCCCCCCCCCCGTCACCGCCCCCCCCCTCCACCACAACCACCATCAGCAGGCCAGGCTACGCTTTGGGAGCAACCCAAACACATCGATGCGTTTTCACGTCCACGCTGGGACCACAGCTCGCTACGCGCGTATCTCCAGACAGCGCTTGTATCGGCTGCGCATTAGCCATCTGCATTGGGGTACTCTTATTATTATTTATTATTATTCCTTTGTTGAATGCCGGTGCCACGCGTCGGTATATAAAGGTGCGCGCACGACGATGGCGGTGGGACGCCAGACGCGATGCGATTTCAACGGGTGATCAATTCCTCTTGGCGTGGCGCGCGTGCAACCCGGGGCCGTGGGCGACGCGTGGCCGGCGTCTGGCGCCGGCGTGAAGGGTGCAAGGCGTGCTTCGCGTTGTGCAGAGTTTCGCCGGTGCCAGGCAAACGAGAGACATTATTCTGGGACCGGCATCAGGCAAATGTCACCGTCCGACATCGCTCGCGGGCACCGGCAATGGGCAGATGCGGAGCGTAGCGCCGTCGAAAGATACGGCGCGGTGTAAAGCTGAAAGAGGCTGGGAAGAAGAAGAAGAAAAAAAACCACGAATTTGGCCACCAGATTTGGTTAATTATTCATATGGACGATACGAGAAAAAACTGTTTCCATTTTGCTGCAAGACAACAATAAATCACGCACACAGGCAGGCAGGCAGGCTTGTGACCACACAATGACAAAGATCCCCCTTATAGCATCTAACAGACTGTTGGGGGCAAGTGTTGTTTGCGAGCACCTACAAAGGCCGGCACGGCGCACGAGAGGGTGGTGTGGTCGTTGCCACTCCCAGCCCCGTCTCTGTCGAGTGCTCATGTTTACCACACCGCAGCGCCAGTTAGACTTAGTTAAGGCTGAGTCTACATAGGGTAGGCACACGACTGCTTCATATATTCTCCTACTATATCAGATCTCGGGTCGCCGGGCTCTGCGCGCAGTGCGCTAACCACTGCACCGCCACTGCCCACAGTACACACAACACGTTGAGAGACACACACACATACAATGGCACACATCAAGATTGATAACACACTCACATAGACGTACACATAGCCTTACAACAATGCAGCCTCACAGATGTATGCACTGACATATGTATAGGTCTAATATACGGGATTCACATACACATATACATAAGACAAAAAAATACAAATATCCTAGACTCTTGGGGCAAGTGCTATTAGCAAGCAACTATGAAGGCCAGCACAGCACACGAGGGGGTGGGTGGTCAGCACCACGCCCGGCCACCTTTGTCTCCCCAGTGGCGATGTTTAAACACCGCACCAGGTTCTCATTTGAGGCTGAGTCGACCTATGGGAGGCTCAGGACCGGTTCAAATAATCGTCACTGGTAGTGGCCGTGAGCGGGAATCGAACCCAGGTCACCGGGTTCATACTGCAGCGCGCTAACCGCTACACTATCGCTCCCCACGCATACACACATAAACACAAACACACATAAGCACATACACACGTGCTGATCACACGTACGGGTGTATGCAGACTCGTATAAAACATCGACTCGCACGCGTACAAACTCCACGCATGTATGAACACTCGCAAATGTAAACACTCACTTACAGACTGGCCATTCTACGTGGACAAAACGCTCACCAATTTTCGGACCGTGCATATTTTGCTCCATGAACGGGGGGGGGGGGGGGGGGGTTGGGCTGCCGGACAGCCCTTGTCGTCATTGTCGCTTCTGCAGTGCGGTCAAATCCGCCGATGGAAAGGCTCAAATTGAATGGAAATTGCGAGCACTCGCGAGGACGGCAAGCGGTCGGTCGAATGTTTCCAACGAGCACGCCACCGCGTCGCTCGCTCACTCACTTTCCCACCGGCAAACACCACCATCATCATCATCATCCTCCCGCCTGTTCGCCCGCCCGCTCGCTCGCCCGCCCGCCCGCCCGCCCGCACCAAGGTGACCTCTAAAGCAGACTGGGGGGGCGGTGGACACCCCGGCTCTGCGCCGCCACCGCGCTTGTGTTACGCAACGGCACGGCCCGCAAGGCAATAAAGACAAAGACGCACACACGGTGTGGTAGCCACACAATGACTGTAGGGGCAAGTGCCGACACGGCACACGAGGGGGTGGGTGGCCAGCACCACGCCCGGCTGCCTTTGTTTCCCTCGTGACAATGGTTGCACACCGCACCAGGTACTCATTTGAGGCTGAGTCGCCCTTGGGTAGGACTAGAACCGCTTCAGATAATCGTCAGCAGGGAGTGTGTTGTTTTTCCTTGCAGCGAGTGATAAATCTGTGCTCAAAAATAAAACGCAAGTGCAATGCATGAGCAGTATTTGTCCCATTCTTTTAAAACCAATTTTTTTATTTTAGTATAAAACATATGTACTAGTGAAACACGTCTGGTGGTTTCGATTGTTGCCATTTTACTGTGCATTTCAACTTGAAAAGAATTGCACACAAAAAGAAAATACCGGTGTGCACTGCAGTGTTCCGGCGAGACTCGTGCGACTCTTGATGCTGTTACTGTTGTTGCTGTTCCAACACGTGGATACATAATGACAACAATGTGCACAGCATTCATCACGAAAGACAGATTGTTGGGGCAAGTGCTGTTAGCGAGCAGCACCGATGAAGGCCGGCACGGCACACGAGGGGGTGGGTGGCCAGCACCACGCCCGGCCGCCTTTGTCTCCCCAGTGGTGACGTTTTACACATTTACCACCACCACCACGACGACGGGCGGATAGCCTGCACGCGTGACCCACCGGGGCAGGTCACGCAAACACAAGGCGGCGACGCGACGGTCGTGGCAAGTGCCGTGGGGGGACGGCTGTGATTACGACTCCAGATTCCGAGGCCATCAATGCGACATCAGCATAAGCCGATAGTTAACGCAGACGCCGAGGCCGAGGCGATAACCAACAGTATATACCGTGGAGAGAGAATACCAAATCGCTGCACGTCTCTCGCACTGCGGTAGATTTAAACATCGCGCCAAGCTGCGCGGTGATAACGCACGTGTGTGTGTGAGTGCGTGCGTGCACGTGTGTGTGTGCGTGCACGTGTGTGCGTGATAACGCACGTGTGTGTGTGTGCGTGCGTGCACGTGTGTGTGTGTGCGTGCACGTGTGTGTGTGTGCGTGCGTGCACGTGTGTGTGTGTGTGTGATAACGCACGTGTGTGTGTGCGTGCACGTGTGTGTGTGTGTGTGCGTGATAATGCGTGTGCGTGATAACGCACGTGCGTGTGTGTGCGTGCGTGCACGTGTGTGTGTGTGCGTGCACGTGTGTGTGTGCGTGCGTGCGTGCACGTGTGTGTGCGTGCGTGCGTGCGTGCACGGGCGAAAGCGTCCGGGAACAAAGACCGGGGCGGCGAGTGAGAGTCCGCATTGCTGCGCCGGTGTGTACAGAAACCCTCCCTCCCCACAGCCATACACTGCTGGGGGGGGGCGTGCTCTGTTAGTGAGCACCTATTAAGGGTCAGGGTGGGCCACACGAGTGGGGTGTGGTGCCAGCATCACCACGCCGAGCCACCTTCGTGTCCACGGGCGCTGGTTGACTGCGCGACGCGAACTCATTTAAGGCTGAGTCGACCGAGGAGAGGCTGTTGGGGTAAGGTGTCGCTGGGCGAGGATGATGGGGGTGGCGTGGCCAGTAGCACCACCCGTGCACGCACGCACATGCACGCACGCACGCACACGCACGTACACACACGCACACGCACGCACACGCACGCACGCACACGCATGCACATGCACGCACGCACATGCACGCACGCACACGCACGCACGCACGCGCACGCATGCGCACGCATGCACATGCACGCACGCACACGCACGCACACGCACGCGCACGCAGACAGAAAGGCACGGGTTCTGGTTAGGGTTAAAGGCACGCGCAGGGGATTTGAACGTAATGAGAATAGATGCACAGTCGGCTGCCATCAGTGGACGAGCGGTGGTCAAGCTTGAAGCGAATGAAGATTATCTCAGGGGGAGGAGAGAGATGCAGGGAGATGCAGGGAGATGGAGGGAGATGGAGGGAGACAGAGTGAGATGCATCAGAGATGGAGTGAGATGCAGGGAGTTGGAGGGAGATGCAGGGAGGAAGAGGAGGAGCCCGGAGACGCAGGGAAACGGCGTGACGCATGGTCAATGGCGCTCACAATGGAGGAGCACCAAGAGAGAGCGAGAGGGACTAAGAGAGCGGGAAGAGACTCGACCGAGGGGATGAGCAGGACGCCGCATTCCTACGTGGCTCAACCGTGCCCGGCACAGAGCCCACACGCTGACCACGTCCACACGCTGACCACGTCCACACGCTGACCACGTCCACACGCTGACCACGTCCACACGCTGACCACGTCCACACGCAGAGACGGCGGCGTGGGAGAGCCATCGCAGGGCTCTGCCTAGCAGTCACTCTCACAACGAGACACGCGACCATCCACCCACTATCTACCACCTACCACCCTCTAGCATGCCCAGACACTGCACACGATCCAGCCATTCCAGCAGTCAATGAAGCCAACCAGCCACTCAATCCACTCGGGCACCCAACCACGCAGCCTACCTAGCCACCCACCCATCCATACAGCCAATCAGCCACCAAGTCAACCACCTATCCAGCCACTTAAGTCATTGATGTACCCAGCCATCCAACCACACAGACATCCCAAGTGCCACTCCACCAATAAAGTGAAATAACATCTTTGTTTAAAAAAAAACATACATATCAGCGTGTGTCATCCCACATTCTCAAATTCAATACATGTCAGAACACTTTCTTCCTAATTATTTTGCGCAAACTCTCATGCGGTGTCAATTTTGGTCAGAGGCTTCGTTTTGTTAAGGCAATTAATTGATGGAATGCGGTCACGATTCACCCAAAAAGTAAAACTCCACCGTGAGCGTGCGGGTCTTTGTGCGTAGGTGGGCTTCGCGCGAGGACGCAGCATGCGGCGGAGTGGTGCCACGCAAAACCTGCGATTAGCGCGCAACAAAAATAACCGCCACCCACCCCCCCCGCCCGCCGCCGCCGCCTCACAAAGAAAGCAGTTTGCATGCCGCATGCCCCCCGGCTCGAATCGGAACAGCCCGTCCTCTCGCCCGCGTTAAAGCTATTAGAGGCGCGCGTGCGGGCAGCGGCAAGCCGATTAAAGGATGTGTCCGCGGGAACGCCGGCCGCCACCGCTCGCACGTGCCGCCCCACGTGAGACCGGGTGGCACGGGCTGGCTGGCGCTCGGCGCGCGTGTGCGCTCGCGCGACGGCACCCAACGAGGGTACGGGCCGATCGATATTTTTCAATTCTGCGGAGGATGAGTAGCGCCCCCCCCCCCACCCCTGCCGCCCCCCTCCCCGACCCCCGGCCCTCTCGCCCGCCAGCCCCCCGCTCGCCCGCTCGCCCGTCCGTTCGCCACCGGATGCCGTCCCGCACACCCCCCGCCCGCCCCCCCCCGCCGCCCAGCGAAGGAGAGGAAGCGTCCTCGCGTTATTATCTGGGAACTTCACAATGGGGAGAGCGCTCATGCATAATTGATGGTTGCCGGCTCTAATCTCAGCCATAACTGGGGAGTCGTGTCCGGTCCCACGACGAGACAGAAATACCGAGCGCGGGGAAAAGAAAAAAAAACGCTGTGCCAGAATCTGAGCCCGACGGAGTGATCACGTGTGCGTGCGCGTGCGCGTGATCTCGCAGGTGCACGTGTGCTTCGATCAGAGTCCTCCAGCAGCGACGCGTTGGCTGAAATCGATTCTTTCTTGTGCTCAGGCTACATGCGTCGGACCGCGAGCGTGCGAATCGATCGTTCACGGTGTTCGCAAATTACATTTGAATATTCCGATCGGGTTAATGGGGAAGGGGGGGGGTGGCAGCGGGAGGGATAACGGTGTACAAACGGGACGCAAAATGAGACGAGACAAAGGTGATGAACAATTTTATCGATTTTTGAATCGATCGCAGCCCAGAAAACCGCGAGACGAGATGTAAGGCGCTCCCGCCTGCATTGCCGAGGCGATTGCGAGTCCGGTGAATGCAAATCCCTCGAACCCCGATGACAATTACGGCAAAGCTACATCCACATGAATCGTTACATCACGCCTCCGGGATGCGGCGTCCCGCTCTGTGAATTTCTACTTTTGATGTAAACAATGAACAAGAAGAAAAAAAACTCTTTCGAGGTTTGTTGTCGTTGCCCACAGCGGAGCGTGTGGACCCAACAAGCGGCAAATAAACAAATAGGTTCGGTCGCCCCCCCCCGCCCCCCCGTTCGAGCCTCGACCGACGCACTCCAGCGCGGGCGCCGGCCCCTGGGGGCCAGGAGGGGACTGCCGCAGGGGCAACGGTCGCAAAGTGTGGGCTACCACAAAGGCCGCAGCTTGTGCCATCCTCCTCCGTGCTAATAACGCCTCCCGTCCTCCCTCTCCCCTCTAACCTCGAGGCACGCTCACCATTAGCGCTCAACGCGGCACACGAGGGGGGGGGGGGGGGGGGGTTGGGGGTGGGGGGGCGCCGCCGACGACGACGACGACGACGACGACGACGACGTGGAGCGAGCGAGGGCGAGCGAGCGGACAGATGGGCCGCCCGTGTCAGGTCTGATCAGCTCATCCATCACGTCAGCACCGCCACGAGCGAGCGGGGGAGGGGGGCGGGGGGGGGGGGGCTGGCGGAACGTGGGGGGCACGCGGGCGGGGTGGGGGGAGAGGCGCCGCTCGCCATTAAGCGCTGCCTCCGATTCGCACGAAGGGACGATCGGCACCGCAGCACCGCCGGCGCCGCTGGCGCCGCGCTCGCCGGAGCGGCCGCGGCGGTAAAACGTTTCCCGCTCCTCCTGCTGTTTCTCCTCCTCCTGCTGCTGCCGCTGCGGCTGCCGAGGGTCTCGCGATCGTGCCGTGGCCCGGCCCTTCGCCGGTCCGTCGTCGCTAAATCTCAACGCACGCTCCGAGTGCGGCTCTACGACGGACGTGTTTGTGGTCTACGACGGACGTGTTTTTGGGCCGTGGCGCGCGCCAGTTCGGCACGGTGTCCAACGTTTCGTTCCACGCGCCGGGGGCAGGCTCCCCATCAGCAGGGCGACGTTCGAATGGCCGAAAAGACGATGCGCAAAAAACGGTTGAGCTCTTTTCGTGCTGCGGCGCAGGTGGACAGGCGGTGTGCCACGCACTGCGCTCCATCCTTCTCCCTCCGTCGCATTTCCTCTCCCTTACGTTTCCTCTCTCTTACAATTCCTCTCTCTTACGCGTCCAATCAGCCACTCTTTCAGCGGCACAGAGCGGTTGCCCCTTTTTTGCAAGAAATATTTTTGTTGCTGCCCAAACAAAAATGGTGGCGTTAAGAACCTTTATTCCAATAGGGCGAGAACCCCCCCGAGACGGTAAATCTCGTACACCTACGGCAAGAATGAGTGACAACCAAACCGAAAAACACCGAAGAGAAAAAAAAATCATCGCGGTCATAAAAATTCATGAAACGGCAACAAAATGGCCGTGAAAATTCAAGATGGCTACAAATACCCACAGCCTCCCACCATGGCCGAGATGCAGCGAGCGAGCGAGCGAGAAAGCGAGAGAGAGCGAGAGAGAGCGAGAAAGAGCGAGCGAGAGCGAGAGACAGAGAGCGAGAGAGAGAGAGAGAGCGGGAGGCAGCAGCCCGAGGCACCGACCGGACAAATCCTGCTGCATGCAGCCTTCGTCGCAAACACTCGCAACCGCTCCCACCGACAAATTTCGTCCGCCACAAGCCCTGTCCAGGAGATGAACCGGAAAACCGTCGCGACCTTAGCGGCGGCGGTGTTTGCGTGCGAGCCGCCCGTTTACCGCGCGCGGGCAACCGCCGCTTGATTAGCGCCGCCCGATCTCCGGAGGAGCGGGCGCGAGCACAGTCATGGCCGCCGACGGCTAATAGGGGCGGCCGGCTGCCATTTTGTGCGGCGGTGTCCGCTGCGCAACGCGGCGGCAATTTGCATCCAATTTCCGAGGGGCTGTCCCGGGAGATGGGGGGTTTATTTTATTTATTTCAGGTTGTTAATGCACGGACTCTTGACTCGCACTCCCGGCAGGGGATTTGAATCCACAAACAGGCGGCGTGCAAGTGAGCGAGCGAGCGAGCGTGCGTGCGGGAGAGGGAGAGAGAGCACACGCGTGCGGGAGAGGGAGAGAGAGAGAGAGAGCACACGCGTGCGGGAGAGCAAGTGAGCGAAAGAGAGAGACGGCGTGAGTGTGTGTCTGTGAGCGCGAGCGAGTATGAGAGAGAGCACACGCGTGCGTGCGGGAGAGCGAGCAAGCGTGAAAGAGAGCGTAAGTGTGTGTGAGAGCGAGTGAGCGAGCGTGGGAGAGAGCGGACACGCGTGCGTGCGAGTGTTTGCGACATCTAAAGCGCTCTAAAATGCGGTTGCATTTGTGTTGCTGGTAAATAAATGTGAATTCTGATCATTTCCACCTGAAAACCACGCCGTTTCTAATTCTTACATGCTCAGTTCCTTCCGCCACGATGTTACTGTTCATGGTGTAGCTGGATAATGCTGTGATGTGTGATCATGTTAGTGTGGGTGAGCGTGTGTTAGTGTGGGTGAGCGTGTGTTAGTGTGGGTGAGCATGTGTTAGTGTGGGTGAGCGTGTGTTAGTGTGGGTGAGCGTGTGTTAGTGTGGGTGAGCGTGTGTTAGTGTGGGTGAGCGTGTGTTAGTGTGGGTGAGCGTGTGTTAGTGTGGGTGAGCGTGTGTTAGTGTGGGTGAGCGTGTGTTAGTGTGGGTGAGCGTGTGTTAGTGTGGGTGACCGTGTGTTAGTGTGGGTGAGCGTGTGTTAGTGTGTGTGAGCGTGTGTTAGTGTGGGTGAGCGTGTGTTAGTGTGGGTGAGCGTGTTAGTGTGGGTGAGCGTGTGTTAGTGTGGGTGAGCGTGTGTTAGTGGGTGAGCGTGTGTTAGTGTGGGTGAGCGTGTGGGTGAGTGTGTCTTAGTGTGGGTGGGCGTGTTAGTGTGGGTGAGCGTTTGTTAGTGTGGGTGAGCGTGTCTTAGTGTGGGTGAGCGTGTTAGTGTGGGTGAGCGTGTGTTAGTGGGTGAGCGTTTGTTAGTGTGGGTGAGCGTGTTAGTGTGGGTGAGCGTGTGTTAGTGTGGGTGAGCGTGTGTTAGTGTGGGTGAGCGTGTGTTAGTGTGGGTGAGCGTGTGTTAGTGTGGGTGAGCATGTGTTAGTGTGGGTGAGCGTGTGTTAGTGTGGGTGGGCGTGTGTTAGTGTGGGTGATCGTGTTCGTGTGGGTGAGCGTGTGTTAGTGTGGGTGAGCGTGTGTTAGTGGGTGAGCGTGTTATTGTGGGTGAGCGTGTGTTGGTGTGGGTGAGCGTATGTTAGTATGGGTGGGCGGGTGTTAGTGTGGGTGAGCGTGTGTTAGTGTGGATGAGCGTGTTAGTGCGGGTGAGCGTGTGTTAGTGCGGGTGAGTGTGTGTTAGTGCGGGTGAGCGTGTGTTAGTGTGGGTGAGCATGTTAGTGTGGGTGAGCGTGTGTTAGTGCGGGTGAGCGTGTGTTAGTGGGTGAGCGTGTGTTAGTGTGGGTGAGCGTGTGTTAGTGTGGGTGAGCGCGTGTTAGTGTGGGTGAGCGTGTGTTAGTGTGGGTGGGCGTGTGTTAGTGTGGGTGGGCGTGTGTTAGTGTGGGTGAGCGTGTGTTAGTGTGGGTGAGCGTGTGTTAGTGTGGGTGAGCGTGTTAGTGCGGGTGAGCGTGTGTTAGTGTGGGTGAGCGTGTGTTAGTGTGGGTGAGCGTGTGTTAGTGTGGGTGAGCGTGTGTTAGTGTGGGTGACCGTGTGTTAGTGTGGGTGAGCGTGTGTTAGTGTGGGTGAGTGTGTGTTAGTGGGTGAGCGTGTGTTAGTGTGGGTGAGCGTGTGTTAGTGTGGGTGAGCGCGTGTTAGTGTGGGTGAGCGTGTTAGTGTGGGTGAGCGTGTGTTAGTGTGGGTGGGCGTGTGTTAGTGTGGGTGAGCGTGTTAGTGGGTGAGCGTGTGTTAGTGTGGATGAGCGTGTGTTAGTGGGTGAGCGTGTGTTAGTGTGGGTGAGCGTGTGTTAGTGTGGGTGAGCGTGTTAGTGTGGGTGAGCGTGTGTTAGTGTGGGTGCGCGTGTGTTATTGTGGGTGAGTGTGTGATGGTGTGGGTGAGCGTGTGTTAGTGTGGGTGAGCGTGTGTTAGTGTGGGTGAGCGTGTGTTAGTGTGGGTGGGCGTGTGTTAGTGTGGGTGAGCGTGTGTTAGTGTGGGTGAGCGTGTGTTAGTGTGGGTGAGCGTGTTAGTGCGGGTGAGCGTGTGTTAGTGCGGGTGAGCGTGTGTTAGTGCGGGTGAGCGTGTGTTAGTGCGGGTGAGCGTGTGTTAGTGTGGGTGAGCGTGTGTTAGTGTGGGTGAGCGTGTGTTAGTGTGGGTGAGCGTGTGTTAGTGTGGGTGAGCGTGTGTTAGTGGGTGAGCGTGTGTTAGTGTGGGTGAGCGTGTGTTAGTGTGGGTGAGCGTGTGTTAGTGTGGGTGAGCGTGTGTTAGTGTGGGTGAGCGTGTGTTAGTGTGGGTGAGCGTGTGTTAGTGTGGGTGAGCGTGTGTTAGTGTGGGTGAGCGTGTGTTAGTGTGGGTGAGCGTGTGTTAGTGTGGGTGAGCGTGTGTTAGTGGGTGAGCGTGTTAGTGTGGGTGAGTGTGTCTTAGTGTGGGTGGGCGTGTTAGTGTGGGTGAGCGTTTGTTAGTGTGGGTGAGCGTGTCTTAGTGTGGGTGAGCGTGTTAGTGTGGGTGAGCGTGTGTTAGTGGGTGAGCGTTTGTTAGTGTGGGTGAGCGTGTTAGTGTGGGTGAGCGTGTGTTAGTGTGGGTGAGCGTGTGTTAGTGTGGGTGAGCGTGTGTTAGTGGGTGAGCGTGTTAGTGTGGGTGAGTGTGTCTTAGTGTGGGTGAGCGTGTTAGTGTGGGTGAGCGTGTGTTAGTGGGTGAGCGTTTGTTAGTGTGGGTGAGCGTGTTAGTGTGGGTGAGCGTGTGTTAGTGTGGGTGAGCGTGTGTTAGTGTGGGTGAGCGTGTGTTAGTGTGGGTGAGCGTGTGTTACTGGGTGAGCGTGTGTTAGTGGGTGAGCGTGTTAGTGTGGGTGAGCGTGTGTTAGTGTGGGTGAGCGTGTTAGTGTGGGTGGGCGTGTTAGTGTGGGTGAGCGTGTGTTAGTGGGTGAGCGTTTGTTAGTGTGGGTGAGCGTGTGTTAGTGGGTGAGCGTGTTAGTGTGGGTGAGCGTGTGTTAGTGTGGGTGAGCGTGTTAGTGTGGGTGAGCGTGTGTTAGTGTGGGTGAGCGTGTGTTAGTGTGGGTGAGCGTGTGTTAGTGTGGGTGAGCGTGTGTTAGTGTGGGTGAGCGTGTGTTAGAGTGGGTGAGCGTGTGTTAGTGTGGGTGAGCGTGTGTTAGTGTGGGTGAGCGTGTGTTAGTGTGGGTGAGCGTGTGTTAGTGGGTGAGCGTGTTAGTGTGGGTGAGCGTGTCTTAGAGTGGGTGGGCGTGTTAGTGTGGGTGAGCGTGTGTTAGTGCGGGTGAGCGTGTTAGTGTGGGTGAGCGTGTGTTAGTGGGTGAGCGTGTTAGTGTGGGTGAGCGTGTCTTAGTGTGGGTGGGCGTGTTAGTGTGGGTGAGCGTGTGTTAGTGTGGGTGAGCGTGTGTTAGTGTGGGTGAGCGTGTGTTAGTGTGGGTGAGCGTGTTAGTGTGGGTGAGCGTGTGTTAGTGGGTGAGCGTGTTAGTGTGGGTGAGCGTGTTTTAGTGTGGGTGGGCGTGTTAGTGTGGGTGAGCGTGTGTTAGTGTGGGTGAGCGTGTGTTAGTGTGGGTGAGCGTGTGTTAGTGCGGGTGAGCGTGTGTTAGTGCGGGTGAGCGTGTGTTAGTGTGGGTGAGCGTGTTAGTGTGCGTGTTGAGATGGCCTCTTGGCGTCGACCTCTAACAAATTAACTTCACCTTAAATTTTGCACCAACTGAAATGCGCTAAAACTGATTTTCGCACAGCTCATGAAGCAGACCGGCTCACTTCCCCCAGTGGTCGTGTGAACAGGGTACGTGCGTGTGCGTGCGCGTGCACGCCGGCCTCAAATGGACACCACCAACAAGTCTGTGTGGCTGCAACGGGGGACCTTTGTCTTTGCGTGCGCGTTGTCCGTCCGTACCTTCTGATACGCGTCCCTGGAGGTCTCCGCGGCCGCCAGTTGTTCCTGCGAGTGCGTGTAGATGGCCGAGCGGTACTGCGTCCCAACGTCGTTGCCCTGGCGCATGCCTGCACGCGCGTCGGTGTCAGTGGGATGGCAGGGACGGAGGGGAGGGGGCGGCACAGATGCGCGACAGTTCGTATCGGAGAGGCACAGCGACGTGTCGTACAGATCGCTCGCCGGCAATCACGCTGTACATTCTCCCCGTCATCTCCGTACACCGTAGATGCGGAGCGGCAGAGGTCTGCGCCGGTGCGTCGAGAGCGCGCCGCGGACGGGGGCTCTCTTGATCGCCGAGTGTGCAGGACACTCCACCGCACGGCGGAGGGTTAGGAACGCAATAAATTGCCTCCTTCATTGAATTCATGTTTTAAAGAGCGGCGGTATTTCACACAATGAGCACAAACCTCAAGGTCCCGCGCGAGCGGCGCGTGGTGCGGCTGCCGCAAACTGCCCGCCGAGATGGCACCGCGAGCCGCGAGCGCGCAACCACCACCACCACCACCATCATCATCATCACCAACGGCGATCAATCCACTGCTGGATGAAGGCTTCCGCAAGCCGTCGCCATCTCTCGTGGCCCACCCCTGCGATGTAATGCAATGCGCCCGGACACCGGCACACGAGCCGATTTCATCGCAGGCAAATTCCTGGCAAGCGAGCGATGGTGGGTGGTAGTTCGTCTCCACGGCGAGGCCCACTTGGTTCTCTCGCGACAGCGTGAATGACGCCTGCACCCTGCATATGTTTGTAACAGACAGTGAAACACCGGCTAGCTGGACTGATACGTTTGTACGGAATCCGGCTCTATCCGGGGTTCAGCCAGCCGGAGTTTTACTGTGTCAGGGTTGTGGTGCTCTCAGTTGTGGGATTGATCCAAAAAACCAGGACTTCAGACGACATTGTGGACGATCAAAGAAAGCTCTCGCTTCGGATGACATCACGAATGCGATGATGCTCACTCACTTCCGCCAGCCTGTGTATCAACACACAAGTGTCGATTATCCGAAAAAGTACCCTACAAAAAATCCACAATGTCCTCTAAAAAATCTAAAATCGAAAACGTTAACATCCAAAATTCATCCCGAAGTATAGTATCTACAGGTGCACAATATATACACACACACACACGCACACGATATTCAAACACGGAGGCTCTTCCTTCAGTGTAGGCCTCGTAATTTTAAACGTTTCAATCGATGCGCTCGTCTCAAGCGGGGGATACGTGGGGACGTCAGTCCGTGCACCGCAGCAGCAGCGCTGCAGCTGCCGGCACTGCAAGGCGCGTAGCCTTGAGACTCGAGAGAAATTCCGACTGAACGCGAGAAATTCCCACAATCGATGAACTCAAACGTTATTTTATTCTGGCAATTAAACAAGACGGCCGGTGCCTCTGCCGATATTGACAAAGTGACCTCCTGGGGTGTCGGGTTGGCAAGGGGCGGGGGGGCGGATGGGGGGGATGGGTGGGAGGGTCGCGACCCACGGTTTGAGAAATGCTGGACCAGAGGATTTTTTATTCTGCGCAACCGACACTTCCACCGCCGCCGCCGCACGGTATTCTGAGAGGCCGCCAGTGCGCTGCCCGCGGATCGCCGGGAGAGGCCGCATTATTCACACGACGTGCACCGCGCACTGCCCGGAAATTTTCCTCCAAACATGAAAATCAATTAACATACTCCTCGCAACGATGCATCACAACATTCGGTCTATTAATCACACTTCTTAAATTATCGATTTTTTTTAGCCTTCCTTTAATTATTTCTATAATTGGCCATTGATGCAATGATATTTATTCAGCGAGAAGTAATGTCAAAGCTAATAGGTTATTAAGATTAGCGCACTACAATTATTTGTCAGCGTTGCTATTCGAGGCGTATTATTATACGCTGTGCCTTCAAAAAACAAATTCTTAATATTACACGTAAGAAAGCATTCTCTGCTCAAGGTCACTTCTCTGGGGACTGGCGTGGATGAAGGACACGCTGTGCGCTATCAAAGCGCCAGCGCTGGCGACAAAATAAAATAAAAATTAACAGTCGCATTTCACGGGCTGCCACCATTACATCTGCCACGGTCGCGCCCGTCCATTGTGAAACCGTCACAAAGCCCGGTCTGTGCCCGTCAACTCTCACACACGGAAAAGACAAAATATCCCCCCCCTCCCCGTCCCTATAGCCTTAACAGACTGTTGGGGCAAGTGCTGTTAGCGAGCACCTATGATGGCCGGCACGGCACACGAGGGGGTCGGTGGCCAGCACCACGCCCGGACGCCTTCATCTCCCTAGTGGTCATGTTTACACAGCGCACCGGGTACTCATTTGAGGCTGAGTCGACCGAGAGGAGGCCCAGGACAAGTTCAAATAATCGTCACCGGTGTTGGCCGTGAGCAGGAGTCGAACTGGGGTCGCCGGGTCCGTGGCACAAAACACGGCACGGACCATGGCACAATCACCCCGACAGAAACACGGCACGCAGCACACGCACACGGGCACGGTCGTCATCATCATCGTCACGAACCATGATCTAGCCACTGCTTGACGAAGGGTTGCCAACGTAATCGACATTCCCCGTGCATCAATCCGCAGCGGTCGAGGCCCTCGGGCACACTCCGCCACCACCAGTCTCGACCATCGGCCATTATCGCTTCTGGTCACGTGACCTGCCCAAGCCAACTTTCCTCAACAGCCAAAACGACGTCTCTTCCGATCCGCGGCGCCGCTCCTCTGTCTCCGCACCTCCGTGAAAGCGCGAGCGCGAATCGCTCCACGCTGCTTTTGCGCACTCCGCGGCGCTGCCTCCGTTTGGACGGTGTTCGTGTCCCTGACCCCACGCGCAATGCGGCGGGCAGAGCGGGCGGGCGGGCGGGCGGGCAGGGCGGGCGGCACGCACCGACTGCACCCTCTCCTGGTGAGGCGCACTTGGAATGCTGCTTTTCACTCTCGCGATCCAATTTTCAAAAAAGCTCTCCCATCCCGATATTACTCGCCTCCATTCGAATTTTTTTCTCGCGATCAACTTCCAATAATTTCCCGAGGCAAACATTTCCTTTCTTCTCGTGTCTAGCCAACAAATATTTGAATTCGCAAGCTTTTATTTTTCCCATGTTTATTTTGAGCCCAAACCTTTTTCAGCCTTCATACCAAGTTCCTCCATTGTCTCCTAGAGGTAATCGGTATCGGAATAATTAAGGTATCATTATTATTAATGTAATTAGTGGCTTCTATTTTTATTATTTTTAAATATTTCACGGATTTCATTGAATTACATCTTCTCACTTGGCATTCTAATCCTCCTCCTCCCTCTGTCTCTCCCCTTTCCTCGCGCACAGCTTCTCTCCCCCCCACCCACCACTACCCGCTGTGTCTCCACCCTGGGCTTTAATTATTTATAGCAATCACACATCCACCCCATCACACATCCACCCCATCACACATCCACCCCATCACACATCCACCCCATCACACATCCACCCCGTCACACATCCACCCCGTCACACATCCACCCCGTCACACATCCACCCCGTCACACATCCACCCCGTCACACATCCACCCCGTCACACATCCACCCCGTCACACATCCACCCCGTCACACATCCACCCCGTCACACATCCACCCCGTCACACATCCACCCCGTCACACATCCACCCCGTCACACATCCACCCCGTCACACATCCACCCCGTCACACATCCACCCCATCACACATCCACCCCGTCACACATCCACCCCGTCACACATCCACCCCGTCACACATCCACCCCGTCACACATCCACCCCATCACACATCCACCCCATCACACATCCACCCCATCACACATCCACCCCATCACACATCCACCCCATCACACATCCACCCCATCACACATCCACCCCATCACACATCCACCCCATCACACATCCACCCCATCACACATCCACCCCATCACACATCCACCCCATCACACATCCACCCCATCACACATCCACCCCATCACACATCCACCCCGTCACACATCCACCCCGTCACACATCCACCCCGTCACACATCCACCCCATCACACATCCACCCCGTCACACATCCACCCCGTCACACATCCACCCCATCACACATCCACCCCATCACACATCCACCCCATCACACATCCACCCCGTCACACATCCACCCCATCACACATCCACCCCGTCACACATCCACCCCGTCACACATCCACCCCATCACACATCCACCCCATCACTTTTACTTCTCCGCAGATTTGCATCTGTTGCTCAGAATCCGTCAAAATTCTCCGACCTCCCGAACTAGACTTGTTCACAGTCTAAAACTCACCCTGGGTTATTTTTTTTATGTTTGTCCCGCCCGCAATGAACTTTGTTCCATCTTTGATGACGCGGAATCGCAAGGCGCAATCTCAGCAGCCCGTGATCATTTTGAATTTGCAACGCGGCCACACACAGCGTGGCCCACTTGTTCGCTCACAACGTGGCTCACGGCACAACTGTCTCCTGCACACCGTAGACACGCACACGAGTACACACACGTTGCACACCCGTCCCCTGAACACAAACACACACAGCACACACTGATCCTCCTGACTCACACACAGTCTGCCCAGTGTAAACACACACACACACACATGAGGCACACTAATAACACACACACACGCAAGTCCACACACACCTGCACTTGTACATACCTCACACTGGGTTCCTGCACAAAGACAAAGTTCCCCTCTATAGCCTTAACAGACTGTTGGGGCAAGTGCTGTTAGCGAGCAACTGTGAAGGCAGGCACGGCACACCAGTGGGTGGGTGGTCAGCACCACGCCCGGTCGCCTTTGTCTCCCCAGTGGTGATGTTTACATACCGCACCAGGTACTCATTAGAGGCCGAGTCGACCTAGGAAAGGCCCAGGACCGGTTCAGATAATCGTCACTGGTGTTTTGAGCGGGAATCGAACACGGGTCGCCGGGTTCGGACCGCTACAATACCGCTCCGCTCGACGCACAGACATTCACCCACAGCACACATGCTCCCTCCGTACACACCACATGGCCAACGAATCTCCAACACACACACAGCACGCAGACGGCCCACACTTATCCCCTATATACATGTCCACACACACGACCGCATTTATTCACTTTACACACCCACACCACCAATGTCTCCAAGACATACACACAAAGACAAAGCACAGACTGTTGGGGCAAGTGCTGTTAGCGAACGCGGCACAAGTGGGGGCGAGCCAACACCACGCCCGGCGGTCTGTCTCCCCGGTGCTGATGTTTACACACCGCACCAGGTACTCATTTTAGGCTGAGTCGACCTTGGCGAGGCTCAGGACCGCTTCAAATATTCGCTACTGCTATTGGTCGCGAGCGGGAATCCAACTCGGATCGTTCGGGGTTTGTAGCGCAGTGGGTCAACCACGGCGGCGCCGCCCCACTCCCCGTACCTATCACGCACGCTGGCGCACACACACACACACGTACACACACACACACGCACACACACACAGACGCACAGACACACACACACAGCTGTGTCGCTCACACACACGCACACATCGCGGTCGTCCGCACACCTGCACATACAAGCACACGCCACCGCTCACCTGTGCGCCTCTCCACGCTGCGCACCACGTGGGCGAGCAGCGTGCCAGCGAGCGCGCGCCCACGCCGTTCGTGCGCCCACGCCGTTCGTGCCATCGCACCCACTCGATTTTTACGGCGCACACAATTAAACACCAACGCCCCAGTTGTTTGCCACGGCCGCCGCCGGTAAGTCCTTCCCGCGCCGCCCGCCGCCCGCCGCCGAGCGGCGACGCGAGGGGCTCTCGACGAGACGCCGCCGTTTCCCCTCGCTCGCGTCCCCGCTCATCTCCGGCTTTAGCCGCCGCCCGCCTACAACGCTCGCCGCTCGGCAGACACCTGCGCGTCGCGAGTGCGAGCGCGCGCAAACTCTCGCGGCGACAGTCTTAATCTGGCGCCCGCCCGCCTGCCCGCGCACCTCGCTCGGCTCCGCACTGCGGCATTCTCACTCCGGAACGGGGACATTTCAAAAACCGTCAGAAAACGGGGCACCGCGTGGGGTTTGCCCACGCGGCGTCGGCAACGCCGATGTTCGGCGCAGGATTAAACACGTGGTAAGAACGTCGAGGTGGCGGCGTTCTTCCCGCCCAGGGTGTGGGAGCGTCGCGGCGAGCGGTGCGGCTTCGCTGGGGGACCCCGTGGTTTTGTGGTTGACACCTCGTGTGTGTGCGTGTGTGTCTCTGCATGCGTCTCTGCGTGTGTATTTGTGCGCGCGGCAGTGTAGTGGTTTGGCGAGCCGCGCTACGAACAAGGCGAATCAGTGATAAACATCTGAGCCAGTCCTGGGCCTCCCCTAGGTCGACTCAAACTCAAATGGTGCGATGTGTTAACATGACCACTGAGGAGACAAAGGCGGTCGGGCATCGTTTTTGCCACACCATCCTATCGCGCGCGACGTGCCGTCCTTCCTAGGTGCTCGCAAACAGCATTTGCCCCAACGGCCTGCGTGGGTTGCACGGGCGATCTTTGTCCGCGTGCGTGACAGATTCTCTGCGTGCGTGACGGACGCACGTGCGTTCCCGGGCAGCCCAAGATGTGTGGCTGCCAAGGCCAATTTAATCAAAAGGCAGAGCACGTGACAGCGGAGGTCGGGGGTCGCGGGGTCAGATGACTGGCAGCAGCGTCGCAAATAACCAGGCTGGATGGTTTTACGGCGCCGAGGGCCGGGAAGAGACAAAGCCGACACACGCGGCGCTGACACCATTAACTTGATGGCGACCTTACATTAATACGAGCGCAAGAAGCCACATCCTCTTGACGCTGCCCGGATGGTTAAGTGCGGCCCGATAGCCCGCCGACTCGCGTACTTCTGGAATTGCGCTTTGCCGTTAATTCACAGTTTAATTGGGGACCCAAATTTATTCAAAGCGTGTGCTGCCAACTGGCTGGCACGTGCTCACAAGGCAGGTAATGACAAATAAGCGCTGCGCGAAGCGCAAAGACAAAAATCCCTCTTATAGCCGTAACAGACTATTGGGGCAAGACCTAGTAGCGAGCCCCTATGAAGGTCAGCAAGGCAGACGAGGCGGCGAGTGCCTCACGTCCAGCCACCTGTCTCCTTAGTCGCGATGTTTACACACCGCACCAGGTACTCATCTGCGGCTCAGCCAACCTAGGGGAGGCCCAGGACCGGTTTAGATAATCGTCACTCGGTGTTGACCGTGAGCAGAAATCGAACTGGGGTCGCTGGGTTAATAGCTCAGCGCGCTAACCGCTACATCTGCCGCTTCCCCTTTACAAACACACGCAGGTACAGAGAGACGCACGTATGTATGTACGTTGAACTTCTTAATGCGTAGCCAACCGAGCCCATCGGGAGGTGAAGGTGCAGTAGGAGCGTAGAGACGCCACGTGCCGGCCACACTCACCACCGCCGCGGCACAGCGGCAGGGTGCGCGCAAGTTCCGTTGGGGCGGCTCCCAACCCTGGCAACGCCTGGCTGCCGCCCGGCATTCCAAGTATGTCCGACTGATGAAGGCTTCCCTGCACCGTGCCGGTGACTGGCCGTCGTTTGGCCGGCGTTTGGCCGAACGTCGCCGCGCCGTGGGGCGTGCGGGCAGTGAGGGCCGGGTCGGATGCCACCCTCGCCACCGACGTTAGCCGTGGCCCGGGGAATTGAGCGGAGCCGCCGGAGCTCGCGGGGGCGGTGACGCGCTAACCGCCGTGCGACCGCTTCCCCTATAGAAGCGTGACGCGTCATTATTTGGCCCAGAGCAGGGACACTGAGGGTGACAACCCCAAGCCGGCGCCCATCAGGCTCACAGATATCTGCAGATCCTTCCCCGTCGCTCGGGTGCGCGCCCGTCTCGCTGGGGGAGCGGTTCTCCTTCGGGCAGGCGGCTGTGTTATTCCAGCAGTGGCGGCGTCTAAATAAAAAATCCATAGGTTTACAAAAACACAAGGCGAGGCGGGCCAAGGCAACGCCGGTCAATGGCACCTGATTTAATCTCCGGCACGGGGCAAGGGGGGCGGGCACGCGCGGCACACGGAGAGGTGAGCGCACGGAAAGACACAGCCTACGTGTTAAAAAGACAAAGATCCCCCCGTGCAGCCTGTCGGGGCAAGTGCTGTTCGCGAGAGGCACCAATGAAGGCCGGAGCGGCACACGGCCGGCCGCCCTTGTCTCCCTAGCCACGGTGTTTGCACGCACCGCACCAGGTACTCATTTGAGACCGAGTCTACCCAGGGAAGGCCCCAGGGCTGATTGAGATAATCGTCACCGGTTTTGGTCATGATGCGTAAATCAAACTCGGGTTCCCGTGTTCGTGGCGGGGTTCACATATCACCGATGTTCGCCGCGGCTGGGAACTGAACTCGGGCAGCCAGGTTCAGAGCGCAGCGTGGTTCGTCCAATCCCACAACGCGCTACCAGCAGCAATTGCTCATTGAAGGGGCTCAGATGACTCAATGCTCATTGACTTTGGGGGGGGGGGGGGTGGACACCAATTCACTTAATTCCACAATGTAGAAGAATGCTTTCAGGTACGGACGTTCAGCTAGCGAGAGGCTTTCAACGACGAGAGGGAAATAAAGATTGCTGCGCACGACGAGCAGAGACAGAGAGAGAGAGACAGAGACAGAGAGAGACAGAGACAGAGAGAGAGAGACAGAGAGAGACAGAGACAGAGAGAGAGAGACAGAGAGAGACAGAGAGAGACAGAGAGAGAGAGAGAGAGGGAGCAGGGCGGTCGCGGGGAAATTGGGGGCGCAGCGGAGGCACGCGCACAGGACCGGGCCCGAGCCTCTCGGCTCCTTCGTCAGGCACCGCGAAGGAGGTTGGGCGACTCGGGGGTGGGGGGGTTGGGGGGGGTTGGGGGGAGTCGCGACCCACGGTTTGAGAAATGCTGAACCGGAGGATTTGTTGCGCAGCCAAAACATCCAATGCCGCCGCCACCGCTGCACGATATTCTGGAAGGCCTCCACCCGTGGATCGGGGGGTGGGGGGTGGCGACGGGCGGGAGGGCGACACCGTGTCACGGATGCCGAGCCGGCGCCGCCGAGGAGCCTGGGTTCGAATCCGGGTTTCGGGATGCTCTTCGTGAAAGCGAGTCCTCGGCGTCGAAGGCAAAAAGCGACTTTCTGCTGAAATCACGAACGGGACAGACGGGGCTCGTTTCCCGTTTACTCGGATAAGCTGCGTCGACGTCGCCCGCTCGCACCGTGACGCTCAGCGGCGAGTTCCAGCGAGGTCCGGACGAGCGAGAAGCGCCGAGGACAGAGAGAACGTCACTTGACCGCCACTTCGGAAGCAATTCACATCAATTAGCAGTCATCAGCGACGCATGCTAATTCATGCTAATGAAGGGAAGGCGACGGCTCTGCGCGGGCGGCCTGGCATGATGACAAGCACCCGCACGATGCCAAGTGTCCTGAGCCTGCCGCACACCACTGCCAAGAGGAAAGGGGCACCCACAGGACCTGTGGGCCGAAACGCCGCTGGTGCGGCGTTTTTAGAATTCCAGTGGAACGATGGCAGCCTTCGCCTCTCAAACTGCCTTCGCCTCTCATACTCGAAGTGAACACATTGAGAATTATTTTATTTTTTACTAAACCAACAGCGCTGGCACAAACGCATCATTTCGCCGCCTTATAAATACGCAAATGCATTTCACTCGAACACACTGCACGCCAGCGTTTAGGGTAATGGCAATGAAAGACTTTATATTCACAGGACATATTAACGGTAACGTGGCAGGTAAAGGAGAGCTGGTTGGCATGTAACAAACGTACGTATTCATGCTGCCCCGGCCGATTCTTGACAGAGGCCGTCACGTGACACTCGTGTTTCTTTCGTTTCCCCACCAGGAGGAAGCGCCAATGGTTAACGTGGATGCCTCTCCTCTAACAAACCACGAATTTTATCGCGACGAGCAAACCGCTCCAATTGCCGAGGATCGGCGACGACCGAGGCAACGTTAATTTATGCTCGACTCTGCTGATGAGACGCCGCGTGTCGAAGCCGGTCAAGAGTTTGCTTGTTGCTGAAGTGACGTGCTCCCAGAAGGCCGTGCAGCTGATGGGTTGTTGAAGAAATGCTTTTATTTTTTTGCGCGCAGAGGCGGATACGTGAAGGGGACGGACCGTCCGCTTAGTCGTGCGGCGATTTATTTCCTCTGCGACGGGAACCAATATTCATCGAGTTAATTCAGGATTTGGTCGACGGCAACACCGACGTTCAAACGATGTAGGCGCGTGTGCCGCAGCATCTTCCAGCTCATTGTACTTGCCTCTCACTCTCTCTCTCTCCCCCGGTTGCTACCCCGCAACCAACGAGGCAACTTCTCGTCAAGACAACCTCTCCCGCACGCAACGCCCCCCCCTCCCCCCCCCCCGAAATCCCCTGCGCCGCTTCACTCGGCGGCGGAGCTTAACGAGATTCAACAAGCAAGTTCAAACCGCCAGGCGAACGCGTCCCAGGGGTCGAGACGGCTCTCGCCCCCTCGCTCTCCCCCCAGTGACCCCGCGATTCAGAGGTCACGATTCGATGCAAAAAGAGATCGTTTTTCGTCTCGGTTTTGTCGCCGGCTTCATAGCGCAAGCTTTGTTCGCTCAATCGACCCAAATGTAGCTTTAGCATAGAAGGCACAAGACGGGACACAATTGATTCTCACCCATCACAATTCGATGCTTGTATCGGCAGCGTAATGATAATCGAACTTAGTTGATGATCCATCCGACGCAGTCTCGGCGGCCAGGCAAGGGTGCGTTGGCTGAACTATTAAAATCGATTGATATAACCCGTGGTGGATTGCAGGCAGGCCAGCCTGACTGTTTATGGGTAGGACAGGAATTATTGTGCGGGAGTCCACAGTTCACAAGCAAAGAGAATAGAGGGCATGACAGCGGATGAGAAAACGCCATGCTTCGCGTGGACTGGAATACAAACACAAAGAGACCCCGTGTAGCCTTAACGGGTACACGAGGGGGTGGGTGACCAGCACCACGCCCGGCCGCCTTTGTCTCCCCAGTGGCGATGTTTACACACCGCACCAGGTTCTCATTTGGGTCCGAGTCAACCTAGGTCAAGGCCCGTGAACGGTTCAAATAATCGTCACTGCTGTTGGCCGTGAGCAGGAGTCGAACTTGGGTCGGCAGGTTCGTGTCCGCTACACTGCTGCGCTCCAAATACACGCACATGCGCACGTACGCACTCACACATGCACGCACGCACCTTGAGTCGGATTGTGACTCTCCCAGAAGACTTTAAGCAGCGACTCGAAGGAGGTGTCGTTGGGGTTGAACACCACGCGCACCACCTCCGTGTGCCCCGTCAGCCCTGCCCGGGCGATAACAACAGGGAGGAGGGCAGCATTGCTTTAGAGCAACAGCAGCAGCAACAGCAACAACAGCAACAACAGCCACAACAGCAACAACTTAAACTGCAACAATGTCTTCACTTGCGTCACACGTAGGCGACGTGTGACACCGGCCGATGTTTAATACGGCACATTAAAGGGCCTGGGAAGAAGAAAATGCTCATTTCAATTTACGAAAATAATCACCGTACGCTTTGCAAAGGGATTGCGCAACACACGCACACCGTTCGCGGCACTGATGGGGCACGTGCACTGGGCACTGGGCGGCGCGTCCAGCGAGCACGCGGTCGTCGTTGGGAGCGCGTGAACTGAACGTGCAATAGTTGGGCTCGCCAGTCATTGGGTGGGGACTCGGTGAACGATGGGCCTTCGTTTTGACGCGCGATCAGCGAGCACGCGGACGAGCGACTGAGCGTGCACTGGGGTACGCGGCTCGCCGAGCCTCGCAATCGCTCGCGACAAGGTCTCGTCGCCAACGCAAATGAGAACCCGTTGGCCGTCCCAGCGGTCCCTCTCCTCCCGGGACGCACGGGACGCCATTTGCGAGCGACGTTTCAATTAGCGTAGGCGGCGTGGGGACGACGCGGAGGAGGCGCGAGGCGACACATCTCCATCCTCAACGCAACGGCACAGGGCGCACAGACGGCCCGACGCACGAACGCACGCACGCTCGGGTGCACGCGCCGCGCAGCCGCGCTCGCAACGACGCATAAACGTGCAGCTGCGCACGGGAGCGGTGAACCCAGAGAGGTGGCGCGATTGATCGCTCGACGCTTCCATGCGCCGGCGGGGGAGGGGGCGGGGGCAGAAGTCGGAGGGGCGGGAGGGCAGGCGGGCGAGCGGTGCACGGCGCATCGCCCTCGCCGGGCATGCCGCTCTGATCGCGTCGCGTCTGCCGACGAATGCAAATGCGTTCCGTGCTCCTTGCAAGCACCGTGCGGTGCAATGCATCTCTCGCCGTGGAGAGGGCCCTCGTCTCGACTGACTGCCGCTGAGCAGGCGGTGCCCATTCTACATTACCACAACAACGCGGGAAAACCCTTGTGCGAAATTTACAGAAACGTTCAAACGTGCCGCCGCTTTTGAGTTGCACCGCGCGTTGCTCGTCACGACGTCCGACATTCCGCTCCCCAGACTGGCAGCTTTTTCAGGAATTGGACACGGGCAGCTCTTTGCTTCCCCTCGGTGAATTTGGCATAGCCGGCAGCTGCTGGCGTTCCATGTGGGCCGGCCGATGTTGCAGCAAGGCAACAGTGACGGCAACGGCAGCGGTGTCCGACAATTGAGGGAGAATGCGAGCTGCTCCAGCCGTCAGACGTCGTGCCGAACAACGACAACAACACGCGGCACAACCTCAAGACCACATCAGCTCGATGCACTCAAACGTGCGTTACGTTTATGGACCGAGCTGCCTGCGGACTCCACATGTGGAACACGGAAGCAGTGGCCTGGCCGTGGAGATAACTCTCACGGCCTCATCCCCGCGTGCACAATCCATGCACGGAGACATCACCGAGCAGCGAGCAGCCTCGATTATCTGGCAGCAATTATCAAATTCGATTTACCGAGGGCACGACGCACCGTAGACCAACATCACTTCAACGGTGCTGCGCTTTTGTCAAACACAAGTCATTGCCTTTTCAGTGCTTGCAGCCACAGCTGATGCTATGGGTAACTGTGATCCACCGATCCACAGAAGCAAACGCCGTGACCCAGCATTGCGGTTTAACTCTTGCGTGTTTGGTTGGAGCGTCAGTGAATCCTCATGAGCAAGATGCAACAACGCCAGGGTGGTGTATTAGTGTGCCTTCTCTTTGTGTCTTCGTGGTGTATTGCAGTTAGTGTGTGTGTGCCTGTCGGTGGGTGTATGTGTGGGTGAACATGTAGATCCGAGTGTGTGTCTGTGTGTATATGTACATGTCTGTGTGTGTGTGCTCGTTTGCACGTATGTATTTGTGTGTGCGTGTGTGTGTGTCTGTGTATATATCTGTTACAGGCTATAAGGACATTTGTAGGGAGCGGTGGCGCAGCGGTTAACACACTGTGAAACAAACCGTGCGACTCGAGTTCGATTCCCGGCCAACACCAGTGACGATTATCTGAAACCAGTCCTGGGCCTCTCCTAGATCGACTCGGCCACAAATGAGTACATTGTGCCATGTGTAGAGATCGCCACTGGGGAGACAAAGGTGGTCGGGCGTGGTTCTGGCCACCAACCTACTCGTGCCGTGCCGGCCTTCATAGGTGCTCTCTAACAGCACTTGCCCCAATCGTCTATTAAGGCTATATGGGGGATCTTTATCTTTGTGCGTGCATGCGCGTGTGCGTGTGGAGGTCAAGCGCAGGTGCGTCGTGTTCGCTCGGCCAGACGTCGCGGCGTGAACGAGCGCCGCGCCTGTGTCGGCGTTCGAGCGTGCGCGCACGTGCGCGGAATTCATCAGCGGCGTTCAGCAGGGGCCACACACACACACGCAAGCAAACACACACATACACACGCACGCACACACACACGTGCACGCGCACACACACGCGCATGCGCGCACATGCACGCGGGCACATGCACACGCGCACAATTGCGCGCACAGACGCACACACCAACGCGGCAAGATTCTGCTTCTCTGCAGCAGTGACAAGGGAGGCCAGCGCAAGCACGTAGACACCCACTTAGAGACAAAGACGGGCACACCTACACACGCACTGTACACCCACCGTCGCGCACATCCACCCACACGCACGCACAGACAAAGGCGCTCACAAATACACGCACACATACGCACCCTCGCACATGCGCACACCCAAACATGCCCGCGCGCACACACCCACTCGGACACATCCACCCGCGCATACATGAAAGACAAAGAGACGCAATTGAGCACAATGTGTGACGCACTCCGTCACACACAAAGACAAAAATCCCCACACAGTCTTTAACAGGCTGTTGTGGCAAGCGTGTTAGCGAGTCGCACCTATGAAGGCCAGTACGGCCCACGAGGAGGTGGGTGGCATAAAACCACGCCCAGCCACCTTTGTCTCCCCAGTGCTGATGCTGACACACTGCACGAGGTACTCATTTAAGGCTGAGTCGACCTAGGGGAGGTCCAGGACAGGCACAGATATTCGCCACTGTTATTGGTCGTAAGCAGGAATCAAAATCGGATCGCTGGGTTCATAGTGCAGCCCGCTGGGTTCATAGTGCAGCCCGCTAATCACGACACCACCGCTAGCCGCAATCACAGACACACCCATACAGACATACATGGAACACATACACACACACACGAGCCCCAAATACATGATCTGAATGGGAATGAAGACAAGTCAACTCTAGTAATGCTCATGAACTCAAAGCGCATTACATCACGTGTCGCCTCACACACTCAAAGGGCACCCCCATTGGCAGCGGTCCCTGTGTGGCACCCAAGGTGACTCGCGGGTGACCCCTGTGTGTGACCCCAATCGAGTCAGGGGCCGCGTTCATTCCTTTTAGAATTCGGCCAATTTGGAGGGCGACGCCCGGCCTGCTCATTCCGAGCGTCCATTGTGAAGCGGGTGTCTTAATGGTTACAACGCACCGCAGTCGTCGGTATCTTTGGGCGTAACCCTCAGTGGGCACGGCAGCTTCCCTCCACACAGCGCCGGCCTTACACACGCAGCAGGGCGGGTTTTACACGACGCTTGCCGCACCAGCGTTTGTTCCGAGGATGCCATTGTGCATTACCGGCGGGTTTTATTCGAATATTTACACGGTTAAAAAACAAAATGTACGTCTGCCTTTCGCACGCACACTCGCTCGCATACGTGTACGCGCACACACACACACACAGGCGCACTGCTGCCACCACGATCACGCTCCGACAGTCGTTGGCACGCGGCTCCCGAGCAGGCTAAACGCACACCCACGGTGACACTCACTCGCAAGACTCGCTCGCAATGCTAGCGATATCACCTAAGGGGACATCCATACACAAACACACGAACCACGTCCCCGTATTGCCTTTAATAAGACCATTGGGGTAAGTGATGCTACAAGCGAGCACCAATTAAGTGGTGTGTTCAACAGCATGCCCAGACGCCTTTGTCTCCCCAGTAGTGATGTTTACAAATCGCGCCAAGTACTAGTTTTAAAGCCGATTTGACCTGGGGGTGGCCCTGGACCGGTTCAAATATCACTCGCCACTGCCGTTAGCCGCCAATAAAACTCCAGTTGCAAGGTTGGTAGCGAATTGCGCAACCACCGTTCGCCACGAGGTGGCGATGACGTCACCACGGCGCTTCTGCCAGGCTAGGTGCACAAAGACAGAGACACACAGACAGACACACGCGGGTGCTCGCACGCGCGCGCGCGCACTCGATCGCTCAGGTAGCAGCGTTAGCGTATCTTAAATTCATTACGCCTCCAAAAGAAGCCCAACATTTGTCCTTCAGCCAAAACCAATTCCACTCGCAGCGTGGCTCAAAAGCCTCGGCGGGCAGCACCCCCGGGCCGTGCAGGCACGCGTGCGTTTCAGCACCCCGCCCACCGCGGACAGCTCCCCTCGCTAACAGCGCCGCAGCAAACAAAGCGCTCGCTCGCTCGCTCACTCGCCTGCAAGCCGCGCACTGTAGCTGCGAGTTTTTATTAATATTTGAGATGAAAGGATGGGAATGGGGGGGGTGGGTGGCGGCGGCGGTGGTTTGGCGGTGGTGGGGGGGCGAGGTGAGAGCAAATGGAAGCTGTATTTACTGCATTACTGAAAGACAAACGGACCTTTTGAACCGCAAAGCAGCCTCATTTGTATGATTCGCGACGAGCGGCGATGGTCGGGAGGGAGGGGCGACGTCTGTCTCATTGAGTGACCTTCATCAGAAGGGGCTCCGTGTTATGACAGCAAATGGCAAATGTGACATTTTTTGAGGGATAAATATAAACCAGGCGGCTTGTGCACACGGCTAGCGGCGGCTCCCAGCCCATCGGCCTCGCCCATTAAATATCGCCCACTGCACTCCACTGCACTCCGGCGCGGCCAAACACAACAGCACGTGTGCGCTGAAGGATTCTAAAGATCGCGCGATGTTAGGTGTGGGGGGGAAGTTTTGCTGGCTGGATTCCTGACTGAAGGTCGTGCGATGACGTCACCCGCATCCCACGGCACCGAGCCGTGTTCGTGCGTTGCGCCGTGCTGACGTCACACCCCCAACCCCACGCACCCCACCACGCACCCCACCACGCACCCCACCACGCACCCCACCACGCGCCCCACCACACACCCCACCACGCACCCCACCACGCACCCCACCACGCACCCCACCACGCACCCCGGCCGTGTATCCCACGCAAATGCCCCATCATGGAGCACATTATACAAGCGCTTTGCTGGCTCGCTGGCTGCAGGGACGGACGGTCACGTCTGAAGGACATGCGCGATCCTAGTCTTTGTTGAAAAATCTTGCCCGAAGACGGACGAGAGGCACAACAACCACAACCACCACCACAACCACCACCACCACCACAACCACCACCGCCAGGGGTAGAGCTGGGGACAGCTCTGGCTCTGACCCTCGTTCCCGCGACGCGCTCTATACAGTACTGCACCACCTCTCGTCCAAGACGGTGCAACGCACTCCCATTGCCTTCTGCGGCAATCGGCCACAGCGTTTGCTGTTGCCAGAATAATGCGCAGATTTGTGTAAGTCGCAGAGGCTTTGTCCGAATACATAACGCGAGAGAGCGGCGGCGGGCGGTTGCGTGTGTCTGTGCTGCATCGTTCATTTTTGTATGAGATGTCAGTCGTTGCGTGCGCGTGTGTGCATGTTGTTATGTGCGCGTGTGTGTATTTAATGCATGTTCATTGTGCGTGAATGCGTGTGTGTGCGTGTGTGTGTGATGCGTGCTGCGTGTGTGTGTGTGGTGCATGTTCGTGCTAAATGCGAGTCTTTGTCCGGGCGTGGCGCTGGCCAGCCATTCCGCCTTGACAAGTGCTACTTCGCAAACAGCACTTGCCCCACCAGTCTGTTAAAGGCTACACGGGGGATCTTTCTCTTTGTGCGTGCCTTCGAGATACAGCCTGCGCACGGGAACACAAATGTGTGCCCATGCGACTGCACAATCACTCGCATACACGAGCACCTACACCTACCCATGCATATTGTATCCCCACACAGGCACGTGCTGTATAAAATGGACGATGGAGACTTCAAGGAGGGTAGATCACACGGGGAGAAGACGCGACGCCGAGAGGAGATGGCAGACGCGGATCATTGCTGCGGCGATACATCTACGGCAGTCGGCGCTTATGCTCGGGATGCCTGCATGAGAATGCGCCATCGGTGCATAACAGTTGATATCATCGGTGATACAATAGCTCATTAGACGTTCATGCAAATCACGCGCGAGTCTTGTGACGGTGTCGTGTTTACGCTTGTGGAGGGAACGGGGAATATATTCACGTATATACACAAACGGGATTTACCATCCCGTTTGTATTGTTTCCTTCATGTAAATCCTGGATGGTGGCATTGCATTGAATCACTTGCTTCGAGGTGTGAATGATTTGCATGCCAAGAACAGAGAGAGGAGAGGGAGAGAGATAAGGGAGAGAAGCAAGGTACAGGAGTGGGTAGAGATAAGTGAGAGATAAATAAGGGAGAGAAGCGAAATAAGGAAGGGAAAGACGAGGAGAAGAGAGAAGAGGGGGAGAGATAAGGGAGAGAAGAGAGCGAGAGAGAAGTAAGATTTAAAACAAGGGAGAGAGAAGAGCGAGTAAGGGAGGGGGATATGAAAACAAGGAGATATTTTTTTGAAGGTGGAGGGGGGGGGGGTGAGAGAAAAGGGGACGAGGGCGACGGGGGGGGGGGGGCAGGTTGCCGTGGAAACCGCGCACGGTGCGCGATGCGTTCAGCCGCTTGCGTGGCCGCCGCCGCCGCCGCTTTGTCGGCGAGTAATGGGCGCGCGGCGGAGGGCGGTGTTAAGTGGTGCGCAGTTTACTGAACAAGGCGACGACGCAAGGAAAACTCGGAGCGAGAGGCGGCAGGTGGGAGCGGCGGGCGGGGGCCGGTGGGTGGGTGGGTGGGGGGTGCTGGAGGGGGGGGCTAGGAGGGCTGCGAGCACGTAGGGGTGGGGGTCGGTGGCGGGGGGGGGGGGGGAGGATTGGGCTGCGGTGCAGGCGGCATCGTCGCCGGGAATCGGGGGTCAAGATTGGGGCCGAGAAGCCCCCGCCCCCCCCCATCCCGCCCGTTCCGTTGTCCTTCATCGCTTGCGCCGTGTCTGCTCCTTAACAGGTTTTATTCACGGCACTCGACCAAACCTAATAACGTCGCATTTAGTTTGCGCGGATCGATCTCGGTTTATCGTTGCTACGCGGACGATCTGATTATTGAGGTAGCGCGACGCCTTAGGGTTTCGGTACGACAGCTGCCGCGCGCAAGTCCGAGAGCGGCCGTTGACACCAACGCCACGATGGAAGAGCGACGTGGGCCACGACGGAAGAGCGACGTGGGCCACGATGGAAGAGCGACGTGGGCCACGACGGAAGAGCGACGTGGGCCACGCCGGCACGCGGCCACAGTGACCACGTGGGTCAATGGCACACGGAGGAGGGACGGCTCTGTGGCAATCGTCGTCGTCGTCGTCGCCGTCAGCCGCGGCGAATCCACCGCTGGACGAACGCCTCCCAAAGCCACCGCTGACAATCCCGCCGAGCCACAAATCCCCCGAGCACCTGCCCCAGAACGCACACGAGCCCATTTGCATCGCTCCATCTCCCCGGTGGACGACGTTTCTCTCGGACGCTCTCCAATCCCGCCGGCCGCCGCTCCATCGCCACGCTCGACCGCCGGCGGCGTCCGCCGCCGCGGCTACGGCCGGGGGCCTCTGCCGGTGCCGTGCGCCCCGGCTGCTGTGGCGGCCGACCCCCACGCGGTGTCACGCCGCTCGCTGCACGCGCACGCACACACCCCCCAGTCGCCCCCCCCCCCCGCCCCGTGACACCCACAGACGCAACTCCTCTCCGCATTTAGAAAGATCAGGCTCCTTGCAAGATGTTACAGTGGGGAATAATCAACACCTCTTGGCAAAGGAATAAAAAAAAAACCTGTCCAAATAAATAAATAAATAAATTTGACAAAAATATTCGTGGCGGTTTTCTTTTGTTACTTCGACTCCCTTAAGCCTCAGGAGAAATGTTGACATCGTGAAATGTTGACATCGCGAAGATCTTGCGATGTGGCTGCGAAGTGAATCCTAAACAAAAGAACCGGCCCAGACCGGATTCCCCGGTCATCACGGCGCATCCCCAGCACAGAGGGCTCCAGAGTGGAGGCTCCAGCGCAGAGGCTCCAGCGCAGAGGCTCCAGCGCAGAGGCTCCAGCGCAGAGGCTCCAGCATGGAGGTCCTATTGTAGAGGCTCCAGCATGGAGGTTCTATTACAGAGGCTCCAGCATGGAGGTCCTATTGCAGAGGCTCCAGCATGGAGGTTCTATTGTAGAGGCTCCAGCATGGAGGTCCTATTGCAGGGGCTCCAGCATGGAGGTTCTATTACAGAGGCTCCATCATGGAGGTTCTATTGCAGAGGCTCCAGCATGGAGGTTCTATTACAGAGGCTCCAGCATGGAGGTTCCATTGCAGAGGCTCCAGCATGGAGGTTCTATTGCAGAGGCACCAGCATGGAGGTTCTATTGCAGGGGCTCCAGAGTGGAGGCTCCAGCGCAGAGGCTCCAGCATGAAGGTTCTATTGCAGAGGCTCCAGCATGGAGGTCCTATTACAGAGGCTCCAGCATGGAGATTCCATTGAAGAGGCTCCAGCATGGAGGTTCTATTGTAGAGGCTCCAGCATGGAGGTTCCATTGCAGGGGCTCCAGCATGGAGGTCCTATTGCAGAGGCTCCAGCATGGAGGTTCTATTGCAGAGGCTCCAGCATGGAGGTTCTATTGCAGGGGCTCCAGAGTGGAGGCTCCAGCGCAGAGGCTCCAGCATGAAGGTTCTATTGCAGGGGCTCCAGAGTGGAGGCTCCAGCGCAGAGGCTCCAGCATGAAGGTTCTATTGCAGAGGCTCCAGCATGGAGGTCCTATTACAGAGGCTCCAGCATGGAGGTTCCATTGAAGAGGCTCCAGCATGGAGGTTCTATTGTAGAGGCTCCAGCATGGAGGTTCCATTGCAGGGGCTCCAGCATGGAGGTCCTATTGCAGAGGCTCCAGCATGGAGGTTCTATTGCAGGGGCTCCAGCATGGAGGTTCTATTACAGAGGCTCCATCATGGAGTTCTATTGCAGAAACTCCATCATGGAGGTCCTGTTTCAGAGGACAAAGCACGTATGTTCCATCACGTATGTTCCATCACGTATGTTCCATCACGTATGTTCCAGTACGGAGGCTCCATCACGTATGTCCCATCACGTATGTTCCATCACGTATGTTCCATCACGTATGTTCCAGTACGGAGGCTCCATCACGCGATGATGCGACCGTCACTATTTGGGATCGAAAATCACAATTGAGGAAAATCTCATTTTTGGGCGTTTTTTTTTCCTCACTGCTGTAAGGGGGACAACCTTAGCGACGCAGTCGTCTGGAGATGCTGGATCTGCTGAAACTGTTGCTGCTGTTGCTTGTTTCAGTTTTCAGTTTCATTTATTAGGATTTACCCTGTGAGCCATTCGGCTCTTGGTCTCGTTTGCATGGGGCTGCCTCGGAAATCATCCATCTCGTTCGCACCATCAGCACAAACCTGACATTGCTTGCTCATCATCAAAACGCACCACACGATTCGATGCAATGCTTCAAGAGTATGAAAATGTATTTGAATCGACAAATCGCTCCACGCCCAAAGGAATGCAAGATGCATCATCCCGCCCAGGTACAGCATCGACTTGAGCGGTCCAACCACGTGCAGATCGATCTTATATAATTCAATTGTGCGATAAACCTTACGTAACCGTCTCTTATTCGGTACGCGATGCGGTGAACCTCTGAGGAAAAGCCTCCGTGATCGCCGGGCGGTGCACGGAGCTCGTTACTTGATTTGCGAGCGATGTCAGGATCGACGCTAAGCGCCCCCCCCCCCCCCCCCATCGCCATGGAGGTGGGGGAGTGGGGACTTAGCGAGATGTGTGACCGGGGGTTCACGACGGGAGGATTGCTGACGGACGGTTCCCCGCGCACCACCGCTTCCCCGGCCAGTGCGGTCAGGCAGCAGAGCGGCTCAATTGTTCCAAAGGGCAAGCCCAGGACTAGTTCGGATATCACTTACTAATGTGAGCCATGGCCGGGCATCGAACCCAGGTCGCCGGCTTCATAGAGCAGTGTACTAAACCACTGTGCCACTGCATTTGATGTATATCCTTGTTCGTCTTCATATTAGTACAACAGTCACCCTATATCTGTTTAATGTTTATGTAACTTCATTTGTAATTGTGCTATGATCAGTGTAAAAATGATCTGCATGAGCTGGATTGCGCTACAGGGAATTTGTTATTTAACACCGTTTTGTGCTTGTGCGATATTTTACATTTGTCCGGTAGTCACATGAGAATTTCTATTTGCCTCATTGCTGTACTTTATTTGTTTAGTTTGTTTTCTGTCGTTTTAGTGATAGTGGATTACTCATCCACGTGAGATTGGACCCTGGTCTCTTCGAGTTCCCACCTGGCCAACCAAAATCATCCTGAAATCACTGCCCCAACGTAGGCCACGCGCACACGCACGCAGAAACTCACCAAGCCTCACGACAAAGGAAATGTGAAATATTCACCGAGCGAATTCAACAAAGTATTTCTTGGGAATGTTTGAATGACTGATTTAAACCCAGCAGCTGCGAGCAGACCGCGTGTCAACGGACAATCACTACAGGGGAGCAACGTGCGCGGGGGCCCACAGGCTGACATCATAAATAATGTTGCCTGTGTTTATTTTTTTACGGAGCAAAAGACACTCTTGTTTGCCTATTATTTTAATATTTTATTACCCACAAGCCCATCTCAGCAGTGCAGGGGTACCACGATTTTGTACCACGACGCTGCGCTGCACCAAATTAGCCCCCACGGTGTTTGTGGAGAGCCATTACCAACAACGCCTGGCACGCAAGCGGAGTTTGTGAAACGCACCGGCACACTGCCGATGAGACCCAGACAAGTCAAAACAGGCTCCGAATTCACTCTTTAACACGAAAAAATGTTGCTGGAATTTCTAGAGAAGGCATCATCGGCTCCCGGAACAAAACGTCGCGCCGTTAAAATGTTTTATTTTCTCCAGAGGGGGCTAACGAGAGCTCCCCTCGACTGGAGGCGCTTGCGCCAGCGGTGGCATGAGCAAGCAATTGCAGGGCTGCACCCTCACCTCACAGTGTTTTGACCTTGGCACGCAATCCATCACAACAGCACATGACACACGTTGTGTGCAATCACGCGTAATGGGGTGATCTCGCACTCAGCGCCTTTGCCAGGGACACGTTCGGTGGCTCACGCCACGGATGACGGAGAGAGGAGACCGCCGCTTTGATGCGAGAGTTTAAGATGCAATGACGGGACCTGACACGAGGCTGGAAGAACAGTTGAGGTGAAATTGGGGCGAGAACGACGAAACTTTTTCAACTAAAAATAAAAAGACAATTCGCGAGACCGGGGACAAGGTGTGCCAGAGGGAAATAGAGCAAACTCAATAATGTGTGCGAAAAAAAGAAACCGCAATGATTAAATCACAAAGAAAATGACAAATAGTAGGGAAAGGGGTCCTTACGGGTCTGCTGAGCAAGACGCTACGGTCCGGGCCAGACGCCCATCAAGGCCACTGGGCTCCACAAAGCGCAACTCTGCAGACACAACAAGAGAGAGGGCCTCTCTCTGGAAGACGCCGTGTCCTCCCCAAAGCCTGCGACCCCCACGCACAGCTCACACACGCAGCTTCCCTAACGGCCTGCGACGGCCCCATCGCCTGCCACAATTCAATTCACTCGCAAATCGATTGAAGGTAAATCTCTCCTCCTTGCGGCGCTCGACGCCTCGAGCTTCCACCAAACTGATCACAAGCAGCCGTAAATACCCAAGTAGACCGTTGCCTGCACGAGTCTGCGCAGGTATCGCGATCGCGGGAGTTGACAAAATCCCCCCGGAATCACCCAATCTTCACCAGATCCCGGGCGGCTAAGCGCAGGTTTGTGCCTGGCGAGTTCTTAGATCGAATTCTGGCAGGGAAAAGCAGGTGCTGTAGGCCTGGCCTACGAGGAGGGCAAGGAGATATCGGCACAGCAATGACCGCTTGAAGCTATCTGCGCGAGTATGATATGCCCTCGTGTGTTCGTTCGTCTTTTTTAAAGGAATCCGTTGAACTTGCCACAGCAGGAACCTTCTTAAGAGACCCAGAAACTCAGTGACGCCTTGCTGGATACACACGACGCACAGTATTAATGTACAGACCTCCGGCACTCCGCTGCTGGCTTAAGGACCTCCCCACGCCACATCAGTCACGGCGGTTGTTTGACCGTACTTCACCGCACTGGTCAGTGTGGGTTAAGTGAAGGAGAGGGGGCCCATGGCCGGTTGAGACGTCGGTCACCGCTGGCGTGAGCCGTGACCGGGAATTAAAGTTCGGTGGCCAGGTTCACCGTTCCCACCCATGAGCTATCGTCGCGTGTGGCCAGGACACCGCTGAAGAACAACCAATAGCTCAATGGGCTTTACTTGGCTAATAATAATAACAACTTAAGGTCAATGAGTAAATGCATTTCGGTCGATGAATTTGTGACGCGCAAAGTGCCGCAATCATGAAGCTGCGTAGCTCTGCGCGGGCCATGACATTCCGCTGCAGCTCGTGTCTACGGCGAGGAAGCATAGAGGAATCTAGGTCGAGTAGGGGTCGGGGGGGGGCGGGGTGGGGGGGGGCACGATTCACAGCGAGGCATCGGCTCGGGCAAAAACACCCAAAACTTTACACGAACAACCACCGGATGTGCGGTGCCCTCCTTCACCGGAACGTCCATTACTGCGCAGGGGGCGGCGGTGGTAGCGGCGGCGGCGGTGGTAATTTAGCAAGAGCTCACGGTTTTTGTTATTCTGAGATAGCCTTAAAAACTAAATAACGGGAGCACTCCGATAGCAATTATCCTAACAGTGTTTGCCCGGAGGCCTTGAGCACATGAATAATTCATTTGAGCGTCGAGATAAAAAAAAAGATCTGTACTTCAAACCCCAAAATGAAAGTGGAACTGTGTGCACCGAGGGTGGTTTCAAGGTCGGCTCCGTACTCTAAACCCAACTGCTTCTCGAATGATGTTCACACACATATATATCTGCACACATATATAAATGCAATGCTTTTTTACCCGGTTGTTCCTCTCTAAGTGACAGTTAAAATAACAAAGCACTTCACTGTGAAGTCCAGGAACAACTTTGCAACTTCCTTGAATCCCACCCAGCAGTACAATCAGGTACACCACCTGACAGCCGATGGGCAGGTCACGTGTGATGGGGTAAAGAGTGTGGGGACTCCGGCCGCTGACAAGATATCTTGCCAGTCTGGAAGAGTAGGCCAAATTCCCTCCAGCGGGGCTTGTCCAGAGCTTTGTATCGTGTAGGCCCTTCCTTCATCAGTGGTCTCAGGTAAGCAATTGCAGGGCTGCTCCTCTGTACGTGTGAATGCTGAACTTCTTTCGCACCGTACGTAGCCAACCGTGCTTATCGGAGGTGCGGGGGCAGGACAACAAACGAAACACAAAAAGCAGTTCGAAAAAATAAACGAGTTTACGAATCGAGATTTAAAAGTGTATAGCTCCAGCCGCTTCCCAATGTCTGGAAGGAAGAGCGTTCAAGACGGCCGCAGTAAACGTCAAGGCGGCTGCGGATGGTAGAACATGAAATCAATTATGCCGAGAGAGTCGTGAAAACAAAAACTAAACACTCCCGGCACTCGTGCACAATTTGTGCTGCCAAACCGACAAATTAAGCCGCTGTGTACATAAATAAACACAAAGTTTCCCCAAGAGCCTGGAATCCCGCACCCCCCAGGCCCCCCCCCCGCACCCCCCCCCCGGCCCTCTCCGCCCCCCCCCCCCCCCCGGCCCCCCGGTGCCTGCGTGGTGTGCCGGCAACAACGAGGTCACGTGACGCAGCGATGACACCGGCGGAGCGGCGTTCGGCATTTCCTCTTCGCGGACGACAATTCCGCCGCGGGGAAGGGAGTAACCGTGTGGATTTCTCGGCACCTTTAACGCGGGCGAATAATCGTAACCAGGTCACCGGGTTCGCGGGCGAGTGGCGAGCGCGCCGCAGCGCCGCCGCTCCTCGCAGAGTTGCGTCGTACACAAAGGCAGACGCGCAGCATGGGGACCGCATGCCAATGCCCAGCGTCAAATGCGGCAAGTGCCCATCGAGCGGAGCACAGCGAGACGCAGCGAGACGCAGCGAGACACAGCGAGACACAGCGAGACACAGCGAGAGACGAGACACAGCGAGACACAGCGAGACACAGGGAGACGCAGCGAGAGACGAGACACAATTAGACACAGCGAGACACACGACACAACGAGACGCAGGGAGACACAGCGAGACACAATGAGACACGACACAACGAGACACAGCGAGACACAGCGAGAGACGAGACACAGCGAGACACAAGACACAACGAGACACAGCGAGAGACAGCGAGACACAGCGAGACACAGCGAGAGACGAGACACAATGAGACAACGAGACACAAGACACAGTGAGAGACGAGACAGCGAGACACAGCGAGACACAGCGAGACACAATGCGACACAAGACACAGCGAGACACAGCGAGAGACGAGACACAAGGAGACACAAGACACAGCGAGACACAGCGAGAGACGAGACACAGTGAGACACAAGACACAGCGAGACACAGCGAGACACAGCGAGAGACGAGACACAGCGAGAGACGAGACACAGCGAGACACAGCGAGACATAGCGAGACACAGCGAGACACAGCGAGAGACGAGACACAGCGAGACACAAGACACAGCGAGACACAGCGAGACACAGCGAGACACAGCGAGAGACGAGACACAGCGAGAGACGAGACACAGCGAGACATAGCGAGAGACGAGACACAGCGAGACACAACGAGACACAGCGAGAGACGAGACACAACGAGACACAGCGAGACACAGCGAGAGACGAGACACAGCGAGACACAACGAGACACAATGAGACACAGCGAGACACAACGAGACACAGCGAGACACAGCGAGAGACGAGACACAGCGAGACACAGCGAGACGCAGCGAGAGACGAGACACAGCGAGACACGATACACAGCGAGACACAGCGAGACACAGCGAGACACAGCGAGACACCGCGAGACGCAGCGAGAGACGAGACACAGCGAGAGATGAGACACAGCGAGACACAGCGAGACACAGCGAGACACAACGAGACACAGCGAGACACAGCGAGAGACGAGACACAGCGAGACACAGCGAGACACAACGAGAGACGAGACACAGCGAGACACCGCGAGACGCAGCGAGAGACGAGACACAGCGAGACACAGCGAGACACAGGGAGAGACGAGACACAACGAGACACAACGAGACGCAGCGAGACGCAGCGAGACGCAGCGAGACACAGCGAGACACGATACACAGCGAGAGACGAGACACAACATGACACAACAAGACACAATGAGACACAGCGAGACACCACGAGACACAGCGAGACACAGCGAGACACAGCGAGAGACGAGACACAGCGAGAGATGAGACACAGCGAGACACAGCGAGACACAACGAGACACAGCGAGACACAGCGAGACACAACGAGAGACGAGACACAGCAAGAGACACAGCGAGAGACGAGACACAGCGAGAGACGAGACACAGCGAGACACGAGACACAGCGAGACACAACGAGACACAGCGAGACACAGCGAGACACAACGAGACACAACGAGAGACGAGACACAGCAAGAGACACAGCGAGAGACAAGACACAGCGAGAGACGAGACACAGCGAGACACAATGAGACACAGCGAGACACATGACACAACGAGACACCGCGAGACACAGTGAGACACAGCGAGAGACGAGACACAATGAGACACGACACAGCGAGACACAGTGAGACACAGCGAGAGGCGAGACACAATGAGACACGACACAGCGAGACACAGCGAGACACAGCGAGAGGCGAGACACAATGAGACAAGACACAGCGAGACACAGCGAGACACAGTGAGAGACGAGACACAGTGAGACACAGCGAGAGACGAGACACAATGAGACAAGACACAGCGAGACACAGCGAGACACAGTGAGAGACGAGACACAATGAGACAAGACACAGCGAGACACAGCGAGACACAGTGAGAGACGAGACACAGTGAGACACAGTGAGAGACGAGACACAATGAGACAAGACACAGCGAGACACAGCGAGACACAATGAGACACAGCGAGACATACGACACAACGAGACACAGCGAGACACAATGAGACACAGCGAGACACAACGAGACACGACACAGCGAGACACAGTGAGACACAGCGAGAGACGAGACACAATGAGACAAGACACAGCGAGACACAGTGAGACACAGCGAGACACACGACACAACGAGACACCGCGACACACAATGAGACACAGCGAGACACAGCGAGACACAGTGAGACACAGCGAGAGACGAGACACAATGAGACAAGACACAGCGAGACACAGTGAGACACAGCGAGACACACGACACAACGAGACACCGCGACACACAATGAGACACAGCGAGACACAGCGAGACACAGTGAGACACAGCGAGAGACGAGACACAATGAGACAAGACACAGCGAGACACAGTGAGACACAGCGAGACACACGACACAACGAGACACCGCGACACACAATGAGACACAGCGAGACACAGCGAGACACAGCGAGAGGCGAGACGCAATGAGACAAGACACAGCGAGACACAGCGAGAGGCGAGACGCAATGAGACAAGACACAGCGAGACACAGCGAGAGGCGAGACGCAATGAGACAAGACACAGCGAGACACAGCGAGAGACGAGACACAATGAGACAAGACACAGCGAGACACAGCGAGACACAGCGAGAGGCGAGACACAATGAGACACAGCGAGACACAGCGAGACACAGCGAGACACAGCGAGACACAATGAGACACCACGAGACACAGCGAGACACAATGAGACACAGCGAGACACAGCGAGAGACGAGACACAGCGAGAGGCGAGACACAGCGAGAGGCGAGACGCATCGTCACGCTCCAGTGCAGGACGACGGCACCACCGCACGCGGCACGATGCGACAGCAGAGCGTGCACCGCACAGCTTAGAGAATCGGCGACTCGCGTTGTTGCAATTAAAGGAGTACGTGACCCGAAACGCGAACAGCTCTGGCCGTGTAAGTACACCCCGCCCAGGCTGTGCACGTCCCTGGCCTGCCGAGACAGCTTGCAAGCCCTCGGGTTGCACAGCGGTCACGGCACTGACGGTGCTGCACGCACCGGCGAGTGAGCGACGTGACAATCCTAATCATGCTCCAGGACTAAAAAGTAGAAATATGGCACACATTGAGACACGACGACACAGATCGCAAGATATATTTTTGTATTATTATGTTTGTTATTCTCACCCCTAAAACATTATGACCCTGAGATTGACTGGTTCCACTCGTAGGGACAGGATCAACGGTGGGTTCCACGCTGCACGATGCCTCGTGCTGTTACGATGCCATCACCTTGCAGTGAGCGCGACACCGGGGACCGACAGAAAGCTGGGCAAAGCCCGACGTCGGTTACGAGCGTTACGACCTACCCGGAGCGAACACGAGGTTGAGGGGCTCCCACACACACATACATACACAATCCGGACGTTTCACAGTTCTTCTGTGCTTCGCGAGGGTTACGGTCCGGTCAAAATCACCGCGCAAAGAGGTTCCCCATTTGCGAACAGACCGAGGTGGAGAACACAATGAGAAAACTCCGACCAAAAAACTTTTAATCCCAACAACGCCATACGGGGGGGGGGGGGGGGGGGGGAGGTGGGAAATAAAAAAATAAAAAGTTCCGCGTCAAGACTCGCCGCCACGCGCCGACAGCCGAGCCACCCGCGTCCCCGCCTGCCAAAACGCGACGGCGCTCGTTTAACTCCCCACGCATTGAGGAAGGCTCCGGCACAGCCCCGGCGCCAGCGACAGGCACGCAGAATCAGCGCCAGCCACGCGGAGCCAGCGCCAGCCACGCGGAGCCAGAGGCACAGGAATCTGTGAGCTCTGCCAAATTAACGCAGAGGCTCGGGAACTTGCACGCGATTCGTCAGAGCAGGAGTTCTGTGCTGTACTCCGATTACTCCACCGATTATCGGCTCCATTACGCCACCGATTATCGGCACGAGAATAGTTGGGGAGGGGGAAAGTGTCGTCCCCGTTCCCGCACGTGCCGCTGGTCGGGAGGTGATGGGCGGGAGCTTGGTGAAGTGTGCCTCGGGCAACGGCCCTGCCCGTAATTGCACATACAGTACCGTCAGCAGTTAAAATTATAAACGAGTCACTGGTAAAGACGTAACGATTCTCTCCCCCCCATCTCTATCCCCTTTCCCCCCATCTTCCTTCAAGTGATTGTGGTGAATTTCAATTAAGGAATCAATAGTTTTTAACACCGCAGTGGATCTAGTGGTGAAGGGTGACTGTAGGGGATAATGTAAACCCATTGCACATCTCCATATATATAATTCTGGGCATGTATGGCCAGCTGAAGAATTTAACATATACAGGCTGGCCAAAAGGTCAGGACACGTTGGGTTATTATATTTATTTTAATGACTCACAAAGGCTTTTTTCGGTCATTGTAACAAATTCTCTAGTTGACTTCCGTAAACATTAACACATGCATGAATTATCTTTTGAAATTCATTTTGGATTTAATTTTAAGATTATCTGTGAACATTCATGAATGACAGTCTCAATTTATTCAGGGTTCTTCGTCGAGTTGTGCAAATGACGGGCTTGAGGTGACCAAGAAAAATATATATTTATAAAGATAACAGACAAACTATTAAGAGAAAGGATACATAAGTAAAAAAAATATGCCAGTGTCAAAATAAGTGAAATAACCCTGTGTCCTGACTTTTGGGCCACCCCGTAAGTAATGTGAATCTATTACACAATATGTACGCATGCTGAACTTCTTTTGCACTGTACGGAGCCAACCGTGCTAACAAAATAAAAAACAATTAGAAAGAAATAGGTTTTAAATCTAGATTGCAATCTAGATTGTAATCTAGATTTCAATCGAGATACACCGATGCATCGTTGCACTGCCTATAACGGCCTGCACTGCACTGCCACCATCTATGAGGCCGCCGTTTGAAGGAGCATTGCACAGAAATGTGCGCGCAGCGTCCCTCCCGCGACGCTCACAAAAACCTCTTCTTAAAATGCCTGCTGTGTGGCCCCGTAGCCCGAGACGTACAGTATACGCACAACAAAGCAAGTGCTCACACCTCGTTTCCTGCATTTTCAAACAGCCAAATTTCAATCCCTCACTCTGCCTCTCTGGCCTCTCTCGGCGTGCTGTGACTAAGAACCCCCTGCCGCAAACGTCGCCGGCTGGACGCCATTCCTCTTTAAGGCCGCGTTGTCGATTAAGCTGTTGATATGTTATAATTAGCATGATGAGGGAAAGGACATCCGTGTTCATAGACAACGTGGAACGGGACCCCCCCCCCCCCACCGAGTTGTGTGTCGTGTTCGTTCGACCCAAGGGACGGCGAGACCGACTCTGGGCACGCGTTCGGAGCGGTGCTCCTGTCAAAGGGGCAGACGCCGAATGAGCGCGTGGATCACGCTCTTCGGCGAAGGGGAAAAACAACGCCGACCCTCGGCGCCAACGACACCCTCCAGCACCAGCAAGCCTTCGCCGCCAGCGCGTCCCGGCGCCACGCGCCGAACACGAGCGATCGTTCGCAATAGAGGTTTTTTTTGGGTGAGATGGCGCGTAAATATAAATGTGTCGTTAATCCGCCGCCACCCGGCACAGATCATTTAGTAAGGTTTGTCACGTAGACAAAACGTGCCAGTTAGTTACTACTTCGGCACACCGGTGAGTTGCAGAGTAAACCCACAACGTTCACAATTTGAGTTCCGTTTCGCTGGTGAATACATCCACCGTCGTCGGGGCGATGTTTTTCCAGAATTGCCGATCGTACGCGCGCGCCACTCGGACGATGGAATCGCGAGAGGCTCGCGATGTTTGCATCCGTGGCGACGACGACGACGACGAGAGCGACGCGTCAGGGGAGAGGGCAAGACCCTCCCCCCCGCCACCCCCCGGCGCAAACAAGGGGGAGCGACGGGGGCGCGCGAGCGGGGCGAGCGGCCACGCGGCCGCGGCCGTCCCCGCGCTGTCTGCTGCCTGCCACGCCGCTCCGCGTCCACACAAAAGGCCCAGGCGGAGGTCGTGCCACCGTCTGGACAATGGCCGCCGGGGGCAGACAAAGGGGGCGAGAGGCGCTGCCGTGGTGGTCTTTTGTTGCGGACGCGCTCAGCCCTGCCAGCTGCTGCCCGCGTCCACGCGCATTTACCCCAAAATAATAATAATAATAAAACGGTAATAAATAAAATAATAAATAACTGCGAGACGGCCCCGAGCTGACGTCGCGCCGACGAGATGATTTATGCGCTCGCACGCTCGACCCCAGTGATTGGAAAATCACCGTCGCTGATGGCCGCTGATATTCCCCCGGAACCTCATAGTACGTGCCCGGCAATGGAAACGGTCATGATTATCATTATCATAGGCCAGGGGGAGCGTGGATGCGACATTGTCACTCCCGGCAGCATCTGATTTCCTCCAGCTCGTTAAGAGATTAGCTGCTCTTCTACGACCACTATTATAATTATTATCATCATCTGCGTCGGCACAATCATCGTCGCCGTCACCATCGCCTCCGCAGGGCTGTGACCGGACAGATGTGGTCCCGCTTGAGGGGGAATTGAGAAATCACCGCCCATTGTCTCTTCCCGCGCTCCGCGTGGGGGCGGGTGGGGGTGGGGGCATCAGCTGTTCTCACCGGCGACGCTCGACGCCACACTTCAGCTGAAGAGAGGCGACGAACGCTCATATGAACGATGACAAAATACCGCTAATGGACGGTTTACTTGCTGTACTTTCTGTAAACCGTCCATTAACAAAATACCAAACATATTTCATCTTCGGTTTAACATTCAAGTACCATTGCACTTAGTGGCGTAAGTACGTTACCATATATTACAACAACAACAACAAACAAAAACAATGGCGTTCTAATTGACCGTGTAAGGTGACAGGACACCGCTGGAGGGGACGACGGAGGGACAAGACTGGAGACTGAACGGCAGCCACGGGAGGGATCGCGCCCAGGGGGACGTTCACCACGGAGACGGAGCGATGAGATCGGATCTCGCGCGGGAGTGAGCCGGGGCGAGAGCAACGTCGGGGCACGAGGGCCGGCGACGGCGTGCGTGGGCGAGCGCGGCGAGTTGGCTTGTCGGCAAACGCGTGAGTGGATGAGCGAGCCAGGGGGCGAGCGGGAGGGCGCCCGAGGGGGCATTCGGCGAGAGCGTGCGAGTGCATTGAGCAGACAGAGTGAGCAAGTGGGTAGGTGGGCGAGGAAACGACCGGGCAAAAGAGCAAGCGGGCGAGGGGGCAGCGCCGGGAAACCGGATGCCCGAGGCCCTCGTGTCTCTCCGCTGCATAAATCACAGCGGCCGCCACTCAAATAAAACAGCAAATTGGTCTAAATTTGCAAATCTAAAGTCCATTAGGCCGCCAAAGTAAGTGACAGCGCCCAGGCCAGGCTGTGCTTTTAATGGACTCCCTGAATTATTAGACTTGCAACTGGCACGTGTGTGTGTCGGTGTGTGTGTGTCGGTGTGTTTGTGTGTGTCGGTGTGTGTGTGTCGGTGTGTGTGTCGGTGCGTGTGTGTCGGTGTGTGTGTCTGTGTGTGTGTCGGTGTGTGTGTCTGTGTGTGTGTCGGTGCGTGTGTGTCGGTGTGTGTGTGTCGGTGTGTGTGTGTCGGTGTGTGTGTGTCGGTGTGTGTGTGTCGGTGTGTGTGTGTCGGTGTGTGTGTCTCGGTGTGTGTGTCTCGGTGTGTGTGTGTCGGTGTGTGTGTGTCTGTGCGTGCGTGTCGGTGTGTGCGTCAGCGATCGCGCAGGAAGCGAACGAGTCGGGGCCCCCGGACCGACCCGGCGCCCACGGAGAAGCGACCGTCGCCGGCACGGCACGGCCCGCCACGATTTTCAGCGCTCCTGGGGGGACTCGCATGGTCGGGCTGGTGACCGTGTTGAGTTCCCCCTCCCCCCACGCAGTCGTCGTGGGAGTGTTAGACTCGACATTATTTTACTTGGGGAACTGCCAAATAGTCCCATCCCGTTGCGGACCTTGGAACTGCTGGCGCTGTTGAAACGAACGGCGATTTCACAGCCTCGGAATCGTCTGTCGACTGGCCCGCTTGAGATTCAACGGCGACCGCCGTATTCCCGCATGTGCGTCTGCTTATCGTGCGCATCTATCCAGGGCGGTGGGTTTGTGTCGGGCAATGAGTGGAATAATGAAGCGCAGAGACGTCGCTCCGCACAGCTCAACAAAACGATGAATCTACCCAATCTCAAGCTAACCTTGGCTAAACTAAATCCTGCCACTTCCCCCCCCCCCCCACACGGATTTGCGCACAGGGCCTACGCGTGTCTGCACGGACACATGCGGCCCGTGCTAGTTCGCAGCACTGGTTTGTGACACAGCTGTAAACGGCGGTGCTACGTTTCCCATTAACACCACGGTTTGTGTCGCCACTCTTTAAACGCCTCCGAGTCGCAAGAGGTTCAGCCATCCACACGCAACAAAGACAAAGATCCCCCGTCGAGCCAACACAGACTGTCGGGGCAAGAGCCATTCAGCGAGCAGGTACGAAGGCCGACGTGGTGCACGAGGGGGTGGGTGGCCAGCACCATGCCCGGACCGACTTCAACAATGCTTACGCTCTGCACCAGGTACTCATTTAAGGCCAAGTCGACCGAAGGGAGGGCGCGCCTATGACCGGTTGAGATTTGTCGCCGCAGATTTAGGCCGCGTCCAGGAAATTGAACACACGTTGCCATGCTGGTAGCGCCGCGCGGAAGCCATTCCCCTACCGCTCCCCACCACCACGTCCCACACGTCCACAGGTCCACACGCTCGCAGAGAACGACGCGCACACGGCGCGCAACCCCCACGTAGCGCACCTCTCCGGAAGCCCGCGCCGTCAACGGCGTCCGCGCAATCTCGGAACACGGTGAGAAAACGCGGCTTCGGCGGGGGCGACGGAGGGCGGGCCACCGTAGCGGCGGTGCGCGCGGTGCGGCAAGAAGCAAGGCGGCGCGCCCACCTGAGCACACCTCCTTGTAGGACGGGTTTGGTGTGGAGCCTCCAGAGTAGCCGACCTGCGTGGAGAAGACTCCGCTCTGCGTCCACAGCATTCGCTCGGCACCCCAGAAGCAGCCCATGCCTGGGCACACGGGGGGGAACGCACCGGGATGAGGGGAACGCCGCATGTCTGGAGTGATGGATTTTTATTGTTATGATAATCATTATATTTATGCAACTGACAAATGACCCAGACGTACAGATCTTCCCAGGACAGCTGCCGTCTCAACAAGAGGACAATCCTGGGATAGGCGAGACAGGTGGCAACGCGAGACACAACGGCGGGCCAAGCTGGTACCCTTGCGGCAGCAGCGCCCCACGGTGGGCGAGGCTCACGGTAGCGTCACGGTGATTCGTGGTGAGGAGGCTCAGGGTGAGGAGGCTCAGGGTGAGGAGGCTCAGGGTGAGGAGGCTCAGGGTGAGGAGGCTCAGGGTGAGGAGGCTCAGGGTGAGGAGGCTCAGGGTGAGGAGACTCAGGGTGAGGAGACTCAGGGTGAGGAGGTCGGGTGAGGAGGCTCAGGGTGAGGAGGCTCAGGGTGAGGAGGCTCAGGGTGAGGAGGCTCAGGGTGAGGAGGCTCAGGGTGAGGAGGCTCAGGGTGAGGAGGCTCAGGGTGAGGAGGCTCAGGGTGAGGAGGTCGGGTGAGGAGGCTCAGGGTGAGGAGGCTCAGGGTGAGGAGACTCAGGGTGAGGAGGCTCAGGGTGAGGAGGCTCAGGGTGAGGAGGCTCAGGGTGAGGAGGCTCAGGGTGAGGAGGCTCAGGGTGAGGAGGCTCAGGGTGAGGAGGTCGGGTGAGGAGGCTCAGGGTGAGGAGGCTCAGGGTGAGGAGGCTCAGGGTGAGGAGGCTCAGGGTGAGGAGGCTCAGGGTGAGGAGGCTCAGGGTGAGGAGGCTCAGGGTGAGGAGGCTCAGGGTGAGGAGGCTCAGGGTGAGGAGGCTCAGGGTGAGGAGGCTCAGGGTGAGGAGGCTCAGGGTGAGGAGGCTCAGGGTGAGGAGGCGCAGGGTGAGGAGGCGCAGGGTGAGGAGGCTCAGGGTGAGCGCATGGTGAGCAGCGTGGGGAGGGGCTCGTGGCGAGGAGGGAAGCGGAAGCGTCATGGCGGCGTCCGCCATGCGGCACGCCGCACTCACCAAACGTGGCGAGCTGCAGGCCCTCCGGGAACGGCTCCACCGCAGGATTTCCGTTCACCGCGTGCCTGGCTGCTCGTGGGACAGCAGGGAGACAAAAGACGGAGGGGTCAGTCGGTCGGTCGCGCACGGAAGATGGATCGTGGCATGGCAGGACCGTCAAGTGACGCGATGGCACGGCCAGGTCTCCATCCTACGGCCGTAGAACATGGCTGACAACGAAGTTGATGATGATGTTCAAGCAGAAGTAGTTTAGGTTAAGGTGCGAAATTCACCCGGCCATCCATCCAATATCAGAAGCGACCCAGGGGTGTGTGGAACGTGTATCCTATTAGCCATAATTAATACAGAAAGGTGTCACACCAGATGTGGTCTCACGCAAGTGCTGCGTTCTTCCTGTTGCCCGGTCCTTGAACGGATCAGAGGAGTCACTCGAAAGTGGCACTGAATTCCTCTTATCATCCACGTGTATCAGGAATAACATGGTTTTACGAACATTCATGATGTATTGAAACACATATACATCACACGTATATTTTCACAGCCAATATGTGTCGAGTCCCAGCACCATCCACCACGTGTACAAGAAAGAGGTCAACGCACCAAGGATGAGAATTTCCAGAATTCTCACTTGCTGTATTTTAATACTGACTTGGTGGACCTTGTCGTGAAGATGTCCGACGCAGAAACGTCGCAATCCAACTGATAGATTTGGTTGTGGAAGACTCGCTCCGGAGACGTTATTATTATCGCTATTGGGCTCCTCCGAGTGAGCGGTCCAAATGCTCTCGCCGAGCCGAGCCACGGTGTCGCGTGTGTTCGCGTGTTTGCACACGCGTGTGCTCGCGTGTGCACACGTGTGCACGCGTGTGGCCGCGTGTGGCCGCGCGCAATCATCGACGCTAGACGCAGCCACCGAAGCCGGTAGTCGGCACGTCCCGCGATCGCACCGCAGCGCCGAGCGCGCCGGGCGTCGCGGAGGGCGGCACGCGGAGAGAGCCGTCGCGCTGACGCACAGCGGCGGGGGCAGCACCGGGCATCGCTCCTCCGGCTATGGCGGAAGACGCAGGGAGCCCGGCGTGACACTGCGCAAACATCGACCGGACTGTCGACCGCACAGCAAGGGCCCCTGCGATCCGTGAGAGAGTCTGTGGAACTCTACGCGAGTCTACGGGTCCCCATACGAGTCTCTGTGTGTCCACGTGAGTCTACGGGTCTCTGCGAGAGCCAGTGGGTCTCCAAGTCCTTCGCCCGCATCTCCGATTAGAACGGCTGGCAACGTACGGTGCGAAAAAAGTTAAATGTACGTACGTACATACATGTAAGTCGACACGAGTCCCTCCGTGAGCCCACATGGAAATGAACCAGCGTGAACTGACTCGATTGAAAATTTCAGAGGCATTGCAGCAATGCACCACACATCAACTGAAGCCGATTGCCGGTAACAAAAAAAATGTAAATACCCAACACAATTGCCAATAATGCTATCGCCTCGAGAGGGCAACTCTACGACGGATTACGTTTCAGGCAATGGCCCTTCTTAAATTGCAGCTACAAATATTTTTGTTACGTGAATGTTGTCGTTGATGATTGTGCTTACGCACCCCACCGCCAACGCAGGAGCAGCAGCATCTCCACCAGACAATTTGAACGCAGGCATCGGCTTTGCACCGCAACTAATTCCGCATGTTCTCAAACACACACACACACACACGTATCGCGATGCACCAGTTCACTCCGCCGTGTGTTTTTAATGAAGCGGAAACGCGCGCGGTGCAACACCGGCAGACGTGTGCTGCACTGCTGCAAATCGTCGGTACTCAGGGCGCACTTCATCACAACGGTGATCATAACACGCCGTGGAGCTGTGATAGCGTCGCGCGGGTGTCAGCGGTGCCGCGCTACGAGCCCGGCGACCCGAGTTCGACTCCCGCTCATGGCCACCAACGCCAGTTATGTATTTTATGAACCGGTCACGGGCCTCCCCCTAGGTTGACTCGGCCTCAAATGGGTACTTGGTGCGAAGTGTAAACATCGCAACTCGGGAGGCAAAGGTGACCTTCATAGGAGCTCGTTAACAGCACTTGGCCCAACATTCTGTAAACGCTGTAGGGAGATCTTTGTCCTTCTACAATGTTGGTGAAATATGCAGAGGGCGCGTTGCATGTACGTTGTGTTTTTGTCATGTATGGTGCATGTGCGGGTAACGTGTTTGTGGCGGGAGGTCTTTGTGTGTGCTCGTGCGAGTGTCCGTGTGTGCGTGGCTGTGTGCGTCCGTGTCATTCTTTACGTGCGAGCATCGCGCACGGTGCACGTACGGGCGAGACGTGTGTGTGGGTCTGCATGTATTCTTCTTGCGTGCGTGCACGTGTGCCTACTACCCAATGACAGTGTCCCAAACGGATTAGGATAAGGCCGTCGTCTGCAGTGGGGGGTTGAAACGCGATGGAAAGGGGGAGGGACGGAGCAAGTAAGACAGATGTCTGTCACATGACCTGCGCTGACAGCCTTTGATGGATTGCTCGGGGTAAACGCGCATCTGTGCCGCCACGGACACAGCGACGGACGGGAGGACGCGACGCGGCGAAGAAGGAAAAAAAAAGCCGCAATCTACCACGCGCGGCACAATCATCGCGACGCCTGCCGCCCTCCCCCCCCGCCAGCCCCCCACGCACAACTTTAAACACCGCGGCCAGCTGGGTACACCGCTCAATGAGAAACACGTGCACCTTTGACCTTCAGCAGCGCCCATCCCACACGGCTCGGGTGAGCCTCCCATCAGCACATCACATTCAATTTCATTAAATTACCTTTCCCCCGCGAAGTTACGATGGTATACCGGGCGACGCGCCGTCATCGCGCAAGAGGCCCCCACCCCCCCCCACCCCCCGCCTCTTTTCTCGAAATTTTCGGCGCGGAAACGTGACGAGCCGCGCACGCTCGCTCGCGACGCAAATCCATCCCCCTTTGTCTCGCTTTTAATAACGGCCCCAAAAATGGCCGGGGATTTATTTCGGCGAGCGAAGAAGGAGCTTTGCGGCAGCGCGAGCACGGCGAGATTACACCGCACCGTCTGGAGGCGGTGCTGGCGCACGGCGCCACCGCCGCGGCCTGATGGCTTCATCGGCGTCCTCCATTTTAGTTTGGAGCAAACGTAAAAATGTATCTTTGTAACGGCGCAAATCCGCTAAATCGTGCCGGATTAGAATAAAGTTAAATCTGGGATTAAAAAGCTCACAGCCTGCCTAGCGGGCCACCCGCTGCCATTCCCCAGACGGGAGTGGGCTCGTCGCGTAGATTAACCGCGGCGGAGCGAAAACGCGCGCTGCCCGTCCCCGGCGTCGCTGAATTTGGCCGTGCGTGCATTCACCGCGCCGGCGCCGCCATCGCCGCCACCGCCGCCATCATCGGCACGCGCGACCAATGCGGGGTTCCTCGCGGTTTCACGACAGGGCCCGTGCGCGCCTGTGCCGTGCCGTCGGAACGTCCCGGTGAAGGGCGCCGGCGAGCACGACGCTCGCTCGCACCGGCGCCGGTTCGCCGAAACCTTCGCGATTGCGGTGGTTTCGTTCAGTCCTAAGCCAGAGGGGTCTCTCCCGCGTGGAGCGGAGCGCACGGGGGGGGGGGGGGAGGGGGGGGGAAAGCCGCGGCGGGGGCGAGCGCGATCTCCCCACGCGGCCGCGAGATCGCGAGTCGCCGAGAGACGGATCACCGAGTTGACTGCGGTCGAGGCGCAGCAGCAGCAGCAGCACGTCGGCAATGGACGCCTGTGGGGGGTTTTTTTCTCTCGTTGTTTCTCCGACCCCCCCCCCCCAACCCCGCCCCCACTATAAAAGCACTGAAATTGTAGGAAATTATACAGGTTACTTTTTAAATTAATTAATTTGCAGAAACAAATTGATTTGAAACATTTTAATTAAGTTACAGTTTAAAACAAATTATTTCTAGATTGCTTCCAAATTATGCTCCGTTTAACACTGGGCTCTTTTGTAGTTTTCGTGCAGCCAAGCAGCCAGTGCATTTCTCAAATGATTGCAGTGGATTAATTTTATTACAAAAAACTACAAATTCAATAAAATACCTCCAAACACAATGATCCAAACATCGAGCAATTGCAATTTATCACTGCAAACGATCACTTTTGCAATTCAATTAACCACGCTTAAATATTGCAAGCGCGGTTATTTTCATCTGGCCTCGAATAGGTCAACAGCACTGTTCGCACCCGTTGTCTTTGCCGCTATAAATGGCGACAATCGAGCGTGCCTGTGCTGCCGCTACGACACTCCCGCAGCCTGCCAGGGCATCCTACCACAGCGGCACGCACGGACAGCGGTGCCAGCATTTCGGCTGGCGCGGCCCTGTCTCGTGCCAGGAGCCACGCCAGGGCTGGCACGGTGTGTGCCACCACATTCCCTTTGTGAAGAGGGGCGGGGCTTGCTGCCAAATCGCCGGAGCGAAAGCGCACTGCGCCAATGTCCTTTAGAAATGCCACCAACCACATTTGGAGACTGTTAATTCTACCACGACGCTCCTCGAATATGAAACAAAAGTTGCATGTCCCTCACGTTCATTCCCCCTAGGTCAGTGTTTGTTGGACACTTTAATTCTATTCATTAATAGCCCTTGATAGGGAACATCTCGTTGGCGACGGGCTCGTCGCTTGGACAATAAGCTTTAATATTATTTTCTCTTTGTGGCTTAATATATCAGCCCTATATATGGTTTTGACTTAATGCGGAATCGTATTGTGTTCAAGGTTACCGTATGGCTTCCGTGACCCAGGTCTCTCTGAAATAGACACGTGTTTCGGTCTCACCGGACTCTCGCCTGATCAAACTAGAGGCCTTGCAAGCACAGGGACAGGCTTGACCAGACTATACGGGAGCCCCAAAGCTCATGCCCCCCACCCCACTCCCCCAAAATGACAATGTTTTATTTTATTTACATAGGACAGGAGAGGGGGGCCCAGAGGCATCGATATTCATTGGGGCCTCAAATGTCTCTGGATAGGCCTACAAAGAGGTGCTGGCACATCCTTCCTGAGGTCTAAGCCATGCCTAAATAAGGCCGTGTAGAATGAGATGGGATTTTGAAGATAAATTTAACACAACCATAATGTGATAGAGGTCGAGAGGGCACATTATTACTAATGAGTTTCCAAATGGGCTCTCACCTCTTTATAAATAAAGGACATATTACACCATTATCTACTATTGTTAAATGGCTGTCAATAATGAATGGATAGGAGGGTAGAGCCTCCTCTGCCTTTCAAGTGCTATTAAAACACACACAGCGCTTGTACGGGCTGTACTGTGCTCATTGTTCCTGAAGAAGCTCCCAGCACATGGAGCGAAACGTCGAGGCGTGGAACGACCCGAGGTGTCGGACATCAACACAACGGGGCCCGGCTCTCCGTGGTTAACACGGCAAGAACACAACTTCGCCTTCATCGCTGAGAGGTCAAGAACATTCAAAAGTGGCCCACAATTTAAACGAGCGTGTATGTATATATGTTGAACTTCTGTTCCTACGTAGCCAACTGTGCTCGTCGGAGGGGCTGATGATGCCGCATCGTCTATCGAGAGATGGATATCTCCTGTCCACAAAGACACCCTGTATAGCCGTTTGGGGAAAGTGTTGTTAGCGAGGCACCTATGAAGGCCGGCAGGGCACACGACGTCGGATTAGTGGCCAACACCACGCCTGGCCGCCTTTGTCTCTCCAATACTGACAGTTTCGGACACCACTTGCCATCAACGACCACACCTCCGGGCTTGTGGCGGAGTGTGCGATCCGTTGCACCAACGCTACCCACGCACACAGCAACAATAACCACCACGAAGTGCGGTAACATCACCCCAGCGGCTGTGCCAGGCTAGGTGCACTTTGCGGTCACGTAAAATTCCAGAGACTCGCGGGCAGGAGGTCACGGGACGGACCCAGGTGTTAAGGGTTAACCGTCTGCGATAGCAACATCCAGCCGCACCACCTGCGTGCACGTGCGGGCCCCCCCCCACCGCCCCCCACTGTGGAACCTTGCTGTGTACACAAACACGTGCGTGCACACACACACACACCCCCGCCAAGTGAGAGCACGTTTGCGGACCGACACGCGCACCCGCGTGGCGTCGACGATTCATCAGCAGCCGTTTCGGATCAAACCCATCGGCACCGGCACCACCAGCACGTCACAACGAGGGCCCCGACACATTGGGAAGCTTGGGCCTCGTTGGCAATTGATGAGCGCGTCCCTTCGCGTGGGAGGAAAAACTGGAGAACCCGGAGAACATCCACCCGTTCAAAGCTTGACACAGATGGATTCAAGAATCCATTGTTACACTCCCATCTCCTGACCACCAAGCGGCCACAGCCTACATCACACCAAGTATTTCCAGGCGGTCTCCCATCCGAGTACTAGGAGCGAGGCCGGAACGCGTGGTAGATTGCGTGAGAGTGAATGAGAGTGAATGAGAGGGGTGGTAGATTGCGTGAGAGTGAATGAGAGTGGTGGTAGATTGCCTGAGAGTGAATGAGTGAGAGTGGTGGTAGATTGCGTGAGAGTGAATGAGAGTGAATGAGAGGGGTGGTAGATTGCGTGAGAGTGAAGGAGAGTGAATGAGAGTGCATGAGAGTGAATGAGAGGGGTGGTAGATTGCGTGAGAGTGAAGGAAAGTGAATGAAAGTGAATGAGAGGGGTGGTAGATTGCGTGAGAGTGAATGAGAGTGGTGGTAGATTGCCTGAGAGTGAATGAGTGAATGAGAGGGGGGTGGTAGATTGCGTGAGAGTGAATGAGAGTGAATGAGCGTGGGGGTAGATTGCGTGAGAGTGAATGAGAGTGAATGAGAGGGGTGGTAGATTGCGTGAGAGTGAATGAGAGTGGTGGTAGATTGCCTGAGAGTGAATGAGTGAATGAGAGGGGGGTGGTAGATTGCGTGAGAGTGAATGAGAGGGGTGGTAGATTGCGTGAGAGTGAATGAGAGTGAATGAGGGGTGGTAGACTGCGTGAGAGTGAATGAGAGTGAATGAGAGGGGTGATAGATTGCGTGAGAGTGAATGAGAGTGGTGGTATATTGCCTGAGAGTGAATGAGAGTGAATGAGAGGGGGGTGGTAGATTGCGTGAGAGTGAATGAGAGTGAATGAGAGTGAATGAGAGGGGTGGTAGATTGCGTGAGAGTGAATGAGAGTGGTGGAAGATTGCAGGAGAGTGAATGAGAGTGATGGTAGAATGCGTGAGAGTGAATGATAGGGGTGGTAGATTGCGTGAGAGTGAATGAGAGTGAATGATAGGGGTGGTAGATTGCGTGAGAGTGAATGAGAGTGAATGAGAATGGTGGTAGATTGCGTGAGAGTGAATGAGAGTGAATGAAAGGAGTGGTAGATTGCGTGACAGTGAATGAGAGTGAATGAGAGTGAATGAGAGTGGTGGTAGATTGCGTGAGAGTGAATGAGAGTGAAAGAGAGTGAATGACAGGGGTGGTAGATTGCGTGAGAGTGAATGAGGGGTGGTAGATTGCGTGAGAGTGAATGAGAGTGAATGAAAGGGGTGGTAGATTGCGTGAGAGTGAATGAGAGTGAATGAAAGGGGTGGTAGATTGCGTGACAGTGAATGAGAGTGAATGAGAGTGGTGGTAGATTGCGTGAGAGTGAATGAGAGTGAATGAGAGTGGTGGTAGATTGCGTGAGAGTGAATGATAGTGAATGAGAGGGGTGGTAGATTGCGTGTGAGTGAATGAGAGTGAATGAGAGGGGTGGTAGATTATGTGAGAGTGAAAGAGAGTGAATGAGAGTGGTGGTAGATTGCGTGAGAGTGAATGAGAGTGAATGAGAGTGAATGAGAGGGGTGGTAGATTGCAGGAGAGTGAAAGAGAGTGAATGAGAGTGGTGGTAGATTGCGTGAGAGTGAATGAAAGTGAATGATAGGGGTGGTAGATTGCGTGAGAGTGAATGAGAACGGTGGTATATTGCGTGAGAGTGAATGAGAGTGAATGAAAGGGGTGGTAGATTGCGTGAGAGTGAATGAGAGTGAATGAGAGTGAATGAGAGGGGTGGTAGATTGCGTGAGAGTGAATGAGAGTGAATGAAAGGGGTGGTAGATTGCGTGAGAGTGAATGAGAGTGAATGAGAGTGGTGGTAGATTGCGTGAGAGTGAAGGAGAGTGAATGAGAGTGGTGGTAGATTGCGTGAGAGTGAATGAGCGTGGTGGTAGATTGCGTGAGAGTGAATGAGAGTGAATGAGAGGGGTGGTAGATTGCATGAGAGTGAAGGAGAGTGAAGGAGAGTGAATGAGAGTGAATGAGAGGGATGGTAGATTGCGTGAGAGTGAATGAGAGTGAATGAGAGGGGTGGTAGATTGCATGAGTGAATGAGAGTGAATGATAGTGAATGAGAGGGGTGGTAGATTGCATCAGAGTGAATGAAAGTGAATGAGAGTGAATGAGAGGGGTGGTAGAGTGAATGAGAGTGAATGAAAGTGAATGAGAGTGGTGGTAGATTGCGTGAGAGTGAATGAGAGTGAATGAGAGTGGTGGTAGATTGCAGGAGAGTGAATGAGAGTGAATGAGAGGGGTGGTAGATTGCGTGAGAGTGAATGAGAGTGAATGAGAGTGGTGGTAGATTGCGTGACAGTGAATGAGAGTGAATGAGAGTGGTGGTAGATTGCGTGACAGTGAATGAGAGTGAATGAGAGTGGTGGTAGATTGCGTGAGAGTGAATGAGAGTGGTGGTAGATTGCCTGAGAGTGAATGAGTGAATGAGAGGGGGGTGGTAGATTGCGTGAGAGTGAATGAGAGGGGTGGTAGATTGCGTGAGAGTGAATGAGAGTGAATGAGGGGTGGTAGACTGCGTGAGAGTGAATGAGAGTGAATGAGAGGGGTGATAGATTGCGTGAGAGTGAATGAGAGTGGTGGTATATTGCCTGAGAGTGAATGAGAGTGAATGAGAGGGGGGTGGTAGATTGCGTGAGAGTGAATGAGAGTGAATGAGAGTGAATGAGAGGGGTGGTAGATTGCGTGAGAGTGAATGAGAGTGGTGGAAGATTGCAGGAGAGTGAATGAGAGTGATGGTAGAATGCGTGAGAGTGAATGATAGGGGTGGTAGATTGCGTGAGAGTGAATGAGAGTGAATGATAGGGGTGGTAGATTGCGTGAGAGTGAATGAGAGTGAATGAGAATGGTGGTAGATTGCGTGAGAGTGAATGAGAGTGAATGAAAGGAGTGGTAGATTGCGTGACAGTGAATGAGAGTGAATGAGAGTGGTGGTAGATTGCGTGAGAGTGAATGAGAGTGAAAGAGAGTGAATGACAGGGGTGGTAGATTGCGTGAGAGTGAATGAGGGGTGGTAGATTGCGTGAGAGTGAATGAGTGAATGAAAGGGGTGGTAGATTGCGTGAGAGTGAATGAGAGTGAATGAAAGGGGTGGTAGATTGCGTGACAGTGAATGAGAGTGAATGAGAGTGGTGGTAGATTGCGTGAGAGTGAATGAGAGTGAATGAGAGTGGTGGTAGATTGCGTGAGAGTGAATGATAGTGAATGAGAGGGGTGGTAGATTGCGTGTGAGTGAATGAGAGTGAATGAGAGGGGTGGTAGATTATGTGAGAGTGAAAGAGAGTGAATGAGAGTGGTGGTAGATTGCGTGAGAGTGAATGAGAGTGAATGAGAGTGAATGAGAGGGGTGGTAGATTGCAGGAGAGTGAAAGAGAGTGAATGAGAGTGGTGGTAGATTGCGTGAGAGTGAATGAAAGTGAATGATAGGGGTGGTAGATTGCGTGAGAGTGAATGAGAACGGTGGTAGATTGCGTGAGAGTGAATGAGAGTGAATGAAAGGGGTGGTAGATTGCGTGAGAGTGAATGAGAGTGAATGAGAGTGAATGAGAGGGGTGGTAGATTGCGTGAGAGTGAATGAGAGTGAATGAAAGGGGTGGTAGATTGCGTGAGAGTGAATGAGAGTGAATGAGAGTGGTGGTAGATTGCGTGAGAGTGAAGGAGTGAATGAGAGTGGTGGTAGATTGTGTGAGAGTGAATGAGAGTGAATGAGAGGAGTGGTAGATTGCATGAGAGTGAAGGAGAGTGAATGAGAGTGAATGAGAGTGAATGAGAGGGATGGTAGATTGCGTGAGAGTGAATGAGAGTGAATGAGATGGGTGGTAGAGTGAATGAGAGTGAATGAAAGTGAATGAGAGTGGTGGTAGATTGCGTGAGAGTGAATGAGAGTGAATGAGAGTGGTGGTAGATTGCAGGAGAGTGAATGAGAGTGAATGAGAGGGGTGGTAGATTGCGTGAGAGTGAATGAGAGTGAATGAGAGTGAATGAGAGTGGTGGTAGATTGCAGGAGAGTGAATGAGAGTGAATGAGAGGGGTGGTAGATTGCGTGAGAGTGAATGAGAGTGAATGAGAGTGGTGGTAGATTGCGTGAGAGTGAATGAGAGTGAATGAGAGTGGCGGTAGATTGCAGGAGAGTGAATGAGAGTGAATGAGAGGGGTGGTAGATTGCGTGAGAGTGAATGAGAGTGAATGAGAGTGGTGGTAGATTGCGTGACAGTGAATGAGAGTGAATGAGAGTGGTGGTAGATTGCGTGACAGTGAATGAGAGTGAATGAGAGTGGTGGTAGATTGCGTGAGAGTGAATGAGAGTGGTGGTAGATTGCAGGAGAGTGAATGAGAGTGAAGGAGAGTGAATGAGAGTGAATGAGAGTGGTGGTAGATTGCGTGAGAGTGAATGAGAGTGAATGAGAGTGGTGGTAGATTGCGTGACAGTGAATGAGAGTGAATGAGAGTGGTGGTAGATTGCGTGAGAGTGAATGAGAGTGAATGAGAGTGGTGGTAGATTGCGTGAGAGTGAATGAGAGTGAATGAGAGTGGTGGTAGATTGCAGGAGAGTGAATGAGAGTGAATGAGAGGGGTGGTAGATTGCGTGAGAGTGAATGAGAGTGAATGAGAGTGGTGGTAGATTGCGTGACAGTGAATGAGAGTGAATGAGAGTGGTGGTAGATTGCGTGAGAGTGAATGAGAGTGAATGAGAGTGGTGGTAGATTGCAGGAGAGTGAATGAGAGTGAATGAGAGGGGTGGTAGATTGCGTGAGAGTGAATGAGAGTGAATGAGAGTGGTGGTAGATTGCGTGACAGTGAATGAGAGTGAATGAGAGTGGTGGTAGATTGCGTGAGAGTGAATGAGAGTGAATGAGAGTGGTGGTAGATTGCAGGAGAGTGAATGAGAGTGAATGAGAGTGAAGGAGAGTGAATGAGAATGAATGAGAGTGGTGGTAGATTGCGTGACAGTGAATGAGAGTGAATGAGAGTGGTGGTAGATTGCGTGACAGTGAATGAGAGTGAATGAGAGTGGCGGGAGATTGCAGGAGAGTGAATGAGAGTGAATGAGAGGGGTGGTAGATTGCGTGAGAGTGAATGAGAGTGAATGAGAGTGAAGGAGAGTGAATGAGAGTGAATGAGAGTGGTGGTAGATTGCAGGAGAGTGAATGAGAGTGAATGGCAGTGAATGAGAGTAAATGAGAGTGAATGAGAGTGGTGGTAGATTGCGTGAGAGCACGTGAGAGTGAATGAGAGTGGTGGTAGATTGCGTGACAGTGAATGAGAGTGAATGAGAGTGAATGAGAGTGAATGAGAGTGGTGGTAGATTGCGTGAGAGCACGTGAGAGTGAATGAGAGTGGTGGTAGATTGCGTGACAGTGAATGAGAGTGAATGAGAGTGAATGAGAGTGAATGAGAGTGGTGGTAGATTGCGTGAGAGCACGTGAGAGTGCTGGAGCGCCAGGGACGGCTGCCCGTGAGAGTCGCACGCGGCGCTCCGTAAACTCCCCGCAACAGCCGAGCGGAGGACGCGGAGGCTTGCGTGGGGTGCTGACTGGGTTAATCTGCGCTCGTGAGCTTGCCGTAGATTAGTGGGACAGTCCAGATGGGCTGGAGCCGCATGTCCCTGCTACACCCCCCCACCTCCTCCTCCTCCTTCCCACCGCGTCCCGATGCTCTGCTCACAATCAGCCCTCCCTCCATCTCTCACTGCCTCCCTCCATCTCTCACTCCCTCCATCTCTCACTGCCTCCATCCCTCCCCCTCCATCTCCCCCACCCCCTTCCCCCCATCACAGCCAGGAGCCAGGAGCCAGTCCCCCCCGCCCCTCCCACATCGCCCGCCCCGCTTGCCCCAGGCACAGGCGAGCGGCGGAGTGCCGCAGTGGTCACGATGCGCACACACACACACACACGTGTAGGACGTGTGTGTGTGTGTGTCTACACGTGTGTGTACGTGTGTGTGTGTCTACACGTGTGTGTGTGTCTACACGTGTGTGTGTGTCTACACGTGTGTGTGTGTGTACACGTGTGTGTGTGTGCTCACAAATCCTTGAAAGATCTGGGCAGGGTCCCATCGGTGAGCTCCTCCGGCAGGCAAGGCTGCGATGGCTGGGTCATGTAGCCCGCATGCCCAGCCACCGCATGCCGAAACAGCTTTTGTTTGGCCGGATTGAGGGGGCTAAGCGGGCGCGGCACGGGCTAGAGAAGAGATGGAGTGATGTGGTACAGGAGGACGTGGAGCTGAGTGGACTTGCCGATGACTGGTACCAGCGGTGTCAAGATCGGCCTCTGTGGAGGAGGCTCGTGAAGGATGCTACTGGGCAGTTGGAGGCAGTCGCCCTCCAACAACAACGGAGGGCGGAGGAGCGACGCTCACAACAGCGAGCGGAGCGCCGGGTGGCTAAAGCACAGCAGGTTGGCACAGTAGGGGGCACAGGTGGTGCATCAGCCAGTCATCTCAGTCAGTCGACCCGTGGCACCTGGGTCTGCCCCGTGACCTCCTGCCAGCGGGCGTTCGACACTTCACGTGGCCTCAGGGTGCACATAGCCTGGCACAAGCGTCGTGGTGACGTCACCGCCACTTAGTGGCGAATGGCGGTTGTTGTTGTTGTGTACGTGTGTGTGTGTCTACACGTGTGTGTGTGTCTACACGTGTGTGTGTGTCTACACGTGTGTGTGTGTCTACACGTGTGTGTGTGTCTACACGTGTGTGTGTGTCTACACGTGTGTGTGTGTCTACACGTGTGTGTGTGTGTCTACACGTGTGTGTGTGTGTCTACACGTGTGTGTGTGTGTCTACACGTGTGTGTGTGTGTCTACACGTGTGTGTGTGTGTCTACACGTGTGTGTCTACACGTGTGTGTCTACACGTGTGTGTCTACACGTGTGTGTGCACGTGTGTGTGCACGTGTGTGTGCACGTGTGTGTGCACGTGTGTGTGCACGTGTGTGTGCACGTGTGTGTGCACGTGTGTGTGCACGTGTGTGTGCACGTTGTCACGTGTCTGCACGTCTGCACGTGTGTGTGCACGTTGTCACGTGTGTGTGTGCACGTTGTCACGTGTGTGTGTGTGCACGTTGTCACGTGTGTGTGTGTGTGCACGTTGTCACGTGTGTGTGTGTGTGCGCGCGCGTACACAAGAACGACGTTCAGCTGGATCGGCACACCACATCGAGTGTCCGTCTCTCGCCATGGGTCTGTGCCTACCAGTCACGTGCCACCGACTCCATTCTGCCAGCGACTCCCCCCCCAGTGATAAATGAAGGACTGCACGCACGGCCCGTGTTTAAATCTGCTGCTGATGGAGGGCGTTTGACCAGTGCCAGTTGGTTAAAGTGGGGAGCATAGTAGGGTACAGTACAGCAATGGACTTTACGACAACGGAGCCTATAACACCTGTTGTGCAGGGTGGTTCGCCCATTCCAGTGCTATCCAGGCTCAAACCTGCTTAGCTTCAAAGATACGGGACGCATTCAAAACACACGATGACAAGTCAACACAAACACGTGCACGTAAACACGCGTGCATATGAACCACACAGACAAACATAAACACAGGCCTACGCATGCACAAACATCAACACGCGTATAAAACACAAGACATGCACACACACACGTAAACACAAACGTCAACACGTGTTGACGTGAACACGTGAACACATCAACACGTGAACACAAACGTCAACACGTGAACACGTGAACACAAACGTCAATACATCAACACGTGAACACAAACGTCAACACGTGAACACAAACGTCAACACGTGAACACGTGAACACAAACGTCAACACATCAACACGTGAACACAAACGTCAAGACGTGAACATAAACGTCAACACGTGAACACGTGCACACAAACGTCAACACGTGAACACATCAACACGTGAACACGTGTTCACGTGTCAACACGTTAACACGTGAACACAAACGTCAACACGTGAACACAAACGTCAACACGTTAACACATCAACACGTGAACACAAACGTCAACACGTGTTCACGTGAACACGTGTTCACGTGAACACGTGCGCGCGCCTGCTGTGTTGCAGGGCCACAGTGATCCGAGCCGTTCCCTCCCCTCACACCGCCACGGATTCACTCAGCCGCTCAACTTCCGATTTAACCGATTCTGATTTACGCGATTGTTGGTTTCATTTTATGTACGGACGATTTCGGATCTTTGTTTTCCTCACGCGTTGGCATAAGTCACACATCATGTAGTAATTTAACGTGTCTCCGTCTCCTGTGTCTCTCTGTGTCCTGTGTCTGTGTCCTGTGTCTCCGTCTCCTGTGTCTCTCTGTGTCCTGTGTCTGTGTCCTGTGTCTGTGTCCTGTGTCTCCGTCTCCTGTGTCTCTCTGTGTCCTGTGTCTCTCTGTGTCCTGTGTCTCCCTGTCCTGTGTCTGTGTCCTGTGTCTCCCTGTGTCTCCGTGTCCTGTGTCTCCGTGTCTCCGTGTCCTGTGTCTCTCTGTCTGTGTCTCTCTGTGTCTCTATGTGTCTCTCTGTCTGTGTCTCTCTGTCTGTGTCTCTCTGTCTGTCTCTCTGTCTGTGTCTCTCTGTGTATCTCTGTCTGTGTCTCCCTGTCTGTGTCTCTCTGTCTGTCTCTCTGTCTGTGTCTCTCTGTCTGTCTCTCTGTCTGTGTCTCTCTGTCTCTCTGTCTGTGTCTCTCTGTCTGTGTCTCTCTGTGTCTCTGTCTGTCTCTCTGTGTCTCTCTGTGTATCTCTGTCTGTGTCTCTCTGTCTGTGTCTCCGTGTCCCCGTGTCCTGTGTCCCCGTGTCCTGTTACTCCATATCTGTGAGAAATGCGTCTCCATGGCTTCCATGTCACTGCATTTCTGTCTCAAATCAAGCTCTCTCTCTCTCTCTCGGTGTCTCAGTCTCCATCTCTGTCTCCGCATCATCACGACGGCACCTCGGCGTCTCTCTACGCACGGTGCGCAGCTTTCTCTGCGGACCCCCGCGACTCCGCTCGCTCGCTCGCTCGCTCCGAGGCAGTGGTGCGGAGTCATCATTGCGCCACGGTGCCGTGAGGACGAGCGACGACACAGACCGGCGAGCACGGAGACGCTTTTGCAAAGACGCAAATCGCAAAATCTGCCAGTGCTCGCCTCGATCGTCACCGAGGCGTTGACGCTATTCCGGAGCTCGTGACAAGACTCGGCATTTAAACGTAATCACGGCACCGCGGACGCAGGACTCCCGAGCCGGCGACAGTGAATGCACAATCTGATATTTTTATTGTTACGTTCATATCTGCTCCGAATATTTCCATAACAATAATAATAATCATCATCATTTGCAGGCATTTGTCAATCCGCCGAACTGCTGCGTGGAGGGCAGCCAGGTGCCCTGTTGGTCTTGCGGTTTGTCGTTTACCATGCTTCACCAAGCTGCTCAATGCAGGCAGGGAAAGAGACGACAAGGGAATAGCCGGGTTAAAAAAAAAATATTTCGCGGAAATTTGTAATTGTAACCAAAAATATCGTGAATTTTTTTTGTTACGTTAGCTTTAGTGAATAAAATCGCCTCCAACGCGTTGTACTCTCCTGTTCACGACCGTCCTCTCCGCAATGTCCTAGCCCAGCGATATAACTCGCTCACCGGCGTTTAACCCCAAAGTGCCCGTCGCAAGAGGAGGCACCGGGGGGGTGTCTCAGCCGGCCACAAATCAAGCAGATCTCTAAATCTATGCCCCGCATAAAATCGCCGTGGTGCAGCGACGCGAGGCGATAAATATCGCTTTCGGGTAAGTAAAAAAAAAACACGCGGATTTTATATCCACGGCCGAAAAAAAATCAGCATCTCTTTTCTCTCCAGGACAAAAAATATTCCCTTTTCATTAGCGCTTAAGCTGTCATTCGTTTACGGACTGGGTGTCCGTATCGCACGCACGCCCTCCTGCAATAAATAATCTGCGTTTTGGCCCTTTATTAGACCCAAAATTAACGAGCATCAGATTTCTGACATCAATTATTTTTGTTTTAAAGATCGGGTGAGGATTGGAATGGGGACAAGTTATGATGAAAACATCCGGAAAGATTGGGATTAAATATAACGTCGTGATCCCGGCAGTGGTTAATCTGCCACGATTACACATCGCAGCGCATAAGTGTCAACAGGAATGCGCGTGTATGTACGTGTGTACGTGTGTATGTATGTGTGTGTACGCGCACGTGTGTGTGTGTGTGCGCACGTGTGTGTGTGTGTGCGCAGCGTGCTTGTGTATGCGTGCATGTGTGTGTACCGTGATGGGGAGCGGTAGTGTAGCGGTTAGCGCTACGCTGCGCTATGAACCTGGCCACCCGGGATCGATTCCCGCTCACGGCCAACATCAGTGACGATTATCTGAACCGGTCCAAGGCCTTCCCTAGATCGACTCAGCCTCCCGTTTAGCCAGGTACCCAGCTAGCTTCGGTGCCAACGGCTCACAGCAGCCAATAACAAGAAAGTTACTGTTGGGGTGGAGAGGAGCCCAGCCAGCAGCCAGCAGCCAGCCAGGAAACTCGAGGCACAGATTTTTTTTTATTGTACTGTAAGTATGATGTTTCAGTATTTATTTACGCATTTTATTTAATTGTCCTGAGATGCGGCTATATTACAAGGTGCGATAACAATACCAATTGCATTGTGCAAGTAAAACAGAAATCAACACGTGCGTCGATAATGCTGAGTGGCCTTGAAAGGAAACGCAAATCACCGGCGACATTGTGGCCAATGGCTCTTCTTCACGTGCGCTGCCCGAGCCGTTGCCGAGTGTGTACAGTCATCCTTTCAAAGCCACAGTGTCATTGACACGGAACGCGCCGGGTTGTTTTCCTTATTTATTTTCAGCGCACCCGCTGCCAACGCGGATAATTTGACAAATTGCGATTCGGGAAGGGAAACGCGGCGGCGCTGACAATTGAGTGAACGTACCAGGCACAACGTGATCGGCCGTTACCGTCACAATAGTGAATAACGGGCGAATTCTCGTCTATTCACGCTCACGCCCGGGGGTGGCCACTAGTTGAAGGTTTTACTTTTGCGCAACGTAAAAAACGGATGTTGCCTGCACGCCGGCGTTCAAACGTGTCGAGGATCTGACCGACAGAGGCACCAACACACACACACACGGCGTGGTTTTATATTTCCACGAAATCACAGTGCGCAATATCAATCAACGGCGCACGGGGAGCGAGCAGTGTAGCACAGGGAGCGTGGATTCGACAAAACCGTCCAGATTCAGTGCCACAATCTGTTTTTTTTTTTACCGGGTGAGGCCCGCTGAGCCGTATAGCTGTTTTTCTGAAGCGACCTGGCCACAAATGCTAGCTCAACAAAGTGGCTTGTCACGTGGACATTTCTAGCAGCCAAATACTCTAAACGCGTGATGTTGATTCTAAATGTGGAGGGAAAAACTGGAGGACCCCGAGAAAAATCCACACGACCACGGGGTGAGAGACACCACAAACTCCAAATACACAGTGGGATCGAACCCACGCCGCCCTCCTGTACACCACGCGGTGCAGTTAACATCTCGCCACCACGGCACCCCGAACTCAAGATGCCATTATTCCTACGTTGCTGTGAAAGTGAGCGCCTCTAGGTTGAGGTTACCATGACGTACGACCAACACGCATCGCCAGCAGACCAATCAACAATTCTCCATTCATCGATGCGACATCCCTTCCACAACTATCGCTCCTCATGCATTTTTTGCATTTTAACTCAAGACATAAATGACGGCATGAAAAAAAACACGGATGGTCATCTTGTATACAAGTACTGTATAAAATTCAGTAGCAAGCCCGCATCACCTCTTTGTGTGCACCAACAGGGTTTCCTTTTCATTCAAACACTATCGATTTCACAACCAAACCAACGAGCCAGTTTTCCCGCTGCGACGTTGCGTGCCCTTGACACGGCACGCGACGCTCCAAGCGCCATCGCTCCCGCGCGTGCGACTGCGTAAACACCGTCCTGCGCGCACCAGAGAAAAGTGCACGACAAACGACGTTCCGGGCAACGTCCCTTCTTCATGCGCGACGAATAACGGCCATTGGTCGTTCACGTCGCCCGTTATCTATTGTCCTTTCAAGGCCACGCCGGTGTTACTGACGAATGCGTTGGGGTTTTTGTTGTTGTCGTCGTCGTCCACTGCCAACGCAGCATCGCCAAACAACGTGCTTAATTGTGTTGTGTTATTGTATATTGCAGGAAGGGAAGCACAGCGGTGACGAAAAATTGAAGGGGACGATGCTCGCTAAAGCGCACTCGACCTAAACACAAGGCCGCACTCGACCAAAACACAAGGCCGCACTTGACCAAAACACACGCAAAGATCGACGCTCTTCTCCTGACACGGGCGCAATTTTCCCCGCGAACGTAAAAAGGGACAGATTGGGGGGGGGGGGGGGGGGGGGGTGGAAGGAAAAAAATCGGGAATTCTTTCGGTCGCGACGGGAGAGACAATCTCGCCGTCGTGGCCGAGTGGAGCGCGGGATGACAGGATTATTGGGAGTTTAGAGGGACGGACGGATGGGCCGCGGAGAAACTGCGAGCGGGTAACCGCGTCCACTCCTGGAGGCCATAAACACCGCGGTGCCTCAATAGGTGGATCGAGAGCCCGTCCCACCGCGCACAGGGGTGAAGGCAATGCTCCCGAGCACGTGTCATTTTACAAACGTAACGGCAAGGAGAAATAACCACATGGCGATTAGCGCCAACCAGGGTTACAATCCAAACGCTCGTCAATGGGATTTGCCAAACATTTCAATGCAAGGCCCTCTCCGGACGGAAAAGTCTCGCAACTTGCCGAGATTTTCCTCCTGGATACAAACATTTTTTATAATTTAGAGTCCTTTATCAATCAACTGCTGGATGAAGGCCTCGCGACACCGGGGCCAGTCAGGCCGGTCAGCGCGCGTTGGGAAAGGCGATAAAAATATCACTCGCCACTGGCGTTAGCCGTGGCCGGGAATCAAAGTCAGGTGGGCGGGATTCGTGGCGCAGTGCGACAACCACGGCGCCACAGCTCTCGCTTCCTGTTTGCTTAAAGCGAAAATGAGAATGAAGGGAAACACTGAGCCCTGGTTGAAAGCGGTGCTGAGCAACGAGAGGGACGCTACGCGAGGTCCCCTTGGGAACCACGGGGATGTTTTAGGACAAGCGGCGCAGACTTAAGAATAATATCACGAGCTTTACTTACTTGTAAAAAAAAATATGCCAAAACTATCAGCGAGCATCAAACAAAAATGTGCGCGTTTTTTTTTTGTTACACCCAACAAACCGCACGAGGAATTAACGACAAATGAAAGCAAATCAGCTTATTTGACTGCAACAACACAAACCACACAATGACGCAAATAATAAAAAAAAAAGAACGTGGAAATGCGGAGACGGCGGCGGCGGCGGCGGCGGCGGCGCTGCCATGTGGCCGAGCTTATCAGCGTCGCCCACGCGCCCCGCCGCCCGCGGAGATTGGGGCCGGCGCGGCCGCAGAGGCGCACGGCGCGAGGGAAGAAAAGACGAGCGGGCGAGGACGCAACGTGCGGACGCACGCACACACAGACACACAGACGATGTCAAAGACAAAGATCCCCCGAATAGCTGTCACGAGAGTATTGGGGCAAGTGCTGTCAGCGGGGACAGATGAAGGCCGGCACGGCACACGACGGGAGTGGGTGGCCAGCACCACACCCGGCCGCCTCTGTCTCCCCAGTGCTGATGTTTTCACACCGCACCGGGTACTCATTCGAGGCTGAATAAAAATGCGTAACACACACACACACACACGTTGCACACGATCACGGAGCACTTTGACCCCTCACCCCGGTCTGCCAGGCCGTCCTCAGCCCAAATGCATTATTCAGCGGCACTGCTCCTCCACGTCTTGTACGCACGTACGCACGCACACACAATGTAACGTATATTATACACACACACAATGTAACGTATATAATACACACACACACAATGTAACGTATATTATACACACACGCAATTTAATGTATATAAATACACACACGCTCAGTTTTATACGTATATACCCACACACAAACAGAGATTCATGTAATATGGAATTTGACTTCTATATAAGAATGCACACATCATTTTGTAAATGCGTTGTACAGAGTCACACCAACACACGTATATAAATGCTCTCACACACAAACACAAATTTGATTCACTGAATATTACGCACAATCGCACAATTTTACAGATATATACGTTAACACGGAAATGTACAATTTTGCATTCAAATATGCTTATATAATACACACATACAAGCATTCACAGAAAATAATACATGTAATGTATTTGCATGCACGTATACACATTCCCAGTGTTAAAAAAAACACATTTCATAGAGACCGGTTGTGACTTGGTGACCGATATATAGTAGATATATTTCAATAATGTTCTAGAACGGTTAGAAATTTTACTTTTGGCACTAATATAGTCAAATCTATACCGACAACTGCAAAAAAAACATCCAAAAACAACAACATATTTGAAACGTGGGGTCCCCAAAAATGACTGCGCAGGCATCGACTGTTTTCACCCAAGGCGCAGGCTCAGCCCAAAATTCGCGCTAAACAGCCACACACACGGTCCCCATCATCACCACCACCGCCACCACCGGCAAATTCTCATCCGGCCCCACGGTGTACAAGGTGCCGTGCTCGGGTCCCACTCCGCCTCTGCGGCCTCTCTCTCTTTCTGCGCCGTGCAGGAGGGCAACTGCCTGAAACGTCAGCTACTTGGAGGATTTTTTTGAAGGCCACGCAGCGTTACTGACGAGCGTGTTGAGTTTATTTCTGTTATCGGTGAATCAAGGAATCAGCCTCCCTCCCCGGAGCGTGAGGCTGAAGCCGAAACCTGCCGTACGTACAACACACACACCACACACCATGTGTGTGGTGTGTGTGGTGTGCGTTCGTTGGTACGCGGTTCACACACTAACACACCACGTTGCGTGTGTGCGTGTATATGTGTGCAGTGTGTGCGTGTATATGTGTGCAGTGTGGAGCGGTAGTGTCGCGGTCAGTGCGCTGCGCTACGAACCCGAGCGCCCAAATTCGATTCCCGCTTACGGCCAACACCGGTGACGATTATCTAAACCGGTCCTGGGCCTCCCCTAGGTCGACTCAGACTCAAATGAATACCTGGTGCGGTGTGTAAACACTGGGGAGACAAAGGCGGCCGAGCGTGGTGCTGGCCACCCACCCCCTCGTGTGCCGTGCCGGCCTTCATAGGCGATCGCTAACAGCACTTGCTCCAACAATCTATCAAGGCTATACGGGGGATATTTTTTTTTATATGCGTGTGACCCATTTTAAATCTTCGCTTCCAGCGACTTTGTTTTGCAATCCACCATTGTGCTCACGGTAGTAGGCTTGAGGTCATTTTTTAGTAAATCACTACATCTCTGTATCGAGATGTACACGTGTCATTATCAAGCGAGCGGAGAGTATTTTGGTCTCCTCATTTTAATTATTCTGATTGTTACTTTGCCAAGGCAATTCAGATTCTACCTTCGTGAGTGACAAGTCATGTGTCCCACAATGTATCCCGAGGCCGCGTTACCATTTAAAACTCAAATTCATCGGGCAATTCAGTTTTTTCACTATTTTAACTTGCTACTATTTGAGTATACCGTAAATACGGTACAATTCTTTCAGGAAAACCGTGTTTAGACATCGACTGCTCATACATCTAAGTGGTTTTGCGAATGGTTCTCACTTAGATGCACTGCTACTGTGCAAGACATTTGTGTAGAAATATTTTTTTTAAACATAACGTACGAATCCTATAACCCAATTCACACGTACCCCAGTATTTACAAACTACTTTGATCTGTTATGGTTTCCAAAAAATAAAATATCTCGAAGGCATGCAGTTTGACGCTTTTCTGCGCTCAAAATAAACCGCATTAGCGCTGGCGACTTGGCGAGAGCGCTCATGTAAAAAATTATTAATTTCTTAAAATATAAATCACGACCAAACCTCGCGGCGACAGTTTATTAATTTGAACAGTTTCCGTCGAAACCTTCGCGCCAAAACCGTCCGGTAATCTTTCACGCTTGGCGCGCTCTTTATTGTTAGCGCCGCCGAGAAGCCTTTTTATCACTCACGACCTAGACCCGGAGCGTGCGCCCTTTGCATACGGGCGCTTTCGCCACATCACAGCACACAACGCACGGTGGTCGTGGTGGGGGGGGTCACCTTCTGACTCCGTATTCGCAAAGGAACCGGACAGCGTCGGCGTAAACACGGCCGTGACGTTTACGGCGATCGCGCCGTTTGCGACATCCCCGACCGTGCGCGTCGCTTCGTCGTCCGCGTGGCGCCGCGCCGCGCGCTCCCGCGTCGGAGATTACCCGGGAGCGCCTCTCGACAGCCGCTACCGGACACGGGCGGCCAGGGCCTCTCGGCCCTCACCGAACATTGTCAGGGTTCGTCGGTCGACTGGGGAAGGTGGCGGTCGCAGCCGTAGTCACGGCGAAAGGTATACTGGACGTCGCGTGTCGGGCGCGTGAATCATTTTCCGGGTCACCGACCTGGCCGAAATTGAGCCTTGCGGTCAATCGTTGAGGAATCGCGGCGAGCAAGGGGGGGGGGCGGCGGCAGAGGAGAAGATGGCGGCCGGGCGGCGCGCGGGCGCAAGGGGTCGCGCGAAGACCTCGTCGAGAAAGAGAGCCTGCCACTGACCTCGCGCGCTGGGCTCGACGCTCGCACGCAAGGGTGCCAGGGCTTCTCAGGCCGCGTTATGTCACTCGCCCGCTCTCGCCACAAGTGCCACGACACGAGAAGTTTCACTCGTTCGACAAGTTTACGCGGACCGGGTGAGCGGCCCGTTGAAACCAAATGTCTCGCTTTAAAGGGGGGGCAGCACCTGGGAGGCAGAGTAATTCGGTGACCTTGGCGAAGAACAGTGCAGAACGACTGTTAAAATATGAGAGGAGAGGTTTTCCCCTTTGTTCTGGCAACAAAACAGCTGTGTTAAGATTTTATCGGTTCTTTCGGTAAAGTCACGTAGAAGGGAAATAATAAAATAATAAAACATAATAAAATAAAATTCTCCCGACGTTTCGGCCACAACACAAGCAGCCGTCCTCAGGTGAAGAAACAGAGCTGTCAGAAAGACAGCGCTCCAATGTTTAATTTGTATTATTTTATTGTTTCCCTTCTACGTGCCTTTACGGAAAGAACCGAGAAGATGAATCCCTGCAGTCACGAAAGGTGTTAAGATGTTAAAACACCAAACTGAAACCTTTAACAAGGATTCATGTCACTGCATTAACCACAATACTTGTGGTCAAAATGCAACAACAACAAAAACGTACTCTGATAAATATAAAAGGGGAAAACCTATTTTCATATTTTGGTACTGCCAAAGGAGGTCCCATGATGTAGATTAAAATATAACTTAATAAAAGTACTTTGAAGCCACTTATTTGAAATGGTTAGCACGTAATTTACTTTCATTGCCAATAAAAATACATCACGTTTTCAGACAATGGCCCATCTATTATCATGGCTATTGTCTGAAACATCAGTCTGTATATGTTCCTGTTGTAAGGGCAGTGACAAAGGAGGTGAGGGTGTTTGATTTCTGCTCGCACACCTCGGACCGACGCACTCCCTTGATTTGTGGATTTGAATTTTTTTCTTACTTTCATCATCACCATCGGTCAAATAAAGGGACCGGTTCCACCACAGCTGCGTCAACTCAAGAGGTTCGGATTTCTCCGTGGAACCACGGGGAACCGACCTTGACCGTAATCGCTCTGACGTGAGGCGGCTCAAGCACGATGATTATGGCACAGTCTGGGACGCGCAGATTTCATCGCATCTTGTCCCGATTTCGTGACACAAACGCTTCTGCAATCGCTGAAACGCGTCCGAAATTGCGTCTGCGAACCATTACAAAATTGATACAAACATTCTTAAATGTAGGTCGAAAAACACCCCCACTGAGGTCAAATTTTGCTTTTTTTCAAACCGAGGCATTGTCAAAGAGGCGTGAATGTGTTTTTATCATTGTTGAAATGAAAAAGAATAGAACCGTGTATAAATGTGTGTGTGTGTGTGTGCTTTCACATGAAGTCGTTGAATATTTTGCCCTCTTCATCTTTGTGTCGGGCTGATTTTATTTACAAATTTGCGCGCTCCGCCATTCCGGCTGCAAGCGTTCCTCCCCACAACGCCCTGGAACGCGCACACGCATCATCTCACAGGGCCCATACCTGGTTAAATAAAGATATCCACGCACGTACACACGCGTGCACACACGCGCACACGCGCAAGCGCAAAGACTCCGCAACATAAAACGGTCAAATGTGTTCATTAGTGCTGCATGCGAGCACGCGCCATCCAATGCACCACCCCGCTTTCCCAGAATGCAGCGAGGCGCCTAAAGTCTTCCCTGCCAACGCGGAGGCAGCCAATGGGATGGTGCTGCCGCCCCTACCCCACGGCCCGCCAAGGCCCCCCAGGGAGGCCGGCGGTGCTCACACAGATTGCGAGCCCTTGCTATATTACACCTCCATTCCATATGGCTTTGGGAGACGATTAATATCCCCAAATTATTCCGCTCCTTAATATGCAAAGATATTCACGGAGGAAGTGGAGCGGAACAGACGCAGAAGCCCGCTCGCCCGCCCGCCCGCCCTCTCGCTTGCACGCACGCACACAGACAAAAGCACAATCCGCTCAAATATATAAGAAACTTAAAAAATGTTCCACCACTTCACGCGACGATCCGCGGTGAAGCACCGCGTGAGCCGGGCGGGCGAGCGCGGAGCGAGCGAGCGAGTGTGGGGCGTGTGCGGGGCGCCTCCTCCCGCTCCCCTCCTTTGTGCTGCTCGGTTGGGGGAACGGCTGGCAGGAATCGCCCCGTCTCTGCTCACGACGCGCGCTTGCGAATTAAGACCCCGCGCGCGGATCATCATCGCCGGCTCGGCGCAGCCATAATCCTCTCTCCTGCCCATCGTCGGCTTAGCGCGTTAAACATTCGCCGACTCCCCGGATTGTGGGAGATAAATTCTGTTGATAAAACTTTTCACATTACAAATTCAACTTCTGCACAACGATGATGCAGACGCAGGTCACAGCAAGCGAAAAACACAGAATTCAGCGGCAGACTCGAGACTCGCCGCCGATGCTAACTCATTAGCCTCCGCACGGTAAGCCACGTCTAATTTAGCTGAAGTATGACCTTTGTGCATCACTTCATAAATTACTTTCTCATCTGCCGGCAGCAATGCGTTAATTAAGGCAGACGGCGGCAGTTATACGCCCGGCACACTAACTGGGTCACAAAGGAAGGCATTCATGTATCCCCCCTTTTTTTTTTGCTAATTTCATTTCTCACCGCCCGCAACAAAACAGAATGAACTCGCACGGAAAGCCACCAATAAATTAACTCTTATCATCTCAGCGAGCAACAAGGCAAAGGAGGGGCCCCCCCCCTCTATTGTAGCCTCACTCGGGGTGTGCATTATCTCTTTCAACGCCCTCCCGCAGCGCTTAGTCTGCTGCTGCTGCTGCTGATGTTGCTATTGCTGCTGCTTACGCTGCTTATTAGACATTTACGTTATCCGCTAGAGTATGCGACTCGGTATTAATATCGATGAATATCAATGAATCCCTAGTAGACCGGAGTATGCTGCACGTGACCAGTAGCCCCGGCTATAGCGAGAAGGTATACTGAACGTGACGTGCCGTGTGCGTGAATATTTGACGCCGAATCAATGAACGTAGATTCGTTTAGCTCACACAATGTAAGCGTTGGACTCGTGCGCGTGAGAATAAAGTGTGTACAGTTCACGCAATTTATATGTAAATTGTTTGCTGATGTTAACTCTATGCCAACGGTGGGAATGAATCTGTCAAATCGAGACAGAGGGAAAACTGGGAAACAACTCAAACGCTGATGGCTCGTACGGTTGATATCGGGCGAGAAGAATCGGCACTTGACCTGAATCGTGACCTCAAACTGTGGCGGGTCGTGGAGTTGCTCAAAGAAGTTAAATCGCGACAAACCCTCGGGATCCGTTTCACAGTCTCAAAAAAAACCACTTTGGTCCCCACTCTCTTGAGGTGGAACAATGACACAAATAGTTGTACAGCTCTTTCTCAATCCACTCCTTTGATGAAGGCCTACCCACGCCCGTATTAGGCCTGGTAGTCATTTGACCATACTTCAGAGGTGGGTGCGGCGGATGCCAGGAGTGGTTTAGATATCACTCGACACTAAACTATTTTTTTTATTTTACCAGGTAAGGCCCACTGAGCTGTATAGCTCTTTTTCAGAAGCGGCCTGGCTATTACAGATGATAGCTCAACGAAGCGGCTTATCATCATGTGGAAATGTATAGCAGCAAAATACTCTAAATGCGTGACGTTGATGGTAAATGTGGAGGGAAAAACCGGAGGAGCTGGAAAAAAAATTCACGTGACCATGGGAAGAACACACAAACTCCAAATATAAAGCAGATATTGTCAGGGTTGGTATCGAACCCATGACCGCCTGTATACCAGGCGAGGTAGTTAACATCTCACCACCGCTGCGCTACTGATGTTAGCTGTGGCTGGGTAAAAATAAAGTAGATCACCGGGTTCATAGCATGGTGCGCCACTCTCAGCGGCACCGCTCTCTATCCCCCCCCGCCCCCGTGTCTAACGACCACGCTATATTCCTCAAGTTGTACAGAATGTCGACGGTTTGACGGTTTGGGGAGACGTGCATCCAGTAGTGGATAGATCATGGCTGACAAAAACGATAAAGACCGCCGATGATTTTTTTTATCCTGGCACGGTGGAAGATTACAACCGTAATCTCATGGCCCAAAGTACCGGCCCCGGAGGCCATGAGGTACCGCCCTTCTAAACAGCGGCACGGCAAGTAGATCGCTAGCGCGTGGATCAGAGGAAAGGAACGGTCGGAAGAGAGAGAGAGAGAGAGGCTCTTTGTCGAAGAGTGGGAAGCGACATGCTGGCAGCAACAGCATCTGCTGTGCGTACTAAAAGCTGGAGACATCGACTGTGGCGAGGGGGGGTTCGGGACTGGCCACGAAGCGGCCGGGCGGTCGAGACCAAGGACAGGGCGGCGACCGAAGGAAGGGAACGTGTCCGGGAGGGCGTCCCCGGTGGAGACGGAGCCACGAGATCTGCTCGAGTGCGTGCAGGAGCTATTTGCCGAGTTGTCAGGTTGCCAGGCTACAGGAGATTTATGATGGCTTGGGGAGACCTTCATCCAATGGTAGACATTTTAAAACTAGAGAATCACGAAGAAGTGTAGTCTGATTCCATGATTATTCTCTTTACACTCGAATTACTTCACGAATTTTACTGCTTACATATCAGTGGAGCGGCGGCCCAGCCGTTAGCGCGCAGCGCCACAAACCCGGCGGCCCGAGTTTGGTTCCCGGCCACGGCTAACATCGGTGGCATCCCTGTCCCATGGCGACGCCGGCAAACGACCGCCATTCGTAAACAACAAGTTGTAGATCATTGCTTCTCGCGCACACGATTCATCACACGCATCTCGAGTGTAGGAAATCGATTTCATTGACGGACCTACGCAAACGTTGCACGCCGAATTGAGGTAGTCGACCGTTGTGAGCTCGAGCCACGCTAACCGGATTACATTGGGGGAACGGCGTGATAGCGGCGATCACCGGTACCCGCCGTGGGCAATCCGATTAGGGCAAACGATTCCTCGTAACGCATTAATCACGTGTCAGTGGAACGCGCCACTCCCCAACAGGGCGCACGGCAGCGGCACGGGCAGCAGACAAAAGAAATCGGCGCTGACACGCGTGCGCGTGCGTGTTTGCCGAAGCTGCGTACGTGACCCGATTTCTGAGCCCACGTGATGGCACGCACACTCACACACGCACATACGCACACACACACACACGCACGCACGCACGCATGCACAACGCCCCTCGCGCGCCATCACACGCGCGCGTGTCTGCATTGAGCCTCCGATGTTAACGAGCGGCACGACGATTACCCCCGGCGCAACAAATCTGCTTCCCCCGCTGCACGAGGGGCGGCCCCGCAGGCTTTCACATGGAAGTCACGTTCCGACAATCCGGCTACGAACACTGCGGACACCGCGGCTGCTCGCAAAGACGCCATGCCCCCCGGACGGTTGGGGGCTGTGAGCGCGGGCGGGGGCTGAGAGGAGGATGCTCCTCGAATCTGGGCTTGAGCCGCCCAACCGCGATTAAACCGGGTTCTCAAGCGCGGCAGGTTGACAGTCTTAGCCGGGTCACCCAGATATATAATCGTATTATATTTGGGGTTTTCGCTTAAATGGGAGAGAGCGCGGTACCCTCCATGTGCACAAGAGGTCACTTAAAGGGGACCTCAGATGTGGTTCGACAAAATCACCTTCAGCGGGGCCCTCCTGCAACACAGCGCAGGCCCCTGTCAGAGTGCCCCCGCTTCTCTGTCCAGCCAGCGGGCTGGGCGGGCGAGCGGGAGAGTAGGCGAGCGGGAGAGTAGGCGAGCGGGAGAGTAGGCGAGCGGGAGAGTAGGCGAGCGGGAGAGTAGGCGGTCGGGAGAGTAGGCGAGCGGGAGAGTAGGCGAGCGGGATAGTAGGCGAGCGGGAGAGTAGGCGAGCGGGAGAGTAGGCGAGCGGGAGAGTAGGCGAGCGGGAGAGTAGGCGAGCGGGAGAGTAGGCGAGCGGGAGAGTAGGCGAGCGGGAGAGTAGGCGGTCGGGAGAGTAGGCGAGCGGGAGAGTAGGCGAGCGGGATAGTAGGCGAGCGGGAGAGTAGGCGAGCGGGAGAGTAGGCGAGCGGGAGAGTAGGCGAGCGGGAGAGTAGGCGAGCGGGAGAGTAGGCGAGCGGGAGAGTAGGCGAGCGGGAGAGTAGGCGAGCGGGAGAGTAGGCGAGCGGGAGAGTAGGCGAGCGGGAGAGTAGGCGAGCGGGAGAGTAGGCGAGCGGGCAGAGCGCAGCACAAGGGCGGCCGCGTCGCTCGGGCCACCGGAGCACCGCGGGCGAGTGGCGGCCGGCGATTTCTCAAACGGCGCCACGGTGGTGGTGTGTGGCGCCTGATGATCTCGGCCAAGGCCGATGGCGCGATGGGAATAATATTTGCAGGAGGGGGGTGGGGGCAGAAAGCGTGCGACGCGCGGCACCGCGCCGACCTCCCTCTCAGGCACGGGCCTCTTCACTCGGTAAGACGGCCGCACATTGGCAGGGCGCTCATTAGGCATGCGTCCACCGGAGTAATTACGGTGGTTTCGTCGCCGCTCCCAGGCCGACGCACCTCCCCACGACCCCTAATCGACGCCGCCGCGGCCGGAGTCGCCGTTTGAAGTCTGCGTTGGCGTCTCCGCGCTAGCGCCGCGCCTCTCTCTCCGGCGGAACACGCGGGGGGGCCCCCCCGTCCGCCCAATCACAACGGCGGCGCGGGCCGTGACGAGCCGACCAATGGCAGATCACGGCAACGAGCACATGTCCGCGACGGGACCACATGACCACTCATCGTCAAAAAACACAACGCCGCTGTGGGCGAACGCTGCCCCGATAAGGAAATGAATATTCACGCGAGGCTACGCGTGCGACAATCGATGATCACAACCGATTTCCACGCTTGTGACGGGCGCGTAAATTTGTTATTTTGGAATTGATCATTAACAAATGTGTGCTAATGATATGCAAATTATATTCTGCCGTAGCATTTAAGGTAACCGAGCGAGCGGAAGTGTACATTTGAGACGGAACAAAGACCACAGTAAAAATTGGGCGAAAAATTATCGATCAATGAATCGAAATCACAACCCCGACCTCTTATGATCGTTTGTTGAGACACCAACCCACAAAATTCACACCCTCGCCTGGAGAACACCCAACGGCTCACAACGTACACACCATTCATGATGGACGTCACAACCCAAAATTTTCACGACATAAACCGCACCACAACCTAGACCTTCACTCGAGAGACCACACCCTCGCTAGAATCCACGCCGTGACCCACACCCCACCGTGAGACCACCACCACAATGCCGGCCACCCCTTCACCGCACTGGCACGCCGCCTGCACGCGGGCAACAAAGCCGCGGTGGCGCGGGCACCATCGGCACCGCGAACCACATCTTGTGCCGCTCCGGTCCCCGCCGCTACGCAGACGCGGGGACAGGTGCCCGTGCACACCTAGGAGAGGCGGGCGAACGCGCCGTCTTGCCGTTCCCACGACCCCGGGGACGGGAAGGGAGAGCGCGGAGCCCGTGCCAAGAGCCGGTGCCAGGGCAACACCGCCCCGGATCGGCACAGACTTTCTCTCTCCCCGGTCGGCGGGCGGTCGTGCAAACGGCGCCACGGAGGACGCCGCGATCGTGGGCCGCCGGCGCTCGGCGGCGCCGAACAAACCGCGATCTCTCGCCGGGCGGCGGCGAAGGGACGCTTTCCCGGCTGTCCGCGGCGCACGCCCGCAGCCCGGGCCTCCATCCCACCGCAACCGGCGAGCGCCGTCGACGCTCTTCCAACGGCGGCGGCGGCGCCAACAGCGGCCGTGGACGAAGGTGCGGCAGAAACTTTGCGGCGAGGGCGACGGCGCTTCTCCTCCTCGCCGCTCGCTCCGAGCGCCGCGCTGCCTCGGCCCCCGAGCGCCGCAGCTGTCGGGCGCTGCCCGCAAGCTCTCACAGGGGCTGGCTGCCTGCCTGCTGCCCGCACTGTCTTGCCAAATTATCCCCTTCCCCCCCCCCCCCCCCCCAGACTACTACCGTTTTGTTGCCTCGCAGAGAAAAAAATAAACAATGCAAGTAAGCGGCGGCGGTGGCGGCGGTGGCAGCGCAGTATCCCGTAGACGGAGAAGCGCCGCCGCTGCCACCGCCACCGCCGCCGCCGCCGCCGCCGCCGCCGCCGCCACCGCCACTGCCGCCACCGCCGCCGCCACCGCCACTGCCGCCACCGCCTCCGCCAGCGCTTTTCGAGTTTGCTTTTAGCATTTCGCCGTCCGCGTTCACCTTGCGTCGCTTGACGGGCGCGGGCCGCGTTCGCAACCGGCGCAAGCAACCGCGTTGGGCGCCACCGGCTGCGGTTCCGAGCGCGGCCGCTTCACGAGCGACGGCCGCGGCGACAGGAAACAACGCCGCGCGCTCGCACCGACAACGCAGAACAAAGTGAAAACCAACGGCGAGTTACCAACGCTTTAACAACAACAAAAAGGACAAAATCGTCCGCACCTCAAAAACAAAGATGCCGGCGCTCGCTATCCTCGCCGCGTCTCCCGCTCCATATTGGATTGCGCTTAAAAGGCTCCTCTGATTGCGCGCCCCGTGCTCCCTCGCCCGCCGGGCTGCGCCGGGGCTCGTCTCGTGCCAGCCATCGGGCGGCGGAGTGAGAGCGGCGGCGGCGGCGAGAGGATGGCACCGTTCCCACGCACGCACTTGGCAGCCGTCCATCACTGCAGCCATTTCCCACCCGGCGGGGGCAACGCAGGCACGCGCGTCCGCCGCCAGGAATGCCAACCGTTGCCAGCCCCTTGCCAGTCCCTTTGCCAAGTCCCGGCAGGCTGCAGCGGCCGCCACCCACGGCGCCGGGGCGACTCCTCGCGCTCTCCTCGCAGCCGCGGCGTGTTTCGCGGAGGCACCTCGGGAGAAGGGGGCACGGGCGGGCGCGAAACCGCGGTTCGGGCGAGGGTGGCATCGCGGCCGCGAGCGCCGCGCGCCGCGGTCGGCACGACGTAGGTGAGAAGGCGCCCCCCCCCCCCCCCCGCCGCCGCCGCCGCCGCCGCCGCTCTCCGGTTACCTCGGCGCGCGCCGTCGCGAACTCCACGGCCGGGCGGCACACTTGGCAGCTCGAGCCACTTCTTGGCAATTAACGACAACGAGCGTCGTCCGGCTTCTGCCGAGGGTTGGCGCTGCCAAGCGGCCGGGCAAGCGCAGGTGGCGGGGCGCGAGGGAGCTCCGTCTGGCGAGAGGAGGCCTCACCTGGACGCGCCAGGCGGGCGCAGGGACCCCCCCCCCTCCTCTAATCCCCAAGCTGCAACTTCCTCCCCCAGACTTTGAGAGCAGCCACGGCCGGCCAGATATTTGCCGCGAGACTGCAGACAGCCCAGGAGCATTGTGGGAAGGAGGACAAGCGGGAGGGTGGCGAGGGAGGGAGCAAGGGAGAAAGCGAGAGTGAGGGAGAGAGGTACACAGGGAGGAGCACGTGCGTGCGTGCGTGTGTATGCGCGTGCGTGCAAGCGCGAGAGCGAGCGAGACAGCCGAGCGTGCACGTCTGTAGAAGCACCGAGCTGACTCAGCCCCTCATCTTTATTTCATGAGCTTGCACCGCCGCCGCCGCCGCATCGGATGCCGATTACACGAGAGAAAGCACGCGCGGGGCTCGCGCCCATCGCTGCCACCGCTGGGCACTTGGCAGCCGCCGGGGGGAAGAGGATTCTCGCACACGCGGCTACAGTGGCAAGAGCCTCACCTGCGCTTTGTTTGACGTGCGACGGCGAGAGAGCGCACGGGAAAAGAAACCGGCGGTTAAAAACGCTGGCTCAGAGCCACCGAGCTCCACGTTGCGCCACCACGCCCCTCTTTGCTCGACACAAACCGCGCTCTCTATAAACAAAGCAGGCCCATCGAGGGGCCTCACGGCCAGCAGTCGTCAGGAGAGGCCGAGGCTCGTACCACCGCCGCTGTTAAGTGGCTCACATGCCGTACCGATGCCGAATGCTGCATCGGTCGCTGCAAGATACACAAGCAGCGTGGGTGCCGGGACACTCAACGATGATGGCCACGCTGATGAGAGATAGAGGGAGGACACGGTCACAGGAGATGAGGCCTTGCACATCACGATGTCACAAAATGAAAAAGAGCTTCATAGCTCATTGGATTCCTCCAGGAAACATCGCAGAGATACACTCATCCGCTGCTTCTGACGCGATAATCTGCGCTTGACCATCTGAATGTGAAATTGCAATTGTTGCTCTGCATCTACATCAGCCGTAAGAAAAAAAGAAGTCTAAATAAAGATTCTGATTCTGTCTTTTGTGACACGGCCATGACGAGCCTATGCGAGTCAGCGGGCCGCGTCTCTCCGTGAGACTTCACAAACCCAGCACCACGCCACGCGTGTCTCTCAACACGGCCACAATTCAGGACTTCTCCGGCCTGGACATACGACAACTCGCGCCCCCCTCACGCCAATGACACGCATTTCAAACACAAAAAATTCCGCCAATGAAATTACGTTAACTTCATCTGTTGCACGGACAATCCAGTTGCCCGGCTATTTTACACGGGAGATGAGGCTCAGCGTCCCAATGCACTGAGTGAGGCCCCCTGGGTGAATGGGGGAGGGGCGGCATTCTCACGAACAGCAGATGCTGTTGCTGCCAGCCTGTAGCTTCCCACTCTTCGACAAAGAGCCTCTCTCTCTTCCGACCGTTCCTTTCCTCTGTTCTTCTTGTCCAGTGGTGTGGCCTGTGAAATCCTTCATTTCATCTCTGGCCATAAGGGCAGTAGAGGATGGCAGAGCCCGCACGTCATGTGGAATGGCCCTGCTTGCTACTGCGTGCTGCAAGATGGCCTGAAGAAAGGGATGTGTGCATTACACACGCAGGGTGATGATGTCACGTGACGTGCAAGGCATGATGGGAAGACTGAGCCAATGGTCACGGTTGCGCCGTCTACAAATCACTTCTTGGGCGCGCTGGTAACAACATTTCCGGTGCAAATTCCACATTCGCATTGCAGGGAGCAGTCTCTCCAGAGGACAACATCCCCACCAAGAGGTGTGACTCACTTTGCTATCCCTGGAGGGGTAGAGATGCGTTCGCCATGAACCAACACCAACAAAGCGTGGATCTGGCGGCCGTGCCGGGGCCACGCCGGGGAGGCCCGCATCCCTGCGGCGAGGGCCGTCCGCCCACGTTGGTGCCGGCTCCGTGCCCACTGCGCGCCGCTGGTACTCGCTTGCCGGAACCGCGGTGGCATGATATCACCGGGCCTGGCATCGGCCGCGACATCGGCACAGGTGGCCGCATCGGCCGGCAAAACGGCGGTCGGTCGGTCGGCCATCCGCTCGGGTTGACGTGGCCCGACCCTCTCAAGCACCCGCCGCTTGACTTCAAAGTGCACGGCGTAAAATCAAAAAGGAGCTGCCCAGACGGTGCGTTCACAGGGAGCCCCGATGCCGCTCGGGGATTTGGCTGCGCTAAAGCAACACGCGCGTGGAAGGGGACGCGCGCGATAGGCGCTTGTCCGCGCCCATGCGCTCGCATTCGAAATCGCGCGCTCCGATCACGCGTGCACGTCGCGTAGATCTTCGAAAAAAATTACTACGTCACGCGAGTGGTTTTGTTGCCAATCTTGCCGACAAAACGACGGAGGCCCCGCTGTTTGCGAGCTGCGCGTTGGGTTTCGCACCGACTGGTTCGTAGCTCCTTGATCCTCTGGGACAACATAGCCCAAGTGCTCGATTAGGATCGTACACACCAATCATCGTCTGCCGACGGCGCTAACTTGGCAGGACCCTCCTGAACGAGAGTCATGAGACTCGGCGAGGTTAGAACGAGTAAACGAACATAATACAAATTGTGTTAAAATCGTGGCACTGGGACGATCTAAGAACGGGACCAGTGGCAGACAGGAGGATTGTTGGCATGGTAACTGGCTGCGTGCGAAGGTCCCTTTCCAAACGACAACGTTTGTGCAAGTGCTGAAGAGAAATTAAGAATACCGAAAATCGTGTCGTTTTTGGAACTACAGTGAGGGAAAAACGTATTTGATCCCCTGCTGATTTTGTACGTTTGCCCACTAATTTTAATGGTAGGTTTATTTGAACAGTGAGAGACAGAATAACAAAAACATCCAGAAAAACGCATGTCAAAAATGTTATAAATTGATTTGCATTTTAATGAGGGAAATAAGTATTTGACCCCTCTGCAAAACATGACTTAGAACTTAGTGGCAAAACCCTTGTTGGCAATCACAGAGGTCAGACGTTTCTTGTAATTGGCCACCAGGTTTGCACACATCTCAGGAGGGATTTTGTCCCACTCCTCTTTGCAGATCTCCTCCAAGTCATTAAGGTTTCGAGGGTGACATTTGGCAACTCGAACCTTCAGCTCCCTCCACAGATTTTCTATGGGATTAAGGTCTGGAGACTGGCTAGGCCACTCCAGGACCTTAATGTGCTTCTTCTTGAGCCACTCCCTTGTTGCCTTGGCCGTGTGTTTTGGGTCATTGCCATGCTGGAATACCCATCCACGACCCATTTTCAATGCCCTGGCTGAGGAAAGGAAGTTCGCACCCAATATTTGACGGTACATGGCCCTGTCCATCGTCCCTTTGATGCGGTGAAGTTGTCCTGTCCCCTTAGCAGAAAAACACCCCCAAAGCATAATGTTTCCACCTCCATGTTTGACGGTGGGGATGGTGTTCTTGGGATCATAGGCAGTATTCCTCCTCCTCCAAACACGGCGAGTTGAGTTGATGCCAAAGAGCTCCATTTTGGTCTCATCTGACCACAACACTTTCACCCAATTGTCCTCTGAATCATTCAAATGTTCATTGGCAAACTTCAGACGGGCATGTATATGTGCTTTCTTGAGCAGGGGGACCTTGCGGGCGCTACAGGATTTCAGTCCTTCACGGCGTAGTGTGTTACCAATTGTTTTCTTGGTGACTATGGTATGCCTTGAGATAATTGACAAGATCCTCCCGTGTAGTTCTGGGCTGATTCCTCACCGTTCTCATGATCATTGCAACTCCACGAGGTGAGATCTTGCATGGAGCCCCAGGCCGAGGGAGATTGACAGTTCTTTTGTGTTTCTTCCATTTGCGAATAATCACACCAACTGTTGTCACCTTCTCACCAAGCTGCTTGGCAATGGTCTTGTAGCCCATTCCAGCCTTGTGTAAGTCTAAAATCTTGTCCCTGACATCCTTGGAGAGCTCTTTGGTTTTGGCCATGGTGGAGAGTTTGGAATCTGATTGATTGATTGCTTCTGTGGACAGGTGTCTTTAATACAGGTAACAAGCTGAGATTAGGACTCCCTTTAAGAGTGTGCTTCTAATCTCAGCTCGTTACCTGTATAAAAAAAACCTGGGAGCCAGAAATCTTTCTGATTGAGAGGCGGTCAAATATTTATTTCCCTCATTAAAATGCAAATAAATTTATTACATTTTTGACATGCGTTTTTCTGGATTTTTTGTTGTTATTCTGTCTCTAACTGTTCAAATAAACCTACCATTAAAATTATAGACTGATCATTTCTTTGTCAGTGGGCAAACATACAAAATCAGCAGGGGATCATATACTTTTTTCCCTCACTGTATAATTTTCCCCGTGTGAATGAAGCAAAAAAAACCGAATCTGTCCCCACGTCTCGCCTTACTATGGGAGCACTCGGGGCAGGGGGAGGGGGGACACCTTCCAATCGATTCCACATCTCTTCTCGTGACGAACCGTGCACATTTGGCAGGCACCACCAGAACAACGATATCCATCGCGGAGGGCAGGGAGGGCGGTCGTGATTTTTTGTAAAAAAATAAAATACTCGCGCAATTACGGTTGTTTAAATGAACATTCGCGTCGCATGGATGCGGGGGGGGCGGGGGTAAGAAAAATAAAAACCCACCACTTCCTTTGTTTCGTCCTCGTGTTCAACATTAAAAAGGAGGTGGCGACTCGAACCGCAGATTATTTTTGTCACGCTCGATTAAATTACCAAAGACATCGAGAGGCGGGGGGGGGAATGGGGGTGGGGTATCATCGGGAAAAACCTAGCCCCGCTGCATTTGTTTTCATTATTTATGACGGCGGCCTCTGATGTGTTAATGACTGCGGCGTTACGTGAATGCAGATGAGATGCCCCGGGTCTGCGAGCCGATTCGCCTGCCCGCTAGAGGATTGGTACGCGAGCGAATTTTTTTTATTTCCTTTTCCAGTTCCACCCCGCCCCCCCCGTCATGCCCCACCCTCCACCCCCAGACCTTTTTCCGCAACGTCCCTCGACGGAGCGATGGGGTTGGTGGGAGTGGGGGCGTTCGGGAGATAGCGCGGCTCCGGAGGCTCGCGTAGTTTTTATCCATTTTTAAGGAGGATCCATCCGGCGGCGGGGGCCCAACGTGACGAGCCGGTCGCACGCCGCTTGCAGAGAGCACTCCATTTTAGTTTGTTGGGTTTGTCGCAGTGGTCCCGGGTCCGGGCGGCGGCGACGGGAGGGATGGGCGAGAGGGGGGAGGCGGTAATTTAGAGGTCTTTAATCCCTCCACATGCCACGCGCTCATCTGAATTTTTAATCACTACAAGAGGAGGCGCGACAGATTTACGGCCAGGAGCGCTCAGCCATCGCACGGCGGGCTACGTGTCCCGCAAGCAAGATTGTGCGAGCCGACACAGGGGCACCATCCGTACCATCCGCACCAACCACTCCAACCACCGCAACCACACCAACCACCCTGACCACCCCAACCACCGCAACCACTCCAACCACACCAACCACTCCAACCAGACCCAGACAACCACACCAACCACTCCAACCACACCAACCACTCCAACCACCCTGACCACACCAACCACACCAACCACACCAACCACCGCAACCACTCCAACCACCCCAACCACTCCAACCACCGCAGCCACACCAACCACCCTGACCACTCCAACCACACCAATCACACCAACCACCCTGACCACTCCAACCACACCAACCACACCAACACTCCAACCACACCAACCACCCCAACCACCCCAACCACTCCAACCACACCCACCACCCCAACCACCGCAACCACTCCAACCAAACCAACCACTCCAACCAGACCCAGACAACCACCCCAACCACTCCAACCACACCCACCACCCCAACCACTCCAACCACACCAACCACACCAACCAGACCCAGACAACCACACCAACCACTCCAACCACCCTGACCACACCAACCACTCCAACCACTGCAACCACCGCAACCACTCCAACCACACCAACCAGACCCAGACAACCACACCAACCAGACCCAGACAACCATAACGTGAGTACTAGAATGCCTTAAAGACAAAGATTCCCCATACAGCCCTAACAGATAGTTGTGGCAAGTCCCGTTAGCGAGCACCTATGCGCAGGCCAGCACAGCACACGCTCGTGGTGATGTTTACACACCGCACCAAGTCATCATTTGAGGTAGAGTCGACCTAGCGGAGGCCCGGGACCGGACCAGGTAATCTTTACCGGTGTTGGCTGCCATGAGCAGGCATCACACTCGTGTCGCTGGGTTCACAGCGCAGCTCACCCAACCGCTGCGCCACCACTCCCCACTAGGTACTAGAACGCGTTGCACCACGCGCAGCTTGCAATGCACACGTGCAGCCCTTTATCTCTATACTGCTGGATGAAGGCCTCCCACGTGGTGCAGACCGTGGGGGTTATTTGACCGTACTTCACCACCCACAGACACGGTGGGCATCGGAGTGCCCAACCGTGTAGCCCCCACCTCGGCAGCCTATGACAGCTGTCTTGCGTGGCTGACCCCATCAAAGCGCTATCCAGGCTCAAATGCCTGCTTAGCTTCTGAGGTCTGATGAGATCCTCGGGCATTGTGGGTGATGCAGTGACCTGGAGCTCTCAGTAGGCTTCATACTAAACCAGCCCTTTAAAGTATTTGGCCGCTTATACATTCCCACGTGATGAGACGCTTTCTCAGGCTATCATTTGTGTTCGCCAGGTAGCTTCGGTTTTTTTTTAATCGCTACATAGCTCAGAGGGCCTTGCCTGGTGAAATAAAAAATAGTTTAAAGTTTAGTTCTTAGCCCCACGCTGGTTCCTTGTTATGATCACAGTTGCGGAGCACAAGCAGGCCCAGAGGCCCAACATGCCAAGACGCCCAGCAACAAACGGCACAAGTGAAGACGCAACAGGGGTACAGTGAACGCGCTTCTTGAATCCGGCAAGGGTCAGAGGAGCGGCAGGGAATTCCCCGGTGGAGCCGCGCGATGAACCGTCGCGATTCAGTCGAGGAGCGAAACTATTCCAGAGTCTCGTTATTTCTCTCGGTTTTTTTTTTTTTGCAGAATCATTCGTACAGTCCCCCCGTCTCTAGATGTTGTACAGTTTTTGTCCGCTCCGCGAGCCAAATTCTAACACTGGCGAGCAGTTTGAATTTAATTCGCGTAAATTGCAAGTTTACGAAATTCAAGCGTGCACGCGGGAGCGCGCCGATGCGCGTATCTTGCACATATCTTGCGCATAACAATCATTAAACTGCTGCAACGTAACGTACACAGACTCCCAACGAGAACAATTTTGATCATGATAAACCATCAGCCTTAAGATACAATAAGTCTCATGACTATTTTTCAGGAGGGTCGTGCCACATTGAGATGCCTGGCAATTTCATGAACGAGCGTGCGGGCCTCTTGTGGCAAGGAACCGGAGACACCCGGAAGAAAACCCGCACCGATGGATTCGATAATCTGTTTCTGTACGGCCGTCTCGTGCCCACCTCGCAGCGCAAGCCTACGGCACCTGGTATTTCCGCAAGCAGTCTCCAATCCGAGTACTTATCCAGGCACGAAACCTTGCTTAGCTTTCCGAGTTCGGGGGCATTCCGGGTGGGGCGCCACGGTGGCTACGAGATGTTAACTACCTCGCCTGGTACGCAGGAGGTCGCGAGCATGATCCCGATCCTGACGACACCCGCATATTTGGAGTGGTCGCGTGGATTTTTCTCCGGGTCCTCCGGTTTCCCCCCTCCTCATTTAGAATCAGCGTCACGCATTTAAAAGTAATCGGCTGCTATACATTTCCACGTGACGATGATGATGATGATGATAAGCCACTTCGTTCAACTATCATTTGTGACGGCCAGGTCGCTTCTGAAAAAGAGCTGCATAGAGTTCAGTGGGGCCTTGCCTGGTAAAAAAATTAAACAAAATATGTTTACAGTTTCCGTTTTCTGGCCGTTTGCTGCCTCCGCGCATTCCGCGTGGATGTGGCTGTGGTTGGCTCGGACGGGGCCGTCCCTGCACGACGAAGAAGCCTCGAGGGGCTCCACGTCGCCCGCGTTTACGCCTCTCGAGCAACGGGGGCGCGCGCCACGTGGCACGGCGTCACAACCCCAAACGCAGCGGCGGGGATTACGGCACAAAATCACGCTGCTGCTGTTGTTGTTGTTGTTGTTTTTATAGCAAAGCAAGATGCAATTTCGGGAGGGGGGGGGGGGGAGATGTCGCTGCAGACTCCCCCCTCTTTTGAAGGTGCCTGCAGTTTTAATTACATCATTTAGAGTGTTCCAAGGCAGGGCTTTTCAATTTCACGGAAATGATTGCAACCAGCGACAGATGTGCCAACATTAAAGGAAATTACTCGCAATTTCCGACCGCTGTTTTTTTCCTCTGCTGGTAACTGCGCGATAATGGTGCCGCGGCAGGGAGGAGGTGATGGGGGAGGGGGCAGCAATGTTGGGGTGAGGGGGAGCTATGGCGATGAAAGTTGTTGTTGTTGTTGATTTCGGGTGATGTGGTAATGAGGGGGGAGTGATGTGGAGATGATGCGAACAGGGAGTGATCGAAAAGCGATGCGGGAAAGATGGGGGTAGGTATTGATGCGAGCGTGACGTGGGAGTGATAGGGAAGTGATCGGGAGCGATGTGTGGGTGAGGAGTAAGTAATATGGAGGGGTGCGGTGTGACAGGAGCGTGGTGAGACTCCGCTGTCGGACAGCACCGACTGTTCTTCGTTAACACCAGGATCCTGCTTCACGACCGCACACACCTTGCTCATTTCAGTTGAAATTGCACGCTGTGAGCACGCCGCCTGCCCCAGCGCGTCACCGCCACCACGCAGAACGACTCTCTGCATCACGGCCGTTATCAACAGCCCTGTCTGTTGTCGTCTGATGATCATCCAAGCTGGTCTCGCTGTGCTCGGAGCACTGGCAATCAAAAGGTCACGAGTTCAAATCCCCAAGGGAGACAACTCATTATCGTCGTACATACACCGAGTCTCTCCCCTCTTGTGGAGAGTGAAAGTAGCTCATGGACAGAGTGGTCTTTGCAGAGCGGCAATTCGATGTTGAACTTTACCGACCGTGCGAGCATTTAACCGCAAACACCATCGTCGTCGTCGTCATTATTAACGTTAGCCTCGTCATTATAATTACCATAGTAGTCATCATCAGCAGCATCCTCGACTGCTAGATGAAGGCCTCCCCACGCCTACAACAAATATATACATATGACTGTTGAACTTATTTTGTTCTGTACATAGCCAACCGTGCTAATCGGAGGCACGGCACTAAAATCAACTACAGGTGACCACAATGGCCATGTTGACCCAACACCGCCGAGAGCCAGGGGTTTAGAATCCGAGTTTCAGGAGCCCGAGATTAAAACCGCGTCCCCGAACGTGGGGAGCCGATGGTCTGGGCCCAACGACTGCAGACACGAACGCAAAACAGCCACGAATCAGGTTTGCCACCAGGCCCGTGGCTCGGTCTCCCATTCCCCAGAGCGAGCCCACGGTGTCGCCGCCACTGGCACGGAGAGGAGCGCCTCTCCAGGCGGGGCACCGGAGAAGGGGGGCAAAGCGTCACCCCACCGTGTGGACAAGGGGGGCGATGATCAAAGCAACCCTCAGAAGCAGTTCATCAATATCACCTTACCGCAGGCCGTCCTCAAACACAGGGTTGACGCGCCGCTTTCGGGGGAGAGTTCCGAAAGGAGAAGTCTTCGTATCTCGGGGAGCACAGTTCCAAGAATGCGATTCGAATGAAGATTAGCAAACGTCATCTCTTTTGGGACGACCAGTCAAGTGCCCTTCAACGCTTCGTTGATGAAATGGTTTAAAAACGGGAATCGTTATTGATACATGTGTAAAGATGAAGGCCCTCCAATTACGGCTCTTCTGTGAATCAAATGTTCCATTAATCGGCTCATCTGGCGCAGCACAATGGGGCGGTATTGAGTGATAAACGGCCATTTCATCTCAATGAAAACAACCAAACACGGGGCTTTTTTTCCCACAAAGACAAAGATCCCCCGTGAAGTCTTCAACAGACTGCTGCAGGGGCAAGTGCCGTCGCGTCCGTGCCATCCAGAAGCGGCCTCCATCTGTGGCCTTTTCACGGCGACGTGCGATCCCAGCATGCCGTGCACGACAAAGCGGCAACACTGGTAGCCCCACGGGTCGCACAAAGCACCGCAACGGAACAACAATCCCAATCGCCGGCTCGCGAAACTAAACAATGCCAACCCTGCAATCGCAACGAATGATCGGATCTCAGTAAGGGAGGGTGTGCGGGGGGAGGGGGGTGGGTGGGTGGGCGATCGTTGTTCGATGCTCGGGGCACGCCGCACCGCTGACAAAGGGAGGGCAACCAGACGCAGCGGCCACGGCAAGTGCACCTGCACGCACGCCGAGCGGCGGACAAAGGCGAGGGCGCGCTTCCACAGATCCACAGCGGCCTGCGGGGGGCGGAGGGCAGCGGCGGCCTTCCGCTCGTCCCCGCGCCGCGTGCCGTGGGCTGCACGCGGCGCGCCGTCTTTTGTGCGCGAACATTTGGGGAGGGGGGTGGGGGTGGGGGGGAAGGCGCCGACAATAGCGACCGACCGTGCGGCTGCAATCGAAAAACGCGGAGCGGGGACGACAGAGGTGGCAGCGAGAGCCGTGGGGTGGGTACGGGGGGGGTGTTATTATTTATTGGATGCCAAGAAACGCTCACAGGGCAAGTCGTCGAGGTGGTTTGATTTAAAATCCTGCTTTGAGGACGCAGACGCGCGTGGCAATAATGAGGGCAATTGCCGGATACGTAACTGCGGCAGAACCGAATGGGAAACCGAGGGGTAACTGTGGGGTAATTCAAGGGGTAACTGCAGGGTGACTGCGGCATTAGCGCGGGATGCGGGACCGGAAGACGTGGCGATGACTTTTAGTCCGCAAGGGAAAAAAAATCGCGGGTGGCGAAAGAGCCCACGGAGAGGGGAAAGCGTTTCCCCCACCATCGGCGCGTTGCCACCACCACCGCCCGGCGGTGCGCGCGTTCCTCTCGATCGATATCGACGACCCCGTCGCTATCGACGACCCCGTCGCTATCGACGACCCCGTCGCGTGCGTGGACGACGGCCGCCCTCCGAGCCGTGCACGTCGCGCCCGACGCGTTCGCATCGCGCTCGCGCCCAGCGGAGGCGCTAACGACGGGGACCGTTGGGTTGACCCGTGGAGCCCGATTTGTGGGGATCGCGCTGGCTCGAGGTTCGGGGGTCTCGGGGCGAGTGGCGGCACCGCCACGGCGGGTCGCGGGGACGGGGACGCGATTCGACCGCCCGTTTATTTGTCTCTTTGGCACCTTCAGATATCTCTTCCGTCTCACGAGTAGAACTCTGTTCTCTCCACAAGCCCCAATGTTACGCGACCGTATACTTTGCATGACGTTTGCATGAACTGCAGGTAACTGACTGTCGCACGTGAAACGAGAGGCAAGCATTGCGAGCGCAAGAACACATTAAAGTCTCTGAGCCCCTGTGGCGTCACGTGCCTGGGCTTTACTGTCCTTGGCATTGTTGATCATTATTTTGTTGTTGTTGTTATTGTTGCGCTGTTTGTACATTTGTGTTCTCACCGCTACCCGAAATGTGATATTGGCGTATCGTTGCAAGAATCGTAAAAAGGCAACCGATAAAATTCTCGCTGGACGCGCGCGTCGCGAGCGTGGAGAGGGGATAGATTCCAAACGACGGACTCCGCACGCGTCGGTGTCCCGGCTCTCGTCTGTTCGCTCGCCCCGCGCAAGCAAACCCACACAAAGCCAGCGCGCCTCCGAGCGAGACCCATGAAAAATTCAGCGCTGTGCTTCCTCCGCCGCCGCTTCCTCCGCCACCGTAACGTCACGCTATTGAGCGATCAGGGTGAAACAGGAGGCACCGTGCCCAAGGGCACGCAGTCCCTCAATCTCCATCGATTGATAACTTGTTTATTGCCGTCCCGCGACGGACGACCCTATAATATTTCAAGATTCCATCTGCATTTCTCAAAAGAGTCGGGATCATATGTCTGCGCAGCCGTCGCGGCCGCCGCCACCGCCGCTGCTGCTGCTGTAAATGAGAGAGGCCGAGTCGGTAAAATGGCAGCGGGGAAGGCGTCATCCCGCCCATGAAAATGACTCCTCCAATCCCAGTTTAAACAAAACAAATGGGAGGATTTTGAACCCCACGCTCGGCATCAGAACGATCGAAATCCATCGGTCAAAATCGATCCGCACGCTTGCAGGAGGTGCGCCCAAATCACGCGCCTACGAAATTAATATTCGGAACAAACGTATTCGCTGTCCTTTGTCAATCGACTGGTGGATGAAGGCCTCCCCCGGTGAAAGATCTCACTCGTCAACAACACTAGCTGTGGCCGGGGATCAAACTCAGGTGGCCAGATTCATAGCGCAGTGTACTGTGCCACGGCTCTACCATTATGCAAATCATATGTAAATCATATGCGAGCGGAACCTCTAGGCCAGTGGTTCTTAACCTGGGTTCGATCGAACCCCAGGGGTTCGGTGAGTCGATCTCAGGGGTTCGGCAGAGCCCCCGCCACGGAGGTCCGGACACACTTGAATTATTGTGTAAATTTGTGATGACACACACGGCCCGCTTGGCCATCACTGGCTGCAGATGATCATGCTACACTGCTTGGCCAATCAGCGCTGCGGGGAATTTAGTGCGTACTCAGTAGTCAACGTGTGACTGTTGTTGTCGTACGTCGTGTGATTTCTTTAATATTTTATCCATACTAACTATGTCGGGCAAAAGAAGAAAGTGGTCGGACGAATATGTACAACATGGATTCTCATGTATCACGGAACGTGATGGGAGTGAGCGTCCTATCTGCATGATTTGCAACGCCAAGTTGAGCAACTCTAGTCTTGCACCGGCAAAACTAAAGGAACACTTCTTGAAGCTGCATGGAGACGGGGAATACAAGAACACAACACTTGCTGAATTCAGGGTGAAGAGAGCCAGATTCGATGAAAGGGCCACTCTGCCTGCTCTTGGATTTGTACCTGTTAACAAACCGATCCTGACAGCATCGTACGAAGTTGCTTAGCTGATCGCAAAGCAGGGCAAGCCACACACCATTGGTGAAACACTTGTGAAACCAGCTGCATTAAAGATGGCGAATCTGATACTCGGAACAGCGGCCGAAGGTAAATTATCCCAAATTCCCCTTTCAAATGACACCGTCAGTGACAGAATAGAAGACATGAGTAAAGACATCTTGGCTCAAGTAGTCGCGGATCTGATTTCAAGCCCGGCAAAATTCAGCCTTCAACTCGACGAAACCACAGACGTTTCTGATCTAAGCCAGCTTGCTGTTTTTGTACGCTATGTGAAAGACGACATGATAAAAGAAGAGTTTTTATTTTGTAAGCCTCTTACAACAACAACGAAGGCAGCCGATGTGAAGAAGCTTGTAGATGACTTCTTCAGAGACAACAATCTTTCATGGGATATGGTTTCTGCAGTTTGTACGGACGGAGCTCCAGTCATGCTGGGAAGAAAGTCTGGTTTTGGTGCGCTAGTAAAGGCCGATGCACCACACATCATTGTGACGCATTGTATTCTGCACAGGCATGCGTTGGCAACAAAAACCTTACCTCCAAAAATGGCAGAAGTATTAAAAACTGTGGTGGAATGTGTGAACTATGTGCGAAAAAGTGCTCTGAGGCACCGCATCTTCAGTGAGCTGTGTAAAGAAATGGGCTCTGAATTTGAGGTACTTCTGCTCCATTCTAATATTCGGTGGTTATCCCGGGGACAGGTGCTGAATCGTGTTTTTGCCATGCGTGTGGAATTAGCCCTGTTTTTGCAAGAGCACCAACACTGCCATGCAGATTGCTTCAAAAATCCTGAGTTCATTCTCATTTTAGCGTACATGGCTGATATATTCGCAGCTCTCAATCATCTCAATCAGCAGATGCAGGGTGGTGGAGTCAATATCATGGAAGCCGAAGAACACCTGAAGGCTTTTCAAAAAAAGCTACCGTTATGGAAACGACGAACAGAGAACAATAGCTTCGCAAACTTCCTGCTTCTGGACGACTGTGCAAGTAAGATCGAAGATGTCTGGAATCGGAGATATTTCTGTATCCACGGAACTGAAGCAAACAATTGCCACGCACTTAGATGAGCTTGCAAAGTCTCTCGACGGATATTTCCCTACAAGAGAGTCATATCCAGCATGGGTGAGACAGCCGTTCACGTTTGCTGTTGAAACAGCAGATGTCAATGATGAATTCCTCGACGAAATCATTGAAATTCAGCAGAGCCAGGTTCAACAGCAACTCTTCAGAACAACAACGCTCTCAACGTTTTGGTGTCGACAAATGAACAAGTATCCAGTTATTGCTAAGAAAGCCCTGGATTTTTTTATACCATTTGTTACAACATATCTTTGTGAGCAATCCTTTTCGAGGATGCTGGACATAAAAACGAAGAAAAGGAACAGACTTTGCTGTGAAAATGACATGAGAGTGGCACTTGCCAAGGTGAAGACACGCATATCTGAACTGATCTCTCAAAGGCAACAGGCAACAGCAGAAGTCACATTGATTTACAGGTATGTAATTTGTTGTGAGTTTATGCATTGTGTTGGTTTTATTCTTTGAACAAGGTAATGTTCATGCACGGCTCATTTTGTGTACCAGTAAAAAACATATCTATGTCTTGAATTTGAAAAAAATCACATTTTATTTTTCACTAAAGAGGGGTTCGGTGAATGCGCATATGAAACTGGTGGGGTTCGGTACCTCCAACAAGGTTAAGAACCACTGCTCTAGGCGAACGGAACGAACGAGACAGAACGAGCAACACGTACGGATGAGACAGGCGGCAGTTTTTGTCCCTCCCCCGCACCTCCGATTTGCACGGTTGGCTACGTACGGCGCGAAAGAAATTCGACATACGTACACAGGAGAGGACCGCGCTATCGATTATCATAACTCGTCCAACAGCAGGACGGGTCTCACAATTTACGCACGTAGCGGCCACGAAGACAATTCAACGCACGCGCAACGTACACAATCAACCGCGCGGCACAATCACCGCCGGCGCAGATCGGTGGCAATCCCGCAACCCCCGCGCTCGTTGAGGCCGGAGCGCAAGATTTAAACGAGCCGGGGAAATCAGCGTCGGCGGCAGAGACCGGGGCCGCGCGCCACGCGCACACACACAAAGCTCCCTCCCCTAGGCTCAGTAGCGGAGATCAAGGGCAGGCCCTGCGAGCCGCGCCCCTGGAGAGCGGACGGTGGGGGTGGCGCGGGGTCTCTCTCGTGTTGCCGCGTGATTCCGCGAGTCCGCACGCGCCCATTTACACACTGCCCGACTCCGCACGTCCCTTAGCAGCGATGAGCCGCCACCATTTCTGGCACGGGGTGGTGGAGGGTGGGCCGTGAGGGGGGCGACACGATTCCATGTCAGGATCGATTATTTTTCTTGTATCGTTTCGTACCGTCCGCGTCAATTCGTACTGCCTGCATTCGACATCACCCACACCTCCGATCAGCACGGTTGGCTACGTACGGTGCGAAATAAATTCCACATACATAAGGACATACGTATTAAATTTTGATCTATAGCTTTCGTGACTGCAGGGATTCATATTCTTGGTTCTTTCGGTAAAGTCACGTGACTTTACCGAAAGAACCAAGAATATGACATACGTATTGTTCGTTCCGTTAGCCTAGAAGCATTTGCATGAGGGAACAGTGGTTTGTACCGTGGGTCTCGTGTGCATTGTCCTTGTTTGCGTCGTCTGCTGCAACTGTCCTGGTTTTTTCTTCCCAATCGCCCAAAGGTAGCGTTCGGACATCATTTCCAGGAATAGTCCATTCTTACGCACATCGAGTCAACGCGCATGCCGTTAAAACTGATCGTCTATGTCAAACGGTAAAAGTGGGCGTTGGTCCACCGCTAGTATTAGGCACGCGTGAGACGACCTCATTGTCGATTTAAATCCATTGTGACAATCACGACGCGTTGCACACACACGCTGTATCCCAAATAAATACAGTGCGTGCGTCCACGTGATGCATCCTCACGCGAGCGGTCGACGGAATCGAACCGGCGATCACAAAGCCCAGCTGTGCTGAACACGGACACACCACCGTCACAGCAGTCGAAAAGTTAAACAATTTTTATGTATTTCTCTGGACGTTTCTGTACGCGCGACACACCACCCCCGTTTTTTTTTTCGCGGCTAAATTCCTACGCGGGTCAGCGGCGAATTGTAACAAGAAAGGATTCGGGCAACCTCGCGAGCGAGCGAGCGACGGCAACGTCGCACGGGGCTATGGTGGGCGTGCAAGAGAGGAGCGAGAGCACGAGCAGCCTCTGCGGCCAATGGGCAGTGCCCACGGCCGACGGGCAGTGCCCACGGCCGGCGGGCAGTGCCCACGGCCGACGGGCAGTGCCCACGGCCGACGGGCAGTGCCCACGGCCGACGGGCAGTGCCCACGGCCAACGGGCAGTGCCCACGGCCAACGGGCAGTGCCCACGGACCGGCGGGCAGCGCTCGTTGGGCAGCGCCGTCGGCCGCCGCACGAGCCTCATTATCGGCGCCCAGACGCCCGCCGGGTCCGCCGTGTCCGTTTGAACACCGCGCGCCGCTTTCGAGGAGCCCGCTTAATTCAAAGACGGAAGGCACATCGTTATATCTCGGCTAACAGCTCCGCGTTATCCGCACTTCAAAATGATCGGGGGTTCTAAACGAGAAGAAAGATTTACAATCAATTTTGGGAAATAATGACCGCGTTTAAATAATGTGTGCGCGCGTGCGTGCGTCCGTGCCGCGCGTTCGAGCGGGAATGTGAATCAAATATGCAAATGCCGCGCTGCAAATTATCACTAACGCCGGAGGTCAGATTGAATTTGAACTCGGATTTACGACGTCGAGTTTGCATTTGATCGACTTACTTTATGCTCCATGATTGCGCCGTGGCAAAAAAATAAAAAAAACGGTAAATTACGACGGTTATTGTCCAGTAATGCCTCGTTTTTTTGCCCGACTGCCCTCGCAAAAAGAGTTATTGTACCTCGGTTGGCTACGACACGACAAGTTACACATTGGGATGTGTACACCGCAGTGTGCTCTTTTGTGCCAATAACCAATTTTGAAAATTCGAACACGGAGCAAACTGTCAAGCAGATTCATTGTGGGTGCCTCCATTTTGTTAGGGAATTCAACTTGCACGGAGGCATGCAATGGCATAAACGTACGCTCGCACCGACTCGCTCGCCTATCACAATGGTACGCTGAAAGGGTTCGGGAAAAAATGACTGGACAATATTGTGAAAAAAAAGCCATGGTCAATCCACTGCTGGATGAAGGCTTCCCCAAGACGCCGCCATCTCCCGCGATCAAGCGATGTTTAAAACGCTTTCCTGAAAGCATTTCATTTGCAATCTTGGTAACAACAACAACAACAAAAAATATCTAAAATTATATCCACATCAGTGAGCTGTGCTGCGAGTTTCATCACGGACGGTTTTGGGATTTTATAGTTTTTTTTCTTCGTAAAAACGTGCAAAATGTCCTCAGAAAGACAGGCCGATGGACAGATATTTTCTGAACACTGCAATAAGTAGCCCTTAATAACACCGTAAGCTGCGTTTCCCAAACTACACGCCGCACGCTGGCCCGAGTTTAAGTCAACATGGTCCACGGCAGCTTCCCGCCATGGGTGTCAGACCGGCAGAGGAAAACAATAAGGCGAACGCGAGCGTGTGATCGATAAACGCGAGATTCTCTGCAAGGACTGCAAATAATGGTTTTAGCCAGGCGGCGGTGGCTACAGACGCAGCCTGTCATGCAGCGCCGTGGAGGCAGTGAGGGTTGGTGGATCGCACAAACGTTTCGAAATACCCTTCCCTTGGGTGTCGAGGTGCCATACCCTGGCTGATCACGAGAAGACGGTGCAGTGCGGACTAATATAATCTGTGCCTTTTGTATGGGATTATAGTGTTGCCCCCTCATGCACATGGATTTTCTCCAGGTGCCTCCTGTTAATTCCTGCATGTGTAATCACGACTTGACGCACTTCTCTTGAGATGGCACTTTATTGAAGACGCGTTCACTTGACATCAGGCGGAGATCCCACTGCAACAGCCCAGAGTCTCCCACGTATCTCCCTTATATACCAACACGAGGCCACTGACTCCTTCTAGATCATTCTCGCTGACTCTGGATGCTCGCTTTACCGGCAGACTCCACCGTCCTCTTCCGTCACTTGACCACGCTTCCCTTATCAAACATTCCCGTAGCCATCAGTCCTGTCGCACCGATTCCCCTATCATTACTTTCCGTAGCCATTAATCCCCTCACACCGCATGCAGGCACTATTGTCATTACACATGTATGAGCCAAGAATGTCTGTTTGTGTGTAACGCGTGTGACGTCACTCCACATGCCCCCCCCCACCCCGTCATTAATATTAATGAGCGGGTGGATTTTTACACTCACTCACAAGGTCGAGCGGAAATAAACATTTTTTTTTGCAAATTCGCTTTAAGTTTGACGTTTCTTTATTAAGAGTTAATCTAATAAATTATTATACGCAACAAATGTATTTCTTCAGCACTTGAGACAAAAGGTAAGTCTAATTTATGCTTCTGCATTATGGTAAAATAGACATTTCTCGGTGATTTTCCAGATATTTATATCGAATTCCAATTGATTTCAACCCCAGTGACCGAAATCAGAAGAGAATAAAGTATCAGAGCAGTGAATTTGAACAAATTGAAGGTCAATTATATACAGAACTACAGTGACATAAAGTGAGGTGTTTGATGACATACTTTCGTGCAAGATTCACTGCCATTAAATTTACACAAGATACAATTATTACTCTGCTCAATTTTTTCGTAAATATTACAGCTTCCGTCCGAGGACAGGCAAACACGCTCGTGTGAAATACTCATGGAATTGGCTGGTAACATCTTAATATGTAGAGGACTGCACAGCTTGGGCAATTGGCACAGGCACACCGCCTGGCTGGCTAGATACTTGCCAGTGGTTCCTCAGCAACTGTGTGAAATGCAATTTGCACGAACGACATGATATACAACTAAAATATTACAACACCAATAAAGCCATTCGCACACAACACCACGAGTTAATAAAGTGATAACTAAAAACCACGCCACACCGTGCGGCGTGTTTAAACAATCATACAGGATTATTTTAAAAACAACACCTCTCAGTGCTTGCCCAATCAGCCAGTCTTAAACTCTGCTGCCAAGCCCCAAGATTCCAGAAAATAAACTGAACAGCGCAGTGATGAGAATAATTATTTGTGAGGGTGCTAAAATAACTCATAGAAGAAAAAACAATTGTGGAAGACGAGCTGGCAGTCCAGTCAATTACACACCGGGGGTTTCACCACACCGGGGGGCTCACCACACCAGGGGGCTCACCACACCGGGGGTTTCACCACACCGGGGGGCTCACCACACCGGGGGGCTCACCACACCAGGGGGGCTCACCACACTGGGGGTTTCACCACACCGGGGGGCTCACCACACCGGGGGTTTCACCACACCGGGGGGCTCACCACACCGGGGTGCTCACCACACCGGGGTGCTCACCACACCAGGGGGGCTCACCACACCAGGGGGGCTCACCACACCAGGGGGGCTCACCACACCAGGGGGCTTCACCACACCAGGGGGCTCACCACACCGGGGGTTTCACCACACCGGGGGGCTCACCACACCGGGGTGCTCACCACACCGGGGTGCTCACCACACTGGCCATCTATCCAAAACGTATGGACGGAGAGACAGATGCATCGACTTGCCTTTCAGGTATAGCAAATTAAGAGGCGATCTGCTTCCTCAATAACAGAATGAAATTCGACGCACGGCCATCGCGTTTAAAATTCAGACGTGACACTGACTGAGGCAACGAAGCCTCACAAGTGTTTCTCGAAACACGATGTGGGCAGCGGACATTCACACCAGACGCTGCTGCGCTCATTTCTATCCGAAGCTGAAACGCGCACAAGCCCACGTCAGCTACGAAGCAAGATTGCGTTTGCACGCTGGGCAAATTAAAGTGAACTTGCATCCGCACGGACGCGGCCGATCTGCGGGTGCACAGGATAACTCACGAGACAAGCGCCATCCTCTTATCTGGCCAAGGCAAACTGGGGACACATCTCACCAGCGTTGAAGCAAAGTTCACTGCCAAGGGCCGAATGGGCCAGGCCCACTCACACGTGAAGGGACTGCTATCACGACCGTGCTGTTTTTCAACCGCTGTGTAATGATTTGCAAACAGGGTGGTGGGGTTCATGGGGGGGCAGGTGACACTTAAACGAACTCTGGAAATAACAAACGTTGCCCGAGGGGGAACTCATTTGAGTTCGGTTCGCGATGCGATGAAAATGGCCCAACGTTGTTAGATGAGTGCACAATTTGTGTTCCTTCTGGCTGAATAATGGCCATTTATTCGAGCTGAAAGGGTTCGTGGGAAAAAAAGGCCTGGACAATATTGAAAAAGTTATACCAAAAAAATGTTGTGTTTATGTGAATATTTGTTTATTTACTTGTTAAGAAAAACCTCGCCGAGTTGCAGGCAGGGTTGCCACTGCTGAGGTACAAAAATTTGGGACATTATGGGAAGGCGAACATCTCACGTGACCGAATGGGCCAGAACTCCAAGTAAATGCATTGTCTTGAGTGTTGCCTATTACTTAAAAAAAATATATTAAGCAATTTACAAAATAAGGGACTTTTAATGTTCTGGGATGATTGCCAGATTCATCCAGGGTAGCAGAAGCCTCACAACTGGTGAACAATCCTGGGAAAGTCAGGGCAGGTTGCAAACCCCAAGTTTCAAGACTGCTCGTCAGCTGCTTCTTGGAATGAGACGTGTCGCTAATTCCTTCCAGAGAGTGCATTGCAAGTTTATAAAATATATATATATAAAAATACAAAATATGTGCTTATAACACAGTGATTAGGAAAGGGCAAATGAAAAGCTTCCCGCTCGGACGCCCTGGAGCCAAGCAGCCCAACTGCGTGTGATTTGACCATACTTCACCGCGATGGTCAATGCAGGTTTGTTGTGAAGGATGGCGGGCAGCAAAGGAGCGGCACGTGAGAGGATAGTACAGTAAAGCAAAGCATTGGCGCAGGTTGGCTACGTACGGTGCGAAAGAAGTTCAACAAACATTAACCTGTATTGGATTAAAAGAAACACTATCGATGCGAAAGTTAACAGTGAGAAAATGTCAATGGTTTAAATTAATTACTGAGTAAAGCGCTATTAACATTCCTGGAACTCTTAAGCCTTTCAACATTATTGCATGATTGACGCATTTACGGATTAACTGAAAACTACATCGAACCAAATCCAAAAAGTATTTTACCAAGTCATTCAACGACAAATACACATCAAGTGTTGAACGTCATGGCGTGCTTATGACCATGTGCAACGACAGTCCTGAGCCAGTGCTGGAAAGTCCACATTCCTAGGGCAGGGACCAGTACAGCATATTCACAGATTCAGCACTCCTAAGGTCTCATAACGGAGTACAGTAACTGATGCAAAGGCGCACAACACACATTTATACTGAACCCAGACCACACAATCGTCTGGGGGAATATAACACGAATGATTATGAAACGTTAATTGTTCACCGATTGATTCGGGTGACCCCTGCAGCCACTAGAGGCGCTACCATTCACGAGAATACAAGGTCAGTCTTGACTTACAGCTTTCGTGACTGCAGGAATTCATTTTCTTTGGGTCTTTCGGTAAAGTCACGTAGGTAGGTTTGTTCTTTTTATTTGAACCTATCGAGGTGACTTTACCGAAAGACCCAAAGAATATGAAAACGAAACAATGATGCTTTACACCTTTACTGACAAACCACACGTGTGTGTGTGTGTGTCCTCTCTCATGCCACGCAATGTTAGGGGCCGTCCATAAATGACGTCACGCGATTTGACGATTTTTGACCCCCCCCATTCACACGGCGTCACAAAAAGCCAGACCCCCCCCTCCAATATGACGTCACAAAGCTCTGCCCCCCCCCCAAAATAAAACATGCTTCAAATCGCTTTAAACTATTGTCATTGTAGTGCGTATTTAATGTGGCGCTGCACTCTGATGTTGTAGGAGAAGACATTTATTAAACAGTCTATTCAATTAAGTAGAACGTGTTGTCTATATTTATTTAAAGTTATAACATTTTGATGTGACGTCACATTTCTCAAACCCCCCCCATCGTCACACATCGTCACAAATGTCTGACCCCCCCCCCCCCCCCAGGTGCGTGACGCCCTAAGGCCGCTGACCCTGGCCTTCGAGACCGTGCCTGCCCCGTGTGTGTGTGGTGTGTGTGTGTGGTGTGTGTGTGTGGTGAGTCCGTGTGTGTGGTGAGTCCGTGTGTGTGGTGTGTGTGTGTGGTGTGTGTGTGTGGTGAGTCCGTGTGTGTGGTGTGTGTGTGTGTGGTGTGTGTGTGTGGTGTGTGTGTGGTGTGTGTGTGTGGTGTGTGTGTGGTGTGTGTGTGGTGTGTGTGTGTGGTGTGTGTGTGTGGTGTGTGTGTGTGGTGAGTCCGTGTGTGTGGTGAGTCCGTGTGTGTGGTGAGTCCGTGTGTGTGGTGAGTCCGTGTGTGTGCGGTGTGTTGTGTGTGGTGAGTCCCTGTGTGTGTGGTGAGTCCGTGTGTGTGGTGAGTCCGTGTGTGTGGTGTGTGTGTGTGGTGTGTGTGTGTGGTGAGTCCGTGTGTGTGGTGTGTGTGTGGTGAGTCCGTGTGTGTGTGTGGTGAGTCCGTGTGTGTGTGTGGTGAGTCCGTGTGTGTGTGTGTGGTGAGTCCGTGTGTGTGTGTGGTGTGTACGTGTGTGTGTGGTGTGTGTGTATGTGGTGTGTATGTTGTGTGTCTGTGTGTGTGGTCTGTGTGTGTGTGGTGAGTCCGTGTGTGTGTGTGGTGAGTCCGTGCGTGTGTGTGGTTTGTGTGTATGTGGTGCGTCTGTGTGTGTGGTGTGTGGTGAGTCCGTGTGTGTGGTGAGTGTGTGTGTGGTGAGTCCGTTTGTGTGTGGTGAGTCCGTGTGTGTGGTGTGTGTGTGGTGAGTCCGTGTGTGTGTGATGTGTGTGTGTGGTGAGTCCGTGTGTGTGTGTGGTGAGTCCGTGTGTGTGTGTGTGTGGTGAGTCCGTGTGTGTGTGTGGTGAGTCCGTGTGTGTGTGTGGTGAGTCCATGTGTGTGTGTGTGTGGTGAGTCCGTGTGTGTGTGGTGAGTCCGTGTGTGTGGTGTGTGTGGTGAGTCCGTGTGTGTGGTGAGTCCGTGTGTGTGGTGAGTCCGTGTGTGTGTGGTGAGTCCGTGTGTGTGTGGTGAGTCCGTGTGTGTGTGTGGTGAGTCCGTGTGTGTGGTGTGTGTGTGGTGTGTGTGTGGTGAGTCCGTGTGTGTGTGTGGTGTGTGTGTATGTGGTGTGTCTGTGTGTCTGGTGTGTCCGAGGTGGTGTGTCCGAGGGGGTGTAGGGCTGGTACCGGACACCGCCATGCGCTCCACGGAGCCGGGCAGGGCGCGGTCCGGGGAGACCATCGCGACCCGGGACGAGCTGTCTCCCATGGTGGCGAGGACTCGAGACAAAGACAGAGACAAGGAGAGCGACAGAGGCCAGAGCCGAGACAGACGCGGGCAGGTGGACAGCATGCGTAACGCCGAGACGCGCGGAGACACGGGAGAGAAGCGAGGGTTGTGTGGGAGACGCACGGGGAAACACACGGAGACAGGGAGCGACACGGAAACACGTGGGGGAAATACGGAGACGAGGATTTAGACACGGGGGAGACAACAAAAACACTCAAGACACGCAGAGAATCGCAAAGACGGATCGAGACACTCAGGGCCCGAAACAAGTACAGAGACAGAGCCACGTTAAGACAGAGACATGCGGAGAGACAGGGACACGGGGAGAGACGTGGAAACACGAGGAGAGACACGTGGAGAGACAGGGACACGCAGAAAGACACGGTGAGACACGCTGAGACACACCGAGACACGCGGAGACACACCGAGACACGCGGGGCCCGCGGCTCCAGCTAATACAGTGCAGCGCTATACACAACACGCGGCGTAACGGACCCGGAAACACGTGCACACGCACTGTAGACCACGTGTGCTCCCACGTGCACACGCACTGTAGACCACGTGTGCTCCCACGTGTGTATACACGCACACAGACCACGTGTGCTCCAACGTCCACACGCACACAGACCACGTGTGCTCCCACGTGTGTGCACACACAGACCACGTGTGCTCCCACGTGTGTGCACACACAGACCACGTGTGCTCCCGCGTACACACAGACCACGTGTGCTCCCACGTGTACACACACAGACCACGTGTGCTCCAACGTACACACACAGAGACCACGTGTACTCCCATGTACACACACATACCACGTGTGCTCCACGTACACACACACACACCACGCGTGCTCCCACGTACACACAGAAACCACGTGTGCTCCCACGTGTACACACACACCACGTGTGCTCCTACGTACACACCACGTGTGCTCCCACGTACACAGACCACGTGTGGTTCACGTGCACACACAGACCACGTGTGCTCCCATGTGCACACACACAAACCACGTGTGCTCCCACGTACACACACAGACCACGTGTGCTCCAACGTACACACACAGACCACGTGTGCTCCCACGTACACACAGACCACGTGTGCTCCCACGTACACACACACAGACCACGTGTGCTCCCACGTACACTCACACGGACCGTGTGTACTCACACAGACCACGTGTACTGTCACGTGTACTCACGCGGGCTATATGTACTCACGAATTCCTGTACAACTACTCAAAGAGACTGCGTGTACTCATACATACCAACAGAGCACGTATACTCACCACGTGTACTCGCATAGGACCCTGTGTACGCCGCTCACGTGTACTCTCGCAGACTGCACGAACTGTCACGTGTACAGCATTCAAACAGATCACGTGTGTTTCCGTGTGCTTCCACGCGTAATATAATTCACGTACCCAACTGTGATGTGATCACGTGTGCTCAAACATCGTGTAACGTTCTCCGGTAGCTGCGTGTACGTGCGTGCATGTGACATGTAGTGGGGAGCTGAAGTGTAGCAGCAGTTGACGCGTTCAAGGCCAACACCTGTGACAATAAACTGAACATTTGAAAGAAGTGGCGGTTCGCATTTATTTATTTTTAAATATAAACCATTTCAGGTCTTAATTGATTGTTCACGCTTACGGTGGCTTTCAGACAGCATACATTAAATTTTCGTCTCCCCCCTCCTCTTTTCAGAACATAGATGGACTCGTCCTTCTAAACAAACTGTCAAATCGCTATCCGTGGTGCCAACGGTTCAAATAAATAAATACAAACCGCCACTTCTTTCAAATGTTTCTTGCCGTTGGTTTTTCACACCTGATGATGACCGTTTGTGTTATGGTCGAAACGTCGTGAGAATTTTTATTGTTTTATATATTTTTTATTATTTTATTGTTTCCCTTCAACGTGACTTTACCGAAAGAGCTAAGAATATGAATTACTGCAGTCACGAAAGCTTTAAATCAAAATTAACTGAACAATTTAATGGGCCTCCCCTAGGTCGACTGAGCCTCAAATGAGTACCTGGTGCGGTGTGTAAAAAAACATCTCCACTTGGGAGACAAAGGCGGCCCGGCGTAGTGCTGGCCACCCACCCCCATGTGCACCCTGATGGCCTTCATAGGTGCTCGCTAACAGCACTTAGCCAAAACGTCTGTGAAGGCTATATGGGAGTTCTATGTCCAATGCGTCTTTCTTTACAACTAGATCATTTGCCCGTCCTAGGACGGAAGCTGCAATATTTTACACGAGTATAATACTTGTGTAAATTTAATGACAGTGAATCTTGCACGAAACTACGTCATAAAACACTTCACTTCATGTCACTGTAGCACTGTATATAACTGACCTTCAATTTGTTCAAATTCACTGCTCTGAGACTTTATTCTCTTCTGCTTTAGATTGCTGGGGTTGAAATGCATTGGAATTCGATCAAATATCTGGAAAATCACTGTGAAATGTCTATTTAACCATAATGTAGAAACATAAATTAGACTTACCTTTTGTCTCAAGTGCTGACGAAATAAATAAAGACACCAAATCCGCTTTGTTGCTGCGTATAATAATTTATTAGATTCACTTTCAACAAAGAAACGTCAAAGTTAAAGCGAATTTGCGAAAAATAACAAATTAATTCCGCTCGACCTTCTTCTGTGTGAGTGTAAAAATGGACCCGCTCATGAATATTAATGACGAGGGGGTGCGACATGTGGAGTGACGTCTTGCAATATTGCTAAAACGGGAATTGTTGACTGGCTAATTGAAGGCTGTAGCCGCATTCCCAATCGCGCTATTAATAACCGCGCAGCTCACTTTTCTACGTTCTTAAGCACTGCTGCAGAGTTGGAACACCACAACTGAACCTGGCATGCAACTGCGACTCACAGGCGATCGATCCCTGATCGCTTACACGGCCAGAAATAATCTCCGGGTCGTGCCCTGAGATGACCGGACACTGCTCTTTCAAGAATAGGCGACTGGCCAATACTGGCGTAGCGTGGTCGGCATGGGCGCTGATGCGAGGGATGAACCCACGACCTCCTGTATACCAGGCGAGGTAGTTAACATCTCGTCACCGTGGCGTTCAACATTGAGCGTCCCCTGTTCAATTCCGACCCCCCCCCCTCCGACACCCCCCCCCCCCCTCGGGACCATGGCCCGCGTGCAGTTGCACCGCCTGCACACTCAACAAATAATCCTCGTGTTGCCACCTGTCCTACATTTCCCAGGCTCGTCCTGTCGGTTGAGATAGTAGCTGAACCCTGGGGAGATTCGTAAGTATTCCCGGATCATTTGTCAGTTGCTTCATAATAATAATGCAACACTCCGGACAACGCATTTCAGCTATCCCCACTCTCTCGGTATTGTGAGACGATCTTTTTCGCATTATGTCCCGGCTTTTACTATTATTACAATTTTTATTTTTACCAGGTTAAGGCCCATTGAGCTCTGAAGCTCTTTTTCAGACGCGACCTGACCACGAAATGATAGCCCAATGGAAGTGGCTTATCAGGTGGCAATTTAGAGCAGCCAAATAGTCCCTTCGACAACCTTTCCTGGTGCAGGACCCCGGTGCAGTTGCACCGCCTGCGCACCGTGTGAGCTACCCCATTGGCGGGGTGGGAATCGCGCGGCCACGCTGCGCCACCGCTGCCCCTCGTGATGGCACCTCGAGAATGTGCATTTGCAGATAACCCCCCCAAAAAATGGCATTAAATATGCATGTTGCGATTGAGGAATCGTTATTGCTTCGCGTGAATTATTTATATGGATTTACAGTAGCAGATCACGCCGGAACGTGGCCGGGGGAGGTCGGGTTTTGTTTATTTATTTGTTCCCCATTTACACATAAATTGAAATCGTCGCGGCGCGAGGCTTTTGTCACTCGCCGGCCACCGCATGCGGCTACCACCAACCACAGAATGACGTCGGCGTAACCGACCGTCATGCCTCCGTCCTCACCACGCATTCACCCCCCAGGCCAGCAGCCGTATAGTCTGCATGCAGGGAATGATCGTCATCTCTCGTGTTGTTACAAATCCGCCAACATCCCCAGTTCCACAGCGAGTGGGATGCGCGATATCGTACGCTGCCTTGTTTTGCAAAGATTGTATCGACTCTTATTCCTCACTCTAGATGCACTATTTTGCAATATCTGAATATTTAATTTATAATTATAATTAAGTAATGTATTGTAAGTAATGTATTGTGTTTTTAATTTGTTGACTTTTTTCATTGCTGTATTTGATGTATTTAGAATTTGTATGCAGCCTGTCGCAAACGTTGTGTTTAGAATTTAACATTTTTTTGTTTCGTTGATGAAACCCGATTCAAGAGCTTCTTAGCTCACAGGGCAATTCTGAATAATATGTTCAACCAAATACAATGAGTGAATGGCAGCCAGCCATCAGAAACAAAGCTACCTCTTTTGCGATACACGTCTTATCAAACTTCCAAAGCATTGCCAAGTCTGGCATAAGAACGTTGAATTAGCACCGCTGTTTAAGGCTTGTCAACGGAGGTGAGAATTACTCTTGAGTTATTTTTTTGGCAGGAACTATTCGTGGAGATTACTCATTGGTTTTTTCGGTAAAGTCACGTATACTTTTTGGTTCTATTGGGTAAAGTCACGTAGGTAAAAATAAAATAACAAAAATCACGACGTTTCGGCCACAACACAAGCGGCCTTCATCAGGTGAAGGGACGAGACTGTCTGGAGGACAGCGCTGGAGTGAAAAAAAGCCACGCTTAGATCACGACCTTTAAGCTGTGTGAGAAGAAAACAAAGCGCCTTGACAAAGGAATTAGCATATAATTTAGCATTGAAATGGCTCATTGAAATAGCTAAGTTAAAGTATACACATCCGCAGAGGCACCCCTTGACAAAGGGATTAGCATAGAATTTAGCATTGAAATAGCTGAGTGATTAGCTTGTAACTGGTCACAGAAATAGCTATGTTAAAGTCAGAGCATATACATTCACCGAGGCACCTAGTACAAATCAAACAGGAGAATTTAGCGAAACACAACCACGCTCAGACCGCAGACCTTTAAACTGTGTGTGAGCAAACAAGTTATCCTGACAAAGAAATTAGCATAAAAATTAGCATTTGATTGGCCGATTTTAGAAAACAGGTGGTGTACGTGCCGGTGGACTTGCCGTTTGGCGCGGGGGGGGGGGGGGGGGAGTTTACCTATTGATGGTGTGAAAAGGGAATTTATAAGAGCTGCGAAAGTTTGGGGTACCACTACTTGAAAAATATACTGTACCATTGAAATTAGTTTAATGTTTAGTTCGATTTAGAACATCTTTCCAATGGTTGCTTTATTTGAAACCATCTTCTCGGTTGAAATTGTGTCTGTGTTTGTAGATCTGAATTGCCTCGTGAACAAATCTCTGATAAAAACCCGTGGGTTTGCAAAGAACCTTGGTATTGGAAAAAATTATATCGTGATCACCCACAGCGTTGTAACAGTGATCAGCCACGGCAGAAGAATTCGTTTTGCCGTGTTTCAAATCTGATTTGTGCTCGCGAATTCGGTCAGAGACATGTCGCTTTGTCTCCCCGATATAGCAATCACCGCAGGTACAACTCCATTCGGGGAGACAAAGCGACATGTCTCTGACCGAATTCGCGAGCACAAATCAAATTTGAAACACGGCAAAACGAATTCTTCTGCCGTGGCTGATCACTGTTACAACGCTGTGGGTGATCACGATATAATTTTCTCCGATACCAAGGTTCTTTGCAAACCCACGGGTTTTTATCAGAGATTTGTTCACGAGGCAATTCAGATCTACAAACACAGACACAATTTCAACCGAGAAGATGGTTTCAAATTAAGCAACCATTGGAAAGATGTTCTAAATCGAACTAAACATTAAACTAATTTCAATGGTACAGTATATTTTTCAAGTAGTGGTACCCCAAACTTTCGCAGCTCTTATAAATTCCCTTTTCACACCATCAATAGGTAAACTCCCCCCCCCCCACGCCAAACGGCAAGTCCACCAGCACGTACACCACCTCTTTTCTAAAATCGGCCAATCAAATGCTAATTTTTATGCTAATTTCTTTGTCAGGATACCTTGTTTGCTCGCACACAGTTTAAAGGTCTGCGGTCTGAGCGTGGTTGTGTTTCGCTAAATTCTCCTGTTTGATTTGTACTAGGTGCCTCGGTGAATGTATATGCTCTGACTTTAACATAGCTATTTCTGTGACCAGTTACAAGCTAATCACTCAGCTATTTCAATGCTAAATTCTATGCTAATTCCTTTGACAAGGGGTGCCTCTGTGGATGTGTATACTTTAACTTAGCTATTTCAATGAGCCATTTCAATGCTAAATTATATGCTAATTCCTTTGTCAAGGCGCTTTGTTTTCTTCTCACACAGCTTAAAGGTCGTGATCTGAGCGTGGCTTTTTTTCACTCCAGCGCTGTCCTCCAGACAGTCTCGTCCCTTCACCTGATGAAGGCCGCTTGTGTTGTGGCCGAAACGTCGTGATTTTTGTTATTTTATTTTTTACCCACGTGACTTTACCCAATAGAACCAAAGAGTTTGGATCCTAGCAGTCACGAAAGCTTTAAATCTAGAAGTTCACGTATGTAGAAATACAATAAAATTATATTTAAACAAAAAACAATCACGACGTTTCGATCACAACGCAAGCGATCTTCATCAGGTGTCAAGAACAAATCACGGAGGTAAATACAACAAAAAGATGAGAGACGAGAATTCACCAAACCTGAAAAAACATTATGTGAAGCACATCCAGGCAGGCCAACAACACAGTTAGACACTTCCTGGCGGACCACGAATTTCAGAAGTGTTAAATTTCGTGTTCAACCTTGGGATTGCACATACCAGCATAGATAGAATGAAAAATACGAGGTACAGGGTCAGTAGAAATACATATACAAGTCTACCAAGAGGTAAGGAGGGAGGAAAGACGGACAGGGAGGCAGAGAGAGGGGGGGGGATGAACAGAAGCTTAAATAGGAAATGCGGTTGGAGGGGGGGAGGGGCGAGAGCGGCAGCTCAAACACGCACATCTTACAAAACGGCAGTCACGAAAGCTTTAATACTTTATTATTCGTGGAGATGTCCATGCTAACTCTGGAGACCCAAGTTATTGCGCAGGAACGCGTGTGTGTAGTAGATGGACGGACAACCCCAGGGGTCAGAGACAGTGAGCCGGCACCGCTGAGATCCTGAGTCCAAGTCTGACTCGACGGCGTTCTCGGGCGTAGCGAGTTCATGATGGTCTCCGCCCGGTCACCAAGGACTGTAAAATAAAAATAATAACATTCACGTCATCTCACTGAACCCTTCACCTCCCCCTCTTCACCAACCTGCACGTGACCAGCGTGGTGAAGTGTGGCCTAAACAACAACAACCTACAAGACCGATACCGCGTGGGGGCGGGGGTCCAATCAGAAGTGAATTTAACAAAACGGCGCTGTGGATGTGTGTGTGTATATATCTTGATGTGTTTATAATAAAGGACGAGCTCTGGTTGTGAGGATGACGCGGTGCTGTTCTCGGTGCTGAGTGGGGCCACGGCATGGCGAGTCTGCGTCTCGCTTTTTGTCTGCCCCTGGGGGCCGGCGGGCCTCGCCAGCCCCCGGCTCAGAGGCTCCGCATCCAGCGGCTCAGCGCGGAGCAGACAGAGATCGAGGCACCGACAGAGGCGCCCACTGTAGCTCCTCCATAGCCAGAATGTCCACCACTGGCTCCACCACAACGCCCCCCTCCTGCTTCAGCCTGTAGAGGGGAGGCACCACGGCATGCAGCATGCCCGTGTCTCGCGTGAGCGGTGCAGACGAGTGTAGTGCGACCCGTCACCACCCACGTGTCCCGCATTGCTCTGGCTGTGATTTGCGCGTATGGGCGCCGAGTAGAGCTATATGGGTCACGTAGTCGCTTTCATTGTACAGAAATCTCTCCCCAATTCCCCCGTCTCTCACCTCTCCCATCCCTGTTCTCCCCTCTCCTATCTTTCATTCTCTCTCCCCCCACTGTCTCTCCTGTCACTTCCCTCGACCGCTCTCTCCTATCCCTTTGCCCTGCTACCCCCTCTTCTTTCTCTCCCCTTTCACATCGCTTCTCTCTCTCTTCTCTCTCTCTCTCCATGTCTTCTCTCTCTCTTATCCCTCTCTCCATGTCTTCTCTCTCTTCCCTCTCTCTCCATGTCTTATCTCTCTCTTCTCTCTCTCCATGTCTTCTCTCTCTCTTATCCCTCTCTCCATGTCTTCTCTCTCTTATCCCTCTCTCCATGTCTTCTCTCTCTTATCCCTCTCTCCATGTCTTCTCTCTCTCTCTCCATGTCTTCTCTCTCTTCTCTCTCCATGTCTTCTATCTCTCTTATCCCTCTCTCCATGTCTTCTCTCTCTCTCCATGTCTTCTCTCTCTCTCCATGTCTTCTCCGCTCTCTCCTCTCGCCCTTTCCAATCTTTTAACGCTCCTCTCGCTTCTTGTCCCCCCCTTCCTCTCTCCCCTGTCTCCCCTCTCCCCACCATATCCCTCTCCGCTCCCTTCTCCCCCGTCTCCATCTATGCTTTCTCCTCTCTTACCCTATCTCCCCCCCCCCCCCCCGTGTCACCCCCTCCTCCCCCGTGTCTGCCATCTCCCGTCTATTGCCCTCTCTCCCTCGCTCTCTCCCCTCTCTCCCTTGAGACATCAATGCCGAGCGAGACGCGGCGAGGCTGCGTGTCGACGCCTTTCGCGTCTCGGCTCCGTGAGCCTGGGCGCCGAGCGAGACGCACGGGGACACGCGAGGAGACGCACGGAGACACGCGAGCGAGACACGGGGACACAGAGGCACTCGGACAAGAACACACACTGGACGGGTAAGTCTAGACTGCCATGACCTACATTCCATATCAAAATGCCCTATAGTCTATACAGTACAGCAATGCCCTATGGTATATCCTGTAATACCCATAGAGTGTATCCTACAATGGCAAATATAGTCTATACTATAATGCCCTGTAGTATATTCGAAAAGCCCTCTGGTATTTCGGAAATGCCCTATAGTCGATACTAAAATGCCCTCATAGGCAAGGCTACGTTTCTCTTTGCCCATTGGCCAGGTCGCTGGTAGATTGGAATAGGGAGCACGTGATTAGTAGCCACAGCCATCATAAAAGACATGAATCCTGGATGTGGTGTACCGGGTGTGCGAATTATTTCCGGGTCACCGACCCGAACAGAGCCGACTCAAATGAATCCCTTCCTACAGCCGACACCACAATGCCCTCGTGTGTTTAATCATCGGTGTGTGTGTTTTTTTGTATGCAGCCTTATCCGTGCAAGTTGCATCTCCGATTAGCGCGTTCGGCTACGTGCTAAGAGTGCGAAAGAATTTCAACGTGCATGCATCACAACGGTGTACGATCTGCAACGCGCGGAGGTGCTGCGTTGTGTCGTGGCGCTTCCAGCCAATTGATAGTGGAGCGATCGATGGACGTGGCATGAAACGGGTACACCCTGAGAACCGCCACGCGTGCCTCGGTGGGACATCACTCGGTCCCATACGCAGCGGCGCAGGCAGGGATTAGTCCACACTTGCTGTTCCGCCTGCTCCTGGCAAGCCAGCGTACGGCAGGCACCTCCATCGAGGCCCACGGGAAGGGAGCTTCGCTCTCATCTGCGTGTGAACCACCAACCCTTGCTGCTGCTGCTGCATCGACAGCGCTGGGGTTTGTCGCTTGGCCACGTGGCAGTGCTGTGTTGTGAGCGTGTCGTGGACATTCGACTCGTCGCTAATCACGCGCACGCAGCTTCCAACACGGTGATTGGTGCGTGCCCGCCTGCGCACGTGCTCCTGGGGGGCTCGTGAAAGGGGGGCTCAAGAGAGAGAGAGAGACACGGAGAGGAGTCGTCGAGTCAATGCTCATGTCGAGAAACATTGGATGGCCACATTATTAATTTGTTTGCGTGGTTTTGTTCACACACACACACGAAATGACAGGCAAGGGGTTGAGTGGTTTCACTCATAGGGCAAGATCACGTTCTGCCTTGCTTGAAGTCTGATGATCGTCACTCACGACTCGATATCCGTGTCGTTCGCCTCCGAGTGCGACGCCGAAGCCGTTAGAAAGCGAGCGAACAAAGACCGCTTTACTTGTCACGAGTTGTTTGTATCTACAGTAGAGTGATCGTGGCTTGCTGATGATCGCTAATAAACGTGGGGGGAAAAAAACCTTGGCCTGTGTCGTCACGGTGTTCTAAATGGTAAATGTTGACATTGAAGGAAAAGTCTAAACAAAACTCATCATCATGATCACGAGCATCGTCTTGTTGTTGTTGCACGGTTTGACACCCAGTGTTAACTGTCCTTTGATTGTGTTGTGCGCACGTATGTGTGCACGTGTGTGTGCACGATGTGTGTGCACGAGAGTGTGCACGTGTGTGTGCACGTGTGTGTGCACGAGAGTGTGCACGTGTGTGTGCACGATGTGTGTGCACGTGTGTGTGCACGAGAGTGCACGTGTCTGTGTGGGGAGCGGTAGTGTAGTGGTTAGCGCTACTCTGCGCTACGAACTCAGCGACCCGAGTTCTATTCCCGCTCACGGCCAACACCAGTGACAATTATCTGAACCGGGCATGGGCCACCCCTAGGTCGACTCAGCCTCAAATGTGTACCTGGTGCGGTGTGTAAAAAGGCGGCCGGGAGTGGTGTTGGCCAGCCACCCCCTCGTGTGCCGTGTTGGCTATACGGGGGGGTCTTTGTAAATATACTGCACGTGAATGTTGTGTTAGCATATATATTGCACGTATTTAATTCATAAGAGCATTCATATGTACACATTGCATATATATAGCAGATATACATGTTGTGTGTCTGCGATTTGTGTATACGTGTCCACGTGCCTATGTGTGTTTGTCTTTGTCGTGTGTGTGTGTTTGCTTATTGTGTGTTAATGCTTATACGTATATATGTACCTCTGTGTATAAATGTCGATTGTGGCTATTGTGTGTGTGTGTGCCTAGATGTGTGCCCATTAAATGCACAAAGAGGAGCAGGGGACCTGGGTTCGAATCGCGGCCACTGCCAACGTCAGTGACCAAGGGTATATTAACCGCTTCTGAGCCTCCCTTTCCTAATTCGACTCAATCTTCAAATTAGGATCTGATAATAATCTGTGCAGACATAAGCACTGGGGAGACAACGGTGGCCGGGAGTGGTTCTGGCCGCACCACTCACTCGTGCGGCGTACCCCTCTTTATAGGTGCTCGCTAACAGCACTCGCCCCAACAGTCGGTGTAGGCTATCCGGGGGACCTTTGTCTTTGTGTGTGTCTAAGGGGCACTCGATGCGTTTCCGGATGGCGCTTACACCTCCCCCCAATTCACACTCGCCTCTACATAAAACCACAACATCCACTCTATTCGATTCATCATCATGAGCCTTGGTCTCTCCACTGCTGGACGAAAGTCTCCCCATGCCCTCGCCCCCCCCCTCCGCCACGACGCTGCGATGCCGCAATCCGTCTCGCTCCTGTGCACGAGCCGATTGCATCGATCCGTCTCCGCAGGGGTCGCCCTCTCGGGCGCATGCTCAGACACGAAGACAAAAAGATCCCCCGTGTAGCTGTTGGGGTAACCACCGTTAGCGAGCACCTATGAAGGCCATCGTGGTACCACGACCTGCCGCCTTTGTCTCCCACGTGCCGATGTTTACACATGGTACTCACCTGAGTCGACCTAGGGGAGGCTCAGGATCGGCTCTTATATCTATCACTCATATTGGCCGTGAGCGGTAATCGAACCGGGGTGGTCGGTTTCGGATGGGCAGCGCTACACTGCCGCTCCCCACTATTGTACATGCGTATGCGCAGGTTCACGCACATACACACCTGCACAGACACACCTGAAGCGTCCACACCACGTGCGCGTTAATTATTGGGTGAGTAGCTTATGGACTAATTGATCACGAAGCGATTAAGATTGAGGTGTTGCCGGTACGCGTTGTAGTAGGAGTAGGAGGGTATCTGCTGCTTCACACTCTGTGGTATTTGGGCCGCGAATTTCAGGTAGGCGGTGATTTTCACGGAATGTTGACGATTTCCATCTGTGAGGTCCGTACCTTCCCCGTGAATTTGTCCGTTTTATTGTCTTCGTGACGAATACAAATTATTTACTCGTCGTATGGTCAGCGATTTACGCAAAATCTCTGCGCGCAAAAAGATGTGAGACCTGAAGAATTGAATACCGGCAGGGCATTAAAAGGCAAATGCCAGTGAATTCCTCGTAAAATATCCGCGATTTACCACGTGGTGAAACTAAAATACATCTTCGTGTTTTCCCTGTGACGTGTAGGTGACGTGCACGTGAAGAGTGATTGATGGTTTTCCGCACGATATTTTTGTGTTTTTGGATAAATTGTAAAAAAATATATTTTCACGTAAAAACGTGACTTTGATTGTGTGACATGCCGGCGATTTCGTCATTGAGAACTTTCCCTGATTTTTTATCGTGATTATCACCGATATCCACGTGGAGATACAACTCATCGAAGTGAACGTAACGCCAAATGTAAGTTACTTTAACACCAAATGTAAGTTACTTTAACACCAAATGTAAGTTACTTTAACACCAAATGTAAGTTACTTTAACGTCAAATGTAAGTTGCTTTAACACCAAATGTAAGTTACTTTAACACCAAATGTAAGTTACTTTAACGCCAAATGTGAGTTACTTTAACGTCAAATGTAATTTACTTTAACACCAAATGTAAATTACTTTAACACCAAATGTAAGTTACTTTAACACCAAATGTAAGTTACTTTAACACCAAATGTAAGTTACTTTAACACCAAATGTAAGTTACTTTAACACCAAATCTAATTTACTTTAACGTCAAATGTAAGTTACTTTAACACCAAATGTAAGTTACTTTAACGTCAAATGTAAGTTACTTTAACACCAAATGTAAGTTACTTTAACACCAAATGGAAGTTACTTTAACACCAAATGTAAGTGACTTTAACACCAAATGTAAGTTACTTTAACACCAAATGTAAGTAACTTTAACACCAAATGTAAGTTACTTTAACGTCAAATGTAAGTTACTGTAACGCCAAATGTAAGTTACTTTAACACCACATGTAAGTTACTTTAACACCAAATGTAAGTTACTTTAACAACAAATGTAAGTTACTTTAACGTCAAATGTAAGTTACTTTAACACCAAATGTAAGTTACTTTAACACCAAATGTAAGTTACTTTAACACCAAATGTAAGTGACTTTAACACCAAATGTAAGTTACTTTAACACCAAATGTAAGTAACTTTAACAACAAATGTAAGTTACTTTAACGTCAAATGTAAGTTACTTTAACGTCAAATGTAAGTTACTTTAACGTCAAATGTAAGTTATTTTAACACCAAATGTAAGTTACTTTAACACCAAATGTAAGTTACTTTAACACCAAATGTAAGTTACTTTAACACCAAATGTAAGTTACTTTAACACCAAATGCAAGTTACTTTAACGTCAAATGTAAGTTACTTTAACGTCAAATGTAAGTTACTTTAACGTCAAATGTAAGTTACTTTAACGTCAAATGTAAGTTACTTTAACACCAAATGTAAGTTACTTTAACACCAAATGTGAGTTACTTTAACACCAAATGTAAGCTACTTTAACACCAAATGTGAGTTACTTTAACACCAAATGTAAGTTACTTTAACACCAAATGTAAGTTACTTTAACACCAAATGTAAGTTACTTTAACACCAAATGTAAGTTACTTTAACACCAAATGTAAGTTACTTTAACACCAAATGTAAGTTACTTTAACGTCAAATGTGAGTTACTTTAACACCAAAAGTAAGTTACTTTAACACCAAATGTAAGTTACTTTAACACCAAATGTAAGTTACTTTAACGTCAAATGTAAGTTACTTTGACGTCAAATGTAAGTTACTTTAACGTCAAATGTAAGTTACTTTAACGTCAAATGTAAGCTACTTTAACACCAAATGTAAGTTACTTTAACACCAAATGTAAGTTACTTTAACACCAAATGTAAGTTACTTTAACACCAAATGTAAGTAACTTTAACACCAAATGTAAGTTACTTTAACACCAAATGTAAGTTACTTTAACGTCAAATGTAAGTTACTGTAACACCAAATGTAAGTTACTTTAACACCAAATGTAAGTAACTTTAACACCAAATGTAAGTTACTTTAACACCAAATGTAAGTTACTTTAACGTCAAATGTAAGTTACTTTAACGTCAAATGTGAGTTACTTTAACACCAAAAGTAAGTTACTTTAACACCAAATGTAAGTTACTTTAACACCAAATGTAAGTTACTTTAACGTCAAATGTAAGTTACTTTAACGTCAAATGTAAGTTACTTTAACGTCAAATGTAAGTTACTTTAACACCAAATGTAAGTTACTTTAACACCAAATGTAAGCTACTTTAACACCAAATGTAAGTTACTTTAACATCAAATGTAAGTTACTTTAACACCAAATGTAAGTTACTTTAACACCAAATGTAAGTTACTTTAACGTCAAATGTGAGTTACTTTAACACCAAAAGTAAGTTACTTTAACACCAAATGTAAGTTACTTTAACACCAAATGTAAGTTACTTTAACGTCAAATGTAAGTTACTTTAACGTCAAATGTAAGTTACTTTAACACCAAATGTAAGTTACTTTAACGCCAAATGTGAGTTACTTGAACACCAAATGTGAGTTACTTGAACACCAAATGTAATTTACTTTAACGTCAAATGTAAGTCTCTTTAACACCAAAAGTAAGTTACTTTAACACCAAATAGAAGTTACTTTAACACCAAATGTGAGTTACTTGAACACCAAATGTGAGTTACTTGAACACCAAATGTGAGTTACTTGAACACCAAATGTAAGTTACTTTAACGTCAAATGTAAGTCTCTTTAACACCAAAAGTAAGTTACTTTAACACCAAATATAAGTTACTTTAACACCAAATGTGAGTTACTTGAACACCAAATGTGAGTTACTTGAACACCAAATGTGAGTTACTTGAACACCAAATGTAAGTTACTTTAACGTCAAATGTAAGTCTCTTTAACACCGAAAGTAAGTTACTTTAACACCAAATATAAGTTACTTTAACACCAAATGTGAGTTACTTGAACACCAAATGTGAGTTACTTGAACACCAAATGTGAGTTACTTGAACACCAAATGTCAGCGATTTTCAGACGAATTGTTAATGATGTCAGCGTGTTTTTCCCCCCACGTACATAGACACACAGTGTATAACACGTGTACTTTTAATGTGCACCTTGCACGTGTGGCCACAGCATGTATCACACGCGCCTTCCCACCTGGCGTGCACACACACGGTGTCGTCACAATCGTCCAAGCCACGGTGTAAACACGCAACTTTATTCGTGTGTTCACAACGACACGAGTCGGGTTCCCGCTTTGGTTTATATACATTAAAACAACGTAACAAGTGAAACTACATGAGTTGAAACTAAATTAAAAAGTTAATTTGGCCAAATGTACTTCTTTATACAAATACCAGGGCACGTTCGCGTTGCTCTCTGCAAAAAAAAAATCATGTTAATTTTCCATCAAGATGCGCGACACTGCAGCATCGACGATGGCTATGTTTGTGTGTGCGGCTCGTGTAATTCACTACGATACGTGATGACATTGATGTCGCGATTGTGCGCTTCCTTACGTGTTAGAAGTTACAAGAAATAGAGTGGAGGCCTCGTGGACACAATTGCCACGTCCCCCTTCCGCACACACACACGCACGCACACGCACGCACGCACACGCGTGCGTGCGTGTGCGTGCGTGTGCACATACGCGTGTCCAACTACGATCCCCGCTCCTCACCAACCCGCATTGACCGGCGTGGTGAAGTATGGCGAGGAGACTAAAAACCCCGCACGACCCCACACGGCGCCGGTCAGACTCCCATCCAGCGGTGGAATGACCACACGGTACACTCGCAATCTGAAACTCGCCAAAATGCAGGCACAGCAGAATAACGTGTGTTCTTCGTGATGTCTGCTTATTTGTATGTACGTGTGTACGTGTGTACGTGTGTACGTGTGTACGTGTGTGTGATGTATCTGTGCGTGCCACGTGTTATATGTACACGTGTACTATAGCTGGGGAGCGGTAGTGTAGTGGTTTGCGCAAGCGCTTCGAACCCGGCCACCCGGGTTTGATTCCCGCTCACGGCCACCAATACAAACGACGATTATCTGAACCAATCCTTGACCTTCCCTAGGTCGACTTAGTCTCAAGTGAGTGCCTAGTGCGGTGTGTAAATATCACCACCAAGGAGACAAAGGCGGCCGGGCGTGGTGCTAGCCACATCACCCCCTCGTGTGCCGTGCCGATCTTCATAGGTGCCCGCTTACAGCACTTGCCCCAAGCAGTCCGTTCTACGCTCCATGGGGGGGTCTTTGTCTTTGTATATATGTGTGTAATGTATCGTTAAACATGCTCGTATTATGTATACGTGTGTGCGTGTCCGTGTGCATGGTGTGATCTTGCTTGTGTGTGTACGTACGTGTGTATGATGTATGTATGCTTGTTGTGTGCATGATCTACATGTGTGTGCGCGCGCGTGTCTCCGTTAGATGTACGGCTTCTCTGCGTTGTGTATGCGTGCACCGAAGCTGGTGTGACGCACGTATGCTTGCCCGTATGATGTGCGTGCCTGTTTCCTCCTACGACATTTACAATGATCGTACTGCTATCGTGACCTGATACACGAGAAATCTTAACATCGTTTCATCCCCTCGGGGCAAACCTCGAGTCGGCGTGTACGGCAGCCGTACGGTCCCGGTAGGTTACGCATGGAGCGTGCGCGCATTGTGTGCAGGCGCGTGCCTCCGTGCACGTCGTCCGCGCGCAGTGTCCGACTCTCTCTGTGTGTGTGTGACCCGAACCACGAGCGTGAATGTGGCCGCGTGGCTCGCTGCTCCGCAGTCGCACGCGTGGGCCGTCGAACGCGACACCGAGAGGCCCAGCCGTTCGCGCCACCGCATTCCTCACTCGATATTGTCCGGTGGGTGGGTGGCTACGCGACAGGGTAGCAGCCGCCACGTCCGGAGCTACGAGACGCTTTGAGCCCTTTGACGTTGCGTGTACGCCGGGTGTGTGAACACGTCCCGAGTCGCTGGCGAGATATGAAGAGGCTGGCAAGTGTCTAGTAGTAGCCACAGCCCACTGTGAGAGGTATACTGGATGCTGTGTACCGGGTGCCGCGTGGGGTGTGACATCTACAAGGAGTCACACGTGACTAGGAGAGAGATGATCTGGGAAGGAGACATGGGAAGGAGCTGGAGAGGAGACAGAGTGTGTAAGGGGCATGCACACGCCGTCCGTAACATGGGGCACGCGGGGCTTACATTCAGCCGGAGCTATCGGAGGCTGAGTTTCGCTGTAAATATTCTCAGCCTACACGTGTACCAGCACACGTGTACCAGCACACGTGTACCAGCCTACACGTGTACCAGCCTACACGTGTATGTATGTTGAACTTCATTCGCTCGGTACGTAGCCAACGGTGCTCATCGGAGGTGGGCGTGTGGATAGCGCACACGTAGTACGCGTGCACGTGGCGAGCATGGCTGGTACGTGTACACGTGTACACACGGGGCGAGGCTCACACACACACACGCGGGGCGATCGTAACAACACGTGGCAAGCACGTGTAAAGAGCACACAGCCTTGTGCATGTATGCAAACACCATCAGCGGTTGCTGAAGAACGGCTCTGTGGTCCTCTCGTCTTAGGTCACCATCACGATTGATGCGAGCGACTGTGAGCGTACAGAGCGAGAGAGCAGCAGCAGCAGCGGTGGTGCAGAGAGAGAGAGACACACAACTGCGGCGCCCTTTCATCTCACTTCTGGCGGTCCATCACATTTTGCTCAAATATATTTCGACGAAGACCTACGAGACAAACGAGAGGGGCCACGGTGCACCTTGGACGTGTGTACACGTGTGTGTGTGTACACGTGTGTGTGTGTACACGTGTGTGTGTGTACACGTGTGTGTGTGTGTACACACATGGGGAGCATGGGGAGCGATAGCTTAGCGGTTAGCGCTACGCTGCGCTATGAACCTGGCGACCCGGGTTCGATTCCCGCTCACGGCCAACACCAGTGACGATTATCAGAACTGGTCCCGGGCCTCCTCTAGGTCGACTCAGCCTCAAATGAGTACCTGGTGCGGTGTATAAAAACATTGCCACTGGGGAGACTAAGGCGGTCGGGCGTGGTGCTGGCCACCCACCCCCTCGTGTACCGTTCCGGCCTTCATAGGTGCTCGCTAACAGCACTTGCCCCTACAGTCTGTTGAGGCTATATGGGGGATCTTTGTTTATCTTTGTTACGTGTGCGTGTCTGCGTGTCGTTCGAAACGGACGCTATAATATTTTCTTACGGTGATAATGATGTTATAATTATGTTGTTGTTAGGCTTTTCTCTTCATTTACAAATTTCATTTCCAGCGTTTGCCGCACACGTGTGCGCAAATACGCGCACACGTGTGTGCACGTGTGCGCACACACGTGCACCGCATGAATAATGCAAGTAAGACTCTATCAGGCTCTGCATTATTAATGTTGGGTAAGGCAATATAGACGACACGACGGATGAGAGGAGCGAACTCTCTCCCCTTACACAAGGCAAAGACAAAGATTTCCCGTGTAGCCTTAACAGAACGTTGAAGCTAGTGCTGTTAGCGAACACCTATGAAGGCCGACACGGCATACGGAGTGGGTGGTTGGCCAACACCAAAGTACGCATCGCACCAGGTACTCATTTGAAGCTGAGTCGACCTAGAAGAGGCCCGGGAACCAGTTCAGATAATCGTCACTGGTGGTGGTCGTGAGCGGGAATCAAACTCGGGTCGTCCGGTTCGTAGCGCCGCGCGCTAACCGCTCCACCGCCGCTCTTACACAAATCACTCCAGCCACACACTCGTGTGTCATTGTTACAGACGTGTGCGGGTATTTGTGTAAGTATGTGTGTAGGTAGGGGGTGGTGGTGGTGGTGTATGTGGAGACAAAGGCGGTCGCGCGTGGTGCTCCTCACAATACCCACCTCGTGTGCCGTGCCGGCATTCAGAGATTGACAGCACTTGCCCCAGCAGTCTGTACATAACACTTGGTAACACAGCACGTGCCCCTACAGCCTGTGTACAGGCTATACGTGGGGGTCTTTGACGATATGTACGTATGTGGCTGTAGGAATATTTGTGGGGAGCGGTGGTGTAGCGGTTAGCGCTACGCTGCGCTATGAACCCGGCGACCCGGGTTCGATTCCCGCTCACGGCCAACATCAGTGACGATTATCTGAACCGGTCCCGAGCCTCCCCTAGGTCGACTCAGCCTAAAATGAGTACCTGGTGCGGTGGATAAAAACATCGCCACTGGAGAGACAAAGGCGGTCGGGTCGGGCGTGGTGCTGGCCACCCACCCCCTCGTGTACCGTTCCGGCCTTCATAGGTGCTCGCTAGCAGCACTTGCCCCTACAGTCTGTTAAGACTATATTTACTATATATTTACGCGATATAACCCAAAAACCTCTATTATGGATGATATTGTTCGCGAAAGCCTACGTGTTAAACTATACGGGGGTCTTTGTTGGTATATTTGTGAGTATAATGTACGGTTATACATTTGTCTATAGGTACGTGTCTGTAGGTACGTGTCTATAGGTACGTGTCTATAGGTACGTGTCTATAGGTATGTTTGATATGGTGTGCGTGTTTTTGCCTGTATAGGTATGTGATTAAGTATGTATCTATATGAATGTGTGATTAGTGTGTGCGTGTATGTTTAAATGTTATAGTAGGAAGTGCGTTATCCTTATCTTGTGTATACTTGTGTGTGTGTATGTGTGTGTATGTGTGTATGTATGTGTGTGTATGTATGTGTGTATGTGTATGTGTGTATATGTGTGTGTATGTGTAGGTGTGTATGTGTGTGCATGTGTGTATGTATGTGTGTGTATGTGTGTATGTGTGTGTGTATGTGTGTGTATGTGTGTATGTATGTGTGTGTATGTGTGTAAGTATGTGTGTGTATTTGTGTATGTGTGTATGTGTGTGTATGTGTGTGTTTGTATGTATGTGTGTGTTTGTATGTATGTGTGTATGTGTATACAGTCGACCCGTGGCACTTGGGTCTGCCCCGTGACCTCCTGCCAGCGGGCGTTCGACACTTCACGTGGCCTCAAGGTGCACATGGCCTGGCACAAGCGTCGTGGTGACGTCACCGCCACTTAGTGGCGAATGGCGGTTGTTGTTGTTTGTATGTATGTGTGTTGTTTTCATAGGTGCTCGCTAACGCACGTGCCCCAACAGTCTGCAACGGTATCTTTGTCGTCGTGCTCTATGTATGTTGAACTTCTTTCGCACCCTACGTAGCCTACCGTGCTAATCGGATTTGCTATGTGTTTGTGTCTGCCTCTCTATTTGTGTGTGTCCCGTAATTTCCGACACGAGGTTAACACTTCCTTAACGAGAGAGACAACAAAACAATTAACGTGGCGGTCATTCTCTCGTTCCGTGGCGACTCGCCTGCACCTCCCGCATCCCGGCAGCTGCAGCAACTGCTGCTGCTGAGACCCTCTGCCCCTGCGTCTTACACACACAAACCTCAGCTCCACACGACACATCGTCTCAAATGCCGCTACCAGAATCCGTACCCGCGCCCGGAGCCGTCCGTCCCTAGGGTACGGCGAATCGGGCGACCGCCCCGAGCCCCGCGCTTTCGAGGGGGGGGGGCGCTTTCACGTCACGGTGTAAGATGTGGTACTTCCAGTTTAGTTTGAATGCGTTGTGGGGGGGGGGGGGCACACGGTGTGTGAGTCGCCCCGGGCCCTAAACCCTCTTATCGACGGTCCTTGCCCGCACCCGTACACAAGATCGCGTCTCCCCCACTCCCGTCACTCCGATCCATCGCTACCGGCTCCCGATCCAACCCCGAATCAATGTCAAGATCGCACGCACCGTGCTCACGTTCGTCCATGGAATCCCTGCCACCTGCCTCTCCCCCCCCCTCTCATCTCACTCTGTCCATGTGTGTAGAGGGTTTGTGTGTAAGTAAAACATTGTCTTAAAATAATTCGAGTATCGATTTCACTGTGGTTAGGCTGCATTGCAATGGTTTATACGTGGCAGTATAGCAGATGTATTGCATCCATCTGCGCGGAGTTTTGACTGTTACCCCCTCGTGTGCGCGATGAGTTTCCTCCAGCTTCTCCGGATGATTTCTCCCACACGAAGCCAAACTTTACATGAATGTAATTGGCCAAACATCCCAAATATAGTTTAACACGTAGGCTTTCGCGACCAATATCATTCATAATACAGGTTTTCCTTTTTGGGTTAAATCGCGTAAATATAAAAGTGTCGTTACACCGACCACCACCCGACACAGCCAATTAGTAAGGTTTGTCACGTAAGCAGAACATGCTACTCGTTACCAGTACAGCACACCGGTGTGTTGGAGAGCAAATCCACAACATTGACAATCCCAAATGTAGCAGGACCCTCCTGACAGAGTCTTGAGACTCATTGATGGCGCTAGTGGTGTGCCCATGGCGTGGTCAAGTACCTTGGCGAGTGTGGCTGATCCACGATGTAACGATGATGTCGCTTCATGGACTGGTGACAGCAATGTGGCAGACGAGAAGACGAATTATTTGAGCGTGAACTTGAACAAGAGGTAGGGAGCCGACAGTTCACGCGGCCGGCTAGACGTCGTCTCAGGGCAGCAGCAGAGAAGGAGCAACCTCTCACTAAGCCAAGGTTGAATTGAGTGCTTTTACAGAGCGCCTTTGTTTGCTGGGGCGAAGAGCACGTGGACAGGAGGGGAGTAGAGTGAGATGAGAGGGGAGAGGCAGGAGAGTGTGTGGAGGGGAGTAGAGTGAGATGAGAGGGGAGGTAGGAGAGTGCGTAGAGGGGAGTGAAGTGAGATGAGAAGGGGGAGGTAGGGGAGAGCGTGAAGGGGAGTGGAGTGACATGAGAGTGAGATGAGAGTGAGATGAGAGATGAGAGTGAGATGAGAGATGAAAGTGAAATGAGAGGAGTAGAGAGAGATGAGAGTGGGATGAAAGATGAGAGTGAGATGAGAGTGAGATGAGAGATGAGAGTGAGATGAGAGTGAGATGAGAGTGAGATGAGAGATGAGAGTGAGATGAGAGATGATAGGAGTAGAGAGAGATGAGAGTGAGATGAGAGTGAGATGAGAGTGAGATGAGAGGGGAGAGTGAGATGAGAGAGAGATGAGAGTGAGATGAGAGTGAGTTGAGAGATGAGAGTGAGATGAAAGTGAGATGAGAGTGAGATGAGAGGGGAGAGTGAGATGAGAGATGAGAGTGAGATGAGAGATGAGAGTGAGATGAGAGTGAGATGAGAGAGAGATGAGACTGAGCTGAGAGATGATAGGAGTAGAGAGAGATGAGAGTGAGATGAGAGATGAGAGTGAGATGAGAGGAGTAGAGAGAGATGAGAGTGAGATGAGAGATGAGAGTGAGATGAGGGGGTGCGTAGGGGATGAGTCCATGGAGGATCTTGAAGAAGACGTGGTGCGACATTAGGATTGGAATGGGAGCCAGCGGAGCGATCCGATAACACTGGTGATGCGCCCTTGTTTATGGGCGCGGGTGATGTGCCTTAGGATCATTCAGAATTTAGAGAGGAGGGCTTTTGGGAGACCGCCGATGCGCGATTTGCGAGGTTCAAGGCAGCATGACCGTACGTAGCCAAGCGTGCGAATCGGGGGTACGGGGGAAGGACAACCACCTACACATAAGTTCTAAACAGATTCGTTTTCAATCTCGGTTTAAAAGTGCATAGCTCTCGTGGCTTCCTAACATCGGTAGGAAGAGCGTTCCAGACGGCCGCAGAAACGCGTCTGAAAGCGCCGCGCGATGCTGTGAGTGCCGCCTTTGTTCGACGGCTTCCCAGAAGCCGCCGCTGCGAGGATGGGAGATCCGCACGGTGTTGTGGCTCATTTGTGGCGAGCACTTTGTGTGCAAATGATGCTGCCATTCACGGGCGAGGGTCTCAGCAGCAGCTCGGGCAAGGAGACGGCGGGAGATGTTTGCGCTGATGGAGGCGTGAGGTCCGGCAGAGCTTTAGGGGTTGAGGGTGAGAGCTCGGGATCAGTGACGGTTCCAAAGGTTTGCGCGTGCGCTCTCTGCTCGCGGAATGCCCGGATTCAGAAGCCGTCCGCTCAAACTGGAGTCGTCCATAGGTGTGGCGGCTTTGCGCGTGAAGAGCACGTCCGCTTGGGCGATGCTTATTTTGGTGGAGAAGGTTCGGATCGGTCCGAGATGGGACCGCGTCAAGGCGCAGAGCGCGGCGGCGTGCGGCAAGGTTGTCGCGTGAGTGGAAGTCAGTGGACGCGCGTCCAATCGTGCGTCTGCCCACGCGGACACGTTGGTTCACGTTGGTTCACGTTGGTTGACGTTGGTAGCCGAGGGCGAGGAGTAGGCACGTCGAGATGAGCAGTGGAGGTGGGGGGGGGTCGAGGTTGGAGGCTCGCGGGGCGCCACCTCGCAGGGGGCTTTCTGCCACGAGGGCCGTCGTCCCCTTGTTTGGTGACGCAGAGGGGAGCGCCTGGAGAGGCAGGGGTGGAGACAGGAGGGCTCGCGGAGGCGACTACAACAGGGGGGGGGGGGGGGGGGTGGGCATGGAAGCGCTCGCGGAGGCCGGAGTGGTCTTTGTTGCGGAAAAAAAGTAGCGGCCGAGGTCCAGGAGAGACATTCACGACCACAGATGGAGGGTCACTGTCCCTTCAGGAGGGCCACGTGAAAGGGCTGCGTTGACACCAGGCACGAGTGCTAATGGTAGTGCACGCAATGCTGTGGTGATGGTGCGGTGCATCGATGGTGGTTGTAATTACAATTTTGGTACATTTAGATTGTTGTTCCATCCCCCGCACCTCCGATTGGCGCGGTTGGCTGTGTACGGTGTGAAAGAAGCTCAACATACCTACGTAATGCACCCATAAATAATTGCAACGTTATCATCACCGTCATCATCTGTCGTGCCGGACGAAGGTCTCCGTGCGCCGTCGTTATCCACCGCGATGTGACATTGCACCCAGCACCTGCCCACGAGCTCCCTCCCATCGTCTTGTCGGGCGCGTTCCCCTCCCCTTAGCTGCCGCTCCGTGCTCAGTCTCGACCACCGGGTCGTGAGGCGCCCTATCCGAGCCTACTCACCGATCTTTAAAGTTGTAATTATTTTGTCTTTCACCCGCGACGGATGTTCTCTATTCCTCGTGCCCCTCCACCTCTCCCTCTCTCTCTCTCTCTGCCTCGCGATGCAATTCCAAGCGTGCGTCGCTCCACGCTCCGATGCGCGTCGTCGTCAAGTTCACGTTCTGCGTTTCTCGCTCACCGACCGTGATCCGTGTCCTAGCGGGCCCTGCTCGGCGCCGAGTGCCCATGGCGAGTGCCACGTGCGCGACCGCAGCGACATCCGCCGCAGTCTGGCCGAACCCGAGCGCAGGTCACACGCGGAATGTTAAACGGCAACCATTTGGTAGAATCGGTTTTCGGTTCCGAAAAGTTGAGGAACCGGTCGTCGTTCCGGGAGGATTTGTGAGTATGAAGCGGGGCTTACCCACGCTTTACCCCACCACACGACGCCTGCTGACCACCCCCCCCCCCCCACCACATTGTTCCAACCACCGCGCCCGGGAGATGGAATGGAACCACTGGGAATCCTCTGGATCCAGCAATTCCGCGTTGCGCGCGGCAGCTCCCTTCGCGTCTCAGTCTGAAAGGTCACACCGCGTTATTTTCAGTGCGAGACATTTCTCTGCGTACTTCAATCCGGTAAACGTCCATAGTCTACCGGGGGGTTCTCGACCCTCCGGCCATGCGGTTGCCGGTAACGCAACATCGATTTGATCGATTTGTTCGATCGGTTTAAACCATTGCGAGGATCCATCAATGCGTCCGCAACAGCGCGACAGGCAGGCTCGGGACTCGAACCGTGGCGCCGTGAAGACAAAACGTCCTCCCAACCAGGTTCATTCCGTCGTGGTCAAGGGCACAGGTCGAGTTTGGGACGGGGGGGGGGTGGTAGCGGGTTTGAGGGGGAGGGGATAGAGGGGGGGGGTGAATTACGGATAGAGACGTAGGGGACGTTGTGAGGATAGTGGGGATCGAGGGGGTAGGCTGCAATAGGGGGCCGGTGGAGGAGAGTAGACACGGGGACACGCGTCTGAAGAGGAGCTCTGCTGGATTATGGGACCATCCTGGCCTCGCAGATCAAGCAATTACATCATCAACGGGGCTCTAATCGGCTTTGCGTGCTCCAATCGGCAGATGCGCTGCGCCCCTTATAATCCGCGCGCCTCCGCTAACCCGATAACCAACACGACGCATAAATTGCAGCGTCGCCCGCGTCCGCGACCAGTTACAGCGGCTGTCCCCGTTACGGCGACGAGGCCCGGCTGGGCCGGACTCAGCCTTGTCGCTCGCCGCAAGAACGCGGTGTGGGAGAGAGAGAGAAGGGAAAAGGGGTAGCGAGAGAAGGAGTCGAGAGAGAGAGAGCGAGAAGGCATCGTAGTCGTATTTGTTTTGTTGAATGGTTCGCGTAGAACGCGCCACGCGACGCGCATTTGGCCTCTCCGACGGTTCTCATTTTTTTATTGGGAGGATGAAGGTGACGACGTCGACGCCTGCGTTGACGGTGATGGTGAGGAGCAGGAGGCGGATGAGCACTGTGAGTCCGCGCTAGGGGTGAGGAAGCGAGGGTTCCAGCGCAGAGGAGGAGGCGGCGGCGGCGGCGCCCCGCTCGGCTCCTCCTCGGCGCGCGGTGCCGTGCCGGGCGCAGTGCCGGGCGCCGCGTCTAGAGCGAGAGGCTCATTTGCATTTGCTGCAGAGCCAGCCAGATGGGTCTGCACCCCCTCCCTACCACCAACACCCAACCCCCACCGCACACCCCGTCTCTCCCCTCTGCGCCCCCTCCCCAAACCATCTCTCCATCCCCCCCCAACTCTCCCGTCAGCGTTCGAACGCTTGCAGCAGTCACCCATATGCCACCCTCCACCCCCCCTGTGCCTCCCTCCCTCCCTCCTCCGCCCCTCTCTCTCTCTGTGATAGCTCCCCCTTATAGACGCGGCTCCCTCCTCCCTTCCTCCTCCTCCTCCCACGCACACAATACCCGCGTCGCTGCCTCCACTCTGCCTCCACTCTCCCCGCAGTCTCCGTGCACAGGCGCGGCGCAGTGGCCGCGCATGCAAGGGGCTGCTGCTTTGTGGTCGCGGCGAGGGTGGCACAGAGATGCGGGAGACGAGCAGGAGGGCGGCGGCTGCGGCTGCTGCTGCTGATGATGATGAAGATGCCGCTGATGCTGAAGCTTCTGCTGCTGCTGATGGCGGGGGTGGTGGTGTTGCTGATGGTGATGATGATGATGCCGGATAGCTGCACACTCAGGTGAGTGTCCAGCTCATCTCACGACGTAGAGAGAGGAACGGAGAACGGTGACAGGGAATGTCACCCGTGGGTGGTGACGCGCAGTGGTCACCCTCATGGTGCCGATTACGGCAATGCCGACGATGATGATGATGATGTTAATGCTGATAATGTGATGATGTTAATGCTGATAACAATGATTATTCTGTTTATATAGATACTGTGGAACATGATGATGACTCTCGTGAAATTATGATGATGATATATCCCCCGTAACTGACGGTCATTGCCATCGTGTTACATTATTGTGATGATGATGGTGATGATGGTGATGATGGTGATGATGGTGATGATGCTTTTTAATTATCGAGCCGCAGCTGCTGTTGCTACTCATAATCGTTCGAATGATGATCCATAATTCAACCGATGATGATTCCAGCCTTTTATGATTCCGTTGTTTAAGAAGATGAGGATGATGTTGATAATGATAACAATTGAGACGATTCGGTTGATGAAAATGATTATTTCTCTGATGATGGTGATACGTCAGCTGTTGCTAATAATGATTGAGCTGGTGATAATTCGGATGTTGAGATATATGATGAGTTTAACGAAAGCAAAGACAACGAGCAATCGAATGATGATTCAATTAATCCGATTGTGGTTCAGTTCATGCGTTTGCTGATTATGATGACGATGGTCAAGATGATGCAGATGATTGAACTATCGATCATCGAGCTGATTGATGATCGTGAGCTCCCCAGACTTGCCTCCCTGTCGTGATCGTGGTGAGTGGTGAGTGAGTGTCGTGTATGTGGTGAGTGATTGTATGGAGCGTGGTGAGTGAGTGGTGAGTATAAGTGAGTGTGGTGAGTGAGTGGTGAGTGGTGGTGAGTGAGTGTGGTGTGTGAGTGATGGTGAGTGAGTGGTGAGCGTGATGAGTGAGTGGTCAGTGTGGTGAGCGAGTGAGTGGTGAGTGAGTGTGGTGAGTGGTGAGTGAGTGGTGAGTGAGTGGTGAGTGAGTGTGGTGAGTGGTGAGTGAGTGTGGTGAGGAGTGAGTGAGGATGGTGAGTGGTGAGTGAGTGTGGTGAGGAGTGAGTGGTGAGTGAGTGTGGTGAGGAGTGAGTGGTGAATGAGTGTGGTGAGTGATGGTGAGTGAGTGTGGCGAGTGGTGAGTGAGTGGTGAGTGAGTGGTGAGTGAGTGTGGTGAGTGTGGTGAGTGAGTGATGGTGAGTGAGTGGTGAGTGCGTGTGGTGAGGAGTGAGTGGTGAGTGAGTGATGGTGAATGAGTGGTGAGTGAGTGGTGAGTGTGGTTAGTGAGTGTGGTGAATGAGTGATGGTGAGTGAGTGGTGAGCGTGATGAGTGAGTGGTCAGTGTGGTGAGCGAGTGGTGAGTGAGTGTGATGGTGAGTGAGTGGTGAGTGATGGTGAGTGAGTGGTGAGTGCGAGCTCAGCTGACTTGGGACTCGCGCTTTGTCTCGGCTCCTCCTACTGTACATGCGCATGGACGCTCCACTCACTCGCCGCCGCCTCCTCCTCATCCTCCTCCCTCCGCCTCCTCTCTCCTCCCTCCTCTCCTCCTCCTTTCTCTCGCTCCTCTCCCTCCTCCACTCTCCTCCTCCCTCCTTTCTCTCGCCGCTCTCTCGCCGAGTCCCTTTCTCAAAGCTCTCTCTCCGTCCTCCTCTCTCCCTTTCTCTCCCCACCTCGCTCCATTCACCGCTCGTCTTGTGTATTTCTCCATCTCCCCATTCATTTTATTTTTCGCTCTCCCCACCTGTCCCCTCTGCTCGCTCTGCCTCTCTCCCTGTACCCTTGTCACGCATATCCGTGCCTCTCCCTTCTGCTCTGTCTTTCTGCGCTGTCTTTCTGCGCTGTCTTTCTCCCCATTTCTCGCTTTCTCTCGTTCGACCTCTCTCCTCTCTCGCGGTGGCTCTCCCCTCATCCGCATTTCCTCATCCCCCCTCTGTCTCCTCCGTCTCTCTTCCGTTCTCTCCGTGATCTCCCTCTGTCATTTAAAACTCCTCTCGCTCCGTCTCTCTTATCGACGCACGCACACACACGCGGCGTTGGTGTCAACAACGTGACCACTCTCATCACACTCGGCCGTCCGCTCTTCGTGTTCACAGCGGACCTTGATTTAATGTGCTACAATTAAGGCACGCGGTGAATGCCAAGAGCGGTGTCGACATCTGCGATGCGTTGTCGTGCATACGTGACCCGTCCGTCTTTGTCTCTCTCTCTGTATCTCTCTCGCGCGCGCGCGCTCACCGCTGCGCGCCGCAGGATGCGTCCCCAGCTTGCGGTGCGCGTGATTTCAGAGCTCACGAATTCAGCCGGCGTTTGTGCTTTTTGCTGCATTGCATAATCGTGGTGAACGCGGCCACGGCGCTGCTAAGAAGAGCGAGCCGAGCTGCGCCCGTTCGTCACGATGGGGGTCGTCGTACCTGGTCAGCTCATCTTCGTGTGTTAAAGAAAATGTATATTTAAATTTGTTATCAATTATTATTATTATCCACCCCCCCAACATCAAACTAGCAAGCCAGTCTGTTGAGGGAGCCTCCCGGTTTCTGCTGGAAGGTTGCGCACAGAGAAACGTGCGCACGCAAAATGCGCAAAGATGCGGGCGCTCGAGTCAACAGCGCCGGTGCGAATCGTACAGCGACTTCGCGTCGGGGCTGTGATGTTTGTTACAAATATTTATTTCCGCCCAACCCCAATCCCCTTTCTCCAATCTTGGGGGAAAAAAAATCTTCACAGGGCTGGGCACTGGCGATGGGCAGTTGCGTGGTAAGTTTCGGAGCATTTTTTGGTGTCGGGTTAAAAGCTCAGATCTTTTTCATGTTGTTGTTGTTGTTGTTATTGTTGTAATGTTTTCGCGTAAACATCGCGAATTGTCCGCGTACAGGCGGACAGGCGGACGTACGGACGAACACCCAGGCAGGCAGATTGAATGTTTCCCCGGCACGGCAATCAGTAGGCGAGCGGCTCCCTTTTGAAAAAAACGGGACAAAAAGCAAAGCGTAATGCATTATTGATGCGGCGGCGCCCACCACACAATGTCCCACGCGTACCACAGTAGCAGCAGCAGCAGCAGCCTTGTTAAAAAGCCGGCTTGCGTGTCAAGGAGTGCGATACGCAGCACATGGCACAATGGAGCGACTCGGGGTGTGATGACACCCCCCCCCCCCCCCCCCCCATCATCATCATCGCGTCCTCAACCCGAACACGTCCACTCGCCCCGACATGTGACAACGCAGTGAGCAGCTGGTGATGATGCCCATGACGATGTTGCCCATGACGATGTTGCGCATGATGATGATGATGATCACAAATTTTGCAAAGCGTCACCGCCCTGCGGTTCGTCTCCACAAAGCCGGTCGCGTTTGTCCTCGCGGTGAAGGGGAAGCCGTGAAACAAGCGAGTGCTGTAAGTCGAGGTGAGAGTCCGATTGTCTGTCTGTGTGCGCGAGAGAGAGAGATCAGTCGGGGCGCATGAGTCGGTGGGGGGAAATTCCACATTCGTGTGGCGGGGAGCTAATAAATGTACACAACGCGACGAGCGCTGATTTCTCGCAGCGGCGCCGGCTTTGCCGAGTCGGCCTCCCCCGGCCCCCCGTGAATCGAACCGGGAAGTTTTCATGTCGAGGGCAGTGGCAATGTGGAATGTCCATCACTAGCTCGGAGCCGTGAAGGCGAGCGCTCGGGTTGGCTGTTACAAAGGCAATCTTTGCCGGTTTGCATTTTCTCTGATTCTGCCAAACATTAATTCTTAGAATGAATAACAACCCCGATCAGGTAATCAGGATTTTTTTTTTAAATCAAATTAATCGCCGTAAGGGAAATGTATTTTATGTTTGCGATTAAACGAATTCACTAATTTTCTTAATAATCTCGATTTGAAGCTTTCGTGACTGCAGGCGTCCATACACTAAGTGCGAGGGTAATAAGACAAGCCCTTGCCGCAACAATCACAAGACAAGCCCTTGCCCCAACAATAACAAGACAAGCCCTTGCCGCAACAATAATAAGACAAGCCCTTGCCGCAACAATAATAAGACTAGCCCTTGCCCCAACAATAACAAGACAAGCCCTTGCCGCAACAATAATAAGACAAGCCCTTGCCCCAACAATAACAAGACAAGCCCTTGCCCCAACAGTAACAAGACAAACCCTTGCCCCAACAGTAACAAGACAAGCCCTTGCCCCAACAGTAACAAGACAAGCCCTTGCCCCAACAATAACAAGACAAACCCTTGCCCCAACAGTAACAAGACAAGCCCTTGCCCCAACAATAATAAGACAAGCCCTTGCCCCAACAATAACAAGACAAGCCCTTGCCCCAACAGTAACAAGACAAGCCCTTGCCCCAACAATAACAAGACAAGCCCTTCCCCCAACAATAACAAGACAAGCCCTTCCCCCAACAATAATAAGACAAGCCCTTGCCCCAACAATAACAAGACAAGCCCTTGCCCCAACAATAACAAGACAAGCCCTTGCCCCAACAATAATAAGACAAGCCCTTGCCCCAACAGTAACAAGACAAGCCCTTGCCCCAACAGTAACAAGACAAGCCCTTGCCCCAACAATAACAAGACAAGCCCTTGCCCCAACAGTAACAAGACAAGCCCTTGCCGCAACAATAACAAGACAAGCCCTTGCCGCAACAATAACAAGACAAGCCCTTGCCCCAACAATAACAAGACACACCCTTGCCCCAACAATAATAAGACAAGCCCTTGCCCCAACAATAACAAGACAAGCCCTTGCCGCAACAATAACAAGACAAGCCCTTGCCCCAACAGTAACAAGACAAGCCCTTGCCCCAACAATACCAAGACAAGCCCTTGCCCCAACAATAACAAGACAAGCCCTTGCCCCAACAATAACAAGACAAGCCCTTGCCCCAACAATAACAAGACAAGCCCTTGCCCCAACAGTAACAAGACAAGCCCTTGCCCCAACAATAACAAGACACACCCTTGCCCCAACAATAATAAGACAAGCCCTTGCCCCAACAATAACAAGACAAGCCCTTGCCGCAACAATAACAAGACAAGCCCTTGCCACAACAGTAACAAGACAAGCCCTTGCCCCAACAGTAACAAGACAAGCCCTTGCCCCAACAATAACAAGAAAAGCCCTTGCCCCAACAATAACAAGACAAGCTCTTGCCCTAACAACCTCAAAGAGGCTATATGTGGGATCTTTGTCTTTTTGTATATAAATCTGTATATATTTTTGTATATTTGCGTGATTGTACGTGTTTTTTTACACGTATGTGCCGAATTTATATCTTGCAAGTCCGTGTACGTATAATCGTACGTGCACGTGTACGGCGATTGTGGTGCGGAGAGCGGTGGCGCTACGGTTAGCGCACTGCGGATCCCGGCATTTCAATTAAATTCCCGACCACGGCTGCCGTCAGTGGCGAGTTGCATCACAACTTGCCCCTGGGCATCATCTGGCGTCGAGTGAAGAACAATACCCGCTGCTCCAGCGAGACAAAGGTTGTGCGTGGGGCGTGGTTATGCCTACACCGCGCGCGACGCGAGCAATTTCAGGCCTTAATAGGTGCTCGCCAATAGCACTCTGCCCCCCAACAGTCTGCAGGGCTACATGGGGGATCTTTGTATGTTTTCGTATGTTCGTGTGTGTGTGTAGTGTAAATTAGAGGTGACGTGACCGCGTGCGTTTTGCTGCATTGCGTGACGCGTGGGGGCGCGGACATCAAGTGGACGGGATTTCCTGATGGTGGTGGTGGTGGTGAATGTGGTGATGGTTGTGATGATGATGGTGGTGATTGTGATGATGGTGGTGGTGATGATGGAAGTGGTCGTTATGACGATGATGGCTGTGATGTTGATGATAGTGGCGGTGATGATGGTTCCAATGATGATGCAATTTTTAAAACATATATATTTTTACTATGATTATTTCATATTTTTTCTTCTCTATCATAGCTTCAATAATCGTCGTTATTTTTTCCGCCGATTCCGCTACTGATGCTTGTTCTAATCGATATATTCTTCTCGCAGTGCTTTTTATGATGACCATGTCATTGTTGCGTCTTCTCGCCGTCCGCGGCTATTTCACGCAGCGATCCGCATTGCGGATATGACCCGCCTGTGTACATGTATCGCTCTGACTTTTAAACAATAAAATATTACTAAAATGCCCAACTCCTTTTGCAAAGACGTTTCAATTAAACGTAAACGTATTAAATACTGTTTTTGATGTTGTTGTTGTTTTAATTGTGTGTGTGTGTATATCCACCACCTTATGGTTGAGCAGTGGTGCAGTGGTTAGCGCACTGCGCTAAGGACCAAGTCCACCTGAGTTCGATTTCCGGCCACGGCTAACATCAGTGGCGAGTGATATCAGAACCGGTCCTGCGTCCACTCCCAGCGACGATCGCGGTGAAGTATGGTCAAACAATCCCCACGGCCGCGTCGGTCGTGAGGAGGCCTTCATCCAGCAATGGATTAATTGCTAATTAATTCTTTGATAAAACGCCTGTGCATTATTTAAAAAACAAACTTTATGCGTTAGGTGTACATACACATGCTTTGTGGGAAATCAACAGCCGTTGAAGTATGGTGAAACGGGGGGGGGGGGGGGGGCACGAGAATGTGGCATGTCCACCACTGAAGATGCCCGTGGTGTAGTTACGCCCTGCTGGAGATGGAGACCCCCTGCCGCTCGCCTCGTCCACACTCGAACGTCAAGGGACGACGTTCACAGCGCGCCTCTCTGCGCCTAAGATTCCGCCGTGGTAATGAGGCTGTGGAGGAGGCTGTGGAGGAGGCTGCGGAGGAGGCTGTGGAGGAGGCTGCGGAGGAGGCTGTGGAGGAGGCTGTGGAAGAGGAGGTCTTCACACTCTCACGGCGCGCACACAACAACCCGGCCAACCGTCGTGTTCGTGTCGCGGAGAAGTCGCGACGGAGCCGTCCGCACAGACACGCGCGCCCGCCCGCAGTCACGCACGCCGACATACACACACAAAGACAAATACATACACACGCCGACATACACACACACACAAAGACAAATACATACACATGCCGACATACACACACACAAAGATAAATACATACACACGCCGACATACACACACACAAAGACAAATACATACACACGCCGACATACACACACAAAGACAAATACATACACACGCCGACATACACACACACACACAAAGACAAATACATACACGTGCCGACATACACACACACAAAGATAAATACATACACACGCCGACATACACACACACAAAGACAAATACATACACACGCCGACATACACACACACAAAGACAAATACATACACACGCCGACATACACACACACACACACAAAGACAAATACATACACACGCCGACATACACACACACACACAAAGACAAATACATACACACGCCGACATACACACACACAAAGACAAATACATACACACGCCGACATACACACACACACAAAGACAAATACATACACACGCCGACATACACACACACAAAGACAAAGACAAAATACACACAACACACGTTACACAGTCACACACACACACACACAAAGACAAATACAAAATACACACACGTTACACAGTCACGCACACACAAAGACAAAATACACACACACGTTACACAGTCACACACACAGAGACAAATACAAAATACACACACACACGTTACACAGTCACACACACACAAAGACAAATACACACACACGTTACACAGTCACACACACACACAGACAAATACAAAATACACACACACGTTACACAGTCACACACACAAAGACAAAATGCACACACACGTTACACAGTCACACACACACACACAAAGACAAATACAAAATACACACACGTTACACAGTCACGCACACACAAAGACAAAATACACACACGTTACACAGTCACACACACACAGACAAATACAAAATACACACACACGTTACACAGTCTCACACACACACAAAGACAAATACACACACACGTTACACAGTCACACACACACACAGACAAATACAAAATACATACACACACACGTTACACAGTCACACACACAAAGACAAAATGCACACACACGTTACACAGTCACACACACACACACAAATACAAAATACACACACACGTCACACACACACAGACAAATACAAAATACACACACACACGTTACACAGTCACACACACACAAAGACAAAATACAAAATACACACAACACACGTTACAGTCACACACACATAGACAAATACAAAATACACACACACGTTACACAGTCACACACACACAGACAAAATACACACAACACACGTTACACAGTCACACACGCACAGATAAATACAAAATACACACACGTTACACAGTCACACACACATAGACAAATACAAAATATACACACACGTTACACAGTCACACACACACAAAGACAAATACACACACGTTACACAGTCACACACACAAAGACAAAATACACACACACACGTTACACAGTCACACACACACAAAGACAAATACAAAATACACACACACGTTACGCAGTCACACACACAGGCAAATCCAAAACACACAACACACGTTACAGTCACACACACAGACATACAAAATACACACACACACGTTACACAGTCACACACACAGACAAAATACACACACGTTACACAGTCACACACACACACAGACAAAATACACACACACGTTACACAGTCACACACACACAAATACAAAATACACACACACACGTTACACAGTCACACACGCACAGACAAAATACGCACACGTTACACAGTCACACACACACAGACAAAGACAAATACACACACACACGTTACACAGTCACACACACACACAAATACAAAATACACACACACGTTACACAGTCACACACACAAAGACAAATACACACACACGTTACACAGTCACACACACACAGACAAATACAAAATACACACACATGTCACACAGTCACACACACACAAAGACAAATACACACACACGTTACACAGTCACACACACAAAGACAAAATACACACACGTTACACAGTCACACACACACAGAGACAAAATACATACACACGTTACACAGTCACACACACACAAAGACAAAATACACACACGTTACACAGTCACACACACACAAAGACAAATACAAAATACACACACACGTTACACAGTCACACACACAAAGACGAAATACACACACGTTACACATTCACACACACACAAATACAAAATACATACACACGTTACACAGTCACACACACAAAGACAAATACAAAATACATACACACGTTACACAGTCACACACACAGACAAATACACACACGTTACACAGTCACACACACACAAAGACAAAATACACACAAATACAAAATACATACACACACACGCTCACACAAGCAAAGATATATACATACATACACATGCGAACGCACTCACACCAACACAAAGACAAAGATCCCCCGTATAGCCTTAACAGACTGTTGGGGCAAGTGCTGTTAGCGAGCGCCTATGAAGGCCGGCACGGCACACGAGAGAGTGGGTGGCCAGCACCCAGTGGCGATATTAACACCGCACCAGGTACTCACTTGAGGCTGAGTCGACACCAACACACATTTATATACACACAAAAACAAAGATCCCCCGTAATATATTTCACATGAGCGTTAGGGCAAGTGCTCTCAGCGAGCGCCAATGAACGCTGACACGGGGCGCACAAACACAGACACCAACACACAAATATCCACAGTCGTACAAATACACACACCAATACACACAACAATACACACACCAATACACACAACAATGCACACACCAATACACACACCAATACACACACCAATACACGCAACAATGCACACACAACAATACACACACAGCAATACACACAACAATGCACACACCAATACACACAACAATGCACACACACCAATACACACAATGCACACACAACAATACACACACACCAATACACACAACAATACACACACACCAATACACGCAACAATACACACAACAATGCACACACCAATACACACAACAATGCACACACCAATAAACACACCAATACACACACCAATGCACACACAACAATGCACACACAACAATGCAACACCAATACACACTGCACACATGCAGTATACACACAACAGCCGCTATTCGCCACACAGGGACGCGGTGACGTCACCACAGCTATTGTGCCAGGGTAGGTGCACTCAGAGTCTACGTGAATTAACGAAGGCTCACGCATGTACACACGCACAGAATTGCGCGCGTGCACACTCACGCACGTAACAGACACACACGTGGACACACAAAATAGTGCATACTTAAACACACACACACAAGCATGTGAACACGTACACACACGCGTAAATACAATAGCCCAAACAGACGCACGTGTACACACACACACATATATACGGGCCTAGACACGCTCATGTACACACAGAAATACACGCGAACACCTATGATGACCGCACGGCACACGAGGGGGTGGGTGACCAGCACCCGCGCCCGGCCGCCTTTGTCTTCCTCGGGGCGATGTTTACACAACGCACTCGTTCGAGGCCGAGTCGACCCATAGGACCGGTTCAGAAAATCGCCGCTGGTGTTGGCCATGAGCGGGAATCGAACTCGGGTCGGGGTTTGAAGCAGACGGCGCAGTAGTATTATTATACCATCATCATCGCGGTTCATTACAACCGCACAGGTAAAGCATGTACACTCGCTGACACACTCTCAGTCACACGCGCGCAAACCCTTACACACGCACCTCCGATTAGCAAGGTTGGTTACGTACGGTGCGAGAGAAGTCCAGCATACACGGCGCACGCACGCACGCAAACACACGTGCGCCCTTACGGATTCAGGTGCTGTCAGCGAGCGCCGATCACCCCACGCACGCACACAAGCCAGCTCACGCGTTGACTGGTGTGGATTATGTAGCGTAACAGTGAACACGTGACAACGCCACAGCCGAGAGCCCTGTGGACTGTTGGGGCAGGTGCTGTCAGCGAGCACCTATTAAGGGCGGCACGTCACACGACAGGGCGGTGTGGCAGCGCTCCGCCGCCTTCGTCATCCGCACTGCGAATGTACGCAACCCGCAACAGTTAATAATAGTTTAAGGCTGAGTGGACCTGCGCGAGGCCTAAACACGGATTCAGATATCACTCGCCACAAATGTTGAACTCGAATATCCTTGGTTTCGTAGCGCGATGCGCGAATCACTGCACCACCACTCCCTGCAGTGCAGAAACACGCGGCCTAGGGTGCGCATCATCTTGAGATGCACCGGTTGGACTCCACCCACCGGTGCACAGACACAACGGGAGGCGCAAACACGAAAAGCAAGTGTGGGAATATTTTATGCACGTAGGACGGCTCAGACGCCACACAGATGGATTTGGAATGTGACTTTTTGCGACGTGAGGAGCTGCCCCAGCCCCTCCTTTACTCAAAGCGCTTCCCGAAACTGCGTGAATCTGCACCCACACAGGATGGTCTCAGCTAGAACACCGACTCATGCCCGCCCCCTCGCCTATTTCAGAATCATAATCACCACTGTCATCATAATCATCACCATTGTCATCATCGCCATTGTCATCATCACCATTGTCATCATCACCATCATTGTAATCGGGCTGGCTCGGCAGTAGAGGTGAAGACGGACTGCACCGGTAAGATCACGGCCATACCTGTACACCTGGCCTCACGTGACAGCAGCTCCATCACTCAATCACGTGGGAGCATAGGCACGCGTGAATCACGTGACATTACCTGTACACCTGGCCTCACGTGACAGCAGCGCCATCACTGAATCACGTGGGAGCATCGGCACGCGTGAATCACGTGACATTACCTGTACACATGGACTCACGTGACAGCAGCTCCATCACTGAATCACGTGGGAGCATAGACACGCGTGAATCACGTGACATTACCTGTACACCTGGCCTCACGTGACAGCAGCTCCACCACTGAATCACGTGGGAGCATAGGCACGCGTGAATCACGTGACATTACGTGTACACCTGGCCTCACGTGACAGCAGCTCCATGACTGAATCACGTGGGAGCATAGGCACGCGTGAATCACGTGACATTACGTGTACACCTGGCCTCACGTGACAGCAGCTCCATGACTGAATCACGTGGGAGCATAGGCACGCGTGAATCACGTGACATTACCTACACACCTGGATCACGTGACAGTACCACCGCGCGCACGTCACAATTCTAAACGATGACATGTTTTGTCTGTGTTTTCCCTGTCCGTAACGTCTCCTTTTTTCTGTCTCGTTTGTATTGTCTGATTCGTTTGTATTGTCTGATTCGTTTGTATTGTCTGTCTCGTTTGTATTGTCTGCCTCGTTTGTATTGTCTGCCTCGTTTGTGTTGTCTGATTCGTTTGTATTGTCTGACTCGTTTGTATTGTCTGCCTCGTTTGTATTGTCTGATTCGTTTGTATTGTCTGACTCGTTTGTATTGTCTGATTCGTTTGTATTGTCTGATTCGTTTGTATTGTCTGCCTCGTTTGTATTGTCTGCCTCGTTTGTATTGTCTGATTCGTTTGTATTGTCTGACTCGTTTGTATTGTCTGATTCGTTTGTATTGTCTGATTCGTTTGTATTGTCTGCCTCGTTTGTATTGTCTGATTCGTTTGTATTGTCTGCCTCGTTTGTATTGTCTGACTCGTTTGTATTGTCTGATTCGTTTGTATTGTCTGACTCGTTTGTATTGTCTGCCTCGTTTGGATTGTCTGACTGGTTTGTATTGTCTGTCTCGTTTGTATTGTCTGCCTCGTTTGTATTGTCTGGCTCGTTTGCATTGTCTTACTCGTTTGTATTGTCTGACTCGTTTGTATTGTCTGCCTCGTTTGTATTGTCTGTCTCGTTTGTATTGTCTGCCTCGTTTGCATTGTCTGATTCGTTTGTATTGTCTGATTCGTTTGTATTGTCTGCCTCGTTTGTATTGTCTGACTCGTTTGTATTGTCTGACTCGTTTGTATTTTCTGCCTCGTTTGTATTGTCTGCCTCGTGTGTATTGTCTGCCTCGTTTGTATTGTCTGCCTCGTGTGTATTGTCTGCCTCGTTTGTATTGTCTGACTCGTTTGTATTGTCTGGCTCGTTTGTATTGTCTGATTCGTTTGTATTGTCTGATTCGTTTGTATTGTCTGATTAGTTTGTATTGTCTGCCTCGTGTGGATTGTCTGCCTCGTTTGTATTGTCTGCCTCGTTTGTATTGTCTGACTCGTATGTATTGTCTGATTCGTTTGTATTGTCTGCCTCGTTTGTATTGTCTGCCTCGTGTGTATTGTCTGACTCGTTTGTATTGTCTGCCTCATTTGTATTGTCTGCCTCGTTTGTATTGTCTGATTTGTTTGTATTGTCTGGCTCGTTTGTATTGTCTGACTCGTTTGCATTGTCTGACTCGTTTGTATTGTCTGCCTCGTTTGCATTGTCTGATTCGTTTGTATTGTCTGGCTCGTTTGTATTGTCTGACTCGTTTGTATTGTCTGCCTCGTTTGTATTGTCTGGCTCGTTTGTATTGTCTGATTCGTTTGTATTGTCTGCCTCGTTTGCATTGTCTGACTCGTTTGTATTGTCTGTCTCGTTTGTATTGTCTGACTCTTTTGTATTGTCTGGCTCGTTTGTATTGTCTGACTCGTTTCCATTGTCTGGCTCGTTTGCATTGTCTGACTCGTTTGTATTGTCTGCCTCGTTTGCATTGTCTGATTCCTTTGTATTGTCTGGCTCGTTTGTATTCTCTGTCTCGTTTGTATTGTCTGCCTCGTTTGTATTGTCTGGCTCGTTTGTATTTTCTGATTCGTTTGTATTGTCTGATTCGTTTGTATTGTCTGACTCGTTTGTATTGTCTGCCTCGTTTGTATTGTCTGACTTGTTTGTATTGTCTGCCTCGTGTGTATTGTCTGACTCGTTTGTATTGTCTGCCTCGTTTGCATTGTCTGATTCGTTTGTATTGTCTGATTCGTTTGTATTGTCTGGCTCGTTTGTATTGTCTGGCTTGTTAATGTTGTCGTTCTGACTCTCTAAACGATATAATCTGTCTCATTTGTGCCGTCTCGTTATATTCGTTATCCTCAATAAATGTTTGTACAGTTTGTTGAATTTCTTTCGCACTCTGCATAGCCAACCGTGCTAATTGGACAGAACTTTGCCAATCCACTGCTGGATAAAGGCCTTGCCACACAATGCCGGCCATACGAGTTGCTTGACCATACTTCACCACGCTGGTCAGTGCGGGTTGGTGGTGGGGCGGGGCGAGACGTCGTGGGTGCCCAGGACCGCTTCAGATTTCGCTCGCCACTGATGTTAGCCGTGACAGGAGGTCGAATGCAGGTCGCCGGGTTTAAAGCGCAGTGCTTTAACCACTGTGCCATCGCTCAAATGAAACTACAAAGACAAAGACCCCCCCCGCCCCCCATGGCCTTAACAGACCGTTGGGGCACCGATGACAGCCGACACGGCACACGAGGCGGTGGGTGACCAACACAAATCCCGGCCGCCTTTGTCTCCCTAGCGGTGACGTTTGCACATCGTACCAGGTAGTCAATTGAGGCCGTAATTGACCTAGGGGAGGCCCAGGACCGGTTCAGATAATCGTCAATGACGGTGTTGGCCGTGAGAGGGGAATCGAGCTGGATGGCGGGCGGGGGGGGTCGGTTTCAGTCGCGCAGCGCGCTAACCGCTCCGCCACCGCTCCCCACACGCGCACGCGACTCTGTTGACCCGCCTGCCCTGTCCACTAGGGGCGCCACGCTCCCAGGCCTGCACACGCGTTGGTGGCATTGGGGTGGTGGTGGTGAGAGTTAGCGCCCTCCTGCGGCGACCAGCGTGGCATCAAACATGAAATCCAGAAAGGGTTGGCGGATCACGAAGAGATCTGTTGAGACTCCCAAAACCGGCTGGGCTGCGGAGATCGCCACGGGGGGGGGGGGGGGGGGGGGTGCACGCGGGTTCGTGAACCCGTCTGTACGGACCTCTGTAATCGTCGTGCCCTTTGACGAACGGGGGCGGGGTTTGTCCGCATTGCGAGTGGCCGATGGGTGTGAGGCTCGCGAGACATGGGGGGGGGGGGGGGTGTGGAGGCTTCATCCAGCAGTGGAATGAGCACGGCTGATTGTGACGTCGTCTGTCCTGGTTCACCACTCCTCATTTCAACAGGAACGTGGCCAAGCATCCCGATGCAGGGCCCCCTCCTGAGCAAGCGAACAGAAAGTATCTTGAGACTGGAGCCTGTCTGGGTAAGTACATGAAAACTGCATCAGGTGAGAGCGCAGTGCAGGTGGGAGCTGACCTCATCGCCTGGAATGCGCCCGATCGCGGAAGCTCAAGCAGGGATTGTGGGTCTGGATACGAGTTGGATGGGTGGCCCAACCAGGCACAAAGAGGTTGCCGTAGGAGCTTGCGGTGGTGGACTGCACCCCCCCCCCCCCGCGTAATTTATTTGGTATAGCCCTGTGAGCCATTCGGCTCTTGAATCGGGTGCAACCGCAACAAACAAAAACATGAATAAGAAAACATTAAAGTGATTATGTGACTGTGCAAACAGAAAATCCATGAAAAAAACCAGCAAAAATATTCCTGAAATAGCACCGTACACCAACGCTGTGTGCAAAAATCCCAGTGGGATGCAAGTCAAATAACAACAACCACAAGACAACTAAGATTAAGGCCATCAGTCTAACTCCGTACTACAATAAACAAAAACATGGCCAAACCAAAAACGTTTTCGAAATCACCAAAATAACCAACCCCGCACTGCGTGGGGATTCTCATCCAGCAGTGATTTATCAAATGACGATAGGATCACACTCGCCGTCCATGGTCTTGATTCTCCCCGTCTCTCCCCTCCCATCTCACTCCACTCCCCTCCGGCCACCGTGTCTCTTGTGCGGATACTCCCTCGGCCCAGTGTTAGAGTCGTCAGCGTGAGTTGCACGAGTCCGAAGTGGATGAGACCTGCGCAACAGTCTTCAAAATTCTTCGTGGATGTGACACAGTCGATAAACGCCGACTACGTTAGCAGTGGAGACCGTGCAAGGGTGGATTTAGACCGCAGCATCTGTCCGGCGGCGATGGCACACGAGGAGGAGGATGATGATGATGAGCCGCTTTCTCCATGAGAGGTGCAACGGGCGCTGTAACGCGTCGCTCTGACGCCCTCTAGCGCTACTGCTCGTGTGGAGACTTCAGTCACGAAAGCTTTAAATCTAGAATAGACTTTATAGTTTTAATGCGACTCAAGGTGGGAGTTGGTGAGCGCCGTGGGGTCACCACAAGATTGGCTCATCACCGTGGCCTGGGACGACACTGCACGTTCACCTCCGTACCGTTGGAGCGTGTTAGGCGTCTGCTGTTCTCATCCCGTAAGTTCACGTTCACGCGATTTGCGATGTTCAGCGTTGAGATGCATTTTGCACCTTTGACAATGTAAACCATGACATTAGTTCTCATTACGAGTATTATTGACCGCGAAGTGGGTTGGTTAAGATGTATGTCAACAGGGTTGGCGGCTCCTGGATAGAACTGATGTAGCAACAGGAGTGAGGCATTGCTAAGAGTGCGACCACTGTGGAGATGGAGTGATGAAAAACAATCGGCTGATGTGTGTAGAAAGCGTGCAGGATGTAGATGGCAGTCGAACGGACAGGCATCTCCGAGTGACAAGAATACCATTTATTGGTATCGGTGCGGTACAACACCGCAAGAATCAGAGCACCATGAATCTACCCACAGACACGACCAATACCCCTACCTTGAACGAGTCAACGTAACGATTGCGAAACAAATTAAACAAAATTGCTGCGAAATATAAATGAAGAATATGATCATGGTTGGGGGGTGGGGAGGGGGGGGGGAATCAGAATATTAAAACATATATATAGAGTAATAAAACTTGGCACAGAGTTGGCCAATGGACAGGTCGAGGAGCAGCCTTATAATTGGTTGCTCTCAAGCACCGCTGGCAGAAGGTGACTCCGCCAGAGGTAGATCAAGAGCGCCCCTCGTGTTGCCCTCGTGTTATAAGCCCCTTCATACGATGATCGGACTCGACGGTACATTCACAAAGGATTATAACATAGGGTTATCATGTATAGGCCTACCTTGTATGGTAGTGGCAGTGCCTTATTCCGCCAATCCCTACACCAAGGCAGACTATTAGCATCCCTGAAAATGAGCGCGGAATGAAGCCCAACTTCTTTAAACCTGATGACGACGCTCGACATCAAGGGGCAATGTCCCACTGATATTTCTTCTGCTGTGACAGTTCGGTAGTGAACTGGACCACATACGTTATGATCCCAGAAAGCTGAGTTCGATTCTAGCCCATGGAAAACATCGGTGGCACAGGGCATCTGGACCTGTTCAGGATCGCCTAGTTATGCTGTGTGGACATGAGTGCTGGGATAGATGCCTCCTCCCCCGTACTGGTCACAACGCCTGCTCTCGATTTACAGGCACACACGTTTCTAAATGTTTAGAAACACGCGTTTAGAGTATTTGGCTGTTGTAAATATCCACGTGACGACACGCCACTTTGTTGGTCGATCATTTGTGGCCAGGTCGCTTATGAAAAAGAGCTTTGTTAGCTCAGCGGGCCTTACCTGGTGAAATAAAATGTTTACAGACACCCAATGATGCACATTCACACATTAACAACACACATTAACGCACACACTGACATACCAATGCACACTGGCGCATGAATACACACCGATACACACAAACACGTTCGTAGAAACTGCAATACTCACAATGACCCACCATGACGCACCAATGCCAACTGACACATCAACACACGCTTACACTGAAAGAACAACGATCTCCCAAGTAGCCTGTACATATACTGTTGGGGGAGTAATTGTTGGCGAGCACCTATTAAGGCTGCCATGGGGCAAGAGAGGGCGGTGTGGCGAGGTCCATGATATCTCCCAAGTGCTGATGGGACTGCACCAGGGCTGAGTCAACCAAGGGGCGTCCATACAAGGGTTATCACTCACCGCTGATGTTAGCCATGGCCGTGAACTGAAATCAGGTGGCCAGTGAGGCAAGCTCAGCGCACCGACCGCTGCTTCACGACTCCCACACACGCGCGCTCAATAGACAAAGATCCCCCGTATAGCCTTTAAAAGACTGTAGGGGCAAGTGCTGTTAGCGAGTAGCACCTGTGAAGGCCGGCACGGCACACGAGGCGGTGGGTGGCCAGCACCACGCTCGGCCGCCTTTCTCTCCCTAGCGGCGATGTTTACGCACCGCACCAGGTACTCATTTGATGCCGAGTCGACCTAGGGGGAGGCCCAGGACCGGTTCAGATAATCGCCACTCGTGTAGGCCGTGAGCGGGAACCGAACTCGAGTTTGCTCGGTTTCGCAGCGCGGGCGTAGCGCTAACCGCTGCACCACCACTCCCCACTACGCACACACAGACACGCGCGCGTGGTGGGGGCATCACTCAGCCAGCCCCGGCCGCGGACGGTATCTGAACTGAACGTCGCCCTTCGGAGGGAGGACTCCGAACGGGCCCCGGCTCACGTCGGCCTCCACGGGCACCTGCCCGGGGCACAGCTCAATCTCCACGTGGCTGAGCAGCAGCACCAGGAAGGCCTTGTCCACGAGCAGCGCGAAGAAGCGACCCGGGCACTTGGTGGCGCCGAAGCCGAACGGCATGAGCGCGTGGCGCAGAGGCCGCCCGTCCTTGTAGAAGGTCTTGCGCGGTTTGCCTCCCTCCATGAAGCGGTCGTACCTGTAGGTCTGTGCGTTGGCGAGAGAGAGAGGGGCAGGCAGGGAGAGAAGCGAGGCAGGGGTGTTAGTTTCCTTTGACAAAATCGGCGACGGGAATGTTCGACAAAATGTGTTTTTGTTATTGTGCGCGTGCGCGCGTGTGTTTTGGGCAACGCTGACGAAGACTACTGACTACCCCAGCACCGAATACGGGGAAGTCAGGAGGGGAAATGGACGCAGGGAACCGAGCTGACGATGAGTGGCAAGGGGGGGGGGGGAATTTCAGGAAAAAAATGTGGAGCAGCAAGGTGGAAATATATTTATACCAAAGTCTTAACAGATAGAATGTTTAGTAGGAATAAGGAGGCACTTGTGAGCCTACAGGAGGGAGTTCGAGGGACCGAGTGAACCTTTAGGGAATTGTTGGATTTGTTTTAAGAGGATCTTTATGAGGTTGTGGACAGCCCAGCGATGGCCTCTGCCCATATCCATGCGGTCACGAATAATGCCGGAGTGGCAGCCAAGGCGTGGAATGCACCCACAAGGACTTTGTCCTCTCGGTGAGGCAGCTGCATCCTGGGAAATCTTGCGACGTCTCTCTGGGACAATCAACGTCTCCGTTTTTGTCAGTTGCGTGATAATGCAACCACTGAAGACGATGCATTTGCATGCAGTCTCCCCCCACTGCTGGCATTGCGAGATTCTTTGCCGCGTTCTGTGCCGTCTTTTCCTCGCACGTCAGACGTGGTAACCCTGCCTACCACCTTCCCCTGCCTACTACAAAGTGCTGCATTGTAGACATAATGCCACGCATGCACGGTTTCTCATTCAGTCTTTGATCCACCCAGACACGTGTACTAATGCCTGGCACGAAATCAACTTAAATTCGTACAAATAGCAGGGCCCGGCCCGCAGGAGTTTGGGCAAGATACGGTGTTTCCCACAACATTTGTATTTGCCGCATCAGCAGCTGCCAAGGTAAACATGCATTCTACCTTTTCTCTTGCGCCAAAGGTTTGTTTTTTAGTTTGACTTCTCGACTGGAATCTCACTTCGACCAAAGCAATCCCTCAGCCGTCTCTTCCCACATACACGCCCGGATGTTGCAATCCATCCGGGCGTGTGTTTCGGAAGAGCCAAGCTGGTTGGGTGGGTAAACACTTGGGGTAAATATTAGTAATATTTATTTTTAATATTCTGCACAGGTACACGTCGCGGAGCACGTTCGTAATTTGTGGGGTGGAGCAGTGTTAACGCTTTTGTCTGGACGCAAGGCGGTGCCTCGGTTTGACTCCCAACTCAGGCGCCTTTCTCCGTGGAGCGAGTACGTTCTTTCCCTCTGGGTTTGAGCCCCGTAACGACACAAAAAGAAAAAAATCGTTACAATTAAAACATTTAAAATATTACCCACGTGGAAATCATTGCCCCACTACTCGTCGACAATGATGCCCAGCGCCGAGTCAGCACAGGGACAGGCCGCCAATAGGGGGCATCCGTGATGAGAGTGCGATATAAACGCAGGTTCAGTCATTCGTTACACAACGATATCTTCTTCCATCAAACGCTTCGGGTACTCTTCTTTGACAACATATGTCACGTAGCGCGCTAACGCGGTGACTTTTGCTATCGTAGAGACGTGCGATCGAGAGATGACATTCTTGAAGGAAAAATGTGTGCGAACTGTTGCCCCGCTGGGTCCTCCTGACAAGTTGATTTTGGGCCAAGAACTATTTATCTCCCTCTCATCCTTGCACATGACTCATGAGAAGGCACGCCTTTGCTCTAATCGGCTGTGAACTCGCTGAACCATTCGAAGTTTTCAGTAAACAAGAAGAAGAATAATAACGTCGATTATTTGTCCAGGAAAGTTTCACCGCTTCGAGCCATCAATGGTGGGAGGTAACAAGGCACGAGGTTGTAAAGGAACCACGACTGTGGAAGTAGCGGCAAAGCAGTGGATGAATCAACGAGGGTGACCGGAGCGCACCGCTATAAGTTCTGCGCGATCCAACGTGGATCGAGGGACGAAGCAGAGAGAGAAGTGCGGCGACTAAAAGTGCGGCGACTCGCAGTGCGGTCGGGCGGTCGCGGCATGGATGAGACGGGAGAGTCGACGAATTGGCAAAAGGTGTGCGGCACGGTGACCCCCCGACCCCCGTGACCTGGGGCTCTTGGAAGACGTCGGGGTTCAAGTGCAGCGAGGTGTAGGGTGGCAGCGTGAGCCAGTCGCCCTGGCGGAGGCGCAGGGTTCCGTGGTTCGGCAGAGGCATGGCGATGTCCTTCTGGGCGACGCGGATCGTGAGCGTGGAGGCGGTCAGACGGAGGCTCTCGGTCACCGCGCTGCCTGCTCGCTCCGTCGTAACCGCGCGTGAATTCTCGTGACTTTAAGGCTGTGGCATGAAATGTCCAAAATCAAATGCGCACGACCAAAATCTGACACGCGTGAACGCTTGTAAAGGCTCGGCCCAGCAATTGTTTTCTCGCTGCCACTGCAGGCGAAAAGGACACCAGAGAGCCCCTTCAGGGCGTATTGTTGGTCTACTCTTCCCCGCTGGCCAGAAACAGGAGTACCCACGTGTTAAGCAGGAGTAGCCACTCAGTACCCACGTGATAAACAGGAGTACCCACGTGTTAAGCAGGAGTAGCCACGCTTTACCCCACCATACGACACGATCGACGGGAGTGCCCTGATCGGTGCAAGGTAAGAAACTCGCAGCGTGAATTCAACTCCCATGCTTGGGAGATCAAATTGGTGACCTTTCTGGATTGCAAGTCCACTTCGCTAACCATTTCACGACGGTAACAGATATTCGATAGCAGTCCTTGCTTATCATCAGGTGAGGGTCCGATACAGACGAAACGTTTCCCTTTCAATGAGGATCAAACTCGCCATCTAACGCATATATTACACACAAAGTGCCTGCCACAGATGAGCCACAATACCTTGCTGATCTCGTCATGGCGCATAAACCATCACGCAAACTCCGGTGGTCATCCTCGCAGCAGCGACGGCTCTTGGCAAACAATCGAACAAAGACGGTCACCAGATGCGTTTCTGCGGCCGTCTCGAACGCTCTCCCCTTCCGATATGAGGAAGCCACTGGAGCTATGCACTTTTAAGTCACCATCTAGATTGACAAACTCATTGCCTTCGAACTGCTTTTTGTGTTTAGTTTTATAAAAAAAAATTCAACATACATAAACACATAGCATCACGAGCCGTTCCAATCTGCTGACTCCCTAACCTCGCCTCCGGAATCCGACAACCCAACGTTCTGTCTCACTGCCCGCTCGCTCGCGATGCCACGGCAGACCCACCCAGGGCGACCATGGAGTCCAACTGGTGGCAGCCGAGGCGCAGTGGGGAGCCGAGCCGAGGGCTCTGGCCGGTCTCCTCCAGGAAGGCGGTCACCTCGGCGTTCACGGCCCGCTGCGCATCCGGATGCAGCAGCAGGTGGTAGATGCTCCAAAAGATACTCTGCAATGTGTTCGACATTGAGCCCCACAGGAAGTGCAGGTGGTAGGCTGCGGAGGCGGGGGGCGGGGGACAGCAGTGGAGCGGCAGGGCGATCGATCGGAATGCTGCCGTACAAGTTCGGTGCGGGGGTGGGGGGTTTGATTTCTCGCCGAATATTTTTATGCGCGCGCTGTCAACTCGAGCAGGCGTCTCTGACTCGCGAGTCGCAGCCACAGCGGGAGGGACGCACGGTAGGATGTGGTGCGCCAGATTGTGGAACGGGGCAGACCGGCTGAATTGAAGCTCCGATTAGCCGTATGGTTTCATCTTCTTGATTCTTTCGGTAAGAACCAAGAAGATGAATCCCTGCAGTCACGAAAGCTTTAAATAGAAATTTAGCCGTATGGTGATTCATGAATTGAAATTAAACACGTTATTTTGTGACGCTGCTGCTGTGTTGGCAGTGGGTGCACAAGCACAATTAACACTGTGGCCTTTAAACAAAAGAAAACAATATTCGTGACAACTGTGGTAAATATAATTTGTGCATGGTCCTCCACCAAATCTGACACGAGGGCAATCCAGCCCGGCCAAGTCCCGGCACAGAACCAGCCCAAAACGAACAATAGAGGCTACTGACACCAAACCAACAAGCAGCAGTGGCAATGGCCCATTGGGGGCCCTTAAGAAGAAAATTCTATTTGGTGGGCCACCCATTTGTATTTATAAACTCCCAGTGAGATGAGAGAAGAGATCTAGACAAGTGATAGAGATGTGGTGAGCCGAAATAAAGGATACAGACGAGAGACAGAAGGATGAGTGGCGTGAGAGAAGTGTAGCTATACAAAGTGGTGACACGAGACGGTACAGATGCATTTCCTGAGATGAATAACCTTCATGATGAAGGTTAGATCGCGTGAATGCAAATGTGCCACACGCCCATCTCCACCCGGATACAGCCAATCGGTGAGGTTTGTCAAGTGAACGGAACGTGGCAATTAGTTGGAGAGAAAACCCACGACGTTTTCAACTTTGAATTAACGACGTTTCGCCGACAATTGCAACAACCAGCATCATCACGAGTTGTTGTTTGCAAATCGGTGTGTCGATTACGATTTCAATATAAGCCTGTATTTTTGGGACCCCCTATCAGCTCAAGGGAATGTGGAAACCCCTTCAGCCGCCAGGGGTCCCCCAAGCGGCCGCTTCGTCTGCCCGTCGTCGCCGCCACCGCCGCGCTCACCGGCCTTCTGTCGGTCGTCGAGGTTCCCGTTGGAGTTGATGACCTCCGTCCGTGCCGCCACGACGGAGGAGCGGTCCTTGAGGCGGGACAGGCTCGAGGGGGTGAGGAGCGTGGCGAGCTGCGCCCGGTGGTGCCGGCTCGAGCGGAGCAGCGAGATGGGGACGTTGGCAGCCAGCAGGGGCACCGCCTTGTCGTACGGGACAAAGTGCTCCAGCAGCTTGGTGGAAAATTCCTGGTCGAGCCAGTCCACGTTGGTGGAGCCAAACAGGGTCACCCACACCGCTTCGAAGGTCGTCGCCAAGCAGAACTCATTGAGGCTCCCGGTCTTCCATCCGTTGGTGCCGTTGCAGTTTTCATCACCCGAAATGGCACCCTTGACATCCTGGACACTGCGAATGATCACCCTGTGCAAGTGCTTTGTTGTGCTCTCAATCATGGATTCCAGCTCTGAGCCCTGCAGAGACGAGACAAACACAGCTGAGTTACTGCTCTGGTGCCCACTTTGATGAAATTCATTTTATTGTTCTAATTTCACCTTGTAAAGTCATCATTATCAGGCACTCAGTGGGCTGCCTACTGAGTAGATGACACCTGCTCCAAGTGGACATCTACTGAGTGCAGGACACCTGCTCCAAGTGGACATCTACTGAGTGGAGGACACCTGCTCCATGTGGACATCTACTGAGTGCAGGACACCTGCTCCATGTGGACATCTACTGAGTGCAGGACACCTGCTCCATGTGGACATCTACTGAGTGCAGGACACCTGCTCCAAGTGGACATCTACTGAGTGCAGGACACCTGCTCCAAGTGGGCATCTACTGAGTGCAGGACACCTGCTCCATGTGGACATCTACTGAGTGCAGGACACCTGCTCCAAGTGGACATCTACTGAGTGCAGGACACCTGCTCCAAGTGGACATCTACTGAGTGCAGGACACCTGCTCCATGTGTACATCTACTGAGTGCAGGACACCTGCTCAAAGTGGGCATCTACTGAGTGCAGGACACCTGCTCCAAGTGGACATCTACTGAGTGCAGGACACCTGCTCCATGTGGACATCTACTGAGTGCAGGACACCTGCTCCATGTGGACATCTACTGAGTGCAGGACACCTGCTCCAAGTGGACATCTACTGAGTGCAGGACACCTGCTCCACGTGGACATCTACTGAGTGCAGGACACCTGCTCCAAGTGGACGTCTACTGAGTGCAGGACACCTGGTCCAAGTGGACATCTACTGAGTGCAGGACACCTGCTCCATGTGGACATCTACTGAGTGCAGGACACCTGCTCCAAGTGGACATCTACTGAGTGGAGGACACCTGCTCCATGTGGACATCTACTGAGTGCAGGACACCTGCTCCATGTGGACATCTACTGAGTGCAGGACACCTGCTCCATGTGGACATCTACTGAGTGCAGGACACCTGCTCCAAGTGGACATCTACTGAGTGCAGGACACCTGCTCCAAGTGGGCATCTACTGAGTGCAGGACACCTGCTCCATGTGGACATCTACTGAGTGCAGGACACCTGCTCCAAGTGGACATCTACTGAGTGCAGGACACCTGCTCCAAGTGGACATCTACTGAGTGCAGGACACCTGCTCCATGTGTACATCTACTGAGTGCAGGACACCTGCTCAAAGTGGGCATCTACTGAGTGCAGGACACCTGCTCCAAGTGGACATCTACTGAGTGCAGGACACCTGCTCCATGTGGACATCTACTGAGTGCAGGACACCTGCTCCATGTGGACATCTACTGAGTGCAGGACACCTGCTCCAAGTGGACATCTACTGAGTGCAGGACACCTGCTCCACGTGGACATCTACTGAGTGCAGGACACCTGCTCCAAGTGGACGTCTACTGAGTGCAGGACACCTGGTCCAAGTGGACATCTACTGAGTGCAGGACACCTGCTCCATGTGGACATCTACTGAGTGCAGGACACCTGCTCCAAGTGGACATCTACTGAGTGCAGGACACCTGCTCCAAGTGGACATCTACTGAGTGCAGGACACCTGCTCCATGTGGACATCTACTGAGTGCAGGACACCTGCTCCAAGTGGACATCTACTGAGTGCAGGACACCTGCTCCACGTGGACATCTACTGAGTGCAGGACACCTGGTCCAAGTGGACGTCTACTGAGTGCAGGACACCTGCATGTAGCGGTAGCTGTTGCTGATCTCCTCGGTGGGCACGCCAAGCGTCGGGTGATCGGAGCGCGGGTGCCCGAAGCAGGCGGCCGACACCTGCATGGCGAAAGCTTGGAAGTTCAGGTGCTTGCCGTGCCGCTCAATCACTGGGTACACGTGAGGGTCCATGACGAAGGTGAGGTATCGACCTTCGCACACGCAGAGGCCCGCGGAAGGACACACGCCAATCAAAATTACATTTGTAATTCTCGGGCTGGAACAAGTAGAATAGGCCAATTACTTATTATGCGATGGCTCTTTGTGCAGTCTCGTGAGAGGTGGTGGTGGCTTGGTGAGGCTTTCATCCAGCACTGGACTGATGATGACAATCATGGCTTTGTGCAGTAATTGGTGACCGGGCTGATACCATCAACTCACCCATCTCTGAGAGGTAAAAACATCGCTTTGATTGCCGTGCAAAGGATGGGTGGGGCATTGCTGGTCCCTTCGTGTGGATAAGAGATCACTTGCAGGGATCTCAGAAGCTGTTCTCTGATATCCTATTCTGTGGGCCCTTCTCTAACCAAATTAACCACCCACAGCCAGTGCTGTTTCCGCCATCTGCATTCGGTCGTGCAGAGCACGCCCCAGAAATCCCCCTAGCTCCAGCCCTCCGGCACACAAGCTCCGGTTATCCCCGCAGCGGCTTCTGGCTAGCCGTCGAACAAGAACGGGGGTCACCGCATCACGCGCTTCTGCGGACGTTCGGAACAGCTCTGAATTCCGATATTAGCAAGCTACTGGAGCTATGCACTTTTAAATCATGTTCATTGAAGACTCGTCACTTTAGAAATACTTCTCTGTGTTTAGTTTGTTGTCCCCCCCCCCGCACCTCCAATGAGCGCAGTTGGCTACGTACGGTGCGAAAGAAGTTCAATTTCAGTGGCCGGCGAGTGGGATATTGCCACGGCGCTGCCCCGTCTGCTGCGGTCTCCGCCGAGCCGCCTGTGCGGGCAGTGCGACTCCTGGCACCCACCCGCTATGAGCACCGTGAAGATGTCGCCGTGCTCCTCCTGCAGCCGCTTCAGGAAGCTCTGCCCGTCTCGCGAAAACTCGAACGTTTTACCAAAATAGGGGATCCAGCCACGTACCAGAGGGTGCTCCCCTGGTCGCCTGCACAGGTTAGGGGAGGGGGGGGGCAGCAGGGGAGAGGATGAGCAGGGCTGTGAAGAAGTCGGAGCGGGGGCTCTGGATTCGGGGCCTCCCTGCCAACCCCACGGCGTGGCAGCGTTTAAAGTGGGGGTGTGGGGGGGTGTGGGGGGGATGTGGGGGGGGGGATGTGGGCAGGGGCGGAGCCAGGATTTCAGGCCGGGGTGACATTCAACAAATTTTTAATATCAAGAATGATTAGAGAGTCAGGCTGTTGAACTAGGCGCCATCGATTTAAAGCTTTCGTGACTGCAAGGATTCATCTGCTTGGTTCTTTCGGTAAAGTCACGTAAACATTTTTTATTTTTTTTTATTTTATTATTTCCATTCTACGTGACTTTACCGAAAGAACCAATAAGATAGACGCCATCGGTTGGCGACACACTCTGACGATGCAGTTGCACGGAGTCCGCCAGACCGAGTGTCGTACACTTATACGCAGAATGTCACCCCTGTCACCCCCCCTGGCTCAGCCCCTGGATGTGGGGGAGTGTGGGGGGGGGTGTGGGGGGGTTCACCCAAACACTTTGGGGGTGCGGTGGGCAAATCACCGGCAACCAAGAATGTCTGTTTGTGTGTAACGCGCGTGACGTCACTCCACATGCCACACCCCCCGTCATGAATATTCATGAGCGGGTGGATTTTTACACTCACGCAGAAATTCGAGCAGAAATAAAAAAAAATTCGCCAATTCGCTTTAAATTTGATGTTTCTTTATTGAAAGTGAATCTAATAAATAATTATACGCAGCAGCAAAGTGCATTGGGTGTCTTTATTTATTTATTCAGCACTTGCGACAAAAGGTAAGTCTTATGTATGCTTCAACATTATGGTAAAATAGACATTTCTCGGTGATTTTCCAGATATTTTATCGAATTCCATTTTATTTCAACCCCAGCGACTGAAAGCAGAAGAGACTAAAGTCTCAGAGCAGTGAATTTGAACAAATTGAAGGTCAGTTATAAACAGTGCTAGTGACATGAAGTGAGGCGTTTGATGACATACTTTCGTGCAAGATTCACTGCCATTAAATTTACACAAGATACAATTATTACTCTGCTCAATTTCTTTCGTAAATATTACAGCTTCCGTCATAGGAGGGGCACACAAGCTCGTGTAAAATAAACTTGAATGTTAATAAACTTGAATGTTAATAAACTTGAACGTTAATAAACTTGAACGTTAATAAACTTGAATGTTAATCGCCAAACAGAATGCAAAGCGAAGCGATCTGCTGCTGTACGTTGACTCAGTAACCCCCCCCCCCCCACGTGACGCAAGAGCGCAGCTGCGTGGTCACCACATCTACGCCTCTATATAAGGAACGAGACAGGTGGACTTCTCCACAAATCTGGCTGTCGCCTGATGAAGCTAGTTGTAATTACTGGCGAAACGTCGTACTCTGATTGTAAATGTTGTGGCTTGGCTCTCCAACACACCGGTGTGCTGTACTAGTGACGAATTGGCCACGGTCTGTTTACGTGACAAACCTTACTAGTTGGCTGTGTCGGGTGGTGGCGGGTTTTAACGACACATTTATATATTTACGCGATCTAACCCCAAAAAACTCTATAATGGATGATATTGGTCGCGAGAGCCTACGTGTTAAAGTCTCTCTATCCACACACGTGTTAAAGTCTCTCTATCTACACACGTGTTAAAGTCTCTATCCACACACGTGTTAAAGTCTATCCACACACGTGTTAAAGTCTCTCTATCCACACACGTGTTAAAGTCTCTCTATATCCACACACGTGTTAAAGTCTCTATCTACACACGTGTTAAAGTATCTCTATCCACACACGTGTTAAAGTCTCTCTATCCACACACGTGTTAAAGTCTGTCTATCTACACACGTGTTAAAGTCTCTATCCACACACGTGTTAAAGTCTGTCTATCCACACACGTGTTAAAGTATCTCTATCCACACACGTGTTAAAGTCTCTCTCCACACACGTGTTAAAGTCTCTCTATCCACACACGTGTTAAAGTCTCTCCACACACGTGTTAAAGTATCTAGCCACACACGTGTTAACGTCTCTCTATCCACACACGTGTTAAAGTCTCTCTCTCCACACACGTGTTAAAGTCTCTCTATCCACACACGTGTTAAAGTCTCTCCACACACGTGTTAAAGTCTCTCTCCACACACGTGTTAAAGTATCTAGCCACACACGTGTTAACGTCTCTCTATCCACACACGTGTTAAAGTCTCTCTATCCACACACGTGTTGAAGTCTCTCTATCCACACACGTGTTAAAGTCTCTATCCACACACGTGTTAAAGTCTCTCTCTCCACACACGTGTTAAAGTCTCTCTATCCACACACGTGTTGAAGTCTCTCCACACACGTGTTAAAATCTCTCTCCACACACGTGTTAAAGTCTCTCTATCCACACACGTGTTAAAGTATCTCTCTCCACACACGTGTTAAAGTCTCTCTATCCACACACGTGTTAAAGTCTCTCTATCCACACACGTGTTAAAGTATCTCTCTCCACACACGTGTTAAAGTCTCTCTCTCCACACACGTGTTAAAGTCTCTCTATCCACACACGTGTTAAAGTCTCTCTATCCACACACGTGTTAAAGTCTCTCTATCCACACACGTGTTAAAATCTCTCTCCACACACGTGTTAAAGTCTCTCTATCCACACACGTGTTAAAGTCTCTCTATCCACACACGTGTTAAAGTCTGTCTATCTACACACGTGTTAAAGTCTCTATCCACACACGTGTTAAAGTCTGTCTATCCACACACGTGTTAAAGTATCTCTATCCACACACGTGTTAAAGTCTCTCTATCCACACACGTGTTAAAGTCTCTCTATCCACACACGTGTTAAAGTCTCTCTCTCCGCACACGTGTTAAAGTCTCTCTCTCCACACACGTGTTAAAGTCTGTCTATCCCCACACGTGTTAAAGTCTCTCTATCCACACACGTGTTAAAGTATCTCTCTCCACACACGTGTTAAAGTCTCTCTATCCACACACGTGTTAAAGTCTCTCTATCCACACACGTGTTAAAGTCTCTCTCTCCACACACGTGTTAAAGTCTCTCTCTCCACACACGTGTTAAAGTCCCTCTATCCACACACGTGTTAAAGTCTGTCTATCTACACACGTGTTAAAGTCTCTCTCTCCACACACGTGTTAAAGTCTCTCTCTCCACACACGTGTTAAAGTCTCTCTATCCACACACGTGTTAAAATCTCTCTCCACACACGTGTTAAAGTCTCTCTATCCACACACGTGTTAAAGTCTCTCTATCCACACACGTGTTAAAGTCTCTCTATCCACACACGTGTTGAAGTCTCTCTCTCCACACACGTGTTAAAGTCTCTCTATCCACACACGTGTTAAAGTCTCTCTATCCACACACGTGTTAAAGTCTCTATCCACACACGTGTTAAAGTCTCTCTATCCACACACGTGTTAAAGTATCCAGCCACACACGTGTTAAAGTCTCTCTATCCACACACGTGTTAAAGTCTCTCTATCCACACACGTGTTAAAGTCTCTCTATCCACACACGTGTTAAAGTCTCTCTATCCCCACACGTGTTAAAGTCTCTCTCTCCACACACGTGTTAAAGTCTCTCTATCCACACACGTGTTAAAGTCTCTCTATCCACACACGTGTTAAAGTCTCTCTATCCACACACGTGTTAAAGTCTCTCTATCCACACACGTGTTAAAGTCTCTCTATCCACACACGTGTTGAAGTCTCTCTATCCCCACACGTGTTAAAGTCTCTCTATCCACACACGTGTTGAAGTCTCTCTCTCCACACACGTGTTGAAGTCTCTCCACACACGTGTTAAAGTCTCTCTATCCACACACGTGTTAAAGTCTCTCTATCCACACACGTGTTGAAGTCTCTCTATCCACACACGTGTTAAAGTCTCTCTATCCACACACGTGTTAAAGTCTCTCTATCCACACACGTGTTAAAGTCTCTCTATCCACACACGTGTTAAAGTCTCTCTATCCACACACGTGTTAAAGTCTCTCTATCCACACACGTGTTGAAGTCTCTCTATCCCCACACGTGTTAAAGTCTCTCTCTCCACACACGTGTTAAAGTCTCTCTATCCACACACGTGTTGAAGTCTCTCCACACACGTGTTAAAATCTCTCTCCACACACGTGTTAAAGTCTCTCTATCCACACACGTGTTAAAGTCTCTCTATCCACACACGTGTTAAAGTCTCTCTATCCACACACGTGTTAAAGTCTCTCTATCCACACACGTGTTAAAGTCGCTCTCTCCACACACGTGTTAAAGTCTCTCTATCCACACACGTGTTGAAGTCTCTATATCCACACACGTGTTAAAGTCTCTCTATCCACACACGTGTTAAAGTCTCTCTCCACACACGTGTTAAAGTCTCTCTATCCACACACGTGTTAAAGTCTCTCTCTCCACACACGTGTTAAAGTCTCTCCACACACGTGTTAAAATCTCTCTCCACACACGTGTTAAAGTCTCTCTATCCACACACGTGTTAAAGTCTCTCTATCCACACACGTGTTGAAGTCTCTATATCCACACACGTGTTAAAGTCTCTCTATCCACACACGTGTTGAAGTCTCTATATCCACACACGTATTAAAGTCTCTCTATCCACACGTGTTTGCAGGAACAACCACGCGAAGCCTCCTTTGAAACATCTGAGAAGTTGCCGTGAATTTATCGCAAAGACCGTCAAGTAGCCCCCTTCGATCTCCCCCCCCACCTCCGCAACTTTCGTTGAGCACGGTTGTCTACGTCCGGTGTGAAAGAAGTTCAACATAGATCCATACACATTGTGGCGGGGGGTGTGGGGTGTCATGGAGCCAACCTCACCTGCGTCGCACCCCGGACAGGTACAGCAGCACCATCAGCAGTCCCGCCAAGCAGACGAGGGCCAGCAGAGGCGACATGGCGATGCGCGAGATCGCTTGGGCGAGCGCAGGAGACGCCAGTGTTGGCTGCTCTGTGATCTCTTAGCGCCGAGGTTGTCGCGGTTTTGAGTGCGATGTCTGAGTTTCACTCCTCCTCCACCGCCACACGTGAAAGCAATTCATTCATCACGCGCGGCATGGTGCCAGCTGACACGGTTCCAGCCCTGCGTGCGACGGTTGCTCCAAACGAGGCCTGGCAGGTCGAGCAAGTTGCGCGTTTTTTTGTTTTTAAACATCCGAGCAACATTTCACGTCTTCGCTATGTTTGCCCAACACAGACACGGTTGGGTCTCAGGGCCTGTGCCCTTTGTGTTCAGGATGGTCCTGCTACTACAACTGGGACATTCCTGCGCGAGGATTCTTCTCCCGTGTTGTGTTTCTGTTTGGAGACCCAAACACACAAAAACAAATCGCGGCCAGTGAACCTCGCCGCAAGGGCCCTTTTGTCCCAGTAACAAACGGCATTGTTATTATTGTTGTTGTTATTGTTGTTGTTATTGTTGTTGTTGCCGCCGTAGCCCTGCCGAGAGGAGTTACCCTGCGAGCTACGCTGCGAAATGCGCAGCGCCGCTCGGCCACGACATTCGTGCCCTGCGAGCTTGCGACCTCCTCGGCTTGTGGCCGAGAGCCGCGAGTCTGGGCACCTCTGCGGCACCGCTGCGCCTTGTGCCGGTGGCCTGAGAGTTTGCGATCTCAGCCAGCCCCGCGGACCCCCCAACCCGCCCAACTCCCCCGATTTGACCTGAGCCGAGACCTGTGAGCGCCGGGGTCAACCACGTCCCACCTGGCTTCCACGGCTGGACTTTTAGAGTCTCGACTTTCACCGTTGGTTATTCGGCCTTTGCACGTCTTGGAATAACCTAAGCAAGTTACTTTATATTGCCGACCAACGATGATGCGACTCGTGTTGTCTCGCTGTACTTTGACCCCCTGGGAAAACCGTGCATCGTCCCTTGAGCTGTGCGAACTCCAGTTGCCTGTCTTCTATTTGCCTGGCCCCTTGCCCTGGAATCGTTTACGTTGGTGGGCCCGCGGTTCGAGACAAAAGCAACTGAGAATCTGTATTTGTATAGGGTCATATCCTCACAGCAGCGGCTTTTCGCTCACCATCGAACAACGGCGGTCACTGCATCACGCGCTGTTAGATGCGCTGCTTCCGCGGCCGTCTGGAACGCTCTTCCTTTCGATATTAGGAAGCCACTGGAGCTATGCACTTTTAAATTATCTTGGTGGAAAATTAATTTATTTAGAACTCTTTTGTGTATTTAGATTGTTGTCCTTCCCCCGCACCTCCAATTAGCACGGCTGGTTATGTGCGGTGAGAAAGACGTTCAACATCCACACATACCTGTTCCTGTGGTTTATTTTACATTTGAATCGTGTGAATTCAGGAGGGAAGCTTGAGAATAAACCTCTGGAAAACCGAGCTGTGATTGGTCTCTGTCGTGTATTCGCATTGCACCGCGTACGGTTGAGAGGACGATCCCAAAGACCAGGTCAACCGTGCACAACCCAGCTGCTCAACCTTGCGCGGCACACCGAGGATGGTTTCGAGAATTGGTTTGACTACGGGAGCTGTATCCGTAGACCGGCTGGGCAGTCTACGACGCCGAAAATCATCGACGGATACTCACCAAGCTGCCGGAGGTGACTGAAGACCTGTACGTCGAACCAAACTCATCCGCACTCGTAGAACTGGATGTAAAGCAGAGTCGCTTTCCATCCAGCTTGCACCATCACTGTTTAACATCCACACCAACGCTCAGCCAATCCACCCCAGATACCGTTAGTCTCATTTACGTGGACGACCTCTGTGTGACAGCCCAATGCAGGGACTTTCACCGTGTCGTTAATGACCCTGACGGCGACTTTAACGAAAACTAACAACCGCTACTTCGAGGAAGACCAACTGCGAGCCGACCCGAGTAAGACCCCGAATGTGCACCTTCTCTAGACGCAAGAGGCACGCGAAGCACGGACTCTGTATCACAAGGATCGGCGTAAAACTGTCTTCACTGCTCAAATGCTGTCTTCCTCGGTGTGACACTAAACCACTTTACCAGCATATACCAGCTGCCAGTCGACTCAAATCGCGTAAGAGTATGACACGTACCACCACCACGGAATCTATCAGGTCATCTCCACCACCACCACGGAATCTCTCAGCTCATATCCACCACTACCACGGAATCTCTCAGCTCATATCCACCACCACCACGGAATTTATCAGGTCATCTCCACCACCACCACCACGGAATCTCTCAGCTCATATTCACCACCACCACGGAATTTATCAGGTCATCTCCACCACCACCACGGAATCTCTCAGCTCATCTCCACCACCACCACCACCCCCACAGAATCTCTCAGATCACCTCCACCACAGAATCTCTCAGATCATGATAATAGGGTTTTCCCCTTTTATCTGGCAACTAAACAGGTGTGAACATGTTAAAACACCAAACGTAAACTTTTTTTTACAAGGAATCCTGTCTACATTAACCACAATGCTTGTGGTCAGAATGCAAACAAAAAACATACTCTGTTATTATATTTTGGTATTGGCAAAGGAGGCCCCATGCTGTCAACTCTCAGCTGATCTCCAGCGAGCACGCGGGCTCCAACTGTGGAGCGCACATTAGCGAGGAGCTGCTAAGACGAGACGTCGAGGAGGGAGACTCTTCCGCCAGGGTCAGCGGAGCCACGGCCAATTTGGTGGCGCCTGGCGGTGTTGGCTGCTGGAAAGTAAACCGCAGCAAGTAGGGTATTCCCAACCAGGCCCAGCCACACGCACTGTGTGCTTGTGTTTGCGGTGAAGAGCGGACGATGCCTCAATCATTTGCCCCGGTGTCATCTGTTGGAGCCGTCCACAGCTGATGATGTGGGCACCATTAATGAGCATGCCAAGGCTTCTGTGGCCCACACGTTGTCAGTAATCGAGGTTGCAATGATGGACACGACATTAATGAGTGGATTTTGGAAGTTTTGTTTTTTTAATCGTGCGGTTGTTAATTGTTACCTTTTTGTCTATTTTGTACTTCCGTCGGTTATTGTTGTATTGTTTGTTGTTGTAACTTGCTGAACCCGCCCCTACTGAACATCTGTGAAAAAGAGCTTCATAGCTCATCGGATTTGCTCCAATCTTTAAGATTAAACTCATAAATACTGAGCGGATTTTAGAAAAACTATGCGGAATTCCTTCACTGATAACGCGGTTGTAAAATACATCTTTTTATAAAATATCGGTGGAGAAAGGAGTGTGTGCCCTGGAAATATTCATTCTGGACAGGGGCGGAGCCACAGGGGGGGCTAGGGGGCTCAGCCCCCCCTGAAGTTTTGTGAAAGTCGGTAATCGGGATAACCGGATATCCGGCTGCTGCAAAATGCTGCAGGCTGCCACCTCGTGCTGCCCTGCTGGCTGCCACTTTGTGCTGCCCTGCAGGCTGCCACCTCGTGTGCTGCCCTGCAGGCTGCCACCTTGTGTGCTGCCCTGCAGGCTGCTTGAGCGGCAGCCTTTCCAACTTAGCGAACTTATTAGCCACAGCAGCGGCTCCGACCTGTTAATAAACTCCGCGTTCAAATCCAATAAAATTTATTTTATACATTTGTGGCGCCCATTGGAAAACATAAACACTGGATATCTCAGAATATTGACGTTAGCCCCCCCAAAGTCAAAATCCTGGCTCCGCCCCTGATCCTGGATGACAATTGTAGCGACCAATATGACACGTGCATCTCTCCATGATTCTCTGTGCACTCTTCAGCCCTTATATTCTTGGTTCGTTCGGTAAAGTCACGTAGAAGGGAAACAATAAAATAATAAAAATATAAAACAATACAATTCTCACGACGTTTCGACTGCAACACAAGCAGTCATCATCAGGTGTGAAAACCACAGCAAGAAAATTTGAAAAAAGTTGCGGTTATTTTTAACGTTAGCACCACGGATAGCGATTTGACAGCTTGTTCAGATGGACGAGTCCATCTATGTTCGGAAAAGAGGAGGGGGAGACGAAAATAATGGATGCGGTCTGAAAGCCACCGTAAGCGTGAACAATGAATTAAGACCCGAAATGGTTTATCAAATCCTTCCAATGATTGCTAAACCAGAATCCATCTTCTCGGTTGAAATTGTCTCTGTATTTGTATATGTGGATAGCCTCATGAACGAATCTCTCATGGTAGCCAGATGGCTTACAAAGAACCTCTGTCTTGGAGAAGTCAATGTCATGTGAACCTACTGAATTATAACAGTGATCTGCCACGGCCGAGGTGTTGGTCCTACCGTGTTTTAGGTCTGCTTTGTGTTCACGAATGCGGTCACGTCTCGGAATAAACACAAGATCCAGGTCCAATTCAACACATTACATAAAATCCGTGATCTGGTTCCGTCTGTAAAAGATGTGGTTCCAGACATACAGTACCCGGGCGTCTACAAACTAAGTTGCCTCTGTGGTAGCAGCTACATTGGAGAAACCAAACGACATATCTCGGACCGCATCCGTGAACATAAAGAAGACTTGAAACACGGTAGGACCAACACCTCGCCCGTGGCAGATCACTGTTATAATTATTCAGTAGGCTCACATGACATTGACTTCTCCAAGACAGAGGTTCTTTGCAAGCCATCTGGCTACCATGAGAGATTAGTTCATGAGGCTATCCACATATACAAACACAGAGACAATTTCAACCGAGAAGATGGATTCTGGTTTAGCAATCATTGGAAGGATTTGATAAACCATTTCGGGTCTTAATTGATTGTTCACGCTTAAGGTGACTTTCAGACCGCAGCAATTATTTTTCGTCTCCCCCCTCCTCTTTTCCGAACATAGATGGACTCGTCCATCTGAACAAACTGTCAAATCGCTCTCCGTGGTGCTAACGTAAAAAAAACGCCACTTTTTTCAAATTTTCTTGCTGTGGTTTTCACACCTGATGATGATTGCTTGTGTTCCAGTCGAAACGTCGTGAGAATTGTATTGTTTTATGTTTGTATTATTTTATTGTTTACCTTCTACGTGGTGACTTTACCGAAAGAACCAAGAATATGAATCCCTGCAGTCACGAAAGCTTTAAATCTTCAGCCCTTGTTACGTTTTCCTCGGCAGTGCCCGGGTTTCCGATCCACGTGTAATACGTACGGTGCAAAAGAAGTGCAACATACATATGTAGAGACACAGTTGGAGGTCTCTGGGTGTCGTGCCTTGATTGGAGGAATTGAGGGCACGTGACCGGAAGCGGGGGCGCCGTCCTTGTTAGAGCTAGGGCAATCGGGGTCGTTTTGCGGATGAAGCTTGCTAGCACACACACACACACGCCTAGGGGAGCAGCCGAAACCAAGTTAGTAACAGAACCCAGCGTACAGTTAATAAACGCGTTGCCCCCAACAACGCTACTCTCTGGTTCTTTCGGTAAAGTCTTTTATAAAAAAAATTCCCATCTACCCGCGTGACTTTACCGAAAGAAGCAGAGAGTATGGATTCCCGCAGTCACTAAAGCTTCAAAATCAAGATCCAACAACGGTGTCCGTGCGCCTCAGTCGACACACACTACACATTACAAAGACTTTCTGTCCACACATTGGGAGGTTGCAAGTGATCATGTAAATTCTCCACAAACACACTTCTGTCGTCTGCGTCTTTAGTCCGTCAGTTTTATTCTAGGCTAAATTTCCACAACTGCCCCAGCTGTCCTTTCCCCGTTGTGTCACTTCCAACATAGACCTTAATTTGTTACGGCAACGTGGCGTAAGTTTCATTTTATTTTGGTCATGTTAATCTTGAGACCAACTTTGCGGCACTTTTATGATAATTATGTTGTCTGCCATAATTTCCCGTCATCAATTCCACCCATTGTTACAATAACTAATACGTGTTTACACAAAACGTGAAATACCTAAATTATGGAATTATGCATCAATCATTATTTTGCTCGAAAATGGCGCTAAAAACGATGTGAATGATCACAGCTCTATGGGCTAATTATCGCGTGTGCACACATTGTTCACAAACGCTACTGGCAACAGAATAAAACATTTAGAGGCCAAACAACCACACAAGAAGAGAACTATATGAAGAAACGGTCTCTCTACCATCTACCGCACACATTAGATTTCAGCGAAGAGTAATGAATTCGATATATATCATAGTGCCTAGCCTTTGCAGACCATAAAATTACACTTTAATTCATAGAGATCACTTTAATACAATTATCCAAGATCTCGAAAACCAAGACATACATGGAAATCATACTCAATTTCGAAGTAAAATCACTGCAGCTCACACCGAAGTCACAGAGAGCAAATCAGAAGGCTGCGTTGGACGAGAGAACGCCCCTCGAACAAAGCTATTCAGAGTTTAAACACGTATAAATGGATAACATTAACCATATCAGATTTGCTCATGACAACTACAAGCTACGGCAGCGTGGTTGTAGGTAATATTTTTTGTAAATGCCGAAGTTTTCTTTTAATAACACGGTGACGAGATGCCTGTGCGGCGTACATTTGCCGATAGGCGTAAAGTTGCAGTTACAAGGTGCAATTTCTTTGCAACGTTGCCAAAATACAATGTTGCCATCCTGCGTTTAAAGTGGGCTGCAGCGTGGAGTCAATATAGTTGCATGTGGCCTTTAAACTTTTTTTGCACGTGTCGTTTCACACGCAACAAGCACTCTGTTGGATATGGCCATGTGGTCGCCATGGCGATGCTCAATCCAACATGGCTGAATGTAACGTATATAAATATATATTTTGGTCACCAACCAAACTGCACCACTGATTTGGGACAAATGTAGTTTCATCATAACCTGTCAACCCATACGATTTACCCGTATTCTTGTACAGGGAAATTGAGTTTTTAGGTCCACACAGCGTATAGCCGTTTCAATACGGGCAACAACTAAAATTGTCTATTTGTTTGTGTTTCTCCCTTGTGATGGGACAGGATGAACGTTGAGATTTATGAGGGGCACGGCGTGACCAATAAGGTCTGAATTGGTCTGTAATAAGGTAGGCACTGATAAGGGGTTGACAGGTATGGAAATGTGGGGACAGGATAAGTTTATTGGATGGGCAGAAACAATTTTGGAATGTTGATGCCATCAAAAGGCCACCATTTAAGCCACACAAACCATAGGGGTGAGGCCAGAAAACGGCAGATTTCTCTCAAATCGAAAGCACGACCCAGCCCGTGCGACACATGACTGTCAACGCGTTCATTATACAACACGCGGCCATGTGTTTCACGGCATTTTAATTCTGCGACAAAGTTCCTCTCCCGTGTGTTGTACCATTAAGTTCAGCTTAAGACTACAATCAGTTGAGCGCAACAGAGGCAACGCTCGCCTGTGTAGCCTCAACAGGCTTACGGGGGAAGTGCTGTTGATCACATCTCATCTCACGCCTCCACCGTGAACCCACCACTCCCATGTTGGTGGCAGTCCCCCCCCTCCCTGGACACGTGGTCTCCGTTCCACCACCGGTCTTGTCCCTTGCTTTAGTTCACGAGGTGAATCGTGAACGTGCAACGTTATACACCGATAGGTTGCACCGTGGTTAGAACGCTGGTCTCCAAAGAAAGTAGATCGCGGGTTAATTCCCTTCCAGGGGTCAACTGAACCTAATGTATGTGGCATCCATAGAAAATCGTTCCACATTACAGAGTCCTTGCTATGGATCGACTGGCACCCACCATGGGAACGTGGAATTACCACCGTCTCTAGGTAACTGACGGAGGCGAGTGTTGCCCCATTCTCAGTGTAAGCAGGGATATACCCTAGACCAGTGGTTCTTAACCTATACTCCAGCCTTGCACCCTTTGGTTCTCAATGGTAAAAAAATGTATAATGTTAATAAGTACATATGGTTGATTTAAAAAAAAAAGTAGTTGTACTTACACGACCGAGCTTCATTTGTGTTTCAATGACTTACCTTCTAAAACAAATCTGGCCATCTCTGGCACCCCCAGAAAGGGCATCTCTCACCCGCAGGGGGTGCACGCACGCCAGGCTAAGAACCACTGCCCTAGACAGACCGTGAATGTTATGATATATAAGCTGGGACCAGCCCTTCTTCCTACACGCGAGCTTCATCTTTATTCCTTCATAAAAATGAGCAAACTGAAGCCACGTGAGACTTGTGCCCTCAACCACCTTTGTCTGGTTACATCTTAAGCCTCATGTCTTATGTTGACTATTGCAGTTTAGAAGTATATTCACCCTCGCCGGAAGATGGGCGAGTATTTGCTTGCATTCGACATTTATAAAATGCTTCCCTCTAGTAATGGAATGGTAGCATAACCTATTTCTAGTCACTTTTTTTACCTAGGTCAAAGGGTGTTACATAGTTCATTATCAGTACTGAAGGTCTTACGTTCATATCGGTCAGAATGAACCCTCGTCTGACTGCGCACAATGAAAGCAACCCGGGCGAGCGCCGTGACTGACGCACACCTACGTGAGGAAGAATTAAAAAGGCAAAAGAGCGAGCGAGCGAGCGAGCGAGAGACAGAGAGGGAGAGAGCATTACTGCCGGCCGGGAACGCGCCCCCATCTGCCCACTCGAGATTCTCTATCACTCCACGCGCCAAGGTGGAGGGGGGAGGCGAACGGAGAACCCGGCCGGATGGCACGACCTCCCATGATCCCCTTCGCGTGCGCCTCAGGCGGCGGCCGAACCGACGTGCGAACGCAGTCTGTAACGGAAGAGGACGTCGCGCTTGGGGATCAACAGGCCCATGCCCACGCGGCTCATGTCCATGCCGACGTCCGGCTGGCCGGGCAACAGCTCCAAGTCCAGCAGGGCGAGCAAGTGGAAGATGAAGTCCTTGACCTCGGTCAGGGCTAAGAAGCGGCCGGGGCAAATGCTGTTGCCGGAGCCGAACGGCATGAGGTACTGCTGGAGGCGCCGCCCGTTCTTGTAGAAGGTGGTCTTCTCCTTGCCATCTTGCACAAAGCGGTCGAACTTGTAGACCTGGGGAGACGGTGGAGGGCGGCGTCACGCCGACGGGAAGGGGTCACGCGGGCACCACGCGGCCATTCGCCCCCCCCCACTCGGAGAAGCCGAATTGTAAGCAAACGTCGCGCAAAAAGGTGAATGCACGAGAGTCCATCTCAACGCGTGAATCACTCCTTCGAAAACGCCAACACTCAACGCACCGCTCATCCACCAACACTCCTCCACGGACGCTCAACGCACCGCTCATCCACCAACACTCCTCCACAGACCACAGACGCCCAACGGCCACGGCACTCATTCAGCAGCGGTGGGGTGGCACCTCAGGCTGCTCGTAGATGTCCGGGTCGGTGTGCAGCGTCTGCAGCGAGAACGAGATCTTGTCGCCCTTGCGGAGCTTCAGGGTGAAGCCGCTGTCCATCGTGATGGCCACATCCTCCATGGCCACGCGGATGTTCATGGGCGCGCTCGTCAGGCGGAGGCTCTCGTTCACCGCGCTGCCTGATGCGCCGATTCCATGGCGGGGTTCACGCGGCAGGGGTCAGGGCGGTGGGGTGTCAAAGAGAAGGGATCAGGAGGAGGAATCAATGTACGTTGATGTACGTACGTATGAAAATTTAACTTCCTTTGCACCGTGCGTAGCCAAGCGTGCCTATCGGTGGTGAGGGGGAAGGACAACAAACTAAAGTACATAAATAAGTCCTAAATAAATTAGTTTTCAGTAAATGAATGAAGGTGGTGGGGTCGAGGTGGAGGGATCAAGGTGGAGTGGTCGAAGTGGAACTTCATCGGCCCCATCGTTGCTGATGAACTAACAGGAAGGGCACGAGATGACTGTGACGACGCATACTCCTTCCGATCCGTGCTCGCCAATTAACGCATCTCCGAAATAGCGCGTCTGGCTACATGCGGCGCGAAAGAAGTTCAACACGCACGTACGCAAGATACGTACGTAACGATCCGAAAAACAATTCCACGCCCCATCGGCACGCCACAACCCACCGAGCATGAGCATGGCGTTGAGGTCCTCACGGCTGCGGCACAGCGGGGAGCCCAGCTTAAGCGGCGCTCCGCTCTTCCCCAAGATGGCGTCCACCTCGTCACGCAGGGCCCGCTGCGCAAGGGGACACCGCAGGAGGTGGTAGAGGCTCCAGAAGATGGCGGGCACCGTGTTGGCGACGGAGCCCCAAAGGAAGGCCAGGTGGTGCCCTGTGTGGGGTGTTGGCGGGGGTGCGGGTGGGGGGGGGGGTGCGATCGGGTAGACCGGCGTGCATTGATGAAGCGCACGGCAGAGAAGACGCTGGGTGGCTGCCATGAGGTTTTTGGCGGCCGTGCAGCCGCGCGGCTCTCCGTGTTGCTTTCGGGTTGTTGCCGTGCGCTGTTCGGCACGCGGTCCGACGTTCGTCCGATGTGCCGAGAGATTATTAAAGTTCAGTTCTCACGGATTGCATTCAAGCAAGCGGAACGGAACGTCGGACATCACGCCAAACAGCGCACAGTCAACCCTGAAAACCCATCGGAAACATATATTACGTTGTGCATGAAAGTAGGTTTGGTTGGGTTGGCGACCCACCCTGTCAAATGGCATTCAAACTGAGAAAATGTAATTTTCAGAGCTGTAAAAATTTGCTAAATTAAGTACAGAACCACATTTGTTGGGATATTTTATAGGTTACTGGAGACTGGACTCAGACTAGCAACTCGTATTGCCCCGAGCAACATCATCTCTTTAAAAAGAAGGTACTCCGGTGATTTGTTGCCCAGTTCCTATACTACAAGTGATATGCCAATGTTATTTGGTTTCGGGAGATGCTGAAAGAGCCCAGATACTGTGCAAGTGCTGAGCACCTTGAACAAAAAAAATTGCAACATAGATTAATGATGATGTTAAATATTTACCCAGGAAATTTGGATTCATATATAGCATCTAAATTCAACTGCGGTACAAGCCAAGAACACCTCGGAGAGCTGTGAAACCTTCCCGTTCAACCCGCGGAGCTTCCCATTCAGGAAAACAACGCTTGAGTTTTCACGGTCGACATTATGATTCACATTTCGTTTTTGGGTCAGGCCACGAAATTATCTCGCCAACTCTGTGTCGTTAAGACTCCTCCACCACACGAAAGCAGCTGGACCAATTAAAACCAATTTAAAAAATTAAGCGGCATACCAGCATTCAACTTTGCACAAATTATTATTATTGTCTCGGCTCGCCGGTAAATCAACGAACAATTCCGACTTAGTGGATCTAGTCCATCTGACAATGGTAGACCGTTTCAAACGAAACGTTATTGCGAATCGCTCGACCTGTCGCGAGCATTGCTCTTACAACTTACCAGCGGTGGGCTGAAACGATTTGCATGCGCGACAATTAAGCACGCCTGGCTGCGTCGGGGCGGCGAGCCGTCTCGACGATACGCATTTGGCAAGATCGTTTACCTTGCCGAACCCGAAAAAAGAAATGACCGCAACCGTTGGAACAAATTCCGCACCTCGTCGCTCACTCACCTGCCTTGTGGGTGTCCTGCATGTTCTTGTTCGCGTCCCACACGCTCATCCTCGACTGCACGATAACGGAGATGTTGTGGCGGCGCGCCAGCTTCTCGTGCGTGAGCTCTCGCTTCAGCTCGTCGCGGTGGTGTTTCGTGGAGCCCAGCAGCCACAGGGGCACCCCGGCTGAGATGAGCGGCAGCACCTTGTCGAACGGCTCAAAGTGCGCCTGCAGCCTCTTGCAGAGGCGGTGGTCATCCTCGGCGTCCCCCGACGTGCCGTACAGCATCACGAAGGTCACCTCGAATATGAGGCGCTGGCAGAAGCTGAAGAGGGAGTCCGTGCGCCAGCCGTGGGCGTCGCCTGCCGTCCTGCCCACCATGGCCTCGTCCAGCTCGTGGAAGACCACCTGCTGCAGCTTCATCATCACGATGTTGGTCACGTTCGTGAGCTCGGCGCCCTGCGTGGACGACGGAGCCGGGGTTGGGGTGGGGTGGGGGGTGGGCGGGAAATGTCCAGGGAGTTGTGGAGGCCAAGTTTGAATTGATGTGACTGAGCGAGGTGAGAGCTCGAGAAACCAGGGAAATTGCAAGAGTGAGCCGTGTCGCCAGCGTGACGAAAGCAATCAAGTAAAAGAGCGGCGGCCGTCAAGTACCGTGAATATAAATCGGAGTGGCAACGACCGCGTCAAAGGAGAAATCGAAAATACGACACCGAAACGACTGAATACAAAAACGAGAACCTACTTCCTGAAAACCAACATCGGCTCGGACGAACCACTTTCAGAAACCGTTCGGGGGGAGGGGGGGGGGCTGCCGTGAAGTCACGGAGACCATGCCGCGCAAGGTTTTGAAGCGCAAAGCTTCATCCCTCTCCCGCATCGATCACCAGCCCGCCCAATCCCGGATTTCCCAAAAAACGGAACGACGGTCTGGCCTCACCTGCAGGAAGGTGTAGTGTCGCAGCACATCGTCGTTGCACACGCCCAACAGGGGATCGTCGACGTGGGGGTGGTCGAAGTTGATGCAGGAGAACTTGGAGGAGAACTCGTGAAAGTTGAGCTGCTTCCCGTGCCGGATGATCGACGGGAACATGTGAGGGTCCATCAGGAAGGTGAAGTAGTTGCCTGCGGAAACGACGACAAATGGAGTCAAGAGGCGGAGGTGGTGGGGCGGGGGCGGTGGCCCACGTGGACGCGTTTGAGACGTGCAGACGTGTCGATGTGCGGGCCGTTTGTAGATCCACTGCAGGATAAGCGCTCAAGCGTGAGCGAGTCGATGGTCTCAGCCCAATCGCCCGATGGCCGGCTCTAAACGAAACGTAATTAAGATTTGAGGTTTCTTCTAACTTGTCGAAATATCAGCTCTGAGAAACAATTCAGTTTGACTGACATACGAACACTCTTTGTGGTGCATAAAACGGTGTGACCCTTGCGCGGATAGAGAGGCCTGCTGAAGTGACCTCAGAAGTAGCTCTGTGATCCCATCTTTCAAGGGCCCTTCCCCCAACACCGGGTGCTGCACTCCTCAATGCAAACGTTTCCAAATGAAAATGCGCTCGTCTCACTTCATGACACACGGAGCTCAGATTAAATAGAAATCACGACAACAAAAACAACTGTTTAAAATGACGCTTAGGCTATCGTTAATGTACCATCTGCTTATCGACAGCGGGCAGTATCAGGCACACGGACACGGAGATCGCAGCGCTGGGCTGTGAAGGATGGCGACGGCATGCGGGGGTCTTCATCCAACAGTGGACAGACAGTGGCTGATTATGATGCTGATGAGTCGGAGAAACGACAGTACGCTTGCAGCTGCCGCCATCCCAAGTCAACCGATGCTGCGTATAAATTGTAACTAGGGGTGGCGCAGATATTACTCGCCACTGGTTTTAGCCGTGCCCAGGATGGAACTCAGGCTGCTGGGTTCGCAGAGAGAGCAACGCTAACCACTGCGCCCACCGTTCCACCCATATATATTTTTTGAAATAACATGTATGAATAATGTAGTCGGTGTGAGCTTACCTGTGATGAATAGGATGTATAATTGTGCACTCTGCTACCTGTTGCTGTCATGACTACAGAGTGCCAGGGGGGGAAAAAAATACTCCATCGATTTCATATTCTTTGGTTCTTTCGGTAAAGTCACGTCGATAGAAACCACAACGTTTCGATCGCAACACAAGCGGTCGTCATCAGGCGATCGAAACGTCGTGGTTTCTGTCTACGTGGCTTTACCGAAAGAACCGAAGAATATGAATTCCTGCAGTCGCGAAAGTTTTAAGTCAGACCTCCATCGATTCTTACACGTGCATACTTCGCGAACTTGGGAGGTGACATGCATCGATAGGTTTGATGCGCCAATGTACGCAACCCGCTCGTGGTGACAGATCACCAAGGGACGTCACAGGTCATAGGTCACAGGTCACGCAGCGGCCAGAGACTAAACCGTGGCTTTTTTAAAAATAAAATGTTGCGACCACCACGAAACCCAGAGGGAGGGGAACGCCCCCTGACTCGGCGTGCTGCCAAATATTCCCGCACCTGGCCCACCACATCCAGAATACCCCCAGCAACGGCTGTGGCCGTGTCCCCCACTGCATTCGTCACTTGGCATCCGAAGCGCGAGTCGAATCGGAGACCCGATTTGCAAATCCGCAACACACTTCCAGCCATTGCTTCACTCCGTAGTCGTCTCTCTCTCTCTTTCAAAAGATGACTGGGTGTAGCGGGGGATATTATTTACATCGCCCCTTCTGAGTTCACATTTCACTCTGTGCTTGTGCAGCTGCTGTAACAGTGCCAGCGGCACTGCTATTGACCTGCACGTGACACGAGTGTTATGTAACGTGCGGGCCCCGTGTCTGAGCCGCTGCTGCGGCAGAAGCACATAGCTTCTCCAGCTGTGTCGACTTTGTTGTTGTCCCACCCGCCCCGCCCCGCACCTCCGATTAGCACGGCTGGCTACGTACGGTGCGAAGTTCAACATACACACGTGGGGGGGGGGGGGGTTGTGTAACCCACACTTGGTGACCCTGGGCAGCAAAGACGTTTTAAGTATTTGTCTGTGCTGCCCTCTGCTGCTCACAACGTGGCCCCAGGTCTACGAGACGGCACCGGCAGATTGCAGTGCGGACACCGCACGATCTGTATGCCACTGCGCTGGTGCCCATCGACGTTGCTGTGTCGTAGCTCCACCCGTGTGTTTTCCGCCAGCGCAATGTCCGACGTTTTGCCCTCCCCCCCCCCACGAACTGGAGAGAGCTCCTTCGGGTTCTGTTCCCGAAGGATCTCCCAGCAACGTGGAGCAAAACCGTCGGACATGGTGAGGTGCGAGCAAGCGACAACCCCCCGGGGCGGCGACGACCCGACAAACGCACGGCAGAGCGACGGTGCCAGGGCGCCCGTGTACCCTGGAGAGCCGACAGAGAGACAGAGACGAGGAGGAGGAGGAGCAGCGGATGGCGCACCATGTATGAGCACCGTGAAGACGTCCCCGTGCTTCTTCTGAAGACGCAGCAGGAACTTGGGGGGGCACTTGGAATACTCCAACACTCTTCCAAAGAAGGGGATCCACGAATGCACCAGAGGGGGCTCCCCCTTGCGCCTGCGCAGCACGGGGGGGTGGATGGTGGTCCGGGGGAGACATGGGGCACATTGAGCAAGATTCCTCCCACGACTGAATGGTTATTACTCCTGAGCGAAGCGCGAAGTCGACCCAAGTCGGAGCCCTGCTGGTGTCACATAAACCAACTATAAAACGATATTGTTTTTTTTTATTGAGCTCAACGAAGTGACTTATCGCGTGGAAATTTACAGCAGCCAAATACTCTAAACACACGTTGATTATAAATGTGGAGGGGAAAACCGGAGATAAATCCACGCGACTACGGGGAGAAAGGCACACGCAAACTCCATATATACAACAGGCGTCAGGGTCGAGATCGAACCCACGATCTCCGGCATTCCAGGCGAGGTAAGTTAACATCTCCTGGCCACCCAATATCTGGGGTGGAGCACCCAAATCCTTATCTCCACTGCACTTGACAGAATGAACTGTAATGTACAGCAGTCACTGGGTGATTGATGAACCAATACTCACTAAATGGAAACTGCTTCTACTTTAATGGATCTGTACAAACAGTAACAGTAGCATTTGGAGTCGTTTGGCAAGAGCGAAATAACAATTCCACATCCACGAGTCACACCTGCTCTTGAAAACCCAGGTCACTCTCGCAAGCGAGACTCCCCTAGTCTCTTGAGTTCTCACGTGGTTAAATTAAATGTTTTTTGTCCCGGTCCCCACTTGATCTGAGGATTCTGTTAAAACTCTCAGAGGTTTAATTGGGTTACACAACTGCCCTCAAAGTGCCGGGAGCTTCATCACGGCGAGGAGTTTCTATGATTGGTTACCTGTCAACCCATACGGTTTACCCCGTATTATTGTACAGGGAAATACATTTTTCAGGTCCATATGGCATACAGCCGTTCAAATACTGGCAAAAAAATCATGGTACTTTGCAGGATGAACATTGAGATTTATAAGGGACACGGGGTGACCAATACGGTCTGAGTTGGTCTGTAATAAGGGAGACACTGATAAGGAGTTGACAGATTTGTGATTTTGATTTAAAGCTTTCATGACTGCAGGGATTCATATTCTTGGTTCTTTCGGTAAAGTCACGTAGAAGGGAAACAATAAAATATTACAAATATAAAACAATAAAATTCTCACGACGTTTCGACTGCAACACAAGCAATCATCTTCAGGTGTGAAAACCACAGCAAGAAAATTAGAAAAAAGTGGCGTTTTTTTTTACGTTAGCACCACGGAGAGCGATTTGGCAGTTATTCAGATGGACGAGTCCATCTATATTCGGAAAAGAGGAGGGGGGAGACGAAAATAATGGATGTGGTCTGAAAGCCACCGTAAGCGTGAACAATCAATTAAGACCCGAAATGGTTTATCAAATCCTTCCAATGATTGCTAAGCCAGAATCCATCTTCTCGGTTGAAATTGTCTCTGTGTTTGTGTATGTGGATAGCCTCATGAACGAATCTCTCATGGTAGCCCCTTCAACAATTCAACAAATCAAATTTTGATTTAAAGCTTTCGTGACTGCAGTAATTCATATTCTTAGTTTTTTCGGTAAAGTCACGTTGAAGAGAAACAACAAAATAATAAAATATATATAAAACAATAAAAAAACTATTTATTGGTTTTTTTATTGTTTTATATATATATAAAAACAATTTATTGGGTTTTTTATTGTTTTATATATATTTTATTATTTTGTTGTTTCTCTTCAACGTGACTTTACCGAAAAAACTAAGAATATAATTCAACAAATCGTTACGATTCCTGATCGTTGACCTTGCAATGGCCACTGTGCAGCAAGCGTTATTGGCTCTGTGAGGCTACGCTGGGGCTACATGTGTTTTAGGAATGTTTCTGCTCCCCGCATTCACAACCCCCCACTGACCAGCGTGGCGAAGTATGGTCGTATAACCCCCGTGTCCGACATGGCAACCCCCCCGATTAGCACGGTTGGCTACGTACGGCACGAAAGAAGTTCACCATCCACAATAGAGGTTTTTGGGTTCGATCGCGTAAATGTGAATGTGTCGTTGTACCCGCTACCACCCGACACAGCCAAACTTGTAAGGTTTGCCACGTAAACGAAACGTGCCAATTCGTCACTAGTTCAGCACACACCGGCCGTGTGTTGGAGAGTAAAACCCACAACGTCGTCGACGTGAGCGCGGGAGGGACCTCGTCCAGCTGCAGCGACGGCTCGTGAGTGACCTCTGAAAAGACGGCGTTCTAATTAAGAACAACCTCGTCATGTTATTGGCCTTCGCGTGGAAGTGATATAAGCGTGTTATCTACCAACGGTAGGCATTTATAAACAGAACGAAACAAAAACAGCAAAGCACTCAAATGCTGTCCCCATGACCCTCAAGTCCACACTACCCAACCCCTTTGACACTGCCAAAAGCTGTGAGCTGCTTTATTTTTTGCACGGTGCATCCTCCTCGCGTCGTGACTTCGTTTCTCGTCACAGCCACGGGCGTCTTCTCCACCGCCCTGAATGGGTCTCAAACGGCGTGGTTACAACGCTGGAGCGAATCGCGACGAAGGGAGGCAATCTCTCACTCGGAGGACGCCTTCACAGCCACCCCGAGCCCTCCCCGAGGCACAACTCAGACTACGGTGGTGCAGCCGTTTCTAATGTGAACAACTTAAAATGTTATCTTCATTAGGCAATTCGCTTTGAAAGAATCATTATATTTATAGAAGAGTATTTTTTATTACAAAAATAATTTCTCATGTCCAGCTGCTGGCGCCCCGACGCCCCTAGTGAACGAACCGCGCCTGTCCAGCAGTGGATCGACAAAAACGCTGCACGCGTCCATGGCACGTGCGGCGCGTCCAGGGCACGTCCAGGGCACGTGCGGCGCGTCCAGGGCACGTGCGGCGTGCCAGTGCAGGCTGGGGGGGGGGGGGGCTGCCAATGGCACTGACCTCGCCAGGTCCTCTCCAGACTGAGCTCCATCGGCGCTCGTGAGCCCGCCCGCCCGCCCGGCCTTGTTTACCGAGTGCTGCTGCGGGTCCCCGTACGCCCTCGAGTGTTACTGTGTGTGTCAAGGCCGTAGCCATGGAGTCAACATTGGGGGGGACCAAATCTTCCAGGGTGTCTGGGGGTTCCAACCCAGAAAAATATTGAAATTTGAAAACTCATTTCCTGCCTAAAATATTTTAAAAAATCACGAACACATGGGATGGATTTTTTCTTAATTTTTTACAATAATGTCTAATAGTGTATTGTATTACATTGCTCTGTTTTTACTTTTTTTACCGTTTCTTGTTTCATTGTATGTGTAGTGGAGTACGAAGGTGCGTTGTGGAAACGGCGTGATTACATGATCACACAGACAGTACGGGTTATCTTGGGTCAGCCTGTAGCAAAGGCGAATACAGTGCAGGTTATGTTGGGGCAATTAAGCTGGGGTAGCCGTGGACGGCTGTGATTGGTTGGTGCTGTTGCCGGGGCTGGAGAGGCGTCTGGAAGTCTGGCGAGAAACAGGTGTACGGATCACGCGGGGTGCCGTTGGGACGCGGGTTAATTAATTGGGGGTGTAATGAGAGCGGGGATAAGAACGGGAGTCGGAGTCAACAGCGGAGGTTGAATGGTGGAGAGCTTGGAGTTGAGTTGAAGGAGTTGAGCTTGGAGATAGGTTGAAGTTGGAGAGCTTAGGAGAGCTGGAGTGAAGAGTTGCAGTTTGGAGAGCTTGGAGTCAACAGGGGGAATTGAAGTGTGAAGAGTTTGAAAGACAGAGTTTGAGAGACAGAGTTTGAGAGACAGAGTTTGAGAGACAGAGTTGGAAGACAGAGTGGAAGGGAGACGGAGTTGGAGACGGACCTTGGAGACAGTGTAGCGATAGCGGAGCTGAAGACGAGAACAGCCAGCAGTGGAGAGAGCATAGTGACGGTGATAGCGGTGAACAGGGATGAAGCAGTAGCAATGGAGTGAGCATAGTGACGGTGATAGCGGAGAGCGGAGACGAAGAAGTTAGCGGCGGAGTAAGCGAAGTGATAGTGGGGAGTAAGCGAAGTGATAGTGGGGAGTAAGTGAAGTAATAGTGGGGAGTAAGTGAAGTGATAGTGGGGAGTAAGTGAAGTGATAGTGGGGAGTAAGTGAAGTGATAGTGGGGAGTAAGTGAAGTGATAGTGGGGAGTAAGTGAAGTGATAGTGGGGAGTAAGTGAAGTGATAGTGGGGAGTAAGCGAAGTGATAGTGGGGAGTAAGTGAAGTGATAGTGGGGAGTAAGTGAAGTGATAGTGGGGAGTAAGTGAAGTGATAGTGGGGAGTAAGTGAAGTAATAGTGGGGAGTAAGTGAAGTGATAGTGGGGAGTAAGTGAAGTGATAGTGGGGTGTAAGTGAAGTGATAGTGGGGAGTAAGTGAAGTGATAGTGGGGAGCAAGTGAAGTAATAGTGGGGAGTAAGTGAAGTGATAGTGGGGAGTAAGTGAAGTGATAGTGGGGAGTAAGTGAAGTGATAGTGGGGAGTAAGTGAAGTGATGGTGGGGAGTAAGTGAAGTGATGGTGGGGAGTAAGTGAAGTGATAGTGGGGAGTAAGTGAAGTGATGGTGGGGAGTAAGTGAAGTGATGGTGGGGAGTAAGTGAAGTGATGGTGGGGAGTAAGTGAAGTGATAGTGGGGAGTAAGTGAAGTGATAGTGGGGAGTAAGTGAAGTGATAGTGGGGAGTAAGTGAAGTGATAGTGGGGAGTAAGTGACGTGATGGTGGGGAGTAAGTGAAGTGATGGTGGGGAGTAAGTGAAGTGATAGTGGGGAGTAAGTGAAGTGATAGTGGGGAGTAAGTGAAGTGATAGTGGGGAGTAAGTGAAGTGATAGTGGGGAGTAAGTGAAGTGATAGTGGGGGAGTAAGTGAAGTGATGGTGGGGAGTAAGTGAAGTGATAGTGGGGAGTAAGTGAAGTGATAGTGGGGAGTAAGTGAAGTGATAGTGGGGTGTAAGTGAAGTGATAGTGGGGAGTAAGTGAAGTGATAGTGGGGAGTAAGTGAAGTGATAGTGGGGGAGTAAGTGAAGTGATGGTGGGGAGTAAGTGAAGTGATAGTGGGGAGTAAGTGAAGTGATAGTGGGGAGTAAGTGAAGTGATAGTGGGGAGTAAGTGAAGTGATAGTGGGGAGTAAGTGAAGTGATGGTGGGGAGTAAGTGAAGTGATAGTGGGGAGTAAGTGAAGTGATAGTGGGGAGTAAGTGAAGTGATAGTGGGGAGTAAGTGAAGTGATAGTGGGGAGTAAGTGAAGTGATAGTGGGGAGTAAGTGAAGTGATAGTGGGGAGCAAGTGAAGTAATAGTGGGGAGTAAGTGAAGTGATAGTGGGGAGTAAGTGAAGTGATAGTGGGGAGTAAGTGAAGTGATAGTGGGGAGTAAGTGAAGTGATAGTGGGGAGTAAGTGAAGTGATGGTGGGGAGTAAGTGAAGTGATAGTGGGGAGTAAGTGAAGTGATGGTGGGGAGTAAGTGAAGTGATAGTGGGGAGTAAGTGAAGTGATAGTGGGGAGTAAGTGAAGTGATAGTGGGGAGTAAGTGAAGTGATAGTGGGGAGTAAGTGAAGTGATGGTGGGGAGTAAGTGAAGTGATGGTGGGGAGTAAGTGAAGTGATAGTGGGGGAGTAAGTGAAGTGATGGTGGGGAGTAAGTGAAGTGATAGTGGGGAGTAAGTGAAGTGATAGTGGGGAGTAAGTGAAGTGATAGTGGGGAGTAAGTGAAGTGATAGTGGGGAGTAAGTGAAGTGATGGTGGGGAGTAAGTGAAGTGATAGTGGGGAGTAAGTGAAGTGATAGTGGGGAGTAAGTGAAGTGATGGTGGGGAGTAAGTGAAGTGATAGTGGGGAGTGGCGAGACAAAGGTGGCGAGCGAGTGGAGCACAGCGAGCGAGCCGGGGCGACCAGGATACCGTGGAATGTGGAGGACATGCTGAGAGTTGTAAATAAAGCGGTGTTTGGAGAAAGACACAAGTTGTCCGAGTGAAATCGAACACTACGTATGTAATGGCAGAGATTAGGGATTCATAAAGTACAACCATAACCACAATCATATAACCGTAAATCTATGCATTGATTTATATGTCCAGATATATTGTTTTTATTTACATAGCATAGCAAAAAAATTATAGCAATATATTGGGGGGGGGGCATTTTGAGCATATTTTAATATTGGGGGAGATGTGTCCCCACCAATATATATTATAATTACGGCCTTGGTGTGTGTATGTTGAACTTCTTTCGCACCGTACGTAGCCAACCGTTGATAATTAATCGCTGCACTCACAGCACCGTGGCTACCGCCCACCGACACCGCTGCTGCCGCCGTAGTGCCACTGCCACTGCTGCCGTAGGGTCACTGCTGCCGTAGTGCCACTGCTGCCGTAGTGCCACTGCTGCCGTAGGGTCACTGCTGCCGTAGTGCCACTGCTGCCGTAGGGTCACTGCTGCCGTAGGGTCACTGCCACTGCTGCCGTAGTGCCACTGCCACGGCTGCTATTGACATTCCTGCGTGTTTTGCTGCTACGACAGCTGGTAATAATTCTGCTTCTCTAGCGTTTAACACAAACTGCTTCTGCTGCAGCTGCTGCTACTGCAGTTGCTGCTGCTGCTACTACTACTGCTGTAGCTGCTACTGCTGCTACAGCTGCTGCTGCTGCTACTGTAGCTGCTACTGCTGCTACAGCTGCTGCTACTGTAGCTGCTACTGCTGCTACAGCTGCTGCTGCTACTACTGTAGCTACTGCTGCTACTATTGCTGCTGCTACTACTGCTGTAGCTGTTACTACTGTTGTAGCTGTTACTACTCCTACTGTTATAGCTGTTACTACTACTGTTGTAGCTGTTACTACTACTGTTGTAGCTGTTACTACTCCTACTGCTGTAGCTGTTACTACTCCTACTGTTGTAGCTGTTACTACTCTTACTGCTGTAGCTGTTACTACTCCTACTGTTGTAGCTGTTACTACTCCTACTGTTGTAGCTGTTACTACTCCTACTGTTGTAGCTGTTACTACTCCTACTGCTGTAGCTGTTACTACTCCTACTGTTGTAGCTGTTACTACTCCTACTGCTGTGGCTGTTACTACTCCTACTGTTGTAGCTGTTACTACTCCTGTTGTAGCTGTTACTACTCCTACTGTTATAGCTGTTACTACTCCTACTGCTGTAGCTGTTACTACTCCTACTGTTATAGCTGTTACTACTACTGTTATAGCTGTTACTACTCCTACTGTTGTAGCTGTTACTACTCCTACATGTTATAGCTCTTACTACTCCTACTGTTCTACTCCTACTGTTGTAGCTGTTACTACTCCTACTGTTGTAGCTGTTACTACTCCTACTGTTGTAGCTGTTACTACTCCTACTGTTATAGCTGTTACTACTCCTACTGTTCTACTCCTACTGTTGTAGCTGTTACTACTCCTACTATTGTAGCTGTTACTACTCCTACTGTTGTAGCTGTTACTACTCCTACTGTTGTAGTTGTTACTACTCCTACTGTTGTAGTTGTTACTACTCCTACTGTTGTAGCTGTTACTACTCCTACTGCTATAGCTGTTACTACTCCTGCTGTTGTAGCTGTTACTACTCCTACTGTTGTAGCTGTTACTACTCCTACTTGTTATAGCTGTTACTACTCCTACTGTTGTAGCTGTTACTACTCCTGCTGTTGTAGCTGTTACTACTACTCTTGTAGCTGTTACTACTCCTACTGCTGTAGCTGTTACTACTCCTACTGTTGTAGCTGTTACTACTCCTGCTGTTGTAGCTGTTACTACTACTCTTGTAGCTGTTACTACTCCTACTGTTGTAGCTGTTACTACTCCTACTGTTGTAGCTGTTACTACTCCTACTGCTGTAGCTGTTACTCCTACTGCTGTAGCTGTTACTACTCCTACTGTTGTAGCTGTTACTACTCCTACTGTTGTAGTTGTTACTACTCCTACTGCTGTAGCTGTTACTACTCCTACTGTTGTAGCTGTTACTACTCCTACTGTTGTAGCTGTTACTACTCCAACTGTTGTAGCTGTTACTACTCCTACTGTTATAGCTGTTACTACTCCTACTGTTATAGCTGTTACTACTACTATTGTAGCTGTTACTACTCCTACTGTTGTAGCTGTTACTACTACTGCTGTTACTACTCCTACTGTTATAGCTGTTACTACTCCTACTGTTGTAGCTGTTACTACTCCTACTGCTGTAGCTGTTACTACTCCTACTGTTACAGCTGTTACTAATCCTACTGTTGTAGCTGTTACTACTCCTACTGCTGTAGCTGTTACTACTCCTACTGCTGTAGCTGTTACTAGTCCTACTGCTGTAGCTATTACTACTACTGTTGTAGCTGTTACTACTCCTGCTACTGTAGCTGTTACTACTCCTACTGCTATAGCTGTTACTACTCCTACTGTTATAGCTGTTACTACTCCTACTGTTGTAGCTGTTACTACTCCTACTGTTATAGCTGTTACTACTCCTACTGTTGTAGCTGTTACTACTCCTACTGTTATAGCTGTTACTACTCCTACTGTTGTAGCTGTTACTACTCCTACTGTTGTAGTTGTTACTACTCCTACTGTTGTAGCTGTTACTACTCCTACTGTTGTAGCTGTTTCTACTCCTACTGTTGTAGTTGTTACTACTCCTACTGTTGTAGCTGTTACTACTCCTACTGTTGTAGCTGTTACTACTCCTACTGTTGTAGCTGTTTCTACTCCTACTGTTGTAGCTGTTACTACTCCTACTGCTGTAGCTGTTACTACTCCTACTGTTGTAGCTGTTACTACTCCTACTGCTGTTACTACTACTGTTGTAGCTGTTACTACTCCTACTGTTATAGCTGTTACTACTCCTACTGTTGTAGCTGTTACTACTCCTGCTGTTGTAGCTGTTACTACTACTCTTGTAGCTGTTACTACTCCTACTGCTGTAGCTGTTACTACTCCTACTGTTGTAGCTGTTACTACTCCTGCTGTTGTAGCTGTTACTACTACTCTTGTAGCTTTTACTACTCCTACTGTTGTAGCTGTTACTACTCCTACTGTTGTAGCTGTTACTACTCCTACTGTTGTAGCTGTTACTACTCCTACTGCTGTAGCTGTTACTCCTACTGCTGTAGCTGTTACTACTCCTACTGTTGTAGCTGTTACTACTCCTACTGCTGTAGCTGTTACTACTCCTGTTGTAGCTGTTACTACTCCTACTGTTGTAGTTGTTACTACTCCTACTGCTGTAGCTGTTACTACTCCTACTGTTATAGCTGTTACTACTCCTACTGTTGTAGCTGTTACTACTCCTACTGTTATAGCTGTTACTACTCCTACTGTTGTAGCTGTTACTACTCCTACTGTTGTAGCTGTTACTACTCCTACTGTTGTAGTTGTTACTACTCCTACTGCTGTAGCTGTTACTACTCCTACTGTTATAGCTGTTACTACTCCTACTGTTGTAGCTGTTACTACTCCTACTGTTATAGCTGTTACTACTCCTACTGTTGTAGCTGTTACTACTCCTACTGTTGTAGCTGTTTCTACTCCTACTGTTGTAGCTGTTACTACTCCTACTGCTGTAGCTGTTACTACTCCTACTGTTGTAGCTGTTACTACTCCTACTGCTGTTACTACTCCTACTGTTGTAGTTGTTACTACTCCTACTGCTGTTTCTCCTCCTACTGTTGTAGTTGTTACTACTCCTACTTGTTATAGCTGTTACTACTCCTACTGTTGTAGTTGTTACTACTCCTGTTATAGCTGTTACTACTCCTACTGCTGTTACTACTCCTACTGTTGTAGTTGTTACTACTCCTACTGCTGTAGCTGTTACTACTCCTACTGTTGTAGTTGTTACTACTCCTACTTGTTATAGCTGTTACTACTCCTACTGTTGTAGCTGTTACTACTCCTACTGCTGTTACTACTCCTACTGTTGTAGCTGTTACTACTCCTACTGTTGTAGCTGTTACTACTCCTACTGTTGTAGTTGTTACTACTCCTACTGTTGTAGCTGTTACTACTACTGCTGTTACTACTCCTACTGTTATAGCTGTTACTACTCCTACTGTTGTAGCTGTTACTACTCCTACTGCTGTAGCTGTTACTACTCCTACTGTTATAGCTGTTACTACTCCTACTGTTGTAGCTGTTACTACTCCTACTGCTGTAGCTGTTACTACTCCTACTGCTGTAGCTGTTACTAGTCCTACTGCTGTAGCTATTACTACTACTGTTGTAGCTGTTACTACTCCTGCTACTGTAGCTGTTACTACTCCTACTGCTATAGCTGTTACTACTCCTACTGTTATAGCTGTTACTACTCCTACTGTTGTAGCTGTTACTACTCCTACTGTTATAGCTGTTACTACTCCTACTGTTGTAGCTGTTACTACTCCTACTGTTATAGCTGTTACTACTCCTACTGTTGTAGCTGTTACTACTCCTACTGTTGTAGTTGTTACTACTCCTACTGTTGTAGCTGTTACTACTCCTACTGTTGTAGCTGTTTCTACTCCTACTGTTGTAGTTGTTACTACTCCTACTGTTGTAGCTGTTACTACTCCTACTGTTGTAGCTGTTACTACTCCTACTGTTGTAGCTGTTTCTACTCCTACTGTTGTAGCTGTTACTACTCCTACTGCTGTAGCTGTTACTACTCCTACTGTTGTAGCTGTTACTACTCCTACTGCTGTTACTACTACTGTTGTAGCTGTTACTACTCCTACTGTTATAGCTGTTACTACTCCTACTGTTGTAGCTATTACTACTCCTACTGTTATAGCTGTTACTACTCCTACTGTTGTAGCTGTTACTACTCCTACTGTTGTAGCTGTTTCTACTCCTACTGTTGTAGCTGTTACTACTCCTACTGCTGTAGCTGTTACTACTCCTGTTGTAGCTGTTACTACTCCTACTGTTGTAGTTGTTACTACTCCTACTGCTGTAGCTGTTACTACTCCTACTGTTGTAGCTGTTACTACTCCTGCTGTTGTAGCTGTTACTACTCCTACTGTTGTAGTTGTTACTACTCCTACTGTTGTAGTTGTTACTACTCCTACTGTTGTAGCTGTAACTACTCCTACTGCTATAGCTGTTACTACTCCTGCTGTTGTAGCTGTTACTACTCCTACTGTTGTAGCTGTTACTACTCCTACTTGTTATAGCTGTTACTACTCCTACTGTTGTAGCTGTTACTACTCCTGCTGTTGTAGCTGTTACTACTACTCTTGTAGCTGTTACTACTCCTACTGCTGTAGCTGTTACTACTCCTACTGTTGTAGCTGTTACTACTCCTGCTGTTGTAGCTGTTACTACTACTCTTGTAGCTGTTACTACTCCTACTGTTGTAGCTGTTACTACTCCTACTGTTGTAGCTGTTACTACCCCTACTGCTGTAGCTGTTACTCCTACTGCTGTAGCTGTTACTACTCCTACTGTTGTAGCTGTTACTACTCCTACTGTTGTAGTTGTTACTACTCCTACTGCTGTAGCTGTTACTACTCCTACTGTTGTAGCTGTTACTACTCCTACTGTTGTAGCTGTTACTACTCCAACTGTTGTAGCTGTTACTACTCCTACTGTTATAGCTGTTACTACTCCTACTGTTATAGCTGTTACTACTACTATTGTAGCTGTTACTACTCCTACTGTTGTAGCTGTTACTACTACTGCTGTTACTACTCCTACTGTTATAGCTGTTACTACTCCTACTGTTGTAGCTGTTACTACTCCTACTGCTGTAGCTGTTACTACTCCTACTGTTATAGCTGTTACTACTCCTACTGTTGTAGCTGTTACTACTCCTACTGCTGTAGCTGTTACTACTCCTACTGCTGTAGCTGTTACTAGTCCTACTGCTGTAGCTATTACTACTACTGTTGTAGCTGTTACTACTCCTGCTACTGTAGCTGTTACTACTCCTACTGCTATAGCTGTTACTACTCCTACTGTTATAGCTGTTACTACTCCTACTGTTGTAGCTGTTACTACTCCTACTGTTATAGCTGTTACTACTCCTACTGTTGTAGCTGTTACTACTCCTACTGTTATAGCTGTTACTACTCCTACTGTTGTAGCTGTTACTACTCCTACTGTTGTAGTTGTTACTACTCCTACTGTTGTAGCTGTTACTACTCCTACTGTTGTAGCTGTTTCTACTCCTACTGTTGTAGTTGTTACTACTCCTACTGTTGTAGCTGTTACTACTCCTACTGTTGTAGCTGTTACTACTCCTACTGTTGTAGCTGTTTCTACTCCTACTGTTGTAGCTGTTACTACTCCTACTGCTGTAGCTGTTACTACTCCTACTGTTGTAGCTGTTACTACTCCTACTGCTGTTACTACTACTGTTGTAGCTGTTACTACTCCTACTGTTATAGCTGTTACTACTCCTACTGTTGTAGCTGTTACTACTCCTGCTGTTGTAGCTGTTACTACTACTCTTGTAGCTGTTACTACTCCTACTGCTGTAGCTGTTACTACTCCTACTGTTGTAGCTGTTACTACTCCTGCTGTTGTAGCTGTTACTACTACTCTTGTAGCTTTTACTACTCCTACTGTTGTAGCTGTTACTACTCCTACTGTTGTAGCTGTTACTACTCCTACTGTTGTAGCTGTTACTACTCCTACTGCTGTAGCTGTTACTCCTACTGCTGTAGCTGTTACTACTCCTACTGTTGTAGCTGTTACTACTCCTACTGCTGTAGCTGTTACTACTCCTGTTGTAGCTGTTACTACTCCTACTGTTGTAGTTGTTACTACTCCTACTGCTGTAGCTGTTACTACTCCTACTGTTATAGCTGTTACTACTCCTACTGTTGTAGCTGTTACTACTCCTACTGTTATAGCTGTTACTACTCCTACTGTTGTAGCTGTTACTACTCCTACTGTTGTAGCTGTTACTACTCCTACTGTTGTAGTTGTTACTACTCCTACTGCTGTAGCTGTTACTACTCCTACTGTTATAGCTGTTACTACTCCTACTGTTGTAGCTGTTACTACTCCTACTGTTATAGCTGTTACTACTCCTACTGTTGTAGCTGTTACTACTCCTACTGTTGTAGCTGTTTCTACTCCTACTGTTGTAGCTGTTACTACTCCTACTGCTGTAGCTGTTACTACTCCTACTGTTGTAGCTGTTACTACTCCTACTGCTGTTACTACTCCTACTGTTGTAGTTGTTACTACTCCTACTGCTGTTTCTCCTCCTACTGTTGTAGTTGTTACTACTCCTACTTGTTATAGCTGTTACTACTCCTACTGTTGTAGTTGTTACTACTCCTGTTATAGCTGTTACTACTCCTACTGCTGTTACTACTCCTACTGTTGTAGTTGTTACTACTCCTACTGCTGTAGCTGTTACTACTCCTACTGTTGTAGTTGTTACTACTCCTACTTGTTATAGCTGTTACTACTCCTACTGTTGTAGCTGTTACTACTCCTACTGCTGTTACTACTCCTACTGTTGTAGCTGTTACTACTCCTACTGTTGTAGCTGTTACTACTCCTACTGTTGTAGTTGTTACTACTCCTACTGTTGTAGCTGTTACTACTACTGCTGTTACTACTCCTACTGTTATAGCTGTTACTACTCCTACTGTTGTAGCTGTTACTACTCCTACTGCTGTAGCTGTTACTACTCCTACTGTTATAGCTGTTACTACTCCTACTGTTGTAGCTGTTACTACTCCTACTGCTGTAGCTGTTACTACTCCTACTGCTGTAGCTGTTACTAGTCCTACTGCTGTAGCTATTACTACTACTGTTGTAGCTGTTACTACTCCTGCTACTGTAGCTGTTACTACTCCTACTGCTATAGCTGTTACTACTCCTACTGTTATAGCTGTTACTACTCCTACTGTTGTAGCTGTTACTACTCCTACTGTTATAGCTGTTACTACTCCTACTGTTGTAGCTGTTACTACTCCTACTGTTATAGCTGTTACTACTCCTACTGTTGTAGCTGTTACTACTCCTACTGTTGTAGTTGTTACTACTCCTACTGTTGTAGCTGTTACTACTCCTACTGTTGTAGCTGTTTCTACTCCTACTGTTGTAGTTGTTACTACTCCTACTGTTGTAGCTGTTACTACTCCTACTGTTGTAGCTGTTACTACTCCTACTGTTGTAGCTGTTTCTACTCCTACTGTTGTAGCTGTTACTACTCCTACTGCTGTAGCTGTTACTACTCCTACTGTTGTAGCTGTTACTACTCCTACTGCTGTTACTACTACTGTTGTAGCTGTTACTACTCCTACTGTTATAGCTGTTACTACTCCTACTGTTGTAGCTATTACTACTCCTACTGTTATAGCTGTTACTACTCCTACTGTTGTAGCTGTTACTACTCCTACTGTTGTAGCTGTTTCTACTCCTACTGTTGTAGCTGTTACTACTCCTACTGCTGTAGCTGTTACTACTCCTGTTGTAGCTGTTACTACTCCTACTGTTGTAGTTGTTACTACTCCTACTGCTGTAGCTGTTACTACTCCTACTGTTATAGCTGTTACTACTCCTACTGTTGTAGCTGTTACTACTCCTACTGTTATAGCTGTTACTACTCCTACTGTTGTAGCTGTTACTACTCCTACTGTTGTAGCTGTTTCTACTCCTACTGTTGTAGCTGTTACTACTCCTACTGCTGTAGCTGTTACTACTCCTACTGTTGTAGCTGTTACTACTCCTACTGCTGTTACTACTCCTACTGTTGTAGTTGTTACTACTCCTACTGCTGTTTCTCCTCCTACTGTTGTAGTTGTTACTACTCCTACTTGTTATAGCTGTTACTACTCCTACTGTTGTAGTTGTTACTACTCCTGTTATAGCTGTTACTACTCCTACTGCTGTTACTACTCCTACTGTTGTAGTTGTTACTACTCCTACTGCTGTAGCTGTTACTACTCCTACTGTTGTAGTTGTTACTACTCCTACTTGTTATAGCTGTTACTACTCCTACTGTTGTAGTTGTTACTACTCCTACTGCTGTTACTACTCCTACTGTTGTAGTTGTTACTACTCCTGTTGTAGCTGTTACTACTCCTATTGTTGTAGTTGTTACTACTCCTGTTGTAGCTGTTACTACTCCTACTGTTGTAGTTGTTACTACTCCTACTGCGGTCAGGACTGAGTGGACCCGAGGCGCCACTCCCCAGAGGGGTCGTGGCGGGCGCTGGGCAAGGAAGGACCACAAAGGGGATAGAGGAGCGGTGGGAGGGGACCCCGCAAGTATTTGTTGGTGGGTGGGGGAGAGCGGATTTATCAGGAGGTCTTGAGACACGGGCTGGGTGCTCCGGCAAGGCAAAGTTGTAGGCAACAATAGTTGTGAAAATTAAGAGTGGGTTGAACGGAGCTGTCGAGTTGGCTCGCAAGGCGGCGACGGGTCGCTCCGACTCCCCGACCTGCCAAGTGGCTGGCGTCTTTCGCCCTCGTGTGAGTAGATAAATAAATAAATACCTAAATGTTCGCGACTTGGGAGTCTGCGTATTTGGTATCCTCCCACGCTCTGGCAAACTCCCCTGACCTCCATCTGCAGAGGAGACTCACCCCCAGCCCGCATTCATTCACTCCCAGCCCCCCAGCCCCCCAACCCGTTACCCCCCCCCAGCCCCCCAGCCCGCATTCACCCCCCCAGCCCGCATTCTCCCCCCCGTTACCTTCCCAGTCCCCCCCCCCCCCAGCATTCCCCTGCCCGTTACTTCACCCAGCCCCCCCCCCCAGCCCCCCCTGCCCGTTACACCCCCCAGCCCCCCCCCCCGAGCCCCCCCCCCCGTTCTCGGACCCGAGCCACCTCGCTCCATTGCCCCCCGACACCGCCCGCTCGCTCTGCCACGTGGAGCGGCGTCTTTGGGGTTACGGATTCTTCAAATCTCTTGTTAGGACTCACTACACTACTGTAGGACTCACTACACTACTGTAGGACTCACTACACTACTGTAGGACTCACTACACTACTGTAGGACTCACTACACTACTGTAGGACTCACTACACTACTGTAGGACTCACTACACTACTGTAGGTCTCACTACACTACTGTAGGACTCACTACACTACTGTAGGACTCACTACACTACTGTAGGACTCACTACACTACTGTAGGACTCACTACACTACTGTAGGACTCACTACACTACTGTAGGACTCACTACACTACTGTAGGACTCACTACACTACTGTAGGACTCACTACACCTACTGTAGGACTCACTACACTACTGTAGGACTCACTACACCTACTGTAGGACTCACTACACTACTGTAGGACTCACTACACTACTGTAGGACTCACTACACTACTGTAGGACTCACTACACTACTGTAGGACTCACTACACTACTGTAGGACTCACTACACTACTGTAGGACTCACTACACCTACTGTAGGACTCACTACACTACTGTAGGACTCACTACACCTACTGTAGGACTCACTACACTACTGTAGGACTCACTACACTACTGTAGGTCTCACTACACTACTGTAGGACTCACTACACTACTGTAGGACTCACTACCCCTACTGTAGGACTCACTACACCTACTGTAGGACTCACTACACCTACTGTAGGACTCACTACACTACTGTAGGACTCACTACACTACTGTAGGTCTCACTACACTACTGTAGGACTCACTACACCTACTGTAGGACTCACTACACCTACTGTAGGACTCACTACACTACTGTAGGACTCACTACACTACTGTAGGACTCACTACACCTACTGTAGAACTCACTACACTACTGTAGGACTCACTACTGTAGGACTCACTACACTACTGTAGGACTCACTACACTACTGTAGGACTCACTACACCTACTGTAGGACTCACTACACTACTGTAGGACTCACTACACCTACTGTAGGACTCACTACACTACTGTAGGACTCACTACACTACTGTAGGTCTCACTACACTACTGTAGGACTCACTACACTACTGTAGGACTCACTACCCCTACTGTAGGACTCACTACACCTACTGTAGGACTCACTACACCTACTGTAGGACTCACTACACTACTGTAGGACTCACTACACTACTGTAGGTCTCACTACACTACTGTAGGACTCACTACACCTACTGTAGGACTCACTACACCTACTGTAGGACTCACTACACTACTGTAGGACTCACTACACTACTGTAGGACTCACTACACCTACTGTAGAACTCACTACACTACTGTAGGACTCACTACTGTAGGACTCACTACACTACTGTAGGACTCACTACACTACTGTAGGACTCACTACACCTACTGTAGGACTCACTACACTACTGTAGGACTCACTACACTACTGTAGGACTCACTACACTACTGTAGGACTCACTACACTACTGTAGGACTCACTACACTACTGTAGGACTCACTACACTACTGTAGGACTCACTACACTACTGTAGGACTCACTACACTACTGTAGGTCTCACTACTGTAGGACTCACTACACTACTGTAGGACTCACTACACTACTGTAGGACTCACTACACTACTGTAGGACTCACTACACCTACTGTAGGACTCACTACACCTACTGTATGACTCACTACACTACTGTAGGACTCACTACACCTACTGTAGGACTCACTACACCTACTGTAGGACTCACTACACTACTGTAGGACTCACTACACCTACTGTAGAACTCACTACACTACTGTAGGACTCACTACACTACTGTAGGACTCACTACACCTACTGTAGGACTCACTACACTACTGTAGAACTCACTACACCTACTGTAGGACTCACTACACTACTGTAGGTCTCACTACTGTAGGACTCACTACACTACTGTAGGACTCACTACACCTACTGTAGGACTCACTACACTACTGTAGGACTCACTACACCTACTGTAGGACTCACTACACTACTGTAGGACTCACTACACTACTGTAGGACTCACTACACTACTGTAGGACTCACTACACTACTGTAGGACTCACTACACTACTGTAGGACTCACTACACTACTGTAGGACTCACTACACCTACTGTAGGACTCACTACACTACTGTAGGACTCACTACACCTACTGTAGGACTCACTACACTACTGTAGGACTCACTACACTACTGTAGGTCTCACTACACTACTGTAGGACTCACTACACTACTGTAGGACTCACTACCCCTACTGTAGGACTCACTACACCTACTGTAGGACTCACTACACCTACTGTAGGACTCACTACACTACTGTAGGACTCACTACACTACTGTAGGTCTCACTACACTACTGTAGGACTCACTACACCTACTGTAGGACTCACTACACCTACTGTAGGACTCACTACACTACTGTAGGACTCACTACACTACTGTAGGACTCACTACACCTACTGTAGAACTCACTACACTACTGTAGGACTCACTACTGTAGGACTCACTACACTACTGTAGGACTCACTACACTACTGTAGGACTCACTACACCTACTGTAGGACTCACTACACTACTGTAGGACTCACTACACCTACTGTAGGACTCACTACACTACTGTAGGACTCACTACACTACTGTAGGTCTCACTACACTACTGTAGGACTCACTACACTACTGTAGGACTCACTACCCCTACTGTAGGACTCACTACACCTACTGTAGGACTCACTACACCTACTGTAGGACTCACTACACTACTGTAGGACTCACTACACTACTGTAGGTCTCACTACACTACTGTAGGACTCACTACACCTACTGTAGGACTCACTACACCTACTGTAGGACTCACTACACTACTGTAGGACTCACTACACTACTGTAGGACTCACTACACCTACTGTAGAACTCACTACACTACTGTAGGACTCACTACTGTAGGACTCACTACACTACTGTAGGACTCACTACACTACTGTAGGACTCACTACACCTACTGTAGGACTCACTACACTACTGTAGGACTCACTACACTACTGTAGGACTCACTACACTACTGTAGGACTCACTACACTACTGTAGGACTCACTACACTACTGTAGGACTCACTACACTACTGTAGGACTCACTACACTACTGTAGGACTCACTACACTACTGTAGGTCTCACTACTGTAGGACTCACTACACTACTGTAGGACTCACTACACTACTGTAGGACTCACTACACTACTGTAGGACTCACTACACCTACTGTAGGACTCACTACACCTACTGTATGACTCACTACACTACTGTAGGACTCACTACACCTACTGTAGGACTCACTACACCTACTGTAGGACTCACTACACTACTGTAGGACTCACTACACCTACTGTAGAACTCACTACACTACTGTAGGACTCACTACACTACTGTAGGACTCACTACACCTACTGTAGGACTCACTACACTACTGTAGAACTCACTACACCTACTGTAGGACTCACTACACTACTGTGGGACTCACTACACTACTGTAGGACTCACTACACCTACTGTAGGACTCGCTACACTACTGTAGGACTCACTACACTACTGTAGGACTCACTACACTACTGTAGGACTCACTACACTACTGTAGGACTCACTACACCTACTGTAGGACTCACTACACTACTGTAGGACTCACTACACCTACTGTAGGACTCACTACACCTACTGTAGGACTCACTACACTACTGTAGAACTCACTACACCTACTGTAGGACTCACTACACTACTGTAGGTCTCACTACTGTAGGACTCACTACACTACTGTAGGACTCACTACACTACTGTAGGACTCACTACACCTACTGTAGGACTCACTACACTACTGTAGGACTCACTACACTACTGTAGGACTCGCTACACTACTGTAGGACTCACTACACTACTGTAGGTCTCACTACACTACTGTAGGACTCACTACACTACTGTAGGACTCACTACACTACTGTAGGACTCACTACTGTAGGACTCACTACTGTAGGACTCACTACACTACTGTAGGACTCACTACACCTACTGTAGGACTCACTACACTACTGTAGGGCTCACTACACTACTGTAGGACTCACTACACTACTGTAGGACTCACTACACTACTGTAGGACTCACTACACCTACTGTAGGACTCACTACACTACTGTAGAACTCACTACACCTACTGTAGGACTCACTACACTACTGTAGGACTCACTACACTACTGTAGGACTCACTACACTACTGTAGGACTCACTACACTACTGTAGGTCTCACTACACTACTGTAGGACTCACTACACTACTGTAGGACTCACTACACTACTGTAGGACTCACTACACTACTGTAGGACTCACTACTGTAGGACTCACTACTGTAGGACTCACTACACTACTGTAGGACTCACTACACCTACTGTAGGACTCACTACACTACTGTAGGACTCACTACACTACTGTAGAACTCACTACACCTACTGTAGGACTCACTACACTACTGTAGGACTCACTACACTACTGTAGGACTCACTACACTACTGTAGGACTCACTACACTACTGTAGGACTCACTACACTACTGTAGGACTCACTACACTACTGTAGGACTCACTACACCTACTGTAGGACTCACTACACTACTGTAGGACTCACTACACCTACTGTAGGACTCACTACACTACTGTAGGACTCACTACACCTACTGTAGGACTCACTACACTACTGTAGGACTCACTACACTACTGTAGGACTCACTACACTACTGTAGGACTCACTACACTACTGTAGGTCTCACTACACCTACTGTAGGACTCACTACACCTACTGTAGGACTCACTACACTACTGTAGGACTCACTACACTACTGTAGGACTCACTACACTACTGTAGGACTCACTACACTACTGTAGGACTCACTACACTACTGTAGGACTCACTACACCTACTGTAGAACTCACTACACTACTGTAGGACTCACTACACTACTGTAGGACTCACTACACTACTGTAGGACTCACTACACCTACTGTAGGACTCACTACACTACTGTAGGACTCACTACACTACTGTAGGACTCACTACACTACTGTAGGACTCACTACACTACTGTAGGACTCACTACACTACTGTAGGACTCACTACACCTACTGTAGGACTCACTACACTACTGTAGGACTCACTACACCTACTGTAGGACTCACTACACTACTGTAGGACTCACTACACTACTGTAGGACTCACTACACTACTGTAGGACTCACTACACCTACTGTAGGACTCACTACACTACTGTAGGACTCACTACACCTACTGTAGGACTCACTACACCTACTGTAGGACTCACTACACTACTGTAGGACTCACTACACTACTGTAGGACTCACTACACCTACTGTAGGACTCACTACACCTACTGTAGGACTCACTACACTACTGTAGGACTCACTACACCTACTGTAGGACTCACTACACCTACTGTAGGACTCACTACCCCTACTGTAGGACTCACTACACTACACCTACTGTAGGACTCACTACACTACACCTACTGTTGGAATTACTGCTGATAACCACTACTGCTGATAATTATACGACTGCTACTTCTGCTGACAAGACGAATAATGCTGATAATGCTACTGCTGCTGCTGCTACAGACCCACTACTGCTGCTAATACTGCTGCTACCACTGCTAATGCTGTTAATACTACTACTACTACGCCTACCACTGATAAGACTGCTGTTAATACCACTGAAAATACGACTACGGATAATGCTATTACCACGGATAATACTATTACCACTGATAATACTATTACTACTGTAGCGGAGTAACACGTGCGGGGGTTTGCAAACAGTGTGCACGCACGTGTGAGCAGCGGACAGTGAGGTCACGTGAGGGCGAGCAGGTGCAGAGAGGGAGACGGCGAGAGAGAGGGGGCGGGGCGACCAATTGAGATGCATCGCGGTGATTGGCTGGCTCCAAATGCAAACACGGTTCGGGGCCTCGCAGGCGTGAGATGGAGGCGATACGCGTGGCGGAGACGCCGCGTGAGCCACGGCTCAACGAGGGCCACCTGAGGTCTCTTAACGAGCGAGGGGGGGGGGTTATAAGGTGACGTGCGGAGAAACGCGGTTCGAGTTGGTTGAGAGCGAAGGCAAGAAGATAAGTCCGGGACCCCGCTCGGAACACCTCTCCCGCGGTGTTGGCTGATCCCCCGCTGGAGGCACGGGCGAGGTTGGAGGAGTGAGGGTAGACAGGCTAGCAGTAGAGAGGCTAGCGGAATCCTAAGTGTGAGTGTGGTAAGGCTAGCAGTAGCGAAGCTAGCGGAGTGTATAGTAAGAGGCTAGCGGAGAGAGAGCGAGCGGAGCGTAGCAGTCGAGCAGTACACGAGGAAGAGTTGCGACGGAGTCACGTGCTGTTGAACGTGAGGAGTTCCGTACGAATGAAGTTACACAGGAGAAAAATAAAAAGTTGCCCGTGCGAGATAACGCCACTGACACTACCACCGGCAATACTACAACCGCCGCTGGGCATGTCGCTTTGAGTCTGCCACCACCGCTGCCGCTTCTCGTATCGCTGCTGCCAATGCTGCCAATGCTGCTGCTGTGGTGGTGGTGCAGCAGGGTCCGTGATTCCCGGCTGCAGGGCAGCAGGGAACCTCCACGCGGCGCGGTGTTCAAGGTGCACTCCAGCCCTGCACTATTTGTACTTTTCTCACGAGCCGAAGCAAAAGAGCGGCAAGAAAGCTGCGTCAACAGATTACACGTGGGATACCCCAGCCCCCCACCTCCTAGCCCCCCCCCAGCCCCCCACCGGGGGGATGAGCGCCAGTGCCGTGCAGATTGCGCAGTGGACACAGCGTGTGCGGTGCAGGGGGGACTGGGGCAAGGGGCACAGAGAATCTCCCCCCCCCCCTCTCCCACGTAGCGGGGCCCCGAATGCAAACGCGAGTGGGTGAAGTGTGTAACGTCTCAGACATGGAGGGATAAGTTCAGCCCTTGCAAGGGCTTGCTCACGTCTTCCAGTCCACGAGTCCTTTAGATCCGCAACCTCCGTTCGCGCGGTTGGCTACGTACGGTGCAAAGTTAAACATCAATACATCCCCTCTGGTGTTTTTTGTTTGTTTGGCCTACTCTTCCACGCTCATCAGACGTCTTAGAAGAAGTGGAAGTACTCATACTTTACCCCACCGCCCCCAACCTGCTGATTGGCATCTGCTGTCCACAGCTGGGTCGGGCAGAGTCGGGTAACGGGGTCGAGGTGGAGGGATTAAGAACCTTGCCCCCATTGTTTCAACTGCCACGCCAGGAGATCGCCTCGAACTGGCGCTCTCTATATTGCAAGTCCCGGTGCACGATCTGTTTGCACCGCGCGAGCAACTAAGAGGGCAAATCATTGACGACATCAGGCGCGTAGCATCGTGCCGCTCCGCACTTTAGCCCAGGAGCCTACTGCAAACAGACCCCGCTACCTATTCACCCGGCCTACCCTCTTCGAATTCCAAACGGGGATCACCAACATTCGTCACGCGATGCGGCGACGAATGAGCCGTGGCTCCTCGCTGTCTTTACAAGCGAGCGGAGAAGAGAAAGCCCCCTGCTGTGGTGACCGCGTGTCTGTCGCGCCAAATGCAGCAGCAGCAGGGGGAATGATCCACTGTTAACAACACGTCACGTGGAGATATGCAACGCCCTTGATTTAGTCCAGAGCGGAGAAAAAGACACGCGCGCTCCGCTGAGCAGCTTCCAACCGCGGGTCCCGTTGGATTTATTACGGCATGTCGCTGGCTGGCTGACACGTAAGGTCATCTGTTGGTCATTCTTAAACAAAGCACCGTGAGCGTGCCAAGGTAATCCAGGGCATGCTCTGCCAATATTGCGATTGCAGGCACACGCATTGCACCCCACGTCCTGTCGCTCTGCAGCAATTCTCGCCAATTTTCTAAGCCTGCAGTCAATTAGTGCATTTATCGAGACTGTCGACAATCCGAGTCCATTGACCGAATGTTGTTTTAAGATGTGAGCAGACGATGGGCACAATGGCATCATCCATCTTTCATTGTAGCCACTCCACGATCCTGCGACGTAATATTCCACCAAGCGCCTGTACAAGAGTTGTTTTACCTCTGTATATAACGGTGATGGGTGCTCGACAGATGGGTACGTTTCATTCGGAGCACCGGGGCCCATGCCAACCGCGCTGTGCCACCGTTCCCTCCCAGGGTTCACGATGGAGGGTTGATGTGATTTCTCCCCCATGCTAAAGCTCCACCACGATGCAGAATAGGGACTCTCCCACTCCCCCCCTTTGAGTTACAGATTCACAAAGAACCCACTTAACAGATTAAGATCATCTCTCCCTGGTGTCACAGCTGGAACACAGGGGCAGACACTTGAAAAGTGCTGGATGGTGGGAAAATTCGGTTGGCAATCCAATGGGGTCGTCTTGCGACAGAGGGTAACTGTTGCAATGTTTGACATCTGTCTTAAATGCATGACGTTCAAGGCGTTAACTTTAAACGTATTTTAACAGCTACAGGGATCTTGTCATTGGAACGAAGCCAACAGTTGCTTTCCCTGCACGTGGTTTTGCTAGAGTGAAGCGAGATGTATCACTTAGATATATACGTCATGCGTACCCCCCCACCCCCCCTTCCCATGATATAGACACCTCATCCAAAGTTAAGTTACTCGAGGTGCACTGGCTGAAGGTGTTGTGGTGACAGCACATTGTTAATGGCTTTTCCATTGGCTTATATAAAATATCAAGCTATATAAAATAGTTTTATGAAAAAAATAGAAATAAGTATATATTTAAAGACATCCCTGTGAAAGTTGTCTCCCGGGCTATGTCTCGAGGCAAGTTTAATCTGTTCTGCAGACAGTTCCCCGTTATGGATCTAACTCTACATTTTGGTATTTTCATATTATATACTTTAAAATATATATACAGGCGATCTCCGCTTTTACGACATAATGCGTTCCTGGAAACCCCGTGGTAAATCGAATCATGTTTTCCCATTTTCAGTAGAATGATAAACGTCGCTTGCCTATGTGTTTTTCCTTTTTATCAGGCACATTTAAGAGGGTCCATGAGGTACAATTTCACAAACTCACTCAGATTAACAAAAAGCTCCACGCCAAATAACGTCGTAAAGCAGACCGACTCTGTTCAAATGTGTTCAGAGTCATATCTCTGATAGTATATCATGCATTGTCTTTAAAACGGATCGGTCCACACCAGAGACAGCTTTCTTTAGAGCCTAGTCTCTGGTGTGGACCAATCAGTTTCAAAGACAATGCATCACACACTGTCAGAGAATGCGTTTTGTTTGCATGTTCCCCACAAGTTTATGTGGTTAATGCAGACATGATTCATTGCAAAAGGTTTCTGTTTGGTGTTTTAACAGCTTAACACAACTGTCTTATTGCCAGAAAGGGTAAAACTTATTCTTAGATGTTGACACTGGCAAGAGAGGTCCCATGAAGTTGTCAATCGAGTTTCTGGGACTTTCTGCATCGTCAATCGATCCGTGCACTAGGCCCGAATCGTGCCTTTTGCTCGCTTTGCTCTGCCACTATTCTACATCCGACTCTACCAGCTATGATTTCTGCACCCTACATCCGCTGCACAGTTTAGAATTACACCCTCTGAGATGGATACCCCTCAAAAGTGTATTCCTGGGGATGCACACCTCATTGTGCGTAGACCCACCAAAGTGCTTCAGAAATGCGGATGAGTTCCACAGCACTCCACGACTACAACAGAAGACTGCCGGCAACACAACAGCGGTCACGAAGGGAGCAGCAGACGCGAGGGAAGTGCGCAAGAAATCACGGTGATCTACAGAGGTCTCATGAAGCTATTGAAAGAAGCCTGGAAACTCTGCAAACTATCAGCAGCCCAGAATTTATAAGGCCCAAATCACACTCTACCTGTGTTTAGCTTAGTGTTAAACTTGAGATTTTTCGTCTGTTGGCTACGTGTGCTTATTGCACCACTGCCAATGCAGTTGTCATCCCATAATTTGGATCAAAGTCTACGGGCTCCCCGAGGGAGAAAGAGGCACGCATCCTCTCAAGCGGCTACGTTCACCATAAAGCGGCGATTATTCGATCCGCTAATGCGACAAACCTTGTCCATCGAGCACGTTTGTGCAACTGGGTGCCGTTTTGCAACTGCGAGAAGCCCGATGCCAACGCCCTCCCCACGCGCCTGTCGCCCTCTCGTCATTGTATCGTCGAGCCTTTGCGAGCCACCGATATCCTTGCAATGGCTCAGAAGACCTAGGAAGCCGGCCACTTGCACCTCCGGTTTGGCACCGTTGGCTACCGCACGGCGGCGAAAGAAGTTTGCCCGGACAGAGTCGCTGTCTTCCAATGCCCTCCACCGTTCAAGTGCGGTCCGTGAAGAGGAAAGCCGTGCTTCCCCACGGCGTGACGTCTGGCCCAAGACATAGCGCCCCCCGATTTGGCACGGATTGGCTACGTACGGCGCGAAAGAAGTTCAACACGCCTATGCACACACACTTGCTTGCAGCAACTGCCCAGAACACACGCACACACACGCTTGCTTGTGTCTATGTTGAACTTCTTTTCCGCGCCATACGTAGCCAAACCGCGCCAAATCGGAGGCGCTATGTCTTGTGGCCCAGACGTCAACGCCTTCGGGACTCGGCCAGACGGGAAGCATCGCTCTCCTCTTCACAGACCGCACTTGAACGGCGACTGTGTCCGGACAAACTTCCGCGATTCCATTCATGGGAAGCACCGCGACTTTTTTTGTTTTGGTATCCTGCTGCGGTGCGAGCCGCACCAGGAATTCGAGATCTGCTGTGGCGCTCTTTATAGCCAACGCCGTCTCCATCCCTCGATCGCTCTGTCCCAGGAATGCCATTGTGGATGTCCTCTGAGGTTCTAGGCAGTGCCTTCATTGTCTGTTGCACGAGCGCGCTCCACAATCTGTTCTGAGGCCACGTCAGGATGCCGCTAGAGGCTCTGAGATCAGAACTCCTTTGCATGCTCTCCCCCTGTTCTGCCTGGGCTACTACCAGCTTCCCTTATTCCCTACCATAGATGAAAACAAGCAAACACACACACACAATGTAAATTAACACAAATATCCCAAATGCAGGACCCTCCTTAAAGAGTCTTCGGATTTTCCTTGGTGATTTAATCATTACGTCTATTATTAGCGTTATTAAAGTATCATCACCATTCAGAAGCACCCACCACCTTTCCGTCTTCTCACCTGCGCCGCACCCCCAGCAGGTAGTGAAGAACGGCAAAGATGAGTAGAAGGCAGAGGCAGGTCACCGCCAGAGACATTGCAGGGCCACGGGTGCACCTGCACGGAATAAACGACAACAGCAGCCGCAATTCGCCACCAAGTACGATGGGATCACCACGGCGAGGTGCGTGTACGTTGAAGCCGTCACGGAACGGACGTCGCGGGTTGAGCGAGCGAGATGACTGGCAGATACGCAACACCTGGCTTCCCTCCCCCACTCCTCACTCCACTGGAGGCAACGCCACAGTTGGCACGTTTAGCACGGGATGGAAACGCTCACGGATAGAGACGCCCACTCGAGAGAAGCAACGCACACTCCTACACGTGTCTCATACTCCTACACGTGTCTCATACTCCTACACGTGTCTCATACTCCTACACGTGTCTCATACTCCTACACATGTCTCACACTCCTACACGTGTCTCACACTCCTACACGTGTCTCATACTCCTACACGTGTCTCATACTCCTACACGTGTCTCATACTCCTACACGTGTCTATCACCCTACACGTGTCTCACACTGCTACACGTGTCTCATACTCCTACACGTGTCTATCACCCTACACGTGTCTCATACTCCTACACGTGTCTATCACCCTACACGTGTCTATCACCCTACACGTGTCTATCACCCTACACGTGTCTCATACTCCTACACGTGTCTCACACCCTACACGTGTCTCATACTCCTACACGTGTCTCACACCCTACACGTGTCACACACCCTACACTTGTCTACCACCCTACACGTGTCTCACACCCTACACGTGTCACGTGTCTCACCACTCTCGAAAGTACGGCGCGGGTCTTGACTCTCTGCCCGTTGTCCTCTTCGCTGCTGTGGCGCGCGCAGAGGGAGCGAGCGCAGAGGGCGGCGTCCTCCGGGTGCCGTGTGACTCCACCTCCACCACCACCACCCACCAGCACCACCAACCACCACCCACCATCCACCAGCACCTCCTCCTCGCCGCCGCGAGCTGCGTGCAGATGTCGATGTTGCTGCTCCAGGGTCACTGGCACGCAACGCGCTAGGCGAGTGGCACTCTCGCCTAGCGCGTGTCGCTTGTGCGCAGCCCTGCACGCAATGACTTTCGTTGATGGTTACGCCGATAAGACGATTGTTAGCGACAGCGCAATACAGTGAGGGATGAACAAGTTTTTGATCCCCCTGCTGATGTACGTTTGCCCACTGACAAAGAAATGATCAGTCTATAATTTTAATGGTAGGTTTATTTGAACAGTGAGAGACAGAATAACAACAAAAAATCCAGAAAAAAGCATGTCAAAAATGTTATACATTGATTTGCATTTTAATTAGGGAAATAAATATTTGACCCCTCTGCAACATGACTTACGACTTGGTGGCAAAACCCTTGTTGGCAATCACAGAGGTCAGACGTTTCTTGTAGTTGGCCACCAGGTTTGCACACATCTCAGGAGGGATTGTGTCCCACTCCTCTTTGCAGATCTTCTCCAAGTCATTAAGGTTTCGAGGCTGACGTTTGGCAACTCGAACCTTTAGCTCCCTCCACAGATTTTCTATGGGATTAAGGTCTGGAGACTGGCTAGGCCACTCCAGGACCTTAATGTGCTTCTTCTTGAGCCACTCCTTTGTTGCCTTGGCTGTGTGTTTTGGGTCATTGTCATGCTGGAATACCCATCCACGACCCATTTTCAATGCCCTGGCTGAGGGAAGGAGTTTCTCACCCAAGATTTGACAGTACATGGCCCCGTCCATCGTCCCTTTGATGCGGTGAAGTTGTCCTGTCCCCTTAGCAGAAAAACACCCCCAGAGCATAATGTTTCCACCTCCATGTTTGACGGTGGGGATGGTGTTCTTGGGGTCATAGGCAGCATTCCTCCAAACACTGCTAGTTTAGTTTATGCCAAAGAGCTCCATTTTGGTCTCATCTGACCACATCACTTTCACCCAGTTGTCCTCTGAATCATTCAGATGTTCATTAGCAAACTTCAGACGGGCATGTATATGTGCTTTCTTGAGCAGGGGGACCTTGCAGGCGCTGCAGAATTTCAGTCCTTCACGGCGTAGTGTGTTACCAATTGTTTTCTTGGTAACTATGGTCCCAGCTGCCTTGAGATCATTGACAATATCCTCCCGTGGAGTTCTGGGCTAATTCCTCACCGTTCTCATGATCATTGCAACTCCACGAGGTGAGATCTTGCATGAAGCCCCAGGCCGAGGGAGATTGATAGTTCTTTTGTGTTTCTTCCATTTGCGAATAATCGCACCAACTGTTGTCACCTTCTCACCAAGCTGCTTGGCAATGGTCTTGTATCCCATTCCAGCCTTGTGTAGGTCTACAATCTTGTCCCTGACATCCTTGGAGAGCTCTTTGGTCTTGGCCATGTTGGAGAGTTTGAAATCTGATTGATTGATTGCTTCTGTGGACAGGTGTCTTTTATACAGGTCACAAGCTGAGATTAGGAGCACTCCCTTTAAGATTGTGCTCCTAATCTCAGCTCGTTACCTGTATAAAAGACACCTGGGAGCCAGAAATCTTTCTGATTGAGAGGGGGTCAAATACTTATTTCCCTCATTAAAATGCAAATCAATTTATAACATTTTTGACATGCGTTTTTCTGGATTTTTTTGTTGGTGTTCTGTCTCTCACTGTTCAAATAAACCTACCATTAAAATTATAGAATGATCATTTCTTTGTCAGTGGGCAAACGTACAAAATCAGCAGGGGATCAAATACTTTTTTCCCTCACTGTAGGTACGATACCGTACAGCAGTATTGCTTCACAATATACGATATACCTCGACTGTTGAATGCGAGTTGAATTTGTGCAGCCTCCAAATTCTAATGGGAAACACCCAATAGCATGCATGTAATGTGTGTATACCGAAGGGCAGAGGTGATGACCCACATCAGTCATCCCATGTGTCCGTTACTGCCGGTCTGTGCTGTCTCTTTGGGAAATTGCCTCGAATTGTTCGCGACACAATTCGTGCTTTTCCGCTCTTATCCTTTGACACACAGAGCGTAGCGTCTGGGTTACAGTACTGTGGAATGTGCCCGGCTGTGCAGGGTAGCACGTTGAACTTCTTTCACACCGCACGTAGCCAACCGTGCTAATCGGAGGTGCGATTACCACGGCTGGCAACGTACGGATACAAGGAACGCGTCTCGTGCCCGATTACTGTTCCTGAAGTCTCTCTCCGGCTTCGTCGTGTTCTGAGTTAGTCCCACTTTGTGAGTTGCGCTGTTAAATTCATCACCCCCCACGTCTATAGCCGGCTGAGTGGCTGCTGGCAAGAGAGTGGTGGTGATCCCCATTCCTAATTCTTGGGGCTGGTGTACATTGATGACCATCACATAAACTATATATATTTTATCTTACCAGGTAAGGCTCACCGAGCTATATAGCTCGTTTTCAGAAGCGACCAGGTCACAAATGATAGCTCAACGGAGTAGCTTATCACGTGGGAATCTATATCAGCCTAATACTGCAAACGCGTGTTTCTAAATGTGGAGGGAAACCCCGGAGGACCCGGAGAAAAATCTACGCGACCACGGGCAGAGAGAGAGAGACACGCAAACTCCAAATATACAGCAGCAGCAGGCGTCAGAGTCGGAATCGAACCCACGACCTCCTGCGTACCTGGCGAGGCAATTAACATCTCCTAGCCACCGTGGCGCCCATATAACACCGCCGTTGACTTCCTGAGAAGTGAGGGGTAATAAAGAAAATGTACAAGGTGACCTTGAGCAATTGATCTCAGAGCGCCATGCATTTCGAGAAGGAAAATAAGCGACAGGTAACCGTGCTTACGGTGGCTTTCAGACAGCATGCATTAATTTTTCGTCTCCCCCCTCCTCTTTTCCGAACATAGATGGACTCGTCCATCTAAACAAACTGTTAAATCTCTATCCGTGGTGCTAACGTTCAAAAATAAATAAATACAAACCGCCACTTTTTTCAAATGCTCTTGGCGTTGGTTTTCACACCTGATGATGACTGCTTGTGTTGCAGTCGAAACGTCGTGAGAATTTTATTGTTTTATATATATTTTATTATTTTATTGTTTCCCTTCAACGTGACTTTACCGAAAGAACCAAGAATAATGTAACCGTGCGTTTGAACTCGGAACCTTCTGATTGCAAGCCTTGCTCGGCGGCTGGATACAGTGTACGTGGTTATGTTTGCAATCATGGGTTGTGGTTATAATTAGGGTACCACTAATTGCATCCCATCTCCACGAACATTCTCTACCCTGAAAATCGCTCCACACTGTTCTATTTGCATTGTAATATAAACAAACAAAAAAATAAGTGGTGGTTATTAGCAGGGCCCAGAGAAACACCAGTGCCCCCAAAAGGACATCTACTCGAAACCTCTCACACACTCTTAAACATGTCTCACGCGTGTGTCTCACAGACAGACTGCACTCATGAATTACAATTGTGCTCTATAATAAAAGTGTTTTTTTAATTATTCTTATGGATATTAGTCGCGAAAGCCTACGTGTAATACAATTCTGCTGCTTTGTGCCAGATAATTTCCTGTTTTTTTTCTCATTTCCTATAAATTTTGTTTAATGGCAAAAATAGTCAAAGATCCCCTGTATAGCCTTCAACGGACTGTTGGGGCAAGTGCCACTCACAAGTAGCACATATTCTATCAGCATTGGTCTCCCTCGTGGCGATGTTAACACATCACACATCGGATACTCATTTGAGGCTCAGTCGACCAAGGAAAGACCCAGCCACAAACGGTTCAGATAATCGTCATCGATGTTGACCGTGAGAGGAAATTCAACTTGTGTTGCAACCGCTGCCCACTCTTGATACTTTACCTTTACTTTGTTGTACTGTATATATCGGTAAGGCCCACAGAGATATATATAGTTATTTTTCAGAAGCAACCTGGCCAAAAATGATAGCTCAACGAAGTGGCTTATCACGTGGAAATTCCTAGCAGCCAAATGCTCTAAACACGTGATGTTGATTGTAAATGTGGAGGGGGAAAGAGGGAGGACCCGGAGAAAAATCCACGCGACCACGGGGAGAGAGAGACACGCAAACTCCAAATATACAGCAGCAACAGCAGCAGGCATCAGAGGCGGGATCGAAGCCACGACCTCCTGAATACCAGGCGAGGTAGTCAACATCTCGCCAGGCTTCAAGCGGGTGAGAGAACAGACACACAGCAATCATTACAGAATTAAACAAAAAATGGTAATCCTCCTTAATCGGAGAAAGGATTCACATCTTGGAAAAAAAATCACAAACAAATCACCGTGGAATTTCCCCCCCAGCTACCAATTTGTAATATATCTATACGTGCAGTTTACACGATTAAGATTGTTTAGAAAATCTAAAGGATTGATTACAATGCATGCGTCGTACCGAACATCTATGATTCTAGCGACCAGGAAAAAATAACTTTACGCTTAAAAATAAATGTTTTTCAGCAACTAAATGCATTTTGGATGCAGCAGACGAGAAAGGTGAAATAGGCCCTGGCCTCTCTTGTGTGCCCTGCAGCAGGGTGACTGCCCAAAACGTCGCTCATTTACTTTCTCTTTTTAATGCAGTGTTATTGATGAGTGTTGAGTTTTTTTTGTTACATGTGATGAGTTCTGTAGATCACAGACATATATAATCAGGTAGAGTAGTTTGAATACATTGCATTAATCTAGAAAACATGTCACAGATTACAGCCAAACGGTAGCTATAATCAGGAACTGGCTTTGTAAACACTGCATAAATCGTACAACACCAACACCCATGGCCTATAAACGATAAACAATTCCACGTTGGGGAAAAAAAATGTGAATATCCTCAACGTATGTGACTAAAAGGCCGAGCAAATGATATGAAAATTGGTTATTTCTCCGACTTCTTAATGGAAACCCAGCAATTGCTTGCTGGTGGAGATATCGGTATATTCTTGAGTGTGTTAATTGGGTCCCAATCAGAATCAGAAAGGGTTTTATTCGCCATGAAAGTTCACACCGACACGGAATTTACTTTGGCAGGATGGTGCATACATTCAACATATAGGAATCTAAAATCTTAAATAAGTTTTAAACAAGTCTTACTATAATAATAAGGGTTAAAAGTCTAACTAACACCAAGGGGCTGAAGTATATAAAATTGAATAAATATCGAATATAAAATAGCTTTAAGATATAATTTAAAGATAAAAAATACAAATAGCTTAACATAGTTAATATCGGCAAGGTGTCATCATGTAGATAAAATGTTAAAATCAGTGTAAGCCCTTGGCCCTGTTTAACAGGCCAGCAGCAGATGGGAAGAAACTGTTTTTATGGCGTGAGGTTTTGGTCCTGATGGACCGAAGCCTTCTGCCGGAGGGGAGTAGCTGAAACAGAGAGTGTCCAGGGTGGGAGAAATCGGCCATAATCTTCCTCGCTCGCCTCATGGTCCTTGTCGTGTGCAGGTCCTCGAGGGTTGGTAGATTGCAGGCAATTACCTTCTCAGCAGTGTGGATGATACGCTGCAGTCTGCTCTTGTCCTTGGCAGTGGCAGCAGCGTACCAGACGGTTATGGAGGAGGTGAGGATGGATTCAATGATCGCTGTATAGAACTGCACCATCATTGTCTTTGGCAGGTTGAATTTCTTCAGCTGCCGTAGAAAGTACATCCTCTGTTGAGCTCTCTTGGTGAGGGAGCTGATGTTCAGTTCCCACTTGAGGTCCTGGGAGAGAATAGTGCCCAGGAAGCGGAAGGACTCTACAATTTTGACTGGGGAGTCTAACAGGGTGATGGGGGTGAGGGGGGCTGTATTCTTCCTGAAGTCCACAACCATCTCAACTGTCTTAAGAGCATTTAGCTCTAAGTTATTCTGGCTACACCAGGTCACCAGGTTGTCAGCTTCCCACCTATAGTCAGACTCATCCCCACCAGAGATCAGCCCAATGAGGGTGGTGTCGTCTGCAAACTTCAAGAGTTTGACGGACAGATGATTGGAGGTGCAGCTGTTGGTATACAGGGAGAAGAGCAGTGGGGAAAGGACACAGCCCTGAGGAGTTCCGGTGCTGATGGACCTGGAGTCAGAGATTTGTGTTCCCAGCTTAACGCACTGCTTCCTGTCAGACAGGAAGTCTGTGATCCATTTACAGGTGGTGTAGGACACGTTCAGCTGGATGAGCTTGTCCTGAAGCAGGGCAGGGATGATGGTGTTGAAGGCAGAGCTGAAGTCCACAAACAGGATCCTGGCGTAGGATGCTGGGGCGTCCAGATGCTGTAGGGTGAAGTGGAGGGCCATGTTAACTGCGTCGTCCACAGACCTGTTGGCTCTGTAGGCAAACTGAAGGGGGTCCAGGAGAGGGTCTGTGATGGCTTTGAGGTGTGCCAGGACAAGGCGCTCAAAAGACTTCATTACCACAGATGTAAGGGCGACCGGTCTGTAATCATTTAGTCCTGTTGGCCTTAGCTTTTTGGGCACAGGGATGATGGTGGAGGACTTGAGACAGGCTGGTACATAGCATGTCTCCAGGGAGGTGTTAAAGATGTTGGTGAACACCGGAGACAGCTGGTCAGCGCAGTGCCTGAGGGTGGCTGGAGAGACAGAGTCCGACCCGGCTGCTTTGCGTGGATTCTGCTTCTTGAAAAGTCTTTTAACTTCTCCCTCCTGAAAGGAGAGAATCGTCTCTGTAGTATGGGTGGGGGGTGGTGCCTCTTGGGTGGGCAGGGGTGGTTCAGGACAGTCCAATTGTCTTTCAAATCTACAGTAGAACTCGTTCAGGTCGTTGGCTAGGCGGTAGTCGTTAGTGGTGTGGGGGGCTCTGGGTTTGTAGTTGGTGATCTGCCTGAGCCCTCTCCAGACAGAAGCAGCGTCGTTAGTAGAGAACTGGTGTTTTAGTCTCTCTGAGTACAGTCGTTTAGCCTCTCTCACCGCTTTGCTAAACCTGTTCTTCGACTCCTTGAATCTGTCTCTATCCCCACTCCTAAACGCTTCCTCCTTCTCCAACCTCAACCTTCTGAGCTTTGCTGAGAACCAGGGCTTATTGTTGTTAAAGTTCACCCTGGTACGTGTTGGGATACAGCCTCATTGGGTTGGTGAACTGTCTTTTTCTAGACCTGTCCGAAGCTTTTGATACAGTAGACCACAACACCCTGCTTAGTAAACTAAGTTGCCTCGGTTTTTCCGAAAACGCAGTAAAATGGTTACAAAGTTACCTCTTTTCTCGCACCCAAACTGTATTCACAGATGGTTGGAGGTCAAACAGTGTTAAGATAACAAAAGGGGTTCCACAGGGTTCCATCCTCGGCCCCCTTTTGTTCTCTCTTTATCTCAATGACTTGGGCACTGACCTGGATCATTCCAGGGTAAATATTTTTGCAGATGACAAGATACTGATTACTGCTGGCCGCTCTCCAGATGGCGTGATTGCTAAGCTACAGGGTTATTTCAACAAACTACATCAGCTAGTTGCTCTTAAACTAGCCCTGAATACCTCCAAAACCAAGGTGCTATGCTTCTCACCAGAACTAAAGCAGGAAATTATTTTTCCCCAATTACATTCCTTAAATAATTATAAAATAGAGCAAGTCAAGATCTATAAGTATCTTGGGGTCATCCTAGATTCAAAACTGAATTTTGAAGATCACATTGATTATATTGGTAAAAAGACAAAAATAAAAATTGGTTTTCTGTATCGACACAAGCACTGCTTCCCCCCAATGTTCCGTTTGGAATTGATAAAAGCTACCATACTGCCTCTACTTGACTACTGTGACATCGTGTATAAATCAGCCCCAAGTACTGTACTGAAGAAGCTTGATTCCATCTATCACTCGGCCTTAAGATTTACATTGAACTGCCCATATAGGACTCACCACTGTGATCTCTACATTGGGTCAAACTTAACATCTCTTAATGTTCGACGGCGTGTGCACCAGATCTTATTTATTCACGATGTACTTACAAAAAAATCCACAGACTACCTGCTGGATCTCCTCTCTGTTTCAAAGGACAAATTTGACCTCAGGTCTTCGCTCATTTACCAGCTGCACATTCCCTATTGCCGTACAAAAACTGGAGGAAGGGCCTTTGCTATTGATGCCCCCAGGGTCTGGAATGCTATTGCCAATAAACTGCAACTTGAATCGCTACCAATGAGATCTTCTCTCAAAACTGCTCTAGAGGAGTTGTACACCCCTAGCTGCCACTGCTATTCATGGGCGTAAAATAAAATAAAATGTTTCGCTCTGGATGATGCTGCAAAGTATTATCTGTATTTTGATTTAGCGTGCTGATCTTAAAGGTGCATTGAAAAATTTGATACTACGACTGATGCCTCTGTTGTTGTGGAGTAACTCATGCAGCCAGCTATGGCTCTAGGATTTGGTGTTACATGTTATTTATGTAGTTTATTGTAAAAATTCGGTGACATTCCTTGTGATCACTGTTACGTTGCAATTATGGCTTTATTTTTTGGTGATTTCGAAAACGTTTTTTGGTTTGGACATGTTTGTTTTGTTGTAGTACGGAGTTAGACTGATGGCCTTAATCTAAGTTTTCTTGTGGTTGTTGTTGTTTGACTTGCATCCCACTGGGATTTTTTGCACACAGCGTTGGTGTACGGTGCTTTTTTTCAGGAATATTTAGCTGTTTTTTCATGGATTTTCTGTTTGCACAGTCACATAGTCACTTTAAGATGTTTTTCTTGTTCGTGTTTTTTTGTTTGTTGTGGTTGCACCCTATTCAAGAGCCAAATGGCTCACAGGGCTATACCAACATAAATAAACTGAAAACTGTAATGAGCTCTCATTGTCATGGCCTCGTCCTTTCTGTGCAAGTTGCTCACGCGCCACTGTCTCTTCTGCTGCTGCGCAGTGTTCTTCAAAGAGTGTTGACCCTCGATGTGGATGTGTAGTGACATCGGGGATGTCACTGTATGGTGCCGGCCCGGGAGGGGAGGGCCATGGCGTGCGATGTCCCTACGTCGCGGACAGCACCGGGTGGGTTACTGAGTGAAGCCGGCTCTAGCACAGCACGGCGTGCGATGCACCGTCATCGCGGACACCCCGTAGGCGGGAGTGGTACCAGCCCTAGCGGGGCTTGGTGAGCGCTGGGATAGCGCGGGCACCACGCACGGCATGCGGTGCGGGCTCCCACGAGGCGGAGCGGGAGAGTGTCGGCCCAGGGACAGGGTTGCCCCGGGCCATGGCACTCTGGTTTATCCCGTAGACACGTGATCCGGAGTGTCCACAGAGAAGGCCCCAGGTGGGTGGGCTAGGGGGTGATCACGTGTCCGGGGAGAGCTCTCTCTCGAGAGAGAGCTAGAACGCTCGCGAAGGTGGGCGGGGCCGAGCGCGGAGCCGGCCCCGACCCGGGAGGATATAAGGTGGGTCCCTGAGAGGGACCGGGGTCGCTTTGTTCTACAAGCTGGAAGCTCTACATCTACAAGCTGGAAGCTCCACGTCTACAAGCTGGAAGCTCTACGTCTACAAGCTGGAAGCTCTACGTCTCAAGCTGGAAGCTCTACATCTACAAGCTGGAAGCTCCCCGTCTACAAGCTGGAAGCTCCACGTCCTACGTCTGAAGAGGCACCAACACGTGGCCAGGGACCCGAGTGAGAATCCGACACATCGTCGCCGTAACTCCTCCATATAGTGTAGTTAGCTAAATGGTCACCACCCTAGGCTGTATCTGGTAAAAGGGCAGTTGCCCCTTTGTATTGACGTGTTGCGAATAAACGTGCTGCCTCTGAAGAATAACGTCTGCGACTCAGTTGGACTCACTAAAGATAAATTACAATTTTTGTTATTTAATCCCGTGTGAGAAGAAAGGCAGCCAAATTGCAGATAATGTTCACGATTTGACGGGGAAATAACCAGAAACGGGTTCTGTTAGTGCTTACGAATGAGGCCCTTCAGTTGTTAGCCTCACGATGTGGTTGGTGTGTATTCAGGTCAGGGCAAGGTTGTGTGAATAATTTAAGTAATGTTTTTTTTTTATCTCAGTCTGTAAAGTCGGTGCATACTACAGGGGTTTTAGTATAAGGTCCTTTAACTTTAGCCATTGGCTACAATCTATCCCATCTATGAAAAACTCACATTCGTCAATAACTATGCCTTCAAGGAAAAATATATAATAGGTGACTTTTCAGGAAATGCCCCTTCTTCCTAGCAGATTGAGAGGCCACAGAGATAGTGGACAAGAGTTAAAGACTGCAAGTTATGAGGTCTGATATCAATTACATTTTTAAAAATGTTTTCAGATTACCCTTTTTTAGATTGGTATATGAATAGTCCACAAATATTACCTATTTAACAGACAATCTCTTCAATAATCAAAAAGCATGAGTCAAGTAAATGTTTACATTAAAAGTAAAATTATACGATGTTGCTTGCACATTGCATTGTGGGTAGATTTGTTTTGTGGGAATAAGGCACGGTCCACCCAGTAATGCATTCCTGGGCCCATCACCTTTAAAAAAAAAGAATATAACTGCCCTACGTTCCTGAGCCACAGCAATCAGATAAATCTCAGAGATAAGAGTCATGAAACGCAGTAGGCTTCCTGGGTAAAGAAGCGGGATACACACCAACATTCAAGACGTACCGTATTAGCGCTTACATAAAAAAGACTGCACCGGTTTTGTAACAATTTGTTAAACTTCTGTACGAGCGATATGCTGCATTAATTTTGTTTTTAAAAAATCTAAAAACGTTGATTTTCCATTAGCCAAATGCTTCACGTAACCTTGAAGTCTCATTACTCCTTCCGACATTACAATGCTGAAACGTCTTCTGAATCTAAAGCACTGCACATTGCAGGCTTTTGCTAGGAAAACATGGCGTGCCAGTCACGTGCGGTGCAGACACCACGACGTACACATTGTTCATTTGCTCTCAGCGGCATCTTGAAAATATATCGCCGACTTGAGCAAAGCGATCCTTAACTCAATGGCCTCCTATTTTGTTAATGCAAATTGGATTTAAAGAGCACTTAAATGGAGCTGCATCTCGAAGAGCTGTACAGGAAAGAGGAAACGTGCTAACCACAGAACAAGGAGATATGAATTGATATACTGTAAATCTGTAGAAAAGGAGCTTTATCGCTTATCGGATTTTTCCAGTATGAAGAAATATTATGATTCTGATAAACGACTGATGTGTGAAAGGAGGCAGCCATAAACGGAGGACGAAAGTCTTGAGCCTACCTACCATGCAATCGCAGAGCACCTCTAAGATTGTAAATAATATCAATGCCAATTAACCCAATGAGTCTCGAGACTTGTTCAAGGGCGATCCTGCATTGGGATGATTTGGCCAATGGCTCCCACATAAATGGGGGCGGGGGGTAACACTGAAAGCTCCGCACAGATAGATTTGATCTATCGGCTCAATCCAACGAGTGAGACGATTCTGTGGTCCACACCCATTGCTGTTCTGCCAAATCCTGGGACCTCTCGCAGTGACACAGCACCTGGCATGCAAGCGGGGGTCACCCATCCACGCGCTGACCAGGTTAAATCCCCCCTTAACCTCCAAGATTTTATAATATTGAGGCGTTCAGGGTCAGTTTGTTGTCCGAAAATAAATAACCAAATCGTAGGTTCACATGCCCAGAAAGCAGGTTCACGCTTTGTTGGCCTATTTGGCTCTGGGCTCGAGGTCTAGATGTAGATGCGTGGGACGCAGCGGGACGTTTTTTTTTTAATTTTTTGCAGCTCCGTGGCCAAGCGAAGTGGCCCAGTCGTCGGCGAGAGGCTGGGACGCCGTGACCTGAGCCGTGCCAGACCCAAGAACGCGCACGTCACGTGGGCACGGCTGCCGCTCACTCCTGCTCGAGACAGCGCGCGCCGCAGAGAGGCACTCACGGGCCCTCTCTGACACTTTCCCACGCACGCACGGGCAACTGGAAACCGCTGCTGCTCCTGCTGCTGCTGCTCAAGCCCCCTCGCCTGCACTGGCAGGTTGAAGATCCAGCACTGAGATTTGGTCCAGGTCATCTCGCTCACCGGCGGCCAGTCACCTCATAATTTGTCTATCGCTACTACCAGTGCCGGATTGTGCTAGTGCGGGGCCTGTAGCATATGTTGTAAAGGGGCCCTAAATTTTTAAAAAAACACACAAATATTAAAACACCTTTGTAACTTGCATAGTAAAGTAATTGTATTTTTTCTTTGGCTATACAGCCAGATAATACGACAAATCACTAACCTTAAACACCCAGTCCTTCATCAAAGTTGAAGGCGGTATAGTACTATAGTAATAGAGCAAGTGCAGAATCACTGAACCGGAATTGATAGCTTGAACGCATTTAGCGCGGGGCCCTTGAAAGTGCGGGGCCCGTAGCATTTGCTAGTGCTACTTTTGTTACTGGGATAATCCGGCACTGGTTAGTTGGGCTGAACGATTTGGGGAAAATATCTAATTTCGATTTTTCTGACAGATACTGCGATTTGCGATGAAATTTTTTTTGTCAAGCTTCAGTTCAATATTCACTGTGTAATCGATTTAAAACACGTGATGGAGCATTACCACGTGATACCATCAAAATATGAACTGCCCTATATATTCTAATGCAAGGATGATAACTTGAAAGATAGGAATTGCTTCCAACATGTATTTATTAAAATGTTTTAATTGAAATAGAACAATCAGATATAGAACAATTGATAAACCATTTCGGGTCTTAATTGATTGATCACGCTTAAGGTGGCTTTCAGACCGCATCCATTATTTTTCGTCTCCCCCCTCCTTTTGATGAGGGAATTCTTCTGGGCTGGATGGTGGTGGGAGTCTGGCTTTAGATAGGCATCCGTGTGGGTGGCTTTCCTGTAGACCGAATGTCCCAACGAGCCATCAGGTCTCTTCTCGATCAAAACATCCAGGAATGGTAGCTTCCCATCCTTTTCCACTTCCATGGTGAATTTGATAGACGGGTGTATGGAATTGATGTGTATTCTTGGCTCTTTCGGTAAAGTCACGTAGAAGGGAAACAATAAAATAATACAAATATAAAACAATACAAATTCTCACGACGTTTCGACTGCAACACGAGCAATCATCATCATCAGGTGTGAAAACCATAGCAAGAAAGTTTGAAAAAAGTGGCTTTTTTAACGTTAGCACCACGGAGAGCGATTTGACAGTTTGTTCAGATGGACGAGTCCATCTATGTTCGGAAAAGAGGAGGGGGGAGACAAAATAATGGATGCAGTCTGAAAGCCACCTTAAGCATGATCAATCAATTAAGACCCGAAATGGTTTATCAAATCCTTCCAATGATTGCTAAGCCAGAATCCATCTTCTCGGTTTAAATTGCCTCTGTGTTTGTATATGTGGATAGCCTCATGAACGAATCTCTCATGGTAGCCAGATGGCTTGCAAAGAACGTCTGTCTTGGAGAAGTCAATGTCATGTGAGCCTACTGAATTATAACAGTCTTCTGCCACGGCCGAGGTGTTGGTCCTACCGTGTTTAGGTCTGCTTTGTATTCCGACTACACAATCCGTAAAGCTATCACTCCAACTATTAAAAAGGACCCTCTTGAGCAGCCTTTCAAAACCATCACTTTACCCTACATTGCGGGGATCACAAAAAAGATCTCCAAAATCTTGAATAAACACAAGATCCAGGTCCGATTCAACAAATTACATAAAATCCGTGATCTGGTTCCGTCTGTAAAATGTGATTCTGGACATACAGTACCCTGGCGTCTACAAACTAAGTTGCCTCTGTGGTAGTAGTTACATTGGAGAAACCAAACGACATGTCTCGGACCGCATTCGTGAACACAAAGCAGACCTGAAACACGGTAGGACCAACACCTCAGCCGTGGCAGATCACTGTTATAATTCAGTAGGCTCACATGACATTGACTTCTCCAAGACAGAGGTTCTTTGCAAGCCATCTGGCTACCATGAGAGATTCGTTCATGAGACTATCCACATATACAAACACAGAGACAATTTCAACCGAGAAGATGGATTCTGGCTTAGCAATCATTGGAAGGATTTGATCAACCATCTCGGGTCTTAATTGATTGATCACGCTTAAGGTGGCTTTCAGACCGCATCCTTTATTTTTCGTCTCCCCCCTCCTCTTTTCCAAACATAGATGGACTCGTCCATCTGAACAAACTGTCAAATCGCTCTCCGTGGTGCTAACGTTAAAAAACCGCCACTTTTTTCAAATTTTCTTGGTGTGGTTTTCACACCTGATGATGATTACTTGTGTTGCAGTCGAAGCGTCGTGATAATTTTTGTTTCATATATTTTTTTATTATTTTATCGTTTCCCTTCTACGTGACTTTACCAAAAGAACCAAGAATATGAATCCCTGCAGTCACGAAAGCTTTAAATCAAAATGGAATTGATGTGGTTGAGAAATTGGTTCAGTGCTGGCAGGCCATGTGGCAAAATGACGAACGTGTCAAATGTAATGCTCCGTGTCAAGCTGACATGATCCCACATGCACACGGCCCAGAGATGACGCCCGAAGCAGTGATTAATCAGATTCTGAAGGAAAAAACACACTTGGGCTATTAGTTATTTTCTGTGAATGCCCTCGTTGTAGCGGTGGCAGTACCTGTTCAGAACGCTGTACAGGTACATAGTGTGCCGACATTGGCTGCGGTTGACTTCAGGGTGAGCAAAATTCTGCTTCAAGTGAACGTGTACACACGAACTTGTTTAGTTTCATAAGTTCATCTGCTGGAGACCAGCAACACATCAATGTGTTGTGGGATTTGTGTTGTTGCTTTCTCAGCCGAGACCATCGACTTGCTAGGCACGGGGACCCAGCTTAATCGCGAGCAGCCCAAACTTTCATTCAAACCCAGAATCTCAGCAGTTGGCTCAGCAATCTGATCCCTTTTCCACCTGGCCACATACACGTCTATGGATTTATTTATGTCATGCCACTCACTGTTCATGGCCTGAACCATATCCATCAAGAAGACAAGACAGACATCTAATTGTATTGTAGTACAATGGAAGAGCAAAATTGGCTTTCGATTTTTTTGCAGATATTTTCAGAAAAGGACATGTATTCATGAGCCACGGATTAGAAATAACATCTTGACTCTCAAGCGCCCTGGCAAGGTTGGCAAAACAAAATGTCCCAGTGTAATCGGGTTATCTGTCTCGTAACAGAGTTGTGGGGCTGGGTTTGGCAAATCTGCCTTCAAGATGAGACCGATGCTGAGCAATGGATGTGAGAAATGTGTGCACATTGTCTTTACACATAAACAACGATTATGAAGTTTAACACGTAGGCTTTCGCGACCAATATCGATAAGAGTGTTCTTTTGGGGTTAAATATATAAATGTCGTACTCAGATTGTAAATGTTGTGGCTTGGCTCTCCAACACAGCGGTGTGGCTGTACTAGTGACGAATTGGCATGTTCTGTTTACGTGACAACCCTTACTAGTTGGCTGTGTCGGGTGGTGGCGGGTTTTAACGACACATTTATATATTTATACGCGATCTAAACCAAAAAAAACTCTATGAACGATTATTGAGTTAAAAATTACGTGAAGGTTTACACTTTAATAAAGTATTAAAGCTTTCGTGACTGCATAAAATTACTCATTGTTTTTTTCGGTAAAGTCACGTATGTATAAATACAATAAAATTATATTAAAACAAAAAAACAATCACGACGTTTCGATCACAACGCAAGCGATCTTCATCAGGTGTCAAGAACAAATCACGGAGGTAAATACAACAAAAAAGATGAGAGACGAGAATTCAACAAACCTGAAAAAACATTATGTGAAGCACATCCAGTCAGGCCAACAACACAGACACTTCCTGGCAGACCACGAATTTCAGAAGAGTGTTAAATTTCGTGTTCAACCTTTGGATTGCACATACCAGCATAGATAGAATGAAAAATACGAGGTACACGTTCAGTAGAAATACATATACAAGTCCACCAAGAGGTAAGGAGGGAGGAAAGAGTAATTTTATGCAGTCACGAAAGCTTTAATACTTTATTATCACACTTCTACGGGGAAGTTACCGTTGTAATTACGTGTAAGATGTGCCCCTTTTTTGAGCTGCCGTTTTGTATTTACAAGAGGTGGTCATTTTTTGAGCTGCCGTTTTGTATGTGTAAGATGTGCGTGTTTGAGCTGCCGCTCTCGCTCTGGCCCCTCCCCCCCCTCCCCCCCCTCCAACCGTATTTCCTATTTAAGCTTCTGTTCATCCCTCCGGCCTCCCCCCCTCTCTCTCTCTCTGCCTCCCTGTCCGTCTTTCCTCCCTCCTTACCTCTTGGTGGACTTGTATATGTATTTCTACTGACCGTGTACCTCGCATTTTTCATTCTATCTATGCTGGTATGTGCAATCCAAAGGTTGAACACGAAATTTAACACTCTTCTGAAATTCGTGGTCCGCCAGGAAGTGTCTGTGTTGTTGGCCTGACTGGATGTGCTTCACATGTTTTTTCAGGTTTGTTGAATTCTCGTCTCTCATCTTTTTGTTGTATTTACCTCCGTGATTTGTTCTTGACACCTGATGAAGATCGCTTGCGTTGTGATCGAAACGTCGTGATTGTTTTTTTGTTTTAATATAATTTGATTGTATTTCTACATAGGTTTACACTTTGTGGAAAACATAATTGTGAGCACATTGATTTTGTCAAGTGTCCAAGAGCCATGCTACAAGATCCTGCAATGAGGTGGCTTGGCAAGTGATATTGTTGCCAGAAAAAAGGGGAAAAACCTATTATCATATTTTGGTACTGGCAAAGGGGGTCTCATGATGTAGCTGCTCATCCCGAGCTCTCATTACTCTGATAGTGCATTGTCTTTGTGCTGTGTTCGCTTTTTGGCGTCCTCTGGTCTAACACCGTTTGAGACGAGGCTCAAAAGAAAGCTGTCTCTGGTGTGGACCAATCAATTTCAAAGACAATGCATGTGTTTTTTTGTTTGCATTCTGACCACAAGTATTGTGGTTAATGCAGACATGATTCCTTGTAAAAGGCTTCAGTTTGGTGTTTTAACTTAACACCTGTTTTGTTGCCAGAAAAAAGGGGAAAAACCTATTATCACGAGATTGTTAATATATTTTTTGGAGGCAGTAGGAGGCTGCGGGGCAGAGGCAAAGGTGGTTGCTGCTTTATTCATGAAATCTCAGCATATCTGTTCCATTGTTGCGGATGGTTTTATTTTAATTATTTTTATGCAGAAACAATGTTTTGCGACAGCTTGGATTACCACATCATTTCCAATTAGTCAAATGCTTTAGAATTCTAAAAAAGCTGGGCATATTGCCATTCGGTAATAATTTATATTTTCCAGAATCGGACCGACAGTATTTGGTCAATAGCAGAGCAGCCTTTCTTAAATTGTAAAGTTAGGGCACAAGGACCCATTGGGGCCCGTGTCCTATTCATGTCAATGAGGGGGGGGGGGGCTCAACATCACGGCTTGACCCATTTCCCAATCATGGAGAGAGCTGAACCGTCGAGGGCCACCAGGATCGGAGTTGAGAAGCACTGCACCAGCGCAATGGGACCATCTCGTGCGGGATTGCGTCACGTGCACCTTATACACCCCACAGTCTCACCGTGCCCCCCCCCCCCGCCCCCCCAATGAGTAGCTTCCAGTGACGCCGGGCATGTTGAGAAAAGTCGCCAGCACTGTTTCAAATTGTTTAATCTCAAACAGTTATAAATATAAAACAAAGTTCTAGATTTGAAGCTTTCGTGACTGCAAGGATCCATACTCTTTGGTTCTATTCGGTAAAGTCACGTAGGTAAAAAATAAAAAAAAATCATGACGTTCCAGCCACAACACAAGCGGCCTTCATCAGGTGAAGGGACCAGACTGTCTCGAGGACAGCGCTGGAGTGAATCACAGCCAAGCTCAGACCGCGACCTTTAAGCTGTGTGAGAGTAATTAAGGTGCCTTGACAAAGGAATTAGCATAAAAATTTGCATTTAATAGGCGGACTTAGCATGTGGACGCTACTTTGCCCCCTCGCCAGCCTGCACAGGTCGACCCCCTCCCTACCTTTCATCATGCTAAGTCCGCCTATTAAATGCAAATTTTTATGCTAATTCATTTGTCAAGGCACCTTAATTACTCTCACACAGCTTAAAGGTCGCGGTCTGAGCTTGGCTGTTTCACTCCAGCGCTGTCCTCGAGACAGTCTGGTCCCTTCACCTGATGAAGGCCGCTTGTGTTGTGGCCGAAACGTCGTGATTTTTGTTTCATTTTTTACCTACGTGACTTTACCGAATAGAACCAGAGTATAAAACAAAGTATGTGTATTCTTGGTTCTTTCGGTAAAGTCACGTAGAAGGGAAACAATAAAATAATAAAAATATAAAACAATAAAATTATCACGACGTTTCGACTGCAACACAAGCAATCATCATCAAGTGTGAAAACCACAGCAAGAAAATTTGAAAAAAGTGGCGTTTTTTTAACATTAGCACCACGGAGAAAGATTTAACAGTTTGTTCAGATGGACGAGTCCATCTATGTTCGGAAAAGAGGGGGGAGACGAAAATAATGGATGCGGTCTGAAAGCCACCTTAAGCGTGAACAATCAATTAAGACCCGAAATGGTTTATCAAATCCTTCCAATGATTGCTAGGCCAGAATCCATCTTCTCGGTTGAAATTGTCTGTGTTTGTATATGTGGATAGCCTCATGAACGAATCTCTCATGGTAGCCAGATGGGTTGCAAAGAACCTCTGTCTTGGAGAAGTCAATGTCATGTGAGCCTACTGAATTATAAGGTGTTGGTCCTACCGTGTTTAGGTCTGCTTTGTGTTCACGAATGCGGTCCGAGACATGTCGTTTGGTTTCTCCAATGTAACTACTACCACAGAGGCAACTTAGTTTGTAGACGCCAGGGTACTGTATGTCCGGAATCACATCTTTTACAGACGGAACCAGATCACGGATTTTATGTCATGTGTTGAATCGGACCTGGATCTTGTGTTTATTCAAGATTTTGGAGATCTTTTTTGTGATCCCCGCAATGTAGGGTAAAGTGATGGTTTTGAAAAGCTCAAGAGGGTCCTTCTTCATGGTTGGAGTGATACCTTTGTGGATTGTGTAGTCGAAGTAACCATTATCCTTAAGAGCTTGGTGTACGTGCTTGAGTTCACTTCCTATGTGTTCCTGGTCGGATATGCATTGGGCTCTATGGTGCAGAGTCTTGATGAGAGAATTCTTCTGTGATGGATGGTGGTGGGAATCCGGTTTCAGATAAGCATCCGTATGTGTAGCTTTCCTGTAGACAGAGTGGCTCATTGAACCATCAGGTCTCTTTTTTTATTAGGACATCCAAAAAAGGTAGCTTGCCATCTTTTTCGACTTCCATGGTAAATCTGATGGCTGGGTGTATGGAATTGATGTGGTCGAAGAATTGGTCTAGAGCAGGCCAGCCATGTGGCCAGATGACAAAAGTGTCATCCACGTACCTCTTCCATAAGGTTGGGCGCAGAGTGGCAGTCTGGATGGCGTCAGTCTCAAATTTCTCCATGAAAATGTTGGCTACAACCGGATATAGGGGGGAGCCCATTGGGGTGCCCTCAGTTTGTTTGTACAAAGTTCTATTCCAAGTGAAGTATGGATTGGTTAAGCAGTGTCTCACCAGGGGGGGTACCTCAGTGTTTAGTCCTTGATGAACCAAGTCTTCAATAATTGCGATGGTGTCAGGTACAGGAACTTTGGTGAATAAAGAAACTCCATCAAAACTGACAAGCAGGTCGTCTGGGGACAGGGAAATACCCGTAATTGCCGATACCAGGTGAGTAGAAGTTTGTACTGCAGAGGTGGTGTTTCCCTTCTACGTGGTGACTTTACCGAAAGAACCAAGAATATGAATCCCTGCAGTCACGAAAGCTTTAAATCGAAAAGTACGTGTACTTCGTAGGATTAAATACTTGACAGCTCGAGACTTGAAACCTGATCAGCAGGTTTCAAGTTTCGAGCTGTAACTCCGTGACTGGAATCTCAGAGCGTCGCCGGCCCCCGTGCCGCGATTCACGCTACGGGGCAGATCGAGTGCAAAATTGGTGGAATGACATCACACGCTCACTTTAATCTACATTTCACATCACCGCACATTTTCCTGCAGCAGACGAACATTCTCATATTCAGTGGTTTAGCTGTGAATGGAATATTTTTTGTAAGAACAGACAGCATGCTTTGGTGAGTTCCCCACATAAATTGCCGTGAGGAAACAACAGGGCTTGAGCCTGTTCACTGTGCAACCCAGGCTCAGTGGCCAAGTTAGCCGAAGACACAGACGGGACGCCGAGCCCATTGCACGGTGTAAGACGGTCGCGGGTTGCTCACATGTCATCTGAAACAGAGCGTCAACCCACACTCTCGTTTGTATCTGGGTGACGATCACATTCTGCTTCCCTTTGTCATTGCTACAGCCACGCGCTACCAGGCAGCTCACAGTGTCTGTGTTGCCATTTCTACACTTTGTACTTATATAATTTATCTATTTATTTATTTATTTTTCGTGACTCGCTTACCTTTTCTCTATTTTGCCCTGTCGTTTTCTTTTTGTACTGTTTGTTGTTTGTAACTTGCTGACTCGCCCCTTGATGAACATCTTGTGAAACAGAGATTCATAGATTTACAGCTTTCGTGACTGCAAGGATTCATCTTCTTTGGTTCTTTCGGTAAGGTCACGTAGAATGAAATAACACAATAAAATTCTCAACTCTTCACCTGAAGACGGCCGCTTGCGTTGTGGCCGAAACGTCGTGAGAATTTTATCGTGTTATTTTATTATTTTATTCTCATTCTACGTGACCTTACCGAAAGAACCAAAGAAGAGATTCATAGCTCATCGGATTCCTCCAGTCTAAATGAAGATTCTGATTCTGACCCAGAGGTCAGGAATTCATTGTACAGATCGCTCGCCGCGGCACCCACACTCGCCCACTGGCACCAGCACATTGGTGTACCAGCGGGCGGGATGGACTACGTGAAGCTGCTGCGGCTGCTGCGGCTGCAGCGTCGAGGTTGACAGGGAGAGGTGGCATCACTGGAAGGAGAAGGACGCACTTGGGGCTCCTCCGCACCACTGGCCCAAGAACTTGATCACGTCCTGGCACTCGGGGCTGTGGCTCGTCTGTGTGGCATGCACAACATGCACATTCATACACATACCCACACGCAGACACGCATATTCATTATCATCACGTTTGTTTACACAGGAAAGCCTCACCGAGTCTCGTGACTCTGTTTAGGAGGGTTCTGCAAAGTTTAGCATTCGGGCGCGATGATTGCGATGTATAATCACAATTTAGTGATTTCAGTGATAAAAACGAAGAAAAAGATCCCCCATATAGCCTGTCACCGAAAGAACCAAGAATATACTGTCACAGACTGTTGGGGCAAGTGCTGTTAGCGAGTAGCACCTATGAAGGCTGGCACGCCACACGAGGGGTAGGTGGCCAGCACCATGCCTGGCCGCCTTTGTCTCCTGAGTGGCAATTATTACACACCATACCAGGTACTCGTTTGAGGCTGAGTCGACCTAGGGGAGGCCCAGGACTGGTTCAAATAATCGTCACTGGTGTTGGCCGTGAGCGGGAATCGAACTGGGGTCGCTGGGTTCGTAGTGCAACGCGCAAACTGCTACACTACCGCGCCCCACAGTAATACACACACGTACGCAGACACACAGCATGAACACAAGGACACACCTTGACCGCCATCAGAAAGCGGTTCCAGTCATCCTTGTTGGCAGTTTTCCCTGGCTGCTTGAAATCCACCTTGTTCCTTAGCACCGGGTATCCTGCAGAGCACAGTACCAACACAGATTGCCCGTATAGCATTTTACCACATCAGTCCATCTCTTCTCCAGACCGTGCCATGCCCATTTAGCCCCCTTCTATCCAGCCAAACAGAAGACGCTTGGTCATGCAGTGGCTGGACATGCGGGCTATATGACCCAGTCAATGCAGCCTCGCCTGCTGGAGGAGCTTACTGATGATGGGACTGTCCACATGTTTCAAGGATCTGTGAGATCATCACCCTGTAAACCAGTCAGGTAAATCCAAGATAGATCATAGGCAGAATAGCCTGAGCATTTCAAACCAGTGCAGATGTTCCTTTCAAGGGCTCCACATATTGCATAGAGAAGGGAGGGCATAACTATGACAAGACACATACAAACACACACACACACGTGCGGGGCCAAAGTAGAGTTAACGGAATTACTCGTGTGAACAGACAAGAACACAAGGGCCCCTTTGGCAGGCACCCCACACGACGGTGGATACACAGGGAGGGGAGTGAACGATGCCAGCAGCGTCACATGAAGGGGACCGAGCAGGTGAGCGTGGCACAGCGGTTACCGGTGATGAGGCAGGGCAGCGCCCGCACGCCGGTTCCGGAGGCCACCAGCGAGGCCTCATAGGTGTGGCGCTCGTCAAAGGGCAACACCTGCTCCACACGCTGGTCCATGGACACGGTGAGCACCCAGTCACGCACCTCCTCGCGCTTCTCTTCCTGCATTAGCAGCACGTGCAGCACAAAGCAGCTTGAGCCACATGAGCAGTGTGGGCAATACATATGGCCATCAAAAAACAAAGACCGTCACTGCATCGCAGGCTTTCAGATGCGCTTCTGCGGCCGTCTAGAATGCTCTTTCTTCCGATATTAGGAAGCCACTGGAGCTACACACTTTTAAAGCATCGTCTAGATTGAAAGCTCATTTATTTAGAACTGCTTTTTGTGTTTAGTTTGCTGTTCTTCCCCCGCACCTCCGATTTGCATGGTTGGCTATGTACGGTGCGAGAAAAGTTAAACATACATGAGTGTGCCATTGATAATAATATTATTTGTTAACACAGGAAAGCCTGAGACTCTAGACTCTTTGTCAGAAGTGTCCTGCTACATTTGGATGTTTCAGAAAATCCCTTTTTAAATAAGAAGCATTTTGCTTTGTGTAATAGGAAACTGGAGTAACTAGGGAAAAAACCCAACCAGGCATACAAGGGAATATAACACTCTCACAACCCCAAGTCATTCATGTAAGAAATGTGCACGCGTGTGAATATGAATTTGGGTATGGGGACCAGTCGTGCAGCGGTTAGCATGCTGCGCTATGAACTCGGCGACCCGAGTTCGATTCTCCCTCATAGTCATCACAAGTGACGATTATTTGAACCAGACATTGGCCTCCCCTAAGTCGACTCAGCCTCAAACGAGTATCTGGTGCAATGTGTAAAGATTGCCACTGGGGAGACGAAGGTGGCCGGGCATGGTGAAAGCCACCCACCCCCTCGTGTGCAATGCAGGCCTTGATCGGTGCTCACTAATAGCCCTTGCCCCAATAGTCTGTTAAGGCTAAATGAGGATCTTTTTCATTATATGTGACACTTCTGCTTGCGTGTAATGCTGGACTCACAGACACGTGTTGTGTTGCTGGTAGAGGCACCTCCAGGGGAATGTCAGTATCTGTGAAATCCGTGTTGTCCAGCATGTCCGAGCTGCCCTCCTCTATCGCCTGTACACGCCACACCGCACACCGTTGGGCTACACCACCCCAAGCCATGCCACAGCACAGCACTTCATGCATACCCCAACACAAAACACACCGGGCCACACCACCAAACAAAAACATCGTACCACGCGGTGCACCACACCATGTACCTATGATTAGCGTGGTGTGACTTCACACTGCACCGTGCATGCAATGTGGTTCGGCATCCTTGGTTAACGCGAAAAAAAAAAAACACCGCTGAAGGGCAAGGTGTTGGCAGATGTCTTTCGTTGACGAAAATGATGGTCACGATTATCATCACCATCATCATGACGACAAGGGCACAGTGGCCGTGGGCCGTACGTACGTCCGAAAGATCCAGGAAGTGGTTCAGGAAGATGAAGGCCATATTCTCCCAGTCATTTTCCTGCAGGAGGAAGAGGGGAGAAGAAGAGGTGTGAGGTGAGAAGGAAAAGGTGGTGAGCGTGGAGAAGACATGAGACTCGGCCATGCTACTGCTGCCTGCTCACCTTTGCAGCCATGCCAGCTTCGTAGAAGGCCTTGTCAGCGGGGATTGCGTCCGTGTGTCGCAGTAGAGAGATGGACAGCTTTGCCGCGATGGCGTTCTGACCGTGGTGATGGCACGGGAGTGCGGCACATGCAGTCATCGGCGGTGTGAGCACACACGCGCGCGCACACACAAATACTCAACTCGGGGACGAATTGAAGGCGATCGCGCCTCGCTCATTAATTAATACATTAATTAATACAGACATCGGTTGTTGAATCGCAGTGATCACTGTCGTACAGCTGTTGTTCGTCGTTGCCACGTATAAATGTATCGATTCAACAATTCAAATCGATCCTTATGCTCACGATACACACATAGGACAGTGTGTGTGAGAACATATTATTTACAATTAATACAAAGCGCGTGCAAATTAAACGCTTGATGACGTGGGAGGTCACCAGTTGCGGTACGGTGAGCGAGGCGGAGCGCGTGGCGTAGTAGTGCGCGATGAGCAGCAGCCTCTCAAAGTCCTCGTGCGCCGGGGAATTCGCCTCGGCTGACCTGGACAGATTCTCACACTAAAGAGACACACGCGTGGCCACCAACACAGCCTCATTGCACACGACCAACGTCGCATCACATAACGGACACAACAAACACGGCCACCAATACATGACACGTGCCGCATACGAATTTGACGCAGCTGACCCGGCGTGCACAACCACGACACACACAGCGACATGACACAACTGGGCCACACGCGCGCGCCGGTCAAACAGCAGCGCGTCGTCGCATCCCACAAGCAGTGCCGTGCAGTACAGCTCAGTAGCAGGTGCGGCATGTCTCATCAAGGTGCCCACCAGCACGTACGCTCTACTTACCAGCGCATGTAGCATGTCCCGCATGGCAGCCCATGTACGGTACGCGTCACCAGTGGCCATGCCAGGATGGCTCAGCAGGTCCGATATGATGCGCTTGTAAATGTTGAAGTTCTGCCGTGGCACATGCACGTGTCGTGATTGGTACGTGGCCGCAATGCCATTTGTATTGCGCCGTCAGAGCAAGACACAGCCGTTTTGAACTGGTACTGGTAAATACACACGCGGCATTTAATAGAACTGCCGCTTTCAGGTTATTCATATGCTCACAATAACTTCAATGGATTGTGAGTGCGTAACATTTGATGATTTACAATTCCTATACGTTGTATGAAATTGGATCATCGAAACCTTGCATCCAGCAAAGGTGCTACACGGTATAAAGAGAAGGGCGAATTCTTTAGTAGAATCGTGTCTCCGAATCAAGGCAAATAATGGAATCGTGCATGGTATTCGGTCTGATTTATTGTTGTATTTCTTTTCTAATTTTGGCGACCCAAGTCAATCTTTTAAGTATACAGCAAACATTTTCCTACGCAGTTGAGCAACAACTCGCATTCGGCAGCAATTTACTGTGTATCTGACAGCGCACGATGGCAGAATGCTGACCCAAGCAGCTATGAAGCACCGACCTAAAGAAAACAAGTATACTAATCTAAAGACAAGCTGTATCCGAAGTCTGCATTTCATGTGGCTTTATCTTTAAGTAAATGTACCACAGCTGTTCGAGTCAATGAGCATGTGAGTGGCAGGTTGGCATTGCTTAATCAGTGAAGGATACAATGTGCATTTTGCAGTATGAGATGGGCCTCATGCTCGTGTTATGCAACATGCGTGCTGTGTGTGCCCTGTCGTTTGGCTGCCAGACCATGATGTGTGTGCGTGCGTGCGCCTACTGGCTGCTAGCACATGGTGCACGTGCGTGCATGCGTGTGTGCGCCTACTGACTGCCTGCCCACATGCAAGGCCCTGTGGCTTTAAAATACCTGTAGGAAACGTTTATAAAAGAATATACCATGCATCTGGCTACATTCCAGCTGAGAACTTGTCAGTGAGCCAAGTGCAATAACCTCCACCTGGCCTCGCATTCCGGTGGTGTCCCTTTCATAGTCAATTTATTCCGTGGATTTTGATGCCAATCTTGCTTTTTTGGCAACAACAAAAAAGATGTGCGGAGTTTAAAATTACGAAATTAAATCATAAACATGTTTGTTATGTACACACCAAAAACACTGCCCTGTTTGTGTGCATATATACGGCGTTATAAATTATTCCCACATTGTTCCTCGGTTAATTGTCACCCAATTCACTCATTCACTCACCGGCCAACTCACTCACGCATTCACCCATGCACTCACTCACTCACCCATGCACTCACCCACGCACTCACCCACGCACTCACTCACTCACTCACCCACTCACTCACCCACGCACTCACCCGCCCACCCGCTCACTCACCCGCCCATCCACTCACCCAACCCACCCTTCTCACCCACTTGCGATTACACCATTGTTTAATTCCCCATAAAGCGGTGCCTATTTTATGATAGTCAACTCCCAATCAGGATTTAGACTCGCAACCTTTCCGACTGCGAGTCTCTTGCTCTACCGCCGAGCCACCTTGCCAGGTGGATACATTCTGACCCAGTCTATTTGCCCTGGCGAACCCTTGTTGTTGTGCTTATCATGAATTATGCAGCCTACATATCACAGGGCTCCACTTGATTAAATCAAGGTTATGAACATTGTCTGCAAACCCTTGGCTGGGAGCATCTGGCAGCTGTAGATATGTTTAACATGTAGGCTTTCGGGACAAAAATCATCCATAACAGGTTTTTTTTAGGTTAGATCGCGTAAATATAAATGTGTTGTTAAACCCGCCACCACCCGACACAGCCAATTAGTAAGGTTTGTCACGTAAACAGAACATGCATACTAGTACAGCACACCGGTGTGTTGGAAAGCAAAGCCACAACATTTACAATCTAGTACGACAATTTCACCAGTAATTGCAACTAGCATCATCAGGCGGACAGCCAAATTTGTGAAGAAATCCTCCTGTTTTGTTCCTTAAATAGAGGGATAGAGGTGATGACGAAGCTGTAGATATGTTAGTGATTGCATCTGGCCTGTGGTTAGTGGGCTGGAGTTGCAATCAGCAGGACATGAGTTAATATCGGTTCTTGTCATACTTTTATTTTTCCAGGTAAAGCCCCCTGGGCTATTAGCTCTTTTTCAGTGGTGACGTGGCCAGACATGATAGCTTATGGAAGTGGCTTATCATCACATGTGGGAATCTATCATTTCAGCAAGATAATCTAACTACATGATTATAAATGTGGAGAGGAAAACCGGAGGATCTGGAGAAAAATCCCCCCCACGACCATCACGGAGAGAACATGCAAACTCAAAATATAAAAGCATCAAGGTCAGGATCAAACCCACGACCTCCTCCATACCAAGTGAGGGAGATAACATTTCCCCACCGCTGTGCCATTGATATAATGAGAACAACATTGTTGGGAGGTCAACAGTTGTCATCTGATAAATAAACTGGTCCCCAAAATGGCAGTACCGGATTAAGCTAGTGCGGGCCCTGTAGCATCTTATCTATAAAAGTATTTTTTGTCTGTCTGTGTGTGTGTGGACACACCCTTGGAACGCATTTAACTCACAAACTGCTAGAGTTACGTTTCAACAAACTACACACGTACGACGCGATAAGCCCCCGACCGATAAATCGCGATTTCTTTTTCGCATCTGTCAAATGGAAAGTAGTTAAATTAACAATGTATAACTATTTATTGTTATATTACTAAGCTGAGCGTGCATCTGCGCATGCGCGAGAACGCTGACCCGTGGTTCACGTAGCAACGCACACGGGATCGGTGGGGGGAGGGGGGAATTCTCATTCACGTAAAAAATGCATAAAAAATACACACAACGCAGAGGTAAATTCTTCACAGTGTGATGTCCTCCCCCCCACCCCAATGTGTGCAGTTACTACTATAGTGTCGGTAGATGCTACTACTATAGTCCGTAGATACAACTACTACTGTACAGCGTGCAGCGGGATGGTGGGGGGGGGGGGGGGTAGCAGCCCAGCCCCAGCCACTTCGGCCAGCTAGGCAATCTAGGCGAGGCCGTAGGCTCTGCACGTGACTAGGCCTCACCACGGCACTCTGTGAAGTTAGTTAGAACTATAGAGTCGATATATACTATTACAGTCGGTATATACGACTATAGAGTAGGTAGATACTACTGTAAAGTGTGTAGTTACTGCTACTGTAGAGCGGGCGGTGGGGGGGGGGTATAGCAACCCAGCCCCAGCCTGCCAAGGTGCCACCTCGGCCACCTGGGCAATCTAAGCAAGGCCGGGGGCTCTCCACGGGACTAGGCCTCACCACGGCACTTTGTATTGTTACTAGATACTATTATAAAGACGATTTATACTATTATAGAGTCGGTAGATACGACTATAGAGTCGGTAGATACTACTGTAGAGTCTGTAGATACTACTGCAAAGTCGGGAGATACTACTATAGAGTTGGTTGATACTACTATAGAGTCGGCAGATACAGCTATTGAGTCAGTAAATACTGCTACAGTCAGTAGATACCTCTACGGTCAGTAGATACTACGATAGAGTCAGTAGATAATACTACAGTCAGTAGATACCACTATCGTGAGTATATACTGCTGCAGAGTCAGTAGACACGACTATAGAGTCAGTCGCTACCGCTAGAGTCAGCTGATACTACTATAGAGTCAGCAGATACTACTATAGAGTCAGTAGATACTGCTATAGAGTCAGCAGATACTACTATTGAGTCAGTAGATACTGCTAAAGAGTTAGTAGTTCCTACTATAGTCAGCAGATACAACACTATAGAGATAGTAGTTACTACTATAGAGTCGGTAGATACGACTATTACGGTCAGTAGATACTACTGTAGAGCCAGATACTACTATAGATTCACGAGATACTACTATAGAGTCACGAGATACTACTCACTCTATTGTATGTAGGATATGTAGGGATATATGCCTACGCGGGGGTAAAACAAATTTTGAGGGGGGGGGGGGGGTCGATAATTTTCGGAAACCTTTTAGATCAACTATTTACCCCCCACTTTCTATAACGTTCTGGACTTCTGCAAGCCTCTTAAAAATTTGTTGACGGACAAATGCACAGACAAACGGCACGCCGGGCTTTCACAATAGCTTAGCATTTGTGTATGTATATAGTTATGATTTTAAGAGACGTTTTGAATTATATTTTTCCCCCGTGCAATGCCGGGTACTTCCCGCTAGTATCTTATAAAGGGGCCCTAAATAAAATAAAAAACACATAAATATTAAATCACAAATTTGTAACTTGCACAGTAAAGTAATTGTATTTTTTCATTTGCTATATAGCCAGATAATACGACAAATCGCTAACCTTAAACACCCAGTCGTTCATAAAAGTTGAAGGCAGTATAGTACTATAGTAATAGAGCAAGTGCAGAATCACTAAACCGGAATTGATAGCTTGAAAGCATTTAGCGCGGGGCCCTTGAAAGTGCGGGGCCCATAGCATATGCTACTTGTGCTACTAGGATAATCCGGCACTGCACCATGGAAATGTGGAATTTCCACCACTGACTCAGGGCCACCATTGGAGATTTGAGTAACCATTCCATGCTCGACAACAAAGAAACATTCATAAAGTGTCGAAATACATTAAAATCTCAAGATGTTGATCCTATCGTTGCGGATTATAATCATTGTTGATGTTGCGACTGTGGAAGTGGCTTGAGTCTAATTGTAATCGTTGATATCAGTCAGTGAAGGTGCTGTAACCGATGCCCCTGCCAGACTCCTCAACCACACATCTAATGAGAACCCCCATCATCGTGGCTGCTGCGGTTTTGTTTGCTGTTGTGGCTGCTGTGATTGTCGTGTGTGTGAAATTGCAGTGGTTGTGGTTTCTGCCAGTGCGGCTGCTGTGGTTGTTGTAATTCGTGGGACTGCAGTCGTAATGGCCATTGTGGTTGCTGGCGCTGCAGCTGTTTTTAGTGATTGCTGGCAAGGTTTGTGGTGAGTGTGGAACAGTGGGTATTGTGGTTGCTGGGAATATAGTTGTTGTGGTTTTTGCGATTGCTCGCGGTCTGAACGCTGTGGGCTCTAGCGATGGGACGTGCCTGTGAGTTGGCGGGTGTCCCGTGCTGGGTGTACAGAGCCAAGGCTTTCTGTGCCTGCCCCTCCTTGATGAGATGCGTTGCATACAGAGCCACGTATTTGTGTAGAACCTTGTAGTTCTGGATAAGCAACAAACACCGACAAAAATCGAGGAAAAATCGATTACAGTAGTAAACAACAAATTTTCTAAGCGACTTTTAATATGGTTATAAATTAAAATTACACAACTTTGCAGCGCAGTGCAGTAAATGTGTCAATCGTGCGCACCCACTTAAGAGAGGAAGATTTATTGACTGAACAAAAAGAATGCTGCATGTTTACTCTTGATCTTAACATTTACATTGTTTACCTGTCATGCTGCCACGTGTATACGCTTGCATATACTCCACCATTAGATTTACCATGTGGTCTGAACATATAGGCCGGTTACATCTTTCTATCCAACGCCAAACTTAATTTATGTATTTAATATGGTGGTGTTGGTTGAAAGGGTTCACGATCACTGCAGCTGGTCTTGACACTTGCTACCATTTAGAATATCTTTCATCATCACCGAGTTTGGTGGTTATTGTTGTGTTGATGTGGTTGAGGGTAATGCAGATAATGGTGATGGTGGCAGTGGTGGTGGATGTGGTAATAATAGCAATGGTGGTGGTAATAACAACGGAGGCGGTGATTACAATGGCGATATTGATGGTACTGATGTTAGTGGTTATAACGATAAAAGTGACAAGGAAGGTAGTAGTTGAGGCGGCAATGAGAGTGGAGGTGGCAATGAGGGTGATTGGAGGTGCTGCTGGTTACGACAACGAATGTGCTTGCTCACAGTACCTGCTTGGCAGCTGTCTCGATGCACTTCTCCCACTGCCCCCGCTCCATGTACATGTCCAGAGCGGCGACAACGTCAACCCCCACGAGCTGTGGGAAGAGTCCGGCCGCAATGAGGGGGGCCGGGGTGTGGGGGGAACAATGGGCAGCACGGCCTCCACGTTCCCACCCCTCGCACGCACCAAGCCGCCCTCCGCACACATTGTCATGGACAGTACTCGCTGTATTTCTCAAAATTTATCATAATTACAATAATAATAATTAGGGGCGTAATTCAAGTGGCCTCTTATTCTCATGATAAATGCATAAAATTGTGTGTTACGACTCGATGTTTCTCTGTTTGTAATGTCGTATGCAATGGAGTTATGTGACCCATATGGCTACATTCACCAGAACGTTAAACAAGCATTGATTGCCGATTCGAAATGCGGCCCTGAGCTTTGACGAGGAATTGAACTACAAGCGGTGTGAACCATTACACCCCAATTCCAAGGTGGGCACACACACACACAACGAGGCAACTCCAACACGCTCACCGAGTCAACCTTCCCTTGATTTTTCAAGTACTCCTTGTATTTCTCATCGACGTACCCCTCAAACCTGTAAACGTAAGACAGGACACTTTAAATATGGAGATCGTTTCACATTAACAGTGGGTGAAAAGCACAGACACAGCCGCCGTCACTATGCATATCAATGTCTGCCCCGCTTGCAGCACTGCTCTCCAGACAAGGCTTTCAGCGAGTGCCCTCTGCAGACGTATATGATAATTGCGTCTTATACCTCCGCACATTCTGGATAGTACTTGGATGCATAGCGGGTGTTGGAGACTTCTGTGATACTACGTTAAAGGGGAAAAATGGCAGTGACGCAAAACCAATGGTAATACTGAACTTCTAGGCTCCCCGCCTTCACCAACCCACACTGACCAACGTGGTGAATCATGGCCAAATAAACCCCACTACTCATATGCCGTGGGGAAGCCCTCATCCAGCGGTGGATTGACAAAGGGCTTTCCATGTATAGATTATACAGATAAACACTAGGTATGTACTGATAAATCAATTCACGAATTAAAAAATATTCTTACGTTGACGATACACGCATCTATCACGCATGTTAGAATCGATGATTTCTGATTTGTATGTGCTGCAATTAATTAATTCACGTGACCCCAGGAGCCATGGTAGGTGCTGCATATTCACCACAATATGAAACCAAATTATGATCCTCTGGGATCATAAATAGTTCATCAATGTGTGAGGTGAGAGAACACATCGTTGAACACCTAATAAATACCACATCCACCACAACGGCTAAATATAATAATAGACTTGTGAATCAAATCGCAAATAATGACAATTCTTCAAACCGCAGAGGAGTGAATCGTTACACCGCTCATTTCACGTAGAATCAGAATCTCTATTTAGACTGGAGGAAACCGATGTAGCGTGCGCTTGTGCGCCAAGCCAGGTAGCAGCTTCATCATTTGCAGAATGCAGCAGTGTCTGTCCTGAGATCGGCATTGAGCTCGGTCAGTGGACAGTCTTCAACCGACTACCGATGGGTTCAAACGGCTGAGTGGGCCAGTCCTGGGCATGAAATCGGTTGCACCTGGGTTCCATTTCCTTGGCCACACGCTTCGCCTTGTTCCATTCCTCGCCGTCGATAAACGTGTCGATGGCCTCTTTGATCATGTCCATGTTCAGGAAGAGTTCCGCTGCCTGAACAAATACAATGGCAATCCACAATACACACGGGAGTAACCGACACGTGAAAAAATATGTTTTTAGGAGGGATGCTGGAAAGTATTCGTTTTTTTCGTTTCTGTGAACTCTTTATTGAACTGATACAAACATTCTGATGTTTGTTCATTGGAATGGCACGGACATTTATTTACTTGATCATTTCGGTCTCCACCCTCATGCATTCACTTGCCCCCATGGGTAAATGAGGCCAGCGCTCCATCAGAGCGAAAGTATTTGTCGACGAAACATTACAACTTGCAAACAGCATCTTGTACACCGGGGTTATTTCAAAACGCTACCCGAGTTGGCCATCCTTCATAGGGCCGAGCAGAAGCAACTGTGAGGGTCCCCGATCCGGGGGCTGTACGCTTGATGGGGCAGCACAGTCCAACCGAACTGTCAGTTGGCCTGGGCTCGTGTGTGGTCTGGTATTTAACGTGCTGGATGGAGGAGGACTTCTGACGTATCTATCGAGTATAATTTACCGGTTTAAATCAAAAGTAATTCTGAATAAGAGGCATTACTTTTTGAGTACCCATAAATCAGCAACGCCTCCATCGTGCACACGGGCTAAAACCGTGTTGGTGAGGAGCCACGGCTGAGAAGCGAACGTACCGTGTTGTTTTTGATTTAAAGCTTTCGTGACTGCAGGGATTCATATTCTTGGTTCTTTCGGTAAAGTCACCACGTAGAAGGGAAACAATAAAATAATAAAAATATAAAACAATAAAATTCTCACAGCAAAAAAAATTATTGCTGTGGTTTTCACACCCGATGATGATTGCTTGTGTTGCAGTCGAAACGTCGTGAGAATTTTATTGTTTTATATTTTTATTATTTTATTGTTTCCCTTCTACGTGACTTTACCGAAAGAATATGTACCGTGTTGTGTTTCTTGATGCCGATGAGCCGCGGTCCCACGGTGCGCACGACCTCCGTGGCTCGCTCAGGACTCAGGAATTTGATGGCCAACTCTGCCGCCTGTTCAACCACACGCGCAGCACGGGAGCAAACCTCAACAATGGGCACACAGGCCATTCGCTTTATTGTCATCTATTTGATAAGAACAACTATGATTGTTTTGTCTGACAGGTTGACATGCTAATCTCTCACAATACAGTCGCAACCTCCATAGATTCGTAGTTGTGGAGGTATATTAGCTCTGCGATCTTACATTTACACGCAAATTCCATCTCTAGCTCCGCCCACTGACCCTTGGGCTACACCCATCTCAAACCTATATAACATCCTGCCTCAGCAGCTGTCCCGCTATATGTTTTCACCTGATGACGACTGCTTGTGTGTTGCGATAGAAACGTCGTGACCTATTATTTTCTATTTACGTGACTTGACCGAAAGACCCAAAGAGTATGTTTTGTCTAGTTGCACTGTCTTATTTGCGGCATCTCGTTTGCATTGTCTATCAAATTTATTTTCTCTTGTTTGTTCAATGAGTCTGAAGGTAATATTTACAAACAATTTTCTCGAGTCTTACACACACACACAATTCCACGCACGTATTGTGAGCAAAAGGAAACATTTTAATCAAGGACTTGTGACATGGCCACGAAGTGTGACGTCACCATGAAGATTTTAAATCCTTCCATTACCCACACCACTGTAGAACAGCACTCTGAAAGGAGTGTCATGAATTAAAATGGGAACCGATTGGCAAAGCACCGGGGTTTTGGTTCAATAAGTCAGCATTATGACTATCACCAGACTTTAAGGCACGATTATAGGTTTAAGGCCATGGATGATGATGATGAGTTGAGTGCTGCTCTATCGAAGGTAGAAGTTGGGGTAAAAGTCCAACGGCAGCGGGCTCGCATCGGACACGTGCGTCACATACCTTCACCCAGCACTTTTCCATGACGAGGCTGTTGCCCGTCGCCTCAACCCTTAGGTAGCTGTCGACGGCGCGCGCGTACTCGCCCGACTGCTCCCACTCGCGAGCTTGCTCCACCTGGCCCTCTCCGCCCCTGCGACGGCCCACACAGACGCACGGCTCTCTCAAACCCGCAGAGGGGCTGGCGGGCCGCACGGACGACGAACCGCAGGCCGCGGGGGGGGGACGTTAAACTGGGGAGTCGTCATCGTCATCGCCCATGGCCAGGTCACCCGAAGGGCATCTGATCTTGTCATATCTCGGAAGCTAAGTAGAGTTGGGCCTGGATAGTGTTTGGATGGGTGACTACCGTGCACATGCAGGTTATTGGCTGTGGAGCTATGTGGTGGGCAGCAGAGGGCAACCGAGTAAAATACATTGTTGTCCTGTGCTTCTATGCTCCCACTTGCAGGCTACCTTCATCAACCTGCACTGACCAGCGAGGTAATATATGGTCAAATAACCCCCATCACCTGCATGGTGTGGGGAAGCCCTCATCCAGCAGTGGACTGACCAGCATCACTGTCAATATATTACTGCCTATGCATTTAAATATGAGAAACGAATGGCAAGTTTTGTCCAGTCAATGACAGCAGAGTTTATGGGACCTCCTTTGCCAGTATCAAAATTTTGGAATAGGTTTTCCCCTTTCTGGCAATATTATTATTTATTGTTTCCCTTCGACGTGACTTTACCGAAAGAACCAAGAATATGAATCCCTGCAGTCACGAAAGCTTTAAATCAAAATAAAACAGGTGTTAAGATGTTAAAACACCAAACTGAAACCTTTTGCAAGGAATATTTTGATACTGGCAAAGGAGGTCCCATGATGTAGCTGCTCAACCTGAGCTCTCAATGTCCTGATAGTGGCATTGTCTTTGTGCTGTTCGCCTTTTGGCGTCCTCTGGTCTAACACTGTTTGAGGCTAGGCTCTAAAGAAAGCTGTCTCTGGTGTGGACCAATCAGTTTAAAAGACAATGCATATACTGTCAGAGCATGTTTTTTGTTTGTATTTTCACCACAAGTATATGTGATTAATGCAGACATGATTCCTTGCAAAAGGTTTAAGTTTGGTGTTTTAACATCTTAACACAACTGTTTCATTGCCAGAAAGGGGAAAACCTATCCTTATACAGCAGAGTTTGTTGAAAAATTGTGTTTGATGAACAACGATTGACAGGGCACAACCTCGGACAGTCGAGTAACCTCTGTAATCTGATTGGAAGCTGCCATCTCAGAGGGAGCAGCATTCAGATTAGTTTTTGTTAACAATAGGAATCCTCCTATATTCTTAGCTCTTTCGGTAAAGTCAGGTTGAAGGGAAACAATAAAATAATAAAATATATATAAAACAATAAAAATTCTCACGACGTTTCGACCATAACACAAACGGTCATGAGGGCAACCGAGTTCTTTCGGTAAAGTCACGTAGAAGGGAAACAATGACCGTTTGTGTTATGATCGAAACGTCGTGAGAATTTTTATTGTTTTATATATATTTTATTATTTTATTGTTTCCCTTCAACGTGACTTTACCGAAAGAGCTAAGAATATGAATAACTGCAGTCACGAAAGCTTTAAATCAAAATAGGAATCCTACCGCCACTCCTGCTGGTGACAATTGCACTACATTGCCCGGGCTTGTCACGGCCCTTCAGGTAAGGCCTTTTTTGCAGTGGGGCAGGCATCTGCTTGCAGAGCTCTGTGTAGGGGCGGTAGTTCGGGGAGAGAGATTGAGGGCCCTGGGCGGTGCAAGGCCTCACCGCGCGCCCTTGCCGGCCGCCTGGCTCTCGTACTCGTCCTGCAGCTGGCTCAGCTTGCCCGGAAGGTATTCCTTGCAGATGCGGATAGCGTCGCTCCACATCTGTGCCTCCTGTGCACACGGTATGCGGAGTCAGAGCGGAAGGCCTATCATGATAAAAAAACAATGCCTCTTCATTTGTATTGTAACTTCAAAAGTGATATTAAATTGCGGACTCTGTAGTTGTTGGTGAAGTAGAATTAACCAAGGCCATTCCTTCAGATAAGGATTTTAGAAGGCGATTAGATATGCAACTGTGGAGAGGGTATCCAAATAATAATGCATTTTATTAACCCAGGAAACCTACACATACAAGAGGAATACACAAACATTGAAAGGTTGGTGTAGATGGGCTCACAAACAAATTCATTCTCTGTACTTCCTTCTTCTGGCCACCTCACAGCCCATTTGCTTTTGGAGTTTCACAAGTCTGTGTGACCCACTGACCCTTGCCTCCAAGGCGCTGGATGACAGGCATGTGGCATGTTGCCTTGCTGGACTTGTTAAAGAGTGCCACACGGCGGTGCAAGATGCATACCGCCCAAACCCCCGACTAAGCACCCTCCTTGCCCGACGGCACCTTGTAGTGCTTGAGGGCGAGCTCGGGTCTCTGGGCGCGCAGCAGGAAGGCCTCGGCTCGCTGGAAGTCGCGCTGCTCAAAGGCGGCACGCGCTTGCGCCACTAAGACGTCGGACACGCTCGTGGGGTCGTGCGCTTCAGCCACGGCTTGAGCCGAGTCCCAGTCCTGGCTGTGGACATACCTGGAGATCCGTGAGCATAGTTCAACGATGGTTCACACACGGCATCGGCCACTCGGGCCAACGCTTATGGAAGGAGCGGTATTAGACCTTGACACAGGAGCAGCGTTGCAATGCACACTGATACATGAAGCCTGCAGAGCACTGTGATTATTGACAGAGCCAGACCCATACTTGTCCAGTGACCTAGCCAGTCCAGACCAAACGTCACAACCTATCCAGCCCAAACACAGCCTCGTGTTCATTAACTCGACCAGTCCCACTCCCGACATAGCCAGTGCCAGTCCAGTCTAATGACAGAACCGGTCTCATCAATTTTGATTGGCTATTGATCCTATCAATCATACCCCTATCCAGTATCTACAGACACAGCCAGTCCCACTGCTCTGATACAGATCAAACCTCCATCGCTTACATGAGAATGGCCTCCTTGGGCTTGCCAGCCTTGATGAATTCCACCTCCGCCTCCTTGTACTTGCCCTGCAGAGGCACGCCATACGGTGAGTGAGGCCTCCGCATCCTTCCATTCACTCCCATTAAAGTCAAGAATACACAAAAAAAACATTAATCAAGACGTATGCACTTTCTCCAGCACACAGTGGCAGCTTTGATCCGAGAGCGTCACGTGGCAGCGCTCGCGGTGGAGGGAATACCTCGTCCTCCAGAAAGATGGCGTGCTTGAGATGAATATCGGCCATCTTGCTTTTCATGGCTCCCCGCGCAAGGTCAAAGGCAAACTCGAAGGCACTGTGACGAGCACAAAACAGCGAGAGTCTAATCCAGCGACTCCATCTCGCAGGTCATGCGCAGGCACCAATGCAGATGCAACGCCCCCTGCGTCCAGAAGCCAGTATGGCTGCAACCGATTTAACCGATTTACGTAGCAAACTATAACCCACAAAAGAAGGCAGTGTGACTTAAACGTCTTAGTCAAAGCAGCTGCGTTAAACCGACATCTATCTTGTGGTGGGCAATGCGGCACCTCCAGATTCGCGCGGTTGGCTACGTATGGTGCGAACCAAGTTCAACATACACGCACATGCACGCAAACGCTCTGTTAACCAACACCGCGTGGCGCCCTGCGTGCTGTGCGCTAGTGGAGGCAGCGCGGGGGCGGTTGGCACCAGTTGTCGGCGGCGTAGTCGATGGCCGTCTCGAGCAGCCCGAACTTGGTGAGGAGCTTGATGGCAGACTCGCCGCCCAGACTCTTGGCCCAGAGGTACGCCACCTGCTTGTGAGCCGTGGGGCCTCCGTGTGACTTGGCCACCTGCGCCACAGCAACAGCGACCAACTTCCACGGCGGTTTGGGAAGAAGCACCTTGCCTCATTCATGGGTAACCCGCATGGGGTGACTGAAAATAACATGGCTCGAGAGACCAGCAAGTGGCGCTACAACAAAGGGTGAGTTGTTCTGTTGGAATCATATTGTGTTTTCCGCAAATTAGATGCAAGAGAAAATCCACAGAAATGTAGACTTTTTTTGGGAAGATCCAGAACAGCTTGGACAAAATGCGTACAGAGTTTTACGCATATTTCAACAGTTAAAGAATCACTTGCAGCAAAAGCCATTTCTAGTGATGGTGAAACGCCGTCTGCAGTGAATAAGTGATTTTAGGAGAGAAATACATTTCTAAAAGGTGGGGATGTCAGTGTAAAATATCAATGAAACTTTAAGGGAACAATGTGAATGACCATAATTTCACCAAGGTCACTCTGCTTGATGCCAGGCTTCAGACGATTCTACTGCCCCTTGTACACCCACTATTGTGTTAAGGTGAAAAGGTTGACTGAAAGTATCTGGAAATCTCTTGTGTGACCATTTACAGACCCACAGGGTCACAAAAGTTCTGCGACAATTATTTATCTTTAGGCGTGATGTTGACAACACACTGTGGAATGAAATTACAAGATTAAAATGGGAAAGATGAAGACCAGGGGTCGGCAACCTGCGACTCCACAGCCACATGTGGCTCTTCACAGAATGGAAGAACGTAATCAACCAGGTAGGGTGTTGACTGTTATGTTAGCCGACTCTCTGTGTTGTATAGCATTATCTTTCGAAGTTTACTAGGTTTGTATTCTCTTTCATTTGTACATGATGATGATGATTGCTTGTGTTGCAATCGAAACGTTGTACGCTATTATTTAAATTATTTTTCTTTCTACATGACTTTACTGAAAGAACGTATTCACGTGCATTGCGGCTCTTGAAATGTTTCGTTTTGTGCCAAATAAAAAAAAAATGGCTCTTTTTGTTATTTTGGTTGCCGACCTCTGGTCTAAGATGTAAAGAAGATTGAGACGCAAAAGAGGACAGAGAGCCGAGAGAGGCTGCACGAGTCTCTAGACCGAGCAAGGCAGGGACACAGCACATGGGGGGAACGCACCCTGTAGGCCTCCTCCCAAATGTCGGCACTGCGGTACATGTTGACGGCCGCCTTCCACTCCTTGCCCTCCAGGTAGTGGTACTCAGCCTCCCGCAGCTGTGCATTGGCCTCCAGCTCCTGTGCGGCACGGGCGTGCGGAGAGAGTGGACGCAGAGCAACGGAATAATGTGATCGGTAGGATGACTGGACGCGCATACGCGAATGCGTGCGTGTGTTGAGTGCCTGCAGAGGAACACCTCAGCCTTAAGTGGGAACCCGAGGCCATATTCCCCCATCTCGGTGAAACCCCTGAAAGGCATAATTTTTTGAGATTTTCCCAAATGTTGTGTGATAGTGACACAGTCCTGCATTTAGAATTAACTTTTTTTTTTACAAAAATTTACATCATTCGAAAAATGTGAATCGGTGTTCATAGGTGTTTGCTAAAAGTGCGTGCTCCAAGCAGTCCGTGCGACTGAACAGAGGAATTATTTCGTCTGCCGTGCCACACCTTGGCCAGGTGGAGGTGCGTGTCGGCCAGCAGGTCCTCGTGATACTTAGCCACCAGTCGCACCATGTCATCGAAGCGCTTCAGCTTCTTGTACATGGTGATGGCGAGGTCGGGCTCGCCCACCGTCACGTACAACCTGCCGTGGGCACGGCGTCGGGGAGGAGGGGGCCGGCACACACACAGTGAACGCCGGGGCGGGTGCACCGACGATAGACGAAATCAAAATTCTTCACTCTGAATAATTCCAAAGGAACTAGTTGAGAATCTGTTGCTCAGCAATGGAAAATAAGAGACGGCTGTCAAGTTCATCCTCTTCTCACAATCCTGTACCTAGAGGACTAATAGTAATCCGCTTTTTTACTAAATAAAATGCCAAGATAACATGTATTGTGAGGTTTTTTTTTATATTCTCTAGGTTTAAATAATATATATTGGCGAAAGAATTACACTAAGAAACACTAATTGAAAAGTTTGAGCAATTTTAAATTAAGCATGTCAGTCTTCTGTAGTATCCATAATGAAGGTTTTTTTTGGGTTATATCACGTAAAAACAGATGTGTCCTTAACCCACTACCACCCAACACAGCTAATGAGTAAGGTTTGTCACATAAACCAAACATGCCAATTAGTTACTACTTTAGCACATCTGTGTGTTGGAGAGTAAACCCTGAACATTTACAATTTGAGTATGACGTTTTCGCTGGTGATTACCACCAGCTTCATCAGGCTATTTTCCATAATTGTGGGAAGTTCACACTGGACAGACCTTTATCAGTGTGTGCAAATTCCAAATGTCCTGTTGAAGCTGGTTGCAATCACCAGCGAAACGTTATAGTACTCAAATTGTAAATTTTGTGGGTTTACTCTACAACACACCGGTGTGCTGAAGTAGTCACTAATTCAGTTTAACACGTAGGCTTTCACGACTCATATTATCCATAATGGAGCTTTTTTTGGGTTAGATCGTGTGAGCCAATCAGGTTCGAAGACATAAGAGACAACATCACGTTTATCTCTCTATTTAAGAACGAAACAGGATTTCTCCACAAATCTGGCTTTCGCCTGATGATGCTAGTTGTAATTACTGGCGAAACGTCGTAAATGTTGTGGGTTTACACTCCTACACAGGTGTGCTGAACTAGTAATGAATTGGCATGTTTTGTTTACGTGACAAACCTTACTAATTGGCTGTGTCGGGGGGTGGCGGGCTCAATGGCATTTATATTTAAGTGATCTAACCCTATAAAAACCTCAATTTTAGTGACTAATTGGCTGGAGCCTCACCTCTCAGCCTCCTTGTACTTGCCCTCCTTCTCCAGCTCGTGCGCCTGGTTGATGTAGAGCGTGCCCACCTCCTCCTGCCTCATGCACCGTTTCGCCAGCTGGGCAGCGTGCACGAGCGTTGGGAGGTTCATGGTGTCAGACGGTTCAGAGGTCGGGGGTTAATGTAAATAAGAGTTGAGGGAAGAGGTCGTGCGTGCAAATTTCTTGGGTTTTGAGTGATGGGATCAGCGTTTGATTTGCAAAACAATATTAAACAATCATCACCATGTTACACGAAAAGGTAATTGGAAGAAAACAAATCACACGTACTCATTAAACAATGGCCAGATGGCACTGTTGCAGTCACCTCGACTTATAATTATCATCATCATTGTCAATCCATCCGAGGTCAATTAAATGAGAACCAATCTGCAGGAAGAGACCAGTGGCCATTCTACGGAGAGACCGTCGCCCACCATAGAGAGTGGAATTCTAGATTGAAAGCAAATTTTCGAAATTAAAAACTAATTTCTTTATAACTGCTTTTGTGTTTAGTTTGTTGTCATTCCTCCGCACCTCCGATTAGTACGGTTGGCTACGTACTGTGCGAAATAAGTTCAACATACATACATACAATTGCTTCCATTACTTCAGGACTGGCGAGGGAGAGAAGTGCGTCCTGTGTCACGCTCTCCATGGATTCGGTGACTGTGACACACAGTGCCCATGATACGCGGCGACTGTGACACACGGTGACTGTGACACACGGTGACTGTGACACACGGTGCCCGTGACATACAGTGCCCGTGATACGCGGTGACTGTGACATGCGGCGACTGTGACATGCGGTGACTATGATACACGGTGCCTGTGACACGCAGTGCCTGTGACATGCTGCGACTGTGACACGCGGTGCCCGTGACACGCGGTGCCCGTGACACGCAGTGCCCGTGACACGCGGTGCCCGTGACACAGTGCCCGTGACACACGGCAGGTGTGACGCGTGGTGCCTGTGACATGCGGCGCCTGTAACATGCGGCCCCCATTACACGCGGTGACCGTGACACACAGTGCCTGTAACACACAGTGCCTGTGACACACGGCAGGTGTGACACGCGACGACTGTTACATGCTGCGACTGCGACACGCGGCGCCTGTGACACGCGGTGGCCAAGACACGTGGTGACCGTGGAGATAATTGGGTCCACCTCACCCTGTGCGCATTCTCCCACTGTCCGGCCTGCGTGTACATGTCGATGGCGTCCTTCACCCTGTCCGCCTTCACGTAGAACTGCTCGGCCAACTGCAAGAGTGAGAAGATAGCGGCGGCAGCAGCAGCAACAGCAGAAGCAGCAGCAGCAGTTGGGCACCATCAGCATGGACCTTTGACCTTGACTGGACAAGCACTTATTTTTTTTGTCTGGCGCCTCTTGCTCTCATATTATGCTTGCACTGTGTTTTCGATTCGCGTGCATTTCGTTTGCAACCATTAAATACCTCATTTGTTAGTCGTTCAATATTCCTTAAGGGCCCTGATGGACTCGTTCAATGCAAAATGTTGTATTTGGTTGTTGTTGCTGCTGTGCTCTCGCAGCACCATGGATCTCCCATATAAAATAGCTAAACTAGATAAACGGGACCTCATGGGTAACAAATGGAATGAACTGAAACTTATTCTTGCATCTTTAAAGTCTATGTGCAGATGAGTTAGGCGTCTCTCCAGCGGTGATGTTTACACATCTCACCAGGTACTCATTTTGAGGCTGAGTCAATCGAGGGAAGGCCCAGCACCGGTCCAGATAATCGTCACTGGTGGTGGCGAGAGGGAATAGAATTCGGGTCGCCGGGTTCGTAGTGCAGCGCGCTGACCGCTACTACACACTATCGCTGCCCACGCATGCACAGACACAAACACGCAAGCAATCACCTCGTAGTCCTGCACGGAGGCGTAGTGCTGGGCGATGCGGACGTAGTACTTGCCGGCCGTGCGTTCGTCCTGCATCTCCAGGATGCTCGCCGCCTTCTTCCACTGCCGCGAGCCCATGGCCGCCTCCAGCGCCTTAGCCGAGCACCTGGCGCGAGGGCAGCCGAGACACGTGAGATGAGGTCGACTCAGTCTCCAATGAGTACCTAGTGCGGTGTGAAGTAAATATCGCCGCAAGGGAGACAAAGGCGGCTGGGCGTGGCGTTGGCCACCCACCCCTCTCGTGTGCCGTGGCGGCTTTCATAGGGGGCTTGCTAACAGCACTTGCCCCAACAGTCTGTTCTGGACTATGGGAGGAATTTTTGTCTTTGTAGAAAGAATGAGCGACGTGACAAGGGAGCCGTGTTTTGGTAGTGAGAACACGTGACAGGTTTTGCTGTTTGGTACCCGTGCACCGAGTGCATGGGTTGCCTGGGTCGAGTTGGGATAACAGTAAGGTGCGGAGTAGTTGAGAGCAGTGGGATAATTTATAAGGAGGGGTCGAAATATATCATGTATCATATTGCTTCACCAACACGCACTGACCAGCGTAGTAAAGTATTGTCGAATGACGACCTGCAAGGTGCAGAGGTTTGTGAAGGTGATGATGATGATGGCAATCACCCCGCCTCAATGTAGTGGTTGATGGCTGCGTCCAGCTGCTTCTGTGCCACCAGGTGGTCGCCCCACGCCTCCTCCAGCTTCACCACTTCGGCCGGGTATGCGGAGCGCGCCAACTCCACCGCTGAGACAGCCACCGTCACCAGCACCATCATCATCACCAACAACAACACGCGTCATCATCACAGCCACCATCACCACCATCAGCCTCCTCCACCCCCCCTCCAATGGATTACTCACAACACACTACAGTGTTACCATCTGACAACCATCGAGGTGGGGTTGTTTTGCCAGGCACCACCACCATCATCACCGCCACCAGGCCACCAACAACAACACAACCACGATCATAAAATATTCTTCTGTGTACTAGTGGATACATAGCACAAGCCATTATCATAACAAACACTTGTTACGCACCTTTGCGAAAAGAGCAGCCCTTTTTGTAACAATCCAGAGCACGCTTGTAGTTCTTGGTCTTCTCAAATAAGTCACCGGCCTGCATGCAAGACATACGCATCAGTGCAGCGTTGTAGAAAACACCACTACCAAGTAGGGGTGTAACAACTCACCCCCAGCCCGGTGAGAGCGCGGCGAGAGTGCGGTGCGACTGGTGTGAGTATCGTGAGCGTGGCTCGGTATGTGTGTGTGCCGTGGTGTGAGTATAGTGAGCGTGGCTCGGTATGTGTGTGTGCCGTGGTGTGAGTATCGTGAGCGTGGCTCGGCATGTGTGTGCCGTGGTGTGAGTATCGTGAGCGTGGCTCCGTATGTGTGTGTGCCGTGGTGTGAGTATCGTGAGCGTGGCTCGGTGTGTGTGTGTGCCGTGGTGCGAGTATCGTGAGCGTGGCTCGGTATGGTGTGTGTGCCGTGGTGTGAGTATCGTGAGCGTGGCTCGGTATGTGTGTGTGCCGTGGTGTGCCGTGGTGTGCCGTGGTGTGCCGTGAGGGTGCGGCGAGCACGGCGTGGCGCGAGTGCAGAGCCAGGCAGTACACCCCACCCTCTCGTGCAGCTCCGCGCGGACGAGCGCGCTGGCGACGCGCGCCACCAGCTCCTCGTTGCCCAGCAGCTCGGGGCGCGAGGAAGCGACGCGCGCCGCCGCGGCCGGGAGTCCGGCCTGCAGGTAGAGCCCCACGGCGCCCACGGCGTCGCCCTCGCTCTCCCGCACCTCGGCCGCGCGTCCGTCCTGCCCGCTCACAGTGAGCCACTTCACGTAGCTCCGCCGCAGGCTCTCCAGCTCTGGGTGACCCTGGGGGGGTGGTGAGGGATAAAGGGATGAGCGGTGAGGGGCCAAGGGGTGTGTAATAAGGGGGTGTGTTAGTGAGGGGTGCAGGTTGTGAGGGATGGAGAAGAGGTGTTTGTAGCGAGGGGTGAGAGGTGAGAGGTTAGCCACCGCTAACGTATGTTGGCAGGTAACTTGGTTTGTAGCTCAATATGCTAAGTACTACGCTACCGCTCCACACGTATATAACCAACCCACCTTAGCCTCAGCGACAGCGATGCACTCATCCCACATGTGAAGGTTCTGGTACATCTGCATAGCCTCCTCGATTGCATTCTGTCGTCAACAGAGCACAGAAAATCCATGAGGCAGGACACATCACAAGCAGGAATGATGGCCGGTGGTTGAGACATCCAAAGTAGAGATCATGTCCGAGAGGATATTGACTGCAGAGAGATGGAGCAATTAAATCAGCTCATGTGCAGGAGCTATGCAGATTATTTCACTGTCTGCTGGTGAGGGATGGCGACGGCTCAGGAGGACCTTCATCCAGCAGTGGATAGATCATGGCTGACGATGATGCGCAGGGAGGTGGCATGCGGTCCAGGCTCCAGGACTCACCTGCTCGAGGAAGATGCTCTCGGCCAGCTTGTACTGCTTGTCGAGCATGGCAAGCCGGGCTCGCACACGGTAGCTGTCGGTCCCATCACCGCCCTGCACATGCCAGTCATCCACTCAGCACAATGAGAGGCCTTTCCGTTACCCACGACCAGCGCACCAACCGTTACAATGACAGTCACAATCATGTCAACCACGACAACTTCACCTACACCCTAAACTAAACAATGTTTTTTATTTTACCAGATAAGGCCCACTAAGCTAAATAGCTCTTTTTCAGAAGCGACCTGGCAATAACAAATGATAGCTCAACGAAGTGGCTTATCATGTGGGAATTTCTAGCAGCTGAATACTCTAAACGCATGTTTCTAAATTTGGAGGTAAAGACCGGAGGACTTAGAGAAAAATCCACATGACCACCGGGAGAAAACGCAAACCTCAAATATACAGCAGCAGGCGTCAGGGTCGGGATCGAACCCACGAACTCCTGTATACCAGGCGAGGTAGTTAACATAACATCACCGTGGCACCCATAATCGCATCTAGCCACAATCATGTAAACCACAACCGCATCAAACACGACAACACCGAGCCACGACCAAGGAAATCACAAGCGTGACGACTATTTAGCATTTTACAATGACGGGCTTTTCCTTTCCCCTTGTGTGTGCAAGGTGGTGTATTAGGCATGTAACAATTGGCCCCGCTTCGCTGCGATGCGATGAATTGTCACAATGCAGGGTCACAATTTAATCGTGTCAAATTTTTTTCTATCATTTGTTCTGTCTTTGTTGTACAGTTGTGTCCGCTCCATTATCCCGAATGTAATGTTAGCCCATCGCTTGCATATCATTTTCATGAATCGTCACACAAGCACAGTTTAATGTGTTCATCGTCAGCGCAATAATTGATTTAAATCGATTAACTGACGTATCGTCACATGCCTATTAAGTTTACAACGGCACCAGTGGCGTTTGAATAAATCGCAGCTCAGAACCTCGTTGCCAGACGAAGTAGCACTCACAAACTCCTGGGCATCCAAGTCAGCGATCCGATTGGTTTCGCGGAGGAACTGCACCTTGGCCATGTCTCCCAGCGCGGCAAAGCACCTGGAGCAGAAGCAGAGACCCAGGGACTCAAACCCCCAACTCGCGTGCCGGTGTGTGTGGCCGCTGAACGCGATGAGCCACTCCGCTCGTGTGTACCGTGTGTCGTGATGTAGCAAGGACCACTTTGTGAGTGGAGGTTAGGGGACTCCAGCGTGGTGGTATGATGGAATGTCTGAAAGTCACACGGTTGTGACTTAAAAATTATATTTCTAATTAACAAAACATCAACCATTACAGATATCCATAATAGAGTTATTTTGGGCTAGATCGCGTAAATATATAAATGTGTCGTTAAAACCCACCACCCGACACAGCCAACTAGTAAGGGGTTGTCACGTAAACAGAACGTGCCAATTCGTCACTAGTACAGCACTACACCGGTGTGTTGGAGAGCCAAGCCACAACATTTATAATCAGAATACGACGTTTCGCCAGTAATTGCAACCAGCTTCATCAAGCGACAGCCAGATTTGTGGAGAAGTCTTACTGTAACGTTCCTTATATAGAGGCGTAGATGTGGTGACCACGCTTCTGTGCTCTTGCGCCACGTGGGGGGGGGGGATTACTGAGGCAACGTACCTTATGAATTATGCGAGCCCTTTGAACTTGTCCTTCCTGTCTATTGTGTGTATTAAATAGCCCTTACTAGTTGGCTGTGTCGGGTGGTGGCGAGTTTAAACGACAGATTTATATATTTACGCGATCTAACCCAAAAAACTTCTTATGGATGATATTGGTCGCGAAAGCCTACGCGTTAAACTCATTACAGATAGGCCGAGTAGTATTCTTCAAAAGAAAAGCTGTGTGTTGTTTGAATTGTCTCCCTGTAAGCTGTGTGGCTATGGGCTCACTAAGCTACAGAGGTCAGGTTAACATCCCTTGCCCCCCACCTCTCAGCAATGTGAAGCTGTCGAGCTTCCAGAGCCAGGCGGCCAAGTGTTCTCCACATGGCCTCCGCCTCCGGTCCCATCTCGAGTGTCTCCAGGAATGCCACAGCCCTACCGTCACGCAGACACAACCATGATACAACCACAATCGCAGCCACGTCAAATACCACCACGCAGACGCAACCATAATACAAGCACACACAACCACAGTGAATACCACCACTACAAAGACAGAGATCCCCCGTATAGCTTTAACAGACTATTGATTCAAGTGCTGTTAGTGAGCACCTATGAAGGGCCGCACGTCACACGAGGGGGTGGGTGGTCAGCACCACGCCCGGCCGCCTTTGTCTCCCGAGTGGCGATGTTTACACACTGCACCAGGTACACTTCAACAACCACACAGTCATAACTATCACAATAACCACAACCACACACAGCCAAAACCCTGTCAACCACAACCATGACAACAGCACCAACATGACAACACACAGCGACTACCATGTCAAATCCCGACTGCATCACAACTGCACCACACCCACGCAGCCACGCCACACCGGAGCGCTGTCAGGGCACGCCGCACCGGTCGTGATCGCCGTCGTCGATGGCGGTGCCGAACTCGACGAGCCCCTCATCGAGTGCGTAGGCCGCGGTGCCCACGCCCTCGCTCACGACCACCTCCGTCTTGCCGTTGTTCTTCTCCACGTCCACGATGTCTCCCTGGCGCGAGGAGGAGGGCGCAGGCACGCAGAAACACGACGGCCGTCACGTCGCTTCTGACCAGCACGCATTGGGGTCACCAGGGCCGTGTCCAACGTAGCGCTTTGCAATGAGGGCTGGATTTTCCGTGACTCCTTGTGCGTACAAGGTAGTGTGCTAGGCATGTAATGATGCAACCCCCCCCCCCCCCCCAAACAGCGATTCGATTAATAGATTCTGCAGAATTATGGAGGAAAAATGTAACTTTGGAGCAAGAGAAAGGTGTTAAAGTTATATTTGAATGGAGGGACAGCTGGTGAGGAGACCACAGCAGAGAGGGGAAAAGTCTTCCAAGAGACATTGTCACAGGCAGAGGATAGCTTGTCTTGAACCTGTCCTGTGCATTCCCTAGATTGACTCAGACTTACACGAGTACATTCTTCTGCGAGTGAACATCAGCATCCGGTGACAAAGCCAACCGGCCGCAGTGCTGATCACATCATCCCCTTGTGTGCTACGCCAGCCTTAATCGGCGCTGACTAAACAGCATTTGCTCCGACCAACTATACAAATGCACGTGGGATGTTTGCCTTTATCTGTACATGTTTACGTTTGTGTGCGTGCGCGTGCCAAGGAGCCACACCTTGATGGGAAACATGGTGACACGCTCAGGGGCGTCGATGTTGTACCACACGCACAGGTTACCGCGGTTCTGCGCCACCACCACGTCGCTGGCCGGTACCCACTGCACGTAGGCACAGTAGCTGAGCAGAGTCGTGTGGACCCCACTGTCCACGTCGTACAGGTGCAGCTGTGAACGAGGACGCAGCATCCGCGGGAGCACGTTTACATCCCCGAGGCGACCACGTGTACCCTGATGTGATCTCCGCACCTCCGATTAGCACGGCTGGCTATGTACGGCTTGACATCCGTACACGCATCTCGCGTACCCTTGTGCAGTCCATTATGTTGCCACGCGCACCGTGGTGTCATGACCTTCGCCTACAACCTCGTTCTGAGATTGTGGTCCTCGCGCCAAATGCTCAACGGATCACTCACTCTCCACCCACACACGCACTGCCGGAATATATTCATCGTCGTTTTCACGCCAATGCAGTGATGTTACTAGTGCACCACGGAGGTGCGTGTGACAGTAACTTTGAAGACTTTTATCTAATTACCAAACCGTTGAATTTGTGTCAAACATCTGAGTACTTACAGCATGGAGTCTGCTTCTACAAGAACAGTTTTTTTTAGTGATGCTTTGCTATAAAAAGAGAATGGACAAACATCCCATTGCAGCACCCAACTGTAAGAGTTTTGAAAAAAATAATTAAATGACATTTGTATTTATTTCTCTATAGGCAAGCAAAGATACGCGCACTTCTGACGTGTGAGTACGATTCTCAGCTTTTATTATTACGCTTATGTTACCCAGGGAAGACTGAATCTCATGTCTGGGGGTGGTGCTGCTGCTGCGCGCAATTACATTTGAGTAAATTGGAGGTATATTTTCAGCACTGGGATATTTTCGGCCAGTACGATTTATGACGTATGAAGAGTGAAAGTCTACCCCCTAGCGTTCGTATCCAGCTCACCCGCAGCTTCTTGTCGCGGAAGAGCAGCTTGCGGCCAGTCTCGCTGAGCTCCAGCCAGTCGACCTTAGTGTCGTGACTCAGACTGCCCAGAGCACACCCTGACACCAGGTCGACTGCACACGTACCGTGCGCGCACATACACAGAATTAATTGCACGTATGTATGCTGAACTTCTTTTGCACCGTACGTAGCCAACCATGCTAATCGGAGGTGCGGGGGAAGGACAACAAATTAAACACAAACCAAACCTAAAGAAATTAGTTTTCAATCCAGATTTAAAAGTACATAGCTCCAGTGGTTTCCTCATATCGGAAGAGCGTTCCAGACATCAGAATCAGAATATTTTTGGTTCTTTCGGTAAAGTCACGTAGATAGAAAATAAAAAAAAATATTTTCAATTTATTTTAATTTTATTATTTTTATTTTCTATCTACGTGACTTTACCGAAAGAACCAAGAATATTCATTCCTGCAGTCACAAAAGTTTTAAGTCAAAATTTAAATCAGAATCAGAATATTTATTTACACTGGAGGAATACAATGAGCTATAAAGGTATTTTTTACAGATGTCCAGTATAAATATATATAGTTAAGTACAGTACAAAGACAAAAAAAGATCCCCTGTATAGCCTTAACAGACTGTAGGGGCAAGTGTTGTTAGCGAGCACCTATGAAGGCCGGAACGGTACACGAGGGGGTGGGTGGCCACCACCACGCCCGACCGCCTTTGTCTCCCCAGTGGCAATGTTACACACCGCACCAGGTACTCATATTAGGCTGAGTCGACCTAGGGGAGGCCCGGGACCGGTTCAGATAATCGTCACTGGTGTTGGCCGTGAGCAGGAATCGAACCCGGGTCGCCAGGTTCATAGCGCAGCGCGCTAACCGCTACACTACCGCTCCCCACAAAGTACAGTACATACACAGTTACGTAGACATTTACACACACACATAACAGAGGAATGAAAAATAATTAGCAGTTTTTTTAACAGGAAAGGTCTCAAATTTTTATTTAAAGCTTTTGTGACTGCAGGGATTCATATTATTGGTTCTTTCGGTAAAGTCACGTAGAAGGGAAACAATAAAATAAAATTTTTAAATTATTTTATTGTTTCCCTTCTACAATAAAATAATTAAATAATGCTTTTATTCTTTTATTGTTTACCTTCTACGTGACTTTACCGAAAGAACCAAGAATAGGAAAGGTCTCGTTGTTTCTGCCAAATGGCCTTCTTTGGAAAATATTGAGGTTTACAGAAATAAATTTAGATCAGATACACGTGTCAATCGACACCCTGGACACATTTGCAAATGAGATGTTCCATCTCAAGGGATTTTCAGAAAAGAAAAATACAAGACATTTGTAAACACACACATATATATGTACACACACAATAATGCACACACACACGTTAAAAACGTAAAATAACAAAGATGAATATGAAAGGTCTCACCTATGGCGATGGTTTTCAAGTCAACGAGGTACGCCAGCTTCTTATTGTTCTCCACCCCTCGCTGCTTCCGCTCGTTCAAACGCACGCTGTTGAGGCACAGCAACAAGCCAGTCCCGATCGCACCACATGCTGGGCCTCTTGACATTGTCCTACCATCTGGATTTCAATATTTTACTTCCTCGCCAGCCTCTGAGTGCCACCCCAATGTCTGTCTCATTAACCCCTTTCCCATTCCGATGATGTACACATACGTACATGTACATCATCGGAATGGAATTGGAATAAAAACTTAAATAAAACTTTATTGGTATCTAGGCTCCCACAAGGCCATGCGGGAGAGCACGTGGCACAGTTTGGCGCCAGCTATCATAAAGTATGGTCGTGTCGCTACAGTTATCTGCGTTGAGTACAATGTCTTTAAAAACAATGGCGCTATGCCTCTCTAAATAAAGTTAACGCTAAACCGCTTGCACGTTCCGAGATTCAGCAGTGAACAGGACCCCACCCTGCAACTTGCAGTCATCTCAGAACAGAAAAGGGTTAACTTGCCATCCTCCAGCCTGTACACGTCGTCATCACACCCATCACAACCTCTTTTTCCTGATTACATCTACAATTATTTCTTGTCACGTCCCATTCCAAACTTTCAAATTAATTATCCTATCCTGCCATGTAATTCCTAGCATCCTCCACATGCACCTATGAAAAAGGACGGAATCTCCTTTTCCATGATGATGTTGGTGAGATGGATGGCAAAAGGGAACAACAGTGATGATGTTCGCGACAAAGAGATGGATGCGAGGCCTCACCTAATGAGGTGTGGGTTCATAAACTCTGTTCGTACGGAGCCCAGGACTTCATTGCTTCCATACTCCACAAGGGTCAGCTCACCGGCATTAAACACCATACACACCTGCATTCACCACACACAGATCTACGGTTAACACCATACACACCTGCATTGACCACACACACAGCTACCATTAACACCATACACACCTGCATTGACCACACACGCGCATCTAAATTTGAACATCAAACACACTTGCAATGAACACCATAAGTATGTACACTGAACAACATGACCATAAAATTATGCATAATGCATTACACTACGGGCCTCTCTTTTACTTACATTTTCATTTTCAAAGAAAAACTTTTCATTTCCACCAGAGCCCTGCCACGCAATCTAGGAATGAAAAAGAAAGCACCAGGAACAAAATCACATGCCGTCTCAGCCGATTGTGGGCAATGCAAAATTATTACAGCATTTGTTTAATCGCCACAATAATGGAACATTTAAGTCCATCGACGAACGAGCAATCCGGATCGACGTCCTCTGGTAGCATTTACTTAAAAAAGATGGGCACGAATGAGACCCCGAGACTTAGGGAGGAGATTCCGTTCGCCACCGTCCCAATGTTTGATCTTCCACCCCAAAGCCAGCAGCCCACGCACCTCGCTGAGGCGGTTCGTGGAGAGGTCGCCCAGCAGCAAAGTGTCAGACGTGTGCGCCACCAGGTAGCGATCCTTTCCCATAATCTTCACTTCCTCCACCTCGTAGCCCAGGTGAGACTTGAGGACGGCGCGTGTGCCTGTGGACAGGTTCTTGACGATCACCTGGTGTCGGTACATACAAACTCGCTGTTACAGACCGTCACTGCACGCACTATTAGACCATTGAGCAGCTCGCAATCATCACAATACACAATTGTGTTTTGTTCCTAAGAATACAAACATATGGCTCTTATATTGGAGGTACAGATGAGTAGTCACATGTAGATATTGTGACGGCAAGATGTTGTGACATCCCCCCACATATGCCTGCGAGCACACCGCTAGATTATCACATGGTCCACTGGACATATAGATGAAGAACTCTACTGTAAACCACAATTGGTTGAGAAATTATCATTTTATTCCATGCGCTCTGCTAATAATTATTATTATTATCAGAGCGCATGGGGTAAAATTATTATAATCAATTTACGGGAAGGCCTGAAGAGCACCTCTTACCTGGCTCAGACCGACGTACGTCATCTCAAATTTGTTCTTGTAGATGGAGCGTCGCAGGCAGCAGTCAAAGAGCTCCACTCCCCCACACAGCGTGCCCTGCCCAGGAAAAGATGGCTATGAGGATGCCGTCACACAAAAGATGAAGAGTGTGCGGCACAACAGAGCTCCATTCTGCTGCTGGTGCTGACATGTACACATTGTAAACATAACGTTAATTGTTTTCGAGTCTGTCAACCTACTGACCTTCTGGGCTAATGGAATCCAGCAGAATTTGTTTAAGCAAAAAAACTCTGGACCGGTTTCAACCTTGTTGGTCTCATGAGCGCATGGGAGGTGATTAGCAAGGGCACTCCATCTTAACAATTAGGCCCTGTTCGGCTAAAAAGAAACATATTTATAAAACTAATTGTGTAACTTTGTAGATCATTTTGGGGGCACTGAAACACCATCATCATCAGCAACGCTCAGTCCACTGCTGCATGAAGGTCTCCCCGAGGCTGTGTAATATACGCTGTGATATGAATCCCCTGTGCAGGTTTCCCCCCCTCTGCTTGCACCGCGCGGCATCGTGCGTGAGCAACGCGTACCGCGCACAAACGGGAGCCATCTTTCTTCCAGGCGAGTGCCGTCACCGTGTACATGTTCTGGATCTCCTTGGGCTTGGCCTCGTCCCACGCTGAGCGCCGCGGGCTCCAGTTGTACACGCGCAGTCTGCGACGACAACGGCGTGCACACACACTCTGGGTGATGGACTCGCTCACATTTTTTCATCCTCGCAGCAGCGGCTTTTGACTAGCCATCAAACAAAGATGGTCACTGCACCGCGCGCTTTCAGATGCGCCTCTGCGGCCGTCTGGAACGCTGTTCCTTCAAATATTAGGAAGCCACTAGAGCTGTGCACTTTTAAATCTACATTTAAAACTCGTTTCTGCAGAACTGATTTTGTGTTTCATTTGTTGTCCTTCCGCCGCAACTCAAGATTCGCATGGCTGGCCACGTACGGTGTGAAAGAGGTTCAACATACATACGTACAATGAGTTGAGAGCTCACCGGTCATAGCTGCCAATGACCACGGACTGGGTGCTGGGACTGGCGGCCGCCACCGTGAGCTCTCGCTCCGTGGGGTCGCGGCTGTAGTCGAACGTCTGCAGCGTCTGGCCCTCTCGCCCATACGCTACCACACGCCGGTCACAGCCCCCCGCCAGCGGGCCACTTGCGCCCCACGCCAGCGCATACGGGGGGCAGCTGTGCGTCACAATCTTGCCCTGTGCGCCACGGCGATACGTGTCACCTCAAATTCCGCTCACGTACGTTAAACACGTGGGGAGTGGGGGGGGTGGGAGGGGTTTGTAACACAGACCTGGGACTCTCCGGAGCCCTCATCGTCAAAGAAGTAACGCACGATGGTGCCGTCAGCATGCCCAGACAGGATTCCTTTACCTGACGAGCTGAAAAAGAAATCACAATCACTTATATGGCCTGTTGCAACCAATGAGATTCACACTACTGTTTAAATTTACGCTTTTATTCAGATTTACACTTCCGTTATATTATAACGCATGCGAGCAGTGGCACCGACTTCATTACATGTTGCTTACTTTGCGGTCAGAGACACGACGTAGGAATCTGCTCCGTAGATGGTGGAGGATTTGTTTGTCTTCACATTGGCCAGGCGCACCTGTGAGCAATGAAATGCACGAATCACCGCGCGGAACTCCCAAGTTGCATGTTAAAGTGTCGGAGTGTAAAGGGACAGTTGAGAATATGCTGTACATGACTACATAATCTTATCTTAGAAAGTGAAATCAATAAAACATTTACGCACACACGTCAAAGGGATAGGAAGGCATTGTGATATACAAACATTTTGTGCACACAAATTATACATTGTCGCGAACATGCATATTTATTATGACTTCAAAAGGCAACTCCATTGATATGTTAGAGAAGATTCCCCAATGAGTGGAAGAAATGTTATACAAAATATTGTATATCTTATTGGTTCTTTCGGTAAAGTCACGTACGTGACGTACGTGACGTACGTGACTTTACCGAAAGAACCAAGAAGATGAATCCCTGCAGTCACGAAAGCTTTAAATCGAAAAATATTGTATAATTTTGCAAAAGGGAACCATCATATGATCTAATATGTAATCAAGTACGGTTTAGTTGACAATAAGTAGATTAAGTGGATAAAGTGAGTGCATCATTAATATCATTGTGCAGCGATCTGTGGGGAAACTATACAAGAATAAAAGTGGATTATTCAGTGCTGCTAAAAACCACGTCAGTGTTAGGGGCAGGACGTCTCCCTGTGCATTACTGTCGACAAAGTGAACCCAATGCATGACCGGCAGCCTTTACCTTTCCTTCAGCGAGGCCAAACACAATGGCATGTTCCATGGGCCATATGAGAGCAGTGACAGCGCTCTGCAATCAAAACATTCCGCAACCATCAGCCAATGCCCTGCATGCAGCGGTGACCAAGTGGGTAGCGTACTGTTACTATGAAACAGGTGAGCCTGGGTTTTATTTCCAGCCACGGTTAAAATCAGCAGCGAGTGATATCCAAACCAGTGCTGGGCCCTCCCCGCCTTCACCAACCCACACTGACCCAGCTTTGTGAAAAACGGTCAAAAAACACCATGACAAACACTGTGTGGGGAGGTCCTCATTTAGTAGAGAATTGACAAAGAGGTGCAAATTGTCCAATAGGAGAGCAAAAGACATGACGTTGAGCAAAGCACACGAGGACTTACGGTTTGAACGAATTTGTTGCAAATCACTTTCTTATCTCCCCTGCAAAAACGCAAAGATCAGATATTTTGGAATTAAGCAATGTAAGATCACACTGGTTCACTGAACAAAAGAACATTCAGTATTGAATAATGAATCAGTTTTGTGGCACGGTAGCAGGGCATTTAGCTCACAATGGCAATGCTGAGGTCAAATCCCGGTCAGGTTTCAACTGAACCCATAATCATTTTCAGTATGATAAAACGAGGACAACAGTGGTTTTGCTATAGATTGACTGGAAGCCGTCAAAGTAATGTGGAATTTTACCACTGTTGCAGGACAATAGATAGAGTACCAACCCATGCTCATTTGTGCAGATACTTTGACTTTGCTCAAATACTAATTTCTTGGTAAAGGATCTCTTGGGGACCCAAACTAACCAAAGTAAAGCATGCCATGTGCGAGGTTCTAACGTTGTGCGTATAACACCAGGTGACAGCCCTCACCACTCCTCTCCGATCTTGTAAACAAAGATGATGTTGTCCGTCTGCCCAACGGCAATTTTTGTGGAATCCGGAGAGAACGCCATTCCTTTCACCATGTAACTTTTCTTGCCGTACTTTATTTCAAATAAACACATACACAGTAAGACAAAGTAACAAAAATATTACAATGGAGACTCGTGGCAGTGTGGTACAGCGGTAACAGGCTATCTGGCTCAGCGGTAATGCGAGCGGCTCACAATTGGGAGGTTTAGAGTTAAAATACCGGCCAGGGGTTGATTCAGCCCACCATCCCACTGGGCTCAATAAATGCAGCACCACTTTGTGGTGAATCGGAAGGTTGCGAGTTAAAATACTGGTCGGTGGTCGACTCAGCAATCTCAGCAGGTCGATCAAATAAGAACCGTACTACTTTGCGGTTGTGCCATATGAATCGACTCGCTCCCACCTGAGGAATGTGTAAATTTCACCACTTGCTCAGGACTATAAACAGGCGGAAAAGCAACTTCTCAGTGATTGTTTCACTTGAGAATATCTATGTGACTCGGCAGTGTCATGGGCGACACTGGGGGTTGGGGGGCCGCTCGCTCTCTGTGGTTCCGCGGGGGTGGGCTACACTAGGGGTGGGGGGGGGGGACACTTTGTGGGTGGAGGGGCGACACTGGGGGTTGGGGGGCCGCTCGCTCTCTGTGGTTCCGCGTGCCTTGGCGTCGGTGGGTTTTGTAGAGAACTTGTCGCGCCGCTCTCCGCTCTCGTCGTACAGCAGCACCACGCGGTCCACCGTGCACACCGCCAGCTTGCCGTTGTTGGGCGCCCACGCCATGCACGTCACCTTGGCCGCACCGTTCTGGCAGCAGCAGCGGCATCACCACCACCGGAGCAGCGTGGTCATTCGCCGTGGATGCACTCGCGTATGCGCTGGGCACGTGCTCAGGGTGATGTTATTATCTTACACAGAGTACACAGAGCAATGTACTGCACTCACCTACACATATACAGCACAATCTATCCATTGAAACATATTGGACCTACTCACAAACAGAACGATGTTCTTCTTTCGTATGGATGATGTAGATGCAGAGCAAGAACTACAATTTCACATTCACAGAACGATGAACCTACTAAACACATGCATGGCAGCAGTATATGATGTACAGAGCAATGTGTATTTCACACACACACACTACTTTGCACAGTACTAAGATGTAAAGTCTCCTTGGCCCGGATGTAATGAAGTACGCACACGGCGCCCTGTAGCAAAGCTCATTCGTGCTACTTCAGTGGGCAGGTGAGGGGACAACGAATGTCAACAGAGGGGAGTTTGAAATCCCGGGGGAGGCTGAGTCCATATAACTGGGCCCTGTGGTGCATGATTCTTTAAACTATACATTAAAATTAAGTTTTATTTTTATTCTACCAGGTAAGGCCCACTGTGCTATATCGCTCGTTTTTAGAAGCAACCTGGCCACAAATGATAGCTCAACTAATTGGCTTCGGGGCCGTCCATAAATGACGTCACGCACCTCGTGGGGGGGGGTCAGACATTTGTGACGATGTGTGACGATGGGGGGGGGGTTGAGAAATGTGACGTCACATAAAAATGCGCAACTTTAAATAAATATAGACAACACGTTCTACTTGATTAAATATACTTTTTAATGTTTTCTCCTACACCATCAGAGTGCAGCGCCACATTAAATACGCACTACAATGACAATAGTTTAATGCGATATGAACAGGGGCGGAGCCAGAATTTTGACTTTGGGGGGGCTGACTTCAATATTCTGAGATATCCAGTGTTTATGTTTTCCAATGGGCGCCACAAATGTATAAAACAAATTTTATTGGATTTGAAGGCGGAGTTTATTAATAGATCGGAGCCGCTGATGTGGCTAATAAGTTCGATAAGTTCGAAAGGCTGCCGCTCAAGCAGCCTGCAGGGCAGCACGAGGTGGCAGCACGAGGTGGTAGCCTGCAGGGCAGCACACAAAGTGGCAGCCTGCAGGGCAGCACAAGGTGGCAGCCTGCAGGGCAGCACACGAGGTGACAGCCTGCAGGGCAGCACGAGGTGACAGTCTGCAGGGCAGCACACGAGGTGGCAGCCTGCAGGGCAGCACACAAGGTGGCAGCCGGCAGGGCAGCACGAGGTGACAGCCTGCAGGGCAGCACAAGGTGGCAGTCTGCAGGGCAGCACACAAGGTGGCAGCCTGCAGGGCAGCACGAGGTGGCAGCCTGCAGGGCAGTACAAGGTGGCAGCCTGCAGGACAGCACACAAGGTGGCAGCCTGCAGGGCAGTACAAGGTGGCAGCCTGCAGGGCAGCACAAGGTGGCAGCACACAAGGTGGCAGCCTGCAGGGCAGCACACGAGGTGGCAGCCTGCAGGGCAGCACGAGGTGGCAGGCTGCAGCATTTTGCAGCAGCCGAATATCCGGTTATCCCGATTACCGACTTTCACAAAATTTCAGGGGGGGCTAAGCCCGCGGGGCTAAGCCCCCCCCCCCTAGCCCCCCCTGTGGCTCCGCCCCTGGATATGAAGCATGTTTAATGTTTTTGGGGGGAGCAGAGCTTTGTGACGTCATATTTGAGGGGGGGTCTGACTTTTTGTGACGCCGTGTGACGAGGGGGGGGGGGGCAAAAATCGGACAAAATCGAGTGACGTCATTTATGGACGGCCCCTAAAATATCACGTGGAAATGTATAGCAGCCAAATACTCGAAACGCGTGATGCTGATGCTAAATGTGGAGGGGAAACCCGGAGGATCCGGACAAGAATACACGCGACCACGGGGAGAGGGACACGCAACCTGCAAATATACACCAGGCGTCAGGGTTGGGATCGAACCCATGAGCTGCTGTATACCAGGCGAGGTAGTTAACATCTCGCGACCGTGGTTCTCTTGAGGAAGATGCCTGGGAAGGGTCCTTGAGTAACCGGATCTCCCTGGGAGTGCCTGGATGTGGTTCTCTGCAGGGTCCCTGGTGAGGGATCCGTGGCGATGATTCCTGGGGCACAGTCCTTGGGAACACATGTCCCTGGCGCGCATAGACCGGGTCCGTGGAGAATGATCCCTCAAGCAAGGAGGGCCCCGGGGGACGAGGCTGAGCCCCCTTCTCACCTGGGGCGTCAGCAGCGTCTTGAGATGCCGGAGCTGCATGGCCGCTCCTGGGTGAATCTGGGGAGTCGAAAGTCGTCACGCTCCTCCTCGCCACTGTCGCCTGGAAACTCTCCACCGTCTCTTGTCCACTCCTTCTGGAGCCTCTCTCGGCCCTCCTCTATCTCTTCCTTCACTCTGCAACAGCAGTGGCAGCAGCAGCGGCGGCGGCGACTCCTGGGCCGAGGCTTCGTCTCCCGGTGACGTCACGACGCGTGCTCAGCGACGCGTTACCCTGGCGACTGGTGACGTGATGACTGACCCCTCCTTTCCCGCCAACATTCACCCTCTCTCGGTCACGTGACGCCCCCCTCACCACGCCCCCTTCTCACGGTCAAGTGACCCCCCCTTCCCTCACCACTTTACTTCTCTTTTGGTCACGTGACTCACCCCCCCCCTCTCAGTCACGTGATCCCCCTCTCCCTCCCCACCAACATTCCCCCCCCCTCCCATCACATTCCCCCTCTCTGGTTCACGTGACGCCCCCACCACCACACCCCCTTTTCTCGGTCACGTGACACTCTCCCACCACCACATTACCCCTCTATCCGTCACGTGATGCCACCCCCTCCCACCACATTACCCACCACACACCCCCTCTCGGTCACGTGACGCCGCGCCACCACATACCCCCCCTCTCACGGTCACCTGACCCCCCCCCCACCAAGCTTACCCCCCTCTCCACGTGTCTTTGAGCTGCCAGTACCGGCCGGCGTTCATCAGAGGGCGGTGGTGAGGCAATGTCTGTGAGCCATCCGGCTCTTGAATCGGGTGCAACCGCAACAAACAAAAACACGAACAAGAAAACATTAAAGTGACTATGTGACTGTGCAAACAGAAAATCCATGAAAAAAAACAGCAAAATATTCCTGAAATAGCACCGTACACCAACGCTGTGTGCAAAAATCCCAGTGGGATGTAAGTCAAACAACAACAACAACCACAAGACAACTAAAATTAAGGCCATCAGTCTAACTCCGTGCTACAACAAAACAGACACGTCCAAACCAAAAAAACTTTTCGACATCACCAAAATAAAGCCATAAAAGCAATGTAACATCTTCTTTGGTTCTTTCGGTAAAGTCACGTAGAATGAGAATATTATTGTGTTATTTTATTTTATCAATTTATTATTTTATTCTCATTCTACGTGACTTTACCGAAAGAACCAAAGAAGATGAATCATTGCAGTCACGAAAGCTTTAAATAGCAATGTAACAGTTGATCACAGGGACTGTGACCGAATTTTCACAATAAACGACATAAACAACATTAGGTAACACCAAACTCTAGAGCCATAGCTGGCTGCATGAGTCACTCCACAACGATGTTCCATCCACGAGAAGACGGGGGATGCATTTGAAGGCCGAGAGGAGTCGTTCAACTCGGAGATGGAGGCGTCAGCTCGTGTGCCACGTGCGTCGTTTCGTGGTAGAAATCGTGACTGCATATAACTAGCCATGGTTCACCATGGCTGGTTGTATGCACTGCATATGCACAGCACCTACTTTGCCATCCTGTAAAGAGACTCTTTATTACCTCAAAATATGTAATATGCATATATTTTTTTACGCAGTTCAATTCATTGTAAAACGATGTTACATGGAGAGGTGATGGGACTTTTTTTATTTTACGTGCATTGAAAAATAAAATAAAAGTTACCCGTGGAGATGCCGGGGATTGAACCCGGGGCCTCATACATGCAAAGCATGCGCTCTACCACTGAGCTACATCCCCGCTCGAGTCAAAGCCGCGCCTAGTGACTCTTAACTCTACTACACTCACGCCTCGCTTCTATTTATTTAAAGCTTTCGTGACTGCAGGGGTTCATTTTCTTGGTTCTTTCGGTAAAGTCACGTAGAAGGGAAGACAATAAAATAATAAAAATATAAAACAATATTTATATTTGTATTATTTTATTATTTCCCTTCTTTTAGTAAGGTTTGTAACGTAAAGAAAACGTGCCAGCTAGTTACTGCTCCAGCACATCGGTTGTGTTGGAGTAGTAAATCCACATTTAAAATGAGTCGTGACGTTTCGCCGGCGAGTACAACACTCATCTTCATCAGGCGATTTGCCAAGATTGTGAAGAAGTCGGCTTTAAGAGACTTTTAACATTCATAATAAACAGGCTGTTTGGGTAAAGTGCCGTTAGCGAGTAGCTAACTCGTGAACGTCGGAAGGTTATGTTATGTTGAACTTAATTCGCACCGCGCGTAGCAAACTTTGCTCTGACGAGGGGGTGGCGAACACCACGCCCGGCCGCCTTTGTCTCCCCAGGGGGCGATGTTTCCCACACACCGCACCAGGGTGCTCCGTTTGAGGCCGAGTGGACCTGGGGGAGTCCCAGGAGAATCATCTTTGCCGTACCCCCCTAGCAAACACGCTGGCCGCGTTGTGCTAACGTCTCTGCGTGGTGGTGGTGGTGGGAGCCTCTGGACCAACGTGGGCCGGGGTTGTTTGTAGTTTAATATCGCGATTAGATATTGACTTAAAGCCTTGCACTTATAGTTTAATATCGCGATTAGATATTGACTTAAAGCCTTCCACTGAAACTGGTTGATGGCGTTTTTGCAACGAGAGGATTGGTACAAACTCAAGTCTTAACTGGCTGTGATGTTCGTATCCTGACACCTGTTAGTTTCCCCCCGTGGCCTCGGCTCTCCGATTTCACATTAACAGGTTGAATCTCTCGCGTTAACACGCTAATATCTCACGTTAACACGCTAATATCTCACGTTAACACGCCAATCTCACATCAACACGCTAATCTCTCACGTTAACACGCTAGTCTCTCACATTAACACGCTATCTCACATTAACACGCTAATCTATCACGTTAACACGCTAATCTATCACGTTAACACGCTAATATCTCACGTTAACACGCTAATCTCACATTAACACGCTAATCTCTCACATTAACACGCTAGTCTCTCACATTAACACGCTAATCTCTCACATTAACACGTCAATCTCACATTAACACGCTAAGCTCTCACATTAACATGCTAATCTCTCACATTGACACGTCAATCTCACATTAACACGCTAATCTCTCACGTTAACACGCTAGTCTCTCACATTAACACGTCAATCTCACGTTAACACGCTAATCTCTCACATTAACACGCTAGTCTCATTAACACGGTAATCTCTCACATTAACACGGTAATCTCTCACATTAACACGTCAATCTCACGTTAACACGGTAATCTCTCACATTAACACGCTAATCTCTCACATTAACACGTCAATCTCACGTTAACACGCTAATCTCTCACATTAACACGCTAGTCTCATATTAACACGCTAATCTCTCACATTAGCATGCTAATCTCTCACATTAACATGCTAATCTCACGGTAACATGTTAATCTCTCACATTAACATGCTAATCTCTTACATTAACACGTCAATCTCACATTAACACGCTAATCTATCGCGTTAACACGCTAATATCTCACGTTAACACGCTAATCTCTCACATTAACGTACAAATTCCTTCTCTAGCACCGCCCACTTACCCTTGCGTTGAGCCCACCAAAACCCCATGGAAACTCTTGTTGTTGTTGAAGCTCTTTCTCCTATGTCAGCAGTTCTCCTGCTGTATCTGTTACACCTGATGACGGTCGCTGGTGTTGCGATCGAAACGTCGTGATCTATGATTTGTCTACCCACGTGACTACATCGACATAACCAGAGTATTAACATGCTAATTTATCACATTAACATTACTAGCCCCGCCCACTTCGTTTACGACCCGAGGACTACAACCGATAAATCGATCTGCATTCAGCAGCATTCCCTCTCGTTCCTCCTGATGAAGGTCGCTTGTGTTGTGATCGAAACGGCGTGGTTCTATTTTATATGTATTATTGAGATGACACGTGCATATGTATAAAGCACTCGCTTTGCAAATCCCTCCCATAGACTCTAGTCCCAAATAAATAAAAACGTCCCCGCATGTAGACGGCTCATTGGCCGATAACGCACTCACATATGGAGAGGATCGCAGAGCTGGGTGGATTTGGGGGAAAGAGGGACGGAGATTTGGCGTCAGCTGCTCACCGCGTTGTTACTGCTGCTGTTGCTTCCTTATTACAACCTTGCTCAATTCAAAGAACACGTGAACGCGTATTCAATGCAGTATAACTCTGTTAGCGCTGTTTGTTGCCCACCGTTCGACGTGCTGGGTCATTTGCTCAGTAACTGCAGCTACTGCCGGCAGGATTTACGTGCAGTGCGAATGTAGTTTCGCGTTTCACACCGATGGGCTCATCAAACCCGACTAAGGTAGCTCTGAGATGACCCGAACCTGTGCAGTGTATTAGGTGGGGTCCATGCTAAGCACCCCCCCCCCCAAAGCCAGCCGAAGGCCACCGTCTGTATGCCTCGGTCAACGAGGAGCTGTAGACCGGAGGGGGGTTAACAAATCGGACCGTACCCACACCGTATGGAGCGAACATTCTCACCACGTGCCATTTCCACACCACTATTTTGAGTCGTAAGGGATTTGTTGTTGTTGCTGCGTGGATCGATCTCCCGGTTGTTAAAATAAAGGTTCTTATTCTGAAGGGAAGCGACCGGTTACAAAGCAGGCACGTTTATTCACGTGGAAATTTTAGGAATTATCCGTCCGATGGGAGGAGGGGTCTCCGACGCATTTTTTAATTAACGCATTCTGACCCAGAACTCAATTGTTGACCTGGTAAATTTAAAGTTATTTGGCGATGCTGCTGCGTTGGCAGTGGTAAGAGTACACCAACAAAAAAAATATATACATTCGTCAACAAAAGACTGGTCTGGAAACGAAAAACACTGTATGCTACTTAACTGGCAATAAAAACATTAATATATGCCCTGCGGAGGCATACTTTTAAAAAAACACAAGCGAGGGGGCAGGTACTGTGTTAATATTGCAATTCGCAGCGAGTCTGCTCGACAAGCTCATAATTAAACACGTTGTTCCCTCACGTGGTCATTTGCAGGGGCAATTTACAACAACAAAAAAACAGTACAAGTTTCCATACTCTTTGGTTCTATTCGGTAAAGTCACGTAGGTCAAAAAATAAAATAACAAAAATCACGACGTTTCGGCCACAACACAAGTGGCCTTCATCAGGTGAAGGGACCGGACTGTCCATAGGACAGCGTTGGAGGCCACTTGTGTTGTGGCCGAAACGTCGAGATTTTTGTTATTTTATTTTTTACCTACGTGACTTTTACCGAATAGAACCAAAGAGTATATGGATCCTTGCAGTCACGAAAGCTTCAAATCTCGAACAGTACAAGTTTGCCCGCTACATCACTCACAATAGGACGGTAATGCACCGTCAATTACGGACATTGGCTTTCCAATGTTGTTTTCATTTTCTGTTGTTGCTCAAGTTGTTTATTCTAGCGAAAAAAGTTTCGTGTGAAAAGGGAGATTGAACAACGGATCAAGGGGCAAGTTGCCAAGCAAGTCCATTCAGGGAGCCTACATTTTGTTAACAAGCAAGCCCATTCAGGGAGCCTACATTTTGTTAATAAGCGCCTTGAACTTCGTGCGGTGCAAGGGACTGTGGGCATAGGAAACTCGCACAAGAAACGGGCTACGAAGCGCAACTTTTACATGCATAAAGACACGATTTTTTTAAGTTACGTCAAATCTCACCCCAAAAAAAATCTAGACCTGGGCTTTGGTTATGGGAGCCGTTCACCAGGCTCCATAGCGATTGGTTTAAGGGAGTTTTATATGCCTAGCGAAGACAATGTTCTCGGGCACAAGCTAAAACACTATATTTACAGGGCATACAAAACATATGCCGCAAACGTGGCTCACGAGGTCAGTTCAAGCACCTTCGAAAGTAATTACATGACTCTTTCGGTAAAGTCACGTAGAATGAGAATAAAACAATTTAAGACAATAAAATTCAGTGAGTGAGCATTTTATTGTCTTAATTTGTTTTGTTTTATTCTCATTCTACGTGACTTTACCGAAAGAACCAAGAAGATGCATCCTTGCAGTCACGAAAGCTTTAAATCGAAATTTAATTACATGACATCATATTCCCGGGCTGTTCTCCCCAAACCATGGCGGTGCACTGCTTGTTACGAAAGTTTAGAATTGGAAATGTTTGCATTACGATATTACCGCTTATTGCACAACTGGAATATAACAAAAGACGCATCAGACTGCTGTACGCGGTTACCAAGAACCTTGCAATCAGACTTACAAACTGTAACATTCATTCCAAGACTCGTTATTAACCTGGGAAACTCTCCAGTGGGAGTTGTAATGTGTGCGACTATAGTCATTGGTGTGGAGGCAAGGTTGGTGGATCACATAGTGAGGTTCCCAATTTAGCATAAATGGTCACATTGGCAGCACAGCAACTAATTGACCTTCCTGTATGGATTTTGAGTACACATTGGGTTTTCTCCAGGTTCTCAAATTGGAAACAGGCGTTCCTGCAGTGGGCATTATTGACCATGGGCAGATTATCCTGCACAGTATCACCAAACACGCCACATCCCCTGGATGGAGGCTAGCACACACGCACACACGTTCTCACTGCCAAATTATGTCCGAATGCTTGCCAACAGAAGATGTGAAAATAGATCCGACAGATCAACTTGATCCCTCTGGGTATTATAACGAGGCTGTTTTGGATCAGCTTTAAATTTTATCGAGTTCTGACATGAATCCAGACAACAATATTCTTTGCCAATCGTCACGATGAAGGGACCTCCTTAAAGTGCCGAGACCGAAGCTTTTCTGGAGAAAATGCGTTTTGTATCTCACACGGTGACAGAATAATTACTATCCATTACCAGACAACTTTACTAGCCCACGACTGTTACATTTGCAGAGCTTCACTTGCACAGCAAGCAAGCCTTTGAGCAAAACGCAGATCTGGAGGCCGCGCCAGTCGCCCTCGACGTTGGCAAAAATTGTGCACGCCAATTACAAGTAGTCTTTATTACTCGCACATGGGTCAGTGGTTTACTGCCAACACAAGGCGGCACTGAAACACAATTGTCAGCACAGAGGCAGGTGGAAATTCAACATTCCTACAGCAAAAGTCAGCCCACTGTTCGTGCAAGTGTCCCGAGGTACAAAGTCATCGGCTGGCACACTGCTCATTTTTTCGCATTCTGCATCCTCCTGCGTCACAAGCATGGGCATTTTTAATGCATACCTTTTTCGCACACCATACACGTTACATGTGGTATACCTTTGCTATTTTATGTACCAGTTTATTTTAAACTTTGAAATCAGTTCCAAGACAGCAACACATTTATGACTAATATATTTTGATTTACACAAACTGTATACATACAGTATCTTGCAATAGCAGGCTGTGCGTGCAAAATGGTGCACAACAACGCAATCCAAACCTGTTGGGGATTTTTTTTTTCTCCAGTGCAGACTGCTTTTTACATACAGTATGGGTTTCATGCAACTTGTGTAATGAAGTACAAATTAACAAAATTAAAGAGACAAAACGGCGTGCTTTGCCAAGTATGATATTGTGTTTATTAAGGCTAACGTTTTCTAAGAGAAGAAAACCAACGCCACTGTTCTCCCCGGCTGGGTTGTTTATCTGAGCTCTGAGCGAGCAGCTCAGAGACCTTGGGGGGGGGGGGGTTGAGAGGAGGGAGCCACTTTAAAAAGCAGCGCAACTCTGGCGAGTCAACAATGATGTTGAAAAGGACGATGGGTGTGTGGTTGGGGTTTCTGTCACCAAGGTCCAACGCAGTACGATTTCAAAAGTCTGCATCCAGTCTTTTTTTTTAAGTCATCGGCAAAAACACGGTGAATGTAATTTTTTCACTCCTTTTTTTTCCCTCCTTTTGAGCATCTACGATTTTTTTTCCAAGAAGGGGGTGTGTCCCTGCGTCAGTCCTCAAACCCAAAAAAAAATCAAAGATAAAATACATTAAATGAAAGACGGTTGCTTTTGATTACCAGCAAGCATTGAAGTAGCAAACTACAGTAAATCAGTCATTCAGCTTCATTCCTGGAGCATGTATTCTCTATTGTGGCCACGCAAATGTATGCATAGTATCACTGCTTACACAAATCACAGCCGCAAAAATGAGATTCAAATTACACATCACAAAAATAGCAAAAAAAACTACAAGAGAGTTATTTAAAAAAAATGGGTACGACATGGATATCAGGTCAGTCTCCAAAAAACAAAATCAATGAAAGATTATTTTTTTAATCAACATTTTTGTGAACCATTCACGAGATTAATAGTCATAGTAATTAGGTATATACGACCATCTATACCGTTTATTTGCTACTACGCTTCAAAGTGACAGCGTTAAAGACAGAAGCGAGATACCACTGAACGCACAAGGAAGCAGCTGCTCGTTTTTCCCCCCTTCATCACCATCGTCGTCATCTCTTGGTGCAGCGCTGCTACATTAGCAAAGCTTCACCCTCTCCAAGCCTGCACAGTGTCAGCACAAGTTCCAGTGGCGCGTCGCCAAGCTCCGCACGCTATTTGGTACGGGTCTGACGTTCCTGAAACACAATGCGAGCGAAAGTATCAAAAAAGCTGCCACACTCACGGAACGTCAAAGTCAGCAATCGATTGGCAAGTCTCAACCACGTAGTAATGCATACGACAAGTTACACTGTGTTCATAATATAACAAAACACCTCTGAGCAAAGACAGACGATTCAAAAACATGTTTGTGAAATCACTGCATCCAACGCCCGTCCACAGTCAGTGTATTCATTCATGTAGTCATTGGTTTTACAAACCTGTATTAAATAGATACCACTTAACAAAAGACAAATCCTTGCGCACGATTGTAGTGGTGCATAATAAATCCAACACCTTCGGAGGTGAGATTGGTGGAACACGGAGAAATTATCGTGGTGGAGATAATTATAATGAAAAAGTAAATAAATCGTTTATAGACGTGGGTGGATTGTTTAGTTATCCCCTTGTATGCACGATATTTCACTCGGTACTGTCATCAGACATGCAAACCCACGAAATAATGTAATTTTATATAATCTCACTGCAGGACCTTCACGATGGCCCTACCATATAAGCGAGTTTTCTTCCCCGAGTGAATAACACAGATTCCAAAAGGGATGATTGTAAGTCCATGTGCTGACAGAACAATGAGTAACCTTGCTGAAAAATTATTTTTGTACATTGTTCCCTTTAAGTGGACTGCACATGGTCTAAAGTTGATGCTTTAATCCCTCAAAACCACTCATTTCACGGAATACATCTCTTCCATGTCAACAGAAAAGAGCTTTCTCCTTAAGACTTCTTTCCGTGCAAACAGCTTGAAAGCACTGGTAATGAGGCCAGGCGAGTAGTGGGTTTTCTCCAGAATTTTATGGGTTCTCAATATTTATTTTCATACATCTCTGGATTTTGTTGTTCAATTAACACATACCTACACACGCACGAGATGATTTCAAACGCTTGTGTAAAAAAACACTAGTTAACCCTACTGTTATTAAAGCCAATACTTAACATTACATAACATTAAATCAATTATCCAAAATTATAAATCAGGATTCCTTCTCTAGAGAAGCATATCACTCCCGTCGCATATCTGCTTTAACACACAAAACGCACGTTACAAGCATCTTTTGGCACGCTAGGAACAACACTCGCCATTCACGCGAGGCCGCCATACTAACCTTCTTGAGGTTATCCTCCTCCTCCTGGCGCTTCTCATAATGGCCGAAGTCGTCGAAGATGGAGGTGGTGTGCTTGTACGCAGCAATGATCTTCAGCACCTGCTTGGCCTTCTCAAGCGGCACCTCCTGTGTGTCGCGCGAGTTGGTCACCGGTTTGTTCTCGTTGTTCTCCAGCCGGATGTGGCGCAGCTGGGCATTGGGCACGTCCTTCACATAGATCCACTTCACCTCGAATTTGCCCTTCCACTTGTCCTGCGACCACACGCCGGCACACGTCTGGTAGTCCACTGGCGACATCATCTCGGCCACGCCGCAGAAGTGTCCGCTCCCGTTAACGCTGAACAGCAGGTAGATGGGCCCTTTGCTCTGCAAGGAGCGGTAAGCGGAATCCAGTCGCTTGTTGCCATGCTCCGTGCTGCACCAGATAGAGTACTTGATGGAGCGGTGGATATCGTCCTCCGAGTAGCTCTTAATGATAAACACGCGCGCATTCTTGGGGCTGCAGTCAAAGTCACGGGGGTTGTAGCTGTTCATGGACTTGAGTTTCTCCAGCACCGGGTGCACCTCCTGGCCCAGGCCCGGCTGCGCCACACTGATGGGAATCAGGCCCGGCACGTTCACCGTGGGGGGGCCGTCCCCAGTCCTGTTGCGCGGCGCCACCCAGCGGTTCTGCAGTGGCTGCTGCAGATGCTGCGGGTGCTGCTGCGGGTGCTGCTGCGGGTGCTGCTGCGGGTGCTGCTGCGGGTGCTGCTGCGGGTGCTGCTGCGGGTGATGATGCTGCTGCTGAGCCGACTGCGAAGGCAGCAAGTGCTGCTGCTGCGGCGGCGGCGGCCCCACGTGGCCATACGCCATCTGGAAGGTCTGTGGCTGGCCCGGCATGGGCGGCTGCACCATGGCCTGCTGCTGCATCTGCTGGGGTGGAGATGGCTGAGGCGGCGGTGCAGCCACATGAAGTGGCACGTGCTGCACCTGATGCTGTTGTTGCTGCTGCAACTGCTGGTGCTGCTGCGGTGGAGATGCCTTGCTCTGGGGCGCTTTATTATCCCAGGTGCCGATGTCCATGTTGTGTTTGATGGGTGGTGGCGGCAAAGCGGCTGCAACCGGGACCACGTTGGCAGAACCAGGCCCCGATTTGGGCTTCAGCTTGGGCTGGGGCTTTGCCGGCTTGCTGGCAATGGCCGCCCAGGACGTGGGCTTGGGCTGCGACACGGGCGGCTGCGGGGTCGCTGTGGCCGGCGCAGGCATTCCGCCCCCCACAGCGACACCGCTGCCAACAACTGGGCCGCCCACAGCGGCGTGCGCCGGCTTGGCCAGTTCGGCGGCGGCACCGACAATGCCGACGCCGCAGCCGATCTTGAGTCCGGTCATACCCTGCTCGATGCTGTTGATCATGGGTGGAGGCGCCAACTTGGTGCCCAGCGCTTCACCCTGGAAGCCTCCGGAGCCGTCCATGACGGGAGCTGAGCTGGGCGCCGGCGGGTAGCCGTAGCTGCTGCTGTACGGGGAGCTCTGCGACTGCGCCGGCTGGGAGGTGCTGGTAGCCCAGGCGGAGAAGTCCACGCCGCTGCTGGGGAAGAAGCTGAAGGCGCCGTGCTGGCTCAAGTAAGGGGGGGTGCTACCCAGCCCACCCGGCTGCCCGAACATCGTGTCCGGCAGGAAGTGGTGCTCCCCGTTACTCATCTGTCCGTAGGTGGGGAGGTACGGCATGGGGGGATCCCCGCCCGTGGACCAGGGCGCCTCGCTTAGAGAGTACGACGGGAATCCCATTGAGGGACCGTAGTAGCTCGGCATGTAGGACTCGGACATCCGGGGGTAGCTGTTACCCTGTGGGATTCAACGTGCAGGAAACAAGAGTGAATGCCAATGGCCGACACACATTGTTTTAATAAGCAGGATGTTTGTTGTAATGGTTCCAATTTACGTATGGATATAAAAAGCTCTCTGGGCAGCAGTGTTTGGGTTCCAAGTTCAAATCTCGACCATTGGTGGATTCGGCCATGAATTTTTCCACGGCTGACTATTCTACAATGCACAACTCAAAGCACGCATAACGAGCATAAAAACAATAAAATAGCCATTTTAATAAACCAACTACATGCCTAGCAACCACGAACTTTATTCTGCCGCACTGGCTCACGGAGCACGTCACCACACTTCCGGCTCAGCATGATGGACCACACCCACCTCACGAACCGGAGAGCTCCACTTGTTGCGCAATTCTGACGTGGAACTCCTGACGCTACAGCCAAACGTGACTAAAGCAACCAGTCCAATCCGTGTCACTACCGTAACGCAACACACATCCCCTCTGCAGTTTTAATCGCCAAGCTGTTAAGAAGGCAAGCAGGCATTCAAGAACGTGTAATGTGTATCACCAATTAAAATATATTCCTAAGCTCGTGATGCACACATCAAACAATGTGAGAATAGATGAATGGGGGGGGGGGGGATGTCGCTATTAAATGAAAAAATGTCCTTTTGATGATCTTAATGACCAAGGCTAAAAGGAGAAAAACCGTACGAGTGGAAGTTAGATGGTAGGAAACAGTAACAAATACAGAGTGAGGAGCAAGGTAGCGCCAGACAATACAAACGACACATTACAGAAGAAACAATGACTTTGTAAAAAAAATCACTGCAATGGAGGCAAATAATATAAATCCTTGATTTGAATAATTAGCCTAATACACTTGGTATTCACGTAGTTTGTACCGCACACAGCACAAGGCCATCATGGATGAAGAGGTTTATATTAAGCTTTGTAGAACATTTGTAGTTTAAATATACTGCAAAAACAGAAAAATAACCGTGCATAGAATTGTGCTGAAAGATGCAAATTAATTAATATGAATTAAGCTCACGATATATACATCAAATCACATGTGTAAGAATCTACGTCTCTATTCATGTTGTAATGGGTTCATGTAAACCCGATAGCCACTACAATCCATCAACAGTTTTTAATGTATATTTGAACAACAACAAAAAATCGCTGACTAAATGAAACATTTAACTTCCACCGGTAGGCATACGTAACCAGCCTTCCCATGGCATGCATTGATCACAAAATAAAACATGTAAGCCAAAATTAATAAATATCACAGGTAATTATTATATTTGGAAACCTGAATTCGTTCTGGGCAGCAGTATCAAATGCATATAGGACATGGGGTTCAGAACACTTAGTATCATTGCCGACATAATTAAATGTCAACTGTGACATTAAAACTATGACCGCACTTATTGAAATTCTTAGATCAGTGCTTGGGTAAATATTAGAGCAACATGTTTTTTCCTATTGATTTCTAAACTGCGAAATATTTTTTTTGTCAAGTTTATTTCTGGAGATGGACTGTGGTGCCCGAAAACATTAAACGAGGTGCACATGAACACTGCCTAATAAACAGAACATTTGCACTCAACTAACGTTGTGGACAATGAATGACCGACTTGCAAATGGAAACTGCACCTTACACTGGACTACAATGTAACCCATTAATATTGTATTACCTATGATTTAGCAAAAACAAACATCCAGGCAAGACGTATTGAGCCAACACCAGTTCAGATTGTGACACGGGACATGCATGATTGAAGGAGCTTACAATTAACTTCATGTCAACACTTTTTTAAAGGCGTCTGGTTTTGAAGTTCGCTACCTCGAGGTATTTAACACATTGACCTTTTGTGACCACGTGGTCACATGTAGCATTAGGTCAGACAATACATTTACATCGACCAATACAATTCCAACTACATTCGGGTTAAATTCAAGCGAATTGGGGTTAAAGTGGGTTCAATAAAAAAAAGCCACCAGTAGTCACAGGGAGAGCATATACCCACAACAGCAGCATCCACAACTACTTCAGCCACCCAGCTAGTGGCTTTATTATTACCATACCTGTTTATCCAGGAAAGCTTCAGAGGTCTCGTGACTTTTTCAAGAGGGCACTGCCAAGTTTTTTGCAGTAGTAGTGATGGTGATTGCTATGCCTATTCCAATCGAGTACAACCTATTTATTCTTGCTAATTACATCACGGGGGTCTTTAACGTCCACTGTTAAACAGGCGGGCGGGTTTTAGTGGTCATTACTGTTCCTAGGCCATGTCACTCGTACCACTAGGCCATGTTGCTCATAAATATTCGGTCTTCATGTACGCATGTATTTTCTTTACAACAAAATACAAAGGTCATCCATAATCGTTACAGTACAAGCTGCGGGAAAAAGGCACATACCCCAAGTGCCATCGTGACAATGAAAAGACAAATTCCTCAGGCTTCACATGACAGGCAGATATGTGGCAGTCACTCACTGCCAAAGTGTGAAGCTGTACTGTACTTGGAAGGCAACCCAGTAAACAGCCATAATATTCTAAACACACACCGGCTGTCCTACCAGGCGATTACAGCTTTGTTAGGTGTGAAAATACTTTTGTCATTGCGAATTCTGTATATTACCAAAACACGCTCACTTGAAGAGACTTTAAAGTTATTTTATTATTAACAAGCGCTCAAAAACTGTGCTCAAATCAGAAAAAACGGCCACTGGTTTGGAAACAAGTGTTTTTGGACTTGTATTAGGACTTTGTTTGACTGACACGCGTTCTGGAAAACATCTCACCATGAATATGGACCAAGTTAAAACAATCACATGAAGATTACTTGGAAATAATGAGATTACTAGAAATGTAACCGTTTGCATTCATACGCATGCATAACAAACGTACACGTCTTTTTATAGGCCGTGACGTACGACTGCTAGTGTTCCGTTATCAACAATGCACGTATTCAGAACCATAAACGAATGTGTTAAAAACGGCAATATGTCCCTGGCGCCAATTTCACATTCCACGGATTCATATCTTCATGGATTTTTACTAAGAAGACAGGGGACCTCAGTGATGAATGACGGGGTTGAACAGTCAAGAGGTAGAAGCCATTTGGAAACACAATGGGCTTTAAAAAGATTGGCTGCATACAAGTGCGTCATAGGTATGGAATAGGGGGTGTAACGATTCACGCCCCGGCGATTTAAATAACCGTCGAAATTCGATTCGAGAATCAATTATATTTCTTACTTTGGGGCGATTTTTGGCAATCACGGTTAGATGCATAGCGAGCTCGAAAAATCATCATGCGTGCATAACTACACTTATAGCAAGTACCAATTCACCCCACTCTACGATTCCATTGTCCTCTCTGGGAACAAGATTCAATTATTTTTCATGCCGTTACAGCACAAGTAAAATATACAACGCTAACACACTACGATGGCATAAAATGCATTACCACATGAACCGGAAATAAACAGGTCCCTGCAGGGTGGGCTGGTAGGAACATTGGAATTTTTAACTTCGTTAAAGTATTGAAAGCGGACGGACGGACACATTAATCTATTGCAGGCTGGTACACTCAGTTTACAACTTCGTTCCTACCAGTATAATTTCTTACACGTACGGTTCAAGGCATGCTACGAGCTTAACAAATAAATTTTAAATAGTTGGATCCCTCAATCATTACATCCCGGGCATCTTACACCACATCATGGGATGGCATACAATTTAAATCCCCATAAAGTGACACAATGTTGGATAAGCTAAACCGACAGGTTTCAGCACATCCCTATGAACCACAAGCAGCAGTTAATTAAATGTACTTAACCCTTTGGCAGAGAATGCAGAAATTGCATTGAAGAACAAGCTATAGAGCTTCCTCAATAATTGTTACCAATACCTTCTGAACGATTGCATTGTAGATGTTTTTCAGCCAAATAACTGTGAACGATGCATACACACCCTTAAGCAATTGCACAAGTATGAACACATAACAATTTAAGGTGAGATACAACCAAAGAAAACAGGAGCAAAATTGCCAAATGTTAACAGGCACAGAAGCGACCAAGGTAATGATTCTGCAATCTTATTAAGTTACTGATAAACACTTCCTGTATTAGTGCTATTTATATCCACCCAGAACTCAGAATGATGTGATGCTGCAGTAGCTTGAGCAATATTCGAATTGCACGTGAACATGCATTAATGCGCCTCACTTTAAAACATAGAATTAAAAAAATATAAGCAGTACGTGTGCATACTAACGCGATTTTTATTCAAATCAATAACCTAGGCATGCCAGCAGCCCGGTATACTTTGCAGGCAAAGAAATTTGGATTTTGCATGTTCTCCCCGTGGTAGTATACTTTTTTTTCTCCAGGTGCTCTGGTTTTCCCTTCCACATTTATTAACATGCGTCTAGATTATTACTATTATTTTGCTGCTATAAATTTCCACACAAGCCACTTCGTTGAGCAATCATTTGTGGCGAGGTCACTTCTGAAAAATATAACTCAGTGGGCTTTACCTGGTAAGATAAAAATGTTATTTTTATATGCATATTTTTTAAAGTTATTTGTTTACCTTCCCTATACTTTGCACTCCTACTGTGCTTTTGTAATGGTTGATGTAACGTTCTAACCTGCCCCTACTGGACATCCGTGAAAGAGAGCTTGAAAGCTCATCAGATTCCTCCTCCAGCATAAAGTCCGGATTCTGATTTGTGGACACCCCTCACACTCGCCGTCTCCAGATTATCTGGTTTCCTCCCACTTGAAGCAAAACACTACTTAAAAAAAGGCCAATCAATCCTAAAAGATATTCCTGCTGAAAAACGTGAGGATTTCCAGATCAGCCCTTGTAAATATGTACCAATACTATATGTTCCTGAACGTCAAACTATCGAGTTTGTCAATTTATAATAGTTACATATAAATCCACGGTGGATGTTGCAATGATAGAAAATAATTCCTCGCTCAGACTTAAAATGTTAAGATCATCAACATCCATTTAAATGTGATGTACGAGGTATTTGCATTTTTCTACGGGTTTAAAGACATTCATAACTAGTCGTGATACACGAGAAATATTTGTTCGACAAAAAGCCCCCATTAAGCATGACGACAAGGGAAAGTGCTGTTAGTGAGCACATATTAAAGATAGACAACAACAGTTGGGAGTGTTATTGTTGGCTGGTTATGGCTTCCAGCTGCTGATGTTAACAGCTCCAGATACCAACTCAGGCCACCAAATTCACCACTGCGACACCACTCCCCATCCCATGTAAAGCACAGCATACAGAGTTACACTGCAGTAAAGTCACTTAAACACACCAAATCAGTACTCCTACAATTCCTTTTAAAGCATGTTTTTTTTTTTCACGAGCAAAGCTTCAAACGACAGTCCTAGGTGGGTATGCGCAAGAGCAGTTTGTTTTTTCAGTTGCATTCTTCAAATAAACGCAGTGTTTAACCACACGGATACAGATCATTGCTGCAACACACGACTGTAAACCAATGTCACCTCCCATTGGTTGATGCATGTTTGGCATCATGGCGGCGACTGCTGCCAAAAACACATTACTTTCAAACATTTTCACAATAATATGGAGCGTCAAAAGCCTCGCCGAAGGGTCCTGCATTGAGATGAATGGCCAATTTACATTTTTTAAAAATGTGCTTTTGCATGCGTGCGAGGAATCCAGGGTATGCAAATAAAACCTATGCATACGAGGGGGGGGGGGGACACACTCAAATGTCTCAGGACGCCCTTGCAAAAGGCGCAACATTTAATGCGTCTCAACGGGTGTATTCCATATCCCGGTTAAATAAAGCATAACGACGGATAGATTTAAGAACTCACTTGCTCCGTCACCTTCTGGTCACCTTCACACCAAGCAAGGTTTGAGATTCACAAATCTGTGATCCACCAATTATTGCCTACAAAGTTTGGAACACTGGTTGGAACCAGGCCTGGGCTCGGTGTTACTCCTGATACTCAGAATTGAGGCTACAAAAAAACACATTGTTGCAGATAAAACAACTTGAATTCCACAAGATATTGCTCATTAAATGTAAAGCCAAAGATTAGCAAATACCCACCGATTAGTTGCATAACACATGGATATTTTACCTTCCATTTTGTACTACTTTAAATTACAAATGCAAACAACATGCAATGTATGTCATTATAACTGGAATTTTTCTCGGTTTTTAAGGTTTAACCAAGGTCAATAATGAAGAAACGGGGTCATATATATGAAATACATTAGCTAAAATTAGTTTAGGAAATGGCTATGCTGCTGGCTGACATCAAGTAAAGACACATCACTCCTTATTACCAAGCGCCAATTATAGCTTTAACATAGACCAGAACCACACACTGGTAGACTTAAAACCCACAACCCAATAAACAGCTTATTGCAGATACGTAAACGGGCTATGCAACTCGGGCTGTGCGACTCGAGGTTGTATGTATTATTGACAAGAAAAAACACTTTTTAAAAATCAGGCATCTGCTCGGTTAGAGCACTCTATTGATGTCACTACATTGATGTTGCTGCATTGATGTGGCACAACGATATGGGAGGGAGATCTGTACAGTGCCATATTGAAATCATTGCCCAAATACAAGGTCCTTTTTGCTACTCGTGAACAGCCATATGTTTTTAGGTGGCAAATGGTGAAAAAAGTGGTGCGGTAGTCAGATGCTGCCAGCCCACCTGGTTGGTCTGGGTACCAAGGTAGGCGTCAAACTCGTCATCAGTCACCCCATCCTTTTGATGCACGGTTCCATTTTGAACTGCATGCAGACAAGGGAGGGGGGGGGGGGGCAGACACACAGAAGACGAAAATAATTCACGAGACAAAGGGGCGTGGTGGGGGTTCGACACGGGCACGTGTAGCATCCGGCAGGGTACACAAAAGTGTGGCTGGGGCACGCGAGAAGGGTGCGGCCACATTGCCGGCAGCAAAGTAGAGCTCAGCTCTTTGGCCACGTCGCCACAGGCCTCAAAACATTACCATCATGCGGCACAAACACCCAAGGAGAAGTCCATTCTCAACAGCCCTCGCGTGCCAGTTACAAAATACTGTCCTTTCCCAGTTCACAACTGTTATAAACAGCAAAGGAGAGCCAGGCTCCCGCCCCCACTGCCTAAAGGCAATGAACGATATATAAAACATACAAGAGGGGGGGGGGGGGGTTAAAATAGGAGTGAAGAGAATACAGGACTTAAAGTCAGCCTGGTGCAGCATGCTTGTGCTCTCACCTTTACTCCCTTGTCCTTTTGGTCTCTGGTGGAGGAGAGTGGAATCCACGGTGCATGTAAGGTAGAGACAAGACAGTGATATCACAATTAGCACGCGGACAGCCAGACTGGGAAAAGTGGTATCTCAGCTCGTGTGGCTACTGGGCATTTGTGGGGACCTCAGATTCGGGTGGATTGGTGCAGGGAGACTTGACTGGGCCTTAGCGTTGGGTGCTGGGTGTTATGCAAGTGCTGGATGGGTGGGTGGGTGCTGTGTGATACACGTGTTCTATTTGGAGGTTGCTTGGATATTGACTGCGTGGCAGACACAGTTAAATATGCGGTGAATGTTCTGTGCCGATGCTGGGTATACGAGGACCCCGAGGTGCGTTTTGACGGGATGCAGTCTCTTTAAACCAGGCCTTGGTGTAAGTGGCTGTATGTTGGCGGGTGTTGCTGGATATCAGTGCCAAAGGGAGTTAAATGGGTGCAGTTCTTCACGTGGCAAGTGCTGGGTGTCAAATGTCTGATGTCTGCTTGTTTGTAGTTATGGCAAGTGTGCTAACCAACGTAGGTTATTGAGTGGCGTGCACTGGGTGTACTTTACCTGCTGTAGTTGTTATAGATATTAAAGTGCTAGGTGTGGTTACATTGATGCAGTGAGATGATTTTAATCAAGTAATTTGACCTAGTAGAGTTTGCTGGATGTATTTTTCCGAGTGTCGATGTGACGTTATGTGCGTAGTTAATTGGTTACTCGAGTGTAGTGCAAGTGAAACGTTAACTTTAACATGTATCGTTTCCGGTCATTAGTTCCATTCTGCGGCCTGCAGTTGACTAATAATAATCAGTTCAAATCTCCGGGCTACTCGTTGTAGTTTCAGTATAGTAAACTAGTCAAGTTAAAATTAACTTTAATATAACTATACACCATTATATTATTCCTATACACTGTTAAATTGAACGAGAGCAATGTATCGATACACTATGTGTACCAGTAACTATAATTAGTTATTTTGTATTTGTTAGGACAGTTTACTGTCGGTGTGTACGTAGTTTGAGTTGTTTGTAGCCTACAGGCTGTAGTTAACTGAATGTAACTAGTCACCTACGCCTACTGGTTTTGCTGTAGTTAGCTGGTCGTTTATTATCTCTTTTCCACTGGTAATAACTCAGTTTCCGTGGACTTTGTGTGGTAAAGGGTTGTTTGTAGTCAACTGGTTGGTGTGTAATTAAGCAGTTGCAGTTAATTGGTCCGAGTTAACTGGTTGTAGTTAAATGAACGTACGAATTACCCTTATCCCGCTGGGCACACTTTCCTGGTTTCAGTCAATTGTAGACAACTTGTCGCCGAATGTTAGCTTGGTCAAATCCGCTGTCGTTAATCGCAGCCGACTCCCCGAGGTGGTCCGATTAATCTGCGGTAGTTATTGGAGCGAGCCGGGGGAGCCTGGGGCTAGCGAGCCGGGGGCGCCTGGGGCTAGCGAGCCGGGGGCGCCTGGGGCTAGCGAGCCGGGGGCGCCTGGGGCTAGCGAGCCGGGGGAGCCTGGGGCTAGCGAGCCGGGGGAGCCTGGGGCTAGCGAGCCGGGGGAGCCTGGGGCTAGCGAGCCGGGAGAGCCTGGGGCTAGCGAGCCGGGGGAGCCTGGGGCTAGCGAGCCGGGGGAGCCTGGGGCTAACGAGCCGGGGGAGCCTGGGGCTAGCGAGGCGGGGGAGCCTGGGGCTAGCGAGCCGGGGTCTGGGGCTCGCGAGCCGAGAGCCTGGGGCTCGCGAACCTCGGGAGCCTGGGGCTCGCGAACCTCGGGAGCCTGGGGCTCGCGAACCTCGTGAGCCTGGGGCTAGCGAGCCGGGGGAGCCTGGGGCTAGCGAGCCGGGAGCCTGGGGCTCGCGAGCCTCGTGAGCCTGGGGCTAGCGAGCCGGGAGCCTGGGGCCTGGGGCTAGCGAGCCCGGGCCTTACCTGCTCGATGCTGGGTGCGGACATCATCCCCGGCCACACTGGCCACACGCCGCCCCCTCGCGTCTCCTCGTCGGCTCCCCCCCTCCCCCTTGCTCGTCCTCCCCTCGTCGTTTCTGCTTCTTAGAGTGTATCTCTCTCTTTCTTTCCTCCTCCTCGTCGTCGTTTCTTCTTCTTCTCCGCCGCCACCTCCTCCACCTCCACCACCGCCTCCTCCTCCTTCGCCTCCTCACAAATGGCGGTCGTCCTCGTCGCCGCCGTCGCCCGCCGCTCTTATTGGCGCGCGCGCACTCCACGTGATCCCCCCTCCTTCTTCCCCCCCTCCGCCATCTTGGGTAGGGGGGGGGGCCGCCTCGCGAATCCCGCGCGGGGCGGGGCGGTGGCGGCCTCCCCGTGCCCCCGCCCCGAACCCCGCAGGGAGCCCTAGGGGGTGGGGACCCCCCCTCCCCCAACTCACCAAGCCCCGCCATGTTGGGTAGGGGAAGTCGGCGTCGTTTATAACGCCGCCGTCTGGCCGTTTGTGTTGTACTGTACTTGTCATGTCACTGGGCGATTTGCACTATATATGGATTCACAAAAACTGATTCTCGCTTTTTTGTTATTGTTTTCTGCTCACGTGACGCACGTAGAATCTTCTGTTTTTTTTGTAATGTTTTGAATGTCGTGTGGAGGAACATATACTTGAAGGAGATGCGGTGTGGCCTATTTTGTTTGGCTTATATTCTCCCTAACGACGTTAATGATTATAATGTGTTGTATAGTATAGAATATATGAAACATATCAGCAATAATACATTCACTGCTGGATGAAGGCCTCTCCGGAAAATCGAATCCAGTGGTGTGAATATAACATTTATGGAATCTTGTGGAATGATTACGTAATCCAGTGGTTCTCATCGAGATAAGAGTCGTGAATTTAAGCGGCAATTTAATCACAACATTGTTTCTTTATGGCGGTTACCCGGGGTACCAAATAATCCAAAATGGGCCGAGCCAATTAAATCTTTTATTTCTGGGGTAATCAATCAATCCGAAATCAGTGCCACACTTCGCGATGTCGAAACGCAGACGAGGACGATTGCTCTGAAACCCTGAACGCTCGCAAGCACCGTAGTAGTGGTGGTGGTGCATCGTAGTGTAACAGCTCGTCGAGATGAGCCGATTGTCGAGATGAGTCGATTGCCGCGCCGCCGACCATCAACAGCGACTAAAGATGACTCCATCAGGGACATTATGTGAAAGCCGGGCTTACCGCCATCAGGTTCATTTCAACCAATTCTAGATTTAAAGCTTTCATGACTGCAAGGATCCATACTCTTTGGTTCTATTCGGTAAATTCACGTAGGTAAAAAACAACTGTTACAACGCTGTGGGTGATCACGATATAATTTTCTCCGATACCAAGGTTCTTTGCAAACCCACGGGTTTTTATCAGAGATTTGTTCACGAGGCAATTCATTCCTACAAACACAGACACAATTTCAACCGAGAAGATGGGTTCAAATTAAGCAACCATTGGAAATATGTTCTAAATCGAACCAAACATTAAACTAATTTTCAATGGTACAGTATATTTTTCAAGTAGTGGTACCCCAAACTTTCGCAGCTCTTAAAAATTCCCTTTTCACACCATCAATAGGTAAACTCCCCCCCTCGCCAACCGGCATGTTCACCCGCATGTACACCACCTCTACACCGTTCATCATGCTAAGTGGGCCAATCAAATTCGAATTTTTATCCTAATTCCTTTGTCAAGGCACCTTGTTTCCTCGCACACAGCTTAAAGGTCGCGGTCTGAGCGCGGCTGTGTTTCACTCCAGCGCTGTCCTCGAGACAGTCTGCTCCCTTCACCTGATGAAGGCCGCTTGTGTTGTGGCCGAAACGTCGTGATTTTTGTTTTGTTTTTTACCTACATGACTTTACCGGATAGAACCAAAGAGTATCATTTCAACCAATTCACAATTCGTGGTGACAATCCCACACCAAGAGCTTTTTTCCTCTGATCGTAAAAAAAGAGAGAGATTACACAGACACCGAAGTGGAAACCGGTGGAAGAGAGACCGAAACGGACACTAAGTGAAACATTGGCACACCGAAATTAAAAAAGACAACACGTTGTTAGTCCGTGAGCCCAGACCAAATACACTCCAGCACGAGTCACGGGATCACCCAAGGTGGTTCCCATTTTTTTATACGGCCAATAACGATGAATTATTTGCCATATTTATGGACTGCTAAAGATGAGCTACCATTTTATATTCCGGCCCATGGACTATCAAGAGACACAGAGACAAACAGGACATACTCTTTGGTTCTATTGGGTAAAGTCACGTAGGTGAAAATAAAATAACAAAAAATCACAAACAGGACACTTGGAGTACGTTTGGCACTGACAGCCCAGTTCTGGTTATAAACCCAATTCATTATGAACGTCACCTCCCATAACCTAACAGCACAAGAGCACTCACAACCTCACGATGCTGTTACCTTATCATGAACTTTATCAGCTTACACAGCATCTCCTGCTCGCTAGAACACGGCGGTTTAAAGTCCACAGTCGGCGTCTTGTGCGTAACGAGAGACCTTGGTGGTACTGTGGTCAGCAACTGGGAACTCCCCCCAAGAAAATCTATTCAAGAGGCTAGGCAAAGCACTGTGGGTGGGATAATGGTTAGGGATATGGGTATATCCACTCACTGTATTGTTGGTTTGCTTGGTTAGTGTGGCTACGAGTTAAGCATATTGTTTATTGTTAAAAATTGGTTGGCTATAGGGCTATGTTTGTTTGGCTCATGTAGTTAGGGTTAATGGTTATGGATAGCGCTAGGGTCTGGTTGACTTGTGAAATGATGGTGCGCGTGAGTTTTACTGCGGCTAGGGCTAGAAATAGGGCAAGTGTTATTAAGGCTTGGGGATATGGTGAGGATCTGGCTGGTTCGATTAGCAAGAGCTAATGTGTGGCTAGCTAGTGCAGCAAATGACTAATGCGGTTATGGGAAGGAGAGTGATAGGGTCTGGTTGGGTGGTGTGGATAGTTCTATGGTTTGGTTGTCTGTGCTGTGTACCCCCATTGTCCCCTGTTGACAAGTGAAGCCTTTCATCATTTTTGTTTATATCACTCCTGATTCATTATTGGTTGTTGGGTCACATTGCGTAAGTAAAATGTATCGTAAACCATCATCCGTCTGACACAATGAAGTTGTCGCTTGAAAAATGCCAATTAATGTATTCACATCTTATTTGGAAGTGTCGTGGTTATATACTTGTGATTAATCTAGTGATAATTACATTAATTGTACCAGATGGTTGTTAGATTACAACAAATTATGTGAGATGTTAATGAGGCACACTTTTATCTGGAAGATATTTTCACAATTTTGGCAACTGCCTGATTATGCTGGTTGTAACTATCATGAAACGTCATACCAAATCGTTAAAATATTTTGATATTGCTCTCCAACACATCAGTCGTGTGCAGAAGCAGTAAAAAATTGGCACTTTTGTTAACGTAACAAATGCATTAATTGGCTACATCAGATGGATGGTTGACAACACACATTTTACTTATGCGATCTGACCTAACAATTATGAAGCATACTGTTTAAACTCTCACATCAAATACACCTGTTAGCTTGCTCACCTCTATATGACTTACAAATCTGAGTTCATTTTGTCAGCAGCAGAGGGCACACACTGTCAGTAAAAGCAATGATCACCTGCATGGTAAAACTACCATTACAGAACAGCTGTCAGCTGCTGGAGCAGTATAATCATATAATTTCCACCAAAAAGCCCAACTCTCAAGACTCCTTCAAAGGAGAGCACTGCATTGGGGTGTTTTTCCAATTCAAATTTTAAAGGAGAATTTAACACCCAAAGGTCCGCACAGATGTGGTCCCAACCCCATTTGCTGTATTGCCATAACCTGGTCACCTCACAGCTTAGCTGATTCGGGATTTTCACAATTATTCATAATCTACGAACCCTTGCCGCGAAAGCGCTGGTATAACAGGCGTGCGATGCGGTGCCCGGAACACACACCATGCACGTCTCTCCTCTACCAGTAGCCTTCATTAAGCGCAACATATGTATGGGGATTTCAATGCATTTATTCAATTGGAACCTGAAGCATTGATTAAGCACTTAATACTACCAGTTTGCAAACAAAGAGCACGTTTATTGTTTTGTACACTCCGTAAGACAAAAATCAACACAAGTATGCAGTACAGGCAGAGAAAAGACAGGTGCTCAGGTTTAAAATGAAGCCATTACCACACAGGTGAAGTGTTTATGCCGGACAGGGCCTGACAGCTGTGAACCTGAGTTCAACACCCAACCACTATGGAACCTGCAAAGACATGCGGGTGCCGTTATGAACTAGGTATGCAACGGGGAATCGATTCATCAATAAACATCGATCCTTATACACGCATTACATGCATGTGATCATGCAAATAACAAACAATTTTCTAGTTTTGCAATTGTTATGAACCAGACATGGGACAAATAAATGACAGTCATATTAAAACACATTACAAATCAGGGAGTGCAAACAAGTCGAATATTATATAGTATAAATGACATAATACAGATAAAACTGTGCAAATAAGACACATTACATAAAGTATAAACAAAATAGACGATACAAATGAAACGGTAAAAACAAAAAAATATAAAATGTAATAGTACTATACAAACATAACACAAAAAAAGAAATCGTGCCAATGTATCGATACGTTTCATGCCTGTGAAGATTGATTCGACAGGACCAATTAGCGCAACCATGGGGGAAACCGCATGATACAAGAAGTGGTAAAAGCTGCACTACCGCATCCATGGAAGCAATGAGTGTCCTAAAGGCTGATTTCCAGTTCACTTTTGATGCTGCTGATAAGTACGCAATGAAACCCCCCAGCGTAAGACGAAATGGAAAAACTAAATTATTTCAGCGTTGTTTGCTATCACAGCATCAGGATGAGGGTGAGGTCATTGATTGCGTATCTGTGTTGAGCGCATTGAGACCAGTTACTGTAATATAAAAAAAAGGCTGGAACATCTCTTGTGACTATATACATGCGTTGGGGATAGCAGAGCATGTGTGGAGTCGTTTTGTACGTGAAAACACACAGGGAGTGATTGTCAATATTCCTGAAACACATGACCTCAACAACTACAGCCCGGGTACGTTCAAGGCACAAGTGGCCTATGGGTTTAGGTATTATAAAATCCCACTTTATTTATTTTGCTAAAATAATTTCTGGTTAAAACGTCTACATACATCTATTTGAGTGAATTATTAAAAAGGGACAGGTTGATGTTATACAGCACCTATATTTACACAGCTCCTCCCAAAGCTGCACCATCATGCTACGTAGGATCTATTACATTTTTCGACAATCACATCTGCATTCCGAACACCGTTACCCACAGATGAACACACCTTACTACACAACTGAAATCGACGTGCTATTTGTACGCAGGCACCACTACCTGTCAATGCATTTACAGGCATTTAAACATGAGTGCAGTGTCTGTGTTAAGTGTTTTCTATGATCTGCAATACAACTATTCCAAGTATTGTTTCTGGAACCAGTTTTTTTAACAAGTATTTTCATATGAACCCGGCATTTTACACAAAACAATAAAGTTGTGTACGTGCACGTTTACTTACATGGTGTATGCTTGTCCTATTTTATCATGTCTAGTCTGAAAAAAACATAATGGTGCAATTGTAAGAGGACAGAACATCCAACACCACATGGAAAGAAAGATTATGTCCACACGTTTTGATAAAATTGAGCTGTATTTTTTAACGTGCCTTGATGCTACACAAGTACTAAATCAAGCTCCCGACAGTTGCTAGTGTCATACGTTGGGACTGAGCGGAGCCAATGGTGGAGAAGCAGAGTGGTGGCACTGCAGCGAAACACACTTCTGCAGCCAATCACAATTGGTTCTGGGATCCAGCAGTCTGGTCATGGACATGTTAATGGCCCCACCAGATATAAAAAGGTCAGCATTTGACATGGTTGGGGGTTAGGTTTAGCAATTGGCTACAGTACTAATTGCCAGGGCAGTATTACTTCCTTCACACTACACCACACAGCTTAACTTGGTGAGCACATATCACAAGGCAAGGCTACTGCATGTGTTTGCCATTATTGTTGCTATAAAAATGGATAAGAGTAGCTAATGATCCAATGCAAGTGAACTGTAGTTGGATCGTAAGTGGCAGCTTTAGTGGTTTAGTTATAACAGCATCATGATCAATGCATAAGAATGCACACCTGCTTGGCATTGTACCAAGAAGCCCACGTGAGAGTTTTTAAATCGTTTTCAATCCATTAACATTGTTTGACCATGTGCTTCCTTGCACTATTTTAGCGGAAATAATTAAAAGTAAATTCAAAACAATTATTATATTCCAAACAACTCTAGCAGCACTCAGACAGCACGTACTTAACCAAACAATATTAATGGTGCCTGTTTAGTACACACGCTAAATTACATATTAAGAAACCAATGTTAGGTTTGATTGTTACTGTTACTTTGGAAGGGCTTGCCAGTTTAATTTTTGTTCTAGCTATAGTCTTATAAATCACGTTTTGGATGTAATATTCACATTTTTTGTTCAATACGTAAAGGTGGAAACTCACTGCTACAACACACTATATCCTAAAGTACTGCATTACATGTGGAACTGTGTTTTTTAAACTATCGTTGCCATAAGACCATAACAATGACATATAGGACTTCTATAAATGAATTGGCTAAATTGAGAGGCAGAGTTGTCAATTCAGTGTTTGGAATTAAATATATTGGCCTGTAAAAGCCTCGCCCTGTGCCAAGTTTATCACCACACATGTACACATTACAACCGGAATATTTCAAATACCACAATTTCTATTAGTTTAAAGGAATGCCGTGAAGTTTAAAATATTCACCCACTCAACGCAATGTTTGATATAACAGCCTGAACGAGGCAGAAAGCAGCGAGCCGATTGTAAGCCACACAAAAAAAATAGATTTGGCCGAAACATTGGTACTGTAACTCAAAACATCTTATACATATCATATTCACACACAGCTGTTCACTGGCCGTAACACTCAGGGGCAATCATTCAAAATCCCATCACACAGATATCCGATATTGTACATGCAGATACATTTAACAGTAGTGGGTTATAATAAACAAAGTGATGAGATACTGTTCTTATACAAGCATGTACCAGGCAGCATATTCTAACAATGTAACAAACTATCATTATAATTTACTACTGAGCCAATAATGTCTATGTACTACACGTGATGTCCTCCTCGTCGACCAGCCCCCCTACCTGGCAGCTCTTTTAATTGGTGGAAAACCTGCCCACCACTTACATTAACATAAGTTGCCCCGCCCATGCTACTGACATTTGGGCTACGCCCATTCCAAACCTTTATAAACAGTTTGCCTTTAGAAGCTAATCCCCTTTTCCTGACGACGACCGCTTGTTGCGATCGAAACGTCGTAGTTTTTTTATTTTCTTTGAACCTATCGACCTGACTTCACCGAAAGACCCAAAGAATATGAATTACTGCAGCCAAGAAAGCTTTAAGTCAAGATTTAATCATGAACAGGTTACGTTCTCCACATGGACCCCCCCCCCCTCATTAATAATCATGAGCGGGTATGTCACTCTGCATGGAGAACCCCCCCTCATTAATAATTAGCCGGTGACTTCTCTCCACATGGGGGGGGGGGGGGGCGAGGCGCCTCCTCCCCCCTCCTAAGTGTCAACTTATAACTCTCACTACAAAGGCAGAACCCCCACGTCACGTGATCTCCGTAAAGCTGTTGTTGAGACAGAAGTAAAAAGGACGTCATGATGAACAAGGGATTATAACCTTTAAATGAAATGTCTGTCACCGTGGCCTTACAAATTGCACACGAATGGATGCAATGAATATATCACGTCGCGGTCTGATTTTCGCTTGCAAGTTTCAGATTTACTGCAATACACCCGTCCTTGGACGGGCAAAAGGCTAGTTGAGACAATATTTACGTGACCTAACCCAAAAAAACCCCTATATTATGGATATTGGTCGCAAAAGTCTACATGTTAAACTAATGAGGCACATCATTGTTAAAAACAGCTCTGCGAAGAGACTGCCATTATTGTCTTAAATGCATGTTAACTTGTATTAAGAGACCCAAAAATAGCCTTGTGAGGTGACAACTGTTCTGCTATGCGACACTCAAAAACCCCACAACTGCATACAGATTTTACAACATATGAATACATACAAAACTTTTGCACATTGGTGGTGCATGTTATTGGTAATCGCTAACAAATACACCTCTCCATGATTAATACCACTGCATAAGGAACCGAAGCATGTATCAGCTAACATTTAAAATACTCCTTTGTCAATGTAGAAAAACAATTAGGACAACTTCAAAGACAAAAACTCAAGCCGTACTGGAAAAGGATAAAACAGACGGATTCATTGAGACGTGAAGTGAGGAGATTTTTTTGTCACTTAAAAAAACAGTTTATTGACTTTTCACACTGAGGCTGAGCCACTGCCAACAACGTTAACTATTAAAACATTTTCAGTGTGTAAGATGTTTCAAAATACTGTAATTTTTTCAGCTTTTACGTTACAAGTTCTGTAAATTAATCCATGAAATGTGACTTGTGATGGCCTTGCCTGAACATTACTAAAGTCTTGTAAAACAAATTATATGCACAAAACCAACCTAAATTTAGCACAAAATCAAAACTGCTACACATCTTCGGTGCCAAACACAGCGAATGTAACAGGTCTCAACCAATCTCGATGAGCCATAATATTGAACCAAATTTATATTTTAAAAAATTCCGATGCAAGGCCCAAACCTTGTGCTTTAACTCTTAAAATGTTTCATACGTCATACAATGATGCACACCAGGGAGACACACACACAAGGCAAAACAAAACCTGTCAACATTTAAAAGCATAATTCAAGGTACTGGTGTTAGGCTGTGTTAAAATATGTAACGTTTTTAATATTATAGAAAGCCATAACCCAAAACATATCAAATAGCTCTTATTTTTCAGGCCATTATATAGGCTGTGTATCCTACCTAGGCTGTCCTAGTATACATTTTAGAGCTTTATTAACAAAACAGACTTTAAAGCGACTATATAGCATGTTTTACTGAGGTGGCTGCCATGGCATTGTATTAAAATAAACAAACTACAATGCTGTGATATTATTAGTGCTATGGTGGCACATATTAGTTACTTTAAAGTCTTTATTCTCATTTCCTAAGTCGCAAACTTAAACGAACAACTTGGTATGCGCACAACCTAGGTGTGTATCCGTGAAATAAAGAGATCATATTTTAGCTGCATCTTCTTTTGAAACAGATCTATAAAGTTGTACAAACATACAAGGGACAAAGTTGGACCAAAAAGCAGACACAAATTATTTAACTTCGAAATCAAGTACTTTAGATTCAGGATAACCAAAAGATCACTCATTCTGGATTAAAATAAACTGCATTCATCAACGCTCTATTCGGATTACAGATAACCATTTTAATAGTTGTAATAAACAAAAATACTGAAAGTCAACACACGACAAGAACCTAACACACACTGACATTTTAGTATGTCTGTCAATCTCTGCTCACACTGACTCAGGATTTAATCCCACAAAAGCATAAACTACACCAGCCAACCCTGGTCAATGAGAAAGCTTTCAAATTGTAAATAAACAATGGTCTGTCTCACCAAGTAATGAATTCCATCAGCTTATGGGCTTCTGGGCTGTCTTCCGTGTAAAATTTGTTTAAGCAGTCAGATGCTGGATAGGTTGAGTGTCCTCAGCAGTGTGGAAACAATTTCTAAAGCAGGTCCATAGGTTTATGGGCCAACAAGCTATTTACTTTAACATGTTATGAAAGCTTTTTATGCACAATAGAAATGAAGCTTCCACATCTTCACTGGTGATGGAAATAATATGTGATGTAAATCTCCGCACAATGTAGACTTTAAAGAGGGTCATGTATCAGTGTTTCCAGCCTCTTTACTCAAGGATAATTTGGAGTATATCGATTTTAAAATGCAAATATTATTTTACTATTCCATGCCCTTTCTACACTTCAAATATCAAACATTCTGGTTACACTAGCCTTTTGTCCATCCAAGGACGAGTGTATTTCAGTAAATCGGAAACTTGAAAGCGAAAAGCAGCCCGTGATGTGATATTTATTGCATCAATTCGTGTACAATTTGTAAGGCCGCGGTGACACAGACTTATTTCATTTAAAGGTTACAATCCCTTGTTCATCATGACGTCCTTTTTACTTCTGTCTCAATAGCGTTACGTGAGGGTTCTGCCTTTGAAGCGAGGGTTGTAAGTTGACGCTGAGGAGGGGGGAGGAGGCGCCTCGCCCCCCCATGTGGAGTGATGTCACCCGCTAATTATTATTAATGGTGGGGGGTGTCCATTTGGAAGACGTCACCTCTTCATGATTATTAATGTGGGGGGCTGTTCGATGTGGAGTGACGTCACCTGCTCATGATTATTAATGAGGGGGGGTGCTGCATGTGGAGAGACGTCACCCGCTCATGATTATTAATGAGGGGGGAGGGGGGGTCCATGTGGAGGACGTCACCTGTTCATGAGTATTAATGAGGGGGGCTGGCCTACGTGGAGTGACGTCACGAGCGAGACAGACATTCTTGGCTCATTATAGTAGTAAATAACACAAATCGACAGAATTTAGCACTTATTTCAGGACTAACTGGACACTCAGCTCGCGCTTAATTTATACATTACTGTTACATTAACAGCTCATTTTGCAGAGTTTACATTTCAACAAAAGTACATGTTAAACAATTTCCAATACTATTATTTTCTACAGTTCCAGTAAAAAGCTACAAAACATGGTGCATAACACCATGAACTTTTAACGATACAAGTGGATGAAATTCTACATTTTTAATCATCCAATTGTATCTGCAATCCACCTACAATGTCAGTTTGAGAAAGGAGTTTCTGCAATAAATGTTAAAGAACTGGCACGTAAAAATCGACATCACCATGAACGTATCATAGAATGTTAATCTCTAAATGTAGCAAACTAAAAATGGTAAGAGATCCATTTTCACAACTGTCCAAGTATGTACACAGGCCCAAAGACCCAACACATGTATATAACTCTGTGCTCTCCACGGTAAAACAGCACTGCCAGGAGATGATGCCACTTCCCTCTTGGAGGCCGGGTCATCAAGATGCACTCGCAAACAAAGGAGTTCACAACATTCCCAGACACAGCAAGATCTTCAGCAACAAGCAGCTGGAAATGTCTGCTTACTGTATTTGCATAATATAAAATAAAAAAGCAGGTGGGGTGTTTAGTTAATTTAATTGTTAGTAAAAATTGCATCCTATCTGCCTGATCTAACAATAACATTTAAATGTTGAGAAAATGGAAATAGTAGATGCACAAGTCTTCCTTGGGGTTTGTAACTAAACCAGTCTGTGAGGTCCCATGACACTGCACTTTTGACCTTTTAAAACAGTCTCTGCAACAATAACAGCAACTGCCGCAGTGGATGTTCGGGGGCTTCTACTTTGTTCCACACGTCTGTCCCAAGGCGGTCGCCAGCGCTCACACGCACACTACCCTCACGGCGCCACGCTTGCTCCCACATCGCTCGCCGCCTGTTCCCCCTCCATGGGAACTGCAGCCGGGGCGGCCTGGACCGGCAGCGCTCCGGGCACTGCCGTGGACGCCGCTGCCGCAGAGACCATTGCCGCGACGGTGGCCTCTGGGACGGGCTGCAGCGTGACCATGGTGCCGGGTCCCGATACCACCTGAGCACCCTGCAACATTGCTCCCAGCCCGGCGGCGCTCACAATGCCGCCACCCCCGCCATCGCCCCCCTGCGCCGACACAAACTGCACGGGGCTCAGCACCTTGAGCCCGGACGCGGTGGAGATGATGGCCTGCGAGCCGATGACAGTGAGGCCACCTGGCGTCCCAGCCATGGTGCCATACGTCGCCGTGGTAGTCCCCGCGGCGAACGCCGGCTGCTGCTTGCCGCCAACGCCGGCCACCGGGATGGTGGCGAGCGTGGGCAGCTTGGCCATGGGGATGGTAGTAAGGCCGGGGATGGTGGCCATGGTGGGCACGGAGGCCGAGGCGCGCTGTGCACGGGGCCGCTTGGCCGGCGGCGGGGAGATGGCGATGGCCGACGGGGAGAGCGTGGTCAGCTGCTGGCGCTGCTTTTGCTCGATGCTGCGCCGGCGCTGATCGTCGCACTGCCGCTCCAGCTCTGCGCGTCCGCGCCACAAAGGGGACAAGCTAAGCTCGGACTCGCTGTCGGGCTAGTGCTACTAGCTCTCATGGCAATCGCATTTACCGTGAGCAACTGTGGCAACTTGGTAAGGCAATAGTGCAGGATAACACAATTTAGTCGAGCGAATGACAACAGTATGTTGAGATGCGTGTTTGATAAACATAGGTCTACAGGACACACAACGTTAGGTAGTTATGTGATCATTTTCTGTGATCTGAATGGAAGTTAACATTCTAGTTCTCCCCCGAGCGGGGAAACGATAAGATTTGTGAATATTTGGGAGAACTAAATTTTTACCTATGATCATTTTTCCTGATGATAATCTCCCTAAAAGCACCCAGGTGTATCAGGGCTTTCACCACTGTAAATTACGAGAATCATTAGTCAGTAATCATGAGAACTATGAGTCAAATATCTTCAGAAACATCTACTAAAAAGCACAGAGCAGATAAAATTTCAAGGTAGCACACCGATTGGAAGGCTGAACAACCGGTCACATGCATATAACTCAGGAAAAAGTCAAGCACACCCTGAGGCTTACATAGTCTCACAGCACTGCACTCTTAATCATGGCAAAGCATCTATTCAGTTCATAAACAGACATTAAGAATGAGTGAAACAAAGCAAATGTGATTCACAGATTTCAAATGTAGCTGAATACTGCGTGTAAACTGGCTCAGCGTAAAAGATAAAACATTAGCAATGGAAATCAGGACCCATGAACGGAAAGGTGTCGAGCGTGCCTGACCAAAATTCCATTTCTCAAAAATCTCTTACATCGCATCAAACAATAAATCTATTTTAATTTCAACCCACTGAGATACGTGTCTCTGAATTGTAAGGGACATCTGGGATTTTTAAAAAAATCAACAACAACAAATGTAAATGAACACAGGAATTAAAATAAATGGTAAAATGAAAAGACATTGTGAGAGAAAGTGAAGACGTGTGGGTGCTGACAGACAATGCAGTGGTGAGGTGCAGCGCACCTGCCAGGTCCCGTGTATACTGGTCGCGGTATCGACCCATCTGGGACTTGTGGTTGCCCAGAATCTTCTTAACATTATCCATGAGGCCAAAGTGTTGGACCACGCCGTTCAGCGTCGTTGCATCTGACAGGGGTCCACGCACACAACAACATTATCAGCGGAAGCCTCTGATGTATGCAGGGAAATGCGACTCGTCTTTTACTATTGTGCACCTCCACTTGCCATTGCCACTGAAACAAGGTTAACTTGGGAGCTGAATAGCCAGTTTCATGAAACATTTAAGTGAAAACCGTGCCTTATAGTACACGGACTTAGGAAAGTAAGTAAACAATGTGCTGAAGCAGTTATGCAAATCACAAGCATTAATGCTATGGAAAGCAGCACAGTAACCCTTCTGAGTATTTCACTTAACGAGTGATGGAAAAACCCGCACCACAGGTGGCCAGCTGCTCGTGTTGGGAACCGTGAGGGCAGTCCCCTGGTAATAGACTTGCAACAATTCATTGCATAAAATCAATTCTAACACTCATGATACAAGTACCAAATTGTGTTCATAAACAACAGTCATTTACAATTTATACAAATTATATCATAATATACAAACAACAAGAGATGGAACCTACAAACTTGACCGTCTAAATTAAATACAAAAAAAAATCTTGGTTCTAATCGTAACTCGGAATTGTGCCAATTCATAGAATATCAAGAGGGAAGGGGTTGAAGCATCCATGCCGAGGTTTTAACAATTATGCACAATGACATGCTGGGAAGTGCTTAAGAGGGTGTACACGATGAGTGATTCATTTAGTAGGCAATGCTAGACATGACAATTTGGCACCTCTCATTTCTCAAGCCACCGATTTTGTGATCCCAAGCTCTAAAATATAAAAATCAGCCTGACACTCAACAGACCAGCGCCAACGTGTGAATCCACTTCACGAATAGACAATGACAACAGAGTAAACATTGGGCCTGTACCACTCATCTGCAGGGGGGAGAGCTGTATCCGCTGGCGCAGGGCCTTGAGCGTGTCCTGGATCTCCTGCTGCACCTCGTTCACAACCTCCCCGAGCAGCCCCACATCAGCGATCCCCTTCCACAGCGAAAAGACCTCGTCTGCATGAGCAACATACACAGAGGCAGAGTTGAAGGCAGTCAAAAGTTGACTCAGCGCTCCGATCAAAACAGTACAACAGCTTTTGTATCCTTCCAGCTGCAGTTGAAGTAAGATGTAACCCAAAAAACAAAGACCTCTTAACTTAAATCTTGACTCGAAGCTTTCGTGATTGCAGGAATTCATATTCTTTGGGTCTTTCGGTAAAGTCACGTAGATAGGTTCAAAGAAAATAACAAAAAACTACGACGTTTCGATCGCAACACAAGCGGTCGTCATCAAGAAAAGGGGATTATAGCCTCTAAAGGTAAACTGTTTATAAAGCAAAGGTATTTAAAATCCTTCAGGTGACACCATTACATGCAACAGTAACGTAACTGCACTGATATATAAAATGGTGTGGGGGGTGAAGTCATAGTGATGTAACTCGAGTGCCACAGTGAAGCACTTGACCTGAGATTTACATTTCTCACTGTGAAGCTTGAAACCCATGTCAGACAACTCGTGACACAGCCTAGGTCGGCATCTATAAAGCACGTATTAGCAATTCGCTACATACAGTGCGAAAGAAGTTCAACATATATACAAAGATAAGAGCCCTTGAATTTTTGGGGTTTCATCCCCTTTTAATTATTACAACCGCTGCTTCAGCAGTGCATTATATCAAAAGTAACAAATGTTATAAGGCTGTATTGTAAGATGGTTTACTGTTAACCTGTAATATAACATTTGAAAACTAAGACACAATATCAATAATGCTGTAGAAATAACTGACATATGTATGATGCATGACAGTTCAATTGACATTGCTGGCATGTAAATATCTGCAAGGCAACTTGAAAATATTGTAGCTGGAATCTGAGCATAGTTGTGCTCTTATGATTTTAGTTTTAGACCTTATGGGGAATGTGGATCTCAGCCTGCAGTAAAAGTAGCGCAAGACAAAGGCAGACAGTACCAGTCAGGAGGAGCAGAAGCTGAGTAGTTTGGACAGGGTGAAGATGAGTACTGTGATGATTCCCACCTGTTAGTGCAAGTGCCGGCCTTAATAAGTGCTAGCTAACAACACTTAGCATGACTGCCTATAGAAGTCTACATTAGGGATGGGGATATTTGTTTTATGGGTAGATGGGTGTATGTCTAGATACATGGGTGTATGTCTAGATACACGGGTGTGTGGGTACACCAGTATATGTGTGTGTAGGTACAGGACTGATGGGCGGGCACCTTTGTCACCTGGAAGTTCACTCGCGTCCTTGGCGCGCGCGCTATCGGTGCACGGCGTCGAGGGTAGGAAGGAGGTGGACGGAGTGGACACCAGCTCGCTGGCATCTTTGGCCGCCTCCTCAGCACCCCCGCACACCTGTGCGCCATTCACTGCAATCCATACCACACCTCGGTTAAAGCCAAATTCCTGTTACCAATACCAACACACGCCATTCGCCACTAAGTGACGGTGACATCACCACGATGCCTGTGCCAGGCACACTTTTGAGGCCACGTGAAGTGTCAAAGGCTGGCTTACAGGAGATCACCGGACAGACCCAGGTGCCATGGGTTGACCGAGATGACTGGAAGATGCATCAGCTGTGGCCCCGACAGTGCCAAATTCTCGTTACAGACACGGATACACAGACATGCTGTTGTACAAATATCCAGAATCAGCATTGTTTACTTAAATAATTATCATTAGATTGTTTAATGCAATTACTACATCGAAATGCAAACCTGTGGGACAAGTGTTTTACGCAATCTGAGGTGTCAGAGACATATCCAACATTGTGGGTTTCATTTATAACCACACACAATGGGGTAATGAATGGTTTATTCCGTTTATTTGTAGTAAGGCACTTACATTCCAACAGGGTAAAAGTGTTTATCCTTTAAAATGAGCATTGATCTCTAATGGTAGCTAAAACCAAGTGGTTTAAAGCCTGGACCCTGCTGCATTTCTGTGACAAGAGCCAGTCTATGAATGGAGCAGCAAATGTTGAATTTCCACAACTGGCTCAACACCACGATAACAAACATTGGCAACGAAGACACTAAATATTGTGGCAAGCTGAGCGAGACGTGAACATATTCAGCAGCTTTTATCTAATCTTGCTTGTTATAGGCCAATTCATACATCCAATTCACTATATTCCCATTCAACATCGTTGTCAGTGTATTGATATTTGACCCAAATGAACGTTATTCCACATAACCACTCAAGCGAGACGTATACAGGCAGGTGGTGCGGGATAAGCTCAGCAGTGGTGGGCGCTGGGAAACTCACCGTCGGAAGGGGTTCCAACCATCGAGTACTCGCCCTGCGTGCCGATGATGGGTAAGCGCACATTGTTGATGAGGATGTCGAACTTGGTGCTTCGGCAAGTGCTGGTGCACACCTTGTCGTGCTGGTAGAAGTCCAGCTCCCCCGAGTCCATCACCTTTCTGCTTGGTTTCACGTCACGGGCAAAGATGGAGGTTTAAATTCAGCCGGGTCTGTCCGAGTCAGCAACCCGGGAAAATACCCGCATCTATTATATCTCTCGCTATGGCTGTGGCTACCATTTACGTGCCACCTACTTCAGAGTTCTTCAGCGACCAATCAAATATTCAGTGACAAGCTCATAACTAGTATGAGAAAATAGTGACAAACAATGAAGCACATGAATGTGACTGCATCGTAAGGCATAATACAAACAGGGGAACAACATATGCATAGATTATTGAAGGATGGGGAAAAAACTAATTGGAGAAGGAATTAGAGGCAGCTTGCTATAAGGGTAAAAAACTGACAGGGTTTTTCCCCTTTTCTCTGGCAACAAAACTGAAACCTTTTTTACAAGGATACATGTCTGCATTAACCACAATACCTGCAGTCAAAATGCAAAGAAAAAACATACTATGATAAATTTTGATTTAAAGCTTTCGTGACTGCAGTAATTCATATTCTTAGTTCTTTCGGTAAAGTCAACGTAACTTTACCGAAAGAACTAAGAATATATACTATGATAATATATGCATTGTCCTTGAAACTGATTGGTCTACACCAAGGGACGGCTTTCTTTTGAGCCTCGACCCAATTGGTGCTCGACCAGATGACGCCAAAAGCTTTCAGTTTTGTTGCCAGAAAAAATGGGGAAAAACCCTATTATTACATTTTGGTACTGGCAAAGGAGGTCTAATGATGGTATCAGGCTCCCTACTATTTATCAAAACACCCTGCCATTTGATAAACGGTCATGATTCTGGGTCCCAGTTTGACTAAATAATTGATATGATCCCGTCTCATTAACACTTTCATATTTTAATTTCCTCACTTGTTGGTTTTGTCTTGTTTATTATGACGAGCAACCCGCACGCACGTCCTTTCAACGTGAATGTCCATCTGTCCCTCCCCACCAGCCAGCCGGCGATCAAAACTTGTCATTTTATATACAGCCCTGTCTCTCTACCTTTCTTTTGCCTTCTCTGTATGGTATATTCCAATTGATCTCGATTTCTTTCTTTGACTCTGTTTATATCTCTTTCTCTATTCCTCTGTACCATATTAATCCCTCCCTCTATATTCCTCTCACCCACTTCCCTGACCCCTATCTCTCCCAGTTTATCTCTTTCACCCTCGCCTCTCCTTATTCCCAACTCTCCCTTTCCCTTCTCAATCTCTTGCATCTCCCCAATCCTTCCCTCCCACTGCTTGTCGCTTTCCCTCGCTCTCCTCTTTCCGTTTTGCTCTTTCTTCTCCGTTTTACACCCTTTCACCATCTCCTTGTCTCTCTCCTCTCCACTCCATCTCTTCCGCCCTCCTCTATCTCCCTTCATCTCTTCTAATACATTTGCGCAGGATATACAGCTGGTGTGGAGGGTGGGTGGGGGGTGAGCATGACGTTAGCGTGACAAATTGATTAACCCGGTTCAACGCTGTGGGATGTGGGTGACGTCATGACGAAGATGTGCGCAATGAAGTCACTACAGCACACGCCCATTTGGCTATGTGCCAGCCAGTTCTAAATAATCAAAAGTAATTCTTGCACACCTTAATGATGGATGTAAATGTGAGCGACTGAGTTCGACCCACCATGAAGTTGTGTTATGTTATCAGCATAACCATGTTATGATATTAATTTTCCCTGCATGACTGCAATAACCTTTTTTTTATAACACTGACCTGTTTCATTTAAAACAACCCAGTGCTTTTCTTAGGTTAATGTTTTGCTTAATGAGGCTTTAATTTCAGAACACAAAGGTTTTTGTTCTCAATGATTATAGTTTCAAACATACACTAACCAAGAGTAATACATTTTGTCTTAGTGCAAATCGTTGATGCTTAGGGGCAGCATCTTTCATCAGAGAATGGCTCAGGAATATGACACTTTGAACTACTGCTGAAGTTACTTCAAAAGGCATCATATCAACACTAGGTGGCACATCTTTAATATGCCTTGAAAAAAAGGGTGTCCATCACATGTCAAACCAAATTTCTCAATTTAGAATCTGGAATAAGTGATGTAAAAAGATGAGATTAACATTATGTTTTTGGAATTTGCTTGTGAGGTGCAAAGGTACTCTCTCCCAGCTCTCACCACTAGACAGGTGATAATTACCCTTCACTTGGAATCGTAAAATCTTACAATGGTGAAAATTAGTCAAGTGTAATTACAATTTAAAAGTAGCACAATTCAGATACAAAAAAACAGCTCAATTAAATCTGAATGTGTACTGTGTATCACTTAAAACCCAAATGATTATTCTGAGTGTGTCAACATTCAAACACTGAGGACAGTGATAGGTGGATACAGCGCAAAAGCTGGATGCCGGGAGCTGACCTCAACATGACCCCACGCATGCGAATGGCTCTCTTCCAGTCCTTCAGGGTCGACTTTCCAGCCATGTTCACAAACTCCTTTGGGCTGATCAGTCCGGTGTTAAACTACATGTAAAATACGGACATCACACAAAACAGCATTCGACACAATTAAAAAATGTTACTAACATAATCCTTACAAAACACACCATTAAATTCACTCACTCATCCATCTCTCCACCAATTCATCCATTTCTCCACTCTCCAGATCCATCCACTCACACCCTCACCCAAACTGAATCACTCGCTTAGTCACCCAAACACTCACTGGATCATCCAGACGTGAAATTACTCACTCCCAACTCACTAGCAATAGCACAAGAAACAAAGCAGATCAAGTTTGAGTCCATGCCATGTGAACACAAATGCACTCCTTTTCGGGCGACGATATCTGCATCGCATGCTCTACACTCCAACGTATAATTGAAAGAACTACAAAAGGCAACACATACCTTAACACATGGGACGTTGATGCCAGGGCAGACAAACTTCTTCAAGAGCAGGGTTGCCTTGTTGTCTCCACACGTGATGGGATATGCCAGGTTTGTTCCTTCCCCATCGTCCACCTCTTCCTCCTCCTCCTCTACCTCCTCCATCCCCTTCTCTGAGAGAGTACAACCCAGAGACACAAAATACAAAGATAAAAATCCCCCATATAGCCTTAAAAGACTGTTGGAGCAAGTGCTGTTAGTTAGCACCTATGAAGGCCTGCACGGCATACGATGGGGTGGGTGGGCAACACCACGCCTGGTCGCCTTTGTCTCCCTAGGGGCGATGTTTACACACTGGACCAGGTACTCATTTGAGGCTGGGTCGACCTGGGGGAGGCCCGGGACCAGTTCAGATAATCGTGACTAGTGTTAGACGTGATTGGAAATCGAACTCGGGTCACTAGGTGTGTAATGCAGCACCCTAACCGCTGCGCCACCGCTCCCCGCAGAGACACGTATGCATCCACAGATGCAGACGCTCCAAGGGCACATTATGGCACATTAGGCATGCACATACTCAAACTGCGTTTAAGCTGCACTGGAAAACAAGTGTGTCACATACATATATTATTTTATACACATCATACGAGCAAACAAAAAACAGGTTATTTTCAGATTATACTACACATTACAAAAAGACACTGTCCATTTGATAAACCCTACTCAAAAAAAACATTGTTATGAATTGCACCAACCTAAAGTTACACACACCCAGTCTAGAATCCACAGAAGGTACAATGTATAAATGGGTGGCCACAACACCAGCCATATCTAAACGAAGCATAAATATATACACACACAAGATACAACAGGCATGCACTACATGCTCGCTACAGCAACATAACCAGATACCTGCACACAGTATACACAACTGAATAACTACACAAATGAATCTGTTCTTGCGTATGGCAATACGTACAGGAGCTAAATGCCAATGTAGAGGTCTGCTAACAAGAGGGCTTGAGGACAGAGTTTGCATAGTTTTTCTATCCCTGAATTGAAGGACAGACAAGTCTTGCACTTTATGGTCCATAGTTTGGGTTGCATGGCATAGTCACACTATGGCTTAGCTTAAAGTTTCCATTCATGAAGGAGCTGTGAGCATCATCCTGTTTATGTTCTGATGCAGTTGATGGTCACACCAGTGTCTTGGATGAATGTCAAAACCAGGAGATGTGATGTCTGGGTCTCGAATGAGGTGTTTATTCTGGACGTCCGTGTTGTTCCACTCTCTTACAAGTGTTCTTCCAGATTTGGTTGAGATTCTAGGATGGTGACAGCATGCTCCACACAAATAATACTACCAAGTAGCTAAACACAATAATACACAGAAGCAGATAACTATGAACAGCACACACAACCAAGTAGCTATACACAAAAAAAACACAAGTATGTACACACTTTTCATGACACACATAAAATGTGATATACACGCATGACAGCACAAACAGCACAATAGGGTATATTGTATGACAGATGAGGTACTTACATACACAAGGAGGTACCCATATACACACGCCATACATACATGCAGACAGCTACACACTTGACAGTGGCCTCACAGCACACATACCACACCCCCATCGTGAGTGAGAAATGTATACCTTCCGTCACATCTCCAGAATTGGCCATCTTCTCCACCAGTGTGTTGGCAGAGTACACGGACTCAATGTTGTCATCTGTTTGAGCGGCACTGAACAAAAGCACCACATCCAGCCATGAGCAACGCGATGAAAGAACGTACCGCCGTGTACATTCAGCAAGTTCACACTTGTTCTGATAAACAAAAGTGCCACCGTTGTCCTCTGTTCCTTGCCAAGCATTGGAAGGTAGGCAGCTTTATTTGTACTCTCATCACTTTCAATGCAATATAACTTAGAGGTTTATACAGCATCTAAATGTGACTGCATCTTATGATGCTCTACACATAATCTTCCAAAAACAGTAAAGTTAAAAGGTAAACAAGTCATTCCTTTCAACAAATTAACATGAATTACTTAAAGTTATCCATCCCACAAAATAGTACACTGCACTATTTTGATCATTGGCCAAGGCTAATATTGAACCGTTTAAATCGCTGCCATGGCTAATATCAATGGCAAGAGTAATCTGAACCATGGGCTTCGCCTAAACAGGTCCTGGGCAACCCCTAGCCAACCGGATGAATTTACCGGCATGGTAAAATACGATCAAACTAAACCCCACGACCATTTTTTTCTATTTAAAAAGTTTAAATTGCGGAAAAAGCACGCCTTACATAAAGGACCACAACTTGTGCAAGAACCTACACTTCTCAGTGCCGCTCAGACCAGTAAAATTATAAAATATTGTCCATGTACGGGCAGACAGATGACGCTCATAATGCAATAATCATGGAGGTGGTCACTTCCACCACCCCCCGCCACCAGCATCATCATCATGGTTACCCAGCGTGATCCTGCTTGAATTGAACCATCATGGCGGCACTCGAATCCTCCGCGGAGTCGGTGCTGTTTGGAGTTTCCTCCACCGTCACCATGACGATCTCTGCTTCCCCTTCACCTCCCACCTCGCTCGTCGCCATGGTTGCCAAACGAGGTGAAGACGGACGGGCCTCAGAGTGGACTGCGCCTCCCCCTAACTCCCCCTTGCAAGGGGGTTGGGGAGCTGCACACACACACACACGGTGCACAGCATCGCGCTGTTATTACACTTACCTCCCTCGATAGTAAGCGCTTGAGAGGCTTATATAAAATTCACTGGCATACACTTATGTGCCCTGTGATATGAACACAAAATCCTGACAATCGAATCAACCAGTTTAAACTAAATTAGCAAACGTTGTATATTAATTATACAAATCTCAATTAAAGAATACAAGCCTGACCTATATAATTGTCCAGAAAATTTGGATTTTTATTAGAACTACATTTTTGTTATGATGCAGGTACTTTGTCAGACACAAGACAATTTTTTTTATGTTGCATTTGTAAAATAAATTGTGCACCGAATACGTCGTGTGCCATCAATCACCAATTCGTAAAATGTCCAAATTACCTTAAATAGTGTTGTAAATTGAGTAAAAACTGCTGTCATTGCAGAGCTATGCATCGTTATAAGTTTCACTTGTAAACATATACCGTGGATATTATTAGGCTTCCATAGTGTTAAAGAGGACATTATTTTTTTAGGAAACAGGCCAAAAGTACCTTCTTGTGCGGCAGCGGGATGTCACTGCATGCTCCCACATGCAATGGACAGAGGCGGCTTCGCACAGGTGGGCAGTTCTAAACAGCCACCGGGCGTGAAGCATCACGTTTGCTTCGAAAGGAAACCTCAAGCCTGACTTAGGAACGTCACCAAAGTCCCTACAGGCAGCCAGCCCAACCACCACCTCCCCCGTGGTGGCGGCAAGTGCCTACGTGAGGAGGGCCACGGTCTGTGAGCATTGAGACTCTGTTCCCTTGATGGGTGCTCAATTGGGAATATAGCACTGTACGTTCCCAGCCGTTACCACGATAACTGTAAATAACTCTGCAGCAAAATAATAACATAGACTAATAGGCGAGTGGTGTTGGAGTTGATCAGTGCGATTGATTGACGATCTGAAGTTGGCAGTTGAAATCACAGTCGAGGACTATCATATGTACATCATTTATATATTTAAAAAAAAACATCTTATAGAATGTGATATGTATTTCTGGAAAAAACACATAACAAGCTCATGACCTCAGATGGAGTCAAAGCAGGCAGGGGTTCCCCACAAGTGCGCGCATTAGGGACTTTACTGAACATCAAATTATTAAATAACAGCTATTTTCCAGCCACACATGCTGCATAATTATATATACGTGCACGTATACAATAAAGTGGCTTTCCACTCAAACAAAAACAAAAGTGAAAGGTCAACCACTACTGCACACCAATAGGTGCTTTCTGGGTGATATGGTTTGAGGCCCACTGTGCGTGTCAATGCCCCCATTGGTATCCACGTGTTTGTCACAGCCTTTGATATACTGTATGTACTCATCGGCACACGTGGTTTTCCAATGCAATAATGGCGCAGAGCTAATTCACCAAAAGCTCCTGCAAATCCACTATTCTGAGGTCACACCACGTTCCAGAGTCGCTGTGTCCATGAGCGAAAATCGGCGTACGTGGGTGATGGGCGCAAACCTATACGCCTGTGTACACGTGTCTTGAGCACAGCCTGTTAAGCGATGAAAACACGTCTGTACAAAACATTACCACCTTATTCGGTATTACGTCCCTGCAATACCGTTGCCTACGGAATTGTTTTTGTCTGCCTTGTCCTGTTTATAATTGGCTGCAAAAACTAGGGCAATATCTGCTTGTAGTTGAAAATCTTTCATTTTCAACTGTATTATGTTGTACTGCACAGGACTGTATATTCAACGGTGATGTCATTGGTTGGATGAGGTTTTATCACAACACGAAAATACATTTGAATCAAATAAGACGTTTTCACGTGAATGCATTGCTGCATAAAAATGGATGAATCAATATTTGTCATATTGTCTTGCTCGAATTTACCTTAAACATTTTCGTAGGCCGAGCAGGTGCATTTTGTTGCCTAGATGTCCTCCTGTCTGAACTAAATTATCATCTTTAGCTGGGTCGTTCAGACGAGAGGCGAGGGGCGGCAAAATCACGCCTTGGCCCTTCCCACGTTGAACTCTCATGCATAGCAAGGACGGTGATTGCAACTGCTTCAAGTGCAATGAGCGTTGCAAAACAGAAGCGACGCTGCTGCATGCCTGAACGCATGACTTTGCGCAACTTGAGTACTGTAACTGAACTGTTGGGTGGATCTAGAACGTGCGTTTCCACATTGAAGATAACAAAAAAATAGGTCACGATTAAGGCGGGTGCATTTAATGCTGCCACATGCCACGGTCAACGCTGACATCTACATTTTTCCACGGTGGACTTCAATTAGTCAGCCAAAGTAATGGGGACACGGTGATAATATAAATAGCTTCTGCAAGCTATGAGACGTCAATGGCACATTCACAATATGACAATATTAAGTTCCAGCAATCTTACGATTGAAGTGAATTGAACGCATTTTAGAAATAACACACGAGTATCACGTGTGTACAACACCCCGTTCCATAACGGCAATATTATATAGGACATCAATTCTTTCAGTTGCCTACCACTGCTCAGCCGCTCTATCACCCGCTGCTTTGGGTAGTCATCACATTATTATTAACAGTTACAACCTTAGCGCTGCATATATTGATGCATCGATGGATTGAATACTGTACCAAAGGCACTGTAAAAACGATTAAACTACCGTATAAACGCCTAGATTATAGTTCAAAATTTATACGGTATATCACACCACTTTAAAAGCTGTGTGTGGTGGCGGGAAGGGATAGTGCATCGCAAAAAATTTTAATCCCAAATCCAATTGGCACCGAGGTAGCCAGCATGTGGATTCGTGACCCCGTCTGTGGACATTTTTAAATGATATACCTCGTACGCGTGAGTTTACACCGAAAACCTCGGTCCTCCTTCCATTAGACAAACTCTTTGGACACTTACCAAACCTCCCAATGCACGACTCCCCTAAACGTCTTCAGGCTCAGGTTTGTTTTCTGACACCGCAGAAATATTTTACTTCTAAACCTCTGCATCAATGTACAAGACCCTAGCATTTCGCTATACAATATATACAAAGAAACAGTACAATCACTTGATAAATTATTACCTAATATATAATCGTGGCGCACTACTTCCTAAAGCCCCTTGCAGGGTATAAACCACTGACATCAATATATAAACCCCATCATCTGACCCTTGTGTAAATCCACCGGTGCATGATGGTCTCACCCGCGCCGTGCGGGTCGCGGGTTTAACGTGGCCATACTTCACCACGTTGGTCAGCCGGTTCTGCACGTGTGCAAATATCATCACTGTAAACCACACACCAAATACTGTACATTAAATGAAACGGAAATGAAACACTCCCGAACTGATTCGCGCATGCGCACTACACACCCCCCCCCCGTCACCCGCTACCTCCCCACCCCCGCCGCGGCCCCCACCCCCGGCACGCACGCGCCCTCCGCGTCGCCGCGCTCCCACTGGCCGCGACGCATCACGTGTGGCGCGGCGCCCGTCCATGCCATTGGCTGGGGGACGCGGCGGCGCAGCGCGCGCACGGCGGCGGGGGGGGGTGCGGGCGCCATGTTGACGAAGGGGGGGATCAGGAGAGCGAGGGGGGGGGGGCGCACGCACGAGACCCATCGCACGCACGCGCCCGCTCACGCACGCGCCCGCTCACGCACACTCGCCCCCGCCGGCCTCGCACTTCCCCCTACCCAGCCCCACCCCTCACGCTCCCTTCACTCATTGTCGAACTGGCGCCTGCCTGCTCCTCCTGAGCGCCGAACGAATTATTTGTTTTTCCCTAAGGGGAAAAAAAAATCCAAACACAAATCCGAGCCGCACTTACCGCGTCGAAGGGCAAACGGTGCGCGGCGAGTAGCATAAGAGGCGGCGCGCGCGCTGAGATTGGTGCCTCTCGGCGCGGATTGACATCTCCCATCGGCCGCGGCAACTTAACGAACGCGAGGCGGGCTACGTCGCTGCCCGCGGTGACGTCACCGGCCGTGCGGGTGACGTCAACGGTGAGGAGGGCGGAGCCGGGGCGCGTGACGTCACGGGATAGGCGGGCCCCCGTGCCTGTGCGTGATTCGTTCGCGGCGCTGTTGCGCGTGACGTCGCGGTGGGGTGGGCGGGACCCGGCGCCCGTGACGTCGAGGGGAGGGCGAGGCCCCGAGCCCGTGTCGGACGTCGCGGAGAAGGGGGCGGGGCGGGGGTTAATTGCGCGTGACGTCACGGGGGGGGTGAGGGTTTTAAATAAACGGGAACATTTTGATTTAAAGCTTTCGTGACTGCAGTAATTCATATTCTTAGTTCTTTCGGTAAAGTCACGTTGAAGGGAAACAGTAAAATAACAAAATATATTTTAAAAAATGGAACTTTTGGAATGGAACTTTCTACAAACAAACTGAGGGCACCCCAATGGGCCCCCCCCCCTATCTCCGGTTATAGCTAACATTTTCATGGAGAAATTTGAGACTGACGCCATCCAGACTGCCACTCTGCGCCCAACCTTATGGAAGAGGTACGTGGATGACACTTTTGTCATCTGGCCACATGGCCGGCCTGCTCTAGACCAATTCTTCGACCACATCAATTCCATACACCCAGCCATCAGATTTACCATGGAAGTCGAAAAAGATGGCAAGCTACCTTTTTTGGATGTCCTAATTAAAAAGAGACCTGATGGTTCAATGAGCCACTCTGTCTACAGGAAAGCTACCCATACGGATGCTTATCTGAAACCGGATTCCCACCACCATCCATCACAGAAGAATTCTCTCATCAAGACTCTGTATCATAGAGCCCAATGCATATCCGACCAGGAACACATAGGCAGTGAACTCAAGCACGTACACCAAGCTCTTAAGGCTAATGGTTACTCCGACTATACAATCTGCAAAGCTATCACTCAAACCATGAAGAAGGACCCTCTTGAGGAGCCTTTCAAAACCATCACTTTACCCTACATTGCGGGGATCACAAAAAAGATCTCCAAAATCTTGAATAAACACAAGATCGAGGTCCGTTTCAACACATTACATAAAATCCGTGATCTGGTTCCGTCTGTAAAGGATGTGATTCCGGACATACAATACCCTGGTGTCTACAAACTAAGTTGCCTCTGTGGTAGTAGTTACATTGGAGAAACCAAACGCCATGTCTCGGACCGCATTCGTGAACACAAAGCAGACCTTAAACACGGTAGGACCAACACCTCGGCCGTGGCAGATCATCGTTATAATTCAGTAGGCTCACATGACATTGACTTTTCCAAGACAGAGGTTCTTTGTAAGCCATCTGGCTACCATGAGAGATTCGTTCATGAGGCTATCCACATATACAAGCACAAAGACAATTTCAACCGAGAAGATGGATTCTGGCTTAGCAATCATTGGAAAGATTTGATAAACCATTTCAGGTCTTAATTGATTGTTCACGCTTACAGTGGCTTTCAGACAGCATACATTAAATTTTTCGTCTCCCCCCTCCTCTTTTCAGAACATAGATGGACTAGTCCTTCTAAATAAACTGACAAATCGCTGTGCGCGGCGCTGACGTTTTTTTTATACATAAATACACCGTTTAAAAATAAATAAATTTATGCAAACCGATACACCTGATGACAACCGTTTGTGTTATGGTCGAAACGTCGTGAGAATTTTTATTGTTTTTATATATATTTTTTATTATTTTATTGTTTCCCTTCAACGTGACTTTACCGAAAGAGCTAAGAATATAAACGGGGACATTCTTGGTTCTTTCGGTAAAGTCACGTAGAAGGGAAACAATAAAATAATAAAAATATAAAACAATAAAATTCTCACGACGTTTCGACTGCAACACAAGCAATCATCATCAGGTGTGAAAACCACAACAAGAAAATTTGAAAAAAGTGGCGGTTTTTTAACGTTGGTACCACGGAGAGCGATTTGGCAGTTATTCAGGTGGACGAGTCCATCTATGTTCGGAAAAGAGGAGGGGGGAGACGAAAATAATGGATGCGGTCTGAAAGCCACCTTAAGCGTGATCAATCAAGACCCGAAATGGTTTATCAAATTCTTCCAATGATTGGTAAGCCAGAATCCATCTTCTCGGTTGAAATTGTCTCTGTGTTTGTATATGTGGATAGCCTCATGAGCGAATCGCTCCCCGTGGTGCTAACGTTAAAAAACCGCCACTTTTTTCAAACTTTCTTGCTGTGGTTTTCACACCTGATGATGATTGCTTGTGTTGCAGTCGAAACGTCATGATAATTTTATTGTTTTATATTTTTATTATTTTATTGTTTCCCTTCTACGTGGTGACTTTACCGAAAGAAACAAGAATATGAATCCCTGCAGTCACGAAAGCTTTAAATCAAAAATTAAAACGGGGACATTTGAAGTCGATGAGCAACGCGAAGTGACAACAGCAGTGGGCAGTGCAGCGCAGGGTTAATTGTTGCACAGTACCGCACCATTAAAACTATGCTCCCAGGTCAATGCTCCCCCACCTTCGTCAATCACGCACTTACCGGCTTGGTCACGTACGGGTCAAATAACCCCCATAAGGCTGTTGTTTATTATTGCATGGTGGGTCACCCATCACCCCCTTCACTATCCAGGCTCAGAGTGGTCTTCTGAGTTTTCGGGCGCGCGTTCCTAGCGATTTGATCTCTCCTTATTGAGAGGTTGTGACGAGAGGGGCTGTCATTGAGTGTGATGGTGGCGAGAAATCTCGCCCGGTATACAGGTTCATTTCATTGATTTGGTATAACCCTGTGAGCCATGCGGCTCTTGACTCGGGTGCAAACGCAACAAACAAAAACATAAACAAGAAAACATCTTGTGACCGGTGGTGGTCGAGACTAATACAGGTGATCGTGAATGCGATTCCGACCCTGACGCCTGCTGTATTTTTGAGTTTGCTATTATTTGTGGCCAGGTCGATTCTGAAAAAGAGCTACATAGCTCTAGTGGGCCCTTACCTGGTAAAATAAAAAGTTTAGTTTTCGTCATTAACGAACGTGGATAGTTTGTGAGAGTGACCAGCAGGTGCCGTGAGGCCAGCGCCGATAAAAAAAATGCCATTCATGACTGTGACGCTCAAGTGTCAGCTTTATCGAGACTTTTTTTTCCCACTGTTGGATGGAGGTCAATAAATAACAATTATTCGAGTGAAAAAGCAAATTGGAAATCCAAATATTGTATTACGACGGAGTAATAAGCTAACAGTGAACAAAGCAAATCACGTACAAGTTCGCTGAATGAAAGGAAATTATTCTTGAAGAATCGCAAATGGGAAAAAACAGCAGAATATGCACTCCTATGGCAAGTGTTAAAGGGGGTTAGGGATCGAAATTATTAAAGCGGCAAAAGACGGCAGGATGGAGGGCATTTTGGTAAACTGAATTTGATCATGAAAATCCCAGTACACTCGTGCCTGAAAAATAAACTAGTTTTTAAGAATTCCATATCACCCGCTATCATTTGTTGTTTGTGCTTCACTGCCTACGCAATGTCACCAAATAATTATAAATGACATCCGCATCTGGGCGAATGCACGTTAGGGGCAACATATTGATTGTTGTGGTAAGTTTGGGCTTGGGCAGGTTAGGGGCAACATATTGATTGTTGTGGTAAGTTTGGGGTTGGGCAGGTTAGGGACAATTTATTGATTGTTGTGGTAGGTTTGGGCTTGGGCAGGTTAGGGACAACTTATTGATTAAATTTTGATTTAAAGCTTTCGTGACTGCAGTAATTCATATTCTTAGTTTTTTCGGTAAAGTCACGTTGAAGAGACTTTACCGAAAAAACTAAGAATAACTTATTGATTGTTCTTGATTTGAAGCTTTCGTGACTGCAGGAATCCATACTCTTTGGTTCTTTCGGTAAAGAGTATATTGATTGTTGTAGTAAGTGTGGGCTTGAGCAGGACACGCCATGGCTAGAAGGGACGATGACCGGTGGTGGTCGAGACTAATGATTGAGTGGCAGTCAAATGCAGAGCCCACGCCCAGAGATTAGAACCATGAGATAAGCTCATTTGCAGGTGCTTGATGGACCCGATGGAGGCCTTTATCTAGCAGTGAATAGATCATGGCAGATGATGATTAAGATGATTGCCCTGCTAGCGTGGATGTGTAGGCCCATCTCTAACTCCCACACCATCCGTAAACCGTGCGAGTCACATGCATATGAGATGCTGATGTTGCTTTTTGATAATGCATGCACATAATAACGAAGAGATAATTATGATATTTTTTTACATTTCTTAATTTAATTATTGATAAGGAACCCCCTTCTCAGTTTTAAAGGTGACCGGAGTCAGGGCGCTCGGCAAGGACAGGGCGCTGGGCTGGTACCGCTGAGATCCTGGGTTCAAGGTCATGTAGCTGCCCATGGTTTAATCGGGCTCTCAAGTGTCGTGAGTTGATGGTCTCAGTCTGATCACCAATGACTGGACACAAACATATACACCTACTTACATTGGTTCTGTACGTACAGAACCTCAATTCCAGCTATGAGAATTACAAATGTCAGATTGACTGCCATGTTAAAAATATTCGGCGTTTTAATTTCTCACTCGATATTTTCTATAACTCTGCTGCGTTGGCTTGGAATTATGAATGATCAGCCTCCGGAATTGTTACAAATAAAGTGGAAAGTACCACCGATTCATAATAACCATTTATTATTGTACACTGTGCCACTCTGATTCTACGATAGCACAATTTGATAAGGACAAAATAAGGCGAGATGGTCGTGGTGTGCCAAACGAATTCCCGATACAGCATTCCAAACCGTTCGCGTTCCAAGTTAAGCCCTGGTAATATGATCTCAAACAGGTCCCTGCAGGGTGGGCTGGTAGGACAAGTCTCTGCGCTGTCTATTGCTGATTTTACACACAACAGCACGAGATTTCACTTCGTTAAAGTATTGAAAGGGGACGGACGGACGGACACATTAATCTATTGCAGGCTGGTACACTCAGTTTACAACTTCGTTCCTACCAGTATAATATATCAGGTAAAGTAGGAAAATGCTGCCCTCTGCTGTGTAGGCCAGGTCCTGCGGACATATCCGGCTGAAATCAAGCGACATGTCTGGGTTACGCAATTGGCGACGAAATTTTGTGATATGACACCTAAGGTCACGGATTATATAAACGTTGCGTAACGTTTCTGAAAAGTAGATTGTGTACTGGGTTCGACTTGCACCACGTGCAATGCAGGTTTTGAATAGACCCGACAGCAAGTTTGTTCAATTGTCAGTTGTTCTGCAATAGATGTTGCTTCACCTCACTCCGTCAAGATATACAAGGGCACGTGGGTTACAGGTTTGCTAACACACCCAAAGCGCAGCTACCTCACTTACTATATCCATCATCGCTGGATTGCAAACAATTTCTGATTGGGGTGACAAAAGCACGTTCAATCTCGACTAAAAACAACAACCAAATAAGTGACAATATCACGTTGTTCCCCGCGTTGTATTGAACGATATTGTTATCGATAGTAAAACTATTTGATTGGCACAACAATGTCATCTGAGCTGTAATGGAATGGCTATGTTACTAATCTGACTCAGGAGGAAGTGTGGTATCACCGCCGGCGCTACCCTCTCCTCGCACCCCCCCTCCCCACCACGCACGCCCCACTAAACACTCACATGCACCCCCGTAGGGTCTCGAGGAGGGATCACGTGGTACGATGGGTTTTCACCCGAGGACCCCACTAGCAGGGACGTTCCACAAATTTCCCCAGACCAGGAAATTGGCTGAGCCCCCCAGACCGGATTACATGGCGGCCCCCCCAAAAAGGGGACATAGAGCTTTACAGACCGGCCGCGATGAAGCATTCACAACACGGGGGGATGGGACCTTCAGCCAGCACCCAGCGGCAGGGTAAACAGTGGGGTGGGAGGGAAAAGCCCCTAGGCAGATAAGAGTTGATTTAACCTTCTTTGGTTCTTTCGGTAAAGTCACGTAGAATGAGAATAAAATAATAAATTGATAAAATAAAATAACACAATAATATTCTCACGACGTTTCGGCCACAACACAAGCGGCCTTCATCAGGTGAAGGGGGCGAGACTGTCTGGTAGGACAGCGCTGGAGTTGATTTAAGTTGGAGGGGATTATCGGTGAGTCAACGGCGAGGAACGCAGGTACAGAGACAATGGGAAGGGGGGGATGACGCGACCCCCCCCCCCCCCAACGGCCAGAGCGCTCAAAACAGCCGTAAAAGAGGATTCGATTGGATGCGCAGGATGACGTCATATGACCCGAGGGTTAAGGGGCTTTGGAGACATAAGGGGACCGGAGGGGCGGATTGAATCAGAGTTCTTCTGGAGTGGCGGAGAATACCAGCCGCCCTCAGCGTCCGTGGGACGCCTGCACGGTGCAGCTGAAAACGATTGCCCAGGCAAAGTCTCCGAGGCGGGCATCTTCCCCAACCCCCATCGTGCAGCTGTAAAGGTGGGTCAGTACGGGGGGGGGGGGCAATTCAGCCCAGCTCGCAGTCAGCTCGAGCTTGCAGGATAGACGCACTCTGCGACGGCCAGGTGATAGGAGGTTAGGCACTGTCCGAAGGGTGCTGGTTGGAGGCGGCCATAAAAAGGTTTCCCTATCCGCTCCGGGAAATAAATCTTAGCATAGACTGACGTTTGACGCATGGTACATGTGTGCGTGTGAAGAGCGGTGGGACAGCGATCGGCGTACGGCGGTGTGTGGACGACTATAAATCAGTGTGGGTGTGACGCACGCGCATATTAAAATATCAACGGTGGCCCGCGCCGGCGCGTGTCTGTGCGTGCACTGCCGTGTTAACGGTGAGACACACGCGAGTGTCTCGTGTGTCTATGTGTGCACCACAGTGTTAACGGTGAGACATACGTGGGTGTCACTAGTGTCTGTGTGTCTCACCGCAGTGTTAACGGTGTGTCTCACCGCAGTGTTAACGGTGAGACACACGTGAGTGTCACGTGTGTCTGTGTGTCTCACCGCAGTGTTAACGGTGAGACACACGTGAGTGTCACGTGTGTCTGTGTGCACACCGCGGTGTTAACGGTGAGACACACACAGACACACGTGAGTGTCACGTGTGTCTGTGCGTGCACCACAGTGTTAACGGTGAGACACACGTGAGTGTCACTAGTGTGTCTGTGTGCACCACAGTGTTAACGGTGAGACACACGCGAGTGTCACGTGTGTCTGTGTGTGCACCACAGTGTTAACGGTGAGACACACGTGGGTGTCACTAGTGTCTGTGCGTGCACCACAGTGTTAACGGTGAGACACACGTGTCACTAGTGTCTGTGTGTGTCACACCGCAGTGTTAACGGTGAGACACAAGAGTGTCACTAGTGTCTGTGTGTGCACCACAGTGTTAATGGTGAGACACACGTGAGTGTCACGTGTGAGTGTCACTAGTGTCTATGGGCGCACCGCAGTGTTAACGGTGAGACACGCGCGACACAACGGCTAAGTGGAAATTATTAAATTTTTATTTAAAGCTTTCGTGACTGCAGTAATTCATATTCTTAGCTCTTTCGGTAAAGTCACGTTGAAGGGAAACTAAAATAATAAAATATATCTTTTATTGTTTCCCTTCAACGTGACTTTACCGAAAGAGCTAAGAATATGGAAATTATTAATTAAACCCCACAGAGCGGCGAGTCAAACAATTACGTAATCCACGCGGTTGGGAAGCATCAGTGGGGGGGGGGGGGCACGCGGCGCGTAATCAGCCCCTAGGCGGTGTCGGCAGCCGCTGGCTATGTCGGTCCGAGAGGACCCTGGGGCGGGGGGGGGGGTCACCCGATCGGTGGGGTGGGGGGCACGAGCGACACAAACGCGGAGGGGACGGGGGGGGGGAGGAGGCAAACGCCCCCCCACCACCGCGCGAGGAGGGGGAGGAGGTGAGTGACCCCCCCCCCAAATGGCGGGTGGGGGGGAGGGCATTAGCCCCCACCAAGTAGACGTGGCGCCCCCACCCCCGCTCGTGGTGGGGGAGGGGGTATCTGCCCCCACATAGTGGGGAGTGGGGGGGGGGCATTAGCCCCCACAGAAGCAAAGACGCGTGGTTTTATTTTCTGTGACAAAGCCTCAGCGATTACGACTGTCGCTATACACGGAGCACATAGTCCTACCTCACAGTAAGTCACCGGTGGCCAGTCGCCTCCTTATCGCTCTTCCATCGCTACTTCCGACTCTTTGGTCTCGTTGCCATATGGTAGCGCGTTTCCCTGCTTGTTGTAGAGGTTCACGGTTCGAATTCAGCTGCGGTGTAAATTACCATGAATATGCATCGTATGTTTCACGGAGGGACGTTAAAGATCCCTTGACGTAATTCCCGAGACAAGGTGATTGTGTACCGGCATTCAAAATGTGCACCGCAAATTAATCAATTTGAATTACAGTATACACATACACCAGTAACCACCACCCCCTACGAGCAGACTAACGTCACTTTTGAAAAAGTGACGATATCCTGTTCTCGAGTTCTCGCCCGGATAAACATAAAATAAACTAAAACTAAACTTACTTGCTTGAAGTTAGAACACGTTCCGCTTCTTCTCTCGCATAGTTCGACTTTGGAATTCCCTCCCAGCATTTGATCTTTTCCACAAGTGTTTAAAATACAATAAATAACCTTGCTCAACTCAATGAACCTGTTAAATTGCTGTTTTGTGCCTGTGCTTAGCCACTGTGGTTTAAACAAAAAACATCAGATGTCCCCGTGGCTTCCTGCCAGAATGTATGCCCGACGTCACGCCCCAAATTTTGCTCTATTATAAAGATTACTCGTTAATTACTCAATTGGGAGAATACACAGCAACATCACCCCCTGCTGCGAAACTACTGCAGATTACGTCTTCGTGATAACGTTTGCTCTCGAAGGATGGCGTGAATATACACGATTTGATTTAATTTTTCATAGGATCCCCCCAGGACCAAAAAAAAACTACCCCAAATGCAATGCTTTGCCACGTTCAACTCAGCGAAGAATTATTGCACACTTTAACAAATCCCTGGTTCCTGTTTTAAAAAAAAAAACACGCACGTGTCATGGTTCTGTTAAAAATGACTCTCTCAATACGGTCGTGGCGACGTCGGCATCAACTCGACATCTCCCCTCACAACACACACAAATGTCTTCTTCCATCACCTCCATTGGCATTGCCCCCTGAATTAAGGGCCACAGGTGGTAGAAACTAAAGCATGCTTGGCAAAGATCTTGATGTCAGGGACATGGTGTGTAGCGTTCGCATGGACAAGCACACGCGTCTCACCGGGAATAAGCGTGACACTGACGGCCGGGCGGGGGGGGGGAGAGGTATTACGCAACTAATGGTCATCGCATATAATACCACCGTTCTACACAATCATTCATTCGCGCGTCAGCAGTGAGCCGTGAAAGACGCTTCGGTGGAAGGAAGGAAAAAAAAAGGCTGGCGATTCGTCAGAGTTGTTGCTTGTTATGGGCGGCGTTGGTTGGACGCGGGGCGTGTTGACACGCAGGACATTCGATGAACACTGATTTAGAGCGACCTAACGAATCTGTTTCGCATCGTCATGAATATCTAGACACACACACAGAGAGGCAACATTTCACGACTTGCTCCGATTAGCACGGTCGGCTTACGTACGGGTTCGCGATAAGTTCCAAAGATATACACAGGCAGCGCACACGTGCGCCACCCGTCGCGTTCGGCAGCGATGAATTTCGACGACGTTCTCAAGAAGATCGGAGGCTTCGGAAAGTTCCAGATGATTTTGTACACGTGGATCTGCCTGCCGCATATCTCCATCGCGATGCACATGCTCGTGTCGGTGTTCGCGGGCGCCACCCCGGCACACTTCTGCCGCGACCCCCCCGGGGGCCACGCTCCGGTGCCCTCGGCCACCACCGCTCCCCCCACGGCCGGGGAGTCGGCAGCTGCCAACGGGACGGAGCGGCCGCGGTGCGGCAGCCGCCTGAACGAGAGCGGGTGGCAGCCATGCGCCACGGGGTGGGATTACGACCGCAGCGTCTTCACCAGCACCGTGGTCACCGAGGTGAGTCGGCACGCAGGGAGCCTCCCGGAGCTCCATGAGCATCACTGTCATCTGCAGCAGCACCTGCTGTTGTAATACGATAAGGTAAAAGACTCGAAAGTGTGGCTTCCTGCTCAAAGGAACATTGAGGCGGTAATCGTCTTCTGTTTAATGCCCCTTCGAGTCAGTGACGGGAATTTCACATTGCTATGGAGGGGGGGGGGGGGGCGCACGCAATAGGTCAATCACTTATAACTTTCTTGACTGCAGGAATTCATATTCTTGGTTCTTTCGGTAAAGTCACGTAGATAGAAAATAAAATAAATTAAAAATAAAAGAACCAACTCCCCCACTTTGTGTCGAAAGCGCTCCAGAATGTTGCATTTTTAAAATCAATGCTTGTGAAAAAAACTTTAAGTGGAGACGTTGGTTATTTATTTCGCTATTTACCAACTATAATCACCCAGAAATGTCTGTCCGTCCCGCGCGTGACGTCACTCCACATGAGGCCCACCCTCCCTCATTAATATTCATGAGTCCCACCCTCCCTCATTAATATTCATGAGTGGGTGGATTTTTACACTCATGCAGAGGAAGGTCGAGCTGAATTAAATAATTTATTACGCAAAGCCGCTCCAAAAGTGACGTTTCTTTACAGAAAGTGACGGTAAAAAAGGCATCTACGCAGCAACAGTGCTACATTCGTGCGTGACGTCACTGCAAAAGAGCCCCCCCTTCATTTATCCTGGATTTTTCTGTTTGCGCGAAGTCACTTTAAGATATTTTCTTGTTCATGAAACTGAAACATTAATATTCATGCACGCGTGGAAATTTACACTGACGCACAAGGAGGTCGCGCACTCCACATGCCGCACCCCTCCACAATAACCATATACGGGTGACGTCACTCCACATGGGGCAAACCCCTCCCCCCTCATTAATAATCATGAGCTGAACACTTTTTCTATATTGAATATTTCAGATTTACTGCAATATACACCCGTCCTTGGATGGGCAAAAAAAGCGAGTTTATATTATTTTGGGTTGTATACTCCTGTGTTTACTACCATACAAAGCACACATTCAGCGCAATTTGGAATCCAACTGTTGTCAAAATCTGTGGTGGAGCACCCAGTTCCTCCCTCACTGCACCTGACAGCAGTACAACATACAAAACATACGTGTTCGCACTTACTGCGAGGAACTTAGTCACGCGTCAGCGATAAACGCAACTGCCCTGGCTCGCACAGGAGAAACCAAAACTGCGGATGGCACATCGCAAATACTGGCCGTCCCCGGGTTACAGAAGACCCGACTTACGGACACCCGGCTTACGGAAATCAGACTTACGGAAACCCGCCTTTACGGGAATGCTCCCATAAATCATGTACAAATAATAATTTAAATACCGTATGCGTAAATGTTTGCATTAGTTACGTAAGCGCAAATAGTTCAGCGCGGTGAGGTTGCGGAAGAATGCAGCGGAGCGAGGCGTAAGGTGGAACAGCTGCGTATTCCCGAATGGGGTGGTGTCCTGTAGAGTGTAGACCACTGTTACATTGTTACCCCCAGTAGACTCTTCTCCCCGCCACGTCGTCTCTTTTCCTTTTGCAGCATTACGTCATTGTTTGTTTTCTATTGTTCGTGATATTCATAAACAATTGGACACAGTACAGTATGGGTTCCATTAGTTGCGGCATGGGTAGAGTTTGGGTAGATATTCGATCAAATGAAAGAATCGTAGGAATTGCAGAGCATATGCACAGCGATAGTGGTAGAAAACAGACGGCAGCACGATACAGTACTGAGAGAAAACGGTAGGGGAGAGACAGCTATTCACAACTATGGCATTTGATGTTGATTTGGGGGGAAATTTGTTCAGTTTCCGACATACGGATCATTCGGGTTACGGATATTCCTCGGAAACCCAACGGTACACAAATACACACGCGGATGCAAGCAATACTATTGTCACCGAAGAATAATGAGAAACAACTGCGATCAAACTCTACACTAAATAAGTGGAAGGTGATGGGAGTAAATCTAAGGCGGATTTTTCCATGGTATTCGCAGGGACGTACATCGAGACCAAAATTCAACGCTCTTCGCAGCCTTTATGGCGTCAATCCACTCCTGGATCAATGTCTCCCCATGCAGTGTCGATCATGTGTGTGTGCGTGTGCATCCATCTCTGTGTTCCCCGCGTGTGCCTCCCGTTGCCTCGATGCCCCCCTGCACGTGCGCGTGCGTGCGCGTGTGTGTCCCTGTCACCCGTGTCGCTGGCAGTGGGACCTGGTCTGCACGAGAAGTTACCTCAATAACGTGGGCTCGTCCATCTTCATGCTGGGCCTGATGGTGGGGGCTCCCGTGCTTGGGACCATGGCTGACAAGTGTGTCTCACGTGGCCAGAACCGCGCACTCACAACGAGTCGCAGACACACAGCGCACGCACGCACACACGGGTCAAAGGTAATCTTCTTCTGGGGTCATTTCTCGGGTCCCGCGTGTGGAAGTGGTGCACACAGCAGCGAGCGGTCGCCGTTCCGAAGCGGTTGATGGAGCCACCACTGTTTTCTTTCTTGGTGGATCGATCAAAGCCATGCAGAGCTGTGTTCGGGCCCTCAATGGGGCTTTGATTAGGAACCTCAGCAACATAACTCCACAGTGACAATGTCAATAATTAACTGTCACAGACAGGCCAAACAGATTTCATCAATGTCATGGACAAATGGGTTTGTGCCAAACCCGTGGACAAATGTTTGTTGATTGCAAAGCATTTTTGTGTGATTCTACTCTTGCGTATGGCAGTGTTCGTGGACTAAATGCCAACGTCAAGGTCTGCGCGCCACGACGGGAGGTCTTCAGGAGTTTGTGTCGTTTTGGCTGTTCCTCCATTGAAGGAACACAGCATACAGTGGTTTACTATGAGGTCCATAGTGTTGGGTTGCATGGCCATAGTCGCTGGGGTTTGCCGTTTCGTGATAACCAACGATAATATCACAAATTAACTTTTATATACTACTAGCTGTACTACCCGGCTTCGCCCGGGACTTGGATCCACCACGCCCGGCCGCCTTTATCTCCCCAGTGGCGATGTTCACACACCATAGCAGTTACTCGTTTGAGGCTGAGTCGACCTAGGGGAGGCCCAGGAGCGGTTGAAATAAACGTCACTGGTGGTGGCCGTGAGCGGGAATCGAACTCGGGGAGTCGGGTTCATAGCGCGACGCGCTAACCACTACACTACAATGCGTTACGCCTCCACATGCGCGGGTCACGTGACAGATTTGACGTCACAGCTCACTTGCTGTGCAAAAAATATATGCATTATTGAGCTTCCTCCCCCCCAAAAAGTGTATTTTTATAATGTTTGCATGGTGTACCGTCTGGAAAGTACCCACATGGCAAATTTCCAGTTTGTTGCATGTCGGGAAGTATGCTAAACATTTTGAACAGACACACATATTCACAACTTTGCCATTTATATATATGGAGATATGCAGAAATCACTACCATTCAGGTTTTACTACCATGGGTGGACTCTGATCCATCGATGAAGCATGTTAATTTATCAACGTCGCTAATCACGTGTGCTTACTTACAGTGCAGTGTGCGAGGTGTGGAGCAGCTGGATTAGGGTAACGGAGATGGTTCTATTATTATATTCTTAGTTTTTTCGGTAAAGTCACGTTGAAGAGAAACAACAAAATAACAAAATATATATAAAACAATAAAAAATTCTCACGACGTTTCGACCATAACTCAAACGGTCATCATCAGGTGTGTCGGTTTGCATAAATTTATTTTGAAAACGGCATATTTATTTATTTATATATATAAAAATAACGTTTGCGTCACGCGCAACGATTGGCTGTTTGCCAGGACTAGTCCATCTATTTTTTGAAAAGAGGAGGGGGGAGACGAAATTTGTTTTTATGTATGCTGTCTGAAAGCCACTGTAAGCGTGAACAATCAATCAAGAACTGAAATGATTTATCAAATCTTTCCAATGATTGCTAAGATAGAATCCATCTTCTCGGTTGAAATTGTCTCTGTGTTTGTATATGTGGATAGCCTCATGAACGAATCTCTCATGGAAGCCAGATGGCTTACAAAGAACCTCCGTCTTGGAAAAGTCAATGGCATGTGAGCCTACTGAATTAGAACAATGATCTGCTACGGCCGAGGTGTTGGTCCTACCGTGTTTAAGGTCTGCTTTATGTTCACGAATGCGGTCCGAGATATGGCGTTTGGTTTCTCCTGTTGAGAGGAGATGCACGAGGTGATTACAGGGTGGTCGAGTATGGAAGGAAATGTGAAGGTGCTCGGTCAGCCACAGTGTGTTGGGGTGCTGTGACGCTGGCCATGGTCAAGCCCGGTTTATTTTATTGAACTAGGTGAGAGCTGAAGACGTAGGCTTTCGCGACCAATATCCATAATATAGGATTTGGTTTAGATCGCGTAAATATAAATGTGTCGTTAAACCAGCCACCACCCGACAAAGCCAATTAGTAAGGTTTGTATATGGAAGACTTTGAAGCAAAAGCAATAGCTTCAAGCACACTAAAACCCTCTGTTTGGTTTAGATATGTGGATGACACATTGGTGGTCTGGCCACACGGTAAAGATACACTTAAATCATTTCTAAATAATTTCAATTAGCAAAATCCATCCATAGATTTCACCGTGGAATTGGTGTCTGATAGAACTCTCCCATAAACCATTTGTGGATATTCTACTCGGGTGCAACCGAAACGGTAAAATATCAGTGCTTACCGAAGGAAAACGCACGCTGACGCCTATCTGAATGCAGTCACACCACCACCGCGCACAGAAAACCTTTCTCATCACGGCGCTCATACATCAGCCTAAGAAAGTGTCAGATGGTGAAAGTCTGAGGAGTGAGATTAAACATGTTAAACAAGCGCTGCAATTGAATGGGCTACAATGATGCACAAATCAAAAGGGGACTGAATGTCAAAACCAAATAAAATAGCACAAGCGTTGAACTGATCAAGCAATTACTTTTATTAAAATACCATACATTGTGGGAGTAACTGATTAACTGGCCAGATGTTTGGAAAAACAAAACATCCGAGTGAGATTTGGCACGGAACACAAAAAACGAATATCTGGTACGAAAGATGAATTACCAAAGCGATCAATAGAAGGTGTGTACCGGATAAATTGCTCCTGTGGCAAATGCTATGTTGGTCAGACAGGACGAATAATCAGCTTGAGACTAAAAGAACACCAAAGGAATATTAAATACTCCAAAATACAACTGTTGGCAGTGGCAGAACACGCGTGCCAACAAGGACACTCATTTGATTCTTATGTTGGAGTTCTGTGTTAGGACTGGCCAAGACTAATTAGAGAATATCGAAATTGAGAGAAATGTTAATAATTTTAACCGTTCTGATAGTTACAGGCTTAGTGCTGCTTGGAAGCGAATTATCAAGTATACACTGCTTAACTGCATGCCTATACAGATCACGATACGTCGATGGTAATAAACTGTAAACAGACATTAACAGCTATTGCGATTTATTGCACCCAAAAACGGTAGGCTGTATATGCATGGTGTGCATGCATAATATGCATGCATAATGTATGTTGATTATTCTATGAATAATGAAATCGGTAATGGATATGCATTGTAATTTATATGCACACATTAACCCCAGCCCCTCCCCCCGGCCTTTGCACCTGATTGGCTCACAAGTGACATCAGATTAATCCCACTATGTAAGACCGAAACAGGAAGATTTCTCCACAACTCTTGATATTGCCTGATGATGCTGGTTGTAATTACTGGCGAAAGGTCGTACTAGAATTGTAAATGCTGTGGGTTTACTCTCCAACTCATCGGTATGCTGTATTAGCAACGAATTGTCATGTTTTGTTTACGTGACAACCCTTACTAATTGGCTGTCAGATGGTGGCGGGTTTAACGACACATTTATATTTACTCAATCTAACCCCAAAACCTCTATTCAGGTGAGAGCTCAAGAAATCAAGGATAGTCGCCTTTGCAAAAGTGGCCAAAATGTAAAAAGTAAAACAATGTACAGCAGCAAGAAACCAAATAGAAAGCAGCACAAACACAACTATCACACGGGAAATAGAGAATACTGCACGAACAGAAATCAACATAAATCAGTGCTCGCTCGTTTCTCGGTCTGCTTGTCCTGGTGAAGGTAGCGGTGGCAGCTTGTTGAGTAGTGGCGATCCAGACCTCCCTTTCCCTGGCGACGTAGTCTAGCTAAATCGATGTGAAAACATTAATTCCCTGTAGCGTAGGTCGGTTTAGGCGGATAAGTTTTATACTCGCATTCTAGTACCATTACAATTAGGTTACAAAACCGTAAACAGTTATAGGGTTATTGCACGAAAATGTAATCCGACAACGATATAAAAGTCAAATGCAATTGCAAGTGAACCTGTCGTTATTCGAAGTCAACAGTTTTAGCATCAGATTCTTCTTTAGATCGGAGAGGAAGAAAGGGCATTCTTTGAGCGATCAAGTTCCAAATGTTTTGGTCGGGCATTAACAGATCGAGAATGAGTGAGATGACTTTATTGTCCACAGCAAAGTGTAGATTGTGTTTATATCGCTGCCTCCTGGCCAGTGACTCTGGCTCTGAGACCCTGACAAATCCTCCAGGGTTCGTGCATGGACACCTGGCTGGACATTCCTCCAGTGTTTACTGTCGCCTGGCATAGCTCGTGTTATGTTCGCCTCATACCCTTGCTCTTGTTGTGTTTCTCTGGAGTGGACTCGCTCGTTCGTGTTATGTTTACCCCATACCCCAGCTCTTGTTTGTTTTGTTTCTCTGTGGTGGTCCCATCCATATTTGTTGTAGAACGTGGTTTGCAAAGTTCAGCGTTTTTAGGGGGCAACTTGCATGAACGATGTTACGTAATATAATATTATTATTAACATTATTATATCTAACCTCTGGCTGACAGGAAAAAGCTGAAAAAAAATCAATATATTATTTTGAATGAACGTGTGCACCGTTGTATACATTCTCTGAGACAATAGTTTTAACTTCTACACGTGTGACATGTATTGTCAGGTAGGAACACCCTGAGACAGGTCTCTTTTTGGAGAGACATGGTTTGCAAATTAACAATGCACGGTCCAAAACACGCACGATAATCATTGACCGTAGCTGTGGAGAATATAAGGAGCGAATTAAATAAGCCTGCTCCACAGGTGCCGAGTTCACAGTGCAGCGCGCTATCCGCCGTGCCACTGTTCCACCCTCCCATAAAACGCAGGGATCAAATTAAGCCATTCTCACGCACGAGGTTCGATGCGTGATTCGCGCGAGCTCGAGAATCATTCGTTTAGCAAGTGCTTAATCTCCGAGGCATCCAATCGTGCTCTCGTCGGTTCTCGTAGAGACTTCCGCAAAACTCCGTGAACCGGCCATCAACAATATGCGACACTGTTTGTGCAGTGCCCCGGCTGGAGTTTGGGTTACCACAAAGACCTGAAACGGCGGTGGTTGACTTGATCACTTGTACGTAGAACTTCTTTCACACCGTACGTAGCTAGTGGTGCTAATCGACTTAAAACTGTGATGTATCGTTGCAGGTACGGCCGTAAGTCCGTCATCCTCGTCTCGATGGCAATTCAGACGGCCTTCGGCCTCGGGGCGGCGTTCGCGCCCAACTTCGTGATGTACGCCTTGGCCCGTTTCATGGTCGGAGTCGCCATCTCGGGCGTCATCATGAACGCCTTCGTGTTGGGTGAGCCTCGCTTGGGGAAGGAGGGGCGTCGTTAATGGGCGGCAGTGGGGGGAGCAGACCCGCTCCTAAACTTTACAAAATACATGGCCGACATTAAGCCATGGTCAGGTGTCTGGAAGCAGATATAAACTAAACAAACATTTTTTTTAGCAGGTAAGGCCCATTGCGATAGAAAACTCTTGTTCAGTATCGACCTGGCCACAAGTGATAGCCCAACAAAGTGGCATATCATGTGGACATTTATAGTAGCAGCCAAATAATATAAACGCATGTATCTAAAGGTGGAGGGAAAAACCGGAGGATGCGGAGACAAATCCACGTATCTACACGGAGAACATGTAAATTCCAGGCAAGGTAGTTCACATCTCGCCACTGTGGCGGCCTTAAGTTCGTGCCAGATTAATGTAGAGACATTAATGGAACACCTATTTTTAACAACGGTCAGAAAATATGACTGCAGACCTCAGGTTTGGTTCCTTTAACCAGAGTCTTAAATCACCCAGAGATGCTAGACTTAGTAACACATTGGGAGCTTAGTAACACATGGGCCAGGAACATGGACGCTGACAAAATATAATGGGAAAATATAAATAAATCCTTCGAAAGAAGCATGTAGAGATTAATGCTTGGAATTACACTGAAAAAAATAATAAGCACATTGATCGGGGAAGAAATGTAAAATCGGAGACAGAGATTACATCAGAGATAACATCGTCATCCGCTCAGCCGACAAGGGCAATGCCACAGTTATCATGAACAAACCCACATACAAAAACAAAATTAAGGACCTACTTAATGATGGTAGCTACACCAAAATTAAAAGATTCCACCAACGGCCTCTTTACGAAAACCAACAATATCATCACTGATTCGACATCTTTGATCAAACCAACCAAGCGGTTTTCCTTAAAACCCTCTGCTGCTAGACCACCCATATTTTACGGCTTACCAAAAATCCATAAATTAGGGACACCCCTTCGTCTTATCATCTCCACCATTGACTCACCCACCTACAAACTGGCCCGATTTCTGTCTGAGACCTTCCAAACATTCACTGGTAAGACCACCTCAGCTGTACTCAACTCAGCTCACTTGATATCTTTAATTAAGGACATCTCACTATCTCCAGGTGATTTGCTCGTTAGTTTCGATGTGGTCTCTTTGTTTACCAAAGTTCCTGTGCCTGACACCATTGCAATCATTGAAGATTTGGTCCAACAAGGACTGAATGCTGATGTACCGGCCCTGGTGAGACACTGCCTCACCAACACTGACTTCACCTGGAATGGGACATTCTACAAACAAGTTGAAGGTACCCCAATGGGTTCTTTCTTATCTCCAGTTGTAGCCAATGTCTTCATGGAAATTTTTTAGACAGATGCTATCCAGAAGAGGTACGTGGATGACATGTTCGTCATCTGGCCACATGGCCGACCAGCTCTGAACCAATTCCTCAACCACATCAATTCCATACACCCAGCCATCAAATTCACCATGGAGGTGGAAAAGGATGGAAAGTTACCATTCTTGGATGTTTTAATCGAAAAGAGACCAGATGTCTCAAAGGGACACGCTGTCTACAGGAAAGCCACCCATATGGATGCCTACCTAAAACCTGACTGCCACCACCATCCATCACAGAAGAATTCCCTCATGAAGACTCTACACCATAGAGCTCGATGAATTTCCGACCATCATCACCTAGCCAGTGAACTGGAACACGTACATCAAGTTCTCAAGGTGAATGGATATTCAGACTCCACAATCCGTAAAGCTATCACCCCAACCATTGGGAAAGAACCATCTGAAGACCCAATAAAAACCATCACCTTCCCATACATAGCAGGGGTCACTAAAAAGATTTCCAATATCATGAGCAAACACAACATCCGGGTTTGATTTAACACAGTACATACAATTTGGGATCTGATCCCATCTGTGAAGGATGTGATCTCTGACATGCAATACCCGGCGTCTACAAACTAAGCTGTGTCTGCGGCAGTAGTTACATTGGGGAAACGAAATTACATATCTCGGACCGCGTTGGTGAACATAAGGCAGATCTGAAACACGGTAGGACCAATACCTCGGCCATGGCTGATCATTGTTTGAATGCGGTGGGCTCACACGAAATTGATTTCTCTAAGACGAAGGTACTTTGCAAGCCCACTGGCTATCAACAAAGATTCGTTCATGAAGCCATCCACATATACAGACACAGACACAACTTCAATAGAGAAGATGGGTACAAACTGAGAAATCACTGGAAGGACGTTATTAACGAGTTTAAGTCATAATTGGCTATAATGTTCCCATGTTCCCATCCTTCCACCTTCCGATGTTAGTTGTGCTTTACGCCAATTTTAAACTTGCGCTTTCACAGCCGCTTTGCCCGCCGACCCCTTGGTTGCGGCTCTACGATCTACCATCAACTTGCTAATCTCTCTTTAACATGCTAATTTTCACCTGGCAGCCCTTTGATTGGTGGAAAACCAACCACCGTCGGGTTGGCTGCCCACCACTTACATTATCATTGGCTGCTAACATTTGGGCTACGCCCATTTCAAACCCTCATAAACAGTTTGCCTTGGTAGCTAACCCCCCTTTTCCTGCAGATGACCGCTTGTGTTGCGATAGAAACGTTGTAGTTTTTTGTTATTTTCTTTGAACCTATCTACGTGACTTTACCGAAAGACCCAAGAATACAGAGACATCAAATTGATGGTTAAGAAAGGTGAGCCATCGGAATAGCTAGAAGTGATATTGGCCGATGGACATGGCGGTGATGGAAGAGAAGTCAAAGGGGTAAATGTGCACTTGAGGGCAACTACTGCGAAGATGGAGCAATGAGATTGAGTTACGTAGAAGAATGAAATGGATTGTGGCATTGTAGGACTGTATGGGTTGGCCAGGGCATGGGAAAGCCCTTATTCAGCAGTTGATATACAATTGTTGATAATGAATGCCTGGGTAAATGGGACATTGCTTAATTGTACTCGGGAGATGATTCAAGGAAGTCAGGTCATACGTGCCTATCGAATCCACCACAATCTTAACTACCACCATTATCGACACTGCCACCACAATAATCACAACCACCAACATCATCACTCTCACCTTCATTATCACCACCACTACAATCAACATCGCCATCATTCATGAGCACCACCTTCAACGACTGTGTATGCAGCAGTTGACCCCAACGACTCGATGAACTCATTTATATTGTTCTATCGCTCTTCGCTTTTGTCTGCCTCGTTGGCACATCCACGCGTAACATTGGCACGCAATTTAAAATTGACGACAACAAGCGAAACATGCTTCTCGAGTCAACGCCTGATCGCTACCCGCTGCTGCTGCTGCTGCTGCCACCGCTGCCAGCCACGGAGTGGACGGGCATCGGCGAGCGCATGCTGGCCGGAATCGCCACTCAGCAGGCGTTCGGCGTGGGCTACATGCTGCTCGCACCCGTCGCCTACTTCATCCGCGACTGGCGCCAACTGCAGCTCGCCATCTCCATCCCCGAGATCCTCTTCATCGCCTACATCTGGTGAGGAGCAACGGCGGCACCGGCGGCGGCGGCGAGGCCCGTGCTTGTCACGGCGACGATGACCCCGGCAGGGAAAACGGCGGCGGCTGTCGCGCTGAACTTTGAATCGTGTGGTCGCGTGCGCCGTGACCTCGGTCGATCCTCGTTGCGCGAAATGACATTTGCTCGCGTGGTAATTACAACCCGCAATTCGTAACACGCGCATAATGCGCACACGTAACTACGTGGGTGCGGAGCTGAGCTCAGAGTTCCCCCATGCTCTCGTCAAAAGAGACGAGCCTCGCCGCTGCTGCTTAGGAACGGAGGGAGCGTCGCTGCTGTCTATTTGCAGAGGGATGGAGTTTCAGGCAACAGGTGCAGCAGCAAGCAGAGGAACGCCACTCGCCTAAGACGGTCATGGTTCTGGGGGCAGCGAGCAGCCTCTTGTGACGAGCTCCATCGTGGCCCCGCGACTCTCCGCAGTCCGCGGTGTAAGGAGACTGGTCAGATAACGGCCGTGAATGAGAGCTTGTCAACGCAGGACAGCAATTTGTATGCTCGATCGAGCATCCATTCATTTCAAACTAAACACTGTTCGGGAGTCGAGTGATTTTCTGCTCGACTGAGCATTGGAGCAGTGCCCGTCCCCTGCTGCACCTTTCTCTGGTGTCGGCAACTCTGTCTATAGCACATTCACTGTTGGCGTCGCCACAGAATGGTACTGAATGTTTTCAACCCCGGAGGAATGATGTGCTGTGTCAACTCTCAACACCAGGATTGGAACTCGCAAAAGCTTCCGAAGTGCGTGCCGCTCTCTGGTTTACTCATTACGAATGTAGATCTTTGGAAAGTAAAGCAACAGTTTGCAGGCATTTTGAAGGGATGTTGTCAAATAGTAAAGAAACGTCTTGGTCTTCAAGAGGGTCCTGCCATATTTTGACAGTCGGAGGGCAATGTGGCTGATGTGTGGAATCCCTGTTTAATAATTTGCAGGTCATTTTTAAGCGTGTACGTATGTTGAACTTCTTTCGCACCGTTTGTAGCTAACCGTGCTAATTGGAGATGCTGGGGGAATGTCCACAAACTAAACACAAAAAGCAACATCGGGATATTTGGTCAATACCAGTTTCATTCTGTCTATTCAGCTATGAGAGGAAACCCATCCAGAGCAGGGGGGGGGTGAGAATATACAAACTCTACAACCACAGGCGCCCAAGTCGGGTGTCGAACCCAGGGCATTGCTGCGAGGCGCGAGTGGTACCAGTGAATGTGGAAGTGAATGTGGTAGTGAACGTGGTAGTGAACGTAATAGTGAATGTGGTAGTGAATGTGGTAGTGAACGTGGTAGTGAACGTGATAGTGAATGTGGTAGTGAATGTGGTAGTGAACGTGATAGTGAACGTGATAGTGAATGTGGTAGTGAATGTGGTAGTGAACGTGGTAGTGCATGTGGTAGTGAATGTGGTAGTGAATGTGGAAGTGAACGTGATAGTGAATGTGATAGTGAATGTGATAGTGAATGTGATAGTGAATGCGGTAGTGAATGTGGTAGTGAACGTGGAAGTGAACGTGGAAGTGAACGTGGTAGTGAACGCGGTAGTGAACGCGGTAGTGAACGTGGTAGTGAATGTGATAGTGAACGTGGTAGTGAACGTGATAGTTACTGTGGTAGTGAATGTGATAGTGAATGTGGTAGTGAATGTGGAAGTGAATGTGGTAGTGAACGTGATAGTGAACGTGGTAGTAAATGTGGTAGTGAATGCGATAGTGAATGCGGTAGTGAATGTGGTAGTGAATGTGGTAGTGAACGTGATAGTGAACGTGGTAGTGAATGCGGTAGTGAACGTGGTAGTGAACGTGATAGTGAACGTGGAAGTGAACGTGGTAGTGAACGTGATAGTGAACGTGATAGTGAACGTGGTAGTGAACGTGATAGTGAACGTGGTAGTGAACGCGGTAGTGAACGTGGTAGTGAACGTGGAAGTGAATGTGATAGATAGTGAATGTGATAGATAGTGAACGTGGTAGTGAATGTGATAGTGAACGCGGTAGTGAACGCGGTAGTGAACGTGGAAGTGAACGCGGTAGTGAACGCGGTAGTGAACGCGGTAGTGAATGTGGTAGTGAATGTGATAGTGAATGCGGTAGTGAATGTGGTAGTGAATGTGGTAGTGAATGTGATAGATAGTGAATGTGGTAATGAACGCGGTAGTGAACGTGATAGTGAACGTGGTAGTGAACGTGGTAGTGAATGTGGAAGTGAATGTGATAGATAGTGAATGTGGTAGTGAACGCGGTAGTGAACGTGATAGTGAACGTGGTAGTGAACGTGGTAGTGAACGTGATAGATAGTGAATGTGGTAGTGAATGTGGAAGTGAATGTGATAGATAGTGAACGTGATAGTGAATGTGATAGATAGTGAACGTGATAATGAATGATAGATAGTGAATGTGGTAGTGAACGTGATAGATAGTGAATGTGGTAGTGAATGTGGTAGTGAACGTGGTAGTGAACGTAGTAGTGAACGTGGTAGTGAACGTGATAGTGAACGTGATAGTGAATGTGATAGTGAACGTGGTAGTGAATGTGATAGTGAATGTGATAGTGAACGTGATAGTGAACGTGGTAGTGAATGTGATAGTGAACGTGATAGTGAACGCGGTAGTGAACGCGGTAGTGAATGTGATAGTGAACGTGATAGTGAACGCGTTAGTGAACGCGGTAGTGAACGTGGTAGTGAATGTGATAGTGAATGTGGAAGTGAACGTGGTAGTGAACGTGGTAGTGAATGTGATAGATAGTGAACGTGGTAGTGAACGTGGTAGTGAACGTGATAGATAGTGAATGTGATAGTGAATGTGGTAGTGAATGTGATATTGAATGTGATAGTGAATGTGATAGATAGTGATTGTGGTAGTAAATGTGATAGTGAATGTGGAAGTGAACGTGGTAGTGAATGTGGTAGTGAACGTGGTAGTGAATGTGATTGATAGTGAACGTGATAGTGAATGTGATAGATAGTGAATGTGGTAGTGAATGTGGTAGTGAACGTGGTAGTGAACGTGATAGTGAATGTGGTAGTGAATGTGGTAGTGAACGTGGTAGTGAATGTGGTAGTGAACGTGGTAGTGAACGTGATAGATAGTGAATGTGATTGTGAATGTGGTAGTGAATGTGATAGTGAATGTGATAGTGAACGTGATGGTGAATGTGATAGATAGTGAATGTGATCGTGAACGTGGTAGTGAACGTGGTAGTGAATGTGATAGTGAACGTGGTAGTGAATGTGGAAGTGAACGTGATAGTGAACGTGGTAGTGAATGTGGAAGTGAACGTGATAGTGAATGTGGTAGATAGTGAATGTGGAAGTGAACGTGATAGATAGTGAATGTGGTAGTGAACGTGGTAGTGAACGTGATAGTGAACGTGGTAGTGAACGTGATAGTGAACGTGGTAGTGAATGTGGAAGTGAACGTGATAGTGAATGTGTTAGATAGTGAATGTGGAAGTGAACGTGATAGATAGTGAATGTGGTAGTGAATGTGATAGATAGTGAACGTGGTAGTGAACGTGATAGTGAGCGTGATAGTGAATGTGGTAGTGAACGCGGTAGTGAACGTGGTAGTGAATGTGATAGATAGTGAATGTGATAGATAGTGAATTTGATAGGTAGTGAATGTGATAGGTAGTGAATGTGATAGTGAATGTGGTAGTGAATGTGATAGTGAACTTGGTAGTGAACGTGATAGTGAATGTGATAGATAGTGAATGTGGTAGATAGTGAATGTGATAGATAGTGAATGTGATAGATAGTGAATGTGATAGATAGTGAATGTAGTAGTGAATGTGGTAGATAGTGAATGTGGAAGTGAATGTGGTTGATAGTGAATGTGGAAGTGAACGTGGTAGATAGTGAATGCGGTAGTGAACGTGGTAGATAGTGAATGTGGAAGTGAACGTGATATATAATGAACATGGTAGTGAATGTGGTAGATAGTGAATGTGGAAGTGAATGTGGTAGATAGTGAATCTGGAAGTGAATGTGGTAGATAGTGAATGTGGAAGTGAACGTGATAGATAGTGAATGTGGTAGTGAATGTGGCAGATAGTGAACGTGGTAGTGAACGCGGTAGTGAACGTGATAGTGAATGTGGTAGTGAACGTGATAGATAGTGAATGTGATAGAAAGTGAATGTGATAATGAATGTGATAGTGAACGTGATAGTGAATGTGATAGTGAATATGATAGTGAATGTGGTAGTGAACGTGGTAGTGAATGTGGTAGTGAATGTGATAGTGAACGTGGTAGTGAATGTGATAGTGAACGTGGTAGTGAATGTGATAGTGAATGTGATAGTGAATGTGATAGATAGTGAATGTGATAGATAGTGAACGTGATAGTGAATGTGATAGATAGTGAATGTGATAGGTAGTGAATGTGATAGTGAACGTGGTAGTGAACGTGGTAGTGAATGTGGTAGGTAGTGAATGTGATAGATAGTGAATGTGGTAGTGACTGTGGTAGTGAATGTGGTAGTGAATGTGGTAGTGAATGTGATAGTGAATGTGGTAGTGAATGTGATAGTGAATGTGATAGTGAATGTATTGAGTTCTGTGCCCCCAGGCTGCTACCCCGCTCCGCCCGGTGGCTCCTGGCAAACAATCAGCACGACAAGGCGGAGAGTCTGGTGCGCAGAGCAGCGGAGATCAACGGCATGAGCCTTCCTGATGACCTCCTGAAGTCGGAGGTTCGGGCTGGGAACTTGCACACTGGAGCTCCGCACTCACTTCACTGCCGCTACTGTCATCAAATTGCGCAAACAATTATCGAACTGATTATGAAATCGAATCATTCCCAGGGGGATTAATTGCCACATCGTGCTGAATAAAACCGCACAAACGAGGAGGCAAAAACGAGAAATACGGAACCAAATTTCTAATTGAATTGTTCGGGGATGAATCATCGCAATGCCTACCCATGAGGATATTCTTCATGTTTGGTGTGCATGTTGAGCATGCATTCTCCGTTGAGCATGTACAATGCATTCACTCAAACTTTCAGTTCAACAGGTTGAATTCACTACAATTGAAATTCAACTCCCGGCGAAGCCCGCACTCGGATTACCAGCGGCCGAGGTGAGAAGCTGTGGTTTCAGGCCGGTCATGTCGCTTCTCTCCTCCTCCTCCCCCCCGTGCCACAGATGGTGAAGCAGAAACTGGCCGCGAGTCCTCAGCAGGCCCACTCCGTCCTGGACCTCTTTCGCACGCCGCGGCTGAGGAAACAGTCCCTCATTCTCTTCTACTCTTGGTGAGCGTCACTTGCGCAGAAGAGCAAAACAAGTTTAAACCAATTTGAGCACTTTACGGTGGTAAACTTGTCAAACAGAAAAACGTGAGTGCAGGCTGAACATAAAATGTTTTTGTGGATGTGCGTTGAACTTCTTTCGCACCGTATGTAGCCGACAAGATTAATTGGAGGTGTGTATTAATGCTAATACTTGTATGTGCCGGGGGTTTATACCTTGACAGTAAATCATAAATAAACACATCAATGTTCAAACCTTTCTCAGTCACAGCTGAGTTAAGGTCTCCCAACACCATGCCGGCCGTGAATGTTGTTTGACCATATTTCACCACGCTGGTTTAGCGCGGGTTGGTAAAGCGGGATGGCCCAGTCAACACCGATGTTAGCCGTGGCCATAAATCGATCTCTGTGTAGTGACGTGGAATGAGTCACTGGAGCGCATGCCGCTGGGAGATTGGTAGACAATAGAATTAGTGGTAACAGCCCGTTCTACCACCCGTGGGCAAGATTGGTAGACAATAGAATTAGTGGTAACAGCCCGTTCTACCACCTGTGGGCAAGATTGGTAGACAATAGAATTAGTGGTAACAGCCCGGTCTACCACCTGTGGGCAAGATTGGTAGACAATAGAATTAGTGGTAACAGCCCGTTCTACCACCTGTGGGCAAGATTGATAGACAATAGAATTAGTGGTAACAGCCCGTTCTACCACCTGTGGGCAAGATTGGTAGACAATAGAATTAGTGGTAACAGCCCGTTCTACCACCTGTGGGCAAGATTGGTAGACAATAGAATTAGTGGTAACAGCCCGGTCTAGTGGTAACAGCTCGGTCTACTGGTAACAGCTCTAGATTTAAAGCTTTCGTGACTGCTAGGATCCATACTCTTTGGTTTTATTGGGTAAAGTCATGTCGGTGAAAATAAAATAACAAAAAAACACGACGTTTCGGCCACAACACAAGCGGCCTTCATCAGGTGAAGGGACGAGACTGTCTGGAGGACAGCGCTGGAGTGGAAGAAGCCACGCTTAGATCACGACCTATTTCAATGCTAAATTCGATGCTAATTCCTTTGTCAAGGGGTACCTCTGCGGATGTGTATACTTTAACTTAGCTATTTCAATGAGCCATTTCAATGCTAAATTATATGCTAATTCCTTTGTCAAGGCGCTTGGTCTTTTTCTTCTCACACAACTTAAAGGTCGTGATCTAAGCGTGGTCGGGCGTGGTGCTGGCCACCCACCCCCTCGTGTACCGTTCCGGCCTTCATAGGTGCTCGCTAACAGCACTTGCCCCTACAGTCTGTTAAGGCTATATGGGGGATCTTTGTCTTTATCATCATGAGTGGCTGAATTAGTTGCCACTCAAATGGCGAGTGAGAGGAGACGTCGCTTGCCGCAGGTTCGCGATCACTCTGGTCTACTACGGCCTCTCGCTGGGAATCTCCGACCTGGGGCTGGACATCTTCCTCACGCAGTTCATCTTTGGCGCCGTGGAGATCCCCGCGCGCTTCCTCTTGCTCGCCACGCTCCCCAAGAGCCGCAGGATGTCCCAGGTCGGCTTCCTGGCCTTCGGGGGCCTCTTCTGCATCCTCACCGTGACCGTGCCAAGCGGTACGAGCCTTGCGATCGTCGTTGTCATCATCATCCGGGTGCCTCTCCAAGCCGTCACCATCCTCCACGGTTGTCCGATAGAGCTCCATGGAGTTGGGGAGGACTGAAGGGGGCTCACTCTCCCCGCTAAAGGCCGAGCTCCCCTTGTTAAATTCCTTCGGCACGACTGGGCAATGGGCGTCGCACCGCCACAGCCTTTCCTCGACGACGCAAGGCTGTTAATTCTAGATTTTAAGCTTTCGTGGCTGCAAGAATTCATACTCTTTGGTTTTATTCGGTAAAGTCACGTAGGTAAAAACAGATTTAAAAGAAAAGAAAAAAATAAAACACGACGTTTCGGCCACAACACAAGTGGCCTTCTTCAGGTTAAGGCACAGAACTGTCGGGACGACAGCACTTCAATGAACGCCGCTAAGATTCGCAGCGTCTTTTAAGCTCGGTGGGAGGAGCAGAGCGCCTTGACAAAGGAGTTTACATATCAAACAGGAGAATTTAGCAGGCTGTGGCAGCTAGAGCAGAACACACGGCAGACAAGCAGAGATCGCATTGCCGCTCATTCTCTTTAGTGGCCAACGTTTGTTTGAAGCTTGTTTAAAATTCGGACTCGGAATCTTTATTTACTGGAGGAATCCCAAGAGCTATAAAGTTCTAATTTCACAGATGTCCAGTTACACTGTGTCATGCCTGTATCCCCCCCCCCCCTTCCCCGGACGTGCACGCCAGTTGTGATGCAGTAAGTCTCGTGACGCTGCACGCAAGCTACCCCGATGGTTACAAACTTGCCCCAGACGAACCCGAGCTCAGACTGTCCGACCCTTTTGTGTCTTCGCTTGACAGAGCAGACCCTAGACCGTATCACCCCCCCACCGCGTGTCTCTCCACTCACACAGACATGTCCACCGTTCGGACGGGGCTCGCGATGCTCGGGAAGTTCGGCGTCACTGCTTCCTTCGTCGTCATCTTCATCTACACGGCAGAGATCTATCCGACGGTCATCAGGTTTGTTACTGGACATTGGGGAGGGGGGGGGAGGTTTGGGGAGCAGTGGCGCTCGCCTGATATGCAAGGTGGTCGTGGGTTCGAGCCTGACCCTGATGTCTGTATGTTTGGAGTTTAACACGTAGGAGGCTTTCACGACCAATATCATCCATAAGAGGGTTTTTTCATGGTTTAGATCGCGTAAATATATAAATGTGTCGTTAAACCCGCCACCACCCGACACAGCCAACTAATAAGGTTTGTCACGTAACCAGAACGTGCCAATTCGTCACTAGTACAGCACTACACCGGTGTGTTGGAGAGCCAAGCCACAACATTTACAAACTGAGTACGACGTTTCGCCAATAATTACAACTACCTTCATCAGGCGACAGCCAGATTTGTGGAGAAGTCCTCCTGTTTCGTTCCTTATATAGAGGCGTAGATGTGGTGACCACCCTTCTGCGGTCTTGCACAAAGTGAGTGGGGGGGGGGGGGATTACTGAAGCAACATACATGACGCATGTGCATTATGAGAGCCCTTTAAACTTGTCCTTCCTGTCTTTTGTGTTTATTAAAATAGCCTTACCGATGGCAATCCCTATTAAAGTACGCTGCCCTTTGCAGGCATGCATTTCAATAATGCATTATTTGATGATTCGCTTCCATGCAGCACTAAGGCGTACCGTGCGAAATCTGACTCGGATGTTTTGTTTTTCCAAACATCTGGCTAGTTTATCAGTTACTCCCGCAATGCACGGTATTTTGATCGTTTTAATTACTTGGGCAGTTTCAATGCTCGTATTATTTTATTTGGTTTTGGCATTCAATGCCCTGTTGATATGTGCATCATTGTAACCGTTTATTTGCAGCGCTGCTTTAACATTTTGAATTTCACTTCTCAGACTGTCACCATCTAATGGTGACAGTCTGAGAAGTGAAATTCAAAATCTAATGGTGACAGTCTTGATACTACATTCAGATAGGCGTCTGACGCCTATCTGAATGCATCGAGCTGAGAAAGGGAGGTCTCACCCCTGATTGAATTGGGGAGGAGAGGCATGAAGAGGATGGGGCAATATAGCCTGGAGAGCAGTGCGGTAGATTTTTACGAAGAAAAATAATATCCTGCATGCAAGAGCTGTTGCTGAGGGGTTAGGGCATGAGGTGGTCTCGTTGAACTGTGAGGAGTAGCTGTAGCTGAGGGGGTAGCACACGAGGTGGTCTTGTTTAACTGTGAGGAGTAGCTGTAGCTGAGGGGGTAGCCCACGAGGTGGTCTCGTTGAACTGTGAGGAGTAGCTGTTGCTGAGGGGTTAGGGCATGAGGTGGTCTCGTTGAACTGTGAGGAGTAGCTGTAGCTGAGGGGGTAGCCCACGAGGTGGTCTTGTTTAACACAAACGACGGTGGCTTTGAGTGGCCACACTCAAGACTACAGGGTACAGTATATTATTATTACTTATTCTGCACCACCTCGGCCACGTCATCTCCCCCCGCGGCTGTTGCCTCTCTGTGTTTTGGTTTGCCGCACCCCAAATCCACGACTCATGGTAAACCCCCCCCCCTCCCTCCCTCTGTTGTATATGCCGGGTCTTGAAATTTTAATAAAAATAATAAAAATTTAATGAAATTTTACAAAATGCGTAATTATCCGAATTTATGTTCATTGATGTAATTATGCGCACACATTATGCTAATTAGGGAGGCGTCATCGTGTTAAGTTATGCAATTGCATGCGATTATGCTGATGCACACGGTTATGATAATTAAGCCCTGCCTCGTTGTCGAGGGTAGTATCAATCGGGATCGTACAATTTATTGTATGAAGTTGTGCAGGTGTGCTGTAAGTATGCCAGATTAAGCTTGGCTTCGTTGTCTCGGTTCGTATTATCAATCGGTATAACACAATTATTCTCGCTTTAACATTTACTGATTATATCTTAGTGTGTTTATATCAGGTCTCCAAATTCAAATCTCACCGCAGGATACAGTTCTTATAATTAAGATTATTATGCATGAACTTAGGAAGGCACCACGCAGACACTTCTGTGTTAAGCAATTTTAATTTCTAAACAAAAACATAACACTCTAATATGCGAACTCTTATGCTTGGAATTGTCAACACAGTACTCCTGGAGATGTTCTCCTCATTGATCCCTACATTTAACCCTCAATTATCACGTTTGTTAACTGGGTAGCAGAACAATCGATTAATTCCTCAGAGTAACGCGAGCATATACGGCGATAGGAAAAGGTCCTTAAACATTCATGCAACGATATTCATATGAAGGCAATAAAGAAACATGTCCCGAAGGCAAACGTATACGGCAGTGAATTCATGGGAAAGATTATGTAATTAACGAAATGTTTGGAACAATGGTGTGCGGCAGTATGCCTGCTTCAGCAAATACTTATCAATTGGCTAAGGATTCATATTCTTGGTTCTTTCGGTAAAGTCACGTAGAAGGGAAACAATAAAATAATAAAAATATAAAACAATAAAATTCTCACGACGTTTCGACTGCAACACAAGCAATCATCATCAGGTGTGAAACCACAGCAGTCACGAAAGCTTTAAATCAAAAATTGGCAAAGGCTTCAATCAATTCGCGGGCAGATTCTGTGATCAAAAGAAAGATTTCAACACAATATTTTCCCTGTGAGTGTGTAGATTCGTAACTTAGGTTTCTAAACGTTTAGTTTTCATCGATGAATTAACTGATGATATTTATGCAAATCAAAAGAAATATAACTACTAAAATACTTCTAAACGACCGTTTCCCCGTAACCCAATGGCAGCCGTGTTCTTCGTTATCAGTTGATACTTGACGCACTTATCACGAGTCTTCTTCTTCTTCTTAGTCCGGGTATGTGTTGAGTGTGGATGTGTCCTTGATCAATTCTTCGTGTCAAGCAGACGCTAGGTGATGCGTTGTCATGTGTGGCGGTGTGCGTATCATACGGACAGCTTGGCTCTCCTTCTTTCTCACGGGCGGCCGGAGTTCGGTCCACAGCCGGTTAGAAGAGTCGGCACGACGCTCGCCGTCGGTGCGCGATGATCCCGTCGTCAGGTGGCGCCCGCAGCTCGTCCGCTGGCAGCTGACACCCTTGCTCGGCGGCGCTGGCGACGCCGCGGCGTGCTCGCTCCTGCTCCGTCTCTCTGGCGGTGTCGATTGCGCGTGCAGCTGGTTCTCTGCTGGCTTGGTCGATGCTTGGCGCTTTCCGCCCTTTCTCGACGTTGATTGCTTGACGTTGCCGAACTCTTCGGTGACTGATCGGCCCTCGGAGGCTGGCCGTTATCTTCTGTGGTTGGTCATCTTCGGTAGTCGATCGCCGTCTTCTGCCGCTGGTAGCTGTGATGGCTTGCAGAGCCGATGGTAGCAGTTGGTCGTACGATGGTCGTAGTTGCTGGTGGGAGCTGGCACTCGATGTCGAATAAACTTTTTGAACTCACACTTGACGACACATCGCTACTCGGCAAAGCCTCGCCATCCTTGGTCAATCGCAGGGCCCACCCCGGAGCTTGCCGCTCGCCGCCCTCTTCTGTCGCTCGCAGAACTATCCCTTGCAGAGCTGATCTGTGTGCGTCGTGTCGCTGGTTTTATGTGGAATTTCACCCACCTCGGCTCGCCTACTCACCATGGACCGGAACTTCCTTTGATTTCGCTCTGTGTTGTGGGGGGGGGGGGGAGGAGTTGTACGTGTGTCCGTGTCCGTGTGTTCTGATTTATTAAGCCACCTGTTAAGTCTCACCCTGGCCTGATTCCTGTCCCCCTCCTCAAGCCCATCTTTTCATCCGTGGAACCATCAGGTGCCCCACATTGCTACTCCCCGGTTGATTATGGTCACAAGAATTCTCTGGCGGGGTTTTTTCTTTCCCTCTTCCCTCTTGGTGTGACATTCTTTTGCCTCTCACAAAGGGGTGTGTTGAGGCTTTTGAAGTTAAACATTTTATTTTACCTCCTATAGCTCGATACCGTACCACTATGTAGTTATGATTCTGTACGTGACTCAAGGTATGTTTGTGGCAGTGTTTACAGTGCTTCCATCGTGGTGTTTGATTTTTAAGAGGAGATGCCCTCTGCCCGCGTATGCAAATTTCTATCACGTGCTGCTGGAAGACAAAGGCGGTTGGGAGACGCTCTTTCTCTATGGAATACATTTATCTTGGTCACGTGATCGACCCACCACGCCTCATCTCCCCTGGATGGCCCTCGGTTTAATACTTCATAATTATTATTTGGTTTATGTTTCCCAATATTTGTGAATAACTTTAGCATTAAACTCGTATATGAGTGTTGATAACCCACTACTGTAGATTGTAGCCTTTGTTTTAAATCGGAATGAGTGTGTTGGTCTACGATGCTCACTTATTCTTGTTGCTGAGTTTTTGGACTTTCTGTTTATTAAAATAACCAAAAAACGTGTCTGTCCGGTCTTCGCCGCCCTAGAAGCTGGCGAGGCTTTGAAGCCGTCGGGATTTTTCCAGACTTTGCTTCGTTCATCATTTCGTTTTGTTTCGTTTTTTTTAATGCTTTGCCTTATGTACCCCCCCCCCCCTTTTAGATGAAAGATTTCACAAAATATTTCCTGTTCTGCTCTCCTTACCCCTTCCCTCTCTCTCTACCCCCCCTCTTTTTACCCCCTCTCTGCCCCCCCTCTCTGCCCCCCCCCTCTCTGCCCCCCCCTCTCTCTCTACCCCCTCACTCCCTCCTTCCCCCCTCCTCCTTCCTCTCCCTCCCTCCTCCCCTCACTCCCTCCTGTCACCTGCCCCCGCCGGCGCCTCGTGCGTGTGCGTGCAGGCAGATGGGCGTGGGGATGTCGTCGATGTTCGCGCGCTTCGGCGGGGTGCTCGCTCCCCTCGTGAGCCTCGCCTTCCCCCCGGGCCACGCGGGCCCGATGGCGATGTTCGGGGCGATGTCCCTGCTCGCCGCCGCACTCACGCTCGCGCTGCCCGAGACGGCCAATCGCCCGCTGCCCGACTCCATCGCCGACACCGAGAGGGACGACGGAGAGGAGGAGGAGCAGCGGCAGAGCGAGGGGTGAGGTGGCCCTGAGCGAGGGGAGGGGAGCCGAGGGGGGCTCGAGGCGGATTTGGACGATGAGAGTTTGGGAGGGGGGGGGGGGCACGGCCCCGAGGCAACGACGTAAACATTTAATTAAGAAAATAAAATCTTGTACGTGGAGGAGTTGTGAAACTAAGCTTATTTTTTCTTCGTGTTTTACCCCTTTTATCAAGTAAGGCCCACTGAGCACAAACGATTGTTCAACAAAGTGGCTCATCATCATCGTGTGGACATTTATAGCAGCCGAATACCCGAAACACGCGATGTTGATTCCAAATGTGGAGGGGAAAAAACGGAGGACCCGGAGGAAAATCCACGGGACCACGGGGAGAGAGACAAACTCCAAATATACAGCAGCACGCGTCAGGGTCGGGATCGGGCTCGAACCCACGACCTCCTGTATACAGGGCGAGGTCGTTAACATCTCATAGCCACCGTGGCGCTTGTAGCCGAGGGGACAGGACACGGGGCAGTTATACTTTGACACGGGAATGAGTAAACGTAACGTCGTGGACAGCAGGTCCGCGACACAACTGAAGGTTTGGGTTTATATTGGAGGGATATGGCACATCAAGTACCTCTTGGGGCAACCCCTGAAGATGGAGCGGGATCAGAATAACGCAACGCAGAGGAGGGCGAGTGGAGGTTTTTGGAAAATAATTGCAGTGGTTTGACAACGAAAAGCACTGCGCCTGAGAAAGATTAAATCGGTGTACATTGCATGGATAATAAATACGGACACTGACACGGACAATCAGAAATCAGCATTGTGTGTAAATCATCAGGGAGAGACGCACGCTTGGAATTACACCGAGAGACAGAGGGACGTTTCTGTGCCTCTTCTGAATCACAGGTTCCCCTAGAAAATTCTAGATTTCAAGCTTTCGTGACAGCAAGGATCCATACTCTTTGGTTCTGTTCGTTAAAGTCACGTAAAGGTTTAAAACTTTTACGTGTCAAGGCACCTTAATTCCTCTCACACAGCTTAAAGGTCACGGTCTGAGCTTGGCTGTGTTCACTCCAGCGCTGTCCTCGAGACAGTCTGGTCCCTTCACCTGATGAAGGCCACTTGTGTTGTGGCCGAAACGTCGTGAATTTTTTTTTGTTTTATACTTTTACGTGACTTTACCGAATAGAACCAAAGAGCATGGATCCCCTAGAAAATGTTTACATTTATTCATCAATGGGCCGGCGGCACCTGGTTGAATAAAAAAAGGATAAGACTATGTATTGTTAATACGCGTGCACATGGCCTAGAGAATGGGTGTGTGTGTGTCCCAGTAGGGGAAGAAGAGTGTGATATGTGTGTGTGAGCAGGTGAGAGCACGTGACCTGTACAGAGAGGACACCCAAGACGTGTCTCCTGACGGCCGCTCAGTGACCTTCAGGGACAAGACGTTCTGTCTGCTGTCTGGCCACTCGTGGAAGATGCGTTGTGTCCAAGACCGGCCTTAAATGTAAACGATCGTGAAGTTGAACAATATGAAGTGTAACTTGTGCACGTGGCATTGAGAAGATTTCAGAGGCGCCATATTTCCCCCCCCCCCCCAAAAAAAACCAATTAGTTCGAATCGATGTTTCGTCACTGCCATGCCACGTGGGTTTCACTGGGGGTGTAAAGATGCATCAATGTAGTTATGTCTACGTCTCGGCTCACGATGCATGCATCTAATTTCGTATCATGGGACCTTTTTCGCCAGTGTCAATGTACATCTGAACACACAATGTACATCTGAACACACAATGTACATCTGTTTTATCGCCAGAAAGGGTCAAACCTATTCCTATCTAATTTCGTGTACAGTATAACCATTAACGTTGTTTTTATTATTCGTGGGTTAATGTGACCCCTGTAGCCGCTAGAGGACGCTATATTCACCACAGTTTAATGGTGACCCTGAATCACGACGGTTCTTCGAATTGCCACAAGTTCAGGGATAGGGAGCGGTTCGTTTTCATGCAACATCAGCCTCACGAACCTCGCTGGGCCACAGCAATACAGAGACGCAGCAATGCAATCTGTGGTTCTGATTTGTGACAATTCATGGACTCGCAGGGAGGGATGAATTATTACAAATCCACCTCTGTGCTGCGGTAAATTCCGTTAAGTGAGCGCCTCTGTTCTGCGGTAAGTTCCATTAGCGGGCACCTATGAAGGCCCCACACGCCACACGTGGGGGTTGTTGGCCAGCACCACGCCCGGTCGCCTTTTGTTTGCATACTGGCGATGTTTACATGTTGCACCAGTTACTCATTTGAGGCCGAGTCGACCCAGGGGAGGCTCAGGACCGGTTCAGATGATTGTTACGAATGTGGGGGGGGGGGGGGGATCGAACTCGAGTGGCCGGATTTGTAGCGCGGCGTGCTAACCACAACCACCACTCCCCATACACAACGTCCAGCTTACAAACGCCCAAAGATTACTGTTTGCAAGCCGGATCGTGCCGTCACTTCAAAACACTTCCCGTTTTCACTCTTCCCCAAATCAGCGTTTACCCATGATGTCTTTTCCAGCAATCTTGTACATGGACAGCGCTTTTGTCAATCCACTGCTGGATGAGGGTTGGGATCTTGTCTCTTCTAATAAAACGCAACATCTGCAGACTTTGCAGCTACAAGCTTGTGTTCATTTACACAGGCGTACAAAAATACTCTCCGACTCTTGCAGTGCCAATAATAGCAAGTTGTTTGCCCGAATTTTGCTGGCAAGTCAAAAATTAAACTTTTAGAAGTGCGCCGCATGGAACACACCCCGCATCACCACACTGACCTCCCATACAATGAGAGTTTCGGCATCCGTTCTCGGTAGCCCATGTAGATCTCAGGGTTACCTTGCGACTCGGTCGACCCGTTAAAGCTCTTTGGGTTGCCCCTCTCACAAGCATTGGAGTGCCAGCAAAAGATCGTGAATCTGTTGAAGAAGCTCTACACAGACACAACCCGGTTGCGTTCGTGGAGACGGAGAGTTGTTCCGGGTGGTGCAGTATCCAAAGCGGCGGCAAGGCAACGCTGCACCGTTGCCCCGATCATGTCCCTTGCCCCTCTGGACTGAATACTGCAGGGCACGGTCCACAAAGGCCTGCCAGGAGTAACCCTGAGCAAAGAGGCGCTCACCATCCTGGACTATGCAGATGATGTTGCCTTGCTAAGCTGAAATGCTTGAAGTTTTTTTTTTACTCCTGGCCCTGGAGATCATGCATAGTGAAGCCCTCCCATTTGGTCTGGAAATAAACTGGGCTAAACAAAAAACACAGACCACTGCTGAGCAGCCGCACAACTTTCCTGAAGTGGAAATAGCGGACGATGTTGATTGAATTGGTAAAAGCTTTCACATCGCGACTGCACTATGCGACACACTGGAAGCATCGAGGCAGAAAGGCGAATCTCAATCGCACGCGAGACAGCTCGACAAGACACCTGGCGCTCCAATTTTACAACAGCAATAAAGATTCGGCAATACAACGCATACAATCCTCCCCGTACTACTGAGCCGTACAAGAGTAGACGTGGTCAATGACGGCGTCCCTGAGCAAGATGCTGGATGCCTTCGACCGGTGGTGCCCGCGAGCGACGGAAACTTCGCATCCACTTCGGTGAACGTCGCCAATACCGAGGTCCGTCTTCGCACGGGATGCCCGACGGTGCATGCAACGGCCAGAGCCAGAAGACTCGGGCTTTCGGGACACGTCCGGGCGGACGCATCAACAGATCACAACAGACGCCTGCGCGTGATTGTCGGGATTGGAGGCGCCCTCGGGGGAGACCACCACGGCCGACGTGGACACGCACGACCGAGGTTGGATCTTCGACACCACGGCCTTGGCTCGCATTCAGCGTGGCTGCTAGCGCGGGAGAGGATTGCCTGGTGGCGGATCGTGGGGACTGCTACGCCCCGAGGGGCATGCACATGATGATGATACCAAATCGTGACCGAGGATTGTGACAATTTATCGAGGTGGGTGGAAAGCACAGCCGTTTTGCCATTTAAACTTTGACGTTAACAGGGGTGTAAGAAGGGTTGCACAAAATAACTGGGACATCATAGGGGGAGAGAATGTTGAACTTCTTTCGCACCATACGTAGCCAACCGTGCTCATCGGAAGTGCGGGGGAGGGACAACTTAAAACAAAAAGCAGTTCTAAATCAATTAGTTTTCAATCTCAATACCAGAAGAGGGAACTCCATGTAAATGCATCGTCTTCAGTGTCTTGTTGTGAGACTGACAAAAAAAACCTAACATTTGATGCCCTGGGAAAACTTTAAAGATTTCCCGGGACAACAACCCCAGAGGATGATCCTGGGAAAACCAGGTTCAACTAAAGAACGTTAAATTAATTGGCAGGCAAGGTCTCCGACACAGTGGTCACACACGCACGACACACCACGCACGCCAAACATCGTGTTTTGCCGTTGCGAAGGCAACGAGAAGCACCGAGCAGGCCGGCCTCGTAACTCCCGAGTTGCACTGCACCTGGCCACGCCACATCAAAAGACAAACACAGGGCCAACTCTGCTGCAGAGGCATCAAGAAAAGCACGATGACCCATTGTGTCTTGTCAAGCACAGCAGCAGTCGTGTGAAGGTGTTTCGCTTAACGTAGTAAAGCATGCGACGTTCACGCAACGCAAGCCAGAAACCCAGTTTGAATCCACCCTCGCATCAAGAGTCACCGGTGAAGATTTAGGTTACAAGCGCGACATATTTCAAAAATCCTTTATTCGCTTTGAAATCTTAAAAATTATTCACACCTCGCCATTGATTTCAAGATAACTCGGGATATTCCGACACTTTGAGAAACTTTTGAGAATATGAAATGAGGCCAATCACCAAATACGATGATCTAGCACACGTAACCTCATTCTCTCAATGCATGAACACCACCTACTGACCGGTGCGCAAGGAGCACAAATTCCACTTTCCATTTTTGGGAACAACGGCATAGATCTATCCTTACTTTTTTACAGACAAGTGCTGGGATGTATTTACGACTAAATAACCCCGAAGCACTTGTATGAGACTTCTGAGAATATTTCCATGGAAGCACAGGCAATATGTTTCATACTTTTACAATTATCACTATCCATGCTCTTTAATGTGTCAATGCTGCATATAGCATATGGCTGTATGTGCAATCTTTTAAAATGTAATATGCTTTGATTTGCAAACAAGATTGTGTATTTTCAACGGATTTGACATTGCGCTTTTCATTTTTTTAATATTCGGACATTTGATGAGGTTAATAAAACATGTGCAAGATTGTAAAAGGCTAACAACAAATATACCTTCGAAATCATGCACGTTCATTAGAACAGCACTTCATATTTTCATGAAAATGTCCCACAAATTAATAAAAAAATATTCCAAAGACAACAAACCCCTTTACACCAGAACCACACCCAATTCAGAATACAAAACTATCACAATCATCCAAGATCATGAAAATTAAACAAACCACACGAATTACTTTTTTTTTCGGTAAAGTCATGTATAAATAAGAAATAATAAAATAACATAATAGCGTACGACGTTATTATTTCTCATTTATACGTGACTTCACCGAAAAAAACCAAAGAGTAATTCCTGCAGTCACGAAAGCTTCGAATCAAGTCTAAACCACACGAAATCAGTGAAATGTATTTTGAACGATACTTTGGCAGACCAAAAACTCAACGGCAACTGTAGCGCAGCTGCGATCGGCAAAATGGCGTCGAGATTAATCGCATCTTCTCAAGCCGATTCCAATGGCTCGGGGGGGGGGGGGGGTGAGCGGCCGGCGTGCTGGGGGCAAGACCCTGAAATCTCCTGCGAGTGGCTCTGCTCACGATCGGGGCGAAGCCGGCGCACTCAGGCGAGCACGGCATAGGAGGCGTCCGTGGTGACGCCGCAGTTGTTGTCGCGCGTGGACATGAGCACGTAGCCGTCGTTGCCCCAGTACGTGGACCACGAGTTCTTGACGAGCCAATAGGGCTCCCCGTCCAGCGTGCCGTAGCCCACCCCCAGCACCGCGTGATTGAGGTCGTCCACCTTGCTATCTGCAGGCGCGGGAAGGGGGTGGGGGGGGGGAGGTGCAAGCGGGGGCAGAGGACACGGACACACACACACGCGCTACGGCTTCCACGGCCACCGGGCAGCTGTTTATTACGACCCGGCGCGGCTCCTTTCTTAGCTCGGCTCGTCGCGAGCCGTGCAGGAAACGTGGGCCCGGATACTCTCTCACGTCATTCCCCTCCCCGACTCACTCCCCCCGCCCACCTCCTCTCTGCCTCCGTTCCCTCTATGGCCAGAGGAAAGCGATCGGAAACATTTTGGAAACTTTTAAGAAGGTTGAAGGTATGCTTGGGTGAAATAACGTTACACCAAGCAAAGAATAATGTTCCACAGAAGGAGGCACCATAGAGCTACCTCTGAGAACCCTTCAGTGGTAGGCACCGGCACCTTTCGCACCCACCCTGCTACACACTAATATTGAATGCATGACAGTCAAACTGACGATTTTAATTCTAAGGAGCTGGAATGTATTCAAGTTAAGTTAATAAAACATTTGGTGATTGGGGTTCAGACCTGAACCTCACTGCAATAGAGAACCCGATTTAATTACAGGTAGTTGAAACCCATGTTAAAATCACAACATCTGTGCAGTGCCAGCTGAGAGTTCTGACCTTTGAGCCGCCTGGCTACCCCCAAATAATATAATTTCTTAAAACACACAAACCTATGCACGTATCGTGCAGGCTAAGGAATCGCCAGCAGTCGATGAATGGATTAATTTCTTCACCCTGGTCACCTGGTCACCCCACGCAGCGCGACGCTTGAGTTGGAGCTCACGGAACATTTTGCGGGGGTCACTCACGGCACTTTGGCTCGTAGTAGACGCCGTTGCTGTAGAAGGCGAAGGAGAGGTGGCCGGCGTCGATGCTCACGGACACAGGGCCGTTCTTGAAAATGGCCAAGCGGAGCGCCTGTTCGTCGCCCGACGTCACGTTCACGTAGTGGTCTATGCGCGCCACGCGCTCCGTCTCATTGTAGTGGCAGAAGCCGTTCTGCGTGGGGTGACAAGGCAGCAGCGGCAGCAGCAGCAAGACTCTCAATGCCACCACTGTGACAGTGGATACACGGCAACTCGTAAGACATCTGAGATGCCACCAACTCAAACGAGTCAAAACTGAGCACCATGTTAGTTTAGGCAGTAGAAGGACGATGAAAACAACCACACTGATCTCACTGTCCAGATGGGAGCGATGAAATCGGCTGGTATGCAGTTTCTAGGTGGATTGAAACATCGCAGTTCCACATGGGATGGAGACAGCCTGAGGGGAACTTCAACCAGCGGTGGATGGACAATGGCAGATGACAATGATGAACCTGGCTGGGTCGAGCGGCAGAGCAAAACGGCGCACGCACCTGTCCCTTGTAGGGTCCATAGGTGTCCGCGGTGGAGATGCCGCCGTGCTTCATGATCCACTCGAAGGCGCGCCACTCCTCCCCACCGTCGCACGCATTGTTTCCGAACCCCCACGTGCAGTCGACGAGCATCTGCTGCGACAGGCGGATCAGCTGCCCTGTCTGCCACACGCGCACACACACACACACACGAGCTCACGCATGCACAGACAAGTAAACACACGCACACGCGTGCAAATATAAGTGCACGCACACACTCAAGTATACGGATGCATGCATGCGGGAGGTATGGAGACATACACCCAGGTTCACTGGTGTACCTATACACGCGCACGCACAAAAGCAGACCTAGATACGCATTTAAAGTCAGTAGGAAACACGCCGTATGCATGTAATTCGGCTGTTTTAATGTAAAATTTCCATTATGAATAGTACCGCAAAATAACAAAGTTCATTGTAAATGACACGGGCATAGGGGGGGCCTTCATCTGTGGGCTGGATTGATAAATATTTACTTAACACACTGTTCGTGAATTGTATTATTTCACTTCCATTACAGCATGAGGTTACAGCTCCAAACGCACACTATGCAGACCTGGGATCAATTACAAATGTAATTGTGTCATTCGTAATGATTTGCAATTGGTGTATCACTGTAATTTCAACTAACAATACTGCTGCAGGTATAATTAGAACTGACCCAAGTTCTGGTTGTGTCCATCGCTGTGTCCTGCTGTTTTTGCTAAAGGTGGGCCAATAGCACTGCCAAATACCAAAAACGCGCACGCACGCACGTCAGTCACTTCTGCCACTGGAATAGGCCTATGCATTGACAGACGTGAGCAGGTGCGCTAAAATTATCAACACAGTGTTGGTGCCAGGTTGAAAACATTCCACCCTCTAGGAACAGCGACGAATGAAGATGTTTGCAGCGATGGATAAATATCGTTTGCGGGGCCGTTTCAAAAGTGGTAGGCCTCAGGCGGCCGCTGGCCACACACGGACAGTTTCCCCACGCAGGTGCTAAGGGGACTGAATGGCCACTCTCCCGAAACGAACAGACGCTTGGCCTCCCAGACTCGCTGACCAGTCCCGCTGCATTCACCCAACAACGAGGTCAGAACACGCGCACTTTACGTAGGTAGCGAATCGAGCTGCCGCGCTGGTTTTCCTGCCGTCGTCGATAATCTTTGGCTTTTGTTCGGCAATTCCTCAGCCCCCCACCCCCAGTAATTTAGGGTCACGCTTCGATGTTTTATTTCTCATCATTGTTGCCTTCTCCTGTGTTCTCGTTTCTTTCTGTTCCATGTGTAACAATGTATCCAGTCAATTAGCCCAAGTGTCACTCAAGTGTATCATTTGGATACGTTGTGAATCATCTATTCTCATGCTCAGTTGTTCCATGCGTAGATTGCGAACACAAGAATCCGTTTTTAGAAGCGGGAGTTTGGGTGGAAGGTGCCGGCGGAATTAGGGTGGCACTGGTGACCCCACGAGACACCCCAATGCCCTCTTCTTCCTCTAGGCTGAGCTAATAGGTCGTGAACCCAGACACTTTACCTTGGTGGTGGCCACCTGAGGTGGCATAACTTTAGTGGTTACAATTTTTTCACGTGGCCAAAAATAAGTGTATTATGTAACAACAATTTGAAATGAGTGGGGGTTAGCAAGTAATTCACTCTTATCAGCCGCATAAATAAATCGGTACGATTCTTGCTCCGGCCCATGGACTACGGGGTCTCGGTGCTCGTTGCTCCCAGCTCAGGCACTAGGGGATGGGAGGGTTTGCCTTGAGGAAGAGGGACCCCTCCAGTGTCCCAGTGGTGGCGAAACTCCAGCACGAGCCACAGCAAGCCTGATCCTTCACGGGGGTCACGGCCCCTGCGGGACAGAGAACAAATGCAAAACAAGTATGGATAGAGAACACATATCGTGGACTGGAAAGCTTGAAACCAAGACATCACATGCATAGCAACACGCAGGCACACAGCACGCGCAGAACATAGAGAACACATGCCACACAGAGAACATGAATCAAGCGCAGGCACACAGCATGCGTCGCACACACACCGATATTTATATATATATAGAACACGTATTTGGCACACACAGAGGAAACATCAAGCACAGAGAACACAGCTCATGCACAGGTGCACTGCGCAGGCAACACAGCACGTGCATCGCACACAGCACGTGCATCGCACACGCAGCGCACAGACACAGAGCACACATGTTTATTGAATTTCTTTCGCACCGTATGTAGCCAACCGTGCTAATCGGAGGTGTGCATAGAGAATGCAAATCACGCATCAGCAGGCAGTGCACGTGGGCGCCGAGCAAGACGCAGAGTTGCGACGAGGGCGCGAACGCTCGGCGTGTAAGCGGCGCGCGCACCGTAGAGCCTCCAGTCCATGGTGTCCGGCGGTGTCACATTCACGTAGTTCTGCGCCGGGAAGGGGCGGCCGTTGTTGGGGGTCGTGGGTTTCTGGCGACCCCGCATCAGCGCCAGTTCCTCTACCGAGCGGTCAGCCAGGTGGTTCAGCGCCAGCGTGTACGTGCGGTTGGCACGATTCGCCGAGTGGACGAACCTGAAGCGTAACCGCGAGCGTGAGCCGAAGGCGTCTAACAAAGTGCCGCTGATTCAGAAAGCTCGACTCACGGTCGGAACATTGTGAGCGGGGCATAGTGGCACACACCTGCGACCCAGCGATCTGCTGGGTTACGAGGTCGCGAATAGACGACTTTAGGCATTTACTTCAATCAAATGCATTATATGTAACAACACAAGTAATGTAACAACACAAGTACATCTTGCGTCCACCACCACAGCACTTGCCTGTGCAGAGACAAAATCACGAAAATTTATTTAGACTGGAGGAATCCGATGAAGCTCTTTTTCACACAAGTCCAGTAGGGGTGGGTCAGCAAGTTACAGCAGGGTAGCCAAACCGGAGATTGTGGACAAAGTTGGTCTTCCTGCGCTCGTGCTCGTGGCTGCCCGGCGGGTACTCCCGCCCGTGCTTGCTCGTGAAGTGTTCGAAGAGACGCTGGTGGGTGTCGTCCACGGCGCTCGGTTCGCTGGGCACGTACTGCGCCATGGGATTTGCGAGCAGCGAGTGCTCGGCCCCAGGGCCTGGGAACCCGACGCACTTGGTGCCTGCGTCCACGGGGACGAGGAGGAGAGAGGACGGAGCTACATCAGCTGATCGCTCACGCTGCGCTGTCAGCGAGCGCTTGTTCCCAAGTGTGGTCTTCATGGGTTGAAGAGCAAGAAGTCAAAAATACCTGGCACCACCACATTTGATGGTGAAATCAAAGCTCATCGAGTTGTGGAATATACATCGTGCATTTGGTCTCTGCGATACTTAACAATCTCACTTCTGATGGCAAAATGTTACCCGGCTGCTCCACCGAGTCTGACCAACGGTGCGCCTCAGCTCAGATAACATCATCAATGCATGAATGAGGTTGCCTAAATAAAAAAAGAAAATCATGATTTTTTTAATATAAAAGTTGTATCTTGGGTTTGGGTGAAGACTGTGGGATTAGTGATATTACAGCAGCATTGCCACATCTGACGTACGGAACACCGGGACGTTTAATGGGCCAGCAGTGGCCGTCACCTTTGGGAAGCTGGAAGACGGCAGGGTCCACCTTGTGACTGATGGTGTGGTAGTCCACGTTGTACTTGTCAACGTGGGAGCCCAGCAGGGTGTTGAAGCCGCGCATCTCGTACCGCACGGGCTCGGGCTCCCCGGAGGCGGTGGTGCCCACCCACAGCGTGTACGTCGCCTTCTTCTTCCCCTGGTACGTCACGTTTCTCCACACCGTGCAGTGCCGGCCGCGGAGCAACTCCGAGCCGGCCGGCTGTTTGCGACGAGACACAACAGAGCCGCGTCCCACACATGGGTGCCGTGATTTAGGAGGCAAGGATTTTGTGGATCACGCGGAGTTCGAAGCGGCGCGGAACTCCCAAGCACACGCTGGACTGAGCGGTGGCTAAAAGATGTCAAGACAGTTAAATTGATACTTGAATCATCTGTGTGTAAATAAAGAGTTATTATGTCAACAGGTGACACTCAAGGGAGAGTATACGCTCGAGAGTGCATCCACCAGGCAGATGTAGCGATGAAATCGCCTCGTGCAGAAACGCTGGATGAAATCCTGCACTGCAAGACCATGAAGGATGACGATGGTTTAAGGAGGCGTTCAACCCAGCAGTGGATTGATCATGGCTGATGATGATGGCGATAATGGTGACGCTAATGATATCAACAAGTTGGAAGACGCACCTGGAAGCCAGTGAGATCTGGAATGACGGCCTGGGTGGCTACAGGACTGGCGCTGGTGCCATTGATATGGAAGCATTTCTTCACATTCACTACATCCTCCGTGGTCTCAGGACTGATCTTGTATGCGATGCCAAACTCCTTCTCCGAGGCGTGCTGGTACGTGAGCACCTGACCTACAGAACCAAGGTCACACCGACGGATATAGAGAAACCTCGGCAAGAGAAGACTTGAGATGAGATGATGAAACAGGTGAGGTTCTGCCTGTAGTTTGTGATCTTGCTCCATACCAAAGTATTCAAACCAGGTCTGTACCATCACGATATCCAACTCTGCTCTTTGTGATGTTAATAAGCAACCCAGCTCCATACGGTTTTAATTTTCAAGCCTGCTCCATACAGTGGATGTATTCGACCCTGCCCTGTACTGCCAAAGTGCTCCGTACCACCATAGTAATCGATCCTGCTGACTTTGCCAGTCAAGTTGAACCAGGCTTTGAACGGCTCCTCGATCTCAGCGTAGGGCAGCAGCAGCACTCCTGTGAGGACAATTGCACACACATGCATAAGCACAAAGGACAAGGATTCCCCTATGTAGCCTGTATAAACTTTTGGGGGAAAGTGCTGTTAGCGAGCACATATAACGGCTGGCACACGCACGAGGGGTTGGTAAGGCGACCATAAAGTCCAGCCAGCTTTGACGCTCCAGTGCTGATGTTTACACACTGCACCAGGTACTTATTTAAGGCTAATTCGACCTAGAGACTCAGAGCCGGTTCAGCCAATCACCACCGATGCGGCAATACCTCGGGTCACCGAGTGTGTAGCACAATACGCTAATGAGTGCCACTGCTCCCTACCAGAAGGTCGAGCGCACACAGACAGACAACACATGCCGCCCTCATGAGTCCCACGCCACACACAGCCATTTGTGAGGACACCTCATGTCAGCTCCGATTAGCGCGGTTGGCTGGGTACTGTGCGAAAAAAAGTTTAACATATGTACAGCCACTCACGGGCGGCACTTACCCGAGATGTGGTAGACATCTCCAAACTTCGGTGGATCCACCACCGAGTCCACCGAGGGCCTCGCCTCTGCCGAAGCTGCAGACAGCACACAGTAGGAACATCCGTTTCTGGAAGGTGATGCGTATATGCAGACTGGGCCATGAGAGAATTACACAATCGTCTGCGAACGTGTGCTAAAAACTGAGGGGCTAGGGTTAATTTGGCATGTTACAACAGTCTGACGGAAACGCACGCAGTAAAACACCCCTCGACTGCGACAATTAGCGAGATACTCCTGAAACCGTATTCAAACTCTGTGATACTTTACTGAGTCGATAAATGCTCTTATTATTATTTTATAAATAGGCCAAGAATACGCATTTCCTTGCCAAGATCCGCTGTCCGTTTTGAGTAAGCTCCTTGGGCTGTAAGGGATAGGGTGGAAAGGTCAGGTCTCAGGTCCTCCAGTAAAGCAGGCATTAAACACAAATTATCTAGTCATACTGTGGTGGCAGTGATACACAAACACAATAACAAATAAAATGTGCCATTGTACAAGACTGCCAAATGTATACTGATTTCCAGTATTAACACAATCGGATATGACTCACCACAAAGGTTCAGTGATTTGCAACCGAACTGTAAAGCAGACACAAGGGAGTTGCAGTGTTTAACATGGGACATTTCAGAATATTTGCAGAAAAGTAACTGCCACACAACTGCAGTTACCAGTTCAAGTCAAATCTAAGTTAAACCGAAGGGAAAGTATCCAAAGTCTAAAGCGGGGAGCTTTTGGATGGGGGTGTTAGCAGCTGCTTTTCAGTCGAGTTATGTTGAAACTTTGATATTGGTCCATCCACACATTGTCTTCACATTTCTTTTGCACTTTTCGTATTGCCGAAATATATGCAGAGCAACAACTTCAATGTAACATTCTTTTTCACTGTACTCCTATCACTGTGCCCACATCTCCCTTTCACGTCCCCATGTTCTTGGGTAACGTGCGACTGACGAACGATGTCGTGGCATCACGTGCGGATAGATCATATCGAAGGGTAAACAATCTCTGTACAATTTTATTTTGTATTCCTTGTGAAGTGACACATGCCTGCAATGCTGCACAGGGAGACAGAGCTGGGGAATCAGAGAGATTCGTGCATTTGGAACAGCCACCTGCAAGGGCTCAGAGTGACCAAGAGGTAAAACTGCAAAGTAAACTCCGAACCCATCTATATTACGAACCTCCCATGTGTGTGGGTCTCTTCTCTGGGGTTTTTTTTTAGTTTCCTTCCCAATCACAAAGCATACGATTGGAAAAACATGAACGGACTGAATCCATCCGTGTGGGGCTCAGTGCCTTATGCAACTCGGTTGTCTCCCCCATGAAGCCACTCATTCATGGAATTGGCAAAACATCCCAAAGCAAGAGTCCTGAAAAAGAGTCCTGAGGCTTTCATAGAAAAATAAAACCCCCATTAAGATATATTCAATGTATACAGTTGTCATGAAATACAATTTTACCTGTTTAACCAGCACAGCTTAGGAAAGTATGATATATGGAGATTAAATCAAATACGAGTGTTATACCAGCTTTCAAAGACACACTTGTGCCCATCTGAAACGCAGATCGGACAGATTCATGTTTGTAGATTCCAAGCGGTCCGGTTCAGTACAGTACCTGCCACTCGCGAGGAATGACAAGGAAAAGTCAAGTGGGAAGTGACTAGTTTCACATCGACTATCACAAGTAAACACGGCATCCACACACCCACTGCCTGCAGTTACAATTTGGCGTTTTTGCTTGGATCTTTAAAAGGCTGTAATTTGCAATCACGCCACCGCTGGTGCAGCGGTCTCCACCCTAAAAGGAAATACGTCGACAGAATTGGGAATACTGTACCCACAATTTACGCCCACCACACTCGGCCTGTCGATCGAATGGTTACTGTGCAGTAGAGCATACGAGTTTGGGGAAATGGACTTCACATCACAAAAACCGTAAACTGTATATAGTGGCATAGTGCAGGACACCACCTTGTCACCAACGCCGAGGGCAGTTGCGTCACCTAACTTGTCCCAACTTGTGGCAAACGTGTGAATAACCACTCTCTGGGACATTCTTGCCACTATTAAAAGTAGGTCCCATTTTACGGCTGCTCACCCCGAGCTATAAACGCTCTTGATAGGTGCATTGTCTTTGTACTGTTCGCGTTTCATCGTTCTCTGGTCTGACACTGGTGAGACGAGGCCCTAAAGAAGGCTGTCTCTCTCTGGTACAGACACAATCAGGTTAAAAACAATGCATAGATCATCAGAGCATGTTCTTGGTCCTTTCGGTAAAGTCACGTAGAAGGGAAACAACATTATAAAAATATAAACCAATAAAAATTTATATATTTTTTTTATTATTTTATTGTTTCCCTTCTACATGGTGACTTTACCGAAATAACCAAGAATATGAATCCCTGCAGTCACGAAAGCTTTAAATCATCAGGGCATGTTTGTTTGCAGGTTCACCACAAGTACGTGTGGTTAAATGCGAACTTGATGCCTTGCAAAAGGTTTATATGTGGTGTTTAAACATCTTAACGCAACTGTTTTATTGCCAGAAAGTGTAAAACCTATTCTTGTTTTTTTCATAACCACTCTGTTATAAACATTTACCGACAACCGAACTTCAACACACAGGACGAGAATCGCGCGACTCGAGAGAGAACACGAGGCACGACATTTGAGGTATAACACAATAGACCGGCGACAAAACACGAGGGAAAATGTTATTAGAGACACAGGAGGAACACAATAACTGGAACATAAGAGACAAACGGGACACACACAAAAGCAGACGGCCAAGACGAACCGAGAGCCGAATGTAGTTCCAGAGACCACGGGACACAGGGAGACAAGAGACTATGGAGAACCACAGGGAGACAAGAGACTATGGAGAACCACAGGGAGGTAAGAGACTATGGAGAACCACAGGGAGACAAGAGACTATGGAGAACCACAGGGAGACAAGAGACTATGGAGAACCACAGGGAGACAAGAGACTATGGAGAACCACAGGGAGACAAGAGACTATGGAGAACCACAGGGAGACAAGAGACTATGGAGAACCACAGTGAGACAAGAGACTATGGAGAACCACAGGGAGACAAGAGACTATGGAGAACTACAGGGAGACAAGAGACTATGGAGAACCACAGGGAGACAAGAGACTATGACGAAGCACAGGGAGACAAGAGACTATGGAGAACCACAGGGAGACAAGAGACTATGGAGAACCACAGGGAGACAAGAGACTATGGAGAACCACAGGGAGACAAGAGACTATGGAGAACCACAGGGAGACAAGAGACTATCGAGAACCACAGGGAGACAAGAGACTATGGAGAACCACAGGGAGACAAGAGACTATGGAGAACCACAGGGAGACAAGAGACTATGGAGAACCACAGGGAGACAAGAGACTATGGAGAACCACATGGAGACAAGAGACTATGGAGAACCACAGGGAGACAAAAGACTATGGAGAACCACAGGGAGACGCAGGGAGAGAGAGATGTTTAGTTTTAAAACGCAGGGCTTCACATCACACATCTCAAACGTTTGAAATGGCACCCCCGGTATCAGCTGGGGGGCGAACTCCGCGCTTGTCCCGCGATTCGGGCACGGGCCTGCAAGCAAGGTGACCATTACTTCCCACGTGTCATCCAAAGTGAGTCATTTGCGGGCCAATTTCCGAATGCTGGCAAAAGTCGACCACGACGCCAGCACACAATGGCTAACTCTTGCGAATTACGTAGATTTAACGCCCACTGCGAGGCAGTGTATAATGGTTAGTACATTATATACTTGGTTCTTTCGGTAAAGTCACGTTAATTTTTTTTTAAATAAAATGAAATAAAAATTAAAATAAAAGCAAAAAACCCACGACGTTTCGATCGCAACACAAGCGGTCTTCATCTTCATATTCTCGGTCTTCATCAGGTGGAGACTAATGAAGACCGAGAATATGAATTCCTGCAGTCACGAAAGTTTTAGGTCACAAAGGTTATTACATTCACAGTAATATTCAGGGCGGCCACTCGATTCGCATCGTGAACCGATTGCAAGGGGCGGCGAAAGGCGTTCTCGCTGGGCTGGACCCAGGTCACAGCCCCCACAGGGAGACACCAGAGGCAGATGGAGACCGCGGGCAAAGGAGACGCAAACACGGGGAGACGCTGGGGGGGGGGGGATATGAGACACGGGGAGACACGGGGAGACACTGGGGGACACGGGGAGACACTGGGGGAGACGGTGGGGGACACGGGGAGACACTGGGGGACACGGGGAGTCACTGGGGGACACGGTGAGGGACACGGGGAGACACTGGGGGACACGGGGAGACACTGGGGGACACGGGGAGTCACTGGGGGACACGGGGATACACTGGGGGACACGGTGAGGGACACGGGGAGACACTGGGGGACACGGGGAGACACTGGGGGACACGGGGAGACACTGGGGGACACGGGGAGTCACTGGGGGACACTGGGGACACGGGGAGACACTGAGGGACACGGGGAGACACTGAGGGACACGGGGAGACACTGGGGGACACGGGGAGACACTGGGGGACACGGGGAGACACTGAGGGACACGGGGAGACACTGGGGGACACGGGGAGACACTGGGGGACACGGGGAGACACTGGGGGACACGGGGAGACACTGAGGGACACGGGGAGACACTGGGGGACACTGGGGGACACGGGGAGACACTGAGGGACACGGGGAGACACTGGGGGACACTGGGGGACACGGGGAGACGGTGAGGGACACGGGGAGACACTGGGGGACACTGGGGGACACGGGGAGACACTGAGGGACACGGGGAGACACTGGGGGACACGGGGAGACGGTGAGGGACACGGGGAGACACTGGGGGACACGGGGAGACACTGGGGGACACGGGGAGTCACTGGGGGACACGGGGAGACACTGAGGGACACGGGGAGACGGTGAGGGACACGGGGAGACACTGAGGGACACGGGGAGACACTGGGGGACACGGGGAGACGGTGAGGGACACGGGGAGACACTGGGGGACACGGAGAGACACTGGGGGACACGGGGAGACACTGGGGGACACGGGGAGACACTGGGGGACACGGGGAGACACTGGGGGATACGGGGAGTCACTGGGGGACACGGGGAGACATTGGGGGACACGGGGAGACACTGAGGGACACGGGGAGACACTGGGGGACACGGGGAGACACTGGGGGATACGGGGAGTCACTGGGGGACACGGGGAGACACTGGGGGACACGGGGAGACACTGAGGGACACGGGGAGACACTGGGGGACACGGGGAGACACTGGGGGATACGGGGAGTCACTGGGGGACACGGGGAGACACTGGGGGACACGGGGAGACACTGAGGGACACGGGGAGACACTGGGGGACACGGGGAGACACTGGGGGATACGGGGAGTCACTGGGGGACACGGGGAGACACTGGGGGACACGGGGAGACACTGAGGGACACGGGGAGACACTGGAGGACACGGGGAGTCTCGGACCCCCGGGACCCGTCCTCACCCAGAAGTAAGAGCAGCAGCGACACCATCCTCAAGCCAGCCATGCTGAGCGTGTGACGACAACCACGTGATCCTGGCTGTCACGTGACTCGTGGGCGCGAGCGACCCCGGATTATCACGTGACTCGCGGGCGCGCGCGACCCCGGATTATCACGTGACTCGCGGGCGCGCGCTCCGGGGAGGAGGGTGGTCACGTGACTCGCGAGTTTGGGTCTCCACGTGACGGGCCGCACGCGCTGGAGCTGCCGCTTGTCGTCAACGTGTTACTTTAGAATCAGGAATGTTTGTCCGCAACTGGAGGGGGAATCCGATGAGCTGCAAAGCCCTTTAGCACAGATGTCCAGGAGGGCACGGGGTCAGAACGGAGTGCAAAGTACAATAAAGGGGCAAATAACAACAACCGCTATTCGCCACTAAGTGGCGGTGACGTCACCACGACGCTTGTGCCAGGCCATGTGCACCTTGAGGCCACGTGAAGTGTCGAACGCCCCCTACCTCCTCGCGGTGCCGGACGGGCAACTCTGTCGTGGACAGTGCTATGTGGGGAGGGCCAATTCCGATTGCCCCCTCCTCTCATGGCGTCTGTGACCACCACAGGGGCTAAACGGGGGCTCTGGACGGGTGCGAGGGGCTGGTAACCCCTCCACCTTCAATAATGTTACCACGAAACCACGAATAAAATATGTAACTAATAAGCTTGTGCCGGAGGCCCCGGGGGGACAGGCGTCTATGACGTCTCCTGGCCAAACCCCAATTGGCGGAGCCAGGAGATTGAATCTCTACCCTCGGGGCTCCTCCAGAAACAACGACAAGCCACTTCGTGTGGCCACGTGGAAGGGGCAAATAAATCACCCAAACACAGACATTCAACACTGAACCATCCAGTTTAACACGTAGGCTTTCGCGACCAATCTCATCCATAATACAGGTTTTTTTTAGGTTCCCGTAAATATAAATATTGTTAAACCATCCGCATCCTACCAGGCAAAGCCCCACTGAGCTAATTGCCTTATTTTTCAAAAGCGACCATGGCCACAAATGACAGCTCAGCAAAGTGGCTTATCACGTGGACATGTATGGCATCAAAATATTTCATCACAACGCGCGTTTTATAAAATTACGGCACCGTGCCACTCATGCCACGTGTTCGTGAACGACTCACGCGCGTGTGTGGACAAAGTCCCATCGGTGAGCTCCTCCGGCAGGCAAGGCTGCGTTGGCTGGGTCATGTAGCCCGCATGCCCAGCCACCGAATGCCTAAACAGCTTTTGTTCGATTTTGATTTAAAGCTTTCGTGACTGCAGGGATTCATATTCTTGGTTCTTTCGGTAAAGTCACGCAGAAGGGAAACAATAAAATAATAAAAATATAAAACAATAAAATTCTCACGACATTTCGACTGCAACACAAGCAATCATCATCAGGTGTGAAAAACCGCCACTTTTTTCCATTTTTTTGCTGTGGGTTTCACACCTGATGATGATTGCTTGTGTTGCAGTCGAAACGTCGTGAGAATTTTATTGTTTTATATTTTAATTATTTTATTGTTTCCCTTCTACGTGACTTTACCGAAAGAACCAAGAATATAGCTTTTGTTAGGTCGGATCGAGGGGGCTAAACGGGCACGGCACGGGCTAGAGATGAGCTGGAGTGATGTGGTACAGGCAGAGCCGGATTAACGCATGGACTTTAGGAGCTGCAGCCCAGGGGCCTCCGCCTGCTGGAGGGCCTCCAAAGATTAAGTGAAAGTTTTTTCATTTGTGAATGCTGAACTTTATTTGTTGTCAGCCTTGTAAAAAATACAATTTAATTTTCTTTAACTCTGTTTTCCTTTTGAAAATATTACTGGGGGCCTCAGTACCTGTAGCCCAGGGGTCTACAAAATATTAATCCGGCCCTGTGTACAGGAGAATGTGGAGCTGAGTGGACTTGCCGATGACTGGTACCAGCGGTGTCAAGATCGGCCTCTGTGGAGTAGGCTCGTGAAGGACGCTGCTGCTGGGCAGTTGGAGGCAGTCGCCCTCCAGCAACAACGGAAGGCAAAGGAGCGACGCTCACAACAACGAGCGGAGCGTCGGGCAGATAAAACACAGCAAAGTTGGCACAGTAGGGGGTACAGTTGGTGCATCGGTCAGTCATCTCAGTCAGTCGACCCACGGCACCTACAGGATCTGTCCCGTAACCTCCTGCCAGCGGGCGTTCAACACTCGGCCTTAAAGTGCACATAGCCTGGCACAAGCGCGCCGTGGAGATGTCACCGCCACTTCGTAAGCGAATGGCGGGTTGTTGTTGTTGAAGCCTTTTTTTCCTTGTGGGGCTCTGCGGTCAGCAGGGGGCAGTGTAGCAAAATACATCGCCCGGTTCCCACGTGTGTGCTCCGTGCCACCGACCCCCCCCGCCACCTCCACCACCCCGCTGACCATCATCGCCGTGAAGCAAGGGCCCGGATATTAATCCCCAAGAGCCATGGGCGATGGCTCATCCAGCAAAGGATTGACTAAAATAATGTATGCACACATTGATTTTTTTGTTGTTGAAATATAATCTATTGCATATACCAAGACACGGCAATTGACAGGTTGTATGTGTATTCTTGGTTCTTTCGGTAAAGTCACGTAGAAGGGAAATAATAAAATAATAAAAATATAAAACAATACAATTCTCACGACGTTTCGATTGCAACACAAGCAATCATCATCAGGTGTGAAACTCACAGCAAGAAAATTGGAAAAAGTGGCGGTTTTTCACACATGATGATGATTGCTTGTGTTGCAGTCGAAACGTCGTGAGAATTTTATTGTTTTATATTTTTATTATTTTATTGTTTCCCTTCTACGTGACTTTACCGAAAGAACCAAGAATATGAATCCCTGCAGTCACGAAAGCTTTAAATCTAAATTTTAAGGTTGTATGTGGTCAAGTGCGGTGTCGTGAACGCTACGCTACGATACCCGGCGACCCGAGTTCGATTCGCGTTCACGGCCAACACCAGTGACGATTATCTGAACCGGTCCTGGGCCTCCTCCCCTAGGTCGATTCAGCCTCAAATGAGTTCCTGGTGCGGTGTGCAGACATTGCCACGAGGATGACAAAGACGGTCGGCCGTGGTGCTGGCCATCCACCCCTCTTGTGTGCCGTGCCGGCTAACAGCACTTAGCCCAAAAGTCTGTTATTTTACGGGGTGTCTTTGTGCTGGCTGGGTCACGTAGCCCGCATGCCCAAGCAGCTTCTGTTTGGCCGGATAGAGGGGGTTAGAATCGGCGTGGCACGAGCTAGAGAAGAGATGGAAGCTGATGCGATACAGGAGGATGTGGGGGCTGAGTGGACCAGCGGTGTCAAAATCAGCCTCTGTGGAGGAGGCTCGTTAAGGACGCTGCTACTGGGCAGTTGGAGGGAGTCGCATTCCAACAACAGCGAAGGAGCGACGCTCACAACAACGAGCGAAGCGAGCGCCGGCGGATAAAATGCAGCAAGTTTGCACAGTGGGGATCACAGGTGGTGCATCTGCCAGTCATCTCAGTCAGTCGACGCATGGTACCTGGGTCTGTCCCGTGAAGTAATGCCAGCAGCAAGCCTTCGACATTTCACGTGGCCTGAATGTGCACCCATCCTGGCACGCGTGCTGTGGTGACCTCACCGCCACTTAGTGGCGAATGGCGGCGGCTGGTGTACTCCCACATCTTTCAAGACGTATGTTCATTGTAGAAGAGTAGGTCACATGTTCTCTATAGGGGCTCATTCTAGCGGAAAACCCCTCTGCCAGCAGTGACGTGAGCAAGATATTGCGGGGCTGTACCTTTAGCTTTACAAATGATCAGGCTGGATGGCATTGTGGAAGAGCGCTAGAGATCCACAAGCTAAAGGTTACGGTCAGGTGTCAACTCAGCCTATCATTTTTGGGTAGATAAAATAAGTCCCGCTTTGTGGGAAGTCAACAACGGTCATCTTACCGAGAGACTTTCCTGCATTTATGTCGTTGCTCTGACATTCTCTAGACATCAATAAGTTCAAAATAAATCCTATCCACGCATTTTATCAAAGCAAGTCAACCCTTGTTGAATCAACTCAACACATAATCGTCTAGTTCATGGTCAAACTACAATACCACTTGAAGGAGGATGCAATTCAAAAACACGAATAGCATCTTGAAATGCGTGCGTTTTGTAGATACACACATAATGATTGCACCCAGTGCTGTCTGACATGCTGTTATCCTACAATGAGAATAACACCTTTTTAAAGTAAAGGTGATGCACTTTGTAATAGTGCTCTAGTCACATCACTTCATGCATGTATTAATACTGACGAGGGTGACATCGTGAAAGTGCAATGATGACATTTGACTTTTATTGAGCAGCCTGGGCCACACTGCCGTGGAAAGCACATACAAGAACTGTGGATATTATTGTATTGCCCCATGAAGTAACATTTCCTAATTTTCCAGCTAACCTGGACTAATTACTCTCTTCAGGACCAATCTCTGACCACCTCAAGTGCCTGTCATCGCTTTGCACAATTGTGCACAGTGCGTGCACTTGTGTAATGAGCGACTTCCACGACACGTCGTATAGAGGGTACTTCTTTATTTCTCACACTGGGCACAAGACAGGCCAACACTTGTTCTTCCTCTCACTGACTAAAACTCTAGGCAATAACACCTCTACTGGCTACATGCACAGCCGATCACTCGGCATGGTCCCCTCGCCCTCACTCGTCTCCGCCGCTGGCTAGCGGCGTGACGATGACAGCGATGGAACCCACGCAGGAGATCTTCCACGTGGCCGGACGACGGAGAGAGATGTGTCGGTGAACAGCGACACAGCCAGGACCCAGGACCCCACACGAGCTCCGGGTCCGCTCCCCCTTATATCCCCCCAGGCGTGGCTAAGCCCCGCCTCCAGCCACGCCCTCTCGTGGAACCTTCTAGCAGGTTCCCGGAGCATCTCGGCTAACTCCACCTGTTACCTTCGCCCCAGATACGCCTCCTTCTCTGATTGGCTGTACCCGTGAAACCCTTCCCAGGCCAGCAGGTGTCACTTTGTCATGTCAGCAGGTGTAACCCTGTCATTACACTTGTATGCAAGTCTTTTTTTTTATATCTTCCCTTTGGTAATCACAGGGCAGTAAAGCTCTGCGATTCGTGGCGTATATTGCAGGTTGGGGTAGAACAGTGCTTTTGCAGGAGCCAAAGGATGCTTTTCAACTGGCGTCTCCAGCAAACCTAACGTGTTTAAGCACACCTTTTTTCTGCCCTTGCATTGTTCTCGTGGCCACAACCAATTGCAGTGGTGGACATTTCACGCTCCAAACTTTGCGTCCCGTTTTTATTCTACACTGTGGCCTGATGGCTTGCCGCTGCTTGAGCCAGTCCTTGCACGGTTGCACAGCCCCTCTCTTCTGCACGCGCGCGAGCACTCTGCGCCGCCTGTCACTGACCGCACCCTTGACAAAGCGCATACAGCGAACACGTTAAATAATGCATAAAAGTGTCTGTGTTGGCCTCCTTTTATGCCCCCAATTAATTGGTAAAAAAAATTCTACACTTTAACCCAAGAACATAAATCCCACTTCGCCAACCGATGACAGTGGACAGTTATTGATCCTTTTAATGGGTGGGGCATAGTTGTGTCTGCTGCTGTATCACCCGTGTGGGTTGACTCGTCACATGACATTTGTGCAACTGTGCATTGAGTCCATTTACGAGGTGAACATGGATGTGCAGTGCAGACACAATGTGCAATTTTTTAACCTATTTTAATTTTTTCTATCCCATATGTGCAATCAGTGTCATGTCTTGATACGCATTTTCAATTCGGATCTCTCGCAGGGCAGAGAAGGGTCCATGGAAGTGTATACCAGAGAAGTACTTCTGAGGTAGCTTCAAGTGACTTCTGATCTGCACAGGAAAAGGGCAGCAGAATGATTTAACCTTTTAGGTAAACAAAAAAACACAATGCACCTGCGTGCAATGTTGAGTCCGAACAAAATTCAACAATAATCCAATGTCTGGTATCCATATCTCACCTTGTATTACTCCACACATTCATAAGTAAAATAAGCTACATTAACTGCTGAAAAGAAAATAATTAATGAGAATTTCTGGGTCCAAATATACCAATAGAATACATTGGCAGAAATACACATGCCCACAAAAACACCTCACCACATTCATCATTAAATCTATTCCAATATAAAACATATACTGTATTCTCCGGATTATATGTTATTTAATTCCAAGCATCCATTCTACATTTCATAACTGTATGTCCTTGTTTTCCGCTTTTCCGGGATGTTTTTTCTCAAAAAAACTTTTGTTTTTTCAAATTACCCCAAATGTTGGGGTGCTTATTACTTTCTGGGGCATTAATATCTGGAGAACATGGGAAATATATATATTAAGCTGACATTTCAGGCAACGGTCTCTGAAGAACGGCGACTGCCAGAAACATCAGCCTTTGGTGAGGAATGTTGAAACTCGGTTACACAATACAATGTAAGCCAAAACGGAAGTTAAGCAATGCAAGTGTAATTATGAGTTCCACCCACAAGAGGGCACCTAAGATAGTGTCCAGTTAATGTCTTGCAAACATCGAACCCAGCGTCCAGGTCTCTTTTTCAGACCAGTCTGCCTCAATTTACCCCGGTAATCAAAGGTAGCTCACCTCTTCTGAGGCCAACAGATCCAGGGTAAATGCCGAGTAAGCCCATGGGTGTTCCAACCACGTCGTTGCATTTGGCCATGCCTCACCAAATATGCGACGATCACAGACGTCTCTGAAAAATTGTTGGTGGAGGCGTCAGTGAGGAAACCCACCATATATGAACCGCTTAGGAGAAACATTTCTGTTTTTTCTGCCAATGTTATGAATCTGTGCCGTAATTTTCAAAAACGTCTGCACGTTATGGCAACTCCCACAATACTGGCTGTATACGAATTGTTGAGGGGAAATCACGGGCAGCACAAAATGGCCTCACAATCAATTAATAAATATTCAAAACTCATTTTCCAAATCTATTTGTATGGACATTCATATTCCACCACCCCAACTCCCTCCACATTACCATTGTTGTAGAATTAATGGGGGGATATCCTTCAAACACTCTGAGTGGTGCAAATGCCTGAGTCGTGACTGCCATTTTGTGCCCATTTTACTCTAGTTTTGTGGTTTACCACTTCAGCAGATTCATTATTTCTGGTCTCTACCTTAACAAATAATGACAAAGCATACTCTTCCTTGCAGGACGATATTGTGGAAAGTATTTAGGAAATTACAAGTCTGGTTGTTCAGTACAAAGAAGATGTCGTGACGAAACTGCTGTAAAAATGCCACTTCTAATGGCATGTCTTTGCTGTTCCTTATGGGGTTAACTTATCACTGATGCAAATTAGGTCTAATTCATTCCCTCCAACAGATGGCACAGCAGATAATGATGACAAGGGGGGGAAAGACAGGGAAAGATAAAATGTCTCTGCCACCATCACTATGGTGACTGAATGAGGAGTATTATTAATATGCGCAATGAGAGTGTCGCTCATTATGAGCATTGCTGAAGCGAAGTTTCACATTTCACCATAGCAAAACGAACATTTTATGTCATGAGTCCATTTGTTGTTCATTGGGAAAATGTATTGCATCAGCGGTGTTATATTCATATTTTTTTGCATTTTTACTGGATAATTTAGAAAATATTTCGGATTTTTAAAATGTGATTATCATATTTAAAAAAAAACTATAATTGCTCAAACACCGTGAAGTCTAACGACTGCATACAGAGCATGTATTTAAAAAAAAAACAGCTTAATGTGCAGTAGCAATTTCCATGTTCGAACACTTTACATATAACACACATGGATATGCGGTACGCGATTTACGCGTGCCATATATCCACGCGTAAGAGATGTCAAACGAAAAAACAAGTATGATATTCCGGAGTTTGATAGACATTTAATGAGACACTGTCTGAGAATAAAGAAACTTAAAAATGCACCCCACGTATATTACCTTGGGCAGTACAGCCTGGTAAAAAAAAAAATTCTACCCCCGGGTAAACAGATCACTGGCTTCCTGCGTGTGGCTGATTACACCTCATGTGCGAAGGTGGGGGGGGATAGAGGAGGATGGACTCAGCGGGGCGGGACTGCAGGCTGTGTGCGATACGCATACATAATGCTCGCCAGAAATCGGCATTGACTGTCAATCAGAGGGGCTCCGGAAAGATCCAATTCCTCGCCCTGCAAAGGCGCGCGCGGCTTCCCCTCCCCACCACCAACACCACCACCCCACCCGCGTTATTTGCAGTCGAATTCTTTGCAGAATCGCAAGGAAGGAAGGAAGAAGAAAATGTGCAAAATTACGTTAATTGCATCGCAAAAAAAAGTACCCCTGTGGAACCGCACCGACTGGAAGGCGTTAATGCTTTAATGTGGATTTTGATGTCGTACGTTCATCGTTGCATGATTTTTTAAAATCTCCATTTTTGTAGTGTTGTAAAAAAATGTTTATCTGTGCCCCATGTATTATGTATATTACTCGTTTGTGATGCCATGGGCTGTGGTAACCACCGCACATGTAGCAAAAAGACAGGTTTGGTTAGATATTTATTTATTTAGGACATCAAATATGAACATTTGCACACATTTCAGGAGCTCTCCTTTAACCTATCACCAATCCCGACTAAACCATCATCACATCTCAGCATTGCATTTACGGACCAGAATTGTTGGGCAGCACTAACAGGCGTGCGTGTGTGGAGCGTGCGTTTCGTGTCCCTGGAAGACGACGTGAAGTTCAATCCTCGCGATTGCCAACGCTGCCTCTGTCCGCTGATTTTTTGTTTTTTGAGCTACAATGGCCAATTCTACAGAAGATGTCGGCGGGTTGATGTCCCACTGTGCAACTAAATGGGTTCCGCCAGGCGGAAAGGCAGCGGAGTCTGTCTCAGACCCTCTCCGCAGAAACATCAAACATGGGCAGGGCCGAGGTGGAGTTGAGCCGACGCACAAATTCAGCTTGCCGCTTTGAATATGGTAAGCAACTTGGAAGTTCAGACTACAAAGTCGGTGAGGTTTGTGGTGGTCTTCGCCAGGGCTTTATTGTAATGGAATATTTCCCTAATTCGATAAGTATAAATAAATATGTAATATACGTCACGCTAAATAATAATGTGTGTCGTTGCGTTGGCTATAAGTGAGTCAATGCGTAAGTAGAGCATATTATTTGGATCCATATTTTAAAGATAGTATCCTTGCCGATTATATCTGACAGTTCACCAGCATTGATTCAAACAAGGCTGTATCTGCTGATGAGACAATGTTTATCGAAGCCAGTGTAGATTTACTTTGTACTGAATCAATGCTGTTGAAAGGGTCTCCTGTATTCCCAGAAGGCCATGGGGCCGATGGGTTTTGAAGAAACATACTTTTCATTATTATGGAGACACTGTCTCCTTATATATTTTGTGACTAACATTCTCCACCATGACGCGAATGGTTATTTTTTTTTGATTGGTTGGAAATATTGACAAAATACCTTGGCTGCTGGGAGGAGAGGAAACGAGATAGGAAGGTAAGTGTATGGACAATAATTACGATTGTAAAAGTCAACTCGCAGTTGCCCAGCATTTGAGAGTCATTGATGGTGCTGTAGGATTGAGATCTTGATTACAGGCACGGTGAGAAATACAGTGGTGTAAAATTGGATGATCTGGAGTTTGAAGGCTTAGTGATTTGGGTAAGTCGTAGAAAGGTGAACGGGACAGTGAAGGCAATAGGTGACAAAGGCAATTTATGGGAAGTCGTGGATGTGGGAGACGTTGCGCAGTTGGAGGCAGGAGGTCTTGCAGTGTTGAAACTAAACTTTATTATTTTACCAGGTAAGGCCCACTGAGCTATATAGCTTTCTTTCAGAATCGAGCTGCCACAAATGATAGCTCAACCAAGTGGCTTACCATGTGGGCATTTCTATCAGGCAAATACTCTAAAGGCGTGTTTCTCAATGTGGAGGGGAAAACCGGAGGACCCGGAGAAAAATCGACGCGACCACGGAGAGAGAGACATGCAAAATCCAAATATACAAGCGTCGGGATTGAACCCACGACCTCCTGTATACCAGGTGAGGTAGTTAACATCTCGCCACCGAAAAATATGAGGGGTAAAGAGAGTTCATAATCAAGGACACCCAAGGTTTCAGATGTTCTAGAAAAGGAGTAACATGTTTGGACATTAACTGCTGACTTTTTTTTCCAAATAAAGAGGACTTTGTTATCCATTTAGTTCCAATTTCTCGACGATCTTACTGAGTTATTTCCCTTTTATCAGAAATGTCAAGCAAGTTGATACAATTCCAGATGATTTACAGTATGTAGCTATGTAGTCCATACAAACTAATTTATTATGTGGTTATCCAAATGAAATTATAAATGTAATCTATCAACGAATTAATATTTGGCATTGCTATATCCCAATAGTCATATCACAGTTCCAATAAAACAAGATACTTAATTGTAAAATTACGTGGTTATCTGGAGGCGTATTGCACAACGTTTCCAATTTGGAATTCAGCATAAAACTAAAATGTTATTTATGCGAACGTTATATATGAACAACGAAGATACGTTTTAATAGACGCAGCATCGCAAGTCCACGGTGCGAAGGATCTTGCAGGTAAATATGGATTACTTTGAGAGCCAGGCGGGCGAGGGGAGGGTGGGGTGGGGAGCAAGAGTTGCTTGTTAAAAAAAAAGACAAAGTCAATTTAAACGAAGAATCATTTGAATGAGCTCACTTATGGACATTGCCCTTCTCTGTTGAGAGATGCCTTCTGGCACCGTGCTCTAGGGCATGACGTCCGCCAGCCACACAGGGCAGACACGGCCTACAGATGAGGTTTTGGGATTCGTCACATTGAATCTTTACGGGGCTGTGCGTGACTTTGGATGATCCACAGACAGACAGAAGAGGCGCCAGCATTTGCGTGGGCAGAGCTGCACCTGTTCGCAGTCAGATACATTAAGAAACCCCCTAGCATGCGGTGCGGGATAGAGAGTGTACCACTGTTTGTGTGTGTGTGTAACACTTGCACGCACGTACAGATGAAAGCATTGGCTATCAAGTTACTGGGGGGGGGAGGGTCGTTCATGGACATTGAAAAGTGTTAAAGAAACTAATAAAACGACAAGCACATTTAAGCTGAAGGAAATTAAAGCGTGAAATGTAAAAAAAGTGTGCTTGTAAATTTGAATGTATCACTATTCCAAATCAATGCAGTTGTATGAGTGTGGCATTCATATATTTGTAAAAGTTACATCTAGTGCTTGCTTATGCGAGGTGAACTGCTGTCTGTTTAAGTGTCAGGTTTGGGTTGTATGACTGCCACATAACAGACTTCTGTTGTGAATCAAAACATGATTTCAACATCCTCTTCAAAGCTGATGCTGTATTCTTGTATTTTTTTACGAATAAGTACCCAGTTAACCACGTGAATGGTGATTGATTTCAAACTGCCTCAGCTGTATATGTGCAGTAAAATATTACTTACACTCTCACCCACAAACTCTATTACACTCGATGTGATTTACTTGCATTTGCAGTTTCTTCCAATATCCTCGGACGCCTCAGCATTTGAAAATAGAATTCGTAATTAAGACGATAACGACAAATCGTGCATATGCATGGCCTGTATTGCTTTCCCGCATGCGGTGGTCCACGTGAGTGCGGTACTGTTACAGGTATTGTATTCAATTAGCGATAACAATTGAAGCTTTCGCGCCAGGCTCCCAGGAGGCAGTCACGACCAGTAGGCCGCAGTGAGGCAACGGGGCTCGGATAGCGGCTCTGCCGGGCAAGGGTCGCTTCGAACGGCAGCGCTGCGTAGTTGAGGGGTGGGAGGGCGGGAGGGTATTGACTCGATACTTTACCTGGGAACAGCAGTTGCCGAGAGTATTCAGTCGTGGCATAGCCAGACTCACCAGTTGTGTCATAGCCAGACTCACTAGCTGTGTCATAGCCAGACTCACTAGTTGTGTCATAGCCAGACTCACCAGTTGTGTCATAGCCAGACTCACCAGCTGTGTCATAGCCAGACTCACCAGCTGTGTCATAGCCAGACTCACCAGTGGTGTCATAGCCAGACTCACCAGGGGTGTCATAGCCAGACTCACCAGTGGTGTCATAGCCAGACTCACTAGCTGTGTCATAGCCAGACTCACTAGCTGTGTCATAGCCAGACTCACTAGCTGTGTCATAGCCAGACTCACTAGCTGTGTCATAGCCAGACTCACCAGTGGTGACATAGCCAGACTCACCAGTGGTGTCATAGCCAGACTCACCAGTGGTGTCATAGCCAGACTCACTAGCTGTGTCATAGCCAGAATCACTAGCTGTGTCATAGCCAGACTCACCAGTTGTGTCATAGCCAGACTCACTAGCTGTGTCATAGCCAGACTCACCAGTCGTGTCATAGCCAGACTCACCAGTTGTGTCATAGCCATACTCACTAGCTGTGTCATAACCAGACTCACCAGTTGTGGCATAGCCAGACTCACCAGTTGTGTCATAGCCAGACTCACCAGCTGTGTCATAACCAGACTCACCAGTAGTGTCATAGCCAGACTCACCAGTTGTGTCATAGCCAGACTCACCAGTCGTGTCATAGCCAGACTCACCAGCTGTGTCATAGCCAGACTCACCAGTAGTGTCATAGCCAGACTCACCAGTAGTGTCATAGCCAGACTCACCAGTGGTGACATAGCCAGACTCACCAGTGGTGTCATAGCCTGACTCACCAGTGGTGACATAGCCAGACTCACTAGCTGTGTCATAGCCAGACTCACCAGTTGTGGCATAGCCAGACTCACCAGTGGTGTCATAGCCAGACTCACCAGTTGTGGCATAGCCAGACTCACCAGTGGTGTCATAGCCAGACTCACTAGCTGTGTCATAGCCAGACTCACCAGTGGTGTCATAGCCAGACTCACCAGTGGTGTCATAGCCAGACTCACCAGTTGTGGCATAGCCAGACTCACCAGTGGTGTCATAGCCAGACTCACCAGTTGTGTCATAGCCAGACTCACTAGCTGTGTCATAGCCAGACTCATCAGTGGTGGCATAGCCAGACTCACCAGTGGTGGCATAGCCAGACTCACCAGTTGTGTCATAGCCAGACTCACCAGTGGTGGCATAGCTAGACTCACTAGCTGTGTCATAGCCAGACTCACTAGCTGTGTCATAGCCAGACTCACTAGCTGTGTCAGAGCCAGACTCACTAGTTGTGTCATAGCCAGACTCACCAGTTGTGTCATAGCCAGACTCACCAGTGGTGGCATAGCCAGACTCACCGTCGTGGCATAGCCAGACTCACCAGTTGTGTCATAGCCAGACTCACTAGCTGTGTCATAGCCAGACTCACTAGCTGTGTCATAGCCAGATTCACCAGTGGTGTCATAGCCAGACTCATCAGTGGTGTCATAGCCAGACTCACTAGCTGTGTCATAGCCAGATTCACCAGTTGTGGCATAGCCAGACTCACCTGTGGTGTCATAGCCAGACTCACCAGTTGTGTCATAGCCAGACTCACCAGTGGTAGAGCAATACTGTGAGGGATAGCATTGAAATGGGGAGGGCCTCACCCAGCAGTGCCTAGATCATGGCCGATGATGCTGGTGTTATAGGGAATTATGAATACTGTAGCAAGGAGTCTTCGTGACGACAAACACAATACTGACGACATTGCGTCACACTGCACGAGACGTGTGATGTCACGAGAAGATGCCGCACGTAATGGCGTCAGGGAGAGTAGGGGTGCAACCACCAAGGCGGATACTTTTAGCGCCGGTTTTTCGTCTCCAGGTTATAGCTAACTCTTTGGCCAATTTTATTGAGAATTTAATCGTGTTATTTTATTAATTTATTAATTTATTCTCATTCTACGTGACTTTACCGAAAGAACCAAAGAAGATGGATCTTTGGCCAATGTGGCTGCTTTTCTTTCGGATAAGTCTCCAATTGTAATCAAAATTTATACTTAAAAGTATCCTTTATATTTGGTCAGGGGCCGTCCATAAATGACGTCACGCACCTGGGGGGGGGTCAGACATTTGTGACGCTGTGTGACGAGAGGGGGGGCGGTTTGAGAAATGTGACGTCACATCAAAATGCGCAACTTTAAATAAATATAGACAACACGTTCTACTTATTTAAATATACTTTTTAATAAATGTTTTCTCCTACAACATGAGAGTGCAGCGCCACATTAAATACGCACTACAATGACAATAGTTTAAAGCGATTTGAAGCATGTTTCATATATTTTTTGGGGGGGGGGGGGGGTGCAGAGCTTTGTGACGTCATATTTGAGAGGGGGGGTCTGACTTTTTGTGACGCCGTGACGAAGGGGGGTAAAAAAATCGTTCAAAATCTCGTGACGTCATTTATGGACGGCCCCTAACCTTTATGAGAGTTACCACGCCCCCCCCCCCACCTAATTTGGAAAGCACCACAAACCCGGGAATTTTCACATCTGAGTCACATCTCGGTATTAAACTCAATTTCGCGTATCTGTCGGAGATCCGGGAGAGTGATTACAACCAATCAGGGTCCATGGGCTGGACAGCAATGTGATCGTGACATCAGCGGTGCATATGTCAAACAAGGCATTATAATGCCCAACCACCACAGCCTCGTTCAATAGTTATTGTAACAAAGTTTATGTTGTGTTTTCTGATGAGAACTCAAGAGACCAGGATAGCAGTCTCATTTGCAAGAGTGACCTGAGTCACCAACATTACAAAAAAGCAAAACAAATAAAGAACTGTACAGCCAATGAAGCAAAGAGAAATTAGGACACAAACAATTGCGCCATGAGAAATCTAAATATTGCACGAACATAATTCAATTTTGATTTAAAGCTTTCGTGACTGCAGTGATTCATATTCTTGGTTCTTTCGGTAAAGTCACGTTGAAGGGAAAAAATAAAATAATAAAATATATAAAACAATAAAATTCTCACGACGTTTCGACTGCAACACAAGCAGTCATCATCAGGTGTGAAAACCAACGGCAAGAACATTTGAAAGAAGTGGCGGTTTGTATTTATTTATTTTTAAACGTTAGCACCACGGATAGCGATTTCACAGTTTGTTTAGAAAGAGGAGTCCATCTATGTTCGGAAAACAGGAGGGGGGAGACGAAAAATTAATGTATGCTGTCTGAAAGCCACCGTAAGTGTGAACAATCAATTAAGACCCGAAATGGTTTATCAAATCCTTCCAATGATTGCTAAGCCAGAATCCATCTTCTCGGTTGAAATTGTCTCTGTGTTTGTATATGTGGATAGCCTCATGAACGAATCTCTCATGGTAGCCAGATGGCTTGCAAAGAACCTCTGTCTTGGAGAAGCCAATGTCATGTGAGCCTACTGAATTATAACAGTGATCTGCCACGGTCGAGGTGTTCTTGCCGTTGGTTTTCACACCTGATGATGACTGCTTGTGTTGCAGTCGAAACGTCGTGAAAATTTAATTGTTTTATATATATTTTATTATTTTATTGTTTCCCTTCAACGTGACTTTACCGAAAGAACCAAGAATATGAACATAATTCAATTATAAAGAATAAATTCCCTCCAGTGCCAGGCAGCTCGGGCAGATTATTTTTTAACTAATCATAGTAAAATTACAAAATTCAGTTAGAGAAACATTAAACAGCTATTGTACCAATATGTAAACAGACAGGGATGAATATGAACGGTGTCTAAGTCTCTGAAGGACTTAACTATGGAGGTCAGAGTCAGTCTGTTGAACTGTTGTCGTTGATGCTACTCTGCACGTGTTCGCTCAATATATTTGCATTTCTCCTTTAATCGTTGTGCTCTCTTCTCTCTCAGTCTTCTAAATCCATCACTGTTACACAATACAAGAGTTGTACCTTGTTGTACCACGAGTTGTACCATGAAGTGAGTTTTGACCAAACTTAGTTGTATCTCTTTGCCAATGGAAGGCGACTTCTGAAATACATGTTTAAGCATCTGCACGATTTAAATCAGGTTTTCACGTGGACACGCCCTTAGCCACACTATGACTGGCAGACCACAAAAACGGCGGCTCTGTCGACCTCCACCAGTGGATGTCAATACGTGAATTGGTCTTACAATTGTCTCGCGGATGAAAGCCCAATTTATTCTGCTAAGCTTGTTTTTGGCTTAGTTGTGCCCAAACAGCACTCTCCGACAATTTTTACATGGATTTTCGTGAACATGTGACTCACACAATACGATGCTGGTGAAATGTTTCAATTTGGTTTTGAATATTTTCACTTCTGGATATCTGCTTACATTTTTACCATATGCAACTACCATGTAATTGCCGTTGGTGGCAAAAGACATTTTCGCCATGCCAAAGTGAGCGCTTGGAAGCACCTCCATTGAGCCATGATAGAAATCGACAGAATTACCAACATTTTACAACGACATTATTATTTGTGTGTTGATAGTGCTTTGACCCATTTCATACGAACAATGATGTATGTCAGGATCCTCTTTTACCCCCCGCCCTTTATTGCGTTTATTAACGATCTTCCGTCACGCAATGGGTTAGTTGTGAGCGTGGAATGGAGGGGGAGGAGGGCCTCCGTCAAACGAGAAGAAGCGATGTGCATGGTTGATGAGGTGAGGGCAGGGAACCCACGGCTGGTGTGCCGGACACAGCCGACGGCCACTCGAGACCCACCCCTTTGAAAGAACCCACCGACGGTATTCAACTATCGCCGCAGACCATCTTAGCCACACATTGTGCGCCGAGAGGGCATGGCGACCCATTCCGCCCTAATTCCCACGTGTGATTATTGCTCCCATTTCGTGGAATATCTGCACAAAATGTAAATGAGGCGTTTTGCGCGAAACGGTGGGAGTCAGCGCACATGAAGACAACGGTGGTGATGAAAATGAATACGATGATGATGATGATGATGTTTATATTATTATTTGTAAAATAATTAAGTTGATTATTTGTAAAATAATGAAGTTGATTATTTGTATTGTTGATGGATGAGGATGTCAGTATGAACAATGTTGCTGTTACCACTTTTGCTTCTGTTAATGGCGACAATAATGCAGGAGAGCGACATGAAGCATACTAGAATGATGGAAAACTACAATGTACCCCCAACTCTGAAGAATAATGGTATGTTTGTAGAGAAGAAAAAGATGCTGGCGGATTTCAAGGTCGTTATGGATGCTTGGTCTTACTTTAGTAAGCTCTTCCCAAAGATCGGTTATCTATATATAAAAGGGAAATTTGTGAATGTGTGTCTGTTCAAAATGTTTAGCGTACTTCCCGACATGCAACAAACTTGAAATTTGCCATGTGGGTACTTTCCAGACTGTACACCATGCAAACATTTTTAAAAGACTTTTGTATATTTTTTTTAGGGGGGGGGGCGCAATAATGCATTTATTTTTTGCACGGCAAGTGAGCTGTGACGTCACATCTGTCATAGTTCATAGTTCATTTATTTGGTATTGCCCTGTGAGCCATTCGGCTCTTGAATCGGGTGCAACCGCAACAAACAAAAAAACATGAACAAGAAAACATCTTAAAGTGACTATGTGACTGTGCAAACAGAAAATCCAGGAAAAAAAACATCAAAAATATTCCTGAAATAGCACCGTACACCAACGCTGTGTGCAAAAAATCCCAGTGGGATGCAAGTCAAAATAACAACAACAACCACAAGACAACTTAGATTAAGGCCATCAGTCTAACTCCGTACTACAACAAGCAAACATGGCCAAACAAAAAAAACGTTTTCGAAATCACCAAAATAAAGTCATAAAAGCAACGCAACAGCGATCATAGGAATGTGACCGAAATTTAACAATAAACAACATGTACCACCAAACCCTGTTAGCCATAGCTGGCTGCATGAGTCACTCCACAACAGCAGGAGCATCAGGAGGAGGCATCTTGGAAGAAGAAGAAGAGGTGGCAGTATTCCCACCCACAATGCCCAATAAAAGCTAAACTAATAAACAAAAACATGGCCAAAAACAAAAAAACTTTTCGAAATCACCAAAATAAAAGCCATAAATGCAATGTAACAGTGATCATAGGAACTGTGACCGAATTTTTAACAATAAACTACATTAATAAATTATAATACCAAAATCTAGAGCCATATTTTAGGCCACTGAATAGCAGTGGCAGCTAGGGGTGTACAACTCCTCTAGAGCGGTTTTGAGTGAAGATCTTATAGGTAGTGATTCAAGTTGCAATTTATTGGCAATAGCATTCCAGACCCTGGGGGCATCAATAGCAAAGGCCCTTCCTCCGGTTTTTGTACGGCAATAGGGAATGTGAAGCTGGTAGATGAGCGAAGACCTGAGGTGAAATTTGTTCTTTGAAACAGAGAGGAGATCCAGCAGGTAGTCTGCGGATTTTTTTGTAAGTACATCGTGAATAAATAAGATCTGGTGCACAAGCCGTCGAACATTAAGAGATGTTAAGTTTGACCCAATGTAGAGATCACAGTGGTGAGTCCTATATGGGCAGTTCAATGCAAATCTTAAGGCCGAGTGATAGATGGAATCAAGCTTTTTCAGTACAGTACTTGGGGCTGATTTATACACGATGTCACAGTAGTCAAGTAGAGGCAGTATGGTTTGCTTTCATCAATTACAAACGGAACATTGGGGGGAAGCAATGCTTGTGTCGATACAGAAAACCAATTTTTATTTTTGTCTTTTTACCAATATAATCAATGTGATCTTCAAAATTAAGTTTTGAATCCAGGATGACCCCAAGACACTTATAGATCTTAACTTGCTCTATTTGATAATTATTCAAGGAATGTAATTGGGGAAAAATAACTTCCTGCTTTAGTCCCGGTGAGAAGCATAGCACCTTGGTTTTGGAGGTATTCAAGACTCGTTTAAGAGAAACTAGCTGATGTTGTAGTTTGTTGAAATCACCCTGGAGCTTAGCAATCACGTCATCCGGAGAGCGGCCAGCAGTAATCAGTATCATGTCATCTGCAAAAAGATTTACCCTGGAATGATTCAGGTCAGTGCCCAAGTCATTGACATAAAGAGAGAACAAGAGGGGGTCGAGGATGGAACCCTGTGGAACCCCTTTTGTTATCTTAACACCGTTTGACCTCCAACCATCTGTGAATACAGTTTGGGTGCGAGAAAAGAGGTAATTTTTTAACCATTGTACTGTGTTCTCAGAAAAACCGAGGCAACTTAGTTTACTAAGCAGGGTGTTGTGGTCTACTGTATCAAAAGCTTTGGACAGGTCAAGAAAAAGACAGGCACAGTACTGCTTATTATCAAGGCTATTGTAAATTTGATTCAAAGAGTCTAATGCAGCAGATGTGGTGCTGTATTATTTCGGAACGCAGATTGTTTTAGATGTAGTAGATTGTAGGTGGACAGGAAACTGCTAATTTGGTAGTTCAATAATTTTGCAAACATTTTCATCAATGGGGACAAAATTGAGATAGGTTGGTAGTTATTGGGATCATCTTTAGGGCCCCCTTTGTGAAGTGGACGGACATAGGAATGTTTCCATTCTAATGGAACTGATGCTTCTTTGATGGACAGGTTGAAAATATGGGCTATAGCTTTGTATATTAGGTGACCAACAGTTAGTAGAGCAAAGACAGGAAAACTATCTGCTCCGGTAGAGGAGGACCCTTTGAGATAGGACAGTTGTTTCAGAACATTACTTTCGTGGATTGGTTGGAAACTAAATTCGTTTAATGTTTGGACAGGGGTGTAGGAATTTGCAGGAGCAGGGGTGATTCCCAATACATTATCAAAAAGATTACCAGCTTCAGAAAAATGAAGGTTAAAATTGTCAAGTGTTTTTTGGGGATCTGAAAAATATTCCCCATTTCGGTTAAACTCAACGGGCAGATTGTTTGTTTTGGATGAATTTCAATAGATTTGATTGTTTTCCAAAAAATCCTGGCATTTCCATGTGATTCCAGGAGAGTGGAGGAAAAGTAGGCATTTTTTGCATGCCGTATTTTTTTACGCATCTATTCCTTAAAATCCTGTATTCTAGCCAGTCATTTACCAAATTACTTTTCTGAGCACATGCCCAAGCCTTGTCCCTAGTTTTCATGAGCTTTGTAATCAAAGGATCATACCATGGTGGGCGGTTGCCTTTTATTTTAAATCTAACCAACGGAGCATGTTTGTTAAGAATTTGGAGAAACGTGTATCTGAAAGTCTCCCAAGCCGTAGTCAGGTTGGGGATATCACAGACCTTATCAATATCCGAGTGAAGCACATCATTTGTAAATGCCTGAGTGCTGAAGTGCCTCAAAGAGTGCTCCTCAACAATTTTAGGGGGGGCTTTGGGTCTGGCTGATGATCTCACCCCAAAAATGAAGGAGTGATCACTACGATTATTACCTAGAACACCAGTCAGTGCGAAATTGTGAGGGGCATTTGTCAATAGGACGTCAAGCAGAGTTGACTATCCCGGATTTTTTAGGTTGGGTCTTGTGGGGACATTTATTAATTGAAACAGGTTAAATTCATCCGTAAAATTTGTGGCCACGGCCGGCGGGTTTAGCCAATTCCAATTTAGATCACCCACTAAAACTATTTCACCTTTAGGGAGGCCTCCAAAAAGCTCTCTCAGTGCCGATGCAGCTTCAACATCCTTCCCACAAGGCGGTCTATAGCAGAATACTACCAATATCTGTTTATTATTTGGGAGAGTTATTCTGGGAGCCAACCCTTCAAAGCAACATTTTTTAAACAAGGAGTGAGCTGGTGAACATGCAATAGTCATGTGACCCGCGCATGCGAATGCGTCACGCAGTGTGCCTGCTGATGTCACCCCCCCCCAACCCTCCGCGAGTAAAGTGCCATACAAATGTGTTGCAGGTCTAAGGCGTTCTTCTCGCAGCATTGCTTTATTATTTCAGTCGGTCACTGCCGTACGCACCCTGAAAGTTGTGTGTGTCTGCAGCAAGCGCGTGTATGTGTACCTATGGACGTGCGCGCATGTGTGTGTGTGGGGGGGAGCGGTAGTGTAGCGGTTAGCGCGCTGCGCTACGAACCCGGCGGCCCGAGTTCGATTCTCGCTCACGGCCACCACCAGTGACGATTATTTGAACCGGTCCTGGGCCTCCCCGAGGTCGACTCAGCCTCAAACGAGTAACTGGTGTGGTGTGTGAACATCGCCACTGGGGAGACAAAGGCGGCCGGGCGTGGGGAATGTAAGTCCTGGGCAAAGCCGGGTAGTAAAGCAAGTTGTTTATATAACAGAGTGCAGCTTCTTGAAGCTCTCCTCGCGTATGGATGGGTAACCACCGCGATTTATGTAAATTATGTGCAGAGAAACTCGAGATGAGAATATAAGATACTATCCCTGGCCATTATAGCCCATACAATGGGATTTTATTTATGTGATACGAGGAAGGAAAATTGTCATTCTACATTGTTCTTCTTAAAAGCCACAGTGTTCTTGACGAATGTGTTGAGTTATTTGTGTTATGATTATTGCACTTGTTCACCACTGCCAACGCAGCAGTAGCATCACCAAATAGTTTGTTTCATAAATACAATAGGCAGGTGTTTGTGCCACTTGAAATTCCAAGGCTGCAGTATCGCCATCTGCTGTATGGACTTCGGTGATCCCCTGTGCCCTTGGACGCATCGTCCCTTCTCCACATGTGCTCTCTGCACACTCTCGTTAATGTTACAATGACACTAAACAACATCTTCCGGCCTGTCGGGACATCTTTCCAGCTCTCGATATCCAGTAGAGCCTCGGTCTCCCTCCTCTGCTTCGTGATGGCGATGATGGTACACAAGTGGGCGAAGTGTAACAGCATTGAGATCAAGATTAGGTCCCTGCGATTGTGAAACTTCAGTCGCCCAAAAACAAGAGCAACATATTTCTTTACGAACAACTTTAAAGCAAGCACACAGACTCTGAAGGTAATTTTGCCTCGCAGTTCTGTGGCCACGCTTCTCTCCATCGTTTGTGTGCACGTTAGGCGTGTGGATTTCCTTCACGTTAACCAAATAAACGCGTGAGGAATGTGGAAAACCATGGCGTTAGTTCCCTGGTGACGAGTTCTTGTTGGACCAGAGAACACGTGCTCCATCCCCAAATCACGGAGATGGACGGCACATGACACCTGAACCCCAGCGGAGTTGTCTGTCGAGGAAAAGGGCCAATACAGCAGTCCTTAACAAGCACGAGGCGGGGGGGGTTATTGTATCCTCTGAGCGTGGTCTCAAGGCAATAACAGCGCCCAAGTGTGCAGATACACCGGGCCCAGCAGTTGCACGCCTGACCAGGTCCTGCTGAATCACCTGACAACGTAACGCACACACACACATACACAGAGATTAATTATTGTGTAGGTCTTAAAAGACCAAATAACAATCAGATTTAACCACGCGTATACATGTAATCGCAATGGATAGCTTTCATTGGTGAATGTGGAGAGGTGTTACGGGAGGGTGACACGCGGTTGTAGGGTGGTGGCCACAACCACGTCCGCTACGGCAACCACCCTGGGGGGCTGTGGGGGATGCTGTGATCCCTCCCAGCCCCGCCCCTCAGTGAGGGACAGTATAAAAGGTGGAACCCGGAGAGCTGAGAGGCAGTTCGACTCAAGCAAGATGAAGAGCCAGTGAAGAAAGAAGACCGACTAGCCAGACCCTGGAACTCCTTTGGCCCGCTGCCCTTTTGAGGGCCGGGAAAAGCAAGCCAGGGTGTGACACCAGAGCCACGAGGCCCGATGTCCTTCTGAGGGCCGGACTCGTGTGGCTGGTGGTCGGGACCTGCGCCGAAGCTGGGCCAGGTCAGACAGCCTCCTGAGAGAGGACCAGGATAGAGGGAACCAGGGAGCTGGCGTGGGCTAAAGCTCGGGGCACGTTCCCTCTGTAGAGTAAGTGTGACGAGGTCGTTACCTCTTCAAGTATCAGATTCGCCACTGTAATTGAAGCGTCTGTAATAAATACGTGTTGCCTCGAGTTAACAGTCTCCGTCGTCAATAAGGCCACTACATATGGCAGGGCTGATGACATTTTTAACAGTGAACTCAACAAGATATTTTTTCCCTCTCCCAATACACAATTACATAACTAGGCAATTGCCAATAAATGCTGAATTGCAGATCTTAATTTATCCCCGGGTCTTTTTTAAATCCAACATTTTAATCAAAATGTACTCCTGATACACATAAAATACGTGCAAACGGCCTTGGCTCGCAGAGGCGTTTAAGGGAAAACTAAAGTGAGAAGATTTTCGAGATGTAAAGTGCGCTTGCTTTAAACGCTGCACAGTGGTGTATGCGTGACCCCCTTTTTAAGTGGATACAATAATTACATTTCAAACCCAATTTTCTACCTTAAAAAAAAGACCACGGATGAAAACACAGGTCCCAAGACAGTAAACAGGTCCCGTGTTTACAACATCAGTGTCAAAATGCATGCGGGATGAGACCAAGCGCAGGCTCGAGGCGTTGGCGGTGCCACTCTTCCGGGACATGGCAGAAGGAAGGCAGTGATGGCGGCAATACAAGTGGAACAATAACATTTGATTACGGTCATTTTAAAAATGAAATTTTAAGCCTCTTTATTTATTAATATACATATATTTATCCACGACGCCGTTGTGATACAACCTTCGGCACACATGAGACCCACCAACACAGCACTGCCTCACCCTCACTGGCTTCTACAGCCACCTTTATATAGCAGGAGCCGAGACAATTACCCAGGCACACCCTGGGCAGTGAATGGTCTCTCTCCCCCCCCGCCAATCAGATAAGCAATGTTATTATTTAATCATCCCGCAGCCCGATTGGATACACCTGTTCCCAATCAGGCAATGCAACAGACGCCTCTGGGATTTCCAAGAGCCGGCAAGAAAACAGTCTGTGGCCTTCAACAGCCAACGCCTTTTTTGCTTTTCTGGCAATTGAAGGCAACTTGTTGGCTATGTGGACGCATCTGCGCCCTTCAAAAAGAGCTCCTTAGTGCAATGAGTTCACTGGCAGAGCCAGTGGGGGTGAGGTTGCACGTGCCGATAAGTAATAAATCGGCATTTTGCGACCCCCACTGCACTGTGTAGCATATTATTAAGTGCCATGGACTCTATGAGATGCTAGGACAATAGTCTGAGTCCATAATTGGCAATAAGTAACGGCAAAGCGGTTATAAGTGACTGAGAATTGTGCGCAGTTGCGTATTCAGTCCACGACTTCCCTGAAGGCATCGACACCTTCAGCGAGCGCGATGCCGATCACACAACGCGGTTCGAATTCGACCCTCGATCGATGTCTGCGTCATCGCCGCACACGCGTCGAATAAAAAGCAAGGGACAAGTCCTTACTTACTAACAAATCCTTACTTACTAACAACTCCTTACTTACTAACAAGTCCTCTATCGTTTTTCATTGCTGGGAGGGGGTTGCCCCCTCCCCTACCTGAAAAGCCTGGCTCCGGCATTGAAATGAGTTTTTCTTGGGAAATAAAACTTCTGAAATGTTTGCTGCCTCTTGCACGTGTTTAATTCTATGCTTTACCGTTTGGTTCTTTCGGTAAAGTCACGTAGGTAGAAATAAAATAAAATTAATCACGACGTTTCGATCGCAACACAAGCAATCCTCATCAGGTGGAACAACCACAGCAAGAAAATGCTGTGGGGAAAGTTCAACCTCCCCCTCTTTAGGTCCCGCCTCCTTTGTATGCCCCGCCCACTTACTCTCGACCCCGTCCTTTATCGATTAGACCACGCCCCGTCGATCGTTAGACAACGCCTCCATCTCGAAACTCCGCCCCCGTTGACCCCGCCCCTTCCCGTTTAGGCTCCGTGTCTTTAAAATTGAGCTCATTGCCTTGCATCGATAGGTTTTAACAAAGCTACATTACCTAGCGCGGTGAAGTATGGACGAGCAATCCCCATGACCGACATGGGGGTGAGGATGTCGAGATCCAATACTATATTCACCTATTTTTAAGAACGAAACAGGAGGATTTATCCACAATTCTGTCTGTCGCCTGATGAGACTGGTTGTAATTACCGGCGAAACGTGATACTCGAATTGTAAATGTTCTGGGTTTACTCTCCAACACACCGGTGCGCTGACCGAGTACTAATTGGCATGTTTTGTTAACGTAGCAACCCTCACTAAATTGGCTGTGTCGGGTGGTGGTGGGTTGAACTGCACATGAATATGTATGCGATCTAACCCAAAAACACCTATTGTTATGGATAATATTGGTCGCGAAAGCCTACGTGTTAAACCAACTGAAAATACAAATAATATGAACAAATACCTGGTGATCTTGCCTCAACGTGTTATTTAAACTTTGCAATAACAATGCATTGTACCTTGGCAAGCTAAGGAGAAGCTGGGGAAAACCCAGCCTGCCAGCCCAACAGAACGCATCACTGTCAAAATAGAAAACTCGCCTGCTTACTGAGCATCCACTCATCTGCGCACGATTGCGCGTAAATGCTCCAACAATAATTCCGCTCTTCGTTCCCTGAAATCTCAACTCTCGCTCAGACAGAGTGCCGCCTCAACGTGCAACGATCTTCCCCGGTCACGCTGAAATCTGCCGCAAGTCTCTCACGTAATTTACATCTCTAATTAAGACTCACTGGCACGGCACTTGCAATAGCTCGCGAATATTCCAACATGAACCCAGCGGCGGAGAGATATGCGTGTAACTATTTGTGGATGTTTACCGAGTGTGATATGCGATGTATATAAATGCATACGGTATACGTTACGGTTTAAAAATACAAGGTTTGTGCGCGTGTCATTTACGTGTTTGCTGTGTCAGTTGACAGCCTGGACACCTCTGCAAATGAGACGTTCCATCTCGATGGGATTTTTTTCTCCAGGTGAAATCTTCTCATTTAAAAAAAAAACCGCCCCAACCAACCAACGCATCCACAACACCAGGAATTCCCCGGCAGTCTCCCCCCCATTCACATATCGCGCAGGCTCAACCCTGGCATTGTCTATTTAAAATATTTTACCTGGGCAGGGTAAACGTGTTAACCCCCCCCCGCCCCCCCAACGCTCCACACAACAACAACAATCGTCCCCTAGGATGACAACTGTGAGTACAGTCTCGAGGATTACAAACAGAGCAGGAGAACCCCCCTCGCCCATCACCCTCCCCCACCCAGCGGACACGAGGCAGAAGGGGAGGAGGAGGGGGGTCCAATTCCCAATGTAGAGCCGCTGGAAGTCGCGTGTACGAGAAGAGTGGCGCTCGCTGTAGGCGACCCGCAAATCCAGAACCGCCATAGCGGCAACGCATAGGACGCAGAGCAGTGGAGGTGTTGCGACTCGCTGTGCGCGCGTGTACGTGAATCGCACGTGTGTGTGTGTCATGTATGTCATACGCACGTGTGATGAGCAGGTGTGTGGTGCGCACGTGTGTGTCATGCGTACGTGTGTGTATGTGATGCGCACGTGTGTGTGTCATGCGCACGTGCGATAAGCACGTGTGTGTAGGTGATGCGCACGTGTGTGTGTGTGTGTCATACGCACGTGCGATAAGCACGTGTGTGTGTGTCATGCGCACGAGGCTTGGGAAAGTGGTGGCGACTCCATGTAGTGCCGCAAGCTCTGTCACATGGTCTAAAATCACCGCTGCGGATATGCGCCTTACGGGGTTTCACAATAGAATACTAATTAAATAATAGAGTGCCCAATGTTCATGTATTAAATAGCTCACAATGCACAACAGGGTGGATCGATGTTCGCTAATTTAAATGCTATTACATGAAATATTTCTTTATTTAAAATATATACACGCGAAATCGGCTATTGTGGCAGGTGCTTGGTGTACTTTTGCATCTTAGCACTGTGGTAGATCCCGACAGCGTGGGGAGGCCTTCATCCAGCAGTGAATCGATCATGGCTGGTGCTCATGATACAATTATCATTGTATAAGATATCTGTAGAAGGTACAGATCCGGAAAACGCATGCATGTGTGAACTCTGGTAGGACGGTTATTGAAGGCCACCTGGGGCCAGAAGGAGGCAAAGGAGATCCGGATGGAGTGCTTTTAGAATGCTGAACTTTACAGTGCGCTTCAAAAAAACGTTAACACTTACATGGGACTATCGTTTTTAATGGAAAAAATGGGAATACGCTGTAACGTAACAAAAGTATGTTAATAGCTTCGAGAAGTCAAAGAGTCTCCACTTGTTCGCCATCATTGCCAACACGTGGCCTGGAATCTGCTCCAGGTGATCTCCAGAACCCGGAGGTAGCACATTTCTTGTTGCAAATTCTCCGAAGTGTTAACATTGTTTTGAATCACCCTGTATAATGACAAGCAGCGTAACGATGCGCCGAAGGAGGACGCATCACCTTGTGGGAGGCCATTTCTTTGTCGGCGCCAGTGACTCCGCTTTCCATCCAGTTCTACGAAGATTCGTCAGATCTCCAGTCGAGTCCGGATGAGTTTGGTTCGACGTACAGGTCTTCAGTCATCTCCGGCAGCTTGGTGAGTAGCCGTCGATGATTGGCGGCGTCGTAGACTGCCCAGCCGGTCTACGGATACAGCTCCCGTAGTCAAATCAAATCTCGAAACCATCCTCGGTGTGCCGCGCAAGGTTGAGCAGCTGGGTTGTGCACGGTTGGGATCGACCTCTCAACCGTACGAAGTGCAATGCGGCTCAGGTTGAGCCTTTCCGACACCTTGAATGCGTGGCACAAGAAGGAGGTCGAAAATTCGGCTTCCGATGGGTTTGAGCAGGTGCTACTACCCAGCACTTGCCGTCAGAGTTTTGGGATCTTTTGAGTAACCGCACACGAGTTGTGGGGGTTGGAAGTCACGAGGCCTCAGCTTTCCGTCTGAAGTATTTGAATTGTTCTGTCTGAATGTCATCCAGGACTGCTTTCTTTGCTGTTCCTCCATGAGTTAATGGCAGCCTCAATATTGACCGCCGTGGGGGTTTTGGTGAATCCATGATTGTGCGGGTGTTGCTGTTGGTTTATGCGGGCTATTGGTCGCCTGTTGGGTCGCTGCTACGTGGGCCACTGGGTTCCGTACAATGGTGTCTCGGTGCTCAGTGTTTCTGTAGTGTAACAGCCGCAGCAGCGATTCTATTTTTAGTTGAGCGATCGTTAGTTAGCGCCGATTTGAAAAAAAATTAAGAAAGTAGGAAACCCCTTAGAGATGTAGCGAAATTAGGGAAGAGAGCTAGTGTGAAGATGGAGATGAGTGAGATTAATTAGCTTTTTATGTTAATTGGCGTTTTATGTTTATTGGGGACCTGAAACCGAGCTGATATTTGGTGCATTCTTGATTTTTATTAATTCTAGGCCCCTTGAGCTGCTTGAGGCCTAAGCTTTGCTTAGTTTGCTTTCAATCTAGCGCCACCACTGCTGCCGGTCTATTTGATAGCATTGAGCTGTTGGTGTATTCTGGTGTATTCTGGTGTATTGCATATCATAAGTAGGAATCCAGAGACCCTACGAGAGATAAACTTTGGTTTACACGTGTAGGAGATATTTGATGGTTTCTGCTATGCTACTAATGACTAGACAGCATTATTTATGGGAAATAATGCGACTTGAAATTGAATTCGGCTTAGTTGAGCTGGAAGGGCTAACAATGAACTTGTCTTGCGTTCGCGATGTGCAGAGGCGTGTATACTGTGCACCCGTGTGCCACATTTGGATCATTCTGCAAGAGGAAATGTGGCTCTGGCACTGTGCGTGGGAGATTCAACGGTGGACACGTCGTGTGTGTTGTATGTCCAAGACATATCGCACATTTTAACGTAACTGGTGACAACAAATGGAACACACAAAAACGCTTTAAAATTGTATTTTAACGCAGGCCGACGTGCTCTTTCTTGTACACGACGCTTGTATAATGGGTTCAATAAAAAAAACAAATGAGGATTTGAGAAAAAGGGTTAGCTAATAAGCGCAAGACCGCCAAACGATACTCTCGACCAATAGCTTTCCTTCAATTGACTTCAGTGCATACTATCACGGGGAAAAAAAGACAGGCACTCTTGTACATTCCGCATATTCCAAACGTAGTCCAGAGAGTTGATGATGCTTGGTGGCACAGACTGTCGCAGCTGAATAGCCTCCACTGCTGCGTTCGAACGGAGGCAGTGGCTATCGCTCATGATATTGGCCACGCGCTAATACCGCGACCTGAACGCGTACATAATCGAGGCACTTGAGAAAAAAAAAAGACATTTTAAAGGTAAAACAGCAAATCTTTAATTAACTTTCCCAAGGTCTGCCAAAGCATAAAATCAGGACAGTCAATAGGTTACATAAGTGACCTATATTCGTGACCTCCTTCCAGTGGACGAGGAAAATCACGCGCAGGTTTATATATATATTGTTTTACTTATACAATTAATGTCTCAGACGTGTCGGTGTGCAAAAAACAAATACGCATATTAACAATGCCAAAATAATTACAATAAAACGAATTGCTGTATAGTCTTGGATCGTCGCTTGCGAGTGTTGTTGTTCGTCCGTTTTCTGGTCGCGTGTACGTGGCGGCTACTCGCAGTCTGTATGCTGCTCACGAGGTACCGCTCTGTGCGCTGCTGCAAGGCACGGCGAAGCTGTTCTCGTCTGCGAGACGCGGGCTCCTTTCAATACCTACATCAGGAAGGGGCTGCATTGGTTTATTCATGCATACATATTGGTTAGTTATATAAATTAAGCCATGTCTCGGTCGAATTCAATGCGGTTTCAGCTTCTAAACAATGCATGTTTGCGCAGGCAATGATGAATATGCACGGCCGTGTCGCACCAACAAATAAAGATCCCCCGTGTAGCCTTAACAGACTGTAGGGGCAAGTGCTGTTGGCGAGCACCTATGAAGGCCGGAACGGTAGACGAGGGGGTGGGTGGCCAGCACCACGCCCGACCGCCTTTGTCTCGCCAGTGGCAATGTTTACACACCGCACCAGGTACTCATTTGAGGCTGAGTCGACCTAGGGGAGGCCCGGGACCGGTTCAGATAATCGTCACTGGTGTTGGCCGTGTGCGGGAATCGAACCCGGGTCGCCAGGTTCACAGCGTAGCGCGCTAACCGCTACACCACCGCTCCCTACAACAACACACACGCCAGGATACACGCGTGTTTTGTCTACGTGCTACGTTTATGCAGAAGGAATGTACGTGATGTTTCCCGAACACCATCAGTCAGACAAACCATATAACACCATCGAGGTCTTCCCATCCTATTAGTGAGAGCATAAAATGCCTGTTATATATGTTTTATTTAATCGACCTATCCTTTTAGTCATACATACACTGAAGCGGCAATGTAAAAATACATCGATCTGAATGCACGTACATGATGTTTATTTACGTCGTGGTATACTCTCAGTGAGAATAATCATTACCAGCCCTTTCTTCAATCCAATTTTTTGTTGCTCGTCTGAAGACGTTGTCCAGACGTACCTCTATCTTTCTCAGAATAACATAGCTTGACACCCATACACCATGGCATACTTGTATATTAAAACAACTGCTGCCATTCGCCACTAATTCATTCGTGGTGACATCGCTTTGTGCCTGGCTCGGTACGCTTCGAGGGCATGTGGAGTGGCCAGAGAGGCTCGCTGGTTGGAGCAGGTCGCCGCACAGACCCGGGCATTGTGGGTCAGCAGGCGTTGGCGTCTGGGAGATGCGCCGCTTTCCGCTCTCTCCATTGTGCCCGGCTCGCCGTATTTCAGACGTCCCGACTTTGTCGTGGGCGTCGCTTCTCTGTCTGCCAATCGTCTCCGGAGAGGAGCAGCAGCTGCCAAGTGCCCCGGAGCAGCGGGGAAAGAAGCGCTCACACCTCCTGCGTAGCCTATTCACTAAAATGCTGATCCTCCAAGTCTTTTGACCTCAACGGTGGGCGGCTGATGGGAGTATACAGTGAGGGAAAAAAGTATTTGATCCCCTGCTGATTTTGTACGTTTGCCCACTGACAAATAAATGATCAGTCTATAATTTTAATGGTAGGTTTATTTGAACAGTGAGAGGCAGAATAACAACAACAAAAATCCAGAAAAACGCATGTCAAAAATGTTATAAATTGATTTGCATTTTAATGAGGGAGATAAGTATTTGACCCCCTCTCAATCAGAAAGATTTCTGGCTCCCAGGTGTCTTTTATACAGGTAACAAACTGAGATTAGGGGCACACTCTTAAAGGGAGTGCTCCTAATCTCAGCTTGTTACCTGTATAAAAGACACCTGTCCACAGACGCAATCAATCAATCAGATTCCAAACTCTCCACCATGGCCAAGACCAAAGAGCTCTCCAAGGATGTAAGGGACAAGATTGTAGATCTACACAAGGCTGGAATGGGATACAAGATCATTGCCAAGCAGCTTGGTGAGAAGGTGACAACAGTTGGTGCGATTATTCGCAAATGGAAGAAACACAAAATAACTGTCAATCTCCCTCGGCATGGGGCTCCATGCAAGATCTCACCTCGTGGAGTTGCAATGATCATGAGAATGGTGAGGAATCAGCCCAGAACTACACGGGAGGATCTTGTCAATGATCTCAAGGCAGCTGGGACCATAGTCACCAAGAAAACAATTGGTAACACACTATGCCGTGAAGGCCTGAAATCCTGCAGCGCCCGCAAGGTCCCCCTGCTCAAGAAAGCACATATACATGCCCGTCTGAAGTTTGCCAATGAAGATCTGAATGATTCAGAGGACAACTGGCTGAAAGTGTTGTGGTCAGATGAGACCAAAATGGAGCTCTTTGGCATCAACTCAACTCAACTCGCAGTGTTTGGAGGAGGAGGAATGCTGCCTATGACCCCAAGAACACCATCCCCACCGTCAAACATGGAGGTGGAAACATTATGCTTTGGGGGTGTTTTTCTGCTAAGGGGACAGGACAACTTCACCGCATCAAAGGGACGATGGATGGGGCCATGTACCGTCAAATCCTGGGTGAGAACCTCCTTCCCTCAGCCAGGGCATTGAAAATGGGTCGTGGATGGGTATTCCAGCATGACAATGACCCAAAAGACACGGCCAAGGCAACAAAGGAGTGGCTCAAGAAGAAGCACATTAAGGTCCTGGAGTGGCCTAGCCAGTCTCTAGACCTTAATCCCATACAATATCTGTGGAGGGAGCTGAAGGTTCGAGTTGCCAAACGTCAGTTTCGAAACCTTAATGACTTGGAGAAGATCTGCAAAGAGGAGTGGGACTAATTCCCTCCTGAGATTTGTCCAAACCTAGTGGCCAACTACAAGAAACGTCTGACCTCTGTGATTGCCAACAAGGGTTTTGCCACCAAGTACTAAGTCATGTTTTGCAGAGGGGTCAAATACTTATCTCCCTCATTAAAATGCAAATCATTTTATAACATTTTTGACATGCGTTTTTCTGGATTTTGTTGTTGTTATTCTGTCTCTCACTGTTCAAATAAACCTACCATTAAAATTATAGACAGATCATTTATTTGTCAGTGGGCAAACGTACAAAATCAGCAGGGGATCAAATACTTTTTTCCCTCACTGTAGGGTTATAAGCTAATTTCAATTAGCACAATGTTGACACTCCTCTCTGGGCAGAATGCAATGTGAATCCCCTGCTCTCCCATCCTTTGGTAGGCAAAAAGTGAAAAGTATGAACATACTTTTGTAAAATTTCTACTTTGCCCAAAATTGTATTACAGTATTATGTAGCGTCAACCATGTTGTATTATTAGTATAAATGGGGTTGTTATCATCAATGTATGGGCGTCACGTTTATATAGGGTTGCCACGTCTTCCACGGACCAAACCCGGACACATTTCTCAGCCAGCGCGAGGTCTATCGTCAAATATTCTGTTCAGTTACCATAATAACGTTCAACACAATTCCACCCGATCTCGGCAGAGCACACCTCAACTCGAACGCAGTCACCAACTCCCCGGACAGGTGGCAAACCCTGGCTGTACACCTCCTTGATGGCGTGCGCACTCTCGCGGCCTGGTTGAAACTCGCGGCGTTCTTGCTGAGCGCGAGAATGGGTCCTTTAAGGCTGTGAATCAGAGTCGCCGAAGTCGACCTTCAGTTAGAATTAGTCAGCTGTGAGTTAAACTTGATGACCTTTTGACCGAGTGGCTCGTTTACCATCACGAGCGCGTTTGTGTTCGCACGCACAGAACGCCCCTTGAGACACAACTAATTGGGAGGAAGGGGTGGGGGGGGGGTAGTGACCCGGGGGGGTGACCCTCTCCATTTATGGATGTCTGACAAACTGCAAAATAATTTAATAACGCCTAATTACCAAACTTAAACTACGGTTGCATACAATTGACACATAACACAGTTGATTAACGCCGAACAACTTATATAAACAACTAAATATTAACAATTTAATTACACTTGAAATAAATATCACTTACGGTGAAGTTTAATCAAAGTCGCGTACCATCGCCATGCAGTGGTGGTGGAAGTCTGAGGTTCACTGCATATCGGATTCTCAAGAGATTTTCTGATGGGCTTGAATAATTTATTTCGTTTATATGCATAAATAAATGTGGACACGTGAATTCCACACAACTGATGAGTGTATATCGTAAGAACTGCGAGCGCCCAAAGGCGCATCAATTGTATTCATTACAACGGTCAGAGGATAGTGCCTTTAACTTCCTCTCGCGTTTCCTACACCTGGGTAGCGTGGAGTCCACGGTGGAGATCGACTGCAGGCGACAGCATCCTCCTGCTCGCATCTTGGTTAGCGATTACGCAACGTTTTTTTTGTTTTAATTTCTCAAGTATTCATTTCGGGTAAGCTCTCTGGCTAACCCCAAATTCCAGCTGACTCGAGTCTCGCTTTGGGAGTTGTTTTTTTATCCTGATTAGCATCGTTACTATCAACGTACGGTGTGCAAGAAGTTCAACATGCATATGAAATCTAGTGCATGTGCTACATATGTTGTTTGCATGTTCGACCGCACAGCTGGCTCCCTTGATTTAATGTCACTCCGATAAACAAATATTTCAAGAGCCCGTTCATGGGCATTCCAATGCAATGTCCAATTAGTTTAGATATAATGAGAGGCTGATAGATAGGTAGGTGTGATCTAAGGATGGCTCCCTACTGGTTAACTGATTATTGTTTGATAACGATAGCCATTGCTGCTGATACAATAGGGTTGTTAACGAATTTTCTGTTGATTTTAGAGCTTGTCGTAAAAAATCGAGGCCTGACTAACAATTCCATAAATCGATATATGCTATTGCACATATTTGATTTTTATACAAGTGGAAAAATAAAAAAAACCCACTAGTGAAAGAGAAATTAATTTGTAAAAATCAAAAGCTGCAATACTTGACACCATCAAACATCTAGTACTCAATGATATTGAACATACTTGCAAGCAACGCACGAAATCGCAAAAAAGAAAGCAAAACCCCATTCGTTTTCATGATTACTGCCAATTCCGCACAGGAGGTGGTAAGATTATCGAAATGCTTTAAACATCGAGGAGCACGAGTGAAAAGGTGCATGCACTCACTCGATCAACGCGCCCCAATACAACACCACACGAAGGTTTCCCATATCACCTACCTCTAGCTCCCCCACCCCTAGCTCCCCCACCTCTAGCTCCCCCACCTCTAGCTCCCCCACCTCTAGCTCCCCCACCTCTAGCTCCCCCACCTCTAGCTCCCCCACCTCTAGCTCCCCCACCTCTAGCTCCCCCACCTCTAGCTCCCCCACCTCTAGCTCCCCCACCTCTAGCTCCCCTACCTCGAGCTCCCCGAGTTGCTTTTGCGCACCTCCATGATTCCAGACGTTACGGTTCAGCCTCTTTACCGAGGTGGGTAATCAGTATAATTACGAAGTGTGTGTTTTTTATGTAGTATCTCAATCGACAGAGACTGTAATTCATAAAGGCATAATTTGTCTAACTCTCTTGATATCGGAGAGAAACTGTCACAAAAATGTCAATGTGGTGTCGGACATCCTCAGACGGAACGGACTTTCTCACGCACGTGGGGACGATGGTGACGGTGCGTTCAGTTTTGTGTAGTTACCAAACCATTGACTTATTCCATAAACAAACCATCATTTCTAAAACCATAATTACATTCCAAATTATACCCTGTATGTTTTATTGGGATGATTTACACATTGTGACTGTGAGATTGCCTAATTTTGTCTAACGGCCCATTACGTAGAGAAGGTAACAACTAGGGATCATATGACCACACGATCTTTTAAACATGTTTATTAGTGGTCCATGCCTCGCATAGTAGAGCAAATAACACAGGTTACACCTAACCCGATCATTTATCCAGTGTCATTTGAGTCTAGTACGATCTGTACACCATCCGGATAACTGAAACCCCATCGTTTTTGGCTTACTTCTCATGCGCCGGTCACATCCTGTTGATTTAGGTGTGGCTACCTAAACCGATATAGGGCTGGTTATATAGCATTTGGGACACTACATTACTGCTACATGTTAATCACCAATTATTTAGTTGACACTGAATCCCACGCTGAGTTCAACAACAATGATGTGACTGGTGTTTCCTGGAAATGCTTGGACATCACTCTCTTGTCTGTGTGATGAATAGGTGTTTCACTGTAACATCACACTCCTTCGCCTTAGTCATGCTCACGAGCCAGCCCAGCGAGAGGTGAGCATTGGACAGAGTAAGGAGGGCCAGTGTTTGTAGTCCATTCAGAGGATATGATTGACTGTTGAAGCAAAGTATCTACCTCTCCTACTACACCCCGTCGAGTACTCTCATATAAGCGCACAACTTTATCTATCTGTGATGAACGCTGCACTTTCCATCGTTTTCATGCAGGGGGCGCTGCGAACTTACACGCCCCCTGCATGAACGACGTAGGCGCAGGGACAGACGTTCGATTCCCTTGGAATCGATCTGCAGACGGCGTTCTTCTCGCACGGCCAGCAGCTCTATGTCGCCTTATCTCGATCCCGCAATCCCAGACAGGTGGAAGTCCGCATCGAACCGAACCCCCAGCAAGGCCATCATCTACTTAACGACGATGGAAGATTCACACGAAATGTCATTCTCAATGAAGTCTTCCAGATGTAAAATGATATAAGCTTTTAATGAAGAAATACAATTTTCTAATTCAAAACATAATACAATTCAAAGATGTTTCATTTTCAAACTTCAAAACGGAGCATCGGGTGCTTGCGTGAATGCGTCGTTTGTGTGCAATTTTTTTCGTGACTTTCCTGGCCAAAGGCCGTAAATGGTTGTTCGGGGGTGCCATAGGCACCCCGGAACAACCCCGAGTACTTAATAATAACCTACACTGATCATTTATAGAAAGTGGAATTCGTGTCAATATGGTCAAACACATACAAGTGGAAACTAAGATTACTGGAATAAAACATCTATCAAGTTAAAGGACATTTGTGTGGAACATCGGCAGCCATCTTGGAAAATGGAAGCGATTTTCTATTTTCAGCTGGCTTTCTTTATTTTTTCCTGAAATATAAAGCAACGAGAATGCTCATGGCAAGCTTCATGCCTGTATCATCATTCGGACGATTCCTAAAAAAAAATCCTCTCATTGTCCTCTCTACTTTTAGGGCAGATATTGGCCGTCACTCTGTGTCAATTGTGCAGGAGCGGTAGTGTAGCGGTTAGGGCACTGCGCTATGAACTTGGCGACCCGAGTTCGATTTCCCATCACAGCCAACACCAGTGACGATGAATTGAACCGGTCCTGGGCCTCCCCTCGGTCGACTCAGCCTCAAATGAGTACCTGCTGCGGTTTGTAAACATCACCACTGGGGAGACAAAGGCGGTCGGACGTGGTGCTGGCCACCCACCCCCTCGTGTACCGTTCCGGCCTTTATAGGTGCTTGCTAACAACACTTCACTTGCCCCTACAGTATGTTAAGACTATACGGGGGATCTTTGTGTTTTTTTTTTATTGTGCAGGAATCGCTGACGAAGTGTGGTGGTGGCAACAATGGCTCTGGCCTTGATGATGTCTTGATCTTGGGTGATCATTTAAAGTTTTAACCGTGTCACAATTTACTTTCGCTCAGAGTTCTATATATCATGCTGTTCTTAGTAAATGCCGCAGCTGCTTGTGGAGCATGCAATGTGGATTTGTTTTTTTAGGTTGGGCTAATGCAATTTAGTAAGAACCTATGACTGCATCATTAGACCTCCTTTGCCAGTACCAAAATGCAATAATAAGGTTTTCCCCCTTTTTTTCTGGCAACAAAACTGAAACCTTTTTCCAAGGATTCATGTCTGCATTAACCACAATACCTGCAGTCAAAATGCAAACAAAAAACATACTATGATAATATATGCATTGTCCTTGAAACTGATTGGTCTACACCAAGGGACGGCTTTCTTTTGAGCCTCGACGCCAAAAGGAGTCATTGGGTCGAGCACCAATTGGGTCGAGGCTCAAAAGAAAGCCGTCCCTTGGTGTGGACCAATCAGTTTCAAGGACAATGCATATATTATCATAGTATGTTTTTGTTTGAATTTTGACTGCAGGTATTGTGGTTAATGCAGACATGAATCCTTGGAAAAAGGTTTCAGTTTTGTTGCCAGAAAAAACGGGAAAAACCCTATGATTATTATTATAACCTATGACTGATTAATGAATTGCTGATAAGGGGTTAACTCCAAAATGGCTCTCAAAACAAAATGTTGATTCTGGTGCCATTTCTCGACAAGTAATGTTTCTCGGTCACCCACTTAATGCAACAGTCCCTTATTTATACATAAAACATGCATTGTTGTAAAGTTCCCAATAAAGTAGTTTTGTTCACTGAAGTAAGCTGGTGTACTTACGTAAGGGAATACCATTCAATAATCTATTTAAATAGGTCAGAAACCCAGTTGCTACGCTGTCGGATACTGTCCGACTAACAGCCTGACTGGTGTGTGTTTTTTAGATTTTGATATTTCAACAATCCATCAAGAATGACTCCAATGTGCCTGACTAGAGGTGTGACAGGCTAAAGTGTGTGTATAGCAGACAGGTAGTTTTATGATTCATGAATTCCAGAAAGGTTTCTTTGGAGAAATTAGACCCAAACATATATGAGGGTGGTGTTGTTGTTAAATATTTTACACGTACAGTCGTGTAGTGAATCCCTAAAATGTTTGTTACCAACTCTCCAAATTTCAGTGGACAATTTACAAGATGCAAATCCTGTTTCACTCACATATACATCGTTTGCAGTTCACGTAACGAGGCAAATGTTATGATGACAATGATGAAGAACTTGATCATACGTGCAGAAGGCCAAACTCATAAAACATGGAACAAGGCAAGGGATAATTACGACAATAATGCTTATGATGGGGTGATAATGTTGATCATTATGGAGATAACAATGATTGAGCTGCTATTGCTGCTGATAATAATAACGATATGATGAAGCTAAACACGTGATATTAATTAATCGTGATGTTCTAGATAGTGCTCATATGTTTGCTGACTTTAACGAGGATAACAAGGACGAGTAGAATGGTAATTATGATTGTGATGATACGTGGCTTGGGAACAACATACAGCAGATGGGCTGTTGGTGGTGGCAATGATTAAAAAACACAGGATGGGACAAACACATAGGCGGGATACAATCCGATATATTAAAAAAAACATTCACGCTTTGCTTGTTAACGATATCGACGGCAGATCTTAGAACTCGGAAAGGATTTTTTAAAGGGTCCGGCGATCTGTTCGAGCGGGTGCAGTGTGGGTGAGTGTCGGGGCTTGCGAGGCAGAATCTCGGGCGGGGAGGCAGTCACGGACACAGAGAAGGTGGCTCGGAATAAGTTCTGGCTCGGGACAAACATTTGATTCACTGTGACCTTAATGTTGATCGCGGTGAAACTAATGAAGCTGACTATGGTTACAGATAACTCAGAACACGGTTATGATACTGGCGTTTGCCTTCATCTGTTAATGGTTTAAATATGACCATAGCAAATAAATTACACCATACTGTATAAAGATCGACCAGTGTGCGAGATGAGTGGGTAGGTCAGGGGATTGATGCCCAACTCACAGGACTGAGCCAGTTCCACTGGATCCAGATTGATTTCTGGAAAACTACATTGTGTTCAAATGCAAATCTCAAATTCCGTTATTAACAATCCAATGTATTTTGTTGTTGTAGATTTCCTAAGCTCGTGGCAGAATCCAAACGGATTCGCTCATCAGGACGACATTGTAATGGCTCGCGTCAACAATTTATAACGTAACGGGGAAGTGCTATAATCTGCAATTTCATCATTGGACGAGGTATCAAAGGGGAAATTGCAGATTTGATAAGTTGAAAAGTATGTCTAAAATATTCAGCTTGTCACCTGACCCGCGGCATTCTCTTAGTTGTGCCTCCTTTCACGCGTTACGTTTTGTAGCGACTATATATTTTTTTACTTTTAATGAAAACAAATACTGTAATTACAATTGGTATTAATATTAAACATGCGGCCTCACTCACCTCGTTTTCATTCGGAGCACCAAGGTGAGTAGCAGCACAGTCCCTGAAGGCCCACGGTCTCAGACCATCTGCTACCATTCGGCCATCTGGTGAAACTGGTGTGCGACAAGACTGCATCGAGCGACGGACATGCAAACCAGTCGCAAAGAAGCCGCGGTCAGATGTTGATTCTTTAAAAAAGAAATGTATCATCATCTCACGCGGACACATTTGAACGATGTGTCCATTAGCGGTGACTGCATCCACGATAAACATAGCGCTTAAGAGTCTGCGGCAATATTGAGCTGCTCCGCAATACTGCTTGGGGGGGATTCCGCATCCATCTCGCCTCTCCTGCTGCAACGAGATCGACACAATGAACGGTGCTATTTGATGAGAAGCGTGGACGATGTTTCTAGATTTCATTTGATCGCTTATTAACACAGCAAATTGTCCGACGGTGCAACGTGCAGGACACCGCATGGCGGCTTCATTTGTGACTTCGAACATTAATTTCTAATCATCTCCGTTGGCTGTCCATCCTTGAAGGTCAGTGGACAACGGGAAGAACGATGTGTCCCTTGGTCACCTTGCATCGTAGGATTCACAAGCAAGATGATTGCGTATAAGAGTCGTGATCGTCACGACTCTTTACCCATGCCGTACTCTATCCACTGCTGGAGTTTGGCCTTCCCAGTGCCCGTTACCATCTCTCGCGGTCATGTGATGCAGTAACCAATCTGGCTCCGGCACATGAGCCGATCTTATTCCTCAATCTCTTCAGTCGCGGTCCTCTCGAGCGTTGTTCGCTCCTCTGACTGCCACTTTGTAGTTAGTCTCCACCCCCGGTCACCGTCCCTTCTAGCCATGGCATCCTGCCCACGCTCGCTTACTTTTCCTAATTAATCAATGCGATGTCTCTAATTTTCATTTGTTTTCTGATCCATGTGCTCCTCGTTGTGCGTATCAGTGTGATTCCAATCACACATCTTCTTGTGCTTCCTTGCACACTATTCAGGTGTTGTTCATTATTGTAAAAATATAGCAGTTTTTAAAACACACAATATAATTCGAAGCCAATTTTCTGAAAATATATAGTCCAATTAGTTGTTCAGTATGTGGTCAGAGTAAAGATATGATCGCATATGATTCTCTGCCAAACCGATCAGATCACTCAATTTGCTCAAATTGGAAACAATTGCATTGGATCTGATCCTGAACCAAACCAATGTATTTCTATCTCCCACGAAACCAACCAGCCCCAATCCCCCCAAAGAGATGATTGGTTGATTTGATGATTTAAGCTTAAAATTCAATGGAATTGATTCAGAAATTAAAAGCTTATATGGCGCCTAATTACATAATTGTATGTATGGTGTGGAGAGCAATGTCCTTAGGTGCGATTATAAACCATGACAATAACCGATGTGGCAAAAGCACAACTGACATGTTTGGTTTTATGGTAGACAGATTAAAATGTGTTATGAAGTCAGGATAATGCAGACGTAAAGGAATTAAGATATATTCTTGGTTCTTTCGGTAAAGTCACGTAGAAGGGAAACAATAAAATAATAAAAATATAAAACAATATTGTTTCCCTTCTACGTGACTTTACCGAAAGAACCAAGAATATGAATCCCTGCAGTCACGAAAGCTTTAAATCAAGAATTAATATATATAATATTGTTCAGAGGAGATGAAATCATTACCATAATAGCATTTATAATGATGATAAATATAAAATGTGTGTAGTATTTTATTCAACAAGCTGGACCAACATGATATGAATACACAATCATATTATTATTTTCCTTTACGAGCACACGGACTGTATTAAAACTAAAACCCAGCACGAATCTGCGTGACCACAATGGCCAGCGCAAGAGGAAGTTGTACAGATACAAAATAAAATAGGGGGCAAAACAGAATAGGGAGATTTTGGGGGGGGGGGGGGGGCGGTGGGAAAAGCATAGCGACTGAAAGGATGGGTTTAAAAGCAACAGCAAGGGAGCTAGAGAGAGAGCGAGCACACACACACGAGCATGCAGGAGAGAGAAAGCCACTGCCGGGGCCACGATAAGGGCCTCCGCGCAGAGCCAGACGTCAATCGATTAAAGCCTGCGCATGGGAGCGGAATAATTGGCTCGAGTCCCTGTCGGAGGCGGTAATCGAATCTGAAAATTACGAGCGACCCGAGGACAGGACACGGATGCTCCCCCTCCGCCCCCTTTTCTCCATGTGGGTTAGCTATCTGCTGGGATAAAAACTAACAAAAAAACAGTTTTTTTTTAATCCACATGCCACGTGCTCTGCCCGGTGTGCCCCGAAATGCAGCGCGCAAAAGCTCAGCTTTAGCGGAAAAAGTAATGAATAGTAATGAGCCATAGGTGGCTTTTTTATTTTTAAAGCTCACAATATGGCAGTTATTTTGCATATCCGATTTGATCCTTTTTACCCCAAATAAGGTGGCACTTTTTGGGCCAGCTGTTATCTCATAATATTTCGTTAATAATAAAAAATATGCGATATATGTCTAAGTATTCATTTCCAATTGATGAGTGAATTTAAAAGCGTTAAATGTGAACACCGCAATTGCAATTCCTCGTAAATATACCGACCCGGCTTACCATGCCAGAGTCCTCCCCTCAAGGCAAAAAACTAAATTCACATTAAAAAAAACGTGTCGCAGAGTGCGGCGTATTTTAGAACGGATTTTGTTTAAAAAAAAAATTTGAGTGGCGTGGTGGACATCGCAGACCGCTCATAGTCTGTCGGTTTCATAGAGCAAAGGGGGGTGGTGGCAAGAGTAGAAGACACCTCAAATAAAGCACCGAGAGAATGTTCTCTTGCAGGGTCGTTTCCCAGAGCAATGGCACTCTCGACCACACCATCGCCTGTGTGGAGAGAATTCCAGAAATGGCAATCGCGTCGCGTCTCGATGCCAACGAGCAGTCGACGCCGATGGCAGTGGGAATTTGGCAGCGGTTGTTGGGACCATCTTCGGGCACGTGTAGACTTTAAAAAATGTGCCTGTAATGCACGTGAAGCTGAAATAAGCACGTTAATGTGCTGCTGCTACTACGCTATATTAGAGGCCATTCACACAGATGGCTCGCCCGGTTGGGTTCAATGTCAAAGCGACAGTTCAACCGGGGCGCGTTTTTTGCTTTCACGAAATATCGCAAACCGCGTACAATTTGATGGTTGTAAATCGTACGGTGAAGCTATTTCAACACGACGGGGTGTTTATTTTTTTACGTACGCATTTTTTTTTATTTAGGCGCGCAAACATTGTGTGTTTTTTTTCTTCATAATTCTCGTAACCCAACCAACCAACCTCCTCCATTGTAGCACGCACACGCATGCAAGATGTGTGTGGGTATAATAACGAAGACGCCAGCAATTGGTTGGGTTTGTAATTAAACAGCCCCCGAAATACGCCACCAAGCCCCCCATTCAGTTGCTGCAGTAGCGGCAGCAGACGAGAGAGGGGATGGTTGTTGTTGTGTCTGGCGACTCGTCGCCGGTATATATTTCATCAGTCTCACGTGCTCCAAGGTGATTTACAGTACACGGCAGACATTCGAATCCTCCTCCCCCCCACCACCACCACCACTAACAAAAGACAAAGATGCCCCGTGTAGCATTCGCAGACTTGCGGGGCAAGTGCTTTTAGCGAGCAGCACCACCACCAACCACAACGGCGCTCACCCTACCCCCCCTTTCTAACACCACCACCACCGCCCACCCTACCCCCCACCACCACGACCGCCCCCCCCACCACCACCACTACCGCCCACCCTACCCCCCACCACCATCACCCTACCCCCCACCACCACTGCCCACTCTACCCCCCACCACCACCACTACCGCCCCCCCCACCACCCTACCCCCCCCCCACCACCACCGTCCACCCTACCCCCCACACCACCACCACTCACACCACCACCCTACCCCCCACACCACCACCACTACCGCCCACCACCACCCACCCTACCCCCCACCACCACTACCGCCCCCCCACCACCCTACCCCCCCCCACCACCACCGCCCACCCTACCCCCCAACACCACCACCACTACCGCCCACCACCACCCTACCCCCCACCACCACCACCACCCTACCCCCCCCACCACTACCGCCCACCAGCAGCAGCATGTTGTGTCGGCCCCACGGGCACCCTATTTGCAGGAAAAGCGCATTAGCTGAGTCAACCGGCAGACTAATAGCGGCGTCTGCACACTGCGTGACGCAGCCTGCACGAGGGCCAACCACAGCAAGGCGAACTGCACGGCTTTTTTATTATTTCTCTCTCCCTTCTCTCTTACCCCCCCCACCACCCGTGATACGAGCGGTGCGTGCCACAGCTATAAGATCACTACGACTGACTTCCCCTTCACCACCACCACCAACCAACATCACCACCACCGCCGCCGCCACCACTCCTCAAGAGATATTGTATTGTTGGTCGCCACCCAGCCACTCACCCACCTCTCTTCTCCTCCTCCTCCTTCTTCTTCTTCTCCACTCTTCTCTTCGTGTTTTTTTTGTGTGTTTTTGCCCCACTAATTAATGGTCAACTATTTGCCGGCCCGGAGCCTCCACAAGAATCCCAGGTGAGGATGCTGCTTTTGCAACCTTTACTCCTTTCCTGCTGCCTCACTTTGTGCGCTCTTCATTCTTTAATGATCCCATCGCTAAGGCGTCGTCGTCATCGTTATCCTTTGTTTTTAAACTAACTGCTCTGTATTTGCGAGAGGTGTTAATCCGGGTGGTTTTACATCAGATCATTTTATTTGTCAATCTGCTGTAGCCGTACAAAAGTGAGAGTTGTGCAGACGTCTGTATGTCTGGGTGATACCACATCGACACATGCACAGACCACACAGGAAACCTCAACGTTTCCGACATGATCCATTGTGAGGATTACGTCAATCATAATGAAACAAAATGTAGAATTAAGGAAATTGTTGAAAAGAACACCTTTTGACAGCCGCGATCTTGCAAGACCCCGAGGTGATTATGAAACGTATCCTTTCCCCAGAGCTTCCTGTTTTGCCATTCAAATTGGGTAGAATCTGTAAATGAACAATGTTTGTCAATACAAAGTGGCCTTGTCAATTCTCCCGGTCCTCTGCAAGAGCTGTACCGAGGCTTGCTGGGCCCTTAGGGGGGGAAGCCAGTCCAGGTGACACCGATATTAACACCTACGGCACCGAATTTTGACTACCACTACTAACCCCTTCGATGAGCACGGATGGCTACGTACCGTACGAAAGAAGTTCAATGTACGTACCAGGGTTAGGGGTTCGGCCGTGGGGAGAGAAAAAAAACCTCTTGGAGATGTTGAAATAGTTACATAACAACTTGGACGTGGTGGTATTGTCTCAAATTGGTTCTTGAAAGCAAAAAACAAAGTACCTTTTTTGCATTCCACGCAAATGTATTCTTGTGATTATCATCATCCAACAACAATGTTGCGAGACAATATTAATCAAGTTCTTCATTGTAATTAGAGTCGTGAATAAGTTTGTGCACGTTGATGCAAGGGGATATGGTGCGTGCAGGTTATAGCAATTAGGCCATACACACAATTGCACTTAGACTGCAAAGTGGAATGTATGTCACCGTGATTTATGTTTTTAAATGTAGAGATCCCAGCAGATAGCAGCAACATAATATTCTATGATACATTTATTCTTGTAATGAGCTGCAAAAGTATGCCAATTAGGAGTGATTATGCAGATTTTATAACCCCTGTAATAACTGAGAGATAATAGTAGAGGATTGTGTTGTAGCAAAATGTGAAAGTATGCAACTGAAATAATGTGCACCGCATATTTAACTACCCACAAGTTTATGTAACAATTCTGCATCTCAAATATTTGCAATTTCAATGCATTGCAGTATACATAACGATTGTTCTGGGTAAAGTATTCCCATAATTGAAGCCTCTGGATTGCTGGAATAAAATGTTTACGGTTTAAAGTCTGATCATTATTAACAAGTAATATTGTTTACACGTGTGTGTGTGTGTGTTGGAACAACTTTATATATGATTGAGTTAATATCAAATTGTAGTTCTCCAGAACATAAGAATACAGTCTGGGTCATGTTACATAACATACATGCGAGAATGCCTGTTTAATGTAAGATGTTTCACGTTTAGGGTTTAATGTTTTATCAAATTTGCTTGCATCAGTGTGACGATTTTGTATTGTTGGGGGAAAATGAGTGATGTGTACAGTACATTACAAACTACTCTATGGGTATAGAGAGATTGAAATTTTAAAAATGCCAATTGCAGATTGTGGCTTATGGGACTACAAGTGTATTGATTAACATTTACTGAACGAGCCACACACTGATTCTACCGATTGGTAACTACAAGAAATATACGAGTGTTCTTGCAAGGAGCCCGAAATATTTAATTGAGATCAGTCTTAACATTTTTGTTTCAAAACCAAGACGACAATCCGAGCAATTTGACTGTAAAATATGTATGGTTCAACTGTGGTAGAAAATAAAAAAAATACAATTACCGCATAGCTTTTGCAGTTTATGCATCAATGTCAAACACATTCTGACATCGCTGTGTTTAAAATTGCTCTGTATCGGTGTTGTGTAGAACTCCTACGGAATGAACACCGCCAGTGAGCCCGTGGTATAGCCACACGGGGTCCTCTTCTTGTGTCTGGATTTTGTGTGGAAAAAAACAGACAAATTCATACAGTACGGAGCGTCGGCACACGTGGTTGAGACGTGGATTTTTTTTGTGTTCTTTGCTGTTCACATTGTCTCCCTCCGCCCGCACTTCGACAATGATGCTCGTCAATTTTACCCGATCAGAACCTTAAAAAAATATATATATATTGCTGAATGGGGTTGAATTAATTAATTCACCTGTGCCCCCTTTTTCTAACGATATGTCTGTCCTGTGTGGGTTAGCTTGGGCTCCTTCCTCCTTGAGTCTTAACCCCTTGCCAACCCTCACCATTTGTTGAGAGGTGCAAGGGGGTTCATATAATACGATCATCACTTTTCTGGCACATTTGAAATAAAAGCAGAAACCCTCACAATTTGCAAAGAGGACTCAAATGAATTGATCATGAAGTAAATGTTGTGTTCGGCAATGCTTTACGAGTTATTCATGTGCTGCCACCCCCCTCCAAATACCCCCTTCAACCCACACGAACAAGCATGGTGAAGTATGCCCAAACAGCACCCATGACTTGTCACGGCATACGCAGGGGCTCTCATCCAGCAGTGGATTGAAAACGGCTGTGAACGTATTATTATTAATGCGATGATAGTAACAACGTAAGATAGCCAACTTAGACATAAGTTGTTCCACGACGTACAGTGTACTACAAATATTACATTTATTAAGTTTCGTCCGAGAGGTTTCGTCGATCGAGGAGATGGAGCAATGAAATCAGTTGGGGTGCAGGTGCTGGGTGGATTGTTGAATCGTAGGATCACGAGAAGAGGTAGCGGCTTTGGGAGGGCCTTCATCCAGCAGTGCAATGACCACGTCTGACGATGATGAAGTGCACTGGAGCTGACTGGAATCGGCTGTAGTGACACCCACCTGTGCTAAGATTCAGCAGCAGCATCTGGAGTTGGTGTACGATAGAGGATATGTGGCACTTAATGTCAAGATACTGAGGTACACCTTCAATTATGGCTTTGTGAGTAAGCTAACTGCATTACCGCGTGTGACACGCGTATGCTTATGCAGGGGACAGAAGCGATGCTGAGCAAACGTACAGCTAAAAACCCCTTGCAGGGGTAAACTGTTGCCTGAAGCGTTCCATTTTTTAGGCTTACGAACTTCATTTCTAGCCTTAAAATCTGGATTGAGAATTCAAACGAGGTAGAATTTAATTCAGTATTTAGTTCGACCTGCATCGTAGAGTAATTATGTTTTAAATCTAAATCCACGAGTCAACAGCAGTTCATGGAATATCTCCAGTACTTTGTTTGCTGTATATAGAAGTGGATTTAAGAGTTGGTGGAAAAGTAGTTCCCACCAATTTCTACGTGAATAGCGATGGTCAAACCAGCAGGTCATCATGAGAATCTGTCCGTTTTCACTCTTAATGTGGTAAAACCTTTACTCTTTCATAAACCTCATGGGGATCGCTTGTGTTGGGCGAGTCGACTCCACAGAGACTGTCACAGCACCAAAGCGAGTTTGCGGCTCATTCGCACGATCCCCCAGAGCTCCATTTGATGACTCTGTCCCAGGAGTTACTTTTAAATTTTAACACCAGAATTAGTCCAGAGATTAAATTGTAACATAGCCATCGGTTAAGTATTACAGTTAGTATGCACATCCTCGAAGAGTAATGTTTCAAGGCCACGTTCTGGTAGTTTAGTATTAATTTTAATTAATGTTGCTCCCTAATTATAGTTTCCTCATGCACATATGATTCCTAATGTTTACATATGCGTAGATTTGAACTATTGTGAGTGGCTTAGAGGTCAGAGCGTTGCGCTGGCACTGCTGAGATCCTGGGTCCGAATCAAAGCAGCCACCCATGATTAAAGCTGCTTCTCAAGTCTACCAATGTTAATGGTCTTGGCCTGGTCAGTGAAAATCCCATCACCTAAAATGTTGCGTCTCACTAAATTTGGATAAATTCCATCTCTGGGAATTAAAACATATTGGCTTTCGCTGTCATGATTTCATAGCAGGATTTGGAGGAAAGTACAGCCCCTGCCGAGTAAACATAAAATGCCACCTGAAGGGCTTTTCAGAAGTTCTGAGAATATCTTATTTTTGTAACCGTTATCTGTCACACGGGGTGGTCTGCTCTGGCAGATGTTTGGATGGATTATTTGCTTTATGACTTTACGTCAATAACTCGATTGAAATAAAGGTGAGGAAAAAGATACAAAGTAGAAGGATATAACATTACTGCCTGATAGAATAATGTAAACAAATGTATTTGGTTCTAAGTTTAAGAAACCGAACATCAGAGTGGGCAACTTGTTAATACCAATTAGATTCCAATACCATAAAGAAAATCAATTATCGATTCGATATGAGGTTTTGCAATTAAAATGGGAAACAGAACACAAACTATTAAACTAGGAACGCTTTATTGGGAAAAACCAACGTTGAAGACTTCCAAGAATACGACCATACAAGAGGAATTTACCAACAACGTGGAGAATTCCACAAAATGTCCTTTAAAAAGTTCTAAGAAAAGGGTTGGAGGAGAATACGAGAGGGAAACTGGAAGGGGTTGAGTCCTAATTAGAGAACGCGGGCAGAAAACAACCCAGCAGAAGGGACATTACTATGATTATTATGATTATAATTGTGTTCCTGATTGCACTGCGACAACAGAACTTTAATAAATGACATAAGCTCTTCTAGTATCAAACAGGCAAATATTTACGTACGTGGTAAACGGACTGTTACACTAAGTTATATTGACAGCAATATTCACGGTTGATATGCCGAGTTCTGTCTGTTAAGTTATTCAGCAAATTCCTGCAGTTCATTTCCTTTGTTTGCTATCATTGCCTCAGTCCACGGCAAATCTTGAGATTGTGAATCCTTTATCCGTTCATGCTCATTCATTTATTTCTCTCTCCAGTACGATTTAAAAGACCCACATCTTCTTGGGTTGCCGTGTGTGACATTGTTAAGAACGTATCTCCCTGTCCACCTCGTCTTCCGATTTCTCTTTTGCCGCCTTCTGTGCATAATCTCAATGTAGCAGTAAGCTCCGAATTTGCAAATGGTTTTTGACTATTTACTTTTTATTTTATTATTAAGCCCTCGGAGAGCGAGACCTTCGATGACAGCATCAATTTCCACATAATTAATGCCTATTCATGGTTTATTACAGCCAGGCATAATGGCACTTGACGTGTTTTTTTCTCTGTGCACTTATTGCTAGTGTCTATGTGATCAATGGTATGAACCCTTTTCTGAATCCAGAATCTCTTAAGTTGCTGAGTCTCTATAATGTCTATTATTCAATTTTCTCTGGTCTTCGAGAACAACACAGTACACACACCTGATAGGAGGCTAATGCCTCTGGCATCCTGAACACTAGTCATTTATCATTTTTTAAACTGCAGCAATAATGTTTTGAGGCATCATTCCACAGTTGAGTTGAGGCATGTCATTTCCACGTTAATATTTCTGCGGAATTCCTCCAAAGGATTTCTCCAAAAATACATGCGAAGATATTTTCCAGCAAAAGTAATTGGGAGAAATAATGGACATGCCGGAATAGAAAATAATCGACAAATATTCTTTGAAGTTTTCAATCTTTAAAGAACAATACCATTTTAAATACACCTTATTTAAATATCACAGTTTTGCATTACTTGTCAAACTGGTATGTATTGGTCAAGCACCCCAATGCTGAGGGGTTACCTGCACATCTCTCAATCGGGATTACATTGCAGTAGCAGCAACATCGCCCCCTACTGTGAAAACTTTGGCAGGACCCTCTTGAAAAAAGTGTTGAGAGACTTTTCTGGATAAACAAGCTGAGTAATGATCATACATAGAAACAATAACCCCACCCTCCTCGCTTTGTTTGCATTACTCAGCACACTGAAGGTGTTTGATTACACAGCGCAAATATTTTAAAGGCAAAGGATTACATGTGGATTACATTTGGTTTACAATTGTAATTTTAAGGATTTAAATTACTGGATGCTATAATCCAAGCCTCTGATAGCCTTACGTTTGAAACATACATAATCTAATCCCCTTTTTTAAAGGAATTAGATTAAAGGGATTAGATTAGACTAGTACTGTAGTTGCTTGACTTTAATACGGTGATAGACAATTTTGGGATTATTTTGGATTACAATTGTAATCCTGAGACTGTAAATCGCCGTGTCCCCTGAACCTTGACTCTCGGGGAGACTCCTGGCTCGCATCGGTGCAGTTCTCTTCGGTTAAGCTGGCAACAAACATTTCAAAGCAAGGTCACTGCCCAAGGAGAAGACCTCAAGCCAGATGGCAGGACACACTGAGAACTCGACAATGGAGGTCAGGTGGCAACTGGGTATGAGCCGAGGGAACTTGCAACAGGAAACGGTGTGGTTGGTGGTCGCAGGTATGACATCTATTGGCCATAAATGACTTCTTCACATTATTTTTGTTGTTATCAAAATACCATAATTATATTTTGTCCCGTGTTGGCCCCGCACGGTTGCTATCGGAACGCTTTACGATAGGCAGAATGTTCAGGAAAAGTGTGATAATTGGGGAAGGGTTTGACAGTGGATTGAAGATGGAGTGATGACGTGTCCCTTATAATTACGACGGTTCCTAATTAGCTGTCTCATAGCATATCAAACAACCGTTAGGACATTAAAATGTAGACATGTTGTTGCTTGTTACATTAGCAGCATTCATTATCGGTGTGTATTATAAATGACATGTTATATATAATTATCAGATTCTCAGTCCCGTTACGATTCTCGCTTGGAGCTAAATGCCATTGCGGTGTGCTGGGAGAAAAAAATATTCCGGGCCACATTAACAGCACGACAATACTGTACCCACACAAGTATATACTGTACATGATACTGGTGTGAAATATAAACAGCAGAACTACGTCTGTAATGAAGGTGCGGTGGGTGCATGTATATTTCTGCATGTATATCTGCAAATGTGCCTATTTATATCGGTGATGCTTTAACTATCATGACTTTACAGTAATTAAATAATAGCCCATTCAGAGTCTGTTTAAACCGTCTTTGAAGTTTTCTTTTATTAACATCCAATTATCATGCAAATGATCAGATTATGCGTTTTACATGAATTATCTAATTAATTTATTTTGCCACTTTTTCATGTCACGTGGCAGTTACAAGATTTACGATTCATTGGATTATCCTTGTTTTCTTGAATTTTGTGAATCCAATTTAGGTTGTTGGTAATCCTTCTTTAAGATAATTGGATAAAGATTATTCAGAGGACTGTTTATTCTCTACAGTATATATGTATATCACGGGTCGATACAGGTACACCTATAATCAATGCTATTCTCCATGACAATTACCAATGTATCAATCAGAAATCACATTCATTTGACGCTCATTTGATTTTACAGGAAATCTTTTTTTTCTTAATTCATATGATGAAATAATCTTTAAAAATATTCCCAAAAGAGTAAACATTATTTTCGCGAATCTTAAAATCCGCGATGCACCGTGATAAATGCTCCAAATTCGCGGATCTTGAGAGTTTGTCCGCAAACAATTAGCAAATTTCAGGAGTCGTCTGTCAAGTCACGAAAAACTCCAAAACTTCGTGAAACATTTGCGAATGTTCGGAGTTTCAACGTGAATTATGAAGACTGAAATGGAGTGAATCTGTAATATAAGTCGACAGTACTGTGGGGGTTTGATTTTTCTTGCGTTCACCAGACCACAGCAGCAGGGAACGTAAGTTGGCTTGCCACGCGGGTAAAAAACAAGACGCAAGTTTTTTTTATTGGGGGTGTTTTTTTCTCCTTCCACACAACCAAACTAAGAAGACGAAAAAACACGTTCCCCTGGCCGGCAAAGCACATGAAGGCGATGAGAAAAAGTACGTTCACTCCGAATCGTCTTCTCGCTGGTTGGAGGTAGATCTCAGAATGAGTTACTTGGACACTTGGACCCCTGGGCCTTGATAGCCCCTGAGACCCCAGCGTGGGGGGGAAGGAGACCCCGGACCGGGCAGCCGCGGCTGCTGCTCCTCCTCTTCCTCCTCGCCCTGGCGTGAGACGCAGGCGCCTCCCGGGCAGGAGCACCGCTCGCCACAACTTCAGACATCGACGACTGCCCCGGGAGGAAATCTGTGCAAAAAGAGCTTTACAGCTCTTCGGATTCTTCCAGTACGAATACATTTCTGATCGTGATCGTGCCGATTGCCTCGGCGGTAGCTCGTTCCTGGCGAAGGCGCCTCAGGAGAGGCCTGCCCTCTGCGCCCTCCCTTGGGGAGGGACGGCCTTCTCGGGAGAATTCCAGCAAGCCGGGTCGAGCCGCCCGCAGCAGCAGCAGCAGCAGCGAGGCACCCCGCACGGCCCTCTCGACGCCAGTCTCCTTCTTTCTCCACGGCGTCTTCCTTGGCCGCGTTTTGTCGCCGTCGTTTCCGCCGCCGGCCGCTGAGCGGTGCAACAGGAACGCTCGACTCTAGGCACCGTCTAGGTCTGTGCCTCCAGCAGTTAATTGTTAACTGTGCGAATCTCTAAGGCTAGGCCGTAAAAGTAAGAGAAGATTCCCAAAGGTGCCTTAAATTGGCATTAGGAGCGTCAGGTATATATTGCTCTGTGAGGCTCGGCTGAAAATGCAGAATCCAAGTATATAAAAAAAGCAGCTGGAGTGGCTTCGTTCTCAATTAGTATCAGGCAATGGTGGAAACTCCATGAGCCTATGACAGGAAATGAATCCAGCCATAGGACAACTGTTGACCTTCAACATAGTGGTACCCCATTTTATCAACCTCAGATGAATGATTGGTAGAGTTGACCCCTGAATGAGAGTTAAACCGACAGCCCTCCTACTGGGAGTCATGTTGCTCTACCTGCTGCACCAGCCGAGTGAAAGCTGAATCCGCAGAAGGCTTTGAACGGCGTTGCCTTGTGGTGGGCTTGGCAGTCCTCACGTGAGTGCATGCCTATTGAGCAGTGGGATCGTAGATTAGACAGATTAAACATAATTCAATTAACCTTATCATTGCAGCCAATATCTGAACGAGTCCGAGCGCCCAATACCAACGTCACATCCTTTTACTGACCGTCACGATGACAACGTGTACGGTCAATCAAACATCATGGCCGTTCGTGGAAATTGGGAGGCCTTCATCCAGCAGTGGATTGACAACGGGCTGTATATTAGTATTACCACTGCTGCATTGTTATCGTTGTTGATCTTGTATAGCTGCATGACACATCGGTTGAAAGCTCCCCGCTGAAATGTGTTTCGCCTATGCTACTTTGTGCTGCTGCTGCTGCTGCTGCAGTGATTGCATTGCTGCTGCAGGAGCAATGCGATCCTAGATTTAAAAATAAAAATATATATTTTTTTAATCGCGATCTTTTGTTCCACCTGAAGGCGCTACCGGCTGAAACTCGAAACACCGTGGGTGCACCGCAGCATTTTTTTACGATGGGAGCTGTGGTCACCGGTCACACGGGCACCCCGATATACAGACCTTAACAAAGCAGCATCTAAACAAGCCAGACGCATCGGAAGAACAAAAGGGGATAATATGGATTTTGGTGGAAGAGTAGGGGGAGGGCGTGAGCAGGAGGGCGGCTGTGGTGAGAAACGCAGCACACTGTACACCAAACTATACATCGCTAGAAACAATAACACGCAGAGGTGGCAATTCGCGCTTGAGAAGTGTTGGAAGCATCGCCGCCACATCTTGTCGCACTGTGTGGACTCCAAAATAGGTGGTTAGTTTTGGCCGCGGTATTATCCACGACCACTGTAATCCATCGGAGCCCTGTGATGTTCCAATGCAGTATACAATCAACAATGTTGTATTGCAGTCATCACCACCACCTATCATCGACCGGAATTTCCACAACCATCTTATTTTTTGGTGCTGAAAAGCAGACTGCCATAGGTTGGTATCATAATGAAAAGTTACAAATTTACTAGTTTCAGAAAATCATAATATATCAGTAGGTTTAAGGTGGCCAAGCAGCTTAGCGGTTAGAGCACCGAGCCAGCGTTGTTGAGAAACCCTGGGTTGGGTTTGAATCTGAGCAGACATTTTTGATTAAACTGGGTTTCCAAGTGTTGAATAATTAATTAATTAATATATTTCACCCAAAAAGTCCCTTGAGATGCACCGCCTTGCGTGCAAAGCGTGTCCACGTTGATGAATGGTCTCAGTCCGTGTCAACAATTGGTGAAAAAAAAAAGCCATCACCTTAATGTGGCGTTTCACTTCAGGTGGCCCACGACAACGAGGGTACGCGATTTGAAACATTCAGCTTGATAGACATATGGATGAGCAGCCTTTGCATGGCATTAAAAGGGGTGCCCCTAGGGTGACTAAAGAGGCCGATTGGAGTGATGTCAAGGCTAAGGCAGTGCGTCACTGTCACAGAGTGATGCGCTGCTTGCTGCTGATTTCTGAATAAAGAGTCTTCATCTCACGATGACACCAGAAGCACAATCGCAATATAATTGGGGGGGGGGGGGTGTGCAACGAAATGTATAAGATAATGATATTACATTTAAATAGGTTTTGGGTTGGCATTGTTATTTAATCAATTGATATAATGACCTTTATATAACCATATAAGAGGCCATTGCGATTCATAGGGGCATTCATTTGATGCATTTTATGAGTTGTATATTATAGTTTGAGCTATGGTACTAGTACAAATCATCAATCTTTCTCTCTGAGTAAAGTCCTGTTCTCATGAAATTGCTGAATACTGCCTAAAAATGAATGCACACACACACTTCATAATTCCCACCCTGTGCAGTGTACACAGACAAGACGTATCCCTATGTGCAACATATTTGGCGGTGCTTATCGCCATTGGTGGTCTCACATCAGCGGTGGTGGATATTCCACCGTTCTATGCCAGGGAAGAGTTTTGCCATGCAAAGGCAGAATACTTTTTATTTTCACACTCGAGTCGACTATCGACTCTGGGTCGTATCCGTGGGGATTATCCGGGTCGTGCTCATCCTGTGTGCATCTTTGGTGCACGTTGGTCTCATTATTGGCTGCTCCTCAATCATCGAGGGTCAGTGAGTCAGTGCCCACATGACTACAAACACATCAGCAAGTAAAACGATTACTGAAAACGGACAATACATTTGACATTTCCACTACCATTCGATGTAGGTAGACAATGTTTTTAATGAGACATTTTTTTTGCATTATCCACGTTTTTGTTTTATCTGGTTGACTGTAATTTGTGCTAATGTGGAATGTACTGCCGAAGGAGGGATGATACAATTTGTAATTATAAACCCATCTGAACGTGACCCCATGTCGAGACACCGCACCACAGCCACATTCTAAAATAGATTTCTGGCTACAACAAAAAAAAAGATAACCGTGACTGCCACAGACCGAACGAACGCTCTACTTGTGCATTCTGCAGAGACACTAACCTTCTGGGACTTATTTATAGCAATGTAGCCAGAGTAATTTACAATTTCTCTGGCAATCCACTGTTGGGTGAATGCATCCCCAGGCCGTGTCAGGAACGTGGGGGTTGTTTACTTCACCACGCCGCCGTTCAGCGCGGGTTAATTAGCGTACACCCAGCACCGGTTCAGACATCAACTCGCCACTGACATTAGCCCAAAAGTCCAGGAATAGAACGCAGCCTTACCAGGTTCACGGCGCAGCAGCGCGACTACCGCTGCACCACCGCTCCAGCCTACAACGTGCGAGAGAATGTCGTCAGGCTACCCCGTGACGGAGTACTGACTGGTGGGGACCTGCACTATGCACCCCGAGATACACGGTGCAACAGGATCTCAAGGTGACGAACGGCCTGAAGAGGGATGTTGGCAGTTGGGCATGAAGAGGGCCCACCAGGGTCAGCCCGGCTCTGTCCACCCAGCAGTGGGTGCATCAGTGGTGGGGTAAAGTATGGGTATTTCCACCTCTTCAAGGACATCTGGCCAGAGCGGAAGAGTAGGGGGGGGGGGGAGGCTTTCTAAAGCTCCCTCTAGTAGGAGGCCCTTCTGTCAAGAGTCACGTAAGCAGGCAGTTTCCAGGCTGCGCCTTTACCAGTTACATGAAGAGGTAAGGAGGGGCGTACGAAACCAACACAACGAGAACAGCGTTAGTGAACAAAGTCAGTGGCAGGCGGGAGAAAAGAGGTATGTCTGGAGCCTGCGCTTGAACGTGAAGAAGAGAGCCTACAGTCCGGACAGCCAGCGTGAGAGGTTCCCAGACTAGTCTAGCTGCAGCAGAGCAAGTGGATCAGCTTCCCATTGTATGTACTGTATATTGAATTTCGTTTGCACCGTACGTAAGCCAACCGTGCTAAGCGGAGGTGCATTGAGCAGTGGCTGGTTCGGGCAATCGTACAATACACGACGGCGTACGTGGACGGCAGTGGGAGCTAATGCGGCTACATTGTTATAATGGGGTGGTTTGGGTTGAGGCTCGTGGGGGAGAGGGGGAGGGGTAAAGATGTTGAAGGAGAAAGCAGATGATTTCAAACGGCGACATCACGATCAGCGATCTATCAAACGGCGCGAGGAGCGGTGACCGACCACTCACTCAGTGCGGGGGAGGGCACGGGCTGGGGGGAGCTGTTGGTGGTGCTGGGAGAAACCAATGGGGCGCTATGATGGAGGGGGGTAAAGGGTCTAGACGCTCCTCGGTCGATTTGCCCAGTGGCACTTACAGCTTCCCCCCCCCCCCATCCGTCGTGGCGTCACCCTTGGTCGTGCCTCATCCTGTCTCAATCTAATTTTTCCATCCGATTTTTTTGCGGTGAATTCACTTAAACGCGGAGAGCGGTCGGGGATGTACAAATGTGATGCACCGATCCGATGCGCAGATCCTGTGCGCTTGCGTACGTGCACGCTGTAGTATACACGTACAAGACAAATACCATATCCCGTTTACCTCGTGCAAGTAATCTTAGTGTACACCCATGGAGAGGATTGAATGTTTCTCAATATAACATTTGAATATGGTTCACCTTTAACGACGACATGTTTAAATAACAACAGGTATACAATGAACCATTCCAGAGCGACTGAATTTTAAACTTGCACATTGGCGTTTACAGTGGGTGTAGTGGTCGAAAGCGATGAGCACACTGCACTATGAGCTCGGTGGTCCGAGTTCGATTCCCAGTCACGGAATAACATCAGTGGCAAGTGATACCTGGATCGGTTCTCGGGCGCCCCCCCCCCCCCCCCCCCGGCCACCGTTCACAAATACACACTGACCAGCGTGGTGAAGTATGGTCAAACAACTCCCATTACCAACATGCCGTGGGGGAGGCCTTTCTCTGCAGTGCAATTGACAAAAGGTATTTAAATGAACGTTTTAAATCGTGACCGTTGCAGTCTGAGCCGTGAGTTCACAATCACCGGGGCCGATCGATGGTTGTCATTTGGCATGCGGTCTCAGCAATGAATGCGCATGAGGAAAGAGTGGGGAAGGATTTTGTGTAAGAAGCATTGCAGAGCAACAGCGTTACATAAGAAATGCTCTAATGATCCCTCTGGATCGTTCGCAACTGACGAATATTATTACAGTAAAGCCGTCAAGCCTTACACAAATGCATTATAGCCGAAGTGCTGCTGCAACACATCCACTGGAATCAGAATATTTACACTGGAGGAATCACAGATGCGCTATGAAGCTATTTTTCAGACATGTCCAGAATCAGCGGTGCCTCGTGAACTCACCACCAGCCGCCATCTTCTCATATCTTTACTTTATAAACTAAAATGTGTTTTTTTTTCTATTTTACCAGGTAAGGCCCACTGAGCTACACGGCTCTTTTTCAGAAGCGACCTGGCCACAAATGATGAGCTCAACGAAGCGTGTTACTACCATTGTCGTGTGTATACCAATGGCGTTCAAACACCCATCGACCCAAATCGCGCTCAGCAATCCATAGATTTATCTACGATAAGTTATCCATAGATTCCAAGGAGTATGTGTTGAGGTAGTTGATTCACGTAATCATAGTGGGCAATTCATATTCAATATTTCCATTGCATTTTGTGAATGCACTGTCTAGCCCTATTTAATAGTAGTAATTTTCAGTGCTTTTGTCAGGCCACTACTGGATGAAGCCCTCCACATGCCAAGGCTTGTTACGGTTGTTTGACCATACTTCACCATGCTGGTCAGTGTGGGTTGGTGGAGGGGGGGGGGGAGGCCCAGGACCAGTTCAGACATCACTCGCCGCTGACGTGAGCCATGGCTGGGAATCAAACTCGGCTCGCTGGGTTCACAGTGCAGTGCGCTGTGACTATTTTGTGTCAGCCACAGCTCTGCCCCAAAAACCCCACCCTGTTAGCCGTCGCTAAACATTACAAAATAAATCATGTGTGAATATTATTTAATTGCGGCTTGACGCAAATTTTTATTTTATTTTCTCGGACTCCTAGTCGTGTACATCGAGGAGTCTGCTGGCTAGCAGCAGTTATTTTTTCTTCTCTAGGTATGTGTGAATCTGCAATGGCTGGCATCGTACACTTTGGGCACCCCGATAGGCGTTTTAACCCTTGCGGAGTTGCAATCGTCGGGTGCTATTTGGTTGCGAGGTGTGGGGGGGGGAAGTGCGTTGGGTATTTTTAGTCCCCGCGTGTCGCTCCGGGATGTGCACTAACAAATCCCAGGGGCCGGTGTCGCCGCAGATTGCACGGGGAAGGGAGGTGGTTCATTTAAAATGGTTGCGCTGTCAAAAATGTTTACCTTTGCTTATTTTGATTTTGAGATTTCTTGAGTAATTTATGAATGCAAATTGAACTCCCGTGCTGCCGAGATGGCAAGTGGGCTGGACCCGTTCACCCCTCTTTCCCGTATACTTGAGCACGCACGAAATAAAAACTTTAACTCATCAACGGTGGTTGTGCAAAACTCCTGTCATCATGGAACAATAGTAGAGGTGGGGAGACTTGAGAATGGAATTGCCCTCCTGGTGTAAACTAGGTGGAATCATTTCTACAACAGATAGGAATGATCACTGTTGATTAATATTACACGTGTGTGGACATTGGATGTGTGCATTAGATGTATATACCCTCATGTGAACAGTTTTTATACCCCAAAACCACTGCATTCTGTTATTTTCCAGGATGAGTCTATGCTGCTCAGAGGTTTTTGGGTTGTTGCATAAGGTTGTTGTGAACCTCTTCCAAGAGGAAATACATATACAGCCATCTACGTATCTCATCAATACAGGTAGCGTTGGTTGCTAGGTAATGGTGAAACTATGGAGGTTAGTGGTGGTGCTGTAGATGGCACACTGCGCTCTGAACCTGGCAACCCGAGTGTAAAATTCCCGGCTAACACCAGTGGACAGTAAAATCTGAACCGGGCCTGGGCACTTCCTTTAACAAACCTGGACTGACCAGCACAGTGAAGTATGGTCAAACGATGCCGATGACTGTTACCGTGTGGAAAGGTCTTTACCCAGCAGTGTATTGATAAAGGGCTGAAAATTACGTATTGATTGATAGACGTTAGCACAACCAGGGTCTGTACCAGCAATGCTGCAATGGCTTGAAGTACTGTCCAGGTAATTTAAAACAGGATATAACGTATGTGACCATCATTTATATACGAATCGTATCGAAGGAATCGTAGTATTCATGAAAGTCAGATAAAGTGGACCCCCAACTCTCATGCGCAAGGCGTAGGTCGATACGGTGTGAAGAAGGGAGTCGTGAATCCCGATTCATGTTATTTTGGGGGGAGCAGGAATATGGCCAAATTGATGCAAAATCTCAGCGCAAATTAATATTTCCCCCACGATTCTGGCAGTCCTTATTACGTTGCGCGCGGTTTCCGCCACGTCTGGTTTTTGTTGACAGTTTGGACCAATCCAGAGTGGTATCGGAGCAGCAGAAGCACGTAGTGGAAGAAAGAGCCCCACTTTGACACGATGCCACTGCTGAGTGGGAGTGGTGGAAACCAGGATAGGGAGACTTTATATTTGCCTCGAGCATCTGTTAAACCCTGCTCAGCCAATGAAGAAACGCGCGCGCTTCGGCGCGAGTCCCTTTGTGCGCGTGTGTGCGCGTGCGTGCGTGCGCTTCGCGCGATGAGTGGTGTCAAAGGTCACGCGCCGCACGAGGATAACGGCCACTTGGATTTGATTCCTGGCCAGGAGGCACTGCAGAGGTGGCAACTGATATCTCAAATTGGCCTCGGCATCTCCGCAGGTTAAATTAGCTCAAAATGAAAACCTGGTGCGGTCTGTCAAAATCAACAGTGGTGAGACAACGGCTGGCTGGGTACGTGTGGTGCACGCCAAGGTCTCCGCTTGCATGCAATGTTAAGGTTTAATAGGCGCTCGCAAACATTTTGTTCACCGACGTGTGCGTTTGCCTTTGCTCTCGGGGCCTGATTGGATAGCCCATTTAAAGAAAAAATATACGGTTTGTACGTTAGCGTCATGACGGTACAATATTTATAATGGGGGATTCGTTTAATATTCAACAAAGTGTTTGGCCAGATATTGCCCCCTACTTCTGCCCCCAGCACCGCCTGGAGTAGGTGCAGTGGGGGTGCTCAGCCAGCGGGGGCTCGAAGAAGAAATTATTGTTGGGTGCGTCACGCCACGAGGTACACGACCCACTGTACAGGGTGGTCCAGATGTCTTGTGACGGCCCCCCAAGTGGTCCAGATGTTTTGGGACACCCCCCACCCCACACACAATGAATTGACCCCTAAAATATTTTCCTTTGCATATTAATGTTTTAAATAAACCTTACTTCGAAATATTTAGTCTTAAGCGACCGAAATGGGGGGGGGGGGGCACAATACATCTGGACCACAGTGTAACTGCATGCTGGACGAGCTACTACATTTGGTTTCATCACTTGTGTGAAATAAATAAACTGATTGCAATTCTAATTACTGTACTTTGGGAGTATTTTATTGAATGATGAGCTCTTAGATCTGTATTGTACAAGAATCTTGAGTTTGAGCTAATATTTGGTGCACCCCTCTCTCGCTTATGAATCTTGGCCCCCCCTGAGCAGCTTGAGGGTGAGGTGAGGAGAGAGGTGGGAGTGAGGTCAGGGTGGGATGAGGGTTGAACAGGTAGGGTGAGGGATAGGTGGGGCTGAGGGATAGGTGAGGGATAGGTGAGGGATAGGTGAGGAATAGGTAGGGTGAGGGATAGGTGGGGCTGAGGGATAGGTGGGGGATAGGTGAGGGATAGGTGAGGGATAGGTAGGGTGAGGGATAGGTGGGGGTGAGGGATAGGTGAGGGATAGGTGGGGGTGAGGGATAGGTGGGGGTGAGGGATAGGTGGGGGTGAGGGACAGGTGGGGTGAGGGATAGGTGAGGGATAGGTGAGGGATAGGTAGGGTGAGGGATAGGTGGGGGTGAGGGATAGGTGAGGGTGAGGGATAGGCGAGGGTGAGGGATAGGTGGGGGTGAGGGATAGGTGGGGGTGAGGGATAGGTGGGGGTGAGGGATAGGTGGGGGTGAGGGACAGGTGGGGGTGAGGGACAGGTGGGGGTGAGGGATAGGTGGGGGTGAGGGACAGGTGGGGTGAGGGATAGGTGGGGGTGAGGGATAGGTGGGGGTGAGGGATAGGTGGGGGTGAGGGACAGGTGGGGGTGAGGGACAGGTGGGGTGAGGGATAGGTAGGGTGAGGGACAGGTGGGGTGAGGGATAGGTGGGGGTGAGGGATAGGTGGGGGTGAGGGACAGGTGGGGTGAGGGATAGGTGGGGGTGAGGGATAGGTGAGAGATAGGTGGGGGTGAGGGATAGGTGAGGGATAGGTGAGGGATAGGTGAGGGATAGGTGGGGGTGAGGGACAGGTGGGGGTGAGAGATAGGTGGGGGACAGGTGGGGGTGAGGGATAGGTGGGGGTGAGTGACAGGTGGGGGTGAGGGATAGGTGAGGGACAGGTGGGGGTGAGGGGAAGGTTGCGGTGAGGGTGGGTGAGCAAAGTCTGTGTGCAGTAGTGTTACAGTAGATGCGTGTGCATGTATGTGTGCGAACGTGCACGTGTCAGAGCGGAGCAGTAGCACAATGGTTAGCATACTGCGCTACGAACCCGGTGACCAAAGTTCAATTCCCGCCCACGGCCAACACGATTATCTGAACCGGTCCTGGACCTCCCCTAGGTCGACTCAGCCTCAAACGAGTACCGAGTGCGATGTGTAAGAACTTTGCCGTGTGCCGGCCTTCAGAGGTGCTCGCTAACAGCACTCGCCCGAACAGTCTGTCAAGGCCATAGAGGGGGGATCTTTGTCTTTGTGTTCATATTATTGCTTTGCTTCGGCAGGCTTTACACTCAACCTGCCTGAGAATGAAAAAGTAGCTTCGGCGACTAGACCGTTTTATATTTAGCTTACTCACTCTGGCACGATGGCCCCATTATATAATCCTGGCGGCATCAGAGACGCTGTCGTCATCTGCTGTTGGCTGTTTGTTAGCAGACGAAGCCCCCCCCCCCCATCTGAAAATTCACGGATGAACACCAAGCCGGCAACCATTCTGCAAAGTGAAGGGAATTGAATCCCGGTCTCGAATGCACGTGGAATTGAGTTTTATTTTAAAGAAATCTGCGCGTGGAAAATTCCCGCTGCGTTGTGAACGAGGGGACGAGAGCATTCAATAAACAAAGATCACAATGCGCTGAAATAAAGAGAACACCCTCATTTTTTTTTGGGTGGGGGGGGAGTAGGGAGCCTTGGGGTCGTTTGAATAGAGGTCATCTTAAGAAGGACATTCGCTGTCCTTGTGGTGCTCACTCCCAATACAACCACCAGGAGCCGTGGTGGTTGTTGTAAATGAGCGGCTGGTGTGTGTAGTAAACATCGCCACGATGGAGACAAAGGCGGCCGGGCGTGGTGCTGGCCAGCCAATCCCCATCGTGTGGCGTGCGGGCCTTCGTTAGGCACTGCTACTCGTGAACAGCACTTGCCCCGAAGTTTTGTTAAGGCTACACGGGGGATCTTTGGCTTGTGTTGTAAGCAAGTGGGTGAAAAACAAAAGACTTTGTACCTCGGCAAAAACCTTGCTTCTCTCTTCCACACTGCTGGCCATGTGGTTCAATATTATTAACACTGAATGGAAAAACCCCGACATTGGTGTTGTTATTAACACCAACAACTACAACAGTGACGGATAACCTTTTTGGAAATAGTGCATATTATTATTTCCGATATTTGTGTGTGTTTTTTTATTATAAATAACTATTATTAATCATTAGGGCTTGTTACCTAATGTCTTGCACGCGTGAAACTAAGTAGCCTCAGCATGGGGGAGGGGGGGGGCTTCATTCACGGCTGTTAATGTGGTCGAGTTAAGAGTTTTTTCCCCTTCTTCGTTTTTCATTAAACAAATATCTGCGGCTCCTTGGGATCCGTGGATAACGAGGAATCGTGCCGCCCCCCCCCCCCTTCCTCCTCTTCGCGTCGATGTCTCCACACTTCGCCATCGCCTCCTTCCTTCTGCCAGAATCCTCCAGCCGTCGTCGCCGCACACGTGGTGGGGTTTAATGTTGAGGATGTGAGTGTCCCCCTCCCATCTACATGCAGCATAGGGTAACACCCCCCCCACTCTCATCCATGCTCCGGAGCGAGAACTTTGGCCCAGGGCATTGCATATCTTGGCAGTGGCAGCGCACGCTGCTTCACACTTGCAAGGTTTGCGTAACTTGGGGATGTAGCAGCAGGAAGTAGTGGCACGGCACGGTGGTGGCATCAGTGTAACTCGTCTGATGGGACTTCCCTTGACTATTATTTGCGTAAAAAAAAAAACTTGTATACGATGGAAATTAAGATTAAAAGCATTCTCCACAGTCGAGGTTTTTTTTTGGGTTAGATCGCGGAAATAGGAATGTCTTTAAATCCGCCACCACCCAGCCAATTATTAAGGTTTGTCACATAAACAAAACGTGCCAATTAGTTACTATTTCAATTACAATTGTAAATGTTGTGGGTTTACTCTCAAACACACCACTGTGCTGAACTAGGAACTAATTGGCACGTTTTGTTTACATGGCAAAACGTGACAAAACGAATTGGCTGTCGGGTGGTGGCGGGTTTAACGACAAAGGCGATCTAACCCAAAAAAACCCTCTCATGGATAATATTGGTCGTGAAATCCTACATGTCTAAATCATTCTACGTGCATTGCTATATATGAACAGGTAAGGTTCACTCTCACTTGAGAGATGAGGGTTGGAGGATCAGAACAATAAAACATTTGTCATGGAATGATTGTAGTTAATTTTAATGTCAAGGTATGTGGCCCACAAGGGTCTGAAACTGGAAGCCGTTGGGTTTCAAGTAAGGATGCCGTGACTGTTGAGCAATGGTGACAGATAAATGTAAATAGGCTTCGTGCTCGCTCTTAGGCATTAGATGTATAACAATGCATCTCTCCAGCAACTCAATTAAATATCACGATTTGGGGTGGCGATTTGATTCATAATTCCAATTTGTCATATTCGCATGTTTTCGAGTCTCGTTTCTACACTCTTGTCTGCTTCTATTAGCCCAGATGTAACAATAGCATAGCATTTGCATATAGTATTCATAATTAGTAAGAGAGTGATTTTCATATGCATGCCTAGCATGTAATGATGCATCATTTGATTGAAATCCATTGTTATGCTCACAATACACTTTCACCAAGTCATACGTGCGGAAGTCAATTATTTGTAATTTATGCACATTTTGTGTAATGACATGCTAATGGTATATATATATGTAGGCCAACAGGGTGAACAGACATTAAATGAGACGTAAAAAATGAGATATAAAAAAAACAATTGATTATTTTCATAAAATTGTCAAGTGGGTGAGTCATAGCTTTCCTACATCTAGCAATGTAGCTCCAGCATCAGCAGCAGCAGCCATGCCATCATTATCACCATCATTACCATCTTCAAGGTCATTATCATAATCTTGTTATAATCATCCGCAGCATCGAGTGACACTGTCAATTTATGTTTCCATCGTCGTCGTTCGCATCGACAGCATGATCGTCAATCAGCAGCAGCGGTTGCGACATCATCATTAATATCAGCAGTAGACAGGGCAGCAACAGCATCATATTCATCAGCATCCGTCATCAGCAGCAAGATTAGCAGCTTCATCGGGCAACAGCAGCTGAAATATTGTCAGCAACAGCAGCTGAAATATTGTCAGCAACAGCATGAATTATCATGAGCACACAGTCGCTGCTGTAGTTGGGTGCAGTTGTGCATGCATATGATCCAACTGTTTGATTCAACAACGCTTGTGTTATTACAAACAGCTACAAGGCATAACTCCCGTCATGCCTCACATGCATGTTACGTGACCACCACACTTTATTTATAATACTCTCAGACTTGTCCAAACCACAAACTTAAAATAGTTGCCCGTTGGGATAACCTCATTAAAACTGTGAAGTACAGCCATTAATGTTTGATATATGTCTGTGGGAACTTCATATGTGACGATGACTTGGATTTACGCTACGGGACCCTCAATCTAATTTGCCTAAGGAAGACAGTAATAATACAGATTCAACACTTTGTGTAAATGATGAGAAAACCCGTCAACAACAGAATGCACGCAGGATGGTGATCAGTTGTTTTTTTTTAATAACAAAGGTGACTGCTCACAAACAGCTGGGAGGCATAACTCCCATCAAGCTTTGCATTTCACGTGATCACCACATTGCATGCACGTCACTCTCAGCCTTGTCCAGACCACCATCTCTGTAGCAAAATTTGTGGCTGCCTTGTTACTTAAGGCCACCAACTGATAAAAAAAAGTAAAGAAATGTGGCCGTCCCAACAGGCAGCGGAAGATGGGATGGCCAAGTTGGGATGGCCAAGTGTTTTTGAGGCAAGGGTTTTGGGATCACGACTATTTGTGAATAAGGCTGAGCTGCTCAGGGCATGGGCAGTAACAACAATTGGGTATGTGAACTCATGTGCGAACGTTTGTTTGTAATTGCCTCTTAAGAATAAGCTTTCCCTGGATACTCCGGTTTCTATCCATGTGCAAAAACTCATTAAAAATAGTGTTTATGCTCAGTGGGGCTTTACTGGATAAATAAATAAGTTACAGTATCATCAGTAACATCAGCAGCAGGTTAGCAGTCGCAACATAATAATCAATATCGTCATCTTCATCATCATCACTGTCAAAATCATCATCATGATCAACATCATTGCATCTTCACCACTGGTCTTTTTCCACGTAATAAAACTTCCCGTAGTGGCTGGAACTTCAGCACCATTGTCAAATCTCAGGTCGGATGAAGTAAACATGAACTTTCACCTCATTCACAAATCCCCTTTAGATAAAAACTAATTTAGGATGCTCCTAACATCACCTGTTTATCCGCAATACCAGAGATTCATTGCAGTGCTCAAACTGTTATCTTGTGGTGCAAAACTGAGCACACTTTTATTGTTAAGCGGGTATGTTTCACTCGGCCTACCCTAAAACGTGGACGTATTGAATGGATTCATCGTCTTACAAATACAGATTAGAATTATAACAAATTAAGTATTTGTCACGCATCATACGGTTACGTGTGAAGTAAGAAACAGGAGCTGGAGATGTTGATGATGATATAAAGAGGTGTTATATTGAGAGTAGGAACTGACTAGATAAGGCGAGAATTATAATACCAATACATGCCAGTCATATTTAAATCCACAGCTGGATGGTTTTCACATGCACTGTCATAGTTGTTAGACCATGTTTCACCATGCTGGTCGGTCCAGTTTGGTGATGCAGGGGGGTAAGGGACCGGCTCGGATCTTGCTTCTCACTGATGTTAGCCATGGTGGGTTTAAAGGGCGGTGGCACTAACCACTGCTTTACTGCAGTCACAACACGGCTAATACTGCAGTGAACAGTGAATGCGAACATTTGTAGAAGAATTAATCGTGAGATATTTGGAAATAATATTGTTAAAGGGGGATGTGTGCCAAGGCACCACAAAATTAATGACAACATTGTCAAGGCTATGAGAAGTTGGATGGTGGAGGTAAGATTTGTTTGAATAAGGAACACATTAAGACCCAAAATATGATGTTAAATTTACAGATGGTTTTGCACGCATATTTATAAAATAATGCTAATTAGGTGAAGTGACCTCTGAGAGAAGGTGAATATTAGTGACACGTATTAAGACTAAGACTATCAATAACGCAGGCCGTCAAATTATGATGAACACAAAGTGGCTTAGGCAAAAAGACTCATTGTAGAGGATTACATTTTTACAAAATGTTCAGGTGTTGATGGATTAGGTTGTATTTGGACAATGTTTTGACATTGGGGAGAGGGTGATGCTGCCTCTATCCCCAGTGCATCCTGGGGAGAATGCAGGATATAGGAGCAGGACTCGAATCAACACGCCACCACAGTGACGGTGACAACACCGTGGCACTCGTACCAGGCTGTGTACACGGCAAGGCCACAAGGGAGTGTTGGTTGGGTTGCCATTGTTCACAGCATGGTTCTTTACAGGAGAGATTAGAATATTAAATTAGCCTCCTACCATGGCTCTGCCCGACCACCGATACGTAGCTTCAGTTTCGAACGTTATACTCTACCGTGCGGCAGACTCTCCGTCATTAAGCTAATTTCCGGTGAGAGCCAACCGATAGAAAAGTCAATGACACTGAGGGCGCAGCAGCACGGAATACTAACGAAACTGGGTCGGCGTGAAATACCGGCCCCTACGACGCAGCGGTACAAGGCACTGGTTTTGAGGCTGCTGCAGCGGCGCCAAATGTCAGTTCTCAGAACACAACAAACGCGGCACGCCGTTGCAGAGGCCACAGAGAGCCCCCGGTAGCCAGAGGCTCGCAACGCATTGGGACACGGTGCAAAAGGTCGGTGGGCCCGAGCGCCCGGAAGAGAATCAAAACGTCAGCAGGAAACTGCCCGAGCAGAGCCAGCGAGCCCACGTGAGCTGCCTCGGACGTCAGGGCCCTTGATCAACTGCATGCCTCCAAGGGAGCACACTTTGCACCTCCCATTAGCGCGGTTGGCTACGTACGGTGCGAAAGAAGTTCAACACGCATGCAGGCGAAGGCCTTGCCGAGGGCTGGGGCCTTGCCGGGGGCTCAGATACACACACAGAGCAGGGCCCAGGATGATAAGTGTCTCTCGAGGAACACATCCAGAGGGCTTCCTATCAAACTCCCCAAGAGGACACACCTGTGAGCAGGAGAGCTCCGTGACATGAACATTCATGAACTTAATAAGAGTTTGGAAACATGTGTCAATAAGGGAGCTTGTGCTCACAAGAAGCGGATGATGAAGGAAACGAAATATAGGGTAAGGATAAAGGCAGAGCTTACCGCTCCCCTTTGGATTCACGTTCCTCTATGAGGAAGGAAAGTAGTTGGCATCAACTGAGCCGGAAGATGACCCAAGAAAGTATCTTCTTTGGTTCTTTCGGTAAAGTCACGTAGAATGAGAATAAAATGATAAATTGATAAAATAAAATAACACAATAATATTCTCACGACGTTTCGGCCACAACACAAGCGGCCTTCATCAGGTGAAGGGGACGAGACTGTCTGGAGGACAGCGTTGGAGTGAGAAAGCCACGCTGAGATCACGACCTTTAAGCTTAGAGTCGCGGCAAGCTTAAAGGTCGTGATCTCAGCGTGGCTTTCTCACTCCAGCGCTGTCCTCCAGACAGTCTCGTCCCCTTCACCTGATGAAGGCCGCTTGTGTTGTGGCCGAAACGTCGTGAGAATATTATTGTGTTATTTTATTTTATCAATGTATTATTTTATTCTCATTCTACGTGACTTTACCGAAAGAACCAAAGAAGATGAATCCTTGCAGTCACGAAAGCTTTAAATCGAAACCCAAGAAAGTAGTTCCCCAAGGCGGGAATGAAAACATTTAAACCACGTCTCTTTTTTTCTCGAGGGTGAAACTGTCCAAGGACAGAGGCAAAAGATTAAAGTTCTTCACAAAGCAGAATAAGCATTCTTCCTTTAACAGGATAAATATTGTGCAATCGTTGTTTGATGATGAAGAAATTCTGCCTTGGATAATGTTGTGTGGATTTTGGAGGTTTTGCTAAGTCAGTAAAAGGCGGTTTGTACGTATGTGACGCACGTGGTTCTGAAGCGTTGTTTCTGATCGTTCAGCTGCTTTCTACTGCACTGTTGCTTGCACCTGTACTGGTTACTTGCTGTTCATGCCAGAAAGCCCTTACACGAAATGAAAGCATTTCCTCATCCAGATATCACGTGCCAGAGGAAGTCCAACACGTCTGCCATGCATTGCATCACACGGTGTCATAAAATAACCTCACAGGAAAATACACCCCACGTGACTTTTGTCTGTAAATCTGGTTTATTTTATATATATTCTTCATGTTATGTTTTCAACCACAGAATTGACAAACATCATGCGAACAGGTGGGCGTTAAAAAAATCGGGAAGCACGGAGATCGTATTTGTTCAGTGGCGTTGTGAACGTCATAACTGTTTGGCGTTGTGAACGTCATAACTGTTTGGTGTTGCTCCGTCACGCGTGATGTGCGCCTTTGTTTTGTTCTTATTGTCCGCAGCATGGGGATGTGCTGAGCTGCATCGTACGCAGATCCCGCTCATGACCCGGCATGGACGTCACTGCAGCGAGCAAGGGGACTCCGTGCTAGGGGTAAGCAAGACCCACACATGGAGCGGCACCACCATACTCTTCTGCTATAAACATTTTTTGTTAAATTTTACCAGGTAAGGCCCACTGAGCTATAATAGCTCTTTTTTTCAGAAGCAACCTGGCCATCACAAATGATAGCTCAACGAAGTGGCTTATCACGTGGAGATTTATAGCAGCCAAATACTCTAAACGCGCCGATTCTAAATGTGGAGGGAAAAACCGGGAGGACCCGGAGAAAAATCCACTAGGGCAAACGCGGCAACGCCGACGGCCGACGGTTCCGCAGCCGCGTTTTCTCCCCAATTGTGGTTTTCCGGGCCTGCCCGTCCGCTGAGAATTTCTACTCTCAAAGCTTTTGCCACACACACTACTGCGGGCAACTCGTGAAGACGTCAACAGTAGTTCGTGGGGAAAGCTTGAGCAAAGAAACGCTCAAAAACGGAGCTTAAGCCAGAAAACCACCCGGGGGGGTAGGGGTTGGTCGGTGGGTGGGGGGATGGTGGGGGGGGGTTGGTGGGGGGATGGAACACTCTCTAATCTGTTGAAATCTTCCTCCACAAAGCTCATTATGGAGATGAGGTGATATACTTCCCAAAGCGCATTGTGTGTGAGTCTCATGCTTTTTTATTTTATTGCACGGTGCGTGTAGTATAAATTCATAAAAAAAAAGTTATGACAGCCATTTATTTACCTAAACATTTTGACTCAGAAGCTTTGAAAACACCCGACCGTAAAAGTTTGTGATTCTCTTTCATCAGGAACGTGTTTAAAATGCTGGAAATTTAAGAACGGCTAATTCTCCACAATGCAACTCGGTCCTGAACATGAGGCACTACACAGGCTTGGTTTTTTACAGAGTCATATAAAGCCCCCCCGTATTACGGTTGATGCCAAACAAGGAGATCTATTTTCAAAAAGCAAAAAATATATTCTCATTCACCACCAAAAAAAAACACACGTGTAAAATTTCACGGATAAACATGCAAAGGTCTCTCAAATTACCTTTTTTGGATCACCCCCCTTTAAATTACCTTTTGTATTGGCCATATTTAATCGCTATTTATTTTTATTTAATCCCGACGACGACGAGGCAAGATTTAAAGGTTTACCCGAGGAGCGGAAGAACGGAGAATGTGAGCTCTTGCAATAAAGAGTCAAACTGCAGTGGAGAAAAGTTAGAATCGATTTTGGTTTCAACAACACTCCTTGCATACATTTCGCATTCATCGTTGAAATGTATGAAATTACTTGATGAGTCAATAAGTGTATGACATCACCTGGCGTTTGACCTAAAATCTTGATTCCGATTTCAAAAGTCTTCACTTTGAACCAATGAACGCGTGCAGCTCCAAAACAAAAGTTATTGTCGGTGAATGTTGAAATGATTGCACGTGTCTGTGGATATGCTTGCATTTGATATTAATACAAATTGAGTCTTAACAAGGCTTTGTTTATGCCGAATTCTATCAAGGAAAATTATATTTCCTTTCAATTTTGATTTAAAGCTTTCGTGACTGCAGGGATTCATATTCTTGGTTCTTTCGCTAAAGTCACGTAGAAGGGAAACAATAAAATAATAAAAATATAAAACAATAAAATTCTTACGACGTTTCGACTGCAACACAAGCAATCATCATCAGGTGTGAAAACCACAACAAGAAAATTTGAGAAAAGTGGCGGTTTTTTTAACGTTAGCATCACGGAGAGAGATTTGACAGTTTGTTCAGATGGACGAGTCCATCTATGTTCGGCAAAGAGGAGGGGGGAGACAAAAATAATGGATGCGGTCTGAAAGCCACCTTAAGCGTGATCAATCAATTAAGACCCGAAATGGTTTATCAAATCCTTACAATGATTGCTAGGCCAGAATCCATCTTCTCGGTTGAAATTGTCTCTGTGTTTGTATATGTGGATAGCCTCATGAACGAATCTCTCACGGTAGCCAGATGGCTTGCAAAGAACCTCTGTCTTGGAGAAGTCAATGTCATGTGAACCTACTGAATTATAACAGTGATCTGTCTTTGGAACCAATCGCCACTGCAATCACTCGAGAGAAACTGCACGGTTGTGTTTTAATGACCAATGGGATCAATCGTTTGTAGTGATAAGGCCTCGTAAGGTCTCGGAGAAGGCAATCCTTTGGATTCAGCAGCCACAGTAGGGCAAGGCGATCAGCGCGACACGCCAGTCTTGAAATCTGCTTCGAAGCCACCGAATGTCTTTCTCTGTACGTGACAACCACGTGGTAAACATTCGCGACAAAGCGCACAACGTCACGAGTGCGTGTGACGTCATCGCACACTCTGTCCTTGGCATAACAGCAGGTGCGTACTTATGAATAGTAAAGAGATCACGAATGGAATTTCACGGTTAACCCGAATGTCTTGAGCAGTCCCCGCCTCGTCCTCAACCCACCCCCCCCCATCCCTATCGCACTTCACACAATTGATTGACATCGTACCAGCATGCAGCATTGATAAGTACTTTGCCCAGATATATAAATAGGCCTGTAAACTAAAATTACTTTTAGAAAACCAACATGCGTATGTCTACATTTGTCAATGTCCTGGTTCTGAGTAGCATCCAGCTGTTGTTTTCACTGCAAGATTCCAGTAGCGGAGTTAGGTGTGGAGTCTTTCATTGTACAGATACATTTGTTTATATGAGAATGTATAAAAATAAATATTCTTCCATTAATGTGTTATTGTACGACATAGTCACGTTGTATTTGCATTGATGGAGCGGCTGTAGTTTTACATTTTTATTGTATTGGCCTCGGCTATCACAATAACCACTGAGAACCTCGTTATCCGTACAAAAAACATAACCATGAAAATGAGATAAAAATTAATAAAGTAGCATTCTGATATATCCCCGAAAACCCCGAAGTACAAAATGTTAAAGCTCAGCCATAGGCAAAGAGATGAATATTCAAACTTTAGGAAATTACATTAATTACCTTCTAAGTGACCTTGAAAACAGCGTGGAATGTAAAAAAAATATTGTAGGTATAATATACTCAGCGATCACTAAACCCCGAGTTGACCCAAGTTGTGTTACTCTGTTTAATTTGAGGCTTTCGCATTTTGGCGACATTACACCGTATTTGTACCCGACGATAAAAGTACCATTTTAACCATCGAAAATGTAGTTCCCGATAACCTTAAAAAAGCGGGTGTTTAAGTATAAAGACACGGCAAATTCTTTAAAAACATAATTGGATCCAGCTGTCAGAAAAAAAAAACTCTCAGAACAAAATCGTGCGCTTCTGTATTAAAGTTTAGTAGTTGGCCATGTTGGGGACGTCACACATTATGCTCAAGATGAGGCCAAAATCTGCAGGTTGTATTTTTTTCCCAACCAAGGAGTCCCATGCTCCTCCACGTAGGAAGATTAGGAGATTAGCGGCTATTTTCATGTTAAGAAAATGGTTCAAATTGGCAATAGCCACTCAAACGCTTAGCTAAATCCATCTTTATGCCGTGTGGAAAGTATGTGCGTGCAAGCTTACATTGTTCGCATGTTGAGCACTGTAAGCTTGCGCGGTGGTCTCATGGGAACCAAAATGACCATAGAAACATGTGGTTGGCTTCGTAGAGTGTGAAAGAAGTTCAACATACATGCATACAAGGTTACAGGACAAATGAGATTGGCTGGTTGGCTCTATTCTAGATTTGAAGCTTTCGTGACTGCAAAGTAAAGTCACGTAGGTAAAAAATAAAATAACAAAAAAATTATCACGACGTTTCGGCCACAACACAAGTGGCCTTCATCAGGTGAAGGGACCAGACTGTCCAGAGGACAGCGTTGGCGTGAAGACAGCCAAGCCCAGGTCGTGTCCTTTAAGCTGTGTGGGAAGAAAACAAAAAATGCCTTGACAAAGGAATTAGTATAAAATGATGTACTGGACCGGCACGGTGGGGGGGGGGGGGGGGGAGTTTACATAATGTTGGTGTGAAGGGAAATAAGCTGCTGTGAAAGTTTGGGATACCACTACTTGAATAAATATACTGTACCATTGAAAATTAGTTTAATGTTTGGTTTGATTTAGAACATCTTTCCAATGATTTCTTAATTTGAAACCATCCTCGGTTGAAATTGTGTCTGTGTTTGTAAATCTGAATTGCCTCGTGGACAAATCTCTGATAAAAACCCGTGGGTTTGCAGAGAACCTTGGTATCAGAGAAAACTATATCGTGATAACCCACAGCGTTGTAGCAGTGATCAGCTACGGCAGAATAATTCGTTCTGCCGTGTTTCAAATCTGATTTGTGCTCGCGAATTCGGTCAGAGACATGTCGTTTGTCTCCCCGATGTAGCAGTCACCACAGGTGCAGCTCAATTTGTAAACCCCAGGGTACTGTAAGTCAGGAACGACATCCTTCACGGATGGGATCAGGTCACGGATTTTGTGTACTGTATTGGTACAACATGGACTAGACCCCGATACACCTGCGCTGATTAGACACTGCCTCACCAATACCTACTTTACTTGGAATGGCACCTTCTACAAACAAAATGAGGGTACCCCCATGAGTTATCCCTTATCACCAGTGATAACCAATGTTTTCATGGAGAAATTTTAATCAGACGCCATCCAGACTTCCACCCTCAGACCTTCCCTGTGGAAGAGATATGTGGATGATACTTTCGTCATTTGGCCACATGGCCTCCCAGCTTTGAACCTTTTCCTACACCACATCAATTCTAGACATCCCGCCATCAAATTCACCATGGAAGTGGAGAAAGATGGCAAGCTACCATTCTTGGATGTTCTGTTTGAGAGGAGACCTGATGGCTCACTGGGGCATTCTGTCTACAGGAAACCCACCCACACAGATTCCTACTTGAAACCTGATTCCCACCACCACCCAGCTCAAAATAATTATCTCATCAAAACGTTATTCCACCGGGCACATTGCATTTCGGACCAACACCACCTGACCAGTGAATTAAAACATGTACACCTGGCCCTCAAGAGAAACGGATACTCTGACCGTACCATCCGTCAAGCTGTTTCTCCCTCCATACAGAAACAACCACTTGATACTCCGGTCAAAACCATCACACTACCATATATAGCAGGCGTTACTAAAAATATCTCCAAAATTCTAAACACAAGATCCTGGTCCGGTTCAATACAGTACACAAAATCCGTGACCTGATCCCATCCGTGAAGGATGTCGTTCCTGACTTACAGTACCCTGGGGTTTACAAATTGAGCTGCACCTGTGGTGACTGCTACATCGGGGAGACGAAACGACATGTCTCTGACCGAATTCGCGAGCACAAATCAGATTTGAAACACGGCAGAACGAATTCTTCTGCCGTAGCTGATCACTGTTACAACGCTGTGGGTGATCACGATATAGTTTTCTCTGATACCAAGGTTCTCTGCAAACCCACGGGTTTTTATCAGAGATTTGTCCACGAGGCAATTCAGATTTACAAACACAGACACAATTTCAACCGAGAGGATGGTTTCCAATTAAGCAATCATTGGAAAGATGTTCTAAATCAAACCAAACATTAAACTAATTTTCAATGGTACAGTATATTTATTCAAGTAGTGGTATCCCAAACTTTCACAGCAGCTTATTTCCCTTCACACAACATGTAAACTCCCCCCCCCCCACCGTGCCGGTCCAGTACATCATTTTATGCTAATTCCTTTGTCAAGGCGTTTTTTGTTTTCTTCCCACACAGCTTAAAGGACGCGACCTGGGCTTGGCTGTCTTCACTCCAACGCTGTCCTCTGGACAGTCCGGTCCCTTCACCTGATGAAGGCCACTTGTGTTGTGGCCGAAACGTCGTGATAATTATTTTGTTATTTTATTTTTTACCTACGTGACTTTACCGAATAGAACCAAAGAGTATGGTTGGCTCTAGATGAATAGGGAATAGAACGCATGTGAATTAAGATCAAGGGCACATCAATGCCGCTGCCATTAAAGCTGTCCACAGCTCTGAATTCATGGAGTCATGGTTGCTGTTTGCAACACCCGTTGTCGCACATTTTAAGTCGATCCTAATATTCACTTTATTATTCATTAATTACTTTGCTTCCAATATAAATGTGTTTTCCACCTTGGGAAGGGACTTTTATTCGTCGATGGTCAATTCCATTCAAAGATAATTTAAAATACAATGGAAGCATGTTGGACAAGGAGATTTCTCGTGCATTGCTTCTCTGAAGTGCAATGCACTTGGTCCACTGATGCCAGATTCTCAAAGCATACATTCAGAGCACTGACTTCACTAGCGTTAGAAAACTTTTTCTTCAAAAGTGTCTCTTTAACAGCTGAAAGATGTGGAAGCCTCTGGGAAGCCACGGGTGGTGAGTATGTGGAGGGGTGATTGACCAATTCGAATCTGGCTTTACAATCGGCAGCTGTGCCAATTCAGGACTCGTGAACGTGGGGATGATTCCCCGAATGAAACGGTGCACTACATCGCAATTTTCCTCTACATTGTACTTTGGCGTCATTGAATAGTGTTGTGATTAGGCCTACATACATCCTCCATAGTCCAAAATCACTGACTCCATCTGCATCCCAGCCTAAAATAGAAGTTTAATTATTTGTTGTTGAGGTTCCACTGAACTCTGGTTTTCAGATAAATATTCTGGACCCACGTTTCACCCATTGTTTCAATTTTGTTGATAAAAACTGACTGGATTTTGTTTGTACTGGTCCGCGAGTCCATCACTATGCCCGACTTCTGCTTCACTTCTTGTCACCTATATGAACATTCTCGGTTACCGCCTTGCATATACTCGGTTTTATCTTCAAGTTGTTCGTAAATGTATCTTGTGTGGTACCATAGTGAAGGCCAAGGGTATCATAAATCGGTATTATGGGCAGATTATGGTCTTACATGTTGAGATCGTGGTGCTGTGTTGATCCTTCTTGAATTGTGGAGGTTTCCGGAGTTGTACTCAATGGCAAAAATGCTGTATAATATTTCGATTCCTCGAAATTCTGGTGGCCACAGTAATAAAACTGTTCCCGATCTGGCAGCCAATCAGCAGCTGGGGGAGTGCCTAGGGAACTAATTCCGTGCGTCCTGACATCATCACGCGAGCCCCGCCGACGGGCTGGGCTGACCAATAGGGCTGCCTTTCATGAGACACGCATGCACGTACAAACAGGTGCAAAAGCAAAGCGCAAATGGATTTCTGCACAAACAACAATTATACTGGTTGATGTTGATAACAAAGTGTTGTTTCTGTTACCTATGACAAAAATGAGGACAACGATGTTTCTGTTGCTGATGATGAAGCTGATGATGCACACATGTACACACAACAAGTCGCCATTCACTACAAAGTGGTGGTGACGTCACCGCAGTGGTTGTGCACAACAACGCACACAAAGATCGCCTGCATTGTTAGCAAACACCGATCAAGTTTGACTCGGAACTGATGTGTGCGAAAGGTGGTATTGTCAGGTCACACCTGCCCGCCTTTATCTCCCAAGTGGTGATATTTACGCTGCACAAAGTACTCCTTTTAAGGCTGAGTCGACATAGGGGAGGCCCATGACAGGTTCTTATATACTCACTTGCGACTGATGTGCATGGCTGGGAATTATACCCAGGTCACCGGGTTCACAGCTCAGCGCACAATTCACTTACTATGTTCCCCACTTATTCACACACACACGCCCATACATAAAAAAGACAAAGATCCCCCGTGTAGCCTGAACAGACTGTAGGGGCAAGTGCTGTTAGCGAGCGCCTATGAAGGCCGGCACATCACACGAGGGGGTGGGTGGCCAACACCACGCCCGGCCGCCTTTGTCTCCCCAGGGGCGATGTTTACACAGCGCACCCGGTACTCACTTGAGGCTGAGTCGACCTAGGGGAGGCCCAGGACGAGTACAGATAATCGTCACTGGTGTTGGCCAGGAGCGGTAAACGAACTCAGGTCGCTGGGTTCGTAGTGCAGCGTAGCGCAAACCGCTACACTACCGCTCCCCTACACACGCGGTCACATCCACACACATACCTGTACACAGCCACACACTAACATACGCAGACATAAGCGCGCACGTACACATACGTTCATAGAGCTTTTATAAAGACCAAGTACTGTCAAGTGTGAAGTGGTGGCGTAATGGTTAGCACACAGCAGTACTTACCAATCTAGCAAACTGAATTCCCATTCCCGGCTAGTCCAAACCTCTCCTGTATCACCTGCACGTCACTCCCACCTGGTACGAGCACCTGGTGCAGTGGGTAAACATCAGAACAGATGCACACGCCTGTTACCCGGCGTTTTGGGAGGCGAGGGTTGGTGGACCATCGAGGAGGCTTGTGATTCTGAAATTACATTCACATGCAGCACTCGTCTTCATTAATATATTAAACACCTGACATTCTTACACTATCGCCATCTGGATGTCGTGTATTATATTGACGGTAGTTCACTTTCCCATCGGAATATTACATTTGCATGTTTAAGCAATCTGCCCATAAATAGACGAAATAATACATTCGGAGAAGCCCACATTTCGGTGACCCTTTTTTAAACCGTTGACAATGCAAAACAAATGTTCAAATGTATTCACGACTGAACTACTAAAGTATTTATCTTCTTGGTTCTTTCAGTAAAGTGACGTATAAGGGAAACAATCAAGTAATAAAAATGTAAAACAATAAAATTATCACGACGTTTCGACTGCAACACAAGCAATCATCATCAGGTGTGAAAAGCAATCATCATCAGGTGTGGTTTTCACACCTGATGATGATTGCTTGTGTTGCAGTCGAAACCTCGTGAGAATTTTATTGTTTTATATTTTTATTATTTTATTGTTTCCCTTCTACGTGACTTTACCGAAAGAACCAAGAATATGAATCCCTGCAGTCACGAAAGCTTTAAATCAAAAAGTATTTATCGTTAATATTGTGCGCCTCGCTCTTTCTCTGTTATCAATATTTTTTTATTCATTAAAAAAACCACCTTCGGTAATTGTGGTGATGGAGTAATTTTATAAAGGCTATATTGTAATCCTGTGAGGTGGGTAGGCCTGAACATAAATACATTATGAAGCCTCTCTGGAATACAGAATTAATCTTTTGTATCGAGTGGTTGTCCATTCCACGGAGTATCTCGCCCATCTTCTAAGACTCAAAAGTAATGCACAAAAATCGGTTGTTTTAAAGTTTTATCCATGTGTTTAAAGTGTCTGCATTATGCGACTTCTGAATCCGAGGGTTAATTTCATCACCATGAGTTATTAACTGCAGCGTTGAACAGAAGTCGCCATCAACATCATCGATCTTGTGCATCGGGCCTGACTAGTGAATGATATGTTTTCATTTGCTAACGTGTTGCTGTAAGTATTCTCAGTTAACAATTAGAACTTCAGTTGAACTCTGTATATTGCACCCTTAATTAGAGACACCACTCACTCTTGCAAACAATCTCCAAGAATTACATTTATCGTTTCCTGTGTCCATGATTCTCCGAGCAATTAAAGTTCTCACATTAAGGGGGCACTGCCGTGAATGTGTACCGACCCATCTATTCAAGGTGTAAAAACGTGCAACCGTTACGTTTTTTTGGCTTTGTTAATGGCATTTTTGTTCCTTGGTGAGAAAAAAAAAACAACAACAGAGCTTGCATGTACACCGTGCACTGAGAAAAACAGCCTCATCACCTTTGGACCAGAGTAACCATTAAAGAGGTCACAGTTTAGTGCTTGAGAATTGCAACCCTGACCTGAGAGAGTAAGCGATGAGCGTAGAATGCCACAGGCCCCGCGTAAGATATTGCGAGTTTGCATGCTGCGTTGTAGTACAGTGGTTCTACAAAGTGCCACATATACATTTCAAACAACAACAAAATGTTTACTTTCAAATAACAATTAGTAACTACAGCACTCCCCTTATCCGCAACCCTATGACACGCGACCGTTGTTATCCATGGGAGCTGCAGAGTTCACGGAAACTCTTATTTACCATGGCCCTACGCTTCCCATTATCCGCGATTATCCGTGGGGTTTCCCATCCTGCTTTGCGGGACAGCTTCCTGTCATCCACAATTGTATTTGGATATGAGGAGTGGCTCATTAAATCTAGAACTTTTCCTGGAGGCAAGTGTAATAAAATCATAACCATGCCGAAAAATAGGATCTCTGATCATGATCCCCCACTTCACCCTAGATAAGAGGGATTCTCCTGGACTCTCTATAGTATATACAGTATTGTGAGTGACGTGTGCCAGAATGCACCGCTCATTCATTGCTGAATTCATTCACACGTCCCCTTTACATGAAACATGACGTGCAGCAGCGTTCTTCGCTCATTTTTAGAGGGGAGCCACTTTCGCCGATAAGACACCATCAGTGTGAGGGCCGCTACACATTTTAAACCATTGTTGGGTTTGACAGCAGCAGCACGATGGGGACGTGTTAACATTTGCGTATTGTCTGGGGCCACACGTCAGGGGCCGCACTCAAGGCCATCATTAGGGGCCGGCCAGTGGCCTGCGGGCCTTGCATAGGAAGAACACTGACACATATAGACTACAAAGACAAAGATCCCCCATATACCGTTTAACAGACTTGGGCAAGCATTGTCAGCGAACGCCTATTAACGCGGGCACAGCACCTGGCGAGAGGTGGGTGGGGCGGTGGGTGGCGAGCACAATGCCTTTGTCTCCCCAGCGTTGATGTTGAAACACTGCACCGTGCGCTCATTCAAGACAGTCGACCTCGGGGGCGGCTCAGTACCGGTCAGTGATGTTGGCCTTGAGAAGGAATCGAATGCATGTGGCCGGATTAATAAGTGCAGTGTAGAAACTACCAAATAACTGCTCGACAGATACAACAAATAATCATAATCCACACATAACTGGTGAATAATCACTGAACGTGAAATAAACTATTTGGCTGTCCATCTATCAGTCCCGTACCGTTGCTTAACTGGAGAAAGTGGTGATGCCCAAGAGATTATTTAAAAAAAAAGATATCCGTGGTCGGCTAAGTTAATTTATATTATTGGTTCTTTCGGTAAAGTCACGTAGAAGGGAAACAATAAAATAATAAAAATAGTATTATTTTATTATCTTTCGGTGAAGTCACGTAGAAGGGAAACAATAAATAAAATAAAATATATTTTTATTTTGTTTCCCTTCTACGTGACTTTACCGAAAGAACCAAGAATATGAATCCCTGCTGGCACGAAAGCTTTAAATCAAAATTGAAGTTAATTTAATTAAGCTTTACAACACATAACCTAACGGAGTCATGAACTGTTCAATGAGAGGAACTAAACAGCGTTTGAAGGCGAGTGCTGATATAGCAGCAGCTTTGAGATTGGCAAAACCAATTTACAGGCAGCAGTTGTGGTGGTGTCACGCTTTAAGGTGGGCCACACTTCTTGTATTTACACTATACAAAAATATACATAATTTAAAGCTGCTTGGAATAGGGAACAGTTGCTTACAGAACTGAAAGGTAATTATCATACCACTAGATTTATCATTATAATTATTATTACTCCGCTTGTTTACTCGGGAAAGCCTTCGCCGAGTCTCAATACTTTTTTTCAGGAGGGTACTGCTACGTTTTCTCAGTAGGGGGCGATGTTGCCGCTGTGAGTAATCCCAATTGAGTACCTTGCAGGTGATTTTGCAGCCTCGTGATGTTTGGCGAGTAGTCACAGGTTACGCCATGGGTGGTTTTTTTTTATCAGCTTCTGTTACATAATGGGGGATAGAAAGGAGTGCGCACTCCCTACGTCCGTTGAGCATTCGAAGTAAATTTAATTATTACGCTAGCATCGAACCCTGTGTGGGCATCTATTATTACAATAAAAAAAACGAAGGCATGCAGAATGCATGTCAGTGAGATAATATGCATGAGAGATAGAATCAAATGGAATCTGTGGTAAAATCACGATCCCCAACTGACAATTGAATCGTGCAAGGGAGTGAACTGTTGTGAGCCGATGGAGTTTTAACAACTTCTAACAAAAGTACAATGGCGACCTCATTGCTCCCCCCCCCCATCGCGTTTGAGAGATGCAACGATTTGCTCCCCTCGCGATTCCACGAGTAGCCGTCACTCACGGCCATCCATTAGTTCGTTAACGCCGTGGTGAATATAAGAGCCTCGGGTGAAAGGAAGACGTCACCCAAATCCATTGCATAAAAGATACCAACAGAATCAAGTCGGCTCTTGCACCGGAGGTTTTATGCGTCTATCATGAGCTTAAAGGATCGATATTTTCCGATGGATTGATGCGTCGTCATGCCAAGAGTTGTTTGTTATTATCCCACTTCCCAGCGTCTCTTGTTCTGCCAATCTACAAATTACTTCGTCCCCCAAGTCTCTCCCAACTCGTCTCACTCCCCCCACACATTTCGCAATTTTGTAACGCAATAATCTCCACAGTTCACCAATTAGGGTGGCGATACTTTAAGCTTTCTTAGCTGTGATCAAAGCGTTCCTCGAATTAAACATTTTGTAACTTGTTTGTGTTTTATTTGATTACCATAAGCACTCAAACAAACCCTAACCCTTTTAAACATTAAAAAAACCCCAGAACATCTCTACAGTCCGAAAGCACTGCGATTTCCTTTGCGAGACACGGTGGATAATGATGTAAGCGATCCGAAAGTGACTACCTGCATATCATATCACATCTACCCACACGCCAATGTTTTCCTGGCCTGCATTGAGGACGCAGCTTTCGTACATTTCTCGACGATCGCAATGAAAATACCCCGTCGGGCTTGTGGCCAAAAATAAAATAAAGTACGGTGCCGGACGACCCCCACCACCGGCACAGAATTTAAAGCTTGCTCTTTTCGACCGAAAAGCAATTCGTTTGTATTGCAGAATTTGCTGGTGTCCACGACAATGTGGCTGAGCAATTTCACGTCTCCGACTGCCAGCGCGGCGGTTACCTGCGAATTTGCCTTACCTCCATCCACGCAACATTTCGGATTAGCGCAGATAATTGAAGGAATTTGCCATTCAACTTCTCATTGCTGCAAATAAATTTCGGGTAATTGGAGTAACGATGTACCTTCCTGCGGTGCATGCTGGGAAAAAAGGGCAGGTCAGTGTCCATGGATAATTGGATTAATTTGACTCCAGATTGATGCATAATTGGAAGTCTGTGAAAGTGCAGTGGGGATCTTTGACTCGTATCTCTCAGTGTGTCTGTCTGTTATCTCTGCACGTATATCTGTAAAACAGGGACATAGAGACACATGGAGATGCAGAGAGATAAGACACCCACATGCACCAGGAAGCACACACACAGACCCACCGACAAGCACACAGACACGCACCTCAATCAGTCCGTTCGGACAGAGGTTGCGTTTTTTGTTCACTGCAGAAACTGCTAACTTCACACACAATTAACAAGTCGAGACGTGTGTAGATGACGCAGTGACCCATACAGACGTGTACATACATACATGCACACGTACAAGCACACTCATACACAATCATATATACAAATATACCTCTCGCAAAAAGTACACCGTCGGGGCGTGGATAATAGGCGTCACAGGTAGTAGGGGAACAGATAAGAGGAGTTCTCTTGTATTCACACAACCAAGCATGTATGCACAATTACATACATTCTGGAGTAATAAGAATAATTTATAAAGCACCCTTAAGCAATCGTTCTCAGCGTGCTATATCACGGACGATTTTAGTAAGCAGTGCACATTTAAACACCCAGTATTTAAGATAAAATCCCATAGCTGTTCACCGTACAGTGTGAGCGGTGTTTTGCAAATAGACTAATTAATTGTAATGATTGTAATTATGTTTAGAATGGGGTGGGAGCAGTGGTTTGTGCACTTCGCTGTGAACTCAGGAACCCGAATTTGATTCCCGATCGCGACCATCGTCAGTGGCGAGTTGACACCTGAACGTAGTTGCTGGCTTGAACCCCTTTCACCAACCTGCACTGACCAGAGTGGCAAGATACGATGAACGTATCCCGCTGAATGACCAAGGGCTGCATTTCTAACCAGAGTTCTAGCCATAGCCTGTTCAGTTGTTGCGTTTGAATGTCCAATGTGTGTTTTTTCTTTTGTTTATATCTCTCTCTCAAGTCCCCTTTTGTTCGCCCACAGTGAGCGAGGGGGCCATGCGGCTGGGTGGGATGCGCCCAGCCCACAGGTGAACCTGCGTGGCCCTCACTCGCCGTGGGCTGGTTGTGCATCCCACCCCAGTACTGGCCGACTTACAGGGCCCACCGCCATCACCACACCACCAACCCCCAGCCCGGAGCTGCACTGTTAAATCCATCACTGCCATGGCGGTGGGCAGGGAAGGCCAGTGCACAGACGCACATGAGAAGCAACTAAAACACTGCTCGTCAAACTACTTCGAGAGGAGATATAAATTGAACATATTGATTGAAATGTGTAACAACGTGAATGTGAACGAAATGACTCCTCAAAATTTGATATACTTTGTTTTTGGTCCTAAACAACAGACTTATTATTTTTAAAAGACGACGAATCCACTGGGCCAGGCATGAGTGCATGGCATGTCCTGCACCCAGACATCACTGTGTGCAGGACAGAGCACAAGCATTACCATGACTACTGTACTGTAACTCAACCGATGCCTTTGGTATTGCTCAGCAGGAGTATTCAATTTATCAATTGGTCTTTTGCCAGGCGAAAGGCCATTAAAACGACACTTCTCTTGCAGGGGAGGCAGGTAGAAACACGAGGGTTGCCTCTCAGAGAAAATTCTTTATAATTGGGATAAACATTTGTGCTTAAAAAGGTTGGGAACATGTCCCGTGTATGCTTTCCGATGAAACATCACCAAATTAAAAACGCAGTATAAATGAAATGGTTACCCACAAACGTAATGCCTTTTTTAAACTCTTAATAACTAAAGTCGTACGGCAGAGACAAAGCTGTGGCCTAGAACGCTCAGAGATCCCACGACTGCCCTTGTCGACCAGGGGGCCCCAACCCCCGGGCCACGGACCGGTACCGGTCCGTGGCCTGTTAGGAACCGGGCCGCACAGCAGCAGCAGCAGGAGGTGAGAGCGGTGAGTCCGCGCGTGGCCCGCTCCCATGATTTTATTATTCACCACTTCCATCCGCGCCTCTTCCCGCACTGCGCGCTCGTTTCAGTCACAGTGTTGGTAAGCCCACAAAGCTCTAACCCCCTAGTAGCCAAAATGAGTAAAAAAAAACAAAGGTCGCTGCAGAGCTTCTTTGAAAAGGGGGAAAGACCCAATGATAACCCCCACCTCCTCCCCCCGGTCCGTGAAAACATTGTCTTCCACGAAACCGGTCCCTGGTGCCAACAAGGTTGGGGACCGCTGTTGTAGACAACAGCAACAACAGCAGCAGTACTGGCGTTGAAAATGGCGGCGAACAGTGACACGCACATGGCGTGGCAGCGTGGTGCGATCGAATCGTAACAACTCCGCACGTGGTGCCGATTTGCTTTCACCCGCAGCAAAGATAGTTTACGTGCCATGCATCACTGTCATGTGCTGCTATGAGCAATATGAGACTGGGTAAAATGAATGGAGATCGGAAACTATTTGATTACGGTAGGAATCCCTTAATCCTGAATCTTTTACCGGTGACCATTTTCTTTTGGAACAAGGTGCAGCAGCTCATAGCTTGCAAAAAGGTTTCTGTTTGATGTTTTAACATCTTAAACACCTGTTTTATTGCCAGAAAGGGTAAAACCTATTCCTTATATTTTGATACTGGCAAGAAAGTTCCCACGTTGTAGCTGCTCACCCCGAGCTATAACTGCCCTGATAGTGGCATTGTCTTTGTGCTGTTCTTTTTGCGTTCTCTGGTCTGACACTGGTAGTGAGACTGGGCCCTAAAGAAGGCTGTCTCTGGTGTAGACCAATCAGTTTAAAAGACAATGCATACATTACCAGAGCATGTTTGTTTGCATGTTCACCACAAGTATCGTGTGGTTAATGCAGACTTCATTCCTTGCAAAAGGTTTTTGTTTAGTGTTTTAGATGGACTCGTCCATCTAAACAAACTGTCAAATCGCTATCCGTGGTGCTAACGTTTAAAAATAAATGAATAAATACAAACCGCCACTTCTTTCAAATGTTCTTGCCGTTGGTTTTCACACCTGATGATGACTGCTTGTGTTGCAGTCGAAACGTCGTGAGAATTTTATTGTTTAATATATATTTTATTATTTTATTGTTTCCCTTCAACGTGACTTGACCGAAAGAACCAAGAATATATATCTTAACACCTGTTTTTTTTTGCCAGAAAGTGTGAAACCTGTTCTTATAGCTCATAGTCTTTTGACAAACTACTGTTGTTGTTTGCTTTTCTGGTCGAGCAGAATGTTGTGAACAGCTGTTCACATCAACGGGCCGTCATCTCATTCTTCGACCAAATCTCTTACAACTTGATAGGGCTCTACATTTATTTTTGTAACATCCCCATTGTCAAAAAAAATATTGGTTTAGAAATGTTCAAAAATAAAACCCAACAGGGTCATAATAATCATCAGTCAATCTGCTGCTGGCTGATCACTCCCCGCCCCCCCCCCCCACCAAGGCATCACCATCTGTGATGATCCTGTAATCTGTAACAATCCACCACTAGGCACCTCCATCGTTCCATCTCCTCTGCGGTAAACGTCATCTCGGACGAGTTCCATACTTGTGCTGCCATTCCGTCATTATTCTTGGCCCTGGGCCATGACGACTTCCAGTGACGCGTCTTGCATAAGCCCTCTTACTTTTCCTAACAGGTTGAACGATGGTATTAACCTGCGTACGTTATTTAATCCATGATCCGATTTATTTCTCAATACAATTCGCAAGCAGCAACGTTAACAGAAGTCCCTAATTGCTGAGCGAAATTTCTGTGTTGTGACCTTGTTCTGCTCATGCTTATCCAGAGTCCGACTTTGCTGCCTTCTTTACCAAGTTCTTCTATCATATCCCGCACCTCGCTCCCATTGAACGTGATAATGACTTTGACATCGGCAATGCTGGGGTTACCGTCTTGCCATGAATAGGTAACACTGTTTCTACGAAACATTTAAAAAAATACCTTTTGTTTTTGTGAACGTTGCTGAAAGTGCGTCACCCCGTCGTTTTCTACGATGTACCTTGGTACTTTATTCACGTTATCGTAATGTGGCTTTTCTGGCTGTGTAAATGGATATTATTTCTAAATAGGGTTTTATTAAGGGCTCTGTTTGTGAGAGCTTGGATGACTTCATTGACATCTACCGAGTCAAACGCTTTCTTGTAGTCTACACAGTTTGGGCACAATGGTGATTTAAATGTATCGGTCTGTTACAAAATCTTATTCATATGTGGTCAGTGGTATAGAAACCTTTCCTAAACCCCGCATACTCGTGTGGTTTGTATCAACTTTTTATTCTGTTCCGCAACGATGTGCGTGAACGATCTGTACATGTGCGACAAGAGGCAAAGGGGTCTGTAGTTTAGTAGTGTTTGTTAATATATTTAATTCACCCTTTTTGAACCGAATGGTGGACACATTATCCTTCAAGCCTTTTCGTGCATTTCACTTCTCCCGCTAGCATTCTGGGAAGTATGGCCAGAAGGCCGTTTTCCTTCTGCCCGACCGACAAAGTCCCGCTACTTTAGACCCCAAGACAAAACGCAAATCCCAAGTGGCGCCAACGCAAAAAAGTGGGCGAATGAGCACCCCCTCCGGCAAGCGCCAGCAGCGCTGCCGTCACTTGGGAAGGTACACCGGGTTCCCCATTCCGTTTTCCTACTGCTGGCCGCCTTGCTACCTCATTTCCCACCTGGACCACGACCGGTAATGAGCCAGGGTTTACCGACTTGATTTTTTTTCACCCTGCCCAACTCCATTCTGTGGATTCTTCCCCTCCGCCACCTCCGGTGCACCCGGAGTATAACCAGGGCCCTATGCCTAGAACGAGACCATCAATCCACTTCTACATCCAGGCAAGTGGGTCAGTACCATTCAAAAACAGGGCACGAGGCCTTATTCCAAAGTTTCCATGGCGAAGAAGCAATCAGGGGTCTACAGAGCTGAGGAAGCTCATTACATTCCTCAGACTATCAACATTTAAGAGAGTCACTTGGCTCGATCTCACAAAAGCCCTTCAACCACATGGCAAGCTGACCTTGGTGGAGTTGCAGGATCTATATTCCCAATGCACCCATCCATCCACTCACACCATGATCAGTACCTACGCTTATCTTCCGGCGGCTCTTCCCTTCGGTTTTGGGTCGTCATCACGAGTATTCACCAAGGTCCTATCCTGATTGCCCTGACAGCAGTGATCAGAGAGCACATTATACATATAGATCCCTATCTAGGTGCTAACGCCTTTATCATCTAGGGGCCATCAATTTGACCGACCATTGTCTCATTTGCACTCTCGGACAAGAAATATTACTCTCCTTGCCCAATCGGCCCAAGCCTTGCAGTCTTGAGGCAACTGGGTCACAACGTCCGCCACCACAGAACTTACACCGGGGGGCTAGCCTACACATGTGACCAATGCGATGGCTCCTCCTCCGCAGCTGGTACCCCGCTACGCGATAGACTGAAACAGATGGTGACCCTCACAGACCAAGCTATCGGACAATCTCCTGCCGAAGCTCCGGGAGGCCCGCCGCCGGACTCCATCCTGAAGACAGACGGCACCGGCGCGGTGGGGGGGGGGCGGGCTGGGGGGGGGGAGCGGGCTGGGGGTGGTGCCCACGTTCAAGAGAGTCCGGTTCAGGGCGGGTGGCCACCTCACTGCCATGGGGAACAATCAATCTCCTCGAGCTTGGGGCCTGGCGCTCCGCCACTTGCAGCGACAGACACGACGGGAAGTTGATCTTGATCCGCTGCGACAACACAACGGACTGTGGTCGCGGACTGAAGCCTGGGAGTTCCTGCGCCAGGCGGAGACCCCCACGCGTGGCACTCAGGGCGAGCCGCCTGGCGGGCACCGGGGACGTGGTGGGCGGACGCACTCAAGAAGCGGTCCGTTAGAATTGAGGCACTCGTTCCTCAAATGTGCGTTTGCGCCGAACCAAACATGTTCCTGCAATATATGAAGCTGCATTTTGAATCGCTAATGAGCTGTACGGAAATGATGTGTAGTTAAGAGAAGCCAGCTATGGCAGTTGGTTTTTTGGTATTTTTATACCAAGAAACATTAAAAGGCAATTTTCTTCAAATTTAATTTTACATCATTATCACTTAAGGGGGGAGTGATGGCACAGTGGTTAGCACAATACACTATAAACCCAGCTGAGTTCCGTTCCCCAGCCGTGGCTAACATCAGTGTCAAGTGTTATCTGCGCTGGTCCTTCGACATCCTTTCAGCAACCTAGAACTGACCAACGTGGTGAAGGACGGTCAAACAACTCGCAGGACTGACATGGCGTGGGGATGAAGGTATCCCCCAATGCCAAAGGGCTAACATTTTTTTTAATTTATATCTCCGCTTCTTTTCTTTATATTTTCGGCAATGACTCACCGTTTGTTAGGAAGTTTTTTTGTTGGCTGACCATCAAACAAAGACGGTCGCTGCATTGCACGGCGCTTTCAAATACATTTCTGCGTCCGCCTGCAATGCTCTTCCTTCTGACATTAGTAAACCACTGGAGCTTACACACTTTTAAATAGAGAATGAAAACTAATTTATTTACAAAGCTTTTTAATGTTTCGTTTGTTGTCCTTCCCCCGCACATCCGATTATCGCGGTTGGCTACGTACGATGCGAAAGAAGTTCAACATACATACAGCAAGGATAGGTGACGAGACGGTTATGTACCAGCAGACAGATCATGACCTGCAGGTTTTGCAAAAAATACCAGTTTGTCGATTCGTTTTTTGACAAACATTTTTTTTAAAAGAAAGACGATCACGTGGCTCCTGAAAGGGGAATATGCCCCACCAATGCCCATCGATAGTCGCCTAGTCGGGCAGGTGCCTTCTTCCAGAAGCAGAATGAATGTTTGCCTCCAGTCACAAACATCTGGTAGAATACAAACCGAGCAAATTAACATCAGATAACTTTATCAGAATCGTCAGTTAGACTGGAGGAATCCGATGAGCTACAAAGCTCCTTTTCACAGATATCCAGTATTTCACAGATGCACTTCTAATGCAAGGGCAATTCTGGATGTATCTTCTGCATGAGGAGCGTGAGAGAATGGGGCAAGAGAGAGAAGTGAGAGGGGTGAGGGCGGGCGCTGGCTGGAATCACGGCCTTCCTACTCGTTACCATTTATTATGGGGGAGCGGTGGTACGGCGGTTAGCACACTGCGTCATCAACCCGATGACCTCGGTTTGATTTCGGACATGGATAACGTCAGTGGGGAGTGATCTCACAGCCGGTTGTGCTCCTTCCTCGCCTTCTCCCTCACTAACACCTCGTGACCAGCGTGGTGTCGTACGGTCAGGCACAGCCGCAGGACCGTCACGGCGTGGGGGGGGGAGGCCTCCATCCAGCAGTGGGCTGACTGCAAGGATTCATACTCTTTGGTTTTTTCGGTAAAGTCACGTGGGTAATTTTTTTTATAAAATAAATGAATTACATTTTTTTACCTACGTGACTTTACCCAAAAAAACAAAGAGTATGATACTCTTGACTTATCAATGTACTTTGAGGTCTATATACAGACTGTATCAGTACAAACTGTATACGTGGTGCGTTTTTCTCGGTCATTATTCAAAATTGTAGTTGTACCCATGTCAGCTGTAACATGGCCACACCTTCAGTTGATTAAAATGATGGCTAGATTGTGCTATTTTGAATATGCTACATATTCAAAAATTGTTTGATATTGGCAGTGGTACCTAAGCAATAACATTGTGGCCTTCAAAGGAAAATATATAGGCATTGCTCCTTCCTCATATCACGTAAAATAGGTTCTTGTTATACGTTCATACTGGTGGGGGAAAAATATATATCCCACCATGCTTTACCCCTTCATTTCATAGGCATGCATGAGGTGATAATGCACGCATATGTGAATGGGTGATGGGGTTTGTCATCGGCGTGTTTGTGTCTTATTGGTAGTTTTCCTCGTTCCGGATTGAAACTAAAATAAAGTTATTCCCCTTCATCAGCCATACCTCAGTCTATCTCCATTTGTCTCGATTCTCCATTTGTCTTTCAGCTGTAAATAAAAGTCCACTCAACGCACTTAAAACAAAATCGTTCCCATCGTGGTGTCTCACGAATTTTAGGAGGAATTGGTGAAGCAACTACAAAAATCCGCAAGTAATTTGGGGATTATGGGAGTTTTTAGCTTTCTAAAAAAAATCCACAAGCTCGCAGATATTGAAATTCGTGTCCTCGCGGATTCGAGGACTTGCCAACAACCACTGGCCTTGCAGATTTATGATTCACGATTATTTGGAGGTGCACTGCCGTTTCAAAGAGAAAACACGTGTTAAACATTACATAAAACTGTGCTCTGAATTATATATTGTGTACAGTAATTGGAGCAAATATGTGCGTGTGTGGTGAATGGTCAAACAATATTGTACAATTTATAAATCATTATTACAAATATTTCCAGTGCAACTCTTTGCATGCTGAAATAGACACGTGTACAGCATGTTGATAGCCTTGATATTTGTTGTACCTAATGTACTGTAATAAATCTGGCTGGAAGCTGCCACTCATCATCGTAGCTTCATTACAGATATTCATTTGCATGCGCTACAGGCATTATAATTTTTTTTATGTTTGTTACCCTTCAATGTTGGAATCATTTTAATATTTCCAGCCCATTTTGTGTGGTTTTCAGAATGTATTTCAGATTTTTTTATGCGTTTGAATGTATTTTTTTAGGCTATCATTGGTGTTTTACATGCTTTTTGTGTAAAATATAAGGATATTGTAAAAATATGTTTAGGTTGTAATGTCAGTACAGTATTACAAATCCCATGTCTGGATTTCGCATTTTTGCTATGCTCGTTACAGACGTGATTTATATATATAAAAACTTTTCCATTGTACTGTCTACGTTTGTGCTTTGAAATGAATTTATTCAAACGTATAGTCTCATTAAGAAATATTTACAATGCTACATGATATATTTAGTATCATTTCATTCCTTCAAACCAAGGACATGGCCACTATTAATATGAACAATTTAATATTTTTTTTAGTTTCAAATTCGTAAATGCATATTTTATGTTGACTTGTGTGTATTTTCATCGTTGTATTTTTTTCCCATAGTGCACAAAAAATAAAACACGTTGCACACTACCTAACGTGGATGCATATATATTTTTGTTAAATACGGACTTTACACAGTTGCAGCCTCGTGCGTATTCCTGCGGCGTCTCCATCACTAATTGGCGCAGTGATAAATGTGCATCCTGAAACAGGAAATGTCACACAACACCCCGATCCCTTTGTTGCCATTCTACACGAGCGGGGAAATAAGAAATGCGACGTGAAAATTCCCAAAGAAGGTGTCAAAACGGCTGTACGCCCACCAAATCCTTATCATAAACGTTTTTTTTTAATGCAACGGGGAAAAAATATATGTATTCGCAAGCGTTAATGGCACGCGTACGCGCTGATGATATTTGCTCGACGGATTTATTTGCACCCCAATTGTTACTCCGACCGTATTGTGAAGAGAATAAGGTTGCCTCTGCTTGCAGCCCGCAATCCCAAACCCTCAAACAGTGCCAACATCACGTGGTGTCTGCAGACGGTCGCCCCCCTTAAAACCACCCACACACACACACAGCCCCCCCCCCCCGGCGGCTCTCGAGCCAACCTCAGCCACTACCCCTCGGCATCCTCCTCCTCCTCTTCCTCGCCATCCCCAACCCAACCCACCCACCCCTTCGACTGCCTTGCACCCCGCTGGGGACCGCAGATTACGTCAGGGCTGATCAGCGTCAGATGACTGGGCAAGCCATGCACGCGGAGCAGCACATGTCTCTTCCACGAGCCATTGATTTTTTTTGGGGCAAACCGTTTTTATATATGTGTACATTTTTATTTTATTCTTCGTCTTCCTTCCACTACCCCGGTTGCGGAAGCCACTGAAAATTTAATTGCAAAAATTCCATTTTGAAATTCTACGCCAGTGTTTTTGTGCCAAACGAAACCCGGTAGCGTCTTTATTTCACGGATTAGCGTTTTTCTATCCCCCCCCCCCCCCCCCGTAAATAATAAAATCCATAAATGGTGTACACGGAACGTATTGTAACTACGTGTATATACAGTACGTACGTCTATAAATAGTGTACACCGTGCACGCCGCACATACAACGCACATACAGTATTCACGACTGCAGTGGGTTCTTTAAATCCAGCACTGCCAATGTGGTTGGATGCTCGCCGTGGCACCGTGGGGTTTAGCGGGACTGGGCTTGCGATCCCGAGAGATCGCCACGGTTCCATCTTCCGGCGGGGCAGCTGATGAAACACGATGGTGGCGGGTTACTCAAAGAAGTCCCCCCGGCTCTGTCCATCCAGCAGTGTCGTCAAAAGGCTTCACCCGCACACAGTTAAGTCGACCGGCAGGCCATGTGCGGTGGGGAAAAGTGTGGGTATTCCCACCTCTGCCAAGTCGTCTGGTTAGCGTGGAAGAGTATGCAAACAAAAAAACCACGGCTCTCTAGAGCTCCTCCGGAGAGGGCCTCTCCACCAGCAGCAGTGGCGTGAGCAAGCAATTGCAGGGGCTGCACCTTCAACTTTGGCTGTGAACGTATTGAATGTACGACAGAGAAAAAAATATATATCCAAAATGGGGATGTGGAACGGTCGATGGATGGTGGTGGTGCAAGTGTTGTGGGCCTGGGAAGCATTGAATGAAAGCTCATCACAATTCTCTCCCTGTTCAGCCTGAAAGGACTTCAATCGAGCACTTGCTGCCACTATTTGTTTGATCATCTGCATCCTTCAATGCAGAAGAAACTTGTCCAAATGATTAGCCATTACAGTGGCCAACAACTTGAGGGAGGTGAAGAGACACCTGCGGAGAATCGTGGAGGACGCGACGGCGAGGAAGGTGGAGGGAGACAAAGCCAGGAGGCAGATGTGGCAAACGTGGAAGAGGGAGACACAAAACATGAGGGCAGACACGAAGATGACTGGAGACAAAGAAACATAAATTTGGACAATAACAGAGAAAATAAGAGTGAGAGGCGGAGATAAAATTAAACAAAACTTAGAGACCGATGGACAAACATGGAGGGAAAGCGAGAGGCGTGGAGACAGCCATGGATGCGCAGACACATGCGGAGTCTCGCACGTGTCAAGCGGACTCTCGACTACTGACGAGTGGGCCACAATTCATAGCGGTGACATAATATTGCGATCGCTGTGGCAGCAGACCCAATGTGACCACCTTGGTTTAACAACACGTGCAGTTTAAGCTGAAATTTGAAGGATTTTCTTTAGTTGTATCTTTTTCCCCCCCACTTCTATTCCGCGGCACATGATCTGAAGTTGAGAAAGCAACGGAAGTATATCGCCCCCACAACACAGAGAGAGTTACAGAGTGACTCTGAAAGTCCCCCCCTCTAAGTGATGCCTTCTAGACAATACGGCAGTGTCGGTCGGTGGCTCACGTATTTGGTGTCTCACGTATTTGGTGTCTCACGTATTTGGCGGCTCACGTATTTGGCGGCTAATGTATTTGGTGGCTCATGTATTTGGTGTCTCACGTATTTGGTGGCTCACGTATTTGGTGGCTCAGTAATTTGGCGGCTCACGTATTTGGCGGCTCACGTATTTGGCAGCTCGTGTATTTGGTGGCTAATGTATTCGGTGCGGAGGTGCTGGCGCTGTGGGAGCAGAGGGCACAATTAATAAATTTCAATTAATCAGTTATGCATCATTTTAACACTGCTATCCTTGCCAATGCCACCACCATGAACGCAATAATTCCGGCTATCCTCACCAACATCGTCGTGTCACTACTATCCTCATCACCACCAGAAGTAATGTTCTCACCACCTTCATCATCGTCATCCAATACCTACCAAACAATGTATATCATCATCAGCAAATGCATATCTCCATTATCATCATTATCGCCACTATCATCAATAACATCCTCGCCAGGCCAGGAAGCATTGTGAAGGAGCTAATGTAAACATTTTACAGCCCTTTCTGAATCCATTGCAAGATGAAGGCCTACCCCTGACTTGTCAATCATGGCGATTGCATGACCATACTTCACCACGTGATCACTGATATCGATAGCCGTGGCCAGTGATCACACTCACCACTGTTAACGGGCCACTGGGTTTCAACCCGGGTCACCAAGTTCCAATCATGGTGCTCTAACCACCGCAGGGCGGCTTCCCCCGATAGACTGCGTACAATCACGTTGACTCTTGCACACGCAATAGAACGCACCTACCGTGAGCTCGTCAACCGATGGTGCACCTCCATCGCACACACCGCCAATGGCGCAACGACACGCAGCGGCTTTGTGACGTCACGCGCGAGCAAAATTCCACGGAGTTCTGTTAGCAGCCGAGTGGCTGCAATTGGAGAATTAAATGTGGATCGTCCAACTGGTGAAGGAAGAGGCCTGTACTCGGAGGAGAAAAAAGTAGAAACGCGCGGCAGGGAGTGAGCGACCAAGGTGTAGCGCAAGTGCAGGGTTGTGATGGGAGATGTTTTTGTCTGCGGGTCGAAAATAATTAGGGCGGGAGCCGCTGAGTTGTTGGAAAAGTGCGTGGGAAGAGTGAGGAGAAAGCAAAAGGTGAAGTGGGTGGATTATAATGAGGGGAGAGCAAAAGGGCAACGCAGAACCTGCGTTTATATGAGGGCAACCTTGTTGTGAAAGCATGTCCGGTCGATCGCAACTTAACGCGGCAATTCATTTAAAACATCCGACTTCAGTCCTGAAACTTGTGCTCCGAATAGACCGCTGAGGGGAGGGAGTGAGGAAGGCAATCGTGATGATGATGGTGGCGGTGAGAGTGAGGACTACTAAGGGGAAGGAGGAGTGTGGTGGGTGTGGAAAAGCGGTGGTGGCAGAGGAACCGGAGACGAAAGAGCCTCGACCACTTTTGTCATTACGAAGATAACATCCCGAGGCAATGACCCACACTCGAGCAAGCAACCCAGAAGGGTTATTGTCAAAATAGGTGGCTTTTTACAATGTATTGTCACGAGGGAATTAGTTGTAATTACAAAAGAGGCTTACGTATTTTCATTATTTTCCTTTCACATCACTGCCAATGCTGGACTTGAAATATTAAAGGCGGGAAGAGGGTTGTTAAAGAGATGGAGAGCAGGTTCTGGAAATAAAAATTGCTATTGCGCGTGTGAAGTATACACCCATGTACATGGCCTCTTCTCCACAACGATACGGACAATGGCCCGATCGGATGAATTGCACGTGAGATTGGTTTCTAATGGGCCAGGACAGCCTCGTTTAGGGTTTGACAGTGGATCCTATATTCCAAGGGCTGTGACACATGCTGCATCTTGCGTGTCACATGTGCGACAGGGCATCATTCCCATAAAGCACGGGGATGTCTCTTACTGTCAACATAATGCCCAGATTGCTCAATATACTCGGACACCCTCTTTGTCTAACAATTATCTTATCTCAATCATTGCCACTGATGTTTATTTATGACTAGTAGCCAGCGGTGGACTTTGTCAGATTTCTATTCTCTTTGGCTTCACACTTCAAGGGAGGTGAATTACTTTGTTTTACGGACGAGACTTAAAGCAATGTGTGTTCCTGTAATAACGGAGATGCTACGGACCTCCTCAATGCAGACACCGCCGTTCAAGTTCGAGTTTTCAAGTTTATTTTGTTTAACCAGGTCAAAACTCAAGGTACAGACTCTCATTTTTCAGGAGTGACCTGGGGCATTAAGTTTGCCATCAGGGGGCGATGATTGCTGCTTGCATGTTTAATACCAACTAACAGTTTAACACGTATGCGTTCGTGACCAATTGTAAATGTTGTGGGTTTACTCTCCAACACACAGGTGTGCTGAAATAGTAACGCATTGGCACGTTTTGTTTACGTGATAAACCTTACTAACTGTCTGTATTGGGTGGTGGCGGGTTTAACGACACATTTGTTTACGCAATCTAACCCAAAAAACCTCGATTATGGACCGCTCGAGTCATTTTCAGAATCGGCAAATTTGGACCCCGACGCCTACTCTTGGGATCAGGGCATCTTTAGCACTCATTGTCAAACCGACGGCGGCGCGAGTTCTTACAGTGATCACACGCCGTGACAATGATCAGGGCTGGCCAGTGGATACGAACCGTGAAAGCTCTGCAACAAATTCCGAACGAACGCGCTAATGCTAGACCACATCACCGCCCCAGTCTGGCTAATGTTGGCCAGATAAGTCATGCAGAATCATTTAGTAATAAGGATAACCTTTAAACGATTGCAAGCTTTGATCAGGAACAATATACTTTATTACATAAACGAGTAATCTGATCAAACGTAGGTGCTATAAAATGCAACCTAATAGTAGCTTGCTCGTGAGGCTGAAGTTTGAGAATGTGATGTTCCATTTCCGCAATCTCAACAAACTACTGCAATAGACAAGAGACCAAGGCCGTTGATGCCACCACACCTCTCTCACCGCCGCTTTCTACCTTCCTCCAGATCCCACAGCTGCTTTGACAGTAAAAACACAGCGACCTCCATAATCTGCCCTCAAGAGTGTCCCACCATTCGGTCTTAGGTCTTCCCCTTGGTCACCATGCTCGCGGAGGCCACTCCAATGCCCGTCTCGGTAGCCGGCCCCCTCCTCTATCCTTCAACCACGTGGCCGACCCAGCATAACATTTTTGTCGGCAAATCGTATCGACAACTCTGACTTGGAATGTTGTCTTCCGGACTCCTGTCTTGCCACAAAATTCCTGGTATTCGTCTTGAGAAACCTGAGCTCAAAATGCGAGCAAACTTCAGTGTCTCTCACAAGCCACCCATTAGAGCGCATTTCATAACACCTCCGATTTCCCGTACCTCCGATTAGCACGGTTGACTACCTGAGGTGCGAAATAACTTTTCAACATACACACAGTTTGATCAAATTCCTCCACTGGAGCGCATTTCATAGCACCTACAGTTTGATCAAATTACTTATTTACTGCCCAAAGTCAAATGTCCGCAACTTCTTTTCAAGCTGCTTAGTGAGTCTCCAGATCTTGTGATCCCTACGGAAATGCAGGCGACACTCCCTCCCGCCTCAAATACCCATCTCCTCTATGCTCAAGATTCTGTCCGCCCGGCAGTGTAAGTGGGTGTGCCACAGCAGGTCGAGACGGGATGTTGTGCGTGGTGGGGTAAAGTGTAGACACTCCCAATGCTGCCACAATGCCGGGGGTCCAGCATGGGAGAGGCCACCTCCACGGGAGGTCTCTGGAGCCCCCGATTGCGGTACGCCCTTCAACCAGTGTCCACACTGTGGTGGTGCGAGCACGGCAATTGCAGGGCTGCACCTTTATAATGTTTGTATTACCCGTGTTGTTTCTGAAATCGAAGTACAGTACGTGCAATGTACCGTATTAGCGAAGTGTACAAAGACAAAGATTCCCCATATAGCGTTAACAGACTGTTGGGGGAAGTGCTGTTGGCGAGCACCTGTGAAAGCCGGCATGGTACACGAGGGGGTGGGTGGCCAGCACCACGCTTTGTCTCCCTAGTGGCGATGTTTACACACCACTCCACCAGGTACTCATGAGGCCCAGTCGACCTCGGGGAGAGATAATCGTCACTGGTGTTGGTGGCCGTGAGCGGGAATCGAACTCGGGTCGCCGGGTTCGTAGTGAAGTGAAGTGTATGCACCGTGTCGCCAGCATTAAACACAGTGGCAGTACGAATATGGAGGCAATCTGCATAGCGGTAGTCGGAGATGCCAAGACTCTGCAGCAAGGAACCTGATGGCAACAGAAATATGTAGATAGCCTGAGGAAAGAACCATTGGGAACATCAGTCTTGAGGTTCGTGCGGCAAGGTAATTCACCAGTCAGACAGGAAAAAATGAGCCATTTCAGAGGTATAGTACAGGTTCCACGATATTATCACAGCCATTGTAACAATATTGAATGATCTTATGGTATCGAACGCCGAAGGGATACATGACAGAACAAAGCTAGGCGGGCGACATCTGCAGCTATTCTTTAATAACCGATGACATTTAGAAGAGCAATATAAATACAATGACGCTTTCAAAATTAAAAATGCAATTAAGTAGCCGAGTATTTAACATGATTGACGTTTCACAGCAGAAACTTCAATAAAGTTAAATAAATATTGCAAAGTTGAAAGGGGCCTGTGATTTGTCGTAAGGGTTGGGTGGATGCAGACTATAAATGGTCGATAATGGTCTGGTAGACTTGTTTAAAGATTTTTTTCGAGCCAAACTGAATGTTTGACCAATTGGAAGAAAGATGCAATTATTTATTTTTACAGAAAAAGATCGGTTTGGAATAGGCCTATTCTCCAATGGGTTATTTTAAAATGTTTGCTTATTTCCTGAATTTTAACCAAGGAGACCTCTTTATGAGGAATGCAACACACATTTGTAACGGGAGCATGGGCAGAAACGTCTAAGCCTCTGGTAATATCAATAGAATGGAGGAATATTAATTCCTGCAGTCACGAAAGCTTTAAGTGAAGATTTAGAATGGAGGAAACCAGACGTTTACTCTCATGTGTTTTGATCTTTACACTTCTCGGTATCTATGAGTGCTACTTTGTGTGCAGAAAAAAGTTCTCCTGCATATAAACCGCAAAACACATGGTGAATGGCGTGCTTAATTTTACGAAAAGACTGGTTCACTCAAGTTTTTTGGAATCAAGAACATAGCTTAAAGTGAAAGTGGTATCCATAACAACAGCCATCCCACATACGAGAGCAGCAGCCCAAATCTTGTCTCATTAGGGTGTCTTAGTTTGGCACGTAGTCTTGGACAATTATGCTAAATATATATAAGCCTACTACAATAATCCTAAACCGGCTAAATAGCATTACAATGTATATATATATTTAGAAGCAAATAAATGCAATAACTACTCCCACTCAGCATGCGTTAATATAGCAAATTAATTGCAGCTTTTTTTAAGGCAGCCCAAATCTGCTGATGTTGGCTCTGCTTTGTATTGCATGCCGTTACGTCACGTGGTCATTACCAGCTGGGCGATTGGTTAACCCGGGGCACATGAACCTACGGCCTCATTGAAATTGGCCACCTTGTCGTCCAGTGGTGCTTGATGAGCATTGTGAACATCCGATGACGCTTTCATCACCACCACTACCACCACCATCATCATCATCAGCCAGGATCAATCCACTGTTGGATAAAGGCCCGCCCCCAAGCCGTTGCCATATTTCACGATCCTGCGATGTGACAATCCACCCGGGCAAGTTCCGTTTCCCTGGCTTGCCACTCTTGTCATCATTCTTGACCATCGGCCGCCGTTCCTTCCAGTGACATGTCCCCTTCCCTGGTGCCGCTTGGGTGTTCGAAACAGAACGACTGTGAACTTTGTGTACGTTCTCCGATCCACGAGAAAAAAAATTACGCCTCTCGACGTCATTTTACGATTGCGCATCGCTCCACGCTTCTTTGTGAAATTTTCCAGAGGTAAAACCGCCCGAAAACATCACGCCAAGACTACCTCGACAGACTTGGTAGCCTCCAGTCAAAACACGTGTGGTTCAACCTTGAGTTGAAACTTAACATTTTCCACATCTGCTCCACTCAGGAGTCTGCTCAACGTTGCACTTAACTCCAATTACGGTGTGATACTTATAATTACTGTCATTTTAATTAGATTTATGCAATATGCAGCATTCACATACACAGCAGAACTCCTCTCATCTGTAATGAGTGGCGATTGTCATCATTAAGAAAAATAACGGATGAAACGAATGTTAGTCTTTTGATCTGCCCAAACAATAAATATTCTTACAGTTTTCAACAAATCCATGTATTCACTTATCACAGATGACGGAATACATTTAGCCCTCGACTATACAGAAACTGGTATGAACAAATGGGTAACGTGCAAATGTTTCCGTTCTCAGGATTTCTCGATGTTTGGTGTGCAGCGCACAACAACGGATTCCGCTTTACTTGGTGTAAATCTATTTCAGACAACGCAAGTCGGTGCCTTAAACCAAAATTGTGCACACTAAAAAAACCGTGTACAATTTGTGCGTGTGCAAACTGGTTGGCCGGCGACGTCGCAAGTGGCGACGATGACCGACGGGTCAAGAAGAATAATAACAAAAGTTGCGTTCAAGAAATGGAACGCACCTGAGAGGCCACTGACCACGGAGATGGAGCAATGAATAGTAACTCGTGCGCTAGTTGGAGGCAGATTTTTTTTTGAGACATGGTGGCAGCTTGGAGAGGTCTTTGTCCAGCGGTGGATTGATCATAGCTGCTGATGATCAGCACTAACACCAACCCGTCAAACCAACAGCAGCGAGGGGTTGTCTGCCTCTTACGTATAATTCATCTTGCAGGAAAGTAGGCACCGTTTCTGCAATTAAATTCACGTTCAACATTATAGGCAATTAAGTCGTTTTTAACCCCCCTCCATCACACAGTGCAAAGGGGCAAGACCTGGCATGCTGCACGCACGCACGAAGGAGCGGGATGTGAACGTAGCTTCCATATTTAAAAGAGAATGCCACGCAGCGAGCTCTGTCTGCAAAAACCGAAGCCCTTGAACCCTCATCCTGGGAGATTGGCAACGTCGTGAGTAGAAGTCATCTGATAGTGATGGGATCCCTTACCGTAGAGTTAAAATGCCAAAGGCAGATTCAGCCCATTGGCCACCTATTAGATGGCGTCGGTATTCTGAGTATTTGTGGCATTACAAAAATATGAGCCAGCAGTAGGGCAGGAGCATCCACAGACATTGGGGGAGGAGAAGCCGCTGGTCAGTTGCCTGCAAGCAACCAACCACCAATTGCTATGTACGGTGCTGAAGAGGTTCAACATACATACATACATGAGCCCCAATAAGATGTACCATTGCACCTGTGATGTCAATTGGATTAACAAGATGCGTATAGTTCACTCGGGTACTGTGTTGGCTGTTAATAGTATCTGAGTAGAACCTGTATCTCCAAATTAGAGATCAATGTTGAGTGGAAGTAAGGATACTGCAACAAAGAAACAATATATTAAACAAGGAAGTTCCCAGGTTAATGTAAAGGTCAAAAGATTGACAGAGCACTTCTATGTGGGAATACTACCAAGTGAATTTAGCAATTAAATAATACGAATAGGGTTGTTTAAGATGCCAATGGACCTTTTGTAAGTTGTCAAACAGACAGCAGGAAGAAGGCGCATAGGGGATTCTCATTAGAGTCATAATACGATTGTAAAGTGTTACCAAGTCTCTGCCAGTGGGTAAACAGATAATAATTTATATAAAATTGAAGCATAGTGATGCACCATTGGTTGAAGCCTGTGCAAAAAACCTAGGCTGCATGAGACAACACAAAAAAAGAGTGGGAAGATGAATGGAGTGTTTCCTGGATGAAGCCCGGGCTTGGCTGGTGGCCTCCTGATTCAGTCGCAGCCACACGAGGGGACATGCGTTGTATGTTACCCACCGATGAAACGGAATGATGAGCGCAGCTCACATGCGGGAGCTATTTGGGCTGTTGCATCGTGTGGTACTGTGAGCAAAGGTGATGGATTGGGGAGGCCTTCATCCAGCGGTGTATATTGGCGATCATAATTGAGATTTTTTTTTAAGTTCACTCGTAATTAGAAAATGTTTCGAAATGCAATACACATTTGAATAGATCTTAAATTGGGCAATGCATAATTGTATACCTAAAGCCATAGCATCGCCTACACGTTTATAACAATGTAAAACCAAGTAACTGCTTACTGATCACTGCATAGCATGGACATGCACCAACATATATCTCAGACTTGCTTCAGAAGATATGAACCATAATGTGTGCAAGGAGGCCTGTAGATAATGCTCTAAAACAAATATCTACTTGTAACAATTTGGCAAGCCACAATCTCTGTGCTAGGGCAGTGGCAATTGTCTATCTTAATACTGTTAATTCAATAATGGCTGAACACAATATTACGAAGATAATATCCGAATTCATCTCTTATTTAATAGGTTTGAGCATATTGGTTAAGGTGCATTGTAAATGAAAGATAATATATCATATTATTGTGGGCTTGTATAAGTTATTACTTATGTAAAAGGAATGTATACGTTTGATGAGCGAACGCAAAATTATCAACTTTAAGTGGAAGCAATTAACCCTTAACTGCCCAAGCAAGCAAAGCACATACCGAAGAATATATATTTTTAAACGACTGTACAGTAAATTTTGATTTAAAGCTTTCGTGACTGCAGTGATTCATATTCTTGGTTCTTTAGGTAAAGTCACGTTGAAGGGAAACAATAAAATATAGTCCAATGAGGCCCAGGATTCATTCTGAAAAGATCAGATTATTGGGAGCAGATTTTGTTAACTTAGTATACTGTATAAACAACAAGCAATTATTTTATTTAAAAAAAACTAAAAATACATGTTTACTATTTTTTAGTTCTCAGTAAAACAGCCAAAAAGTACCGTAGAAAGCGTTGTCTTTCTATTGAAGCGCGAGATAGTTTTAAAATGGCGGCAGGTGTTTTACAATAAAATGGCCGCGGTGAAGGTGTCTGGGGCACAGCCCAGTAAAGCCCAGTCCCAGCGCCCCGTAATTCCAGGGTTCTCAAGGGGCTCCGCTCTGTTTAGATACCTGGTTGAGATTGGCGGCCAGTACTTGATCTTTTTTGTTCTAGTTGTAGTCGGTGCGTCCTCTCATGCTTGCTCTCCTGTCATATTTGGATAGTGCTTGGGCAGTCCTCATTGGGAAAAGAGGCCTCTTATTTAAGATTTACGATTCTAAAAAAGAACGCATGAGAGTAAAGCATGCTAGGAACTAGAGAGTCCGAGTTAGCTTTAGATCACTTACGCACTTCAAGATACTTTCATTTTACGATCCTTGCCAGTAGGTTTTATTCGTGAAGCACCAGGAGAGAAAATGTAAACACTGCTTACAAAGACTTCAAATATATCTTAACAGTAATATCATCAGAGAAGCCAATTAACTTGTTTACTGCGTTACTAAAAAAAAACTCCTTCAGGATACCTATAATTTCTCTATAGGACAACTACCATAGACTTACTCACAAAGTAGAGTTTATATTTTATTGACCCCGAGAGACAATGGAAATTTGAACAAATAACCAAAAATCAAGTGCTGTGTATAATGCACCAGCTGGATGGCTAACTGTATTAAATACTAGACATTTCCCATTTTATGAGATTATTTAATTTGACTGCCACCGAGTGGCTCACGCATATATTGTTCTTCTGGCATTTACTGATAAGTAATCCAAGATGGTTGAATTGCCCAAGAGACAGAGTCCACAGTCCACGTGTCAGATTGATTTGTTTTATCATTCAAAGCACCAGGTTCATGAATGCAGAGGATTACATAGCTTTATTTTCTTTAAATGCTGTGAGTTATCATCTGTGAAAGAAATTATCTGTCTTTACAGACCTGGTATGGCTCGGGTTGAGTGTGGACACAGCGATGGTTGTGAGTAGGCCATGCTCGATAGCTATTATTAGTATGCTTGTTCACCCAGCAAAGCCTCACTTGACTCATTTTCAGGAGGGTCCTGCCAAGTTTTCACATTAGGGGTAATGATTTCTAACGTATGATCCCTATTAAATGATTTGCGGGTAATTTGTCAAATTCGGATGACTCAAGCACACCATGGTTTTCTCCTGCGAATGACGTCTAAGGGATATTTAAGGGCCATCGTGTAGCAGACAAGATGTGCTATTCTTAATACACCTGCACGCACTCCCATTCCCCGTTAACGCCGGCCGCCATACAGTGTATATATATAGGCGCCAGTAGCCAAACATCTCGCAAGATCTGAACATGTGCATATTAAAATGGCGGCGCTTCCGCTCTATTGTGACGCGCCACCATCTCTTTGGCTATTGGTTGCTATAGGATCCCACTGTCAACCGATTGGTCCTCCTGTGATCCGCCCCTCCAACAGACTAAATTTTCTTCCTCATGTTTATAGGGCGTGCACGGCGGCGTGACGTTAACTCCCGCGGCTTGGTATACACAAGTTCGTAGGTTCGATGTCGACACTGACGACTGTCTATTTGGAGTTTGCATGTTCTCCCCGTGGTCGCGTTAAATTTTTCTCCCAAGCCCTCCGGTTTTCGCCACCACATTTATAATCAACGTGCGTCTCGTGTGCATATTTGGCTGCAATAAATGTCTGCATCGTAAGGCACTTCTCATTGAGCTATCATTTGTGGCCAGATACCTCCTGAAAAATAGCTACGTAGCTCACTGGGCCTTACCTGGTAAAAAAAAAAAGTTGAGTTTTGACATCTTTCCCCTGATTGGATGGAATTTTCTATCTTCGTCATTTAATAAAATTCCTCACTGCCTCGCCTCGGCACCTCTTAGCTCACAAACAACCTTCTTAGCCGTTCACACGCGACCTTCCTCCCCACGCCAGCGAAAACACGCAGACACCGCACAATGACAACCGAACATCAGCCCCTCATTCACATTATCATCTCAAACACCACCCTTACCATCGCAATTCAACCCTATAACTTGGTCACAACAGAAGCGAGGGTTGATGAAACATTGGCAACATCATGGGACCTACTTTGCCAGTCACAAAATATAATAGGGATTTTTTACCCTTTTTTCTGGAAACAAAAACCTTTCACAAGGAAGCATGTCTGCATTAACCACAATACTTGTGGTCAGAATGCAAACAAAAACACACTCTGATAATATATGCATTTTCTTGGTTCTTTTGGTAAAGTCACATTGAAGGGAAATAATACAATATATAGACAGAGGTTCTTTGCAAGCCATCTGGCTACCTTGAGAGATTCGTTCATGTGGCTATCCACATATACAGAGACAATTTCAACCGAGAAAATGGATTCTGGCTTAGCAATCATTGGAAGGATTTGATAAACCATTTCGGGTCTTAATTGATTGTTCATGCTTACGGTGGCTTTCAGACAGCATATTAATTTTTCGTCTCCCCCCTCCTCTTTTCCGAACATAGATGGACTCGTCCATCTAAACAGTCAAATCGCTGCCCGTGGTGCTAACGGTTTTTAAAAATAAATAAATACAAACCGCCACTTCTTGCAAATGTTCTTGCCGTTGGTTTTCACACCTGATGATGACTGTTTGTGTTACAGTCGAAACGTCGTGAGAATTTTATTGTTTTATATATATTTTATTATTTTATTGTTTAGCTTCAACGTGACTTTACCGAAAGAACCAAGAATATGAATCACTGCAGTCACGAAAGCTTTAAATCAAAATGTAATATATGCATTGTCTTTGAAACTGATTGGTCCACACCAGAGACCAGAGGACGCCAAAAGGCGTATTCTGACCACAAGCAATGTGGTTAATGAAGACATGATTCCTTGTAAAAGGTTTTTTATGTTGCCAGAAAAAAGGGTAAAAAAAACCTATTCTCAATCATACGCAAGTTGTCAAACTCACTTCCCGTTCAGCATCGAGGTGCCATGCCCTAGCTCCTCAGAATGCGGCAGTGTGGACTAATCCCCGTCTGTTCCACCAGTAATTGATCATGTTGTCCCCTCTGTGCGTGGGGTTTCTCCAGGTGCTCCGGTTTCCTCACGTACAGTATATAAGCACTCAACTAATTTATTGGCTTAAAAACATATTTTAATCTATGCGTCTCTGTGTTTGCAGAATGTGCAAAGGCCCTTCATCACAGCACACACACATCAGTAGCAAAGGAGAGATGCTCTTTCCAAATTGTGGGCCTGTCTCTCCATTAATGACCACTGTTGACTTGCCGAATGAGTATGTATTTTTATTGACCCCCGAGAATAATAGGGAATGCCACTAACAAGCCTACCAAATAAATCGGGTGCTCAGACCACAGCACCCTATGGACCAGATAACATAAACACTGTGTTTATCTGCATACAATCAACTCTAGATTGTTAAGGATCATTGGGAGTGAGTTGCTTGGATAAAAAAAATACGGACAATGTAAATTAGGCTTAATAAAGTATCTATTACCTACATAGAATATATCGGTTGTTTTTCATTGCTTCTTAAAGTTATTGGTTTACTTGCCTACATGTCCGCGGTCTCGTGGGCTGGAGAGCAAAGCCCCAAATGCTTTTGAATACATGACACGATCATTAAAATACGCGTTAAACGCATTTATTCGACTCTAAATGCGATAAAGTGCGCTAAAATAACGATAACTTTGAACAGTGTCAGTACCATGTGTTGTGTATGTTGTGCACTGTGTGGTGTAGTAATTTACAGTACAGTACTCACCAATTAATCGTGCTGCCCTCACAAGAAAACAATAATCCCGAGCGTCGAGTGGCAAAAACAACGCCTCGCTAGGCATTCTATTGCTGGACTATCACCAGCACGGCTGCAATACAGTACGCTGTACAATACTCCGAAAACACGTGGCAAATACAGTTGGGTGGGGGGGGAGGACCACGTGGTATCACTGTGAGACCACGTGCTCTCACGGGGCAGTCACGTGCTCTCACGGGGCAACCACGTGCTCTAGAGGGGCAACCACGTGCTCTCACGGGGCAACCACGTGCTCTAGAGGGGCAACCACGTGCTCTAGAGGGGCAACCACGTGCTCTAGAGGGGCAACCACGTGCTCTCACAGGTGGGGCCGCGTGCTCTCGCAAATTTAAACATTTGGAGATAATTTAACAAATTTGGACCATGACGGCAAGCACAAAATGGCCGGCTCTTGCGTTTGACGTCACGTGATCTTCAACGTCCACTCGGAGGCAGAATGCGTATGTTGCTCGCTGTATTTGTGATTATTACAGCCGCAGTATACTAAGGGGAATCCGACGAGCTGTGAAGCTCTTTTTCACAATGTCCAGTGGGGGCAGGTCAGAAAGTTACAACAGCAAACAATAGAAAAACACGATGGGGGCGCAAAGTAGAGGAGGCGTGATACTCAGGGCGGCCCCCAGATTCGAACCGTGAGCCCTCTGAAACGAGCGGGGGGAACGCGCTGCCGTCACGTGACCGCCCCAATCACTGTCACCCCTCCCCCTGCTCACGCCCCATTAGCCCTCCCCCCCTCCACCCCGACCCCCCACCGCTTCACACCCCAACCCCCCTCATGCTGTTAGCGCCCGGCACCCCCCTCCACCCCAACCCCCCACCGCCTCGCGCTCACCCCCCCCCCATTCCCCCGCGCACGCTGCTAGCGGCGTTGCCCCCTCCACCCCCCCCCTCTTCCCCCCACTCACACCGCGCTGTGAGCGCGTGCTTACCCCCCACCGCCTCGCGCTCACCCCTCCCTCCCTCCCTCGGACTCGGCGTCGCCGCTGAAGCTTTGGGAATGCAAAGTGGCGTAGCCACTTAGCGGTCGCCGGCACGGATTTGTGGCGCACGTGAGGGACGCCTCGAGGTGTCTGCGGACAGACGCCTCGAGGTGTCCACGGACAGACCCCTCGAGGTGTCCACGGACAGACCCCTCGAGGTGTCCGCGGACAGACGCCTCGAGGTGTCCACGGACAGACCCCTCGAGGTGTCCGCGGACAGACGCCTCGAGGTGTCCACGGACAGACGCCTCGAGGTGTCCGCGGACAGACCCCTCGAGGTGTCCACGGACAGACGCCTGGAGGTGTCCACGGACAGACCCCTCGAGGTGTCCGCGGACAGACACCTCGAGGTGTCCACGGACAGACGCCTCGAGGTGTCCGCGGACAGACCCCTCGAGGTGTCCACGGACAGACCCCTCGAGGTGTCCACGGACAGACCCCTCGAGGTGTCCACGGACAGACGCCTCGAGGTGTCCACGGACAGACGCCTCGAGGTGTCCACGGACAGACGCCTCGAGGTGTCCGCGGACAGACGCCTCGAGGTGTCTGTCCGCAGACAGACGCCTCGAGGTGTCCGCGGACAGACCCCTCGAGGTGTCCGCGGACAGACCCCTCGAGGTGTCCGCGGACAGACCCCTCGGACAGACGCCTCGAGGTGTCCGCAGACAGACGCCTCGAGGTGTCTGCGGACAGACGCCTCGAGGTGTCCGCAGACAGACACCTCGAGGTGTCTGCGGACAGACGCCTCGAGGTGTCTGCGGACAGACGCGCACTCAAGAGACACAGTCTCGGGCGGGTATCCCAGCGCGTGCAATACGCGGCGTCACACGTATCGCGTTAACTGTGAAGGGAAAAGCGTGCATACGCATGGATTATGTAACGCTTTTTAAAAAAAATGCGTTTTTCATCGGAAGTACGTACAACAAATAGCGATCATATTTACAAGTGCTGTAGTACCCAACCCCCGTTGCATGAATGCTTAAGAGTTGGAAAGCGTTTTTAAGTATCACACCTCCACGTGTATGAATGTCACACATTGGATATTCACAGTGAATTATCGGGGGACGGCTGCGTCCCGAATGGCAATGTCATTGTTGCTTGGCTGGGCCTATGAACTTCCAACACTTGAGAACCCAACGACTGGACATGTGTGATTAAAGAGCTTTATAGCTCATCGGATTCCTCCAGTCCAAATAAATATTTTGACTCTTGACAGTCATGATTTCCCAGATTCAACGCCTGGATGGATCTCCACACCAATGCTTGCCTGGCTAAATCCTAAACGAATGTTGGCCACCTGGCCACAACTCGGCGGTCGTTTCAATCGTGATGGCATCGTCCTGTTAGACATGGGCATTATCCAGGGTGTCGGCCATTCCACTGCAGTTTCCTATGTTTTCATGCAACGAATGGTAATGGAGTTTAAGAAGATATTGGGCACTGTACACAAAATACAAATGGGGTTTTCTTTGTGTGTGGGAGGCATTTAAATTAATTGCCCATTAAGAACAAAATCACCTCTTAGGCAGATTAGCTCAAGGGCTCTTGGTAGGAACCACTTTTGCTTCTCTTGAGTCACACAATCTGGTGCTTTGCAGGAACTCTAGCTGTGCCCGTTCACTGCATACTTTCCTACAGCCATATCCTCTTATAACGATGCTATTGGGAATGCAGCAAACTTTCGTCATATCGTAATAAAATGGAGCCCACCAAAATGAACACAAATAAAAAAAAGCATAGATATGTGCAGTCCTCTCAATATAGCAGTGAAATTTACCAGAATAGCACTTTAGTCCAATTTACTTGCGTTTTATCGTATCAAACTTCAAAAACAATATCGCTGCCAACAACAGTTACATTAACTCCCAATGCATTTGCAAGTAGAGACACAGATGAAAGACTACACGTTGTACCTGGGCTTGGACTCATAAGCATTATCGGTGTTGTTTTAATTCACTCTCTTCAGACAAATCTACAATAACTTTTTCATAATCGAACAAGTTATGAATGAGTGACTCAAGTGCCTAATTGCCTATGCTGGAGCACTCTGCCATCACTGCTTCGACCATGGGTTGGAATTATGCCACCCACCCAAGATGATTAAGATTACAGGATTAAAGATATGTTGTTGGAAGATGGTCTAATCCAAGCGACCATTGACCCATCAAAAAACACCACAGTGCAAATTTTGTTTGAAGATGTCAGGCTTTGACTGCGTTGGGAGGGATTTTCCCGCACAGCCACGATGTCAATTGTTGACTCGTACAGGACAAACACAGTCTGGAGGTCATAGTAAGGTACAGAAGATACAGGATATCAAAGGTCTGATGTCCCTTTCAGGCCATTTTGAATTACACAACAATTTCCTCCTCGGTTCTTTGAAATAACGACTGGTCTACAGGAGTAATGCAGTCTGGAGGTCACGTTCAGGAGCTGCAGCGACACTTATTTACAGAAAGTTAAGATATCAGTGGTTGTAAAAACTGAGATTTGTCAATTTATCCCTCCAAGATTGTAGTTATTAAAAAATGTGTTACAAAATTTTGACCAATTTTGCATGGAAAAAAACATGCATTTTGCATAACTGATATAATCAGATACTGCAATGATAAAAAACACAACATTTGAAGTCCTATGGGGTTATTGATTTATTTTAAATGTGCTGTAATTAATTAGGACTCTGACTAAAAATGTGTAATGCTGAATGGCAAAAAATGCATGGGTTTAGAAGACTATGCCCATATGTTTTCCAATTTAAGCACAGTATTTGCACAATGCCTCACCACCATATCATGTTTTAGAGAATTAATGAGACGATGACAGAACAAGATGTGTCAGTTATTAGCTCAGAAATTGTTAGTTTGTCCGTTCGTTTTTTTAGCTGATTCAAATTAAATTGTGTTTTAATGTGTGCTGCTGCTAAACAAATGCTTCATAAGGCCAGGTTTATTTTAAGAATCTTAATAGTGTTTTCTGTTGTGATTTCATGATATTTGCATTTGCCTGTTTGGGACTCGTTTTACTGAACGGGGGGGGGGGGGGGCAGTGGGAGTGGACTTACATTTTGAACTCCCTTACTACTCTCCTGTCCCAGAACAGATATAATAAGCAGACCTCACGAATATCGCTTATCCAATGCATGGAGCAAGCAGTAGCGGCGCTCATTACGTTTTCTCGTGCGCGTCACGTACGAGTGAACGTCACTCCGTTTAAAATCCCATCGTCCCTAACCCCCCGGTCCATCTCGGAGCACCATTAATCTCACGCAGCATGCTGGCTACTTTCTCACACACATTGTACGTCTTGCAACGAGAGAGGTTTGCACTGTGACTGCAGTAGAGGGCGAACGTTTGCTCTTGTGGACACGCTATGACTGCAGAGAGATTCAGTGGGCATGTTGTTTTATTTATAACGACTCATTGCCATGTGTTACCATTATGACTGTGATGGTCACATGGTAGTTGCAAGATCTTGCGGAGTGAAGAAAGTGCTGGAAAGGTGTGGTGGCACCAATAGCTTTGGTTATGATGACATCCTGATCTTGATTTCAAAATGTCCCCACCAAATGTACCGAAATCACATTACTCCTACGTACAGATACAATTTGATTCCCGAAAACTCATCCCAGTACAGTTCATACTGTGATCATAATTTACACAAATGCCCAAACTTATCAAAATGGTCTTAATATTGATATTTAACTTGAAATTTCTCACTTTCTCATCTCACATTTGTCAGCTTTGCAAAGTCCTCCTTCAAAAGCTAAGACCATCTCCAGTCTACCGCTAATTTCCGTGGTATTTTTGATCTAGTACAGTAAACCCCCAAAGGTAGCGTATCGTACTAAACGGTAAATTGCATTGTTGGTTTGTTTTGCAGACACGAGGATTGCAGCACTCAACTGCAACGGACCTCTGAGTCTCCGACTGCTCGAGATCACGATGCGGGATCAAGCGTTGAGTCTACTACTCGCCAAGGCAGACACATGTTAATGGTACAACATCAATCCCCACGCTGCCAATAAAACAGACAACTACACAGTTAACACAGCCCCATTGTGCCCGTGCCAACAACTTCAGCCAGGACCACAAAAAGTATTTTTTTGGGTCACTCCTTTCCAACGTTTGTGGTAGGTTTACTAAAAATTTACCTTCAGTAATTCTTATTTGCTTCTTTAAACTTCCATGTTATTACATAATTACATGATAAACGCATGGATTGCAGGATAAACTCTTCGAATTACAATTGTTACGTTGAATTCTGTATATATGTTTACGTGCACAAACATTGTAACAAAAAAACAGTTCAGTTACAGAGTGGTCGTGTTCTTCATATCTCATACATAACAAAAAAACGCATTACATTACGCGTTTGGCAGAAGTATTAAAACCCTTTTTTGATAAGGTTACGTTTTAAAACACCTCATGCTGCACTACAGTACTCATATGTCCTGTCCCAGTAAACGTGGAACGTTGGGCCTACGTTAGTCCAACGATTTAAACCACGTGCCAACATTGGTGCATGTTTTATTGGAGTCTTATGCGTGAATTTGTTGTTGATATATGGCATTCATGAATGCAGCAAGTGATTGGCTTGCATTTAAAGTAACTCCACAATGACATAGTTGTGTAAATGCTGGTATTACCAGATGATGCACACACATTGTTAAGTACGATACAAGGCTGGAAGCCTCTGCCTGGTCCACCATTTTCTCTCATCCATTGCTGGGAGGTTGTGGTGTGAACTCTCCCACTCATGAAACGTGATTTTATCCACCGGGAACTTCCCATTTTACCATCCAGATTTTCTGGAGGATCAACATTTTCAATAATTCATAATATAACAAATGTCACTTTATAAAATTAGTTAATATGCACATACTGTATACGCATTAGTGCCTCGGAATCTTTGGAATTGCAGTGCAATATAAATGCAGATTATTATAGTATATTGGCAGCTTCACATCACCTTGGGCAAGCACATAGCCTGTTGTGACTAATTAGATCATGCTAGCCAGTGAAATTGGGCTTCGTGTTTATGTTGGATTTATAATGTCCACATTCCAGTAATCACTGCTGCAACTGCAGAGATTGTCCATAACCTGTGTTTAATCAAATCAGCATGCTCCACCTCTGCTGCAGGCTGCACAGAAAATTAACGATCTTTCTTAATGGCTGCAATGGTTTTTTTTGGGTTAGTATTCAGTCTGCTAACGTGACACGTTATTTGGAACTTGCCTTAAATTCTTCAATTTTTTGCATGTTATAAATTTCGGTGGAGTGTTGCAATAGTGTGTTGCATAAACTGCATACGTTAGTGATTTTCCATCAGTCTCATCTTAATACAAAAGGCCAAAAATTGTACACGAACAAAATAAACGAATGGCTTGTCGTGCGTGCTAAATTCCAGTGGGCTGAAAGCAGTACAGTGACATTTTGTGCACATTTAAGCAGTACTCTATGTATTTCATGCTGCCGTTAATGCACTATTTATTGTAGGTACTGTATACTATCGGCAACAATAATACAGGAATATGCGAGAGTACGTGTTGCAAATTATGCCATTTAGTTAAATTGCCAGTGTTAATTTCCCAAGAATGACGTTTTAACGCCAGTGCAACGAGGAGACAGATAGCTTGTTCCATGACCTGTCAATATCTTAATCAAAAGATTGTCTCAAACTCACCAAGTTGCCTTTGGTTGTAAGAGATTAGAATAACAATGAAATGCCTGTGTCTGCGTGTGTGCGCTATTATTAAAGTGCAGAAAAGCCCAAGCACCTGGATTGTTTATTGGATAACACGATTAGTCTACTTTCAGTCATACGTCACGTTTCATTAATTCCTCATATTAAACTAAATACATGAACATAGGTGGATTAAATAAGGCTGAACTCGTATGTGTAATGATTATAATCACAATTATGACAGGTAGATGCAAATAATACAATATTATAGGATATACTCATGTATCATGTGAAATGACTCTTTGGTCATACCCATACTAGGATGTCATCCTGCTGTGACATCTGCAGTATACCCACATGCTTGATGTGAACTGCTGCATTGCTATGTGAAACACAATCTTTAAAACACGTGCAAGATTTGCCTGCAATTGCCCAAGCATGAGGGACTGCTCACGTCATAGGCACCCACTGCTATTTGTCTCTGCTGGAAAGACCAATGGTGGGGCAATATTCATAACTTCTCTTGGTCAGCTGCATTTCTGGGAAGATGGTGACGAGCACTTGTTGTTGAAAGTCCACGCGAAGTTCCATGTCTGGTCACTCTCACCACTGTGAGATGTGTTCGATATACAAGTACTGTAAAAACTAAATTTGTTCACTTCTGCTGAGACACATTGGAAAAGATGAAGCGATATAGGCGCATTTCCATGAATAACGAGAAGCCTTTGATCTTTTTAACCAGATAGCACCGTGGAGACGATTAGACCTCAACAACAAACCACCGCAGTTGAGGTGCATTACCGGAGGCATCACAAAATGGCAGATTGGAAAACTACTTTTAGCTTATTCTTGGGTCTTTCGGTAAAGTCACGTAGATAGGTTAGAAGAAAATAACCAAAAAAATAACAAAAAACTACGACGTTTCGATCACAACACAAGCAATCGTCATCAGGAGAAAAAATAGCGGGAAAGCTGCTGAGGCAGGATGTTTTAAAGGTTTGAAATGGTTGTAGCCCAAGGGTCATAAGCGATGTGGGCGGGGCTAGTGATGTTAAAGTGAGAAATTTGCATGTCAATGTAAGATCGCAGAGCTACCTCCACGACGAGGAAGCTGCGGAGGTGGCCATTGTATTGTGAGAGATCAGCATGTCAATGTAAGATCGCAGAGCCACCGCCACATCGAGGAAAACAAGCAACGGTGGCTGTGTTAGTGAGACGTTTAACCTGTTAATGTAAAGACATTTAACCTGTTAATGTAAAGACATTTAACCTGTTAATGTAAAACCAGAGTCGAAAATAACTACTAACATCGGAAGGTAGGATGGAAACATCACAGCCAGTTATGACTTAAACTCGTTAATAACGTCCTTCCAATGATTGCTCAGTTTGTACCATCTTCTCGTTTGAAATTGTGTCTGTGTCTATATTTATGGATGGCTTCATGAACGAATCTTTGTTGATAGCCAGTGGGCTTGCAAAGTACCTTCATCTTAGAGAAATCAATTTCGTGTGAGTCCACCACATTACAACAATGATCAGCCACGGCCAAGGTATTGGTCCTACCATGTTTCAGATCTGCTTTATGTCGCTTAGTTTCCGGAATGTAACTACTGCTGCAGACCCAGCTTAGTTTGTAGACGCCGGGGTATTGCATGTCAAGGATCACATCCTTCACAGATGGGATCAGATCACGAATTTTATGTACTGTGTTAAATCGAACCTGGATTTTGTGTTTGCTCATGATTTTGGACATCTTTTTCAGTGACCCCTGCTATGTATGGCAAGGTGATGGTTTTTATTGGGTCCTCAGATGGTTCTTTCCCAACGGTAGGCTTTACGGATTGTGTGGTCTGAATACCCATTCATCTTGAGAGCTTGGTGTATGTGTTCCAGTTCACTGGCTAGGTGATGATGGTCGGAAATACATCGAGCTCTATGGTGTAGAGTTTTGATGAGGGAATTATTCTGGGCTGGATGGTGGTGGTAGGAATCCATATGGGTGGCTTTCCTGTAGACAGAGTGTCCCATTAAGCCATCTGGTCTCTTTTCAATTAAAACATCCAAGAATGGTAACTTGCCATGCTTTTCCACCTCCATGGTGAATTTGATGGCTGGGTGTATGTAATTAATGTGGTTGAGGAATTGGTTCAGAGCTGGTCGGCCATGTGGCCAGATGACGAACATGTCATCTACGTACCTCTTCCACAAAGACGGATGTAGAGTGGATGCCTGGATGTCATCTGTCAAAATTTTTTCCATGAAAACATGTCTTTACATTTACAGGTTAATCGTCTCACTAACACAGCCACTGTTGCTCGTTTTCCTCGATGTGGAAAGAGATCTTACATTGACATGCTAATCTCTCACAATACAGTGGCCACCTCCGCAGCTTCGTCGTCGTGGAGGTAGCTCTGCGATCTTACATTGACATGCAAATTTCTCACTTTAACATCACTAGCCCCGCCCACTTCGCTTATGACCCTTGGGCTACACCCATTTCAAACCTTTAAAACAGCCTGCCTCAGCAGCTTTCCCACTATTTTTTTTCTTGATGACGATTGTTTGTGTTGTGATCGAAACGTCGTAGTTTTTTGTTATTTTTTGTTATTTCCTTTGAACCTATCTACGTGACTTTACCGAAAGACCCAAGATTATGAATTCCTGAAGTCATCAAAGCTTTAAGTAAAGATTTACTTTTTGCTTCTATAATACCGTGAACCTGCGAAGTTTATATCGTTCACCTCACTTTTAACAACAAGGTGAGCGAGCCCCCGTACCCTGCCAGGAGAGTGCCCACCCCGTGTCACGTGATGCGTGCGGAGCAGCGAGGTCATCACCAGCAAGTGGTGGATCATGTGGGGGGAACACCGTGGTGAACTGTTGGGAACGTGGCTATGTTCACAATGTCATCTACTTCATCACCCCGGTGGTGAATGAAGGCCTCCCCATGCCATATTTGGACTTGGATAGTTCGCCTTTAGGCGTTCTCTGCTCTGACACTGGTGAGAGTCGAGACCATAAAGAAGGCCGTCTCTGGTGTAGGCCAATTGGTTTCAAAGACAACGCAATTATCAGATCATGTTTGTTTGCATGTTCACCACAAGTAATGTGGTTATTGCGAACGTGATTCCTTACAAAAGGTGTCTATTTGGTGTTTAAACACCTTAACACCCGTTTTATTGCCAGAAAGGGTAAAACCTATTGTTATTTTTTCATAAAAAGAGTAGAATTGACAAAATTATCTCTTATCTGTGAATCAGTGGAGGTTTGTATATAATGTAAGAATGTGGGCATTAAAATAATATATGAATAAGTGAAGGTCTTTGTACCAGAAAAAAAGTTTTAATACAAGAAAATGATGTGGCCATACAGTTTTACTTAGGAAGTGTGAAATATAAAGAATCATATCTGAAGCAATCAACATTGGTTTGCACTCCAATCATTAATCTACTGTACGTTGACTCATGAATTCCCCCCCCCCCCCACTTTGTGCAATAGCGCAGCTGCGTGGTCACCACATCTGCGCCTCTATATAAGGAACGAAACAGGTGGACTTCTCCACAAATCTGGCTGTCGCCTGATGAAGCTGGTTGTAATTACTGGCGAAACGTTGTACTCAGTTCGTAAATGTTGTGGCTTGGCTCTCCAACACACCGGTGTAGTGCTGTACTAGTGACGAATTGGCCACGTTCTGTTTACGTGACAACCCCTTACTAGTTGGCTGTGTCGGGTGGTGGCGGGTTTTAAAACCTCTATTATGGGTTTCTATACTTTTTCAGGCGAGCCATACATTGGTACATTTGGCCAATTTTTACGTAAGGAGTGCTTAGCACGTGGTCTGAAACCGGAGTACCCAGAGAAAGTCCACGGGGATACGAGGTCCCACAGATAGCTTCACGAACCTATTTGGTTATTTTGAAATTTCCTGGCCACCTCGCAGCCCAGAAGTATTAGAAGCTTCACAAAAGTACAAGATCTCCAACCTTCACAGACAAAGCATTGGATTACAGGCCTTTGTATTGTTTATTTTGCATATTTACTGATATTGTATGTATGTGTGTTGAACTCGCACCATACTCAGCCAGCCGTGCTAATATGTATATGATTAACCACTTGTCAATACGGTACCCACTTGATCTTTTATAGTGTTCGCGAGACACAAAAAGGACTTTACCGCAATAGTTAAATATGGTAAATGATACATAAAACCACAAGTAGATATATGATAGTCTCAAATAAAATGTTGCAATCTCTTATAAAATGATGACAACAAAAGCCTTTCCATTATGCAAAGTCTTCCTTATTATATGAAATTTAAATGGACAAGCCGTGTACCCAGAGGAACCTGCATTTTGTCATGCAAAAAATTGCATGTGTATGATTAATTTTTCATCCATTTAATATTCATTATATGCTAAAAATGGCATAACCATGAATATTAAAGTATACTACAGTATAATAGTAATATATATAGGAATAGCACAGTGACATACAAAGACAAAGATCCCCCATACAGCCTTTAACGGACTGTTCGGGCAAGTGCCGTTCGCGAGCACCTATGAAGGCTGGAACGGTACATGAAGGGGCTGGGTGGCCAGCACCACGCCCAAACAGTGGCATATGACGGTACAAAACACATGTACATTCATATCTACATTTTACAGTGAGTTCCTGTATGCCCTTAAATATATTTTTATTCACATTTGAGATTTCGTGCGTCGACCTTCCATGTTCCATCGCTGTGTCCTCTGCCATGCAAACTGGGTGTTGCTGACACAGCAACGTGGTCGCTTGCAATATCCACATTGCACCTCCGATCAGCACGGTTGGCTACGTACGGTGCGAAAGAACTTCAACCAACATACATACAAGGTATATGAGGCAAAAGGCAGTGCGCATGGACTTTAACAATAAGCAATCATTTAGTACATTTGGTATACTTCCTATAACGCAGTGACCATCCCCAAGGTGTTGTGGTTCACAGATAAAATCTGCAAGTAAGGATCAATGTCGCTATGTGTGCTCTCAATTGAGTCATTTGAGGGGTGATTTTTCAAAGTTTGTCAAATTTCAACCGTGACGCCGGAATACAATGGTCTATTCGTTTCAAATTACGTAGGGTGTGGGGGATCCTTAACGTCCACCGTCAAGCAGACAGCGCGTGCTTGTGAGGTTCATTCACTCGCAATATTGCCCAGGGCAGCCGCCGGAATTCGAGCCACGTAGTAGCTCTGCTACCGCGAGGCCACGTGACCATCCTTTAACATCGACGAAAAGTGGGAGCACATTGCATAAAACATGCGCAAAGGTGCATTGTGCACTCACAATAAAATATACGGCCCACGTGCCCAAGGTGTGCGACCTATCAGCGGTGCTCAGAGCACGGCGTTTTTTTAAATCTATGCATGGAGAACAAATCAATGGACTCGTGCCCTGTGCACACCGCGAGGATGTAAACAGCGCCTGTGCCCTCCAGGACACTGGGAGGGGCCCCCTGTCTCATCGCCAATGCATTTGTCCACAAGAGACGAGGTGAAATTTTAAAATTCTCATTTGACCTTGGCTTCGTGCAATCTGATGGAAAGCCCGTGATTCCTCCGTGCGGTATCTCACGAATGTTGAGACTCTAATAGACCATGAGCCCTGCTTCATGCTGGTCGTAAGCGTACAGGACTTGAAGTGATGGTTGGCCTGTCACCGGAGAGACCATTTGAGTCGAGCTGTGTATTATGTATATACGTTGAACTTTTTTCGCACCGTACATAGCCAACCGCGGCAATCGGCGGTGCGGGGGGAAGGACACCAATCTAAACACAAAAAGCAGTTTTGTTAAATGTTGTTTTCAATATAGATTGAAGAGTGCATAGCCCGAGTGGCTTCCTAGTATCAGAAGGAAGAGCATTCCAGGTGGCCGCAGAAGCGCATTTGAAAGCGCTAGCCAAAAGCCGGTAGCGAGGATGATTGGAGTTCGCGTGATGGTTATTACAATAAGTGGCATTTATACAGCGCCTCCCAACCTCGATTCGCAGCAGTGACTCAAGTCGAGTTAGAATGCAGTAGCAGTGAGACTCTTCCTTTTAAACACTGTGACTCTATAAGGCCTGCACGTTTGGATACATCTAAATAATTGCCACTACTGTTATATACGCCGTAAGTAGCATGACACTATTTTGTATATCAATGACACTCAAACATCACACATACAAAAGAGCTATTCCATATATGTTTTAGATTATAAGAAATAAAAAAAAGATTAGGAAGAAAATCGTATTCTTCTTGATATGTACCTTGTTGTAAAGGGAAAAAACCCATAAAGTAAATGAAGAGTACATAATATACAGGCAATTAATCCTGTGCAGTTTAAACTGAAGTAAGTTGACTAATACGGCTGGGTTGAATAGCGTATAATGACCATGGCAGGAACATAATTTGGAATTGCAGTGCTGCGCCTTTACCGTTTCGGTGAAAAAACCGAGAGGGATGTTGTGAACGGGGATGTCTTTTGCGGACTTTAAACCGTGACACACACCAGTTGCAACACTTTAGAAGTTGAAACGTAATAAAGAGCTTTCACTTCATTCATTAAAGTAACATTTGCCATTACATTTGTTTGAGGCGTGATCTGAAAGTCCATGGGCTGAAATACGACGACTCGATGCAGACGCCGTCCGCGAATGCACCTGGGAGGAGTAGATGTTTGCAAGAAGAAAAATCATGGAAGATAGAGGATTAATGATCTAAAATCAACCCTGTCAGATTGTGGTAGCTACTGATAGCAGCTGCCCGGGATGTAAACCCCTGTGCAGCGATTGATGATGATCATGACGACGATTATGATGATGGCTGACGGCAATGATCACAGTGATGGTCATGATTGCAAACTTGATGATGATGATGGATGTTGATGATTATGGGTGCTGATGATGAATGACGACACCCCCGCGCACGGAGAACGGACGAGCGCACGGATCCTGGGTTGGGTGTACGACGGAGGGGGGTGGGGTGAGTGGCCACCGCACAGACGGCGCTGGGAGGTTGACGAACGCGCGCTGTGCACCAACCACGCCGGTGACACGCGGCGCAGTCTGCCGCGTGCGTGCGTGCGCGCGCGAGACGTGCGGAGGGCACAAATGTGTGGCGGAGATGCGTAACGCGTGAGCGGTGCACACGCCGTGCTTTTTGGCACAGCAGTACCACTCCCTCCGGGGGGGGGGGGGGGGCAGTCGGTGTACGCGACTGCCTTATTTGGCGGTGCTGTGGGAGAAATTGTTCCTTGGGGGTAGCGGGGAGGGAGGGAAGGAGGAAGTGAAATATATGTTTGAAATAAACTGAATGCAATTTTTTTGGTACTGAATGAAATGTCACAAAAATAAAATAAAAAGGAACGCCCATAAAGAAGGGGCCTTAGCAGATTCACCGATCGCGTGAGTCCACCGTGCGTTCCGGTAGCGGCAGCACCTTGATGTCGTGTCGGCTGTGGGGAGTTTGATGAGAAGGAGCTGGGCCAAGAGGCGAGGGTGGCATGCAGCCCCACACCCACCACGCACCCACTCCCTTAGCCGCCACCCAGACCACGCTGCTTGCGTGCAGCACACAACACGCACGCGCGTGTGTGCTTGTGCCACGTGCGTGTTGTGCTCATAAGCCAATGCGGGATGATTGCGAGAGGGCTGTGCGTGTTCGTAAGCACACGTGCCGGCTTCACGGTGCAAGAGGCCCGTCTGGATGTCTTGTGACCCCCCAATGAATTGTCTGGTTTGTTTTGTCAGTAAGGTGGTTTATTTAAAACAGATGTGAATATGCAAGACTTTCGGGGTCAATTAATTGGGGGGTCACAAGACATATAGCACACCCTTTCGGTGCAGGGAGATTTTGTTTTTTACAAGTGGACGTTGGGGTAAGATTATTGATGTGACCAAGCTGGATGTGTCAGCCGCTAGCACCAGAAATACAAAAATTGTGGATGTGAAATTTATCAGAGGTCGTGTTTGATTAAAGGCCGAAATAGTGATTGTTGATTTCTACTTTTAGCTTGCAATTTAAACGGGCATTAACGCAACGCACATTTGCGGCACCAGCTGAAATGATGAAAGGCGGCAGTGCACAGCAGCACACACGTGCTTGCAAAACAATTAAGAGATGGGACGATTACGTCGATCGCGGGCACAGCTGAGAACAGCGATGTTGTTTCCCGATCAAAATTGTCCGAGCGATGAAACCGATAATCAGGAAGGGGAATCGATTATTGAAATAATCAGAAATCTCAGCTTCGCAAACAAGATGTGACTTTGTAAATGTAAAAAAACTAACACAGCCGTGTATTCTGCAATATTTACACCGTGTAAAATGTTTACACCGTGTACGGAAAAAATACGTAGTGTAAATAAATCAACTCACGTTCAACTATACATTTACAATCTAGATTTGAAGTTTTCGTGACTGCAGGGATCCATACTCTTTGGTTCTTTCGGTAAAGTCACGTAGGTATATAAAATAAATTAAATCACGACGTTTCGGGCGCAACACAAGCGTCCGTCATCAGGCGGGGACAACCACAGCAAGAAACAATTGCTGAAGTGGGCAAAAAGGCTGCTGTGACAAGAGGTTATATAGGTAGGAGAGGGGCGAGGAGCAAGGGAGGAGAGATAGAGAGGTGGGGTAGGGGATTTGTGGTTGTCCCCACCTGATGACCGACGCTGGTGTTGCGCCCGAAACGTCGTGATTTAATTTATTTCATACCTACGTGACTTTACCGCAAGAACTCAAGGAGTATGGATTTACAATGAGTGAAATAGCCTCTCCCACTGTGAGGCCTTGCAAAACTGGCTGGGAAGCACGTGGGTTCCGTTTGGCAGGAGCACGTCTCGTCGTGACACGGGTCCCTCCATTTAATTACATTTTAATGTTGGCGGGTTTTTTTTTTATTACCCCAAGTACCGACCGAGGCACGTGGTTACCTCTGAGCTCACGACGAGCAGCGAGCAGCATTGGAATTCCAAGCACTTCTTGTCTAGACTTAGATTAGGCAAGGTTAAGCTTATATGTATTTTTTTCCTTTTCCGTCTTTATTTTTTTTAACCTTATTCGATATATATATTTTTTATTTGTACAGCACGGTGCAGTGTTCGAATTTAAGTAATTAATTGCATTGACATATTTTAGTTTTTAAAATTCCATGAAGAAATATCTTTGCGCCTCTTTATTTTAAAGCGTGATTTTTGTTGATGACGTTTAATCTTTGAATATTGTTATTTGTGATCCATTTTCATTGTATATTCCGTTTCATGTTATTAAACTCTGACATTTATTTGAACCAATCCTTGTGGGGTTTTTCCGTACAATTTCTGTTTCTTTCGTTAGATTTTTAATGATACGTTCCCTCATTTACTTCTGACTTTCTGTTGCTATTTTTTTGTGTATTTACATTGCATCTATTACACATTAAAAACAATATGTTATGTTAGGAAAACGCACGAGTTTTGTATGTATGTACTTTTTGGCCCAATATGCAGGTCCTGGTGCACTGCTAATACCGCAAGACCAGTTGGAAACCTACGGTTTTTATCCAACAACAGTAAAGGTCCATGACAAATACAATATCTTGAAAAGAAGGTATCTGAGAGTCAAAAATTACATTCTTAAGAATGTATATTAATTTCAGAAGCTTCAGTGGCAGGTTTGCTGCATTCCTCCCAGACAACACGAAGGCCCCTCTAATTTACTATCTTGCTTCCTTGTTTTTACCCATGGGCTGAACATTTAACACGTACTTGATCACTATTATTCTATTAAGCAACCGTGTAAACAATCGTACTGTAGTAAATTGAAAAAAAAGTTTTGCTGGCTGGCAAGCGGAGAGTGGGCGGTGGTGATGTCACCACGCTTATCTCCGTTATGACGTTGAGCCGGGTTTGTGACGTCATACCCCCTCCCACCCACCCAGCTTCCACTGCGGCCATGAACCCCTTACGCATGCACGGGCAGTTGTAGTGATTTCAATACGTCATGATTTTTTTTTTACATGAGAAATATATTAAAATTAAAACCTAGGTTGGCATCAACATTTTTTTTTAAATTCAAATATCAACCTGAATAATAATGTAAAAAAGTAAACATGTCAACTGCATTTTATGAATCCTATTCCTCAAGCCTGTTGAATAATTATAATCGTCCTTGGAATATTTGTCCATTCCATTTCACATGCTGGTCTCCATACTTGTATATATATATTTATTTTTTGTGAGGAGGTGAGAAAATGATGTACATACAACATGACCCTTTTAGAGCAATGATTAGGTCTTTTTTTTTCAGCAGACAAAACATTTTTTTTTAATTCCAGACTATGATGCAGTGTGTTTCACCTGTCGCGCAGACGCAAGTCACGATCCCCTGCCAGCAGAACCAAGCCCGCTGCTTTGCTCTCCACAAAGCTGTAGACCAGCCTTCACCACTCTCATTTCACCTGCACTGTTTGCAACTCTGGAGGTAATTTACACGCATTGTCTTCACGCAGACTCGACTCAAAAGCAATGCCGTACGAAGCGATTTAATAGAATAAATGCTGCAGTAGACGCTAAGCGAGATGTTAATATACTTCTCGACCCACACCGACAAAGGCTGCCATGTTTGTCATATATATTATTAATGAAGGGACTGTATGAGACAGTGAATGTATTAATGTGTAATGCATTGGGAATTTGAAATAAAGTATTGGTATTGACAGGTACCTGTTTAAGATGCTGACATTAGCCCGTGTTGGTGAACGGATAAGCGCATTGTGGCAACGCAGGAGGATAGGAGTAAAGTGAAACGTTGCCGCAAAAAAAAATAGGCTGGGCTGCTTTTGGTCATTGTTTACTTTTCCAACAAAAATATAATGAAATCAAAGTCGTTATTTGGATTTGGAACATCCAACATTGGTGCTGCAAACCAACAGCCAACGTTGGTAATTTATCTCTTTATTTTTTTTATCAAGTACCCTCTTGAGATATTTCGACTGGAGACCCTTCTAGCGGCAGTGACATGAGCAATGCAATTGCAAGGATGCATCTTTCCCTCTGTTTACCAATTGTAGAAGTGGCTGTCACACAGCTGATTGATTCGAACGCAGCAATCATCCACTAATTTATTTGGTAAAATTATCAAAGCGCTGCCAACTTTCACGTAACCTGCATCAACTGTAAGAGTCGTCCAGATTTCAAATTTGGAAGATGTCCCACATGGCATTGCAGATACCACATCATATAGGTTATATCAAATTGCAGCCATTCCTCGTTTTCAAGGTCTTCCATGAGAAACAAATGAAATTCATTTGGCCAGCACTTGTCGAATAAAAAAAGTCCCTGATATTTGAACTCGTGTGAATATATGCATGACTGTTAGTGGCTGCTGCCTGGACCTAACCCACATATCGCAAATAATATACAGTGCTATGGTGTGCCTCTAAATATACCCGTCTCTTATGAGTGAGGAAAGGGTATTGTGACATGATAGCCTCAGGTCCGCACCTCCGATTAGCACGGTTGGCTATGTAGGGTGGGAAATAAGTTATACATACAAGGTCAAGGTTTATTTCTAAGTCCCGTTTTTGTGTTTGTTTAATGTGAAAGCATCATTATATACAGACCTTAAAATGTAACCACGAATCCTACTGCTCTTTTCTTTTATGTATCTTAGAGTCCATTACAAGCGTTTGCCGAATTGGACATTCATTCCACATTTCTCTGCACAATATAATGTTATATTCATCGCAGTCTAGAGTTAGCTATTTAAATGAGCTCACAATGCGCTGGCAAGAATGTTTTTTCATTGTAAGGGAGTACAAAGGAATATCGCCCACAATAGTCATGAAGACGTACAACCAAATCGATCTCTGCAAGGTTCCGTGTACGCCGATGGCTGCTAACATCAAACATGAAAAGTGCTTTTATAGAAATGTACGATGTTGCGCATAAAACCAATTACATGCATAAGCAAGCTCATTTGTTCAAATGTACTGTCATCGTGTACAGTGCCAATTAATGTAGGATGAAGCTATGTGGTCAAATTAATCATTGCTCAGTCGTCGAATTGCGTGCACTCGCAAGCCACTGTAATTGATTATTGTAATTGACAAACATCGTGTCATTGCATCGATGACAATTTTATTGTCGGCTTTCGTGGTCTCGGATGTTTGTGATAATATTATCGGCTCTGTGCGTATCCAAACACATGAAACACACCCTTTTGAGATGCGTGTGAGACAGTTAAACATGTAACGCGTTATAATACGGGTATCAGCGATGCTACCCACTGGTGTGATGATTGGCACACTGGAATTTCAATACCGGGGCGTGGCAGCTGCAACAATAGAGTAAGTTTTTTTAAATTCACCACCCTGCCGTCTGCTCACCCAGCATAGTTTTTTTAATCATTCATTTGACCAGGTAAGGCGTCCCCACTGAGCTATGTAACCTTTTTTCAGAAGCGACCTGGCCATCACAAACGATAGCTCAACGAAGTGGCTAATCACGTGGAAATGTATAGCAGCCGAATACTCTAAACGCGTGATGTTTATTCTAAATGTGGAGGGAAAAGTCCACGCGACCACGGGAAGAGAGACACGCAAACTCCAAATGTGCAGCAGCAGGCGTCAGGGTCGGGATCGAACTCACGACCTCCTGTGTACCAGGCGAGTGAGTTAACATCTCATAGCCACCGTGGTGCCTCCACTATAAATGAGTACGCCGCAATTATCCGATGGGCAAGACACAATGTGGTGGGGCAAAGTGTCGGTGCCACCAACCTGCTCGAAGTCGTCAGGCCAGCATGAACGAGTAGGCTAAATACCCCTCCAGAAGGGCTTTGCACAGCACCATCGAGTGGAGGGGCCTTCCGCCAGCAGTGACGTGACGATCAACTGCAGCCCTGTGCCCCTAACAGAGTATAATCAATTGTTAACGTTTTAAACGTGTTTTTTTATTATTTAGCATTCGTAAAAATTTAGACATTTTATTCTCGAACAAAATCATTGAACGGTTACGCGAATTTGCTTGTACCGGAATGTATTTTAAAAGGGGGGGGGGGGGGAGATACATGAAAAGAGCTCGTATGAATGACTGCCATTGTTGTGTGGCCGGAAAGAAGTTAACACGGCACACTAAATAGTCTCGCCGCATTACATTTGACAGCAGTCTGCAAGCCTGCTGTCGTTGCCTCATCAAATGTATGCATTTTTATATATATTTATTATTGCATCGTTTAATCAGTTTTACATTCACGGTATAATGTGCGCCACGGTATTTAGGAAACAGAAATAATTAGACCCCCTATTGGCAGATCGCATATACAGTCGCAAAGTAATTAATTTATTTTCCCTATTCTGCGGTGAACAAAAGCAGAGCCGTTCCGAATGACAACCTGTGTCAGAACTGTAACGCTGTAATAATTCAGCACCACAGTTAATTTAAATTAAACCATGAGAAGCTACTGCGAGTAAATAAATAATATGAACTCAAAATGTTCATTGGGTGTTTTAGGGATCAAACACATTCATGCATGAATGATTTGTGATACATTCGCAGCTATAAGGCTATATAGCAGGAACCTTGTGTGCATGCGTTGCAGTCTGCTCGCTCATTGAATCTTCCCGGGTTTTTTTTTCCCTCCGTTAACTCATTGTATCTTCCGCCCCGACCAATATCTGGTTTCTCAGGTCAACCCCCTCCGCGCCCCTACCCCCACGGATAGCCCTTTGAGTGGGACCTGATTATTATCAGATTAAAATATTCCCTTCAGGCCAGTTTAACACTCAAATCATCGACCTGAGCTTGGGCCGTACCGGGGGGGGCGGGGGGGTGGGGGGTGGCAGCCCGCGTCTCCGTAGCGGCACGTGGCTCTTTCAGGACTGCTTTGTGACGTCACCTTACTAAGGGTCACTATCGCCGTCTCGGATTCACCACGCAGTGCATTGCGGCTCATGAAATATTAAGATTTTTTTTTTTTAACCGAATTGGAACAAAAAGTGGCTCTTCTTGTTATTTTGGTTGCCGACCCTTGGGGCATATGAATACATATTTATATCGGGTGCCGTATATAGTGTAGGTGTTTAGATGATAACATGCATTGCTATATTATTATAAAACATTATTTTATTGGGCCCTATATAACTCGAGTGTTCAGGCATCGGTAATAAAAACAGATAATGAATGCCAATTGACTCTGAATTCTTTAGAGAATGAATTTATAGGTAAGCTATTTATATTTTTAAAGTCGTTTATGCTTGTAAAAAAATTGCCAATACATTATTTGTGAATTTTATTATAGTTTGCATATATTTACCAGCATTAATTTAAGGATTACTATCCGTCATATCATCAAACACAACATTACACGATTTATTTGGCTTCATTTGGTAGGTAAATGTCCACAGAATCGGCTTATAATACGTACAGTAATGTAAATCAGAAACCAACCAACAAGATTCTAGATTTGAAGTTTTCGTGACTGCAAGGATCCATACTCTTTGGTTCTATTCGGTAAAGTCACGTAGGTTAAAAAATAAAAAGAGGCAATTCAGATTTACAAACACAGACACAATTTCAACCGAGAGGATGGTTTCAAATTAAGCAATTATTGGAAAGATGTTCTAAATCAAACCAAACATTAAACTCATTTTCAATGGTACAGTATATTTATTCAAGTAGTGGTATCCCAAACTTTCACAGCAGCTTATTTCCCTTCACACCAACATTATGTAAACTCCCCCCTCCCCGTGCCGGTCCAGTACATCATTTTATGCTAATTCCTTTGTCAAGGCGTTTTTTTGTTTCCTCCCACACAGCTTAAAGGACGCGCCCTGGGCTTGTTTGTCTTCACTCCAGTGCTGTCCTCTGGACAGTCCGGTCCCTTCACCTGATGAAGGCCACTTGTGTTGTGGCAGAAACGTCGTGATTTTTGTTGTTTTATTTTTTACCTACGTGACTTTACCGAATAGAACCAAAGAGTATCAACCAACAAGATGCATGTTGCCTTGCCTGCAATCACAATTGTACACTTTTAATCGAATTGGTTGATTGTTAGAATCATGGCATTGTGTCGAACTGGGCTGCATGGAACCCAGCGTGGTGTTCAGGCAAGAGGAAAGGGCCCGTTGGGGCCTGACCAGCTCATTGGATTCGCCAGTGAAATGTACGGCCCATGCCGATGTAATCCATTTCTATGGCAATTCTGTCAATAACGGTCATTTGAAATTAACCCTGGGACGGGCCAGCCGGTATCGACCAGAATCGCCGTTAACCTTTACGACTGATGCCCAGCAGTGTTCGTAATTTCATTCCCGATTGCTGCGTGGCATTCAGGCAAGACGGGCAGGAGGGGGTGGGGTGGGGGGCTTGTGGGGCATGGACGGCCGAATAGGCTGACCTGGGTATGCTCCTTGCATGGATGAGACAACCTTGGTAGTGTGGGAATTCCATCCCAACAATGGATATGTATTACAATCGGGAATTACCCACAGACGAATTGTGACTTCTGCAGAAATCAAAGACGTCTAGTGTACATTTAAACATTTATCCGTTTACTATGTTTTATGAAAGGTTAACTTTTTAAACTCGAAATGACTCAATTTGGATGATACATTGCAATCATAACCCCTGATTGCAGATTAGTGCCCCAGGTCAGTCGTGCAAATGAGACTAGCCTGGTCTCTTGAGTTCTCGCCAGCCTGGTTAAACAACATAAACTCCAAACAATATACTGATAAAAATTATTTTTAAATCAGTAACAATGGAGCTAACATGTTTTAATTGGAAATTCAAATGAATGTGCCAATTTTTTGTCTGCAGCTGCAGCCCACCTCTACGTTTTTGTTGTTAATATTAAACAGTTTGATTGCGAGAAAAAAAATCTCCTCAATTCAATCACATTCTTAGCTTTTTTATTATTTTGTTGTTTCTCGAGGGACATTGCTCGGCTATTGTTTAGGATCTATGTAAAGGTAACTTTGCCATATATATTTGATAAGCTCTTCAACCACAATTCCATTTTTTTTAAAACATAAAATAAATTGGGTGTTAATTCATTCTGTCATCCGTGATATTGTAGATAAGTGATCCCAATTAAGGAAGGGTTTTTTTTGCCAATAATAGGTTCCCGATCTGCGAATTAGATCATTTGCAACCCTCTCTCTTTGCATCGCCAAAGACAGAAGTTGTTTACACAAACATTATTACTGAAATGGTACCTTTCTTGTGAGGGCTTGGCTTTGGGGGGGTCATGAAGCCATCTTTGATACACCACTAGCAGCATGTGACCAGTCTCATGAGCTCTAGTTCACAGATTACCAGCAACATTTATTCATTTTGGAATCATAAAATTAAGGTCACAAGGTCATCATGGTCACTGTTATAAATGCTACAACATCTCGCCATTGCTTCCCATGTTCTGCCAATACCGACATTTTTGCACATTTCATGGCCTTATCCACTGCCATATTTCTCACGACTGGGGATTCGTGAAAACATATCTTATTTGCAGCCCTATTCCGATCACGCGATTTTGTTTCTCTCCTCCTGTTCATGATCCTCAAGGTATGCAGTCAAGTCATTCACTATCTAATGATCTTCCCTTCGAATGGAAACCTCTGGATGCCACTGCTTTTTCTCTGCCGATAAAACGATGGTGTGTATTTGTGGCACTGCCAAGTGAAGTACCAGAAAAAAAGGTTCTGTGTGTACTTTTTATTGCTAATTCAGTGGCACACAACAGCTCCTGTTCTGTTTACAAACAGGGCGAACCTGAACACAGGCCGTGTCCCAGTTCGCGTGTTCAGACAACCCCAGGAACCGAGCCGCGTTTTCTACAGCCACCCATATACAACAGGAGCCGACACAATTACCCAGGCACACCCTGGGCAATGAATGCTTTCTTTCTCTATCCCGCCAATCAGATAAGCATTGTTATTATTTAATCATCCCGCATCCCGATTGGATCCACCTGTTTCCAATCAGGCAATGCGACAGACGCCTCTGGGATTTCCAAGAGCCGGCAAAGAAGTCTGCGGGCTTCAAAATAGCCAACGCTTTTTTTTGCTTCTTTGGCAATAGAATGCAATGCTGGCTCGACCAGCACCGCGAAATGGGCAACCCTTCCTGTTGCACTGCCCCACGTCTTACACCCGTGTCCTGGCCATTTCACCCTCATTTCGTTTCATATATCTAGAGTGCTTTACTGTCAGATTGTATTTAGAATTTCCAAATTTCCTTTGCTAACTGGCCATGAAATTCCCAGCCTCGCCCTATACACAAAGGCTGCATGCTTGTTACTCTGTAAAAAAAGATTCAAGGGTGAGGGTCAGAGCACCCAGGTGGGTGCCACTGAGACCTTCGGTTAAAATCCGTTGCAGCCCCCCTTGAAAACAACAAATGTCTCAATTGTAGCGAGTTGATGGTCTCGGCCTGGTCACAAATAACCCGTCATTACAGTAAATGTAATTTTGCTATTATGCTAAGTTCTAGCTCTGAGAATGAAATATATAAGTTTAACTTTCACCTGATGTATACTTTGTCTCTCACAGGGCAAGCGGTAAAGTGCTGCCTGCTATTGTGGAAAATAGATCACTTGAAGAGATTTTAACAAAACAATGGCCGAGGTATACCTAGCTCTGCGATCTTACATTTACTTGCAAATTCCATCTCTAGCCCCGCCCACTTACCCTTGGGTTGTATCCATCTCAAACTTTTGTAACCTATGGCTGCAGTACCTCTCTCGCTATATTTCTTCCTGCCCCAGCAGTCCACTTACTGTATTTTTTCACCTGAAGACGAGTGCTTGTGTTGCGATCGAAACGTCGTGATTTTTATGATCTTATTATTTTTCTATCTACGTGACTTTACCGAAAGACCCAAAGAGTATTTCAGCAGTAGTTTTGATATCGGCAGTATTCTGTGATATCTCCTTTCCAGGAATGTTCTCTAACACAGGGTGATGCACCACTCTCTGAGGGTTCTCAATAGGGTTATCTGTCCCATAACACGATGCTGATAGCACAATTGAGTTAGAATTTGGGGGCCATATTCCATCCCACCTTGGGCGGTAGACGCAGTGCATTGTGGCCATGGAGTAGATGGGGGTGGGGGGCATGGCTCCAAAAGTGGTTGGATAGTGGGGCATGGTGGCACAACTCTTGGATGGTTAATGTCACATAATTTACACCAATGTGTGGCAAAGAATCACCACAAAACCTCGCCAGCCACACCAAGGCTGGAAGGGATGCCGCTGCAGCGTGAGATTGTAAATCCGGCCAGAGGCGTGGTCTGCCACATACATGCCCTCACACACACACACACAGCCGTACATACGGATTGATTGGATGGAATAACTAGGGACACCATGAAACTATTAACTATTTTTTAAATTTTTTACCAGATAAGGCCCTCTGAACAATGTAGCTCTTTTTCAGAAGCGACCTGGCTGCAAATGATAGCTCAACGAAGTGGCTTATCATCATCACGTTGAAATTTATAGTAGCAGCCAAATACGTTAAATGCATGTTGATTCTAAATGTGGAGGTAAAAACTGGAGGACAAGGGGGAAAAATCAATGCGACCAGAGGGAGAACATGCAAAGTCAAAATATACAGGAGGCGTTAGGGTCGGAATCGAACCCACTAACCTCCTCCATACGAGACCTTGGCATCAAAGAAGCGGAACCAGCTGATGGAGCTGAATTAGTGGACATTTTTGCATTTTTTTACGTATAAATAAAATGCATTAGTGAAATGATGCTTCGAAACGTCGTGATTTGTTTGATATTAATTTATTCCTACCTACGTGACTTTACCGAAAGAACCAAAGAGTATGGATTCCTGCAGTCACGAATGCCTCCATCATTCTTTGATTTAAAATTGGACAGAACCCGATGTTGCATTACAGACCCATGAGCCTTTTTAGCACGCATATATACGGTGCTGTTAATGAAAAACTTAACAATGGTAACGTTAGAGGATACCCAATAGAAAAGGGGGTTCAGCCATTGACTACGTGTGGAATATAAACTATGACTTGGATTTTATGATAGACAAATTACTATAAAATTCCACTGGGCCTAGCTTTTGTAGAATGTGGAAAAGAATTTGATTCAGTGGAATCGACAAGGTCGTTGAACGACAATGAAATCACTATTGGAGCAATGTAACTGGAAAACACAACAGAGATATGTTTAGCTTGGACAATTATTGATGGTGGGGTCAGACTCAGACAAAATTATAGAATAAAGAGGCAGTGATAGCAGGATGGAGTGCTTTTGTTAAATTAAATTTGACAATAAGCAACGCAAGATTGTGCCTAAAGGGTTGCAATCAATCTGTGTGACCTGCCGTGGCATATGGATTCGAGACATGGATAAAGGGGTATGGAAAAAAGCTGAAAAGTACACAAACAAGAATAGACGAATGCATGCACGCTGCGAATTGCGCCGAGATACAGAAAGCGCAACACGTGGTGGATCAAAGAGCAAATGCAAGTGAAAGACACGATATTGCCTGTTAGAAAGGAAAGTGGGCTTAAGCAGGCCAAGTTCTCGAGAAGGCATGACAGCAGATGGGCTAATTTGGAGACAGAATGGCGGCCAGAGTATAGAGCACATGCCCGAGAGGATGTCCACTGTGGAGATAGAGCGGTGAGATCAGCCCATGCCGCGTGAGCAATGGCGGACTGTGGCATCGCAGCACCGCGAGGGATAGCAATTACATAGGTACCTCTTCATTAAACGGTGGCTAAAACATGGCCGATGATGATCGGAGGTGCGATAGAGTTTTGAGAGAAAAACACGGTTCTTTTCCTATGCACAACGTCCAACACACTAAGCGGTGCATTTTCAACATCACTGTAAAATTAAATGCATGCATGCACTGTTCAAGTGAACTGAATTATGCATAGTATGTACTCTATGTACTGTAGTCATGCAATTTATCTGCTGACTTTGTTGTTAATAGATGACAACATTAATGGATATGAGCATTTATTTAAGCTAAATAAAGAATGCAATCTTTTTTTGTTGTTGTTGTAAATTCAAACATCCCGTGTGCCAGAAATCCTAAGCCATTAAATTCTGAACACCTGGCAGATGCAAGAGGGCAGCTATCTTTAATTATTCATGGCCAAGCGACGCAATGCCATCGACGTTGCGTACGTTCATCGCGTTCATCAATGACTCATCCAGCCATTTTGGAGTGCCGATAGTTTGATATCACTTCTAGTACCTTCTTATGAGCTCTTACCCCCCTTATTAGTTAAACTAGACGTTTAAACACCCTCGATTATAGTTTTATATATATAGAATATAGGCCGTCGTGCACTTTTGTTTATTCTGCAGCCCGGTTTAATGCACGTTTGGACAAATGCATTGATGAGTAGTTTGCACATATGTTGCCTAATAACCTCTACCAATAACGATTTGATATGTGTTAACCTACAGCAGTAACTAAGCGTATAATCCGCATTATGATTTTGGTGGTCAGATTGATATTTTAGACTGTCCCACATCACAATCGCAGTCTAGGTGCAAATCTCGAAGGGGAGCCCAACAGCATGCAACTTTCTACAGTAACCAGTCATTACTGTGGCAAAGTTTACCTTTGATGTTGTAGGGTGCTGTCTAAGGGCTAAGGAATGGTTAAGGCGTCGGTTAAAGGTCACTGGAAATGAGAACATTGATGGCTCCATTTTATTGTGTTTTAATCAATGTAATGGATATGGAGGAAATTCACATTAATGTGGAAATACCACTCATAACGGCACGTATTAAGGTGTAAATTAAGTTACTTCATTTAATAATTCAAGCCTCAGAATCTTTCAGGAATGTCCAGAATTTAGGGATTTTTTTTACAAATTATTTTTGAGTACGTATAAAGAAATATATATGTATAACTCAGACATTTCAAGGGGAACAACGCTGAACATTCCACACAGACTGGTCACGAGACCATTTCTTACACTGCCATCTCCTGGTCCGTCTTGCAGCCCAGTGGGTCACAGCACACGTGATTGAACCTGAATTATTAAAATACTGTTACCCTTTCTCCGATTTAGAGTTGGCCAACGCAACGCATAACGGCTGGACAGGTGTAATACAAAATAGCGGTTCAACGTTACGCAGAAGTAGGAAAAATAGAATTTCAATATCTGTACTAGTTTGGTTTCGTTAAGATGATCAGTTTATAAAGGATAAAATGTACTTCTGTGCTTTCCTCCATACATTTATGTAATTATACGTTAGTTACGTTTTTTTTTAAAGGTATGGTTTTGAAAGCTGGCATGTCGGCACCCACGTCACTGTTTGCTTTTAAAACCACGTTTCCGTGTTTTATTGCATTCACAATTACTTGTTTTGATTTCATTCGCGTGTTCATTTATTTGCAATGTTAATTTACGCGGGTTCGGGATCGTGCACCTCGCTCAGTACACGCGAGCCGCCACGAGAGGGCAAGAGTTTCCCAATCGCGTCTGGTTCGCGTCGAATTCTGTGCGCAGACATATTTCGTTCACAATCAGTTGGTTGTTTCATTGTAACCCTTTGGGGGGTGGAGGGGAGTGGGTAAAATGAGTATCACTTTAGCGGGAAGACAACATTTGTGCTCCCATGGAGGGAGACAGTCCAACGACATGGATTCGATGAAATTTCCACCCGTGGCGTCGGGGGCCCCCCAAGGAAGGCAAAGCAAATGCCCCCTTTGGCAATTGTAGTGGCGCAGGGTGGAACCGCTTTGACCTTTGACTTTAAGTGACTCGTTAATGTGCCAGGAGGGTTTATGCAGGGCGGGGAAGAGAATAAACATGTGGGTTTGTTGTTTGTTGTTGTTGTTGAAAAGGGAGGAAGCTAAGATCGTTAAATATATTTTAGGTTGGGGGGGGGTGGCAACGTTTTGCGGAACAAGTAATGACCAACGCGTGTTTGTGGATGTCAACAAAAAAAATGCGAGCTCACACGCGGTTGTCTCTTTCTGAGACAAAATGGGTAAAAGGGCTGAGTGCCTTTGTGTCCAAACGAGGATGTTGTTTTGAAAGAAAGGCGACGATTTTGGGAGGCTGTGGATATTTTGTATTGTTGGCGTGGGTCAAGTCAATTAGCTATGACACCAGGCAGAAAATGCGTCATCTCCACCGTCATAATTTCCAAAACACTCCCACCACCACCACTGCTCCAAAATTGCCAGTCAGTGACTGCTTCGACAATGGCCTTTCAAACAATGGAGTAACAAATGAGGTGAGAGAATCAGGACAATCCAGTCATGGATGGTATGCCTAATCACATTATTTTTTCGAACAACAAGCACTGCTATATATATATTTTTTCCACCCCGGTAAGAAATAGCGAGTATGTGTTTGGGGTGCCAAGTATAGATTAGTATGTGCGGTTGAGGCTAGGAAGATTTTTTTTTTACACGCGGTGCCGAGTCTGGGCCCGCCACCCCGTGCTCTCTACTCCTCCTCCTCCTCCTCCACTGTCTGCGCCGCACTCTTCTGTCGCCGCTGGGCCTGAGCGCGGGAGCGGAGCGGGGATGGGGGGAGGGAGCTGAGTGGGGATGGGGTGGGGAGTGGGGATGGGGGGAGGGAGCGGAGCGGGGGATGGGGGGAGGGAGCGGAGTGGGGATGGGGGGAGGGAGCTGAGTGGGGATGGGGTGGAGAGTGGGGATGGGGGGAGGGAGCGGAGCGGGGATGGGGGGAGGGAGCTGAGTGGGGATGGGGTGGGGAGTGGGGATGGGGGGAGGGAGCGGAGCGGGGGATGGGGGGAGGGAGCGGAGTGGGGATGGGGGGAGGGAGCTGAGTGGGGATGGGGTGGAGAGTGGGGATGGGGTGGGGAGTGGGGATGGGGGGAGGGAGCGGAGCGGGGATGGGGGGAGGGAGCGGAGTGGGGATGGGGTGGGGAGTGGGGTGAGGATGGGGTGGGGATTGGGGAGTGGGGATGGGGAGGGAGTGGAGTGGGGATGGGGGGCGGAGTGAGGACGGGGGAAGTGGGGATGGGGTGGAGAAGGGATGAGGGGGGGGGACCGAGTGAGGATGGGGAGGGAGCAGAGTGGGGATGGGGGAGCAGCGGAATTCAGGATGGGGGGAGGTAGGGATGGGGATGGGGGGAGGTAGGGATGGGGATGGGGGGAGGTAGGGATGGGGATGGGGGGAGGTAGGGATGGGGATGGGGGGAGGTAGGGATGGGGATGGGGGGAGTGAGCAGATTGTAGGAGGGCAACAAGCCACCACCATGTCGCACCAATTGGTAGAAGCAGTGGAGAATGGAACGCTTTTTTTATGTTGCACGCAAACTATTTGCGAGAGCATCGAGTGTACGCGTACAAATGTGGCGTGCAAAGTATACGTGATGATGCATTGAAATATATAGAAAGTGCATGCGCGTACATCAGACTTAATCAGCCATAACAGCGACCACTTACGAACGTACAAATGCTATTAAAGCGGCATAACATCTGGGTATTTTGTAATGTATGGCAAATAAACTCATTCTCCCTTTCACCATAATTGCAGTTACAGGTTCCACGGCCATTACATGGGCTTTAATGGGTGTGAACACATATCTCTGGATATACCATGCTTAGTATTGTGTATGTACGTACAGCAATATATATTGTTACGTATTAAACATAAATGCTGTTTCAGCAATATACAACTAAACATATAAAACATGTAAGATGGCAATTTGTTTCCATGTCTCCCATGCCGTGGACGGGCTGGTTGAAGGATGAAGTGAAATTTGTGAGCAAGCGAATGTCCCCTCACACGCGTGTGGGTTTTCCACGCAACCTCCGATTAGCACGGTTGGCTACGTACGGTGTGAAAGAAGTTCAACATACATCCGTACATGTGTAGCGACATCGCGGATACCACTCTGGTGTGGGTGTAGTAGCGGCCCTAGAGGGGCTCGGTCCGCGCTGACTGACAGTGCTGGATGGCACCACGCTTGGCGTGCAGTGCCAGCCCCTACAGGACAGGGTGTGGGAGTGCCGGCCGTAGGCAAGGGGTTACAAAAGGCCATGGCACTCTGGTTGACCCGAGAGGACACGTGACCGGTTAAGTCTACATAGGGGCCCCGAGTGGGGGCTAGGGGCGGTCACGTGGTCGGGGTGCAGATCCTGCTCGGGGATTCTGTAAGGTGGGCGTGGCCAAGGGCGGAGCCAGCAACGCCGCATGGAATATTAGCCGGGTCCCCCAGAGGGACCAGGGTTGTTGTTCATCCTGAAGAAAGCTTCGTCTACGTCCCACGTTCTCCGAGTCTCCGACACGTGGACCTGGACCTGAGCTGTGGTCCCGGTCCGTAGTAGCTAGTTACGTTGTCATTCGTGTAGCTAGCCTGATGGTGGTCAACACCAGGCTAGCTACACCAGTCACGTAGTAACTAGTGTAGCTAGCCTGGTGGTCACCACCAGGCTAGCTACAGCAGTCACGTGGTAACTAGTGTAGCTAGCCTGATGGTGGTCACCACCAGGCTAACTACACCAGTCACGTGGTAACTAGTGTAGTTAGCCTGGTGGTCACCACCATAGGTTGTTACTCTGTTAAGGGGCAGTTACCTCGTGTGTTGGTGTTAAATAAATCTGTTGCCACCAAGAGTACGTCTGCGACTCAGTTGAACTCACTGCAGATGATTCTGGCCTATGTTCCTTTTGTATCTGTGTTTTGCTGAGTATATCTGCTTCGGCGACTCCATACACGTCACTACATATGCACGAGTGCATTACGGACAACAGGTTTTTGTAATAAAGAGGATCATGGATATAAAAAAAGTTCTCCCGTTACGTGCACACCTCTGAAACATTCTCACTTGAGAAGTCCCACCCTGTGCGCAAGAGAAACGTCAACGAACGCAGTGGGCCACCTTCGATACGGTGACGCTCCCCACACTCTTTCATCCTGACTTCTGTGCGCACTTCTGTTTTGAGTGCGAGCGAGAAGGGAGGGTTTGCCGGGGAATGGAATGTTATTGACGGGGCCCTCTCGCCCATTCGCCGCACGTGCTGAGAGGGGGCAGGAGTGGGACGGGATGTCGGGTCGATATTGTAGGGTTTTTTGTTTCACTTGCTTCTGTGCAGGAAGGAGTTATGACGGGATTCTTTGGTTTTTTAAAAAAAAAATAGAAACAACACGACGTCTATGAACATGAAATAAAATAGAAAATATTTTTTTTCATTCAATAATGAGAATCATTAAAATTGATTGGTGCGAAACGAAAAAGAAATCCAATTTCCGAAACACGATGGTAAATAGGTCACATGGAAAGCAGGTGTTTGTATATAGAGACATTCAAGCGTATTCCTTGACACCACGCAGATAAACACCGCCAGACCAGCGTTTGGACAAATATTTAAGCTATTCACATTCCTGCAACTATGGTTGTTAAATGCGTAAGCATTGCCGTTATCTATGCCTCTTCGTGACATCTCTATCTTTCATGTATCTCGTGTCTCGCTGTATCACAGCGGTATTTCGTAGCTAAGTGTTGCATTAGATCGGGGCGGTGAACTGGCCCTGTGGCAGTGCATCCGTCGATTGTTGTCGAGGTTCACACTCGACGGCCGCCCTGGTTAATACTGCGGCTGTAATAACCATACAAAGTGTACAAAGTGTGTCTGCTTGACAGTGAACGTTAAAATCAAAAGAAAAAATGCCCATATATTTATCATTTGAGAATCCACAGCAGCAATCATCACCCCTCAATGGCAAGTTAGTGCCCGCTTGCTCGGCCAGGCGCTGAGTCACCTTGTGGCCGCAGGGGCAGCTGCCACTGGGAGTGCCCCCTTTCAAACGTTTTGAGATGCGATGTCAAGCGCTCTCGCGAGACGCCCTTAGCACAAAGGGCGCTTGACTCTCTATCAAAAACAACTCATTCTCATCACACGTGCGGCCGAATTCAGATCCGAACACGCGCGTCCCACAGAATGATAAGGATCACAATCCTATTTTGGCTTAAATGTGTCTCTAATTGAATACGGGCCGGTGCGCTGCTACGGCGTTGTCACAAGCACAGCGGATATAATTAACGCGTTTTGTTTATTTCGATAATGTTGTTGTTATTATTATTAGGCGGTTTGCACGTGGCCATTCGGTTATTCGAATCCGGACATGACGAGTCGACGCCGCACGTGGGCTCTTGGCGGCTTACACAACAACAACAACAAAAAATGCCTCGTTCGGGAAAACCGGCGGAGTTCTGTCCCGTGCAGGTCCACGATTCGACCCCTGCACTAAAGCAAAGTCACCGCCGGTGATTGATTACTTTAATTACCGCCCCGCCGAAGGGAGGCGCGAGTGGTTGGAGCTCGCTTCCAATGAGCAGAGTCTCGGTGCCGTCAGGGTGAATTGTTTTTTTCAAAGCCCCCCCAAAAATCGACAGTGCTGCGTATGCTAACGTACACGGTACCTTCGATGTAGCGCGGTTGGCTACGTACGGTGCGAAAGAAGTTCAACGTACATACAGTGCCGCGTATGCCGTAAGATAGTAGTTAGGTGATGTACGGGGGATTTTTCTGAACATTTCTCACAGCTGTAAATGTTCGACGAAAGGCCCCAGCACAGAGCAATCATTGTACGTGACGTCTTACATAGACACACGATAATATCATCTGTTATGCCTATTCACGTGTACCGAATTTCACCGATGTATTGTACCAAAGATAACACAGCGACTCAAAAATGCCGTATGAATTCGGTACGAATATAATATTCACCTAATACAGTGCAAAAATGTAAGTGTTATCAGTTGTAAACGTGTCTCCGTATCACAGCCATACACAAATTGTATTGCTAGTAAAGAATAATTATACAACCTACAGTACTGAACGTGTATTTGATGGTGTACCGTCGTTTAGTATTTGTACTGTATGCCAGTTTAAAAGAAAAAAAGCGTCGAGATGACAAAAAGTTGTTGCAGAAAAGGGACATTTGTTAAATCCAGCTCCAAAAAAATTTCGGAAACTATATAAATGGGTATAGAACAGTTACAGGTTACTGTGAAACAAAATATCACTAATTTACAAGGGGATACTGAAAAGTCTGTGGTTTGGGACATGACCTTGAAAGTGGAGTGTTATTTCATCCACGCAGTCCTCCCCTTGATGTATAATGTACATGGTTCAAGGCTTTAAGCACCAATTGGAAGAGCTATTGGTCTCGATCGTCAGACGACTCATTCATCGCATCACTGTGTCTAGCTTTCCCCATTCCGTGATTCGTTCAGCGTGGAAACAAACACGAGAGAGCCAGGTGGGGTGAGTAGGGCAGGTGATCGATGATCATCAATTCAGATCCAGCATCGTGTCAGCCACGATATCTCGGCACCTGTGGACTGGATTGTAGTCCTTCTAAAACTACCATGACGCACCTCACAATTTTCGAAGCCCTTTCCTTTTGCATTTCGCAATTTACGCGATTCTGAGTTATGGTTCTGAGTTATGACACCCTGGGATGGTGCCTCCATGCGCCAGGGAATCAACGCGGATGACTATCTGCGTACTGCAAAATTGAGGCCGACACTTTGCCAGTGGATAGATCGGAAAGAAGAATGTGGCATGGATCAAGGAGAGAATGTAAATCAGTGAGATCGTATCGACTGTTGAGGAAGGCATTTCGGCTTGGGAAACACATTGCGGGAACATACGATGGCCATTGGAAGAGGCTGGGTGATGAAACGGCCGACAATTGGAGATAACAGTCCCATGCGACCACCACGGAGATGGAGCGATGACATCGGTACAGTGTCATGTGCAGGGTTGAGATGGATCGTGGCATTGTGGGACCATGATGGGTAGTGATGACGCGGGGAGGCCTTCATCCAGCATGGCTAATGATGACTTTGCGAGCAGAGGACTCAACTGAAAAGTATTATTGGGACCGATCAATGGGATTTCCACCAAATACTCGACTCTTTGGTTTACAGACCGCGTGAAGGATTGATGTTTCATCTTTTGTCACAGGCCTTGTGAAAAATGGCCATGAGATCTTCGCGGTAGTGGTCAGTGGACATTCTGATGCACACATTCTTGGACGTGCGGAGTCGCCATTGCTTGGCGAGACTTCCGATTTGGTTCTTTGTCCCGTGATGGTCCAATTGAAATACAATTGGGGAAAAGAACAAGTTTGAAAATGACGATGTCATAGCTGCTGCCAGCACATTATTCTCAACAGTTAATTTGACAGACAAACAGGATCATTTCAAACTTCATCTTTCATCTCTCGCGATCTCGTGTAAACAGCTTCCTCGTCTCTTGAGCTCTCACCGGGTTAAACGAAATCAACCGGAAACTTGAAGTCGGCTGTCACGATGTGAAAAGTCCAAACCAGTAGATTTGTATCATTCACTCGTATCGACTGGCCACCAAAGTCTTGAAGGTACAAATTCTCCTCAGGGTGCAAACATCAGTGGAGAGCAGCGATAGTATTTTCCAAGCTTTAAATAGGGAGTCTCTATGCCTCTTTGGCATAACATGTACAGTGAGGGATGAAAGTATTTGATCCCCTACTGATTTTGTACGTTTGCCCACTGACAAAGAAATGATCAGTCTATAATTTTAATGGTAGGTTTATTTGAACAGTGAGAGACAGAATAACAAAAAAATTCAGAAAAACGCATGTCAAAAATGTTATAAATTGATTTGCATTTTAATGAGAGAAGTAAGTATTTTACCTCCTCTCAATCAGAAAGATTTCTGGCTCCCAGGTGTTTTTTATACAGGTAACGAGCTGAGATTAGGAGCACACTCTTAAAGGGAGTGCTCCTAATCTCAGCTTGTTACCTGTATAAAAGACACCTGTCCACAGAAGCAATCAATCAATCAGATTCCAAACTCTCCACCATGACCAAGACCAAAGAGCTCTCCAAGGATGTCAGGGACAAGATTGTAGACCTACACAAGGCTGGAATGGGCTACAAGACCATTGCCAAGCAGCTTGGTGAGAAGGTGACAACAGTTGGTGCGATTATTCGCAAATGGAAGAAACACAAAATAACTGTCAATCTCCCTCGGCCTGGGGCTCCATGCAAGATCACACCTCGTGGAGTTGCAATGATCATGAGAACGGTGAGGAATCAGCCCAGAACTACACGGGAGGATTTTGTCAATGATCTCAAGGCAGCTGGGACCATAGTCACCAAGAAAACAATTGGTAACACACTACGCCGTGAAGGACTGAAATCCTGCAGCGCCCGCAAGGTCCCGCTGCTCCAGAAAGCACATATACATGCCCGTCTGAAGTTTGCCAACGATAATCTGAATGATTCAGAGGACAACTGGGTGAAAGTGTTGTGGTCAGATGAGACCAAAATGAAGCTCTTTGGCATCAACTCAACTCGCCGTGTTTGGAGGAGGAGGAATTCTGCCTATGACCCCAAGAACACCATCCCCACCGTCAAACATGGAGGTGGAAACATGTTTTGGGGGTGTTTTTCTGCTAAGGGGACAGGACAACTTCACTGCATCAAAGGGACGATGGACGGGGCCATGTACCGTCAAATCTTGGGTGAGAACCTCCTTCCCTCAGCCAGGGCATTGAAAATGGGTCGTGGATGGGTATTCCAGCATGACAATGACCCAAAATACACGGCCAAGGCAACAAAGGAGTGGCTCAAGAAGAAGCACATTAAGGTCCTGGAGTGGCCTAGCCAATCTCCAGACCTTAATCCCATAGAAAATCTATGGAGGGAGCTGAAGGTTCGAGTTGCCAAACGTCAGCCTCGAAACCTTAATGACTTGGAGAAGATCTGCAAAGAGGAGTGGGACAAAATCCCTCCTGAGATGTGTGCAAACCTGGTGGCCAACTACAAGAAACGTCTGACCTCTGTGATTGCCAACAAGGGTTTTGCCACCAAGTACTAAGTCATGTTTTGCAGAGGGGTCAAATAATTATTTCCCTCATTAAAAAGCAAATCAATTTATAACATTTTTGACATGCGTTTTTGCGGATTTTTTCTTGTTATTCTGTCTCTCACTGTTCAAATAAACATACCATTAAAATTATAGACTGATCATTTCTTTGTCAGTGGGTAAACGTACAAAATCAGCAGGGGATCAAATACTTTTTTCCCTCACTGTATCATGTAACACATGTATCATGTTACATCATGTTACATGATACATGTATCATGTAACACAAGTGCAACATGCAAGTAACGACGCATAATATTCACGTATTAAATAAAATATCTGACAATGGGGAATGCCACACGTACTCGGCCGATGTCAATCAAACTGTGGCCAAACCGTTGTTTTTGTTTTCAGTTGACAAACAAACCCCATACTTTTCTACATTTTATTTGTATTAATTTTAATTATGAATTGGAATTGCAGACAGATAATAGAGATTTTTAAAAAACTATATTTTTCAAAATGTGTTGCTTTGACCAAATGTAATTCGAAAAGACTGGCCTTGACTGCGTATTAGTTGAAAGCTTTTTCCTTAGAGTGAAAGAATGTCACTCACGTATTTGTCATTAAGTATGTCGTTTGCAGGGTTGATTTACCATTTGAAGTGCCCCCAACAACATTTCTCTTGGTTCTTGCTTTTAACATTGAATCATAAACCTTTTAAAATATTCTGCAAACGCTGAAGAGCATAAACCATTACAAGTATGTGGTGGTACATGGTTACCAAAGAAATAAAAGTGTCCCTACTATTATTGCTGCTCCTCCGGATCGAGAGGAGCCAGGTGGTTCGGGTTCCCAGTAAGGATGCCCCCTGATAGACTCCCCCTGGAACTCTACCGGGCAGCACGTCCCACTGCGCGAAGAACCCGGGGCCGGTGCAGGACACGCTGGCAGGACGATGTCGCTGGCCTGGGAACGCCTGGGAATTCCACGCGAAGAGCTAGTGTCTGCGTATAGTAGTGCATAGTGTAGTGTAGTAGTGCTAGAGTCCATCGCCAGGGAAAGGGAGGTCTGGACCGCCACTACTCAACACGCTGCTGCCGTGAACGAATGGACATTTGTATCATCTGAACTATTGTCGAGTTTTTATTATCCTTTCATTCAATGCAAAGTCCTGTTATTTTCCTGCATAATTTTAAGTATTTCACCTTTTTAAAGCGGTAATTGCACACGTACTACATCTTGATATTGCAAAACATCAAAATACACACGTACAGTATCTCGAATTGATTAGCAGAGGCATAACAATAGTATATAAGGATTATGTGAAAGGATGACGGTTAAATAAATCTATAGCAATCAAGCACTGCCATCGCTTCCAGTCACGTCTGTCACTCTGCCCCACCAACTTCCTAAAGCCTCGTGTATGCAGCGCTCTTTCCTTTCAGCCCACGAATGTACGATGCAATCGCCATCCGTGAAATACTTTTCCACTCGCGCCTTTCACATCCTCACGATATATTGCACTATAGGGCCGTCCATAAATGACGTCACGCACCTGGGGCGGGGGTGAGACATGTGTGACGATGGGGTTTGAGAAATGTGACGTCACATCAAAATGCGCAACTTTAAATAAATATAGACAAACGTTCTACTTAATTAAATAGACTTTTAAATAAATGTTTTCTCCTACAACATCAGAGTGCAGCGCCACATTAAATACGCACTACAATGACAATAGTTTAAAGCGATTTGAAGTATGTGTTTTTTTTGGGGGGGGCAGAGCTTTGTGACGTCATATTTGAGGGGGGGGGGTCTGACTTTTTGTGACGCCGTGTGACGAGGGGGCGGGGTCAAAAATCGTCCAAAATCGCGTGACGTCATTCAGCGTGCAAAGCTTAAGTAGAATCCATATGCTCTAAGATGTACATACCCTGTGTGTCCAGTTTAGTATCACAACCAGGGCAGCATAAAGACGCACGCATTCAACCGAACGCACCTCCATGTGTACCGACTGCACAACCCACTGTCGGTCTTGCAATGCCATGGCACGTGTGCACACACTTGTAAGTGGAGTTTTGCCAAACAGCTCAATATAGGACCACAGAACTTGGGCATACGTTGGTATCGATTCTGGCTGTCTTCGCGCTTACCTGTCTCCTCGTGCCACTGAAATTATTCTCTCCTTGAGAGTGAATGAAAAACCGTGCGCGTTACAATGTTTTAAAGTTTTTCCAATTAATTACAGGGGGAGGAAATTTTGCTTAACCTCCTTTGCATCACGAGCAAATGGCTTGCCCACGGTTCACGGTTACTACCAGTGAACGTCAATGCTTTAATGGGGGGGGGGGGGGGGGGTACTGCATTCGCAAAGATGTAGCGAATGTAATTTGTTCGAGTCGCTGCGCGCCACGGCCTGCTGCACTATGATGCGTCAAGTGACGCGGAGTTGCGTCGCTCGACGCAAACGCAACTGCTCGCAAACTGTTCGCAGACTAATTCCACGGGGGAATGTGAGCGCCACGGGATGGGCAGACGGAGAGGAGAATAGGCTCGTGGGAAGGAGGTAGTAGTAGTTTAGGGAGGACAGGTGGGGTAATCGTGTGAGCATCATTAGCTATGCTTATGATTGACTGTTGATGCTGACGTGACTCGTGATTTCAGTGAGCAGGAGTTTCTAAGCTCCTCTACCCGTATTGACTCGTTTTCATCTCTGGCCTGTCGATCGACGCGGCTTCATCGACGGTGTTTAACTATTGATATTGCACGGCCATTAACAAACAAAAAAAAACTTGGCTTATGTCAGCGGTGTCATTAAGCGCCCTTCATTTATGACATGCTTTTTTTATCAGGGTCTCAGGACTCAAAACTCGCATTACAAATATACTCACGATAAACAAACAGATGAAGCTCTTTCCTCCGTCCAATTCAGCACCTGGCGATATGTCGACATTTAAACAGCATCAAGGACCAGATATGAAACTGACAAAACAAGAATCCTCACGTAATATTAATTGTTGACAGTGTTGCGTGCAACATACAAAATGGACACGACTGTAGTTGGTCAAAAGTTTGCTATTTTCTTTTGTGGATTACCGGTAAACGCTGGACTTGCGAACCAGAGGGACGCAGGTTCGATTCCATCTCCAGGCGCGGCGGTGGAAACAATGGAGCGAGCTGCCAGTATAAATTGGTTCACCAGAGTGGTTCGATCGGCATTTTGACCCACTAATAAACCGCAGGCATCTCGAGTATTGCATTGTGGAACAATACCACGTGATATCGAGAAGCCACCCACTTGAATAAAGAGGAAAGGAAGTGCTCACTTAGCGGGCATTTCACACTATTGATCCGGTCGATTCGTTTTCAGAATATCCTTTTTAGAAATACGAGTGGACGTTGAATCCTTTAGTAATCGATCAAAAAAATCGATAATAACACACGGCTTCAATGACATTCTTTGAGTCCCAATTTCTCATACTTTTTTGTATGTGTTTGTGAGAAGACATAAGCGTACAAAAACAACGGAAAAATAATTTCTCGCCAGCTCATTATTAACAACTCCCAAGTGCACAGATATAACGTTTTGATATATATTCAGCTGAAATCCGCCCTGACCGCCTCCTACCCTGTTCCTACAGCTGTCTGTCTACATTTGCAATTCCTATTCTGACTCTGGTGGAACAGCATGCTTCACATCGCGATAGCCTCGAGTCTTGCCATCTGCCGCGGGGGTGGCTGGTCTCGTCGCATCAGTGTCTGCCCCAACTCAGTTGTGGTCGTTGTTGTTGTTGTTGCTGCTGCCCTGCATGGCCCGAGGCGAGCGGGGGGCGGGGGTTCACGGAGGGGGGGGGGCGCGGTGGTGCTGGATGGTAACGAGGAGCAGCAAACACGTGGAGGAAATACATTCGGACGATGCACGCCAAAAAGCTACGCGCTCTATTTCACAATGTGATTAAACAAAACACGCAACAAAAGTGATAGCTTTGAGCGACGCGTTAACAGCGTGTTCATGATTTGCGTAATAAATTAGGAGCTTTTGCAACACCCGAGTAGAGTATTGTTTGCGCGTGATATTTTTGGATGAGTCGCCACTTGTTGATGCAGGTGACCCTTGTAAGAGACTGTTTCAGTCTCGTTGGCGTCTCACCTCTGGTGAAACTGACTGGCTGATGTAGACACATTGTTCTGAAACGCTATTATTGCTTCTCGTATGCGCCAGGTTTTTTTTAATGTTTGATCTTGTCCATAGATTTGACATTTTAAACTTGCCTCCGTCTCCGCTTCCTCCCATTCGATGTGAGCAGGGGCAAGAGTGAGCAGCTTTGGTAGAAGTGGTGTCTCTGATATAATCTTGTGTAGACGGAGTTCAACATTACCATTGTAAAGTTACCATCATTCAACTCTCGTAAGTACATGCACTATAGTCCCTGCCTAACATTTCCCCATAACCTTGCGCTGTCTATATCCAACACCATTCTTCTGAACTCCAGTTTTCTCTATGAAATTTCTGAGTTTAATTTTGTCCTAAGAACATGGGTCAGACAAACTGTTAAACTGATTAACATAGGGCTGGTGTGGATGAGCTCGTGGGTTCGAGCACGACCCTGACGCCTGCTGTATATTTAAAGTTTGTATGTTCTCCTCATGGTCACGTGGATTTTTCTCCGGGTCCTCCAGTTTTCCCCTTCTACATTTAGAAACATGCGTTTCGAGTATTTGCTATAAATTTCAACGTGATAAGCTACTTCGTTGAGCTATCATTTGTAGCTTCTGAAAAAAAAGAGCTATATAGCTCAGTATAAGAGCTATGTAAGTAAAATAAATAAAAGTTAATATTAGTTTATCACCCCTCTGACTCTTTATGGCACCTTTATATGTTTTCTTGAGCGATTTTAAACCATTTCATTTTCGCACCCACTCCCATTGTCATTGTAGCCGCAGACAACGTTGGCTACAATGGAAAGTTCGCCTTGTGTCCAGTCGTAAAGATTACGGGCAAGACATTTACCCACCCATAGTTGTGCACGTGCATGTTTTTTGGGTGTTGTTAATTCTCGTCTGTAGTAAAACCTTAACGGAGCCAGACTCGAGTAAGCAAGACTTCTGGGGAGGCAAAAAAGGCTACCAGAATAAATTAATAAAGTGAATCGGCGGACAGGAAGTTTAACCTCCTTTCTTCTTAACATGGGCATTTATTAACGGAAAAAATGGCAGGTAAAATGCATATGAAGTCAACAAAATGGTAAGCGCAAAAGATTCAAGCACATTTAATACACCCAAAGTGCAACTTCTTAAATAAAATAAAAATGCAGTAGTAATTAGAGGATTCTCAGCAACCAATGGCTGGATTTTAAAGTGGGTCTAACTACACCGTACACACATGAAACGTAATATTGCGTATTATATTCTTCAGAATTATCGTTACAGAATAAAAGTTATCTTATCTGCAATTATAAAAGGGAAGATGGTAATTGGTTAAATACAATTATTTTTCCGAGTGTTGATGTGTTTTCATCGAGTGTGAAAAATGTTTTTTCTGTGGCTGTGCAACATTAAGATAATAAAGCAAACCACTTGAAATCAACAGCCACGAGATACGCGCTGGCGCCTCTGGTGCAGTAATTACAGAAACTATACAGCTTAAACGTTTTAAACAATCTATAGTTAGTTAAGACATAAACACTGATCCCCAAAAATGCAGGAATGGATGTCATTCAACTCTTGTTCTGTCACGCAAATAGAAATGTCCACAGAATCAAGTGTACCTCCAGATGAGATGCATAGTCGAAGGGTAAAATACACACAGATCTCCATGGGTTTATTGAGGCGATGGCACATCCAGTGCATTATTAAGGCGATATCGTTTCATTAGACCTCCTTTGACAGTACCAAAATGTTATAATAGGGGTTTCCCCTTTTTTCTGGCAACAAAACTGAAACCTTTTTACAAGGATTCATGTCCGCATTAACCACAGTACCTGCAGTCAAAATGCAAACAAAAAACATACTATGATAATATATGCATTGTCCTTGAAACTGATTGGTCCACACCAAGGGACGGCTTTCTTTTGAGCCTCGACCCAATTGGTGCTCGACCAGATGACGCCAAAAGGCATACAGCTCAAAGAAAATGCACTATCAAAGTAATGAGGGCTCGGGGTGAGCATCTACATCATTAGACCTCCTTTGCCAGTACCAAAATGTAATAATAGGGTTTTTCCCCTTTTTTCTGGCAACAAAAATGCGTGTTTTTTGTTTGCGTTTTGACTGCAGGTATTGTGGTTAATGCAGACATGAATCCTTGTAAAAAAGGTTTCAGTTTTGTTGCCGGAAACCCCCTATTATCGCGATATTGTTTGTTAGATTTGGCTGAGTGTACTTTACCAGACGTAGCAACACCTTATCAAAAGTGTCCCACAATCAAGTGTGTCAAAATATACCAATGCAAGATTGTTAACTGCACAGGAAACCGAGGTGAGCTTCATCAAAAGGTGTTATTGTGGCTACATCATCAATCCCAACTCATTGCACGGACGGCATACAGTGAGGATCCTATGGCACGCGGTGTTCCTGCTTTGTGCACTCAGCGGGAACACACAACATAATTTAGCTGCGAGTGATGAGTTAGTTAAAATGGAAAGCATTAATCCAGTCATTAAATTGATCAGTCATGAGAAGTGCTGTGTCAGAGCGTGTCTAGAGACTGTCGATCTTAGTTGGTTTGCTGCGGGAGAATCTTAAGCGTGATTGAAATCATGTTGCACAGGCACGGCCTGAACACTTTCCATTCTTGAATAGAACTCGTCAACATCGACAAAGTGATCACCACGGCCACTGTCGCTGATGCCACCACAGTACGCCCTTGCCACTTACTTCCTGCCAGAGCCGACAATCGATACACGTTCTGTAGCCAACCCCAAGCTATCCTGCTAAATAATCTCACCTTGTTGATGTAGATCTTCCACTTGGCTGCCTGTCCCGATAATATGCCCTCCATCTTAGACGTGCACCCTATCTATCACAATCTCCTCCTGCTGACTACAACTACGGCTATTTAGTTATTTCCACACTTTATTCTTAACATCCAAGCAGCTTGCTCGATCCTGCCGTTTGGAAGCCTTATCATCCTCCACATACACCTCAGCAGCATTCAAAAGTCGGAAGCATATTTGCTAATGGCTTTGTTAAAGTCCATCTCTTTGACCTGCGCCGTAACATCGACTTTGTTCTCAACTCAAACGCCCAACTCTCAACATTACAATTGACCTCGACAGTCTTCCAAGTTGGAAGAGATTTTACTGCGCGACTGGGTAACACATTCCCTCAGAGTCTCACTGTGCGGAATGATCAAGAAGATTGAAGTTTGCTCATGCGAAAAACCAGTGTGGGTTTGTAATAGGAGAGTTTTTAATGATTACATTGTTTTTACTGTCAGGCTACTCATATATATTGCGAATGTGGGAAGATCTTTGCATTAGTTTTGTAGTCTTTTAACCAAACATGATTACGTTTGGAAATGAGAGTTCTGCGAACATTTGGCGTGTTGTGATATTCCAGGTATGACAAGCCAACTGATTAAGAGCTTGTATGATTGTATTAAAAATGTGTTTCATGTCAGGAAAGACATTTGGAAAGGCTTGGGGTAAATTGATAAATGAGATTTTATATGAAGATTACTGAATTGATTGGTGACCCTGAATCATGGCCGTGCATTTGTAGCTGGTGAATCTTCTTGTTCACATTTGACCATTAGGTAGACTTTATCCACGGTGCGAGATTGTGGAATTCGTGAAGTAACAACAAATGTATCTAAAATTATTTACGTTATTTTTTTAACATCACAAACCTTTCGGCACTCTTTCCCGTTCCATCGGTAGAAAAGGATTATAAAGACGTTGCCACGGGTAACCTTGTCAAGTGAGCGGTTATTTCTTTATTTTTACTCGAATGTGAAGTAAAAAAAGTAGAAATTCAATTGTAAAAATAACTTAGTATGCAGTGACAAAAAATCAGTCTAGCCGTTATTCTAAAATATTAACGACAAGCAGATCTGATTATATATTGACTGTAAACTGGATGGTACATTTTAATTTCAGCGCATTGTTATCTAACTGCTAATCACAATAAAATGTTGGTTTCTAAACCATAATTTACGTAACACAATTGCTTTTAATTTTGCAGTTCATGTCATACTTAGTAGTAATATTTGGTCTGGACATCGCGTTCAGCAAAAGGCGTGCAATTTGTAATGTAGCAAGTGATAGTGGCTTTTTGACGCGCCAGCGGTGGCAGATATATTCATCGCTGTCATCGGTTTTCTTGATTATGAACTTCATCCAGATGTGCTTTTAGTTGTTTATGCAACACTGTTCTTTTGTATTATTTGTTACTCACGTTTGTAAGAGTTAATATTTTTTGTTACCTACAAATTGACACGTGACACTGAGTTTCGTCGTTCTCCCCAGCGTTCTCACGCGCAGCAGACCGCGCCTTCTGATTGGGTCCCTTCCACTAACTTGGAGTCTGTGACGTCAGGGGACAGAGGTGGGGGGGGGGGGTGACCCAGGGGAGGGGCCACGTGGGTGGGAGCGCGCTCGGTGGGGGTGGGGGGCAGCGTCTCGTGTGCCCGGCGAGGCGAGGGGGATCTGAGGAGCTCACTCGGGGAGGGGCGTGCGGGTGAGTGGGGGGGGGGGGGCAAGGGTGCACGCACGAGCGGGGGGGGGGGGGTCCCTTGGGGGTTGGCACGCACGAGGGGGGGTGGAGGGGACACCCGGGGTGGGGGGGGGGGGTGTTAGGGTGGGGGTTGTAGCTCAGCGATGGCTACTTAAGCTCGTTAAAAATTAAGGGCTCATGACCATGTTGAAATTTGACATGTGGTTGTTTACATTTAAAAAAATCGCATATTTTGTTTTCCACAAATAGCAAGCGCAGATCTTCTTGTATGATAAACTAATGTTGGCAAACTATTCCAGACAACATTGAACATTTGGTGTACGGTGCTGTGGGTTGTAACATGACAATATTTTCAGGGAGGATCCAACCGACTTGTCAGCTATTGCTTTGGCCCGTGCATTCAACTTTGACACTTTCAGGTGGTCTCTGACCGCGCCACGCGTTTATTTCAACAAGTCATGCGCTCGTTCTATGCAATGGCTTTTCTCTGACTCTTCAGCATATATGTACCAGATGACTGTCATTTGTATTTTCCCATTGCACAGCCAATGTCAGTCAATAGATTCCCAGCTCCCCAGCAACAACCCTGTAATTGGCTGAAACTTCAGCCACAAAGTCCGATTGCTTGTTGCAGGATTTTGGAATTGAAACCGATGTTGCTCCCTTCCATTCCCTGCCTCCAGAGTGTGCAACTTGGGAATGCGCTAGGAGATCTGAGTATAAGTGACACACACCAACACCTCCGATGCGATGTCACGTTCACCGTGGTCGACACAATCTCCTCCGATTACCACGGTCGGCTACGTACGGCGCGAAAGAAGTTCAACATCACACACACACACGCGCGCGCGCGAGCGAGCAGTGCGCTACGACGGAGTGGGGAATTTTGGTGTTGAAATGCAGCACGAGGGTTGTGACGGATTTGAAGTCATGAAGTAGGCCGCTTGGTTCCCGAACGGAGGTGGAACGGTGGCGCGCACTTGCGTCGCAGTGGTTTGAGGCTAGCCGTCCGTTAGTTACCCTCAGAATGAATGGCTGTGAGGGTCAAGTGCGTGATTGGAAAGGTTGGCGAGGTCTAGCTGAGAGACATTTCCTTTGTTGTGGCGTCTTCTCGTGGAATGAAAACGTTTTTGTTGTTGTTGTTGTTGACGCGTTTGCCAAAAGAGAGCTTGACACTGGGTGGGGCGTGAGAGGGTGAGGCCTGGGAATGTTTAATGGATGTTGGTCCAACAATGCGGCGTTAGAACACAGCCACCTTTGGGTAAGCCCTGTTCGTGGACTCATTAAGTGTTGTTGCATTGGGTTTGCATTTGTAGCGAGCTGTCTTGTGGTTAGTGTCAGGCAGGTCACGTAGAGACCTCTCAATGTATGGGTTATTTTTGATGGCTTTATTGATATCCTAAGTTGCTTTGGAGAAAAAGAGACATTAAGACTGACATTTCCTCATTAGCAGGATTTGTGTACTTCACTTGAGCACAGGCATGTAGACGTTTAATGTTCTCCTGGATTTGCCCTGAGGCTTATTTTATATATATAGTTTAACAAACAGGTCAATTTAAGTGTTCTACCATGGAAACAGAAAGAGATCCGAATTTTGCTAATGTTTTGGTTGGATAGTTGAATAACTGTATGTTTTCCAGATGCTTAGGCCTTAGGCCTGACTTGTGCAATTGCAGCAACACTTACAAGTATCTCACAATGGGACTTCCAAAAATGTGTTTGATGGAATTGATGACATTGCAACACTACCTTTATGAACATTACACTATATTCGCAGATCAGCTGCAAGATTACATCACAATTAATATCAAACCAAAACTCCAGATGTATCTAATAGGGGTGTTTCTCATAAATATTCTGTTAAGATTTTTATATACCAGTTTTCACTGAAGTTCTATTGGATATTTTCAACGAGTGGACCTATTTAAATGCATTCCCAGGAGCATTAAACACTGTCTTGTGCATGAACAAGATGTTAAAAAAGCAAACACTACTTTATGGAAGTCCAGTGGTTAATAATGTCCCCACTTCAGGACTTAGTGCCAAAGGCTTGGGATTAGCGTAATCGTTCGACTGGTTCAAGCATTGATGAAAACTCTGTGGAAATGTCAGGCTGCGGTGGTGATGTTTACCGTTCCACCACCCAAAGTGAGAAAATTTCTCTAAAGGGAACAATCAAAGAATGGCCGAGATGCTGCAAATAGAGAGTTGGACAGCTGAAGACAAATAAAATACATGAAGCGTTTTCACGATCCCAATAACCCTGCCCTGGTACCACGACGGTGGCACAAAGCCCAGGGGTAACACTGGCCGGAGTAACACTGGCCGGAGTAACACTGGCCGGAGTAACACTGGCCGGAGTAACACTGGCCGGAGTGGACACTGGCCGGAGTAACACTGGCCGGAGTAACACTGGCCAGAGTAACACTGACCGGAGTAAACACTGGCCGGAGTGGACACTGGCCGGAGTGGACACTGGCCGGAGTAACACTGGCCAGAGTAACACTGGCCGGAGTAACACTGGCCGGAGTAACACTGGCCGGAGTAACACTGGCCGGAGTGGACACTGGCCGGAGTAACACTGGCCGGAGTAACACTGGCCAGAGTAACACTGACCGGAGTAAACACTGGCCGGAGTGGACACTGGCCGGAGTGGACACTGGCCGGAGTAACACTGGCCGGAGTAACACTGGCCGGAGTAACACTGGCCGGAGTAACACTGGCTGGAGTGGACTCTGGCCGGAGTGGACACTGGCCGGAGTAACACTGGCCGGAGTAACACTGGCCGGAGTAACACTGGCCGGAGTAACACTGGCTGGAGTGGACTCTGGCCGGAGTGGACACTGGCCGGAGTAACACTGGCCGGAGTGGACACTGGCCGGAGTAACACTGGCTGGAGTGGACAAGTCCAAACTAACTAGAGTCCAAGAACCAACGTATTTCCTCACTGGCATGTGTAATGAGGAGGACATTCCACATTATTATGGCAGGAGTTAGTTAATCTTACCGGGCAGATAATGGGCTGGGGTTGACCGCAATACCCCGAAAAGTTATTTAAAGGGCTCAAGTGTATGTTGGAAAAGGAGGAAATGAATAAAACTGTAGGGATGGACACGAACTATGCGTGGAACTAGAAAGAATAATAAATATTGAGGTGAGATAAGGAATGAGGAAGAGGAGACGTCATTTGGTTCAACTCGATGACCAGAAGTCAACGATAATGCCGGTGTCACAAATGTAGTTGAACCATAAATGGCATTCTACCTTTGCCTCAGCGGGAAAACCAGTTGTGGTACAAGAGATCAGCTGGCGTATTACAACGGGTGCGGCATTATTATTGATTTTAAAACATGCCTGTGAAAACACCGCGAAAACACGTTCAGTATCACTAATAACAGCAACAACAACCATCGCGACAGAAGTGATTCAGGATATCGTAAGATAACGTACATAAACTTTGACGGTGTGTTTTCATGAATTTTTTTTATTTTAAAGAACAGAAGGAGGAAACATCAGCATACCTGGTAAATGCTTTACAAATAACCGAGAAAGTAAAACATTACGATTAAGGTTGCATACCACATGAACGAAAATATCACTGCCTGATGAAATCAGGAGCTAAGACAGCTTATCCAAGAGAGAGAAGTTGCCCATTGTCCAACACCACTGAGTCTCTAGGTCACCGCACGCCACGTGTTGCAATACACGATGACGGCAATTAATAAACATTAACGTCATAATGATAACAACTACTTCCAAATGTACATAGTTACGGGTATTAACAGCAAATGTGGTGCCCACCTCATCTTCGTTAGAGGTCCCGGTCTTACGAGATTCTTTGCAAGACCCTGGCATCATAGCGAGAATTTCCGTTTGCGCCTAAGCACGATCGGACACCACACCTCGTTCTCCCGAGCGAACAAATGCGAGAAAGATGAGTGGCCCCCTCTTATGCCTCCCTTCCAGGGCCGGTGAGAGGAGGGATGCTGGGGGTGAGCCCTGCGTCACCAAATGCTCCCTTTGACACCACCCAAGTTCACTCTCCTTAGCGGCATACATTATTATTGTGGTGACCTCCCCACACACACACAACAGCTCTGCTGCCTCCCTCACTCCCTCCCCGGCCGTCTGAGAGGAGCTGGATGGAGTCAGCAGCCTGCTGCCTTTCGAGTCATGGCTGAAGAAACCTAGCATGGAGTGTAGTTGTTAACAGGTGAAAAAGTATGGGGGATCGGACGTGGCGGAGGGAGCTTGAGTCAGGGACATGCCCTTGGGTAGAGAATGCAGGATGAGAATAAGAGAACCCTTAAATAACAATGTACCTTGTGGCTGCAACATCAGCGGTGGCTGCAGGTGGCAGAGAGATGAACACGAGGACAATATTATCTTATTGAATCCCGTAACGATATATTTTGTGCAGTATTTGTTGTTGTTGTTATCTCTCCTGCAACGGAGTTGCCCTTCTCAAATCTTGTTTGATTTATCTTGTTGTATGTCGTCTTGTTTTTTTTTTCTCTCTCTCTCTCTCTCTCTAATTTTGGTGACCCAGATCACGATTGCAAATGAGAAGATTCTGGTCTCTTGAGTTCTCACCTGGTTAAACAAAATAAAGCAAGCTAAACATCCGCATGATCCATCATCATTATCATCATCCTTATTCATCCATTCTAATCATCATCATCATCATCTGCCTCTGTCATCCATCAGCGTCGTCTTCATCGTCCATCCTCGCATCCATCATCGTTATCCCCTGTAGGCGGTGCCCTGTTGACACCCGACCTCCAACGACGACCCCAACAGTCTTCCCGCACACGTAGATAGTCGATACTCCACAGCGTCCTCATGATCGCGGACCTCGGAGTGGTCCCGCCGTTGCCAATCACTCTGAGCAGCTTGCGTGGCAACAATGACTGGCGATGGCAGAGGCGATGATGACCCACCATCTTCTTGTCATCATCATACACTTCGTCGACAGCAGTGACTGGCAACAAAAGGATGGTGCTACGGCTCTTTTTAATGTGTCCATTTCCCAACGTAAGCCAATTGTGCTATCTGCGTTGTGTCTTGAGATGGAGAATCCATTTGGAAATCCCTTAGAGCAGTGCACTCTGAGAGTCAGAGAATGGCTGCAGAAGACATTTATTATTAGACTTCTGGAAACAACCCCAATCGTGGTCTTTTTACCCTTGACAGAGCAGGGGTTGTGCTTCCCCCATACACTCTGTTATGAGATTGCTGTAAAGGCAAAACCACATTGTATGTGATGGGGTTTTTTTTCGCTTGCATTGGTAGCTAGGCTGAGACCATTAACTCACTGCACCTGAGAAACTGGATTAATCACAATAAGGCTGACTGAGTTGATTATCATTGTCAACTTCATCACTAAATCTTGACTTAAAGCTTTCGTGAGTGCAGGAATTCATATTCTTTGGGTCTGTCGGTAAAGTCGCGTCGATAGGTTCGAAGAAAATACAGAAACGACGACGTTTCGATCACAACACAAGCGATCGTCATCAGGAGGCAAAAACGATGGGGAAAGCTGCTGAAGCAGGCTGTTTTAAAGGTTTAAAATGGGCGTAGCCCAAGGGTCATAAACGAAGTGGGCGGGGCTAGTTATGTTAATGTGAGAAATTAGCATGTCAATTCTTGACTTAAAGCTTTCGTGACTGCAGGAATTAATAATTTCGCTGTAATTAGGCGGAGAGAAAACGCTCTCCGCCTGATGACGAGCGCTTGTGTTGCGATCGAAACGTCGTAGTTTATTTATTTATTTGATTTTTTATTCAATTTGAACCTATCTATGTGACTTTGCCGAAAGACCCAAAGAATATGAACTTCATCATCCACTGTCATCATCATCAGCTTTACCATCATCGGCAGCAGCAGATCTGAATTAGGAGTGATTTGGTAATTCCTATTAAAAGCTCCCATGAAGAAAATGTTCGCAAATTATCCAAAACGTCTGCAGTGCAAGCCTATCTAAATCCAGTTTGATAAATTCAAAAGTGCACATTTAATTTGAATACATTTCACACTTTTTTCTCAGCTTGAAAATCCCCCATCATTATATGCACGTGATCATAAAGTGATGTGTTGCAATTTCATTCCAGACGATGAACACTTATACGGCATTTATTAAAATCCGTTTGTAACGTAAAGTGAACAGCGTGCCATTGGATGCATGAATCTGCAAAATGGCATTTCTGTAGACAAATGCCAGGATTGCAATAATGAGAAACAAGGTTGGATTTGAAAGCAGGTTCCATCATTGCGAGGTTCAAAGCTCTGTGAGTCACGGTGCTCACGAGTGTTTGTGGTGGTTGGGAGGTTATTCGACTTATCAACGCGCTGCGGTTACAATGAATACATTTCTGCGTGTTGTGTATTCCCTGCAATCCAGTAGCACGCCCACAGATACATTTAGATCAATGATGTGTTATGGATGGGGCTAAACTTGTACATTTCCACAGTGGGAATAATGATGGTGTCTCCCATTGCAAGGCACAATCCTTTACAATTCGAGACAATTAATTTGAATCCTGCGTGATTTATTTAGGGTTGTGTGAATTCAATTGGGCAGAGTAGTGGTTCAGTGGCGAACACACCGTGCTATGAACCCCGCAACCTCAGTTAAATTACCGGCTGTAGCTTCATTAGTGGCGAGTCATTTCTGAATCAGTTCCCGGGCCCGCCCTCACTAGCCCACACTGACTAGATTGGTGAAGTATGGTCAAACAACCGCTATGACCGACAATGGCGCGTGGAGCTATTCATCCAGGGGCTGTGAATTAACAAGGGACCGTACATTTAAACGTAAGCTGTATCAAGTAATTAAAACGATGCGTGTGTCCGTTCAAAGCGATGTTTTTCTGACTTTGTTGAATGCACTTTCAAATTAGTAACCAAGTCGATTTCAAATGGATGGACTGATTTGGATTCAATCGCAAGTTATTCAAATCTGTATTCTTTGGGTCTTTCGGTAAAGTCACGTAGATAGGTTCAAAGAAAATAACAAAAAATATTTTTAAAAAACTACGACGTTTCACAAGCGCTTGTGTTGCGATCGAAACGTCGTCGTTTTTTTTATTTTCCGCGAACCTATCTACGTGACTTTACCGAAAGACCCAAAGAATATAAATTCCTGCAAGTCACGAAAGCTTTAAGTCAAGGTTTAGTCAAATCAGGTTCTGCAGTTTTATCTCGAGCACCGTACGATCTGGTCAAACCTGGTGTAATTCAAACACTCCGTGAATGTTGAATAAAAAAATCGCAGTTAATTCAAAAAGGTAATTATCCAAAAAGCAGAAAAGTTATTCAAATCATATGCACACTTTTTTTGTAATTCGGTAATTTGGTTTTTAATTCATTGCATGGTATTTGACTCGTGGGCACACTGGTTATGGGGTATTTTTTAAAAATATATTGATACCCCTCCACAATCCCTCTGATTTGCAAAAAAATATATAGAGAGACGGAACTATAGGTGAAGAAAATTTTCCAAATAATTTATACAATTTTTTTTTACGATGTCAAATATGCTCAACGCGTCATGCTTACGATCGAGCGCTTGTGCGGCAACGGCAGGATGGACGTGGCCACGCAGGGAGACGTGGGCGATCCGATGGGGAGGGAGAACGCGAGACGGACACCAACGACGGGGATCAAAGGGGGTACGCTGCCGATGAGACGGCGGCAGCAGCGGCAGAGTACAAAAGAGGAGAAAGCAACAGGAACGAGAGCACAAAATTTGAAGCGGGGCACAAAGCAAGGTACTATAAAGAAGAAAAAAAGACGCAAAAGTTAAAAAAGAAAGGGGCACGCAGCGCACACGATAGAGATTAAACACGAGACAGATGAGGCGGCGTGAAAGGGAAAACGGCGCAAGTGCAAAGCGTAAAAAAGGTCCGAAACAAGACAGAAAATACAGCGCAGATGACAAAAAATGTATGTCTGATTCAAGAATAGAATCTGTACCTCTAATCGGATACGATGCATCGAATTGCCAGCTGATGGAATCCTTCCTCATTTACGATTGATCCTTTGTGTCCTCCACCCGACACAACCAATTAATTAAATTTATCACGTGACGAACAAACATGCCGATGTTACTACTGCGTCAGCACACGACCGGCTTGTTGGAGAGGAATCTCGCGACATTTATCAATCGTGAGTCAATTATCGGTCGCGAAAGCTCACGTGTGGAATCGTTCCTTTTTTTCCCGGTGGATAATATCAATTTAGAACCCAAATTCCATCTCACTCGCGAACTCCTGCAAGTAAGATGATATAGGTGGGTGTTTGTTAGGTCCCCTGTGTGTCCACAGCATCTCATCTCTGGGGACTGTTGGCAGACCTCCGGCTTACGGAGAGGCCCTGTGGACATCAGGAAGAGTTAGGCATCGCCCGTGTCTCTCGTCTCTCTCTTATCTGCAAAATTTCAGATAATCTAAAGGCCCTAACCCGTGGGTCATAGACATTGCAGACAAAAAGGGCCACGGGTAAACGGAGTTGCACAGTAATGTACGCGAGTTTCGGTTGATGACATTTTAGATGCCACGAAGGGCAATTGTTGAACTAAACCTGGTGAATATGGATCTTAAAACAATTGTGCCGCTTATTTTGTGAGACGAGGGCATGCTTCACTTCCGACATTGTTGTTCGACAAATGAACCTTATGGCGGGACCTCGGGGTCCCGAATAAACGGAAGTAAAAAAAAAATCGTCATTTATTTATTCTCGGCGACTCCGTCGCACCGCGCAAATAAACGCCGCGACCCACCTGGCGCGGATCGTTCTGTTGTCGTGCCGCCCAAGCGCAGCAGCAGCAGCGAGGACGAATGCGCAGAAGAGCTGAACAAGCGAATGCACTCCATGCTCGGGTATGGGCAGGATCGTAACAAGTCTCATCCAAAGCTGCTCAAACTGCCTACACGACTGAAGTCCTTTATTTTGTTATAACGGTATGCATAATACAGTGAAACTGCTCTCTTATCTTCATTATTATTTGTGACCTCCCAATGTCTGCAGCCAGGATCAATCGATGACAATCTTATTACCTGCAGATATTTAACAGATGAGATGCGTTGCACCGTGAATTCCTCCTGTTTGATAATACTTCTCTTGTCCGCATGCATCTGTGCAGATAGGTTTTTTTGTGGTTAAGCCATAGTCCCCACATACCGCTCGTGTCAATGCGGATAAGAGGAGCGGCGACCCACTACTCTGTAGAGTAACATTGGTATAAACGCTTGTTACAATATGAACAGCGCATTGAAAACGCGTACTATTTTACGTACTGTTTACAAGGCGTGTTTACAAATCCCAAATGAGAAACACGATGATTGACAGAAGGGTGTAAATTATTTTCTCTAGTGTATTTAAATAGAGGTACTGCAGGTAAATCGTTTTCAGCTTTAAAGGCATTGCTTAACAAGACAACACTTAAATTTTGATTGAAAGCTTTCGTGACTGCAGGGATCATATTCTTGGTTCTTTCGGTAAAGTCACGTAGAAGGGAAACAATAAAATAATAAAAATATAAAACAATAAAATTATCACGACGTTTCGACTGCAACACAATCAATAATCATCAGGTGTGAAAACCACAGCAAGAAAATTTGAGAAAAGTGGCGGGTTTTTTTCACGTTAGCACCACGGAGAGCGATTTTGGCAGTTATTCAGATGGACGAGTCCATCTATGTTCGGAAAAGAGGAGGGGGGAGACGAAAAATAATGGATGCGGTCTGAAAGCCACCGTAAGCGTGAACAATCAATTAAGACCCGAAATGGTTTATCAAATCCTTCCAATGATTGCTAAGCCAGAATCCATCTTCTCGGTTGAAATTGTCTCTGTGTTTGTATAAAACACATTGGTGAAAAAGAGCAATGTTTTTGATTGCATTATACCTATCACCCAGGAATGTCCTTAGCGCTAGTGACGTCACTCCACGTCGACCAGCCCCCCTCATTAATATTCATGAGCAGGTGACGTCCTCCAAATGGACACCCCCCCCATTATTATTACCTACCATAATGAGCCAAGAATGTCTGTGTGCAACGCACGTGACGTCAATCCACAACGACCAGCCCCCCTCATTAATAATCATGAACAGATTTTGATTTAAAGCTTTCGTGACTGCAGTAATTCATATTCTTAGTTTTTTCGGTAAAGTCACGTTGACTTTACCGAAAAAACTAAGAATAATCATGAACAGGTTACGTCTTCCACATGGGCCCCCCCCTCATTAATAATCATGAGGAGGTGACGTAACTCCACATCGAACAGCCCCCCTCATTAATAATCATGAGCAGGTAACATCACTCCACATAGAGCAACCTCCCCCCTCATTAATAATCATGAGTTGACGTCCTCCCAATGGACACCCTCCCCCCCCCCAATATTTAGCGGGTGACGTCACTCCACATGGGGGGGGGGCGAGGCGCCTCCTCCCCCCTCCTCGGCGTCAACTGACAACCCTCACTACAAAGGCAGAACCCTCACGGCATCACGTGATCTCCGTAACGCTGTTGAGACATCAAAGTAAAAAAGACGTCATGATGAACAAGGGATTATAACCTTTAAATGAAATAGGTCTGTAACCGCGGCCTTACAAATTGCACACGAATTGATGCAATTAATATATCACTTCGCCGGCTGAGTTTTGCTTGCAAGTTTCAGATTTACTGTAATACACCCGTCCTTGGACGGGCAAAAGGCTAGTAATATAATATTTATGCGAGAGCCGGGGGCTTATGGGACCCCGGGGTCCCGCCATAAGGTTCAAATGTTGAACGAGTGAAGGATTTCGTTTGAGAATACTCAGAACATCAGCAGACGGATACTGGTACATACTCATGGCTATATTTATATCAGTCTGAAATTGATGCGCGACAGCTAAGTATGTTTGAAGTGATCGCATAATTTGAAACACGACTGGCGTGCATCAATTCTTCTCGTAATAGTTGTTTTTTTATCAATGGAAAAAATACTGAGGGGGTTCCTTTATTTTAATCAAAATGATGAGCGGTTGGGGGGGGGGTCTTAGGAGAAAACCTCTACACAACGTGTCGTGTTGCAGCGTATTGTTAGGGTCATTCATGACTCGAGACATTCTTGTCAACATTTCCCTGATAGGTGAGATCATTGGTGAGCTAATCGTGGCGAGTGAGACGAGCGGTGAATGCGTTCTTAGCTTCGTCGGTGACTTGTGGCCAACGCTTCTGTCCGACTCCAGCAAATGTAATGCAGATCACGTGACACATTCTGCGGTGGAGGCTGCATCCAGTGTAGATTTAACCCCTGCATCATATTACATCGGGTATATGTGTCTGTAATGTATTGTTTTATATATATATTTTGGGGGATGGGTGGGATAGAATTGAATGAGTACATTTTTTTTTCTGTTTTATATCTGTACTTTATTTAACGCAATTTGTGTCACTAATATTTGTTTATGACTTTTGTTGCGGTAACGTTTTGGCCAAACCGCTCCAAAACTCAAACTGAACAGAAGCTTTGAAAATATAACGTCAATACGTACAGTAAGGATGTGAATCGTTCTTCTGAAATATAATACGCAGTCGGTATTTACACGCGCACCTTGTTCCATCTCAAAGTGGGTAAACATTTTACTCTCTATCAAAAAGCGTCCCACGAACGTTGCCTCGGTGTGCGGTAGTGGTGGGGCAGTGTTCATCTCCGTCGGCAGTTGTGAGCCACTGGGGGACAGCTCTCACGTTCCTGTGGTGGGCAGCAGTCTCCCCACATCGTGGTACTATGCTGGCTTTATCGACCCCAAAGTGATGATGAGTCAGGTTTGGCGGTTTTAATGGTTGGGTTGAATGCATCATCGTGATCAAAGCTGCAGTAAGTGCAACAGCTGTTTATACTGTAAACATATGCAATGAACAAAACGTGAAGAGGGAAAATAGCCAATTTCAACGTATTCAACTTTCGACTATGATTCTACTACTCGCAATACATGCGGTGAATTGTGCTCACATTAATCGATTCAGTATGCTTATCTTACGCAACTATTTAAGTGTAATGGAGTGAACAAAACTGCACGAATGAGACAAAACGGAAGCAAAATTAGTAATAAGACAATGACATTGTTTTATGTACACATACGAGGAATCGATCTCAATATTCTCCCTGTTAGCCAACAGTCTTTGTCGGCATCACCGGAGTTACAATTTCCCTGACGCTGGGCCAGTGTTCTCTTCATTACAAGGCCCCGCGGGGGCCAGTGGCGGCCCCCCAACAATACACAAATCGTGTAAACACCCCCCATCATTTTTTTTAGATGGACTCGTCCGTCTGAACAACCTCTAGTCGCTGCCCGTGGTGCTAACGTTAAGAAAAAAACCCGCCACTTTTTTCAAAAAATGTCTTGCTGTGGTTTTCACACCTGATGATGATTGCTTGTGTTGCAATCGAAACGTTGTTAGAATTTTATTGTATTATTTTATTATTTCCCTTCTACGTGACTTTACCGAAAGAACCAAGAATATAACCCCCCCCCATTCATGATCGTCATCAACGTGCTGCTGTCAAACCCGACAATAGTTTCAAATGTTTGGGGGGCCCTTCTCACACTGATGATGTCTTATTGGCCAAAGTGCCCCCCCCTCTCTCTCTCTGATAAATGAGTGAAGAACACTGGGCGTTGGCAGGGGTTCATGAGCACAGCTAACTAAAACAGCCAACAGATTCGTCAATAACACTGCCTTAAACATAAAAATGTGTATTATAATAGGTGACGTTTTAAGCAATGGCTCTCATGCACAGCCAATCGCGCCCTTCTCTCACTCTCTGTGCTGTGAAGAAGGACCAATGCCAAATCATCACCTATTATATACCTTTTAAGGCAGTATTATTGACGAATGTGTTGAAATTCCCATACAACTCTGTCACAGCAGTGCCTTTTCCCGTCCCAGCAGTGCCTTTTCCCGTCCCGTATATTTTATATATATTGCATAAGCTGCAATCGGTATCATAACTCATAACCAAATCCATAAAATAATGGAAAAAATAGTAAAACAATGAGGTTATAATCTGTATATCCTGAAGAGATTACCGTTGTCATTAATTATATTGATCCAGTTATCCACAATTTCCCACAAGTAAGTCGTAGGCTACCTGTGTTCAGCTGGGCCTACTTGGAGAGTAAGAATCGCTCGTGGACGAACGTGAGTTGTAAACTCACGCCCAGCCTCGTCGTGGATTAGACGATGTTAAGCAACAGGGATAGAGCAGCTATCGCTTCCTGTTATGTATGCCTCGTTTGCAGATAAGCACTTCCATGCCATGTATTGTGCGAAGACTTGGATAACAGGAGTTGAGATTAGGACTATGGAGAGTTATTTTTCTATGAAAACCAATTCTCAAGGTTGTTTTCAGGCCATAAGCAATATGCTCGATGCACTGCTGGTCACGGGCGAATTTTTTTGTCAACTTGGTTATTTTAATATTTGGTGATGAATTAGGGACTGGTTTAGCGTTGTTATTAGGATCCTGGCATGCTAAATGCCATTTTTGTTGTTGTTGCTGTGAGGATGTATGCATACAGTAAGCATTTTTGTGACATTTCGAGTAGTATGTGTGTCGCAGCCGACTGTTGGTATGATATAAATTGTGACCAAACGGGCCAGGCATGTATTCAAGTGTGGTGTGTGACCAGTTAACGAGATAATAAAAATGCTGTTACATTTAGCGACCGGTGTAGTGGCCACCACCACCCTACTCTGAACAGCCTCGGGAGGGATGAGGAAGGAAGGGAATTGTGGGAGATGGGGTAGACATGGTCGAGGGAAGGTGGGAAGCCGGGATGATGATGATGGTGGCGGGGGGGGGGATGTAGGGGGAGGGTGTAGCAAGCACTGCGTGCACATGGGAATGAGTTTGACAGACATGCGGAAATACATGCGCGTGTGTGCATTGGTTCGTACACGTGAGGTGTGTATTGCAGCCTTGTGTGTGTGCGTGTACCGTGTTAACACGTGCATGTTGAGCATGTAAACGGCACTGCCGTACCGGTCTTCATGAGTGCCAACAGCACTTGTACCAACAGCACGTTCAGGCTATATGGGGGATCGTTGTAATTTTGTCTTTGTTATGCATTATATGTACGTGTATGAAAGTAAATATTTGTGTTACAGAATATATGTCATATGTGTGATATTGTATATGTTAGAAAATAACATTGTATTAAACAGCACAGTACTACTCTATATTGTAAATTAGGTGTATGGGAATGCTGTACATATGTCCGTATTATATGTACCAAATTATCTATATTGTATTTTTACCTGTTTTATAAGAGCAGTGTGTATATACAGTATGTGTATATATGGACCACAAGTATATAAATATTATATTTTAATTGAACTGTATTGTATTTACTCCTTTAAAAAAATGTGAGATCCTAAATTTTGTATTTGTTCTTTTTTTAAAAATCAATGAGTAGCGTGCGTGTTGATAAAATATAAATACACGATACATAATGCATACCCTTGAAAACTAAAATAACTGAGTACTACATTTAAACTGACATTTGTTCATCTTAAGAGGGCGTATTAATACGAATGTGTTCTTGCACCAGTAATATCAAAATGATTACATCAATGCACTTGTGTGCTGTATGCTTAGCGAATATGCAAAGGCAATGAATCAGGGGGTGGTGGTTGTGGTTCGAGTTCAAATCATGAGCAGGAGGTCACACCAGCCCCATTTTCTCCGGGGTTGATAGAACCATGCGAGCGACATTGGATGTCCCATGGGAAGACCGGCACCCGTGTAAGAATGTGGAGTTTCCAGTTTTGGCTCAGGCCAAACCAATGGAGGCGGCCACTTCTCAGTGCTCCCGTCAGCACGGGGGACACGTGAAATGTTCCTGAAGCTTTAGTCAATGGAATTCTGAGATATTTTGTGGTTCTGAGAAAATTATTCCAGGCGACATGTAAGAGAGAAAGGTGCAGGGTGCTAATGAATCCTGCTTTAACGACTGAATGCATAGATAAATAATGTGGGTACATCTTCTCGTGTCCTACAACCGCAGTCATATGTGAATGCAGTGTCGGGCACGTGATGATATGGACAGCAGTGGATAGACCTTGGCTTACGGTCTATCCACTGGCCAGGTCCTAGACGTTACACAGCTCTGCCCCCTCCAGGATCCGAGGGGGAGAGAGAGAGAGCGATGGATGTTTCACGGTCTGCGTCTCACCGCAGCCACGTGTGTCAGTGACAGCGAGGACTCGAGGTGATTGATGTTCCCTTTCTCAGAAGGACCTTCTCTTCCACGCGAGCCACTCATTTTCAGCGATTTCAAATTAATACTCACAAGTTATTTATTATTAAGACCACTACTACAGTACTCCGATAGCAGTCCAGTTTAAAAAACACCTGCAAAAAATGGTCACGTATGAATTATATCGCCCATTTTAAAATATATATTTTAACTTAACAATACGGTACAATAACAATCAATCAACGACTCGCATATAATGTAGCCTGATATTAAAAAAACCTAATTAACAATACCTATACTGTACTGTGTGTACTGTGTGTCTGTAACAGCAGCCGACCTTAGGTCGAGAGATAACGAGATAATGTAAAGCGAGAGGAGACGGTGACGTGGGATACATATTATATTATAAGCGAAAGAAGCCGCGACGGAGATGCTGTGGGTAGGCGCACAATGTGGACGCGCGCCATGCTTACAACAGCAGCCGACTTCAGGTCGAGAGATAATGTAAAGCAGGAGGCGACGTGGAATATTATCTGTATTATAAGCTCATGCAGAGGCGAGGAATGTAGACGAACGCCGGCTGCTGCTGCTGCTGCTACTGCTGCAGCAGCAGCAGCGATCGATAACCCCCGGGTCAGACAGAGAGACAGAGAGAGAGAGAGTTGTGTGAATTGGTTTGGGGAGCAGAAATCAATAGCATCTCCTCACCGTCGGGCATGCGAAATGTTCTTCTCTGGCGGCGGGAAGGGGACTGCTTTGATTGCGAGGATGTATGGACAAAACATTATATACAATGCACGGTTTTTACTGCCTTTTAGCCCAGCCTCAGCCGGCTATCAAAATCGCTCAGATACAAATGTGGCGTCGTCATAATTTGGACGGGCTACGGTGTTCCATAATGAGGCTTTGCTCTCTTTTTTTACTTACTTGCTTGTCAGTGCTCTGAAAGCTCATATGCATTTGAAGCTTAATTTTGTCTAATTTAATTGTATATGGGCTTCACAAGTATTAAAAAAGCGCTATAATTGCATAACCACCCTAAATGCTCTGCACAGTCATAATTGCCAAAGTGATGTCCAACTTTAAAAGCGCGGTGAGCCTCGACTTCCTCGCTATATTTCAACGTGGTAAATACAATCCGTCCTAAAATCATAAAAAAAACGTGTTTCAGTGTCACATGTATTAAAGACGATTTGTTGTTGTTGTACGTAGAAGTCACGTTTACATTCCGAAGCGGTGTAATGAGCCCGCGCGGCCTTTCGAGGGGATCTCGTGCTCGTGAGAGTGGCGTCTTATCTGCATCTTAATGTTGGCTTTCTGGCCCAAATCATAAGTCGTTTTTTTGTCTATTGTTGTTGTCCGTGTGTCACGGCTGTTTTCACCTAATGCGCTTTGTGTGGGATGGATGGGACGCGTCCACAAGTGCACGATGTTATGCTGCTGTTGCGCACCCAACAACAACGCCACAAAATCTGCACAACCAATTAATTACACCCACGCACGCGCACGCACGGGAGGATATTATGAAGCGTGAAAGCCCTTCCCTGCTAACAAGGCCCTTGCACCCCCCCCCCCCCTCGATTAGACACCAACAAGGACCGCAAGATAGACTCTCCTCCTCCCCCAGACGAGCCCCACGTGTTACAGCTACACGCACTGCATGGCAATGGCTCGCTTGAGTGGAGAAAGCGATAGCCTACCGATGGAGTACGGGCGAGGGAAACCTTGAGAGGCGCCTGTTTGCTATTTGGAAGGTGCCTTTGGTCACCGTAATGATCCTGCGTTCGAACGTCTTGGCGGCACACTGATGGTGCACGGTATAAATTAAAGCAAACATTCGCTCGAGAATTATTTACTTCGCCGCGATTCGCAAACCCCCAGTCAGAATATCTTGCGAGGTGGTGGCGTTGCGTCAACATCAGTTCTCGTGATGTCGAAGCAGTCGGAAGATGAATAGTGAGTTAAAATTTTGATTTTAGACTGTGTTATGGTGCACCGGCGCACTGCCAATACCTCGATTTCCAGCTCATCCAGATTCACAAATACTGGCGGCTACCTCGACCGGTTTGCCGCGATGAGGATAACCTCGACCCTGTTATCTCAGAGTCCTCTCAGACTTGTCAGCGGGTGTTCAGTGCCCCCGGAAATCTTTCTTGCTTAGTTCCCCGGTCTCTGGTAGCTCATTTAATGGGTGGTGCGCTCTCCAGGTACCTGGAGGCTACGGCCCCATGCTCGGTCTGGTGTGACACTGGGGCAATCAGGGGTAGTGTTCTGGAGAGGGGGCTGCCCTCTGCTGCCACGACGCTAGACTCCCCTCGGTCTGCTTGGTTCGTGGCTGTCTGGCTGAACACAGGATATTTTGAAGCCTGATCAGGCATCACGACGTTTGTCATATGCACAAAACCTTGGAAATACCAGCATCCATCCAGGTAAAGCATGGAATCTTCCTCATTTGCACAATTAAATGTCGTATTTGTCAGCCCTCCACCTTTAAGATTGGTCTTCGTATCCAACATACTTTCGGGTTTCTAGCCTATGAAATGCTTCGGATTTTGACTAACTACTCGCAGTAACTTGTCTTTTATGTCAACAAATACGAACCAATCTCCTGGATGAATTACCCAACAGAGTACAACACCCTGCATACTGCTCACATACTATATATCATGGCCTTCCGCTTCATTCTACTCTGGAGATTTCAGAATGTGTGCCTATAGTCATCTAAGAAGGTTGGAAAGTAACTCCACGGCAATCCACGTACAAATCCACATACAAAGCATTTGTTTTTACACGTGCAGTTTTGGGTCAACTCAGCCAAAAATGAATGACAGCCTGAGTCATGAGAGATATCAGAGCGCTGAGCTGGCACCGCCGAGATCCTGAATTCGTACCAAGGTGGCCACCCGTGATTTAAACTGGGGTCCTAAGGGCAGTGAGTTGATAGTGTCAGGCTGGTCATCAATGACTGCACAACACAATCATCAATTTATATTAGTTTTTTCCCACTTGATTAAACTAAATTCAATTTCTGGTAATAACAAGTATTTATAATATTAAATTTGCCCGCCACTGCGTGAAAGGTAAAATAAAATTAAAATGCCACTTCAAAGAAGTACCAGTAAAGACCGGCTTCTACGGGTGATTCTGGACACCCTTGCAAACGACCCGTTTAATCTCGAGGGAAATATTTTGATATATATTTTTAAAAATCCTCTGACACAGAGGGTGCGCTGCTCTGCGAGATTTCCAAAAAGGATTATTAATTTCTTGACGTGACGCCAATAACAGAAATGGAATAAATTGTGAGAGAAAAAAACATATAGGCGTGAGAAGGCGTGGATAGAAGAGACCAACGTGTATTCTCAACACGCGTTCCTCTTGATTCAATACATACATACAATACGTACAAATGCTGCTCACACCACCCATAATTCGCCCATTGTAGCCACACCTTACCTGATTTGGCCGCCGATGCTTCGACACAACTTATTTTCAAACCGTCACCGAACTGAAGTCCTGACCGTTCTTTTCATCGAGGCATCTTGGTCCTGGCACACATCATCTCATTGTTGGATGGATCCCATGGGATCGGCGCTGAACCGCTGAATCCTGGCCAAGGAGCTAACTCTTGTGGCGATCAATGCAAGGGCCACCAAACTTGGAGCAGCACGGCCCATAAGCCATTTCGTACCAGAATCACAATTGCTTGCCCTTTGCTGCCATTATCTGATCAAGACTCACATCTTGACGTAACCCAGGTCGCCTTTGCAAAAGAGGCAATTTTTCATCCGTCTCAATGGATTTATTTCAACTCCTGGTTAAATAAATACAGGATACAGCATCGTCTGTAATGAATCTGGCTTCGTATAACGCATGTGAAAAGGTAAACATCGCCGTTACAATGTGCATCTATAGGTCTTGGAGGTTCCAACGTCTCTTGCAAGTGCTCACCCACAGAAAACAGATGGTGGGATGCTGTGAATCTGCTCAAAAAAACAAATTCAAACGATACGTTGAGTGCCAACTATGCTATGAAGTGGAGCAACTGATATGTATGTTGAACTTCTTTCGCACCGTACGTTGCCACCCGTCTAATAGGAGGTACGGGTATGAGCCCAAATAGCGCAGAAGGCGAACAATTAAAACGTGTTGCTTTATAAACTACACACGCGCGCACACACAACAGAGCATGTCCAAACTATCCCAGTGAGCCAGACACTGCAGTCCGTGTATGCAGTGGGCACGCTTTGCTTCAAACCCCTGTCTCACAATCTCGCGTCGACCACTGTGGACATGACAGCCGCGATGTGCCCCTCTGCAAAGAAGAGGTGGCAGCTGGTAGCTGGGGATCCCTCCCGGGGAGGGTCGCTCTATCCTCCACGCGTGACTGCGTGGCCCACTCTCTACTCGCTCTGTCCTTCACACGTGACTGTGTGTCCCACTCTCTGCTCGCTCTGTCCTCCACGTGTGACTGCGTGGCCCACTCTCTACTCGCTCTGTCCTCCACGCGTGACTGCGTGGCCCACTCTCTACTCGCTCTGTCCTCCACACGTGACTGCGTGGCCCACTCTCTGCTCGCTCTGTCCTCCACACGTGACTGCGTGGCCCACTCTCTACTCGCTCTGTCCTCCACACGTGACTGTGTGTCCCACTCTCTACTCGCTCTGTCCTCCACACGTGACTGCGTGGCCCACTCTCTACTCGCTGTCCTTCACACGTGACTGCGTGGCCCACTCTCTACTCGCTCTGTCCTCCACACGTGACTGTGTGGCCCACTCTCTACTCGCTCTGTCCTCCACACGTGACTGTGTGGCCCACTCTCTACTCGCTCTGTCCTCCACACGTGACTGTGTGGCCCACTCTCTACTCGCTCTGTCCTCCGCACGTGACTGCGTGGCCCACTCTCCGGTCACTGCGGTCACTGCGGGCACTCCGGTCACTACTCGCTCACCGGCAGACAGTCACCTCCTCACCACTCGTATCTCGCTACTTCCACGATTGCTGTTCCCGTGGCAGCTCGAACCAATTTTTTTTTTAATACTAAACAATTGTTTTTATTTGACCAGGTAAGGCCCAGAAGCAACCTGGCCACAAATGATTGCTCAACGAAGTAGCTTATCATCATGTGGAAATTTATAGCAGCCAATACTCTAAACACATGTTTCTAAATATGAGAAAAAAAATATGGAGGACCCAGAGAAAAATCCACGCGACCACAGCGAGACCCACGACCTCCTGTATACCAGGCGAGGTAGTTAACATCTCCTAGCCACCGTGGCACCCCACCCCTTGATTCATCCTGCCATAACGAGGACTCGTTCTGCCACAGCGACTGTTTCGTCAACTTCCACACTGTGCTCATTGGTTTTTTCGGTAAAGTCACCGAAAAACCAATGAGTAAGTTATGCAGTCACGAAAGCTTTAATTCTTTATTTCCACACTGTACTCACACTGCGGGTCACAACACCTCTCTTGTTCGCTTCTTCCCTCTCACGCTGCTCCACATTGCGATTCTCTCGCCACACTCACCTTCCTCGACGAGCTCTTTGTGACCTTGCTCGATTCTGAAAACCTGCTAACTCGAACCGATCACAACTTTGTTCCTGCTGATCGTTTCCGCTTGACGTTACGGGCCTTTGGGCTTGTGCTCAATAACCGCGCTTAAATAATTATGAATAAACAAACGCTCTTCTTATCATCTGTCTTGCAATTGTTTGCCAAATGTGTTCCAAATACATAAAAAAACGCCAGAGTACTGAGCGTCAGACACACGCCAAACACGTGGAATTTCATTTCTCACGCAGGATTTGACTGCCGCGCGGCATCCCTACGAACTGGGCTCTCAGACTTTGTATCCCCCTCCTACCTTAACACGTCCGTAGTAGCAGTTTTTTTTCTCTTCCCTCGACCGGCGTTGCAACCAGACGGGGAATAGAGCCATCGGAATTACACATTGGCATGGACCCTGCTCCCCCGTGCAGTCCTGGAGTAATGTCCCTCGTAAAGGGCAGATGGGAAGGTTTGTAAATATGACCACTTTTTCTGGTGTTGCTCACAAGCTGATGTTCCTTCTCTCTGTTTGGTTGACAGCCACTTTATTCGAATGTGAGAATAGGGCCCAAGATCTGTGATTTGAAAGCATAAATATCACAGTTTTGAGATGCTTGTTATCACGTAACATTAGAAAGCTGTTCTATCGTAATGTTTTATTCAAAGTTTCACGTTGTTTAATGTTTCAAGTATGTGTATTATATTGTTTCATGTTTTAACGTGCATTTTTGTATACTGTTATTGTGTTCACAATTTGTTCAAAGGAGTATTTTAGCGTCCTCAAATTGCAATATAGGTTTGTCTTTAAGCAAAGTATTATTTGCTTTTAAAATTGTGCTTTTTTTTACTCAAGAAGGTCTGAGTCTCAAGACTTTTCAGACCATATTTCAATGTGTAATCCCAATTTTGTAATTTGCAGGACATTTTTCAGCATTGGGATGTTTAGCCAATGCCCACGACATTGTATATTATTGTTTTAGCTATGGGAAGAAACCAGGAGAACCTGGAGGAAACAGAAGGAGAGAACATACAAACTCCACGCAGATACGGGCCAGAGTCAGAGATCGAACCCAGGCCCTTCTTGCTCTGAGGCACAAGTGCTACCACTGCGCCACACTGAAACATATGAAAAGTTTTCGCGATTCATGAGAACGTGCTTTCAGCTTCAACTGGCTTTCCACGACAAAGAATGGCAGAGCTCGACAATGCCGAGCCAATAATCTGTGTCGCTCCTAGGCAGATACAGATATTTCTGTTAGACCAGCGGAGATGTTCCGACTAAGGGTAGATGTGGGGGGAAGACACGCTGAGCCTTCTCATGCTGTTGATACCGTCAAGGGAAATCCTTTTTTGTCGCTAAGTGGCAAACACTTTTTAAAGTTTCTCATGCACCTCAAAGTTGCATTACCAAGTAAAATAAAGAGCTGGTTTACACCAGGATAAACGAAACAGAAAAACATTCACGTGGAGCCGAATGTTTCCCACGAAGCGGAAACTAATTGAGCCTCTCAGAAGAAACACGTTCAGCTTTTTAGCACATGGCAATGTCCATCGTAAAACCCCAGAAGCTCTGCAGATCGTATCACTTCCCCACAGCCGGGAACGGGGGTTTACCCAGCCAGTAGCAGCGTCAATGTCGTAGCCTCTCGTGTGCCTTTGCCTCCGTCTTCAGTTTAGCAGTACTTGAGCAACAACAACAACCACCACTCACCACTAAGTGGCGGTGACGTCACCACGGCGCCTGTGCCAGGCTATGTGTACGTTGAGGCCATTTGAAGTGTGGAACGCCCGCTGGCAGGAGGTCACGGGGCAGACCCAGCAGGTGCCATGGGTCGACTGACTGAGATGACTGAGATGACTGGCTGATGCACCAGCTGTGCCCCCTACTGTGCCACCTTGCTGTGTTTTATCCGCCCGGCGTTCCGCTCGTTGTTGTGAGCGTTGCTCCTCTGCCCTCCAACTGCCCAGTAGCGTCCTTCATGAGCCTCCTCCACAGAGGCCGATCTTGACACTGCTGGTACCAGTCATCGGCAAGTCCACTCAGCTCCACATCCTCCTGTACCACATCACTCTATCTCTTCTCTAGCCTGTGCCACACCTATTTAGCCCCCTCTATCCGGCTGAACAAAAGCTGTTTAGCCATGTGGTGATTGGGCATGCAGGCTACATGACCCAGCCAACGCAGCCTTGCCTGCAGGAGGTGCTCACGGATGCGACTTTGTCCAGATCTTTCAAGGATTTGTGAGTTCCTCACACAATCCAGCCTGGTTAAACCCAGGATGGATCGTTGGCAGGCCAGCATAAATGTTTCTAACTGGCGAAGATGTTCCATTAGGGGGGTCCACGTTTCGCAAGCGTAGAGAAGGAAGGGAATGACTGTGGCCAAGAAGACCTGAAGCTTCGTGTGGAGCAACAGACCAGGTAGCTTCCACACAGCGTTACGCAACTGATGAAAAGATAATGCCTCTCGACTGATTCGGAGAGAGACCTCTGCTGTTAAACCGGAGCCGGTCATGAGCACACTGCCCAGGTATGGGAAACTCTCCACTCTCTCCACAACTGCCCTATTACCAATTGGGAGTTGTGTGGGTGGATTGACCGATGGTACAAAATACCCAGGCAGGTGCTTAGTTTTGGTGGGGTTGATGGTAAGGCCCCACCTCTAAGTGGCAAGCTCCAGGTTCAGCAGCAGCGCCTCCAACTCCTTTTCTGAGTGAGCAGCAATTACCAGATCATCGGCATACATAACATGGTTGAGCAATAGGGAGCCATCCCTTGACCGCACCCGGGCAGCCTCCCATTGTATCTGTACCAGATGGAAATTCCTCCAGTACAGCTATTGAAGGCCTCACAAATTATGTGGTCGAAATAGATGTTAAATAATGTGCGAGCCAGAGGGCATCCCAGTCGCACCCCAAGGTGTACAGGGAATGGCTCCGACTCCTGGCCACGTAGTTTTACCTGGGCCCGCTCACCATCATGAAGGTTCTTAATGATCGTAAGCAGAGTGTCAGGGACTCTGAAGCACAAAGAACGACCCAGAGCCCAGGCCTACTGATGGTATCATAGGCCTTGACGAGGTTAATAAAGCAGAGATGTAGGTCTTGTTGGAATTCCCTACACCTATGCTGTAGCAGACGGACAGAAAATATGGCATCTGTGTAGGACCGCCCTTTCCTGAAACCGCATTGGGGCTCTGCAAGCCTCTTCTCAGCGTGCCTAGCAAGGCGATGTTGAATAATCCTTGCCAGGTCCTTTCCCGGCACACTGAGAAGTGAGATGCCCCTATAGTTGTTACAGTCTGTGCGGTCCCCCTTCTTAAAGAGGGGGACCACCAGGGCATCCTTCCAATCCTGCACAACCTGTCCAGTGGTCCAGACTGTTGTTATGATGTCATGTAGGGCAGTCTGTGCACAAACGCCACCCTCCCTCAGCATTTCGCTTGGGAGATCATCTCTGCCCGGTGCCTTTCCTGGTCTCAGACTCCGGATTCCCTTCAGTACTTCCTCAACAGATGGCACCTCAGCCAGCCACTCACATGAGGGTCACTTCTTCTTCTTCCAATATTTGAGGCAACGCAGCCTCGGCAGGGTCACCCCCACTTTATGCCACGTTGTTTTCTAGGCTGAGGGATTTCCCTTCACCCAGGACCTCAGAAATGCTCAGCAAATCTGCGAACCTGTTCCTGGGGGTCAGAGATTGGATCACCATTCTTTCCTCTAATGATGGTAATAGGTGTGGCGCTGCAGGTTATTTTTTGGATGGAATTAAAGAGCGATTTGTGATCGCAGGCCATTGTGGCAGACTCCATCTCCTCAGCAACCCGCGAGCACCACCCATCTTTGCAGTGCCTCACGGCTCTCCGAATCTCCGAGCGAAGGCTGCGGTAAGCCTCTTCATTCTCCGACGTGGGATGCTGTAGCTGATGAGAGTGGGCCTGCCGCTTTTTCTCAGCTAGCCTGAACACCTCCTCTGTCAGCCAGGGTCTCTGGGGAGGTCTGGACCGTGTACCCTAAGCAGCCATTGCAGCTGCATGAGCCACAGTCCTAAACCTCGCCCATTTCCCCTCGACATCAGGAGGAGTCGGGGACGATACCAACCATAGCCGCAAGCGATGATGAAATTCTCGCTTGCAGCTAGCTGAAACCATGCCACTATGGGTTTGAATGGGGTCCTGGGTGTACACCCACCACCGGAGTGGAAGAATGGCAGGCTCATCTTACAGATGACAAGTCAATGGTCAGTGGGCAGATCAGCTCCACGGTAGGTCCTGGTGTCAAGGACATGGGCCCGCATCCGCTGTTCCGTCACTATGTAGTCCAGCAGATGTTCTTGCTTGGATCCGGCATGCATCCATAATGTTGTGTGAATGCGCCGATGCCGGAACAGCATGTTGGTAATTACAAGCCCATGGGCTGCACAAAAATCGAGCAGCCTCCTGCCATTGTTATTGAGCTGATCTGGCCCATGCCTTCCAATTACTCCAGACCAGGTGCCAGCATCATGACTAACTCGGGCATTGAAGTCACCCAACATGATGACTCTATCCCGAGGGGCCACTTTAGCCAGCACCTGCGACAGGAGGTCATAGGAGGCATCCGACTCTTCGGCCTTGCCTACATCCCTCCACGGATGTTCGTCTTTGGTGGGACCATAAGGAACCACGACCACCACTCCTCGCCTCTGGTTGATGGGAAGGCGAGCCCAAAGTAGCCTGGGGCTTACAGCTTCCCACAACTCACCACCACGCTCCCACGTCCCCTTAATTATTTTGTTCAGAAGAAGAGCCACTCCCTGTTGTTTGGCAGTCTCCTGCCCTGAGTAGAGGACTGTCCATCCGTCATGGTGGCAGGAGCCAGAGCCGATCCACCAGAACTCCTGAATACCACAGAGATCCAGGCGGTACTGGTCCAGCTCCCTACAGAGGAGTGGTAGCCTCTCCTCCGCAGTGAGTGTTCGAACATTCCACGCGGCCACACGTAGTGGTTTTTTGTTGTTTCTGGAGGAGCCCCGAGGGTAAGGATTCAGTCTCCTGGCTCCGCTAAATGGGGTTTGGCCAGGAGACGTCATAGACGCCTGTCCCCCCGGGGCCTCCAGAACAAGCTTAATACATTTTTAAACTCGTAGTTTAGTGGTAGTTAATTGAAGGTGGAGGGGTTACCAGCCGCTCGCACCCATCCAGAGCCCCCATTTGGCCGCTGTGGTGGACACAGACGCCATGAGGGGAATGGCCAATTTAAGTTGGCCCTCCTCCCACGGCACTGCCCACCACAGCGTTGCCCTCCGGCACCACGAGGAGGTAGGGGATTGTTTTTGCCGGACTTGAGCATGCAGGATGGTACATGCAAATTGCTGAATGAATCCAGTTGCATGTACTTTGTGTGCCGTTATTAGCGGACACTTTTGTCCGCCGTTTCTTTTTTGCATTATTTAGACCGACTATGCCACTGGGCTCGGAACAGCGGCGCAGTGGTTAGCCCGCTGCAACCCTGGTGTGATGAGTTAGATTCCCAGACACGGCTAACACCAGAGATGAATGATATCAGAATTCTCCTACTCTGCACCAATTGGTGCTGACCAGTGTGGTGAGGTATGGTCAAACCCCTCCCCCCACCCCCACATGACCAATGTGGCATGACAAAGTATTCATCCAGCAGTTGATGTGTATATACTCCTTTGGGATATACATGATTGTAATTATTGTCACAATGGGATCTGAAGTTATTTACTGAAGGGTATATTTATCTGACAGAGTACGTTTATCTTGTAAAAAGAGTGGGGGAAATATCTAAACGTGATGGGAGTTTGCCGTTGACTACATTTCTTTAATTTTCGGCGTAATACACACAATATATAAAACAGATTATTGAAAAGTAATGGATATTTCCTTTGCACAGCACCCATCACTATTTCTCACCAATGCTCCACATGAAAGCTCTTGTCATCTCATTGCTATATAATATTGCACCACAAGGTGATTAGTCCGGAATAAGATTATGTAGTGTTATTATTTTTTTTGCAAATAATTGTTTTCTTTTGTTTCTAAATGTCTGGGAAACGTGACTCTTGAGTTGAAATCTACTCTTCGGTTGGCCTTAGAATGCCGCTGCACGTTGAGAGTTTATTTAGTTCCACGGATGGTCCCGTGTAGCCAGTTACCTGGCCATTTTACACAGCAGATCCGTGGTGCTGCTTGGGCACAACAACAAAAATATCCATAAGTTACTGAACAGTAGTTGAGTTCTTGTTCCACTTTTGATAATTAGTCTTTCCTGACCAAAAAGGTATCATCCAATATTAAATAATTACAGCAGGAAGCTTACGATCCTGTGGACAGTCAACCCACACACGCATATCTCCCCCCCCCACGCCACCCCGCATCACCTCTCTCTCCCTCGTCACCCCCTTTCTCCCCGTCTCCGCCTTTCTCCCGTATCTCCCCCGTCTCTCTCTCCCGCGTCTCTCCCACCGGTGTCTCACTCTCTCCCCGTCTCCCCCTTTCTTCTATATCTCCCTCTCTCCCTCGTGTCTCCCTCTCTCCCCCGTCTCTCTTTTCTTTTTACGATCAGAGGAAACAAGAAGATGCTCGGTGTAGTCGGCACTTTGCTCTGTTCATCATTTCGGTTTTTTATGCTTTGCGTTATGTAACCCCCCCCCTTTTAAATGAAAGACACAACAACATATATTTTTCTTTTTTTTCTGCTCTCCTTACCCCTTTCCTCTCTCTCTACCCCCCTCTCTGCCTCTCCTCTCTCTCTCTACCCCCTCTCTCTACCCCCCCCCCCTCTCTCTCTACCCCCTCTCTCCCTACTCTATGTCTATGTTCCCCCTTTGTTCTCTTCCTCCCTCTCTCCCACTCTCCTCACTCTTCTCTCTCCTCCCTCTCACCCCCCTCTCTCCCACTCCTCACTCTCCTCTCTCCCACTCTCCCCACTCTCCTCTCTCCCACTCCTCACTCTCCTCTCTCCCATTCCTCACTCTCCTCTCTCCCCCACTCCTCACTCTCCTCTCTCCCACTCTCCCCACTCTCCTCTCTCTCCCACTCCTCACTCTCCTCTCTCCCACTCTCCTCTCTCTCCCACTCCTCACTCTCCTCTCTCCCTCTCTCCCCACTCTCCTCTCTCCCACTCCTCACTCTCCTCTCTCCCACTCTCCTCTCTCTCCCACTCCTCACTCTCCTCTCTCCCTCCCTCTCTCCCCGTTTTTTTCCCTCTCTCCCTCGTCTCTCTCCCGTCTCTCCCCCATGTCTCCCTTCGTCCCCCGTCTCCCCATCTCTCGCCCCCTCTCTCCTCCGCTCTACCCCTTTCACAGTTTAAACATTATATTTGATCAACAAGACGCATTCGGAAGGGCAGAGCTCTTCCCGAAGACTTATATAATGTGCTGCACTTATTACACACGTGTGACAAGCTTTTAAATAGACTCAGAATAAATACACTTTCATCGTGACTTCTGTTTCATGTAAATGGGATCCCTTCTATATGAATTAATGCTTATTGGCTGTTACAGATGATATTTTTTTTGCTTAAGTAGTTTACCTTTAGGGTTATCTTCCTTTTATCTGAGGCAATGAAATTGTCGAGAATGACTGAACTGCTCTCAGCAGTAAATACATTTGTATTCTTTGGGTCTGTCGGTAAAGTCACGTAGATAGGTTCAAAGAAAATAACACAAGCGATCGTCATCAGGAGGCAAAAGAGATGGGGAAAGCTGCTGAGGCAGACCGTTTAAAAGGTTTAAAATGGGTGTAGCCCAATGGTCGTAAACGAAGTGGGCGGGGTTAGTTATGTTAATGTGAGAGATTAGCATGTTAATGTGAGAGATTAGCATGTTAATGTGAGATATTAGCATGTTAATGTGAGATCGCAGAGCAGCAACATCGAGCTCGGAGAGCGAGGTGGCTGCGATAGTGTGGGAAATTTTACCTGTTAAAGTAAAATCAGAGAGCCCAAAATAACAACAAACATCGGAAGGTGGTAGGATGGGAACATCACAGTCAGTTATGACTTAAACTGGTTCATAAAATATTTCCAATGATTGCTCAGTTTGTACCCATCTTCTCTATTGAAGTTGTGTCTGTATATGTGGATGGCTTCATGAACAAATCTTTGTTGATAGCCAGTGGGCTTGCAAAGTACCTTCGTCTTTGAGAAATCAATTTCGTGTGAGCCCACCGCATTAAAACAATGATCAACCACGGCCGAGGTATTAGTCCTACCATGTTTCAGATCTGCCTTATGTTCACGAACACGGTCCGAGACATGTCGCTTAGTTTCCCCAATGTAACTACAGCCGCAGACACAGCTTAGTTTGTAGACAGCGGGGTATTGCATGTCAGAGATCACATCCTTCACAGATGGGATCAGATCACAAATTATATGTACTGTGTTAAATCGAACTTGGATCTTGTGTTTGCTCATGAATTTGGATATCTTTTTGGTGACCCCTGCTATGTATGGCAAGGTGATGGTATTGATTGGGTCCTCAGATGGTTCTTTCCCAATGGTTGGGGTGATAGCTTTACGGATTGTGTCGTCTGAATATCCATTCATCTTGACTTCAATGAGCGCAATGGTGTCAGGCACAGGAACTTTGGTAAACAAAGAGACTACATCGAAACTAACGAGCAAATCACCTGGAGATAGTGAGATGTCCTTAATGATACCAAGTGAGCTGAGTTAAGTACAGCTGAGGTGGTCTTACCAGTGAAAGATCTAATAGTCAAGATCTAATAGTCAACTATTAGATCTTTTAACCCGCTATATTTTTCACCTGATGACGATTGCTTGTGTTGCGATCGAAACGTCGTTATATTGTTATTATTTTATTATTTTTTATAATTTTTTCTATCTACATGGCTTTACCAAAAGACCCATAAAATATGAATTCTTGCAGTCACGAAAGCTTTAAGTCGGTGATTATATTGTTGGTTTTCCTAACGAGGCTGTTGGCGGGATCTCTTTTAATTTTTGTATAGTTACCATCATTAAGTAGGTCCTGAATTTTGTTATTGTATGTAGTTTTGTCCATGATGGCTGTGGCATTGCCCTTGTCGGCTGAGAGGATGACGATGTCATCTCTCTATTTTAATTGAGAAAGCTAAAAAAAGGAGAGATCACACCGTCGTCCTCTCAGCCTGGTATAAACTGAGCAATCATTGGAAGGACGTTATCAACCAGCTTAAGTCACAACTGGCTGTGATGTTCCCATCCTACCACCTTCCGATGTTTGTTGTTATTTTCGGCTCTCTGATGTTACATTAACGGGTTACATTTCCCGCACTAACGCAGCCACCTCGCTCGCCGCGCTAGACGTTGCTGCTCTGCGGTCCTCCATTAACATGCTAATCTCTCACATTAACATAGCCACCTCCGTGTGCTCGTCGTGGAGGGCGCCCTCTGATCTTATATTAACATGCTAATTTCTCACATTAACACTTCGTTTATGACCCTTGCCTCCTGATGACGAACGCTTGTGTTGTGATCGAAACGTCGTAGTTTTTTGTTGTTATTTTTTATTTATTTTCTTTGAACCTATCCACGTGACTTTACCGAAATAACCCAAAGAATATGAATCCCTGCAGTCACGAAAGCTTTAAGTCAGTAAATACATTTACAAACAACTCGGAATGAAAACAACAATACGAAATTAAAACCTTCCTGTTGTGTCCTCTGATGACCTCTAATGAGACCCAGCACTGTTAAAGTCTGACGTCACTGCGTGTGAAGCTGACTGGAACCACAGAGTTGCATTGAGCAGGGAGACCTGCAGTCTCCAGGGTCAAGGCAAAGTATACTTAAATAGCGGTGCAAATGGTGTGAACAAGCGACAATGGCACACACAGTCGCCATTAAAGAATGCACGGCCATTACATGGAGTACAAGACAATTAAATGCAATTTTAGAGAACACAATAACCTTTGAAATGTTTGTCCTTAAAAATTTAGATGATTGCAAAACACAAATAGACTTGTACGAGGGAATCCGCAAGATGCGGCACATTTGCAAAAAAAACGAGATGTGATTGCGTTTGTAAATTTTCTTAAATGACGTAAATTCGGGATAACCGCATTTTCAGATGTTCAAACATTTACACATATGTTCGTCCGTCGGTGAAACAATCAGCGATTTTTCGTGTTGGCAAAAGCCACTTTTCTGTTGATGTCAAATCAGGGCAAAATAGCGACAGAACCCTCATATAAACAGTTCTCCACTTTTCATTTGAAGCGGTTTCCGCTGTGCGGAGAGGTGTTTGTGCACAGGAGCCGTGCACGCCACCGCAATGCATGCACGCAACGTTCCACTTCTTTCACACCCTACATAGCCAACCGTGGCTATTCGGAGGTGTGTGGGGGGGGGGGGGGGAAGAGGACAACGAATTAAACACAAAAAAGCAGTTATCAAGAAATTAGTTTTCAACCTCGATTATTTAAAAGTGGATGGCTCCAGCGCCTGCCTAATAGTGGAAGGAAGAGCGTTCCAGACGGCCGCGGAAGCGCACCTGGAATAGTGCGATGCGGTGGTCGTCTTTGTTCGATGGGCGGCCAGACGCCGCCACTGCGAGGATGGCCCGGAGTTGGCGTGCTGGTTTATGCTCTTTGGCGACATCAGCTAGGTGTTGCGGTTCATTTGTGGCAAGCACTTCGTGTGTAACGGGGTAGGCCGGGCAGGGAGAGCGCGGAGGTCCACGTTTTCGTGGCTTCTGTCAGGGACGTATGATGAATGCTACGAATGAATGAATGGACGTACTGCGTGAACTTTTGTTAATCCGCTGTTGGATGAATTCATCCCCATGCAACGTCGACCTTGGTGTTTGACCACATTTCACCACGTTGGTCGGTGTGAATAGTGGAGATGTCCAAATTGATTATCAAATAGCCTTGAGCAAGTGGTGGAGATTCCACATTCCCATGGTGTGGTTACTCTTTCCATAGAATTCGAACTTTAGACGTCCTGGCTGGATTATGGAGCGCAAGATATTCGGTGTTAAAGAATGTACATACATTAGCAAAAGGCCAGATATTAATATATGCTGAAGAATGCTCATTGCTCAAGATTGTTTATTTTTGTTGTTGTTGTTGTTGTTGCTGAAGACGCATTATTGTCTCGACAGCAATGGAGAAAATGTCCAGCGTTGTTCTTGTACGGCTCTTGCAGCAGGACGTGAACCGATGGCTCAGGAGGTTGTTGCCACCTTACTCGCCTCACGAACTCGAAGGTTTCAAATTAACGTTCTCGTTCGAGGTCACCTGCACCTCATCATGCCTCAAGGTTGATTAAATGAGGACCATTTTAAATGAGGTCAACGCTTGTTGTCCCGTGGAGAGATTGGCACCCGTAACAGCAATGTGAATGTTCCACCACTGACTGAGGCCTATCAACCGAGATAACCACTGCCCACTCATTATTTGTACACTGGGAGACAATTTTATTTTTTTATCAACGAAGTCAACATACACGCTGGAGTGGCGGTACAATGGGCAGCGCACTGCACTCAAAACCCAGCCACCACAGTTCAATTCCTGGCCATGGCTGATGTCAGTGGCAAGTGGTATCACACTGGGAAGACAAAGATGCCAGACATACCCCCCCCCCCCATGTACTATAATATCACTTGCCTCCTTTCGTCTCCAGTCTACAAGGCTACACGGTGGATCTTTGTATTTGTGTGTCAGGAGTAAGGGACTAATTGGTTGACTTGGTCCCGGGTGGGGTCTTCACAAGAGCGTTATGAAACCTTTGGGGGGCTTTTTTATTTTCCTGCCTCCGTCTTAGGATTGTGTACATTCCCGATGGAAACGTGGGCTCAGTCTGATTTCATTGCTATTGGGATTTCTGGGTGAATGCAGCAGAGCGCACTATTACTGTCACTTTTAATAAACACGTGGGTGAGGCTTGTACAGTGGTGCAGTCATGGAAAGCTTAACAGCTTTTAACACCTGTTAATGATGTGCATTTTAATATCCAGTAATTGCTACAAAAGTTTTGAACTTGTTCAAATTTTGTGATTGGCAGCATCGTGCCTCTTGCAAAACAGCATTATAAAAATTGTAAGATGTGCATTGGCCATTGTGAAACAAAATAATATATTTTAATCTATTGCATGTATTACTTGTCAGAATGCACCGTAAATATGTTATTATTTTCATTAAAAAATGTTAATTACATTCGAGGAATTATATCGACAATCGTGGTGAAGCAGACATAATTCACTGCGGCAGCATTTGCTCCACGAGTACATGCAATACAACAGCGACAACCGCTGTTCGCCACTAAGTGGCGGTGACATCACCACGGCGCTTGTGCCAGGCTAGGTGTACTTTGAGGCCACGTACCATGTCGAAGGCTCGCTGCGGGAAGGAGCTCAGGGGACAGGTCCAGGTACCATGCATTGGCTGAGGTGACTGGCAGATGCAGCACCTGTGTTGCCCCGCTGTGCGGCCCCGCTGTGCCGCTTCGCTGCCCGGCGCTCCGCTCGTTGTCTTGAGCGTCGCTCTTCTGCCCTCCGCTGTTGTTGGAGGGTGGCTGCCTCCAACTGGCCAGTAGCAGCACAACCGTGCACTATACCCGCACCTCCGACGAGCATGGTTGGCCATGTACGGTGCGAAAACAGTTCAACTATATACAAATTGCATTTGTTGGTTTTATGCTACATTCAAAGGTTGATGATAACATGAGCCATGGGGGAGTTTATTAAGAAAATAAGTTTAAGTCAATAATGATACAATTTTAAATGACTTGGTAATGTCTGAAATATGGTGAAGTGATAGAGCACTGGTTGGCGCGCTGCCATTTATTAATGCACAAGGCTGATAACCTAGGTTATCACGGGTGCGATACGAGTTCAAATCCCCGGCCTCGGCTAACATCAGTGGCAAGTGAAATTTGTGCTGATCCTGGGCATCTTCTTCACCAATTTGCACTCACCAGCGTGGTGAAGTATAGTCAGACAAACATCCATGATCGCATGGCACGGCGAGACTGTAATCGAGCAGTTGGTAGATAGAGGCTTTTAAAATATAATTAATGTCCGAGACATTTTGGATTCTCACAGCTTGGCAGAAATGTAATGTATGTATAAAATATAAAGACCATAGGACTGTATATGGCCATTACTATGGTCATTATCCTGCAATATGGTTCCCACATATTGGGGTGAAATTCTTCCTGCCTCGGTGAGAACGACCACAGCACGGGTGCAGCTGCAAGATTGATGATGAGGCACCTTGCCCTTTTATAATCGGCATGGTGCACATGCTTCATTACGCCTGTCTGTCTGTCTGCCTGCCTGCTTGCCTGCCTCCCGCGCTGGCAGAGAATGCCTCCCGCGTGCAATGCCCTGAGCTCAGCCAGCCAGTCTGGGCAGGCGCTGAGAAATCTGCTGTCGGCTGCACAATTCACGCGGACTCTGCCAACCGCAGCCGGCAGTGGAGGTAAGGGGATGTGAGCTCAGATGGATACCGTTTGCATCGAGCTGACCGTTTGGGCCGCGTCCATCGATGGGCGTCAGTTGACGCTTCGTTATGACCGGGTGACGAAAAAATAGCGTCTGAAAAGTCGTGCTGGATCAACATGAGAAAGGAAAGGGGGTTGTTGGGAAGGAAAGGAGGCTGCGAGAAATTTGGTTTGTGTGACATGAAGCAAGAAAACGATTATTTCGCTTCTATGTTGGAAATCATTTAACCTTTATTTGTTTAACTCCTGCATTTCCCTCGAAGTTGAATTTCATGAAAAGACTGTTATACGTTCAAATGTATGTAAATGAAAGAGAAAGCGTGATATTTTAATAACACAAGGCACCCTAGAAGACAGCTGGATTAGAGATGTAAATTATATATTGGGTAGGTTGTATTTTTCCTGCATAAAACCTTTTAAGGTCCCTATGATACTTGATGCTACCATACATTCACACATCTTTTTTGGCGACGTGATGTACTTTGATATTTAATTTAAATGTATAGTACAAAGCCCAAAGCTAAACCGGGCCTAAATGTGAAGCCTCATGCTCCGCTGTAGCCCACGCGTCTGTGTTCATCGGGACACGCATTTCCCTGGCACACATGCGTGCGGCTGCGCTTGCTCATATACTAACCATGACACGTGACATACTTATAATCAAAATTGCAATGCATTCATCAATAACACTGCCCTAATAGGATACATATATATGTAATAGGTGACATGTTGGGCAATTCCCCTTCTTCATGGCAGAGGGAATTGTCGGGTTGTTGTTTGTGTCTGTGCGGCACTGCCAATGCAGTATCGCAAAACATTTATAATCGGGCTGATGTATCGACCTATATGCCACCTACATCATGCACCCTCCACTACAATTAGACGTAATCTCACATTGTGTGTGAGTGTCCCGTTAAGTTGGCTTTAGCTTATCACTTGTAATTAGAATGCGACATTGGAGGAGTTAAGTATTATTATTTTATTAAAACCACGATACATTCAGGCCATTTCAGAGGAAATCGCCACCAGCGTTCTTCACTGGGCAATCTTTGAAGGCACCATTTTCTATCGTCGTCCGGGCAGAATCTGTCACTCTGTGCCAGTTCCGGACAAACGCCGTGGCCGCTCATGGCAAATGTCTCGCCGCCAGAGTCGAATGCCGAATGACTATTGCCCTAAAAATGGCTTGCGCTACGTCCTTCAGGGTATGCAACACTGCCGCACGTAATTAGAACACGTTAATAATAATAATAATAGCACTGTATGTTGCTTGACCTGCGCTTGTGAGACTCACTAGAGCACTAGATATACCCCCCATAATTGTATACATTAGATGTTTGAGCGTGAAAATAAATGTATATACATTACATGCGTACACATTACATGTGTACACATTTATGTGCACGCTCAAACATGCTGTTACCTAAATACATCGGTGTGCGATACATACATATCGATACGATTTTATGAGTTCCCAGATGCGTTTAATTAATTGAAATTGGTTACACGTGATCAGTTGGACAAATATACCCATACAGCAACGGCATTCCAAGTCAGTGTAGAATGTGCGAGTCTCTCGTACTGCAAGATTGTTGGCCTTCTCTCTCTCTGTGTGTGCATGTGCTCTCTCGTCCTGTCATGATTATCGTCGCTGTGAAAAGCTGCCTCACACCCATTCCGTGGCCCACCTGCCAATATTTCAGGGACCGTGGACCTGCGCTGTTAGAATATTGATCAAATTATGTTGAACATACAATGCCTCTTTGATTGATTGTTTATTGAAAGCAATAGGATCAATATGTAGGGTGTACTCGGAGGAATAATTCATTATTAATGAATCATTATTCGCAATAACATGGTTGCTCAACCTATGGTATGACAAAGATTTAATCAGAGTGTTGTAGTTTAGTCTTTGTAAACTCACGCATGCTTTTTGGTGCTTGTGCAATTTTTGCTCACTATTCTTAAGTTACGTTTATTTCTTTAATGATTTTTGTCGTGACTTTCTTAACTCTTCTCTATCTTACTCTGGTATTCTTGATCGTGTGTATTGTTGAAGTAACTTGCTGACCCACCTCCTACTGGACATCTGTGAAAAAGAGCTTTATAGCTCATCAGGTTCCTCCAGTATAAATAACTGAAGAGAAGAAAAAGTCCAAGCCTCTGGCTGCTGTTCTAGCAACTTACTGACTTTGTGGCCTCGCAGGTTCAAACCCAGCTGGGTGTATTATTATTATTCTGTTAAACAGTACAATTAAACATGCATTATAATTTGTTTTGTCCCAGTAACCGTAGTTGCATTAGTAATTAATGTTAACATACACGTAATAACAGAGGTTTCTGTTAACTATTAAACCCACTGCACCCCATACATTTCATTTTCTAGACGACTTTGAACACAACCTTGAATTCCCAAGCAGGGGAGCGAACCTGGCGAGCAACAGAGCAGTATATAATTAATAATTAACACGCTCTGTAATTAATACACTGTAATTAGGTTTTACTATTTTTACACTCATTAACAACTAAAAGTAATACGTTTTAAAATTGTTGGGCTAAGCAAATAAATTAAAGCAACATACTCCGATGTCTAATTTTATAATTTTATCTCAATTAAAACCAGATCAGATTCTACTATGATCAGCTGATTGGATAAGATCAGTGCAAGGGTGTATTTGGGGCTGCTCAGATTATCTTGGATTCGTTCAAGCACGCACCCGCGATACATTTAACTTCACAAAATAAATATCTTGTTAGAAACAAAAACCGTGCTCAATGACCATTGTTATGATGGCGATGTCGCAGCCTTTTCTCACTGCACTGCCTCCACAGGCCTTATGAGGTTGTTTTACCACACGGGACTTAATGCTGCTCCATGTAGGATCGCTTTAAATATCGCTCATCCCCAAAGTGAGCCGTGGCTGGGAATGTAAAGTCTCGTCACCAGATTCCGTAGCGCGACGCAGTGCATTCACCACTCCCGTGCCACCGCTTCACCCGCAGTTGTAATATTCAGCCACGGGTCTATCAACTGCTGGATGAAGTCCTCCCTCAGCCAACTGCACCTCTCACGATCCTGCCATGTAATAGTCCACCTAGCAACATGCCCTCGAGGAGCTGATTTCATCCCCGCGATGGGCGTCTCTCGGATGCGTTCCATTCCTTGCCTGCCACTCCGTTATTACTCTCGACGACCATTCATCGTCCCTGACAGCGACGAGTCCTGTCCAAGCCCACTTGCTTCTCTTAGCAGTTAGGACGATGTCATTAGCCTGCGCGTGCTCTACAATGCAGTGCTTCTCTTCCCGTCCCTCAGTGTCATTCCAAGGGTGCAATCTCTCCATAGTTTTCGATTTAAAGCTTTCGTGACTGCAAGGATTCATCTTATTTGTTTCTTTCGGTAAAGTCACGTAGAATGAGAATAAAACAATAAAATAAAACAATAAATTTCTCACAAGTTGTGGCCTTGTGTTGTGGCCGAAACGTCGTGAGAATTTTATTGTTTTATTTTATTATTTTATTCTCATTCTACGTGACTTTACCGAAAGAACCAAAGAGGACTCTCCATTTTGATTTAAAGCTTTCGTGACTGCAGTAATTCATATTCTTAGTTTTTTCGGTAAAGTCACGTTGAAGAGAAACAACAAAATAACAAAATATATATAAAACAATAAAAAAATTCTCACGACGTTTCGACCATAACTCAAACGGTCATCATCAGGTGTGTCGGTTTGCATAAATTTATTTTGAAAACGGCATATTTATTTATATATATAAAAATAACGTTTGCGTCAATAATAACGTTTGCGTCACGTGACGCAAACGTTATTATTTTTATATATATAAATAAATATGCCGTTTTCAAAATAAATTTATGCAAACCGACACACCTGATGATGACCGTTTGAGTTATGGTCGAAACGTCGTGAGAATTTTTTTATTGTTTTATATATATTTTGTTATTTTGTTGTTTCTCTTCAACGTGACTTTACCGAAAAAACTAAGAATATGAATAGGACTCTCCATATTTCCTTTGCGGACTCTCTCTGTCATTAAGGACCATGCCTCTGAACCGTACCTCACATCGGGGTAGTAACACGTTCGAGTCTAACCTTTCTTCTCGAGGCACACTGATGCGCTACTTTGCATTCCCACGCCGCAGCGTCCTCCAACGCACTCCAGTCTGCTTGTCGTCCGACTAATTAGTTCCAACGTTGTGGTCCCGGGGCGTCCTTCAGGAGCATGCCGTAGGGTTCGCGGACTCTGCTGGAGTTTCCATTCGTGTCCGCTCCGACAGATGGATTTGTTTCACGAAGTTTTGCTGTTTTGCTGGGCGTCTTGCTGGCTCGTTCCCATCGGATGCAATGATGACGATGCCGTCAGAAAATCTGAGATGGAAAAATATTAATTACGATGGGTTAATTACATGACTACGTTATATAACGGACGTCATTTTCCCTTAAACCCATTCGCTTTTGACGTGCTCGCTTGCATCCGCCAGTGTTAGCAGTATGGCAGGGGTTTTTTTTGTTCTAGCTGTTGTCCTAAATGAATAAACTACTGTGTGCTGTAAGCTTTGATTAGTATTACTGATTGGCGTAAATTACGGACTTACATTGTCAAATTATGTTACGGAAGTCACGTTAACGGCGTACACAACAGGCACAATGAGTCACAAGCAATCCACGTGATTGAAACAGGCAATGAATGCACCGCGTAAGAAGGAGAAGAAGAAGCAAAAACGACCTCCGCCGTTTGACAAAGACGCCGCCGGGAGGCTAGAGCAGCCCGACTAGTGACTCGGGGCTCGCTCGCTCCTCCTCATCCTCCGTGCTGCTCCGGGCAGTGCTGCACTCTGTTTGGCCACCGTGTCAACAACAACAGCACGCGCACGGAAAGTCCGGGGGGCCCGGACAGCCGGCAATGCAATAGCCCCCCCTAGCCACCACACGCCGCCGGTGATGTGCAGGCGACAGAGCCGCCAGACAATCTCACACAGCCTCACGCCCTTGCTGATGGCCACCTAACGTGGACAAAGCCGATGCGTGTGTGAGCGAGTAAGCGCCGCCCATGCTGCCACTAAACAACACAATGTTAATGCGGTCTTGAGCCGGTTTGCAAAAGGGCAACGATGCTGGAGCCCTGCGAAGCTTGTTTGCTTGCCGAGACGATGCGTATTTAGCATTTGGGGCTGTGGGGAGACCATTCGGGTCTTTTGCCTTTGCTTACGGTGCAAAAATAGAGTTCCAGTGCTAACTACGTGGGTAAACATGTCTCTGATATCATGAAATACTGACCAGTTATTTCTGTTATTCTGATATGTTTTTTAACACGTGTGTTTGACTTTTTCCATTGTTCCCTGGCAGATGGAATTTGGTGCTGGGGTTAGAAGATATTACACTCAGCCGAAAGGGCTTGTGGGTAAGACTGCACTCGCATACATTAAACACAGTAACTGCGCCGTGTATACAATTATAGACAACGGTTAGTTTGGCCAGAGGCTGACTTAACATCCTGTATGACCAAACTATCTGGCTAATACAGAGTTCAGTGGCCACATGTTTAAATGCACGTTTTTTTACGCCGCATTTTATTGCATAGTGATGTAAAAAAAAAGTGTTATTGTTTTATCTGTTAAGGGTTTTATTCAGTTTTATTCATTCTGGGTTTTTGTAAGGGTTGGGCCATTTTATGTAAAGTGCTGTCAAGCAGTTTGTGAACGGCGCAGTGTAAAATATGTTTCATGGGCGTGTGTTGTAATTCACGATTTTAATTTCTCCTTTCCCTGTTTGTCTTTTCTTCCGAGCTGAGTCGTAAGAAAGTGGGCCGATTTAATCAGGACCTGAATACAAAGCTGATATTCAGTTCCCCTCCTGCTGTAATAGAGCTCGTTTATCACCAATACATACACACGCCAGACTGCTAGTTAATGTAACACTACATGAATATGGTCAAAATACTCATAAATAAATAGGAATATAATAAATTAATCGTCCTCGCGATTCCATAAATTGCCACACGATACAAAGTTCGATTGATGTGTTGCTATTGTAATGAGTGTAGCACCTCTGGCGGATGTAGTATTTAAATGAACCAATGACATGCAACTACATACCAGTTAAAACTAATCAATTCTGAGACGCACCATTCTATGCGTGTGTCATGAGTGTCTTAATTAATTTTAATTGATGCACGGTTACATGTCTACAAAACAGTGAGGTGTGTCTATCAACACTCTCGTGGCTTACGACTCGAGCGTCTTATCAGTTTTACGTGACAGAGGATTTTCTCAGCCTTATAATACGTGTCCCTTTTTACGGGCGCGTAAAAACTCGACTAAAACCAGCCGGTATGGGATGGTATGCCGCCAATAGTTTCCCATAAAGTCTCCCTTAAACGCCTTCCGTTATCTGACGTCCATTTACTTTCTTGTCGTCATTTGAAGTCTGTCACCACGATTAAACTTTGCAATCAAAAATAAACTCGTACATGATCCCGAGTCGTTCCCCACCAACACCGCCGCCACCACTCCCACGTGCAATTAACAATATGGTGGCGGCCACAGCCATTTTACAAAAGTGACTTTGCTTACCAGTTGCCCAAGTGTGGTCGTTTGACATTGCATCCCACAGTGGGATCACGATACATACTGTACATAAGTAAATATATGTATGGAACTATTGTTTTTGACATTGCTACAGCCTCTCACCACGTGTGGGTCAGAAGATTATTTTTGTAAACGTTCACAATGTTTTGTTGATGGGATCTTATCACAAGATAAACATCTCTGGAGCTCTTTGTGGTTAAGTTGTTTATCCTACTCTGCTTTTTTGCATGATTATTTTTTTTGCAAACGGTCATAAATCCAATTAATCATTTTATTGACCGCTCATACCTCCCACACTTAATACAGTTTTAATTCCTGGTTAACAAGCTCCCAGCAAATCCATGGCTTGCAAAACAACTCCTGATTCACTCAGAGCCAATGTTTATTTGATCCTGTATTGTGGATTTGTCGATATTGTTCAGTGTCACCTGAATATATATATTTTTTTACCAATGCTTGTATTTATTACGAAAGCGGGAATGGCTCATGCTCATCGTCTGTCTAATGAGAAAATGAAGGGCCAACCACTTCACCGTTCCACACCTTCGTAGAGTGGAATAATTATTTACATTCCCTCAAGTATTACGTGTATCTAATCCACCACGGACTAAAGCGTACTGTTGTACTAGCGATTTCATAGTCCACGCCATAGCACATCTTACCTGATCTCGTTGATGACTATACATGATAGAGGACATTTTTTTTTAAAGAATCGCATGCATCCAGTGCAGAATGCAAGAGGCCGTGATCCTTGGTGTGACGTATGTATATCTACGTGGAACTTCTTTCGCACCGTACGTAGGCAACCATGCTAATCGGGGGTGCGTGACATCGCCAGCGAGCCAAGGGGTTACGTAATTTGAATAGTGTGTACCTGACAGTTATAAGAATAAACAAACATGATTACCAAGGAGGCCATTACCATTTTAGATTAACACCATTCACGTACCCGATTAGTTCCCGCACCTCCGATGAGCACGGTTGGGTAGGTACGGTGCCAAATAGGTTCAACGTACATGCCTTGTAATTACTGTAATGTGCGTTGCAGGATATAGCAAAATATTTTAAAAAGCAATTTTTTTTCTGCAAATGAATACATCCATAGATATATAATTCGTATTGGAAGTGATTATTCTGTTGGATGAGTGTCAAACACATCTTAGATGCTCCAACGTTCTGAGAAAAATGCTCAGACTGTGGCATTTTCCAAACGGGGAAATTGGCTGTAATTTCGTTGCATGGAACCGTTCGAATTTCGGGGCAGTGGATTAATCTCTCCTCATTTGAATCCGCTTGGAATGCCATTTTGCAGTGCTACCCTTCCTGTGGTGGTAATGCATAACCGCTGTACGTACTTATTATGAAACAGTCCATCAGAGCAGAATGTAGGTCAGCAGACATGCTGAAAATTGTTCCCATTGTTTTGTAGCACACTGGTGTACTGCACATGTTTGAAGTATCCATATCAGGACTTAAATAACACATTGAACACGATACTTAAAACAAGTTTAATAATGTTATGTACGTGCTGTTAGCCCACTACCGTTGACTCGTTGCAGTAATAGTAATGTCAAAGAATGTGGTGCAGTGTAACACACACACACATTCTCAAAGTCCTGAGTCCTACTATACATTATAGATGAGTAAAACGCCCACTCCTTTATTGATGCTATAGATCAACACCGTTACACAACTCTTACGTAACTTTTATGTAAACACAGCAGCAAGTGGTGAGCCAAATCTTCACCAGTCCTGCACCTCCCCCACCCTCCACCTCCACCAACCATCACTGCCTAGCTTGGCCAACTATGGTCAAGCTATCCCCGCGACTAACACAGCGTGAGGTACGCCTTCATCCTGCAATGGATTGACAAAGATCGACAAATAAAATAACCGATTCGTATGTCAACATTTTAACGCTTTCTCAAATGGTCCAAATCGACGCTTTGCAAAACGACGCACACGTCGGATGTATGGGCCTGCGCCGAAGTGTGTACAATATCCAGCCACGTGATGCTGCTGGTGTTGAGGCAAATGACTCGCTCGCCCTTAGAAGTTTGCAATTCCAATTTCACATTCTCAGTGACTCGGCCAAGCATCCACCCTGGCCTGGGAACACGGAGTACCACGTTGCGGACAGTAAAGAGTGGTCATCCTTTAAACGAACTCATCCCTGTTGAGATTAAGCGGATGTTTACAATGCCGTACTGACGCAGACATATCAACAATATTTGTATCACCTTATATACGTGTGTGAGTATATGTCGTGCTTTTTACGTCTTTGTCAAAGGTATGTTGTAATCCATTGTTTGCCGTCTACTTCTGATGAAGGCAGGCATAAAATAAATGTCACATGCAACGTAATTATCCTCAAAGCATTACCCCGAACCGAGAGAACACCAGTGAATGGCATTAAAATACACATCTTGAAATTATAATTGGGAATTATAAATGTATTTAAATATAACCGTATTTCAAGAAGTAGGCATAATAAGGGCAGGGCAGGTGCGAATTGAGAGGGCGAGGGAGGAGGGAGTTGTGATCAAGGATTGTGAAAGAGGGCTTCTTCAATATTTATTTGTTTGCATGAGCAGGTCTTGGGGGTGGGTGTCCAGAGAGCAGTGGTGTAGCAGATAGCGCTACGCTGCGCGACGAACCCGGCAAACCGACATCGATCCCCGCTCACGGCCAACACCATTGACGATTAAATTTTGATTTAAAGCTTTCGTGACTGCAGGGATTCATATTCTTGGTTCTTTCGGTAAAGTCACGTAGAAGGGAAACAATAAAATATTACAAATATAAAACAATACAATTCTCACGACGTTTCGACTGCAACACAAGCAATCATCATCAGGTGTGAAAACCACAACAAGAAAATTTGAAAAAAACGCCACTTTTTTCAATCCCGGTGCAGCGGGCAAGTCTATCTGGGATGGGCGAGTCTATCTGGGAAGGGTGAGTCGATCTGGGATGGGCGGGTATGTGTAAAGGGCGAGTCTATCTGCGATGGGCGAGTCTATCTGGGAAGGGCGAGTCGATCTGGGATGGGCGGGTATGTGTAAAGGGCGAGTCTATCTGGGAAGAGCGAGTCTATCTGGGATGGGCGAGTCTATCTGGGATGGGCGAGTCTATCTGGGAAGGGCGAGTCTATCTGGGATGGGCGAGTCTATCTGGGATGGGCGAGTCTCTGTGGGATGGGCGAGTCTATGTGGGATGGGCGAGTCTATGTAGGAAGGGCGAGTCTATCTGTGAAGGGCGAGTCTATCTGCGACGGGCGAGTCTATCTGTGCAGGCCGAGTCTATCTGGGATGGGCGAGTCTATCTGGGATGCGCGAGTCTATCTGGGACGGGCGAGTCTATCTGGGATGGGCGAAGCGAGTCTATCTGGGATGGGCGAGTCTATCTGGGATGGGCGAGTCTATCTGGGAAGGGCGAGTCTATCTGGGATGGGGTAGTCTATCTGGGATGGGCGAGTCTATGTGGGATGGGCGAGTCTATCTGGGATGGGCGAGTCTATCTGGGAAAGGCGAGTCTATCTGGGATGGGCGAGTCTATCTGGGATGAGCGAGTCTATGTGGGATGGGCGAGTCTATCTGGGAAAGGCGAGTCTATCTGGGATGGGCGAGTCTATCTGGGCAACAGCGAGTCTATGTAGGAAGGGCGAGTCTATCTGGGATGGGCGAGTCTATCTGGGAAAGGCAAGTCTATCTGGGAAGGGCGAGTCTATCTGGGATGGGGTAGTCTATCTGGGATGGGGTAGTCTATCTGGGATGGGCGAGTCTATCTGGGATGGGCGAGTCTATCTGGGGTGGGTGAGTCTATGTGTGAAGGGCGAGTCTATCTGGGATGGGGTAGTCTATCTGGGAAAGCCAAGTCTATCTGGGAAGGGCGAGTCTATCTGGGATGGGGTAGTCTATCTGGGATGGGGTAGTCTATCTGGGATGAGCGAGTCTATCTGGGACGGGCGAGTCTATCTGGGATGGGCGAGTCTATCTGGGGTGGGTGCGTCTATCTGGGATGGGCGAGTCTATCTGGGGTGGGTGAGTCTATGTGTGAAGGGCGAGTCTCTCTGGGACGGGCGAGTCTATCTGGTACGGGCGAGTCTATCTGGGATGGGGTAGTCTATCTGGGAAGGGCGAGTCTATCTGGGATGGGCGAGTCTATCTGGGAAGGGCGAGTCTATGTGGGAAGGGCGAGTCTATCTGTGAAGGGCGAGTCTATCTGCGACGGGCGAGTCTATCTGGGCAACAGCGAGTCTATGTAAGAAGGGCGAGTCTATCTGGGATGGGCGAGTCTATCTGGGAAAGGCAAGTCTATCTGGGAAGGGCGAGTCTATCTGGGATGGGGTAGTCTATCTGGGATGGGTGAGTCTATCTGGGATGGGCGAGTCTATCTGGGATGGGCGAGTCTATCTGGGATGGGTGAGTCTATCTGGGAAGGGCGAGTCTATGTGGGATGGGCGAGTCTGTTTGGGATGGGCGAGTCTATGTGTGAAGGGCGAGTCTATCTGGGAAGGGCGAGTCTATCTGGGATGAGCGAGTCTATCTGGGATGGGCGAGTCTATCTGGGATGGGCGAGTCTGTTTGGGATCGGCGAGTCTATGTGTGAAGGGCGAGTCTATCTGGGAAGGGCGAGTCTATCTGGGATGGGCGAGTCTCTCTGGGACGGGCGAGTCTATCTGGGATGGGCGAGTCTATCTGGGATGGGCGAGTCTATCTGGGATGGGTGAGTCTATCTGGGAAGGGCAAGTCTATCTGGGAAAGGCGAGTCTATCTGGGAAGGGCGAGTCTATCTGGGACGGGCGAGTCTATCTGGGATGGGGTAGTCTATCTGGGAAGGGCGAGTCTATCTGGGATGGGTGAGTCTATCTGGGAAGGGCGAGTCTATCTGGGATGGGCGAGTCTATCTGGGAAGGGCGAGTCTATCTGGGATGGGCGAGTCTATCTGGGATGGGCGAGTCTATCTGGGATGGGCGCGTCTATCTGGGAAAGGCGAGTCTATCTGGGAAAGGCGAGTCTATCTGGGATGGGCGAGTCTATCTGGGATGGGCGAGTCTATCTGGGATGGGCGAGTCTATCTGGGCAACAGCGAGTCTATGTAGGAAGGGCGAGTCTATCTGGGATGGGCGAGTCTATCTGGGAAAGGCAAGTCTATCTGGGATGGGGTAGTCTATCTGGGATGGGGTAGTCTATCTGGGATGAGCGAGTCTATGTGGGATGGGCGAGTCTATCTGGGATGGGCGAGTCTATCTGGGAAAGGCGAGTCTATCTGGGATGGGCGAGTCTATCTGGGATGAGCGAGTCTATGTGGGATGGGCGAGTTTATCTGGGAAGGCCGAGTCTCTCTGGGATGGGGTAGTCTATCTGGGATGGGCGAGTCTATGTGGGATGGCCGAGTCTATCTGGGATGGGCGAGTCTATCTGGGAAAGGCGAGTCTATCTGGGATGGGCGAGTCTATCTGGGATGAGCGAGTCTATGTGGGATGGGCGAGTCTATCTGGGAAGGGCGAGTCTATCTGGGAAAGGCGAGTCTATCTGGGATGGGCGAGTATATCTGGGCAACAGCGAGTCTATGTAGGAAGGGCGAGTCTATCTGGGATGGGCGAGTCTATCTGGGAAAGGCAAGTCTATCTGGGAAGGGCGAGTCTATCTGGGATAGGGTAGTCTATCTGGGATGGGGTAGTCTATCTGGGATGGGCGAGTCTATCTGGGACGGGCGAGTCTATCTGGGGTGGGTGAGTCTATGTGTGAAGGGCGAGTCTATCTGGGATGGGGTAGTCTATCTGGGAAAGGCAAGTCTATCTGGGAAGGGCGAGTCTATCTGGGATGGGGTAGTCTATCTGGGATGGGGTAGTCTATCTGGGATGAGCGAGTCTATCTGGGACGGGCGAGTCTATCTGGGTTGGGCGAGTCTATCTGGGGTGGTTGAGTCTATCTGGGATGGGCGAGTCTATCTGGGGTTGGTGAGTCTATGTGTGAAGGGCGAGTCTCTCTGGGACGGGCGAGTCTTTCTGGTACGGGCGAGTCTATCTGGGATGGGGTAGTCTATCTGGGAAGGGCGAGTCTATCTGGGATGGGCGAGTCTATCTGGGAAGGGCGAGTCTATGTGGGAAGGGCGAGTCTATCTGTGAAGGGCGAGTCTATCTGCAACGGGCGAGTCTATCTGGGCAACAGCGAGTCTATGTAGGAAGGGCGAGTCTATCTGGGATGGGCGAGTCTATCTGGGAAAGGCAAGTCTATCTGGGAAGGGCGAGTCTATCTGGGATGGGGTAGTCTATCTGGGATGGGGTAGTCTATCTGGGATGGGCGAGTCTACGTGGGATGGGCGAGTCTATCTGGGATGGGCGAGTCTATCTGGGAAGGGCGAGTCTATCTGGGATGGGCGAGTCTATGTGGGATGGGCGAGTCTATCTGGGATGGGCGAGTCTATCTGGGAAAGGCGAGTCTATCTGGGATGGGCGAGTCTATCTGGGATGAGCGAGTCTATGTGGGATGGGCGAGTTTATCTGGGAAGGTCGAGTCTATCTGGGATGGGGTAGTCTATCTGGGATGGGCGAGTCTATCTGGGATGGGTGAGTCTATCTGGGAAGGGCGAGTCTATCTGGGAAGGGCGAGTCTATCTGGGAAAGGCGAGTCTATCTGGGATGGGCGAGTCTATCTGGGAAGGGCGAGTCTATCTGGGATGGGCGAGTCTATCTGGGATGGGCGAGTCTATCTGGGAAAGGCGAGTCTATCTGGGAAAGGCGAGTCTATCTGGGATGGGCGAGTCTATCTGGGATGTGCGAGTCTATCTGGGATGGGCGAGTCTATCTGGGCAACAGCGAGTCTATGTAGGAAGGGCGAGTCTATCTGGGATGGGCGAGTCTATCTGGGGTGGGTGAGTCTATGTGTGAAGGGCGAGTCTCTCTGGGACGGGCGAGTCTATCTGGTACGGGCGAGTCTATCTGGGATGGGGTAGTCTATCTGGGAAGGGCGAGTCTATCTGGGATGGGCGAGTCTATCTGGGAAGGGCGAGTCTATGTGGGAAGGGCGAGTCTATCTGTGAAGGGCGAGTCTATCTGCGACGGGCGAGTCTATCTGGGCAACAGCGAGTCTATGTAAGAAGGGCGAGTCTATCTGGGATGGGCGAGTCTATCTGGGAAAGGCAAGTCTATCTGGGAAGGGCGAGTCTATCTGGGATGGGGTAGTCTATCTGGGATGGGTGAGTCTATCTGGGATGGGCGAGTCTATCTGGGATGGGCGAGTCTATCTGGGATGGGTGAGTCTATCTGGGAAGGGCGAGTCTATGTGGGATGGGCGAGTCTGTTTGGGATGGGCGAGTCTATGTGTGAAGGGCGAGTCTATCTGGGAAGGGCGAGTCTATCTGGGATGAGCGAGTCTATCTGGGATGGGCGAGTCTATCTGGGATGGGCGAGTCTGTTTGGGATCGGCGAGTCTATGTGTGAAGGGCGAGTCTATCTGGGAAGGGCGAGTCTATCTGGGATGGGCGAGTCTCTCTGGGACGGGCGAGTCTATCTGGGATGGGCGAGTCTATCTGGGATGGGCGAGTCTATCTGGGATGGGTGAGTCTATCTGGGAAGGGCAAGTCTATCTGGGAAAGGCGAGTCTATCTGGGAAGGGCGAGTCTATCTGGGACGGGCGAGTCTATCTGGGATGGGGTAGTCTATCTGGGAAGGGCGAGTCTATCTGGGATGGGTGAGTCTATCTGGGAAGGGCGAGTCTATCTGGGATGGGCGAGTCTATCTGGGAAGGGCGAGTCTATCTGGGATGGGCGAGTCTATCTGGGATGGGCGAGTCTATCTGGGATGGGCGCGTCTATCTGGGAAAGGCGAGTCTATCTGGGAAAGGCGAGTCTATCTGGGATGGGCGAGTCTATCTGGGATGGGCGAGTCTATCTGGGATGGGCGAGTCTATCTGGGCAACAGCGAGTCTATGTAGGAAGGGCGAGTCTATCTGGGATGGGCGAGTCTATCTGGGAAAGGCAAGTCTATCTGGGATGGGGTAGTCTATCTGGGATGGGGTAGTCTATCTGGGATGAGCGAGTCTATGTGGGATGGGCGAGTCTATCTGGGATGGGCGAGTCTATCTGGGAAAGGCGAGTCTATCTGGGATGGGCGAGTCTATCTGGGATGAGCGAGTCTATGTGGGATGGGCGAGTTTATCTGGGAAGGCCGAGTCTATCTGGGATGGGGTAGTCTATCTGGGATGGGCGAGTCTATGTGGGATGGCCGAGTCTATCTGGGATGGGCGAGTCTATCTGGGAAAGGCGAGTCTATCTGGGATGGGCGAGTCTATCTGGGATGAGCGAGTCTATGTGGGATGGGCGAGTCTATCTGGGAAGGGCGAGTCTATCTGGGAAAGGCGAGTCTATCTGGGATGGGCGAGTATATCTGGGCAACAGCGAGTCTATGTAGGAAGGGCGAGTCTATCTGGGATGGGCGAGTCTATCTGGGAAAGGCAAGTCTATCTGGGAAGGGCGAGTCTATCTGGGATAGGGTAGTCTATCTGGGATGGGGTAGTCTATCTGGGATGGGCGAGTCTATCTGGGACGGGCGAGTCTATCTGGGGTGGGTGAGTCTATGTGTGAAGGGCGAGTCTATCTGGGATGGGGTAGTCTATCTGGGAAAGGCAAGTCTATCTGGGAAGGGCGAGTCTATCTGGGATGGGGTAGTCTATCTGGGATGGGGTAGTCTATCTGGGATGAGCGAGTCTATCTGGGACGGGCGAGTCTATCTGGGTTGGGCGAGTCTATCTGGGGTGGTTGAGTCTATCTGGGATGGGCGAGTCTATCTGGGGTTGGTGAGTCTATGTGTGAAGGGCGAGTCTCTCTGGGACGGGCGAGTCTTTCTGGTACGGGCGAGTCTATCTGGGATGGGGTAGTCTATCTGGGAAGGGCGAGTCTATCTGGGATGGGCGAGTCTATCTGGGAAGGGCGAGTCTATGTGGGAAGGGCGAGTCTATCTGTGAAGGGCGAGTCTATCTGCAACGGGCGAGTCTATCTGGGCAACAGCGAGTCTATGTAGGAAGGGCGAGTCTATCTGGGATGGGCGAGTCTATCTGGGAAAGGCAAGTCTATCTGGGAAGGGCGAGTCTATCTGGGATGGGGTAGTCTATCTGGGATGGGGTAGTCTATCTGGGATGGGCGAGTCTACGTGGGATGGGCGAGTCTATCTGGGATGGGCGAGTCTATCTGGGAAGGGCGAGTCTATCTGGGATGGGCGAGTCTATGTGGGATGGGCGAGTCTATCTGGGATGGGCGAGTCTATCTGGGAAAGGCGAGTCTATCTGGGATGGGCGAGTCTATCTGGGATGAGCGAGTCTATGTGGGATGGGCGAGTTTATCTGGGAAGGTCGAGTCTATCTGGGATGGGGTAGTCTATCTGGGATGGGCGAGTCTATCTGGGATGGGTGAGTCTATCTGGGAAGGGCGAGTCTATCTGGGAAGGGCGAGTCTATCTGGGAAAGGCGAGTCTATCTGGGATGGGCGAGTCTATCTGGGAAGGGCGAGTCTATCTGGGATGGGCGAGTCTATCTGGGATGGGCGAGTCTATCTGGGAAAGGCGAGTCTATCTGGGAAAGGCGAGTCTATCTGGGATGGGCGAGTCTATCTGGGATGTGCGAGTCTATCTGGGATGGGCGAGTCTATCTGGGCAACAGCGAGTCTATGTAGGAAGGGCGAGTCTATCTGGGATGGGCGAGTCTATCTGGGAAAGGCAAGTCTATCTGGGATGGGGTAGTCTATCTGGGATGGGGTAGTCTATCTGGGATGGGCGAGTCTATGTGGGATGGGCGAGTCTATCTGGGATGGGCGAGTCTATCTGGGAAAGGCGAGTCTATCTGGGATGGGCGAGTCTATGTGGGATGGGCGAGTCTATCTGGGATGGGCGAGACTATCTGGGAAAGGCGAGTCTATCTGGGATGGGCGAGTCTATCTGGGATGAGCGAGTCTATGTGGGATGGGCGAGTCTATCTGGGAAGGGCGAGTCTATCTGGGAAAGGCGAGTCTATCTGGGATGGGCGAGTCTATCTGGGCAACAGTGAGTCTATGTAGGAAGGGCGAGTCTATCTGGGATGGGCGAGTCTATCTGGGAAAGGCAAGTCTATCTGGGAAGGGCGAGTCTATCTGGGATGGGGTAGTCTATCTGGGATGGGGTAGTCTATCTGGGATGAGCGAGTCTATCTGGGAAGGGCGAGTCTATCTGGGTTGGGCGAGTCTATCTGGGGTGGGTGAGTCTATGTGTGAAGGGCGAGTCTATCTGGGATGGGGTAGTCTATCTGGGAAAGGCAAGTCTATCTGGGAAGGGCGAGTCTATCTGGGATGGGGTAGTCTATCTGGGATGGGGTAGTCTATCTGGGATGAGCGAGTCTATCTGGGAAGGGCGAGTCTATCTGGGTTGGGCGAGTCTATCTGGGGTGGGTGAGTCTATCTGGGATGGGCGAGTCTATCTGGTGGGTGAGTCTATGTGTGAAGGGCGAGTCTCTCTGGGACGGGCGAGTCTATCTGGTACGGGCGAGTCTATCTGGGATGGGGTAGTCTATCTGGGAAGGGCGAGTCTATCTGGGATGGGCGAGTCTATCTGGGAAGGGCGAGTCTATGTGGGAAGGGCGAGTCTATCTGTGAAGGGCGAGTCTATCTGCGACGGGCGAGTCTATCCGGGCAACAGCGAGTCTATGTAGGAAGGGCGATTCTATCTGGGATGGGCGTGTCTATCTGGGAAAGGCAAGTCTATCTGGGAAGGGCGAGTCTATGTGGGATGGGGTAGTCTATCTGGGATGGGGTAGTCTATCTGGGATGGGCGAGTCTACGTGGGATGGGCGAGTCTATCTGGGATGGGCGAGTCTATCTGGGAAGGGCGAGTCTATCTGGGATGGGCGAGTCTATGTGGGATGGGCGAGTCTATCTGGGATGGGCGAGTCTATCTGGGAAAGGCGAGTCTATCTGGGATGGGCGAGTCTATCTGAGATGAGCGAGTCTATCTGGGATGAGCGAGTCTATGTGGGATGGGCGAGTTTATCTGGGAAGGCCGAGTCTATCTGGGATGGGGTAGTCTATCTGGGATGGGCGAGTCTATCTGGGATGGGTGAGTCTATCTGGGAAGGGTGAGTCTATCTGGGAAGGGCGAGTCTATCTGGGAAAGGCGAGTCTATCTGGGATGGGCGAGTCTATGTGGGATGGGCGAGTCTATATGGGATGGGCGAGTCTATCTGGGAAGGGCGAGTCTATCTGGGAAAGGCGAGTCTATCTGGGATGGGCGAGTCTATCTGGGCAACAGCGAGTCTATGTAGGAAGGGCGAGTCTATCTGGGATGGGCGAGTCTATCTGGGAAAGGTAAGTCTATCTGGGATGGGGTAGTCTATCTGGGATGGGCGAGTCTGTCTGGGATGGGCGAGTCTGTCTGGGACGGGCGAGTCTATGTGGGATGGGCGAGTCTATCTGGGAAGGGCGAGTCTATCTGGGAAGGGCGAGTCTATCTGGGATGGGCGAGTCTATCTGGGATGGGCGAGTCTATCTGGGATGGACGAGTCTATCTGGGGTGGGTGAGTCTATGTGTGAAGGGCGAGTCTATCTGGGATGGGCGAGTCTGTCTGGGACGGGCGAGTCTATCTGGGACAGGCGAGTCTATCTGGGATGGGGTAGTCTATCTGGGATGGGCGAGTCTATCTGGGATGGGTAAGTCTATCTGGGAAGGGCAAGTCTATCTGGGAAGGGCGAGTCTATCTGGGATGGGCGAGTCTATCTGGGATGGGTGAGTCTATCTGGGAAGGGCGAGTCTATCTGGGAAGGGCGAGTCTATCTGGGAAGGGCGAGTCTATCTGGGATGGGCGAGTCTATCTGGGATGGGTGAGTCTATCTGGGAAGGGCAAGTCTATCTGGAAATAGCGAGTCTATCTGGGAAGGGCGAATCTATCTGGGATGGGCGAGTCTATCTGGGATGGGCGAGTCTATGTGTGAAGGGCGAGTCTATCTGGGAAGGGCGAGTCTATGTGTGAAGGAACGAGTCTCTCTAGGACGGGCGAGTCTATCTGGGAAGGGCGAGTCTATGTGTGATGGGCGAGTCTATCTGGGATGGGCGAGTCTATCTGGGATGGGCAAATCTATCTGGGATGGGCGAGTCTATCTGGGAAGGGCGAGTCTATCTGGGACGGGCGAGTCTATCTGGGAAAGGCGAGTCTATCTGGGAAGGGCGAGTCTATCTGGGAAGGGCAAGTCTATCTGGGAAAGGCGAGTCTATCTGGGAAGGGCGAGTCTATCTGGGATGGGCGAGTCTATCTGGGATGGGTGAGTCTATCTGGGAAGGGCAAGTCTATCTGGGAATAGCGAGTCTATCTGGGAAGGGCGAATCTATCTGGGATGGGCGACTCTATCTGGGATGGGCGAGTCTATGTGTGAAGGGCGAGTCTATCTGGGATGGGCGAGTCTGTCTGGGATGGGCGAGTCTATCTGGGACGGGCGAGTCTATCTGGGATGGGGTAGTCTATCTGGGATGGGCGAGTCTATCTGGGATGGGTGAGTCTATCTGGGAAGGGCAAGTCTATCTGGGAAGGGCGAGTCTATCTGGGATGGGCGAGTCTATCTGGGATGGGTGAGTCTATCTGGGAAGGGCGAGTCTATCTGGGAAGGGCGAGTCTATCTGGGAAGGGCGAGTCTATCTGGGATGGGCGAGTCTATCTGGGATGGGTGAGTCTATCTGGGAAGGGCAAGTCTATCTGGGAATAGCGAGTCTATCTGGGAAGTGCGAATCTATCTGGGATGGGCGAGTCTATCTGGGATGGGCGAGTCTATGTGTGAAGGGCGAGTCTATCTGGGAAGGGCGAGTCTATGTGTGAAGGGCGAGTCTATCTGGGAAGGGCGAGTCTATGTGTGATGGGCGAGTCTATCTGGGATGGGCGAGTCTATCTGGGATGGGCGAGTCTATCTGAGAAGGGCGAATCTATCTGGGATGGGCGAGTCTATCTGGGAAGGGCGAGTCTATCTGGGACGGGCGAGTCTATCTGGGAAAGGCGAGTCTATCTGGGAAGGGCGAGTCTATCTGGGAAGGGCAAGTCTATCTGGGAAAGGCGAGTCTATCTGGGATGGGCGAGTCTATCTGGGAAGGGCGAGTCTATCTGGGCCGGGCGAGTCTATCTGGGAAAGGCGAGTCTATCTGGGAAGGGCGAGTCTATCTGGGAAGGGCAAGTCTATCTGGGAAAGACGAGTCTATCTGGGATGGGCGAGTCTATCTGGGAAGGGCGAGTCTATCTGGGAAGGGCGAGTCTATCTGGGACGGGCGAGTCTATCTGGGATGAGCGAGTCTATGTGTGAAGGGCGAGTCTATCTGGGAAGGTGCAAATTGTAGGCAGGGGAAATTCCACGGAGGACTTTTAAAAAGAGTGAGGCCACTCTTGGAGTTGACCCGAAATTATATGGGGAGCCATTGGGGTGGAGTGGTGCAGGTGAGAGGTCTGATTTCAGTATCGTGGATCACCTATAGTTAACGGGGAGTGAATTAAGGATGCCATGCAAGACACACCATCAATAATCTCCTAGAAAAGGAAACGAGTATAGAATACCATTATGTTTGACCCTTACTGATTAAGAAAAGCTGCTTGTGCTGACTTCAAGCTTTCGTGACTACTGGAATTCATACTCTTTGGGTCTTTTGGTAAAGTCACGTAGAAAGGGAAAAAGAAGTTACTAATTATTATTTTATTATTAATGATTAATTTCTATCTACGTAAAAAGGTACTGGAATTAATTCTACAATTTGGGGCTGTGGTCCGATTCAAGAATGGATTATCTCTTGCTTTGTCTCATGTATCATGTAGTGTGTTGTCTGTCTGATTTGTTCTGTCTGTCTCATTAGCATAATCTCCTTCATTTATTCCATCTTGTTTGTATTGTCCGTGTCATTTATACTCCGTCTCGTTAGTGTTGTCCACCTCGTTCTTTTGCACATCATTGTCCATCCCCTATGTTCTACCTTAATTTATCTTCGTCTCCTTCGCATCGCCTGCATCGCCTGCATCCCGTTGTTTGTCTATCCTGCGTCGTTAGCATTGCCTGCTTTGTTTCGTCTCGCGAGCTCACGTTTCTACGTAGCGCTTTTAATTTGCAACGAATTGTAATAGGCAATCCTTGCGTGCTTCGACGCATGTATCACGAGCAAAAACAGATTGGACGTTGGTGGATGAATCGATGCATCGTTACATGCCTAGAGATTATCGACACCATCTGCAAAGAAACGACCGATGAACCGGGATCCCATGGGCAAAATACAAATCCGAGACGACGCAAACAAAGGAGACTCGCTCACCCTCAGCTCTATTATGTATGACGCCCCGTATGTATATACGGTGGTGTAGTTACATTCGTCTGTGACTGCATGTTTTTACGCTGTTTAAAAAAAAAATTGTATTTAAGCACAATTATTCATCCTGTTTGCAGTATGTTGTCGTGTTAAACAGTTGTTGTAGTTGTTTTTGCTCTTTTTAGTTTACAAATTTCCCTCCACCCTGCAATGTCATGTAAACTCGCCAACACGGCCAACTGTCTAGGATTGTGGTCTGCGAGTCTCTATGTAACTCTATGGGTCTCTGTGTAACTCTGTGGATCTCTATGCAACTCTATGGGTCTCTTGGCAACTCTCTTTGTCATTATGTAACTACATGAGTCTATGTAACCATATTGATCTTTATGCAACTCTTTGAGTCTATGTAACTCTATGGGTCTCTATGTAACTATTGAATTGCGTTGTCTTGGGCTGTGGTCATCCTTGTAGAATAGCTGATTATCTCAATGGGGCCTAATCAGCTGAGTTAATAACGTCTTAGATATACGCACATCAAGCCTGTTCACAACAACAAATTATTAGTTTTCTACCAAAAACTGCTTTGGAGAAATAAAGCCATGAATATAAATGGAGAAAATACTATATCCATCTTAGCTTTGCATGGCGATATAGCCATTACAGCAACCAATGAACATTAATCACAGGAGTTGTTTGAAGGAGTGCATGAAAAGAAGGCTGTAAATGAAATTCACGATGAATATAGGCAAAACAAAAGTCACGTGAAGAAAGTTTGATGGACACATAAAATTTTTTTTTGGCGAAACACATTTGCAAACACAACAAACGATGCAAACTCAATACGAGTCGTTCGGAGCAGGCATTGTCTACCGTCCATTGCTGTCAAACATACGATGCCATATTTGGATTTGGCGCCCTTTCAACCCTACAGACACAAACTTTTGCTGTCCTAGGGTTGACAACAACAAAAACTTCAAATGTTGATGGCCAAAACTGTATTATTTGTGTTTTACGGATTTCAAACTGCAATGCCAGACTTTAATTCAGCACACATTAAAACCTGCATAGGGGAAGGCTCGTAAAGAAATGAACGTTGAAACTTTGTTATTGTCCTCCAATAGGCAGAACAATGGACGCTGTACACATATTTTGGTTTCCATACATTTTAAGTTATAAGCCAGATGATTGGAGCATATTTGTGTCAATTTATAGCCCTTGAAGACGCTCACTTGAATTTACGCTCAGCTACTCGTAACCCAACATTGAGATGAGTGTGGATCACGATACAAAAAAAAAGGGAAACAAGAGCGGGCGAGGGTGCTTTTGGGTCGCTGAATCTGATTTTGAAAAGACAGCGTACCGGTGTGCACGAAGGGAAGAACGCAGTTGCAACGACGGCGCATATCGCCGGCTGTGACGTAACCATAATGAACGTGGACAGTGACAGAGGGAACGACGCCGCACAAGGTGAAAAGTGCACACAGAAGTGTGGAAATAATAATATTCATGCTCAGCATTTGCACGGAAAGACAGGAAGAGGAAACGCATGTATCGGGAAGCAAACACATTGGAGACATGAAAGCAAGTGGGCTTGGGCAGGACAAATCAGCAGAAGGTATGATGGCCGATGAACAAGACTGGTGATGAACGTGCAGCCAAATGAGTGAACCTCCGATTAGCATGGTTGGCTACGTACGGCGCGAAAGGAGTTTAAGGTACATATGCACAACCTGCCCGAGCACATGACCACCATGGAGATGAATCGATGAGATCGATGAATGTGAAGGAGTGAGATGTACGTTGGCATTGTTGAGGGACGGTGGTGGTATGGGGGAGCCCTTAATCCAGCAGTGGATACATCGTGGTCTAGGCGAGCTGTGATGAAGACAGCAAATAAAGGTCTGAGCAGCAATGGGAGAATAAATAGCAGATGCAAGCAATTTTGGTTGCACAGTATTTGTTTTATACTTATGCCAATATTTTAGCTGGATACAACTGTACTTTGAGATGGAATATCTAATTGGCAAGGGTGTCCAGTGTGTCACGTGATACATGTAAAGCAAACACATCATAACACAAAAAATTTCTAATCTACAACTTATGCAGTGTATGTTTATACAATGTCAAACACATTTGTTCGGCTTCAAGAACAGAAACAAGACAGCCGAGGCAGTGTGCATGCATATCACGCAGCAAATAAATAAATAACTAAACAAATCGACGCACAACCACGAACAAGATTGATATGGTGCACACCGTGGGTTCGTATATGGAATGTTCTCTAGCTGTAACAGTCGCAAACAAATATAACAGTTGCAGCTGTAACACCCATGTAAGTAAGTGGTTTAAAGGGAGAAGGATGGTTTGGGATCAAGGATGACACTAATGTTCCATATGCTAATTGCAAAATTGATATCTGAGTTTAAGGGGAGCATGGTGTAGCATAAATCTTTACTAAGGACTGACTTATTGCCAATAAGGAGGGCTTATGTTTAGTTACTCTTAGCCGTAGGAGAATGTTTTGGGCTGATCGCAGACCAGACAGAATCAAGAGAAGAGTGAGGCAATGGAGATTCACAGCGGAGTGTCATCAGCAGATACAGTACATTGAGATCGATGTCGATACTGGAGGTGAGTTTGCCAAATGGAGAAGATACACTGAGAATAGGGCAGGACTTCAAACAGAGCATTTTGGAACACCGTTTGCAAAGTATGAGCAAAAGCCTGCGAATACTAACATAGTCTTGAAGGAATCTGAGGAAGGTTGAATGATCTATGGTGTCAAAGGCTGCGATTCGGTTCAGATGATGGAAACAGAGAAACACAGTGATTGGAGGATTGGACACGTCGTTGAATAGACACAGGAAGACAGTCCAACCTTGGATGGATTACCTTGATGGAACCAAGATTTTCCTGGGCCATGGCAAAATACATTTGTGCCCAGATTTCTCGAGCCAATGAAATTGTCCAAGGTGCTGAATCTGGGCAGTGCAGCCGACCCAACTTTAACCTCATATGCATGATCATTGGGAACTGCATTAGAACCAAGCTAGCCAGGAGCATTGGTCCCAAGCTGTCTGTCCCCACATTGGCCCATCTGGTGGAACGTTGCACGATGAGATTTTGAGGCAGGCCAGGGAGCTCACTTAGGGGAAACTATTACCCCCCTGTGACATCCTGGGGTCAACAAGGAAATGAGACACATGCCAGGACATCACTTGCCTTGCTCAACCACCCAACCACGTTCGTTTTAAAACGACACTATATGACCGCAGTGCTTGGAGAGAGAAAAAAAAAAACAATTGCATGCAGGCATTAACTTACAATAACGTAACCCCACTTTACTGCCGTGTTAATCTTTGTCTCCCGGTGCGGCAATTGAAAAAATGGGGCACTATCTTAACCGTCCCCCTTACCCCACCGCCTCTATCCGACCAGCAGCATCAATGGGGACGGTGCCATCGTGCCGTTGATTGGCAGGTCGCGTCTGGCGGCGGAAATTTGTGGGTAATCCCATCTTTCCCATCTCTCCTCTTCCAAGAGATGGGAGTACGGGTACTAACGTTGAGTACTATACGTAATTACCGAGCTTACATTTTTTTTATGCAGAGGAACATTGCGAAAACATAAACACTGCGTACTGTAATGATGACCATAGATTGTACTGTACAAGTTTAACTGAAATAAAACATGCCTGGAGCATCTGCTGTAGTCGCCTGCATTAGAAGATTACAAAACATTAGGCAATTGCCGATTAGAGATTCAGTCTGTGAAATGGAAATTTCAACGTGATGGGTCAAGATTGTATTAGAGAAGCACTCATCAAAGAAGAATTAGCCTGGCTGGTGGTGGTGGCGGCTACGCATGTCCATGATCGAGCACTGTGGAGGCGGGGGTTGGTGGATCACACACAGAGGTGTCGCTAAAGTTCCCTTCCTGTGGCCTTCGATGTGCCACAACCCCTGGCTTGCCAGGAAAAGGTGGTCCACCAAATACGTGGACTCCACCTGTTCCTTCTGCACGGTGATATAATGTTTACGCCTCGCGCACACGTGTCGTTTTTTTTTAACCGGGTGCTCCGGTTTCCTCTCACATGTCGACACTTAGTAATTGGCCGTTAATCTACCGTTACATATAGAGGACTGCAGAGCGTGGGCAATTATTGATGCCGGCTCACCGCGTGGCTGCCTCCCTGTTTGTCTGTGGTTCTCTGCGCCTCTGACTCACGTTCTGTCTCTCCGAGAGTGAATGAACACTGTGCGTGTGACAGGTTTAAATTATTATTTTATCATGATTTTTTTCCACGCTCGTGCGACATCATGCATATCGGGGATTTTGGCGTGTACACATTTCACGAAGACAAATATTAGTGCGTACATACACTGTATGCATACACGAGGTTAGTGAAAAAAAATGTTCAGAAAAACAGACAAAAACCACAGCAACCTAATCTAATACTTGCCAAATTATTTGCACTGCAATAATAACGATTGCCTCTTAGATATGATCCGAAATAAGCTTCCCCTATATATTGACAAGACAGGCTTGTGTGGAATGGCGATGGCAGAAGCATGAATTGTGTGAAATCGAGCCCACTGTGAATAAAGCCGCATGCACTTTCACAGAGCTGCATACAAAGTGTGATGTGTGTGTGTGCCCTGCCGTCTGGAAGCGATGCTGCTGCTGAACGCTGCTGCTGCATGCATGCTGCATGCACAGTGCTGTGTACTATTGCAACCTCCTTTCCAATGCTCGTGCACAACTGCAGATTTTGAGCGTGCACCCTTTACAGAAACGCAACTGCAAGCTGCCCGTGCTATGTTGCAGCGGCCAACCCTGCACATGCAGCTATAAATACACGTGCACCGTGCCGGCCTCCTTGCTCATTGCACGCACGTCCAGGGGGATCCGTGCGTGCCGCTTGCATCCTGCAGATGTGCAGGGCTGCTGTGCTTCGCCATAGCATCGTTGCTGTGCAGCTGTTGTACCACACGGTACTCTATAGTGCTGCGCCGCTTCACCGTAACATGCTGTCCAGAGTGAGCGCCAGACACTGCGCTGGCTACATCTGCACGCATGCCGCACACGTGTTGGCTTGTTAGGCTTGAGTGCAACACGCATGCACGGGGAACGCCTGATTTCATGGTCCATAACATTGCTTGTCAAGGATAATGGGATACATTTTTTTTCCGCCCCACATTTTTAATCATGGACACCGTGAGTCAGGGTAGAGGGGGAGACGTACCGTTATGCTTGGGTTTCAAACTGGAATTGCAACAAAATAATATTTCACAATATAATTTTTTGGGGGGGAAGAAAAGTGTGGGGTATTTTTGTTTGCTTCGTTTCTTCTTATTCTTAATTATCGACCTTGCAATGATAAATCTTGACTTAAAGCTTTCGTGACTGCAGGAATTCATATTCTTGGGTCTTTCGGTAAAGTCACGTAGATCGGTTCAAAGAAAATAATATTTGAACCTATCTACGTGACTTTACCGAAAGACCCAAGATTATATAATAGTAAGATATGTTTTACACTTTGTAAAATATACTACGTCGGACGAGGCTTGGCGAGAATAATCTCGCTGTTGGTTATGTAACAGGCACGTTACCGAAATGGCAAAGAGGGTGGGAGTTGTTCTCCGAGGCTAAGAGGCTGGCCACTCCTCCCTGAAATTCATCTCTTGACACAGCAAACGCAGTGGACTTGGAATGCAGAGAAACGCCGGTTCTCTCTCCCAGCGCGGTGGTTTGGACAACTAGGTCCTCGCACGCTGACGAATGTGCGGACGGCTAAATAAGTTCGTGCAACACAGATTGGACGCGATTGTGATTGGGCATCGGATTTCGCCAAGTCCGTCCAAAAAAACGATTGTTGCGACCGTAACTGGACGGCATTAGCTTAAATGAACTAAAAGTTTGCCGTGTGTCATTAAAACAAATTGTACACAGGCAAGTGATGTATAATACTGCATTAGCATATCTCAGCATTGTTTCTTTTTGTTACAATGAAAATCTAAACTGTAGCCCGTATCTGAATACAAATCACAGTATCTCCACGAAATGGCATTTATCGATCTGGTCTCATTATTGCAATCAAAGCGCGGAAGGAATATCTGCTCGTTATTACTTTTTCTGCTTTTGCACTCTTTAATTTGCAATCGGCAAGTGAGGCGAGCAATCGTGGTTTTCCATAGATTTCCAATGGGAAAACCAAGACTGTAAGCTTCTGGTCGACTTGGGTGTTTTTTTTCTTCTTCCAAAATGACCATCGTGTTTGCAATTGTTACGTCTCCACACGGCGGCGTGCAGCGACCTCCTAGAGCGAGCGCTCTCGTCACGTTCCATGCTGTGAACCTTATAAAGCCCCGACCCTTCACCTCTGCCATCGTGGAAATCTAAAAAAATTATGATTTTTTTATACCAGGTAAGGCCCACTGAGGCGTGTAGCTGTTTCTTTAGAAGCGACCTGGTTATCACAAGTGATAACTCAACGAAGTGGCTTATGACGTGGAAATATACAGCAGCCAAATGCTCTCTCAACGCATGTTTCAAATATGCAGCAGGTGTCAGGGTCGGGATTGAACCCACTGCCTCCTGTATACCAGGCAAGGTAGTTAACATCTTGCATCCCTCCTGCGCGTTACATTTAAGGATGGCGTGAAAGGGGTTTGGCATGCTCTTCATTTCCGCCGTGATTTGTCCGTGATTTCCCTTCGGCTGCACATTCATGGCCAGGCGTGGGATGTGGTATCAACGGAACGTAGAGGAAGTCTTTTCCAGTTGGGCCTCTTTTTTAAAATGAATAATGGAGTCCCGTGATGAATTACTCCTGGTGCGCAAATAACAGCACTTTGCAGTTATTTGCCCAACAGGATCCATTGCACTCCGCAGATAACAAGAGTTGTGGATACAAGGGTCGTAGATAGGAGGCATTCCACTGGAGTTAAAGTAATTTACAGTAACATTTCAGTATGGGTTTCTAAATAATATTGACATGGTCACAGAGGGTGTTCGTTTTAAGGGTCTCGAGTGTGTTAAGACTATAGTGTAAATGAAGTGCCCTGTGTGTGTGATTTACATAGAAGCTTGCAATAATTTTCCCTCCCCCACAGTACTTTGTGTGTCCTTTCATGCGCTGCTTTTGTTTAATTTGAAGTAAACTTCCGTGAGAACGTTTGACGAGTCTTGTTTTTCTCGTGGTAGCAGCAAGTGGCTATCTAGCACGGTATCCGGCACCACTGCACATGCCTTACCAGTCTTCTCCACCGCTGCTCTTGCTAAACAAACAAAAAATAGATAACACTGGCCATCCAAATGGCTCTGAAGGTCAAAAGCATACCACTCATTGCTGGGATAGAACTTGAGGACACCTCATCACGCTGGTGTGTACGCTTAGCTGTGAGGCTCCAGGGTTAGCTAATGTGTGCACAACGTGACTGGCCCGTGATATAAGATTGCTCAAGCAGGCCGTTCGAGTTGTATCGCACACATACACAAGACAAAGCTCCCCGTATAGCCTTAGCAGACTGTTGGGGCAAGTGCTGTTAGCAAGTAGCACCTTGGAAGGCCGGCACGGCACACGAGGGCGCGGGTGGCCAGCGCCACGCCGGGCCGCCTTTGTCTCCCCCAGTGGCGATGTTTACACACTGCACCAGATACTCATTTGAGGCTGAGACGACCTAGGGGAGGCCCAGGACCGGTTCAGATAATCGTCACTGGTGTTGGCCGTGAGCGGGAATCGAATCAGGGTTGCTGGATTCGTAACGCAGCATAGTGCTAACCGTTGCACCACCACTCCACACGCATACACACATGTACAAACTCACTCCTCCACAATGCTTCCAATTTTCCTGGGGACTTGGAGCCCTGCTGGCCCCGCAGTTATCTACTTAGCCTCTTCATTTTCTTCCTTACGATGAACGGAGGGACGGTGTTTGTTTTTACTCTTCCCATTGAGCCGAGTAGCAGGGGTGGTTGCTCTGCTTCTGAGCATCTCATTTGGCATTCCCAGCCAACTGCTAACGCCGCCGGTGTAGCAATCCCAGAATATTGAGGCAGGGTCCATTACAGATGTAGCATTCCTAGAATGATGAGGCAGGGTACATCCCAGATGTAGCATTCCCAGAATGATGAGGCAGGGTCCATCCCAGATGTAGCATTCCCAGAATGATGAGGCAGGGTCCATCCCAGATGTAGCATTCCTAGAATGATGAGGCAGGGTCCATCCCAGATGTAGAATTCCTAGAATGATGAGGCAGGGTCTATCCCAGATGTAGCATTCCCAGAATGATGAGGCAGGGTCCATCCCAGATGTAGAATTCCTAGAATGATGAGGCAAGGTCCATCCCAGATGTAGCATTCCCAGAATGATGAGGCAGGGTCCATCCCAGATGTAGAATTCCTAGAATGATGAGGCAGGGTCCATCCCAGATTTAGAATTCCTAGAATGATGGGACAGGGTCCATCCCAGATGTAGCATTCCCAGAATGATGAGGCAGGGTCCATCTGTTGTATACGGCCCTTTTTCAACACATCCCAGATGTAGAATTCCTAGATTGATGAGGCAGGGTCCATCCCAGATGCAGTATTCCTAGAATGATGAGGCAGGGTCCATCCCAGATTTAGAATTCCTAGAATGATTGGACAGGGTCCATTACAGATGTAGAAATTCTATAATGATGAGATAGGGTCCATTACAGATGCCACACATTTATTTAAAATGTCTGTAACAATAAAAGATGAACCCGTTTATGTTCATCTCGCTACAGAGCACACTGCGCACTACCAATGGCTTCCATGCTTCACTCCGAGGGTGCCTCCTGCTGCCAAACCACATTGAACACTGTTTAAACGCACAGTGTTCACCAGTAATAAGTGATAACCACTGTAAGCGAATAATTCCTGAATTATTCCCTTAAAGTGCTTAAAAGTGGTGGGCATTGTTATTATTATGATGGCTTGCCATGTTACACCGCTATATATATAACAAAAATTTTTTTAATCGAGTCTAAAGTAAGTGCCAACATCATTGCTGGCGAGCTAATGCTAATAACGCGTACTACCCAGGAGTATAGAGTTTAAATGGGGAATCCTTGTTGTCTTTCAATGGATGTCATAATAGCAGTTGCCTAAAGGCACGTTTTCAATAAGTAAAGCATAATGCTGTTTATAACATTTTTTTAAAACGTAAGGGACTGCTTTGGCAGTGGTGTATAAAAAAAATATGCTGATAAAAACTATACAACGCCTGGCATTAATACCTCAGTCTATAATAATCACGTGGAAACTGATATAGTTGGAAGTTTCTCTCTTCAGATTGCAGAGAAAGGGAAACCACTGTGACCATTTTGACTTTCAATGAAATGGAAACTTTCCTTGAATAAGACCCGAAATACTATTGTATTATGCCTGACGTGTTTGTTTTTAAGAAGGGTCGTAGCCCAGAAGGTTATATTATTTAATAACAAGTGAGGTAGTGATTTATTTATATGCCATGCACTTGTCATATATATGATGTAACATTGTTATGTAGAGATGCGCTAATTTCCGTCATGTGACCTGTACCTAAATATTAACGTGATCTGTAGGGTGTCCTTCATACATTTGTACGAGTGACATTTCTGACTTTTTCTGCTGATCTGTTTCTCTCTTTTTTATCCAGTTGAACCTACGGATTACTTCAGGTAAATATTAATGTCCATTAACAAACCATCCCCGGTGTTTCTTACGCATCCACCTTAGAACCAAATCGCCAATCACCGAATTGTTTATTTTCCCCTCTTTACCCTCCGATACCTTTGACATCTTCGGTCGTTTTCACGCCGTCTCTTCTGTCTCTTCCCACCTTTTCCTCGTGTTTTGTTCCCCGAGTTCAGCGTGTTCTGTCTTTCGTTTGACAGTCTTCCCTTTAAATAGCTCCCTCTTTTATTTGCTTAACGTCCCTCTTTGCGGTTTCAAGATAACTTGTTATCTTTTTCGCTTCTTTGTCCCATATGTTCAGTGCATCGTCCATTAGAGGTGGTAGTTCATTTTTTTTAATGGAAATCAATTGAATCTTTTTTTTTGTCAAGGAATTTACATTTATTGCTTAAAAGCAGTATAAATTATCCTGCCTCTTGAAGACGATTTTTGATGTTAGCTATCTCGGTTTGTCCTTGTTATTAGTGGCAACGTTCAAGTGTACATTGCATCTTACCAGCCGGCGATTACTTTCATGTGTGTTGAATTTGCTGAGGATAAAAAACATATCTAACAATCCGGGGTTGTCCGTCAGAATTGCCAATATAATTTATAGCTTTTCCACTTCTGCCTCCATTTTCGTTTTTGAGACCGCACTCTGCAGTGAAGACTTTTAACCTTAATATCCACTACAGAATGCATTACATCATGTATGGATGTGGTGGGTATGAGTAATACACAATAGGATACAGTAGCGTATACTGTGCATACAATACCAGGTGCTGCCGTTAGATTTATACTTGGCAGTGGGCCAATCTGGGAGTGACATTTCTACAGAAACTGTGATGGTTGGATTGCTATAATAAAGCATCTCCATACTGATTATGGCACATATTCTTTGGGTCTTTCGGTAAAGTCACGTAGATAGGTTGAAATAAAATAACAAAAAAGAGGGGGACAGCTTTTTCTTTCCTGATAACGAACGCTTGTGTTGCGATCTTAAACGTCGTAGTTTTTTTGTTAGTTTTTGTTATTTTCTTTGCACCTATCTACGTGACTTTACCGAAAGAGCCAATGAATATGAATTCCTGCAGTCACGAAAACTTCAAGTCAAGATTATGGCACCGAATAGCGGCAGGGACGTGGAGTTGGCAAACTAACTGTGGCCTACTCCTCGCCTGCCCTACAAGTTGTTTATTTATTGAGGCTTTTTCAGTAAGAGAGTCAATTATTGAATTCATACTCAATTTGAAAACTCAATACTTACAACAACAAAAAACATCTCACCAAATTACAACGTTCATCTATCATTTTATAGATGTCTGTGACGGCTACTACTAAACACGTTGAAGAATTCAATAAAAAAAATGGACGCACATACTTATATGCTTTGGACATGCGTTGTGCCATATAAAAACACATTTTAACATGTTGAGTTCAGGCACTTACAATATACGTCTATCTTTTGACCTATTACTCATTTCCAATATATTTAAACGTTTGCTTTTAAAAACAACCCCCCCCCCCCCCCCCCGAGTGCGTGATGGTGATAAGGCTGCGTGAGTAAGTTCCAACATGATTGGATACAAATGGTCACTTACAGCTGGCTTTAAAATGGTCACATTTTAGTTTATGGTAAACGTAAACCGGCAAGATGCTGTGTAATTACATCCAAAAACTTTAATACGAATAGTAATGTTGTTTATGTGTGGTTAATCAACGTGTCCACTTAATTCTGTCCATATATTACTGCGGTACCAACAACAAAGAAAATGCTATTGAAAGTCCGTCCTGTGTCAGATCCATTCGCGAATTTGCCACATTAACCGGTTCCATCTGCCGCACCGTTCATGGTTACTGGCACCTCTGATTAGCGCTGTTGGCTACGTACGGTGCGCACAAAGTTCAACATACGTACGTACTGACACAGAATGCGTTGCACATGCTTGTAATTTCTTTCTGTTTCCTCAGCTGTCCACCGTACAACTGTGATACAGGAGGGCACCTTGGTGGGAAATTGTTTTCCAGACACAGAAGGTATGACATTGAATTGAAGCCACCATGACCAAAATGATACTGAAATATCTACCCATATACGTACAGTATATTAATAAAACACTGTACGACAGAGTTTTCATTTAAACCACTGTAAAACAAAATGATAGACAAATATAACAATGTGTTATCAAGTTGAATCTGATATTACTTATCCACTGATTATGAAAAATAAATTATGGATAATATTTGGGTTAGCAAGCGTTAAGGGTGTTTTAGTCTGGTACAGAAAAACTAAGCTGTGGTGGTCACTTAACTAGTTGGGCAATGTGGCAGACCATCCGATTCACGATGATAAGTTTGTAAGTTGCAATCCCAGTTGGGAGTATACTGTACCCATGATCTTTCCAGATTTGCTAAATTGAATAACAATATGAGAAGCCAGAAGTAATTTTCCTATGGCATAGATGATGAAGCCCGTGACCACAAGTTGCACTTTTAAAAGCATAAAAGTGCAACTTGTAGTGCTGCCCCTTTGATCAACAATAAAGAGGACCGGTGGCAAATTTTATCTCTGAAAATCAGGGTCAGATTTGGCAATTTAGCGAGTGTTTCTGTGATGTCCCAGTGGAAAGGGAGGCCCGAGGCTCACACACATCATTGGGCAAAGGGAGAGATGACGTTGCCAGAGTTGCAGGGCCTCATTGGGTAGAAGACATAGGCACAATCCCTGTGCATTCGAGACAAATGTGTCCTCTGTCAAGGACGCGTGGAGTGTGACCGGATAAACTAACAGGCGTGGATGACCTCTGTGGCGAGCTGCTTATGGAGGGGAGTGATAATAACAACGGGTGAGCCGCTCTGCATGACGTCAACGCAACTCCCTTGGACAACGGGACGTGTTATGTACGCGAGGGCTATTAAGATTTCCGTGGTGGTCTCAAATTATAAGAGTAACCAAGGTTGCACCGATTGTAACGCATATTGGGGAATCTCTCTTCTCGTCATACTGGGTAAGGTGCTGGCGGAGGATTATTCAACATAATTTTGTGAGGCATGCTGAGAATCTTGCTGAATCCCATTGTGGGTTCAGCCAAAGGATGCCCTCCCACTGGTTAACCATATTGACTCCCTGCGTGCAATGTACACTCATGACCTGATGATTACTGCACATGCTATCAAGTTAGAGAAACCCTGCTGTTGAACCTGGAGCTTGATTCAATGAGGTGGGATGTTACCATCAGCCCTACGAAATCCAATCACTTCACCAGACACACTCGCCGTGTTATTCCACCCGCCTCTTATTAAGGGGAGGCGGCTGTTTAGAGGGTCAAGGACTTCTTTTGCACCTTGCAGGATGTTCGTGGGCAACTGGAATTTGGAAGCAGATATCTCGATCTGAATAATCGCACAGAATGGCTGCGTGATCCAGGTTTATTTATTGGTTTAGCGACGTGTTGGTGGCTTTATACTGAAATTAATGTCATGAACCCTCTAACGCCCACAACAAGGTTGTTACGTTTACAAAGATGTCATTCATACTTGGCCAGCGTTTTGATGATCAGATTGTGACTGATGAAGCTCCTCCTCGTTTCGAGCTTCATCAGGCGGTCGGCTCGGACATCGAGCGTGGCCCCTTCACCTCACTCTGTGCTCGAATATCCAGCCCCTGAAATCAGAATCAGAATATTTATTTGTACTGGAGGAAATCCGATGAGCTATGAAGCTCTTTTTCACACATGTCCGGTCGACCAATCGCCACATCGTTGGTCGCTCTTTGTATTTCGATCTAGCTCATTATAATGTTAATTATCTCCGATAGCTTAAAAGAGAACATTGTAAATGGTCTTCAACGGACTGCTATTTCAATGGGCTACTTTTACATCCGTTAATACATTCAAATATGTTTTCTTCAAATAAGTCAATTTGATTTCAAATGACTTCATTTGAAATGGATGCCTGTTGAGCTCTCGTGCCATTACGCTTGAGTGGTTATCGAGTCATTGTTTTTACAATTTACTTGTCAGGTTACATATATATTAGTTGCATTGGTTCTGTTGGTTTATAATTGAGTGCAGTTTGTAGTGTAGTTTTATATTTACTTATTATTGATGTGTTACCAAGCAGCGTTTCGTTTTTTCTTGGTTCTTTCGGTAAAGTCACGTAGAATGGAAATACAATAATAACAATAAAACATAACAAAGTAAAATTCTCACGACGTTTCGGCCACTACACAAGTAGCCTTCTTCAGGTGAAGAAACAGGTCTGTCCAGAAGGCAGCGCTTGAGTGAACGCTGCCAAGCAAGGACCGCGTCTCTTTAAAGGTGTGTGGGCGGAGTAAACATGTGAATTAGTATATTACCCAGCCCCCACCTCAGGAGCGGAGGAGGGTGGTGGCTGGGCACAGGAAAACACCAAAGCAGAGCAACCAAGGTGCGTTGCTCTGTCCTGTGCTGCACCATAACCATGTTATAAACTGGACTACTATACAATATTATACCTTCCAATCTAAACTACATGGTATAATATCATATCCATAGACAAATTCCACCTTTGAATTATACAGTGCGTTACTTTACACTACCCTATACTTTAGACTATAAAATATTAGACTTGTAACATTACACTATGTCTTATTCTATGAACCCAACTATATGCAATTGCATAGTGAATATACAGTAGTGTCTTTCAAGATGTATATATTTAACCGTAAGTGATTAAAAGGTATCAGTTAATGCATTGTTTTGTTTTAGAGGTCCTCGTGGTCTGTCGTGGCTTAAATTATTTATATATATTGCAATGCTTGCTGGACACATTGCATTTCTGCCTCCGAAGCGCTCCGCATCGGAGGCTGTTCTTGCTCGGTGCAGAAGCGTCTTCGTGAGGTTAGTCCGTCCGTTGTGGATGGTGGTGCGAATTCTCTCGTCGGTCCACATCAGTGTGAGTGTTCTGCCTGTGCGCACCGTGTGTGCCATTCTCCACTGAGGTTTGTGCTCAATTGGTACATCAAAGAAGGGGAGTTTACCACTTCCTTTCACTTCCACGGTGAAGTTAATTGCTGGGTGTCAAGAAATGTTCTAAATGTACCGCGCGTGCGTGTCCCCATGTGGTCAGACAACTCAGTGTGTCATCTGAAAGTAGCCCGTTGAAGTCCATTGAAGCACGTTCGAAATGAATTTCATTGAAGTTGTTCGAGATCATGTACGTATTAAAAGCATCCAAGCCAGAATTAAAAAGGAGCGGGGGTGACCCCCCCCCCCCCCCCACACGTAGCGACAGTTGGTGACGTCAGGGAGGATTCTCGAACACCGACGAAGCTCAAAGCCGTTGGAGAGAAACGTCGCCGATCGTTGGGGTCCGGTTTAGTCACGAAAAGTCGGAATGCCTCCAGCGAGGAGGAGCTTTATCGGTCACAATCTCATCATCAGCACACTGGGCACCAATACGTAAGATATCTGTAAACGTGACAATCTTGTAGGGTGGTGGAGGGTTCATGACAAGGATGTCGGCATAAATTCACCACCACCACGTGGCCGATCCCCAAAACAAATATGGGCCATTGCTGCATTGGGTACGAAAAACCCTCGAGTTGAGTGTGATTGTGAGCCGGTTGGGCACGAGGAGATGACGTGGGCACGAGGAGGTGACGTGCCTGAGAGGACGGTTGGCTACGTACGGTGTGAAAGAAGTTCAACGTACATGAAATGAACGTTGGCTAGGACAAATTGCTTTTGAAAATCGCTCTTAGGAAGATTAGTTACAGAAATATTAAAACGAATGTAAGATCATTAGTATGTAAACAGGCAAGGATATATGTAGTTAATTAAACTTCTGTGTAATTTTACTTATTTAACAATGAATTATATCTTCATGGGCTTTCTATATATAACAATACGTATATACACATTTTTTTTGTAATATGCCTCATAGTATTTTATATTTCTTTGGACAGGAATAATCAACATCCTTTATGCAGCCAAAATAATCCATTACGATTCCCGAGCAGCTGTTCTGCGCAAAGAAATGGCCAAATATTAACTTACACAGTCCCATCATGTAGTGCAGTACGACGTTGCATATCGTTGCAAACAAATGATAGTTCAACTTTGGGGTACAATTTCGGAGCGCCACAGCGGTGAGATGTTAACTACCTCGCTCGGTATACAGGAGGTCATGGGTTCGATCCCAACCTTGACGCCTGCTGTGTATTTGGAGTCTGCATGTCTCTCTGTCTCTTTCATCATCATGGTGGCTATGAGATGTTAACTACCTCGCCCGGTATACAGGAGGTCGTGGGTTCGATCTCAACCTTGATGCCTGCTGTGTATTTGGAGTTTGCGTGTCTCTCTCTCTCTCATCATCATGGTGGCTATGAGATGTTAACTACCTCGCCTGGTATACAGGAGGTCGTGGGTTCGATCCCAACCTTGACGCCTGCTGCTGTGTATTTGGAGTTTGCGTGATCTCTCTCTCTCTCCTTGTGGTCGCGTGGACTTTTCTCCGGGTTCTCCGGGTTTTCTCACCACATTAAGAATCAACATCGCCACGCGTTTAGAGTGTTTGGCCGCTATCAATTTCCACGTGATGGTAAGCAGCTTCATTGAGCCATCATTTTTGGCCAGGTTGCTTCTGAAAAAGAGCTATATAGCTCAGTAGGTCTTACCGAGTAAAATAGAAATAGCGAACTTAGCTTAGCAATAGGACACCATTGCAGCAACTTTGTGTATTTACCAACAGGCCAGAAACCGTCTCTTTTGCATGGAGACCAAGGATGTGAGAGTAGTTACCGGAGGACGGCCATTTCGTTGAATAATTAAGTCAGAGTAACAGCTTCATCAATTTATAATTTGAGCTTCAACACCATTCCACAATCAACGGCCTCCCCTCAAAAGCCAGGCGCCGCCGCCGCAGCAGCAGCAGAGGCCGTTTTGGTAAATCTCCGACAATGCCACCGATGTGGGTGACGGTGACGCTCCGAGTGAGCTGGGCTCGAACGCGGCGCCCACGGAGGTGACAGCGCAGAAAGCGAATTCCCAAAAAAGAAACCTCCTCCTCCTCCGTCAAGCCCCCCCCACCTCCTCCTCCCGCCGCGCCTGCCTGCGTGTGGACGCGTTTGACCGCGGCCGTGGTGACGCGGAAGGCCACGTTTACATTCCCCGTGGCTGCCGTTGAATTCCCCCATCGTGCACACCGCCCGTCAATTGATGTCTGCCTCTCCCTAAGCCAGCCGCGCGCTAAAATAAGCACCTCGTGCAGTCTGTTACCATCACCACGAGGGATACGATGGCAGGACATCACCGCGGCTCCCATGTGTAGCGCGTTGGCCATCACAGTTGCTCTCGAACGCCGCTATTCCCGGCAGTCGAACGGGGTTAAAAGGCGAACCCTCTGCGTGTGCATACGTGAGTGCGTTGCATGTGTGAAGGAATTCGTCTGTACACGTACGCGTACACGCGCGCGTACACGCGCGTACGTGTACACGCGCGTGCGCGCGCAGGCAGGCAGTGTTAACAGGATTCGTGTTTCGATGTCTTACGTAAGGGCAAACGAGGTTTGGAATTTGCCGGGGTGGATTAGTGTCGTTCTTACTGACCAATCACACGCCTCACCACATTTGTCTCCCAGAGCTGTCAATTATAGCTTTGGGCACCTTTATTTATTTATATTAAAGCCGAGGTGACCTATGGCGTATCCTTGCACCGTCTTGCAGCCAATTAGACACCAAACGGGACGGATCGTATCTGGGGTTTTTTTACTCCTAATTAGAGATACACTCATCAGGGTCACTGAAAAGCCTCATAATCACTACGCTACGAGAAATCCCCGAATTTCTGTTGTGCGCACAGTACTATAGTTCTTTCAGGACAACAGCGCCCGGTGTCTTACATAAGCACCAAATAAGACAAAGGTGATTCTATTTAGATATGATTTGAAAATGAGGAACATTGACATGGTTTTAGAAGATTGTGTGTGTTGCATAAGAGTCTGCTTTGTATTCAACGCCATAAGAAGCCATATTTTGTTATCCTGTAACGTTCGTCATATGGAGTAACTAAACCCTGCCACCGAAATGTGGAATTGGCTAAGGGTCTCTAGCATTATTTGGTGCCCTTGAGATTTGACAGTTGACAATGCACCGTGAGAATCATCACGGACGTATGTTCCGGATTGCTTGATATCTCAATTATCGGGACTAAATCCGAAACGAGTAACGAGTAGCCTTGCCCATTACTGCCACCGGCCGCTTGAATGTCGAGCCGCCTCTGCAGGAACATCCCCACGTCCCCATGTATTGTGTTTTGTTCCATGAGTGGGCGAGAGATCGCGTCACTGTACACCCCGGCGGTGCGTAGCGTCCCTCCGCTCAGTGCGCCGAGACTCTCCGCTCAAGGTCAAGGAACGTGAAAACTCCCATTGAACGTTTCCACAGCGGTCCCTTTGGAGAATGTGGGCAGCATCACAGCGTATGGCAATCATTATTTAATTAGTCCCCCCCTCCCCTCCCCAAAAAATATATTTAGCCAGTAATGCGGGGTCCTGCATTTGGTGATGTTTAACCAACACCCAACGACGTTGCACGGCATTAGCTTTCGTGACTTTGTAAACGGCAAATGAATTGCGTTTTATTTTACGCTCCCCTGTTTCACGTACGTATACGACTGCCTCTCTGTTTATGAGCAGCCGCACGCAAATCCCCGCTGCATTAACGACAAGAGCCTCTCGCAGGCGGGCAGGGCAGTGCATCATGTGGCGCACTGTGCCATGCGCACCCTCGTGCCAGCTCTCTCTCTGCTGCTGCTGCTGATGCCACCATTTGCTCTCAAAGCAACGGCACTGCGAATTCATTCGCACCTCCGATTTGCACCGGTTGGCTACGTACGGTGCGAAATAAGTTCGACACGCAGACGTACATAGCACAGCAGCCACGGAGTGAATGAAAAAAAAACATCGTGAGCGTCGAGAAGACTTTTCACAGCTCCATCGCGCTCCATCCCTGCACACCCCCCCTACTCTCTTGTTCCTCCGGTTTAGCTCCCCCCTCCCTTCTCTTAAGCCCCCCCTGACTATCCCTGCCCCCCCCATTATAAACCTGTGGGGAACCACACGAGGAACTGTTTCCGCATGTAGGGACTCATTTGCTCGTTATGCTCCTTTACCCGGCAGCCGTGTGGAGTGGTTCTCTCTCCTCCACAATTGCAGTGGCTCTCAATTCGATTCAAGAGATTCATTATTTTTGCCTCTTGCTAAAGAAATGCTTTTTTCTTCTTACCCCAGTTTATTCCCGGTTGTGCTACCAGTGTCATGCCAGACGTTGAAGAAGCCATTCGCATCTTTTGCAGAGCAGTGCAATGTTTTTTGTTGTTGTTAGAGAGCGTCCTGCCGAAGTGGATATCACAGAGCTACTTTTGAGCCACCTTCAAGTGACCCTCTGGTCCACAGATTAGGGGGCAGCACCTCCTCCCCCCCCCCTGCTCTGCCACTGACATTAATGTCCGTCGCACGAGTAATACCGATGTTTTTTTTTATACTCAGAGGTGAAACTTATCCCAATTCAGCGCGTGATGTTTTGAGTGCAAGGGCATTGTCACAAATATAATCGTCGCTCTCACACAAGCAGTTGCGAAATACAACACTGATAATATACTCGAGTTAAGTCTGTCAAGCGCGCATTCTCATCATCATCGTAGCGCTGATGTATGCTCGCTTAATGTTGCGTCAAATTCAAGTTATTTGAGCTGCAGTTTCCCACTGTTTTGCCGTTTAGTAAATCTCTAAAGGCTGATATCGTACAACTTGTGACGGTTATGTATTTTTTTTAAGTTGGTTATGGACTTTTCACAACGTAACAAGCTGCGTGCATGGGCGTGCATCGCTTGAGCCAGGCAGGCCCCTACTGGATGATGGGCTGGCTGACACGTTAACAAGTGGCCTTTTCCCAAAATGTCAAGTTGAACACCGTGTATACCGATAGACTTGTCAATTTGAATTCTACATGACACTTGGGGTGTTTTAATGCGAATACAACATTTAGACCTCGGTTTCATTCTTTAAAATATTTTCAAGGATGTGGCATGATGGAACACGCTCAGTCAAATATTAGAAGACTACACAATGCCAACTTTAAGCGACTCTCCCCTCTTAGTTAAAGACGGTCACCACAAACGAACAACAAAACCTTGCTGATCATCCCGTTATGCACACTCCGATCATCCTCTTAGCGGCTTTGGCCTATCCGTCGAACAAAGATGGTCACCGCATCGCGCGCATTCAGATACGCTTCTGGAGCTATGCACTTTTACGTCATCTCGATTGAAAACTCATTTCTTTAGAACTGCTTTTTGTGTTTAGTTTGTTGTGCTATGTACAGTGCAAATGAAGTTCAACATGCATACATAGTTCAGAATTGCCAAAGAGCGTCTCAGGTACACTGGTTCGAAGCCAACATTATTTGTGTTTCCCACTGCAACACGGCGATCGTCAATATGTTACAGTATGAGTACAACTGTCTTCCCAAGTTACTTTGAAGAATCCTTCCGTTGTGGCGCGCATTCCCTTCGGACAAAGCTGCACGTTACTTTCGACAAGAATTAACTAATTAATCATCCTTAATCTGTCATCATCAGCAGCAATAATGGATGACGGCTTTCCCCAACGCCGACACCATCCATCACGGTCTTGCGATGCCAAGATCCGTCTCGCTCCTGCTCATGAGCTAGTCCAGTGGTCGGCAACCAAAAATAACAAGAAGAGACGTATTTTTTTTCGAATTCGATAAGAAAATCAACGCTTCAAGAGCCGCTAATGCACGCACGTGGTGAGTACAAGACGATGGTGGTCCTTGACAAATAACACGTCACGACGACGCAGTGCTGAAAGAGCCGCGTTCGGCTCCGGTGCTTGTCCCGTCACACAATTGTGTTCCCGCCTTTGTCTGCCATTCCGTCACCAGTCTTGTCCATCGACCAGCACCGTTTCCCTGCCCAAGCCCACTTACTTTCCTTCGCGGTTTGATGCCTCCAAGTTGCGTTTGTTCTCTGGTCTATGTGTTCAACCTTTAGCGTATCATTCCCAGCGTGCACCCATCTCCACGTTCCTCGGTATACTTGTTAGTTTTGCTGCTATAGTTTTATTTTTCCGTGTCCACGTTTGTGATCCGTATGCATCACAGCAAGGGGGAGGTAGATGCCAACCGACCACGAGCGTGAGCCGGAATGAGGGGGTTTTCTGCCACCAACAGCGTACCTAATCCGAACCCTAGAAAATAACCGCATGGAAATTAAATACCATCGTGCCTCGCTTTTCTACGAGTACGAAAAGCTATTCGATTCAGTGGAAGCTTCGACTCTACGTGCACAAATTTCAGAGACGTTGACTGTCTAAGCAAAATAAAATATCTGAGAAAACGATGTAAATTATCATACACTTGAAACAGAGTTACGCGACGATCACACATGTCACAGTATTATACACTCATCGATTCTTCAGTGTGGCACGTATACGGCGTCTTTTGTATTCTTTGTCCCGTTTTTTTTTTGCTCAGTCCGATTGTCCCATTATCCTCGTCTGATCGTCGTTTGCACGCATTTCAGAATCACATGCTCTTCGTCGGATGCGGCTGTTGTAAGCGTAAGAATTCACTGTACTTGGGAGAATTGGATGCATCGTCACCATCGTGCTTTGATGAGGCAGAGAAACCCGAGCCACTGCCGGGTCTCCTGTTGCAGAGAGATTCATTAATCAGAGCCCGCAGCAGAGACGCGCACTTCCCTTCCCAAAGAGCTCTTCTCAGACCAAGGCTATCAATAACTGATGATCTCTAGTTAGGTGAAACCAACGTGTTATTTACATATACTATTGAAGCTCTTACATGTGAAATTATGTGCAGGTAAATTACGTATCTAATAATTATTGCCCATGCATATATATTTTTTACCAGCTGGTTATGTAATGGGGTCATTTGACCCTCATGGCCCCTAGCCCGGGGAACCAAATAATACAAAATGGGCCGAGCCAATTAAATCTTTTATTTCTGGGACACTATTTTTGTTTCCAGGGGTGTACTTCAACTCCGCGACTGGGGTACCAAGCAATCCGAAATCAGTGCCACACTTCGCGATGTCGAAACGCAGACGAGGACGATTGCTCTGAAACCCTGAACGCTCGCAAGCACCGTAGTAGTGGTGGTGGTGCATCGTAGTGAAACAGCTCGAGATGAGTCGATTGCCGCGTCGCCGACCATCAACAGACTAAAAATTACTGCATCACGGACATTATGCGGGGTACCGCCATAAGGTTCATTTAATGTGGACTCTAACATTACCAACGATACAATTTAAATGGCAAAAGTCTTGCAACATGTAAAAAAAAACACCCCATAATTTTTTTTTAAATGTGCTTATAAACAAAATCAACCCAATGCTACGAATTATGTTTACTCATGACAATTATAAAGGTAATGCGATTGGGAAGGATGTGCTTTGTTTTATCTTCAATATAATCACCTTCTGGCACATGCAAAATGCGATTCAAGACGCATTTGGCAACGCATTCCTAATAATTCACTTGGCAAATCACATCCCTTTAAAATGGCTGCCCGGGAAGTGTGGTTTGGAGTGGGGGAGTGAAGGAGATCACGGGGGGAGAGAGAGAGATGGTACCTCGGGGGATCCATGACTACGGTTGGTTATTCCTTGGCTCTGGCAGACAGTGTTGCCTTGTTGTGTGAACCTTTAATGAGCCATTTGAGACGTAACCGATCGAGGTAATTTATAAAGATAAATTTGCCGAAAAAAAATTCCGCCCGTGCAGTACTTCGCCTATTGTGAAGGTCATGAACCTTGTTACATGTTTTGGACGTGTCGGTAATGTTAGAATGTGGCTGTGCTTCAAAATTGTAAAAACAAGTGCTTAATTATGCTTCATAAAGGAATATTTTGATTACTATATACTGTATTCATATCAAGCGGATATGAACGCGTAAGCCATGCACACATATAAAGCATTGGTGAAATCTCTACACTTGACATATTTATACAGTAACTAGTAACTAACAAGTATATCACCCGAATTTAATATATGCTGAATAACAATGATGAATTTAAAATGAACATACATCTATGAACCGTTGATTGGCTTTCACAATGACGTGAGCGTTTTCTTGTTAGTATTCAGAAGTTTCACCTACTATGCAAGTGGAACTTTATGTACGGAGTATGGACACATCTGGGGACTAATTCGTGCATTGGCAGAAGAGGTCACGAAGAAAATCCTCACCCTTCAAGTGTCCAAAAAGTCCTGATTTGTCACGCAAACGCACATAAACACACAAGCGCACATGCACGCACACACACACGTACACACGCACACGTACACACACTACGGGAGAGCTTCACGTCGTGCCTAAATTACTGGAACACAGAAAAGTGCCTTGATGGTTTTCCACTATTGTCGGTGACTCGAGACATTTTAGCATTGTATTACAAATTCAACAGACAAACACGAACCCCCCCCCCCCCCCCCCATCGACATTAGAATCTGGACCTCTATGTTTGATACCGCTTCGATGAGGCTGAAAAGCAGGGATGAAACACGCGCCGACTAAAAAAACATGTGCACGCACATATATAACATACTTAGGATAGGTGCTGTATGTATAAACGTGGGTGAGCTATGCCAGTGACAAGCGACTTACCGTAAGCCATTGGGTTCAAATTCAGGCCAATATTCGACTGGGCACATCGTCCCTCCGAGCGCGGTGAGGGTTCACAGCGCAATGTAAAGTACCACAGTCATCGTTGCACGGATGATTGCCTGGTCCCTGGCGGAGTAATGTGGAATATGCACCACTGGTGCTCGTCTGCTCATTTTGGGATTCCTAAAATCTACATAAACTTCAATACGGGCACGTGTGTGTCTGTGTTCACTTAAGTGAGCGTAGTTGTGTGCACTCGTTACACACACACCGCCTCACCTTTTCTCGCATGGCTTTGTCATAATTTTATCCCAGATGACACTCGTCACTCCCAAGCAAAACATCTTCCTCCACGTGGCAAAAAAAAAATGATCACACAGGCTGGGAGGGGCGGTTTCTTCTGAAGGGGGCACTTGTCCCTTCATAGGGCAAGGCACTTTTGTCCCTTCACGGCAATTGCCCCTCGAGAAGAATAAGTGTTCAAATAAGGCACGAGGAACGTCACGGTGCAGTGTTGTCTCCCGCTGAACCCAGACATGTCCTCTCGCAAGGGCAAGTGAATCCTGTGGAAGGGCTGTGCACAGCTTGACCAAGCTTACTGGACATCTGTGAAAAAGAGCTTCATAGCTCGTCGGATTCCTCCAGTGTAAATGCATATTCTGATTCTGAAACTTAACAAGCTCACTAAACATCAGTGAGGGCATTGCCACCACCGCTGGCACCACTAATTCCCATCGCTTCCTTGGTGCCGCCAGAGCCCACAGCTGTTATGCAGATTATGCCAAAATGCCAAAGTTCACTTTATAATTTGGAATTAAGCCTTTCCCTTAATCACGTACCTTTGGGTACCGCCTACAATGCGTGACTCAGTAACGTGACCTGACCTGCACACGTGCCCAGACACCTTCCCTGGAATCCTCATTACACATATCCGTCTTGAGCTACCGTACCCTTTCCCGTTCCTCTTGGCATGTAATGGTATGATAATAGCATTCACACGGTACTACGGTAACATTTTCCTACTCCATGCGGCCAAGAATACCTTCCACATTGCCGGCAGCGTTTTATTGGCCACCATCTGTCTCAGCGGTAATACTGCTCACTCCCGTTCCCTACCAAGTTGCAGCTGTTTCTATTGTTGTTGTGACCTCTCATAGGGTTATATTCTCTCCGGCTTCTCATTATTGTTCACCTTTGGACAATTACTGCTTCCCTTACTTCTTGACGCTTCTCAGTAACTTTCTTGAGTCTGCCAAACCTCCAAGACTTCCTCCGTCTCCAAGAATCCTGTGCAGTTGTTAACCCCATATTCTTTTAACATACGTCCCCCATCGTGTAGTCTTGGCAACTTCAGAATGTCTCCCACACCCGTCTTTCAGTAATGCCTTCAGTGGTTCTGCTTTGATTCTTGTGGAGTAGTTGGATGTTCTTATCCTGGCTCCTGAGGTTTTGGCTGAGATGGATCCACTGGGATAACAAGCCTCCTTCGTTAAAACTTTTTATTCAAGTCATTAGACCTCCTTTGCCAGTACCAAAATGTAATAATAGGGGTTTTCCCCTTTTTTCTGGCAACAAAACTGAAACCTTTTAACAAGGATTCATGTCTGCATTAACCACAATACCTGCAGTCAAAATGCAAACAAAAAACATACTATGATAATATATGCATTGTCCTTGAAACTGATTGGTCCACACCAAGGGATGGCTTTCTTTTGAGCCTCGACCCAATTGGTGCTCGACCAGATGACGCCAGAAGGCGTACAGCTCAAAGAGAATGCACTATCAAAGTAATGAGGGCTCGGGGTGAGCATCAACATCATTAAACCTCCTTTGCCAGTACCAGCGTCATCTGGTCGAGCACCAATTGGGTCGAGGCTCAAAAGAAAGCCGTCCCTTGGTGTGGACCAATCAGTTTCAAGGACAATGCATATCTTATCATAGTATGTTTTTTGTTTGCATTTTGACTGCAGGTATTGTGGTTAATGCAGACATGAATCCTTGTAAAAAGGTTTCAGTTTTGTTGCCAGTCAAAAGGGGAAAAACCCTATTATTATATTTTCATACAAGTGTTCAGTTACTCTTGGATGATGCGGCCTGGTCTGTCTGTGTTTTGTGAAAGTACGGAAATCCTGCATAAATTCACTAGAGTACTTATCTTGACCGCATTATCCAGAGGAACAGATTGCCAAACTCAAGCAGTATTTATGCAACTGGCACTGACCTGCGATGTGTTGGAATTCACGTATTATAATCAGGAGGACAACAATATGCGCTTCGAAGGCTCTGCATCCCCCGTCCGAAAGCACAGAGCAGAAGCTTCTTCCCGCATTGAGGCCTTCATTGTGCAACGGTTGGAGTCGTTCCCAATTCCCCGCTTGGAGAGCAATGGATCATAGAAATACCGATGGGGGTGACTTCGTGCCGATCAAGAGACCGTTCCACGAGAGTGAAGATCCTATGCCACGTGATAGGAAAGCAGCAGCAGCAAAATTCCCTGGGCTCCAGGTTTTTTTACTGCTATGGTGCCTGCAGGGTGGAGCATTCCAAGGGTACAAACACAGCTCTATCATGGCTATCACGGATTGACACTTTACCGTAAAGAGTTAGGATTGGGAAGGGAGCTCGCTTCGGCCGGGGGGGGGGGGGTGTTGCCTTTGGATTATTTTCAGATGGTGGATTGTGCTACGCGCCGTCTGTACACATACTTTCACACATTCGACTTTTTTTTTCAAGAAGAAACGTGACGTGCTCCCGTTCCTTAAGTTCCTCCGAGTAAAAGCAAAATTTGCAGCAGCATGTTGATTACAACTGCAACTTTTTACGGAGTCGGATTTGTAAAACTGCAGTGAATGGCATTGCAAGAATGCAACGGAGCTGCGATGAAAAGCGAGCATGGGCATTTCTGCGGGAGCTTAGCCATCATGGTATGTGGTTTTACGTTGGGTAACGTGGCAGAGGTAATACAGCGGTTTGGGCATGAGTCACTAATTTGCCCTTTGAAAGGAAGGCGTGCACGTAATGTATTGCCCAATTTGCAAGCAGTAAGTTTTAAATTAACTTAAGAATCAGCAAAGTGTCCAGGACCGAGCTTGAAAGTTTCCACTACACTGCTGGGACCATGGACAATCGCATCAGTTCTCGGAGAGAGTTCAATTACGAAAGGTTTCCAGACATCCAATCCTGAGAACAAGACAGGCTTCAGTCGTGGGTAAAACAGAAGAGCTCTAATTGTTTTTTATTGAAGGATAAACTTGAGTGTCATTGTGAGACATTCTCAACATTCAAATCAAGACTTTGGAATGTATTACCCATGGAGAGCAAATAGCCTAAAACAACCTTGCGGCATGCCAAATCCTCTACGGACTGGATTACAGAGTTTTCAGCAACGAGGTTTTAGGTATCTGAAAATTATTCTGTATGTATATTCAAATGACATGGTAGCATACATGCCTATGTATGTATGTATGCTACATTTATTTCGCACAATGCGCCAACCGTTCTAATCGGAGGCGCAGGGGAAAGACAACAAACTAAACAGTGTTTGTATTGTGTGAGATGTATGTCCTGCAATCAGTCCGGTTTAGATGAGACTGAGCAATGGGACAAGTTGTGCGTACGGTCGGGTGTGAACAGAGTGGAACAGGGGCTCATGTGCACGTGCTCCTATTTTATTTGGTATTTTGAACAGTAAAAAAGTGACATTCATGACAGATCACCTGACTGTGGGTAGTAAAAGTGACGCGCGTCTCTGCGGGCGTCGTGAGCCGGTGTGAGGTTTGCGTCTCCTGCTTGGCATTCAAAAAGCTTGGAGTTTTGTAACAAGACTCACACTTAGTATTGCACCGTATGTTGTTTTAAATTAAAAAAAACGAATACACACTCTACACTTATACGAATATGTATAACTGAGATAGATTCAACCACAATGTGTATTTTAACCGTTCAAAATAGTTAAAAAATGTACTATTCCAAGTTGGGTTGTCAACCCAAACCTGCTGGGAATGTTTCCAAGAGATGTACAGTAACGTATTGAGCAGAGCAATAGTCTTGGCTTGGGATGTTTCTTCAACTAATCGCGGTGTCTTTGATGAGTCGCTTCAGAGTTGCTGTTTCAGCGCACTAAATTCCATTGGCAATACCGTTGGCACTGACACGACATGTTGAGAATTAGAAACACGGTCTGGTGTCAAGACGTAGGCAACCGAGTTAGATTGTCGGTGGTGGCAGCTCACATCAGTTGTGAGATATACCTGAACCAGTCCTAACCTCTCTACACCATCCTACACTGCCAAAATGGTAAAGTATAGTCAAACGACACTCATCACTGGGGAGGCCTTCATCCCGCAGGCGAGCGTAGATAATAGGAAGGCGTGCAAATCAATTCAGGGCAGCAGATAATATGAGGGCAGCTCAGAGGGTTTCACTCTACTGCTATTTTACACGGTATAATGGGAACTCATTAGGGTTCATGCAATCCCAGTAAAGGGGATAAACATTCAACTGGAATTCAGATTTCAAATGTCTGTTTTTTTAACGAAAGTATTTTTTAATAAGTGTATGTGGCCATACTACTGTTCCAGTTTAGACAATGATTGTGTTAACCTGTGCACCTAGTTATGAGTCAGAAATGTGACGCTTGCCAAAACGTTGCGAAAGTTTGCATTCGAGACTCGGCTCTAATATCGTAGCCTGACGATATTAGAATAATTCTTCATTCAGCGCGGTGCTGCTGCTGCTGCTGCCTTCAATCCAGGGGCTGTTAATACCCGGTGGTAGATCGTATAGGAATGCGTCTTGAATCACTAGGAGGCGTGAAATGATTTACCGCACCTCCGCTAAATCCCCTCGCGTCCCCCCGCCCAGAAATTCAAATGAACACAATTTCAGGGTTGCAATTCGATTCAAAAATCGATTCCCTTTATCATTTTCTATGTACCGTACATACCATCTGCCGCACGCGTTTCGTTCTTTTGCCCGTACTATCTGTGCTGCGTTTCTTGTTCGTGTTGTCTGTCTCATTTAGACTATCTGCCTCCTGGGCTCTGGCTGCCACGTGTTGTGTTGTTTGTCTAAGTTTGTACGGTCCATTGTGTTTGTACTGCTGTCCTCATTTGTACTGCCTCGTGTGTGTGTGTGCCCATCTCCTTTGTTTCACCTGCATTGCCTCTCTCATTTGTGCTGGCCTGTCTCATTTGTTCTGCCTTTCCTCATACAATCTGCCTCTTTTGCATTGTCTGTGTCATGTGTTCCAATTACCCGTGCGTGTGTGTGTGTAGATATATCATTTGCTCAAACCGTAGTCGTTTCTTCTGCTCGTGATGAGTGGGTAGTGAGTGTACAGATGGATTTGAGGCAATGGACCGATGCAACGTTTCATGCAACGTTGCAGTACCAAAGTTGTGCATGGCGAGGAGGCCAGCCGGCATGCTAACGCTTAAGCAGTTTTCAAGTTCATTTCAATGTAACCAGGTGATAACTCAAGAGGCTCATTTGCTAGAGGTCGCCTGGGTCACCGAAAATGACACGAGCGACGACGTAGAACAAAGTGCAACAATGATGCAAAGAGAAATCGGAGCAAAAATAAGCGTTTTGCAAAATAAATCGAAATCAGTGCATGAACATAAATCAATATTTACGCCAATTCATTTTAAATTTCGGACCATCCGACGCCAATTCTTTAAGTTCGGTTCTCGGCTCTTCAGATCGATTTGAGGATTTTAATCAGTGCCCGAAGGATGTCGCCGGAACGTCGCCGGGGCAGAGATCGAACGGCGCCGGGGCAAGAACGGATCCCTGCGGGAGTCGGCCGCTCGATCTCCGTGGGCGCTGCTGGCAGCTCCACCAATAAGGGGTGGGCGGTGAACCGTCGCTCGCTCAGTGTCTCCGCCACGAGTGTGGCTGTGGGTGGCGACGCTTCGGCTGGAGAACCCCTCCGCCGTACGGCGGCGCGTGCCGAGGAGAGGTCGAGGAAGGCGGCCAGCAGCGCTACCGCTACCCCCACGTGTTCCCTCAAGTCCGATTTGAATGCTGCGGCGTGTAGTCGTTCAGAGTTGGACGAGGAACGTCACGAGCGTCTGAGCTGAACGTGTGAAGGTGCGGAGCGCACAAGCACACACACACACACACACCGAGGTAACATAGGATTGACCGTGTTGTCAAGGGCAACACCTTGGCAATTGTGGACAGGGAATTTAATAATGAAAACCCTTGTATCCATCTATGTCAAGCTAAGGAATGCATGTAGCATAGATAATATTTTTTAGCCGGAGCTTGCTTCACCCTCGGCCCGATTAAATCGAGCTCTTTAAGTGAGAATTGAGGGAACCTGGATAGGGCCTTGGGTGGGACTTAGTTGGACCAGGAGGTATTACTGAGGATGGTGGAGATTTGGAGGATCAGGAGAAGGTGAATCGTGAATTTCATGGGTGACATCTAGTGTTGTATAATCATAAATATGTAGGGACCTGCATAGGTAGATAGAGTTGCAGTCGTTATATATTCGCCAATACATTTTTCATGTGAAGGAAATATTTTTCTTTAACGGAGTGCTGCCTTGCTGGGGCGAAGAAAGCTGAGTGCCTTTGATGGCTGATTGTCAAGTCTTAATAGCGGGAGTGGCACCCAGGAAACGTGACGCATCTGAGAGGTCATCCACTGAGGAGATGGAGCGATGCAGTCAGCCCATGTGCAGATGCCGGATGGATGGTTGCATCGCAAAATCGTGAGAGGTGGCGGCGGCGGCTCTGGCGAGGCCTTCATTGACAAGTGGTGGATTGAACTTTACTAATAATGATGACAAAATGAAATATATTAAGCAGAGGTCATATCTGCCGGCTAATGACCACCGCCCTTAAAACCTCTCCCTCTTACACATTCTCCTTCACATGCCTTCCTAAAACTAAGCAATTTTTATCGTACCAGGTAAGGCCCACTGAGCCATATATCTATTTTTCAGAAACGACCCGGCCACAAATAATAGTTAAATGAAGTGGCTTATGTGGAAATGTCTAGCAGCCAAATACTCTAAACGCACGATGTTGATTCTTAATGCGGAGGGAAAAACAACAGAGGAACCGGAGAAAAATCCACGTGACCACGGAGAGCGAGAGACACGCAAACTCCAAATATACACAGCAGGAGTCAGAGTTGTAATTGAACCCACGACCTCCTGTATACCTGGCGAGGTAGTTAACATCTCGCCACCATGTTGCCCCCACAACCCTTTCTGCAAACTCCCGCCTCTTTGCTCCCTTAAAAATGCTACCTTTACACATTGTGCCCGGCTGGTGGGTGGAGATCACATGGTCAGTCTGGCTGCAACTGGAGATTATTCCACGTAGCCATAGCGACGGGACCTCCCTGGGTATCGTTACGGGCTGTCGTAAATCGGACTGAGCTGCTAATGGGCCGTCTGCGACACCTGAATACTGTATTTCTATGCAGCTTCCTGCACTCATTATTCTCTAGGCTGCTGTTATGTTGAGCCGAGTAGCCAGTTTGCGTTCAATAGCTGTTCCGGTCAATTATAAACATTATACGAGCTGACTCCTTTGATAGACTGAATGTAATAATTATAACAGGGTGATTTGTTATTTTTTGTGTTTTTGACGGTGTAATTTTTAACGCACTTGGCGTGTGAAATTCAAAAGAGTTACGTGATTGATTAACTTGATGCCAACATATTAATCTTTTTGAAAAATTCCCGTGGAACAAATTTGGAATAGCAATGCAGACCTGCGCCGTGGATGCTCATTAACTGCAGGGCGTGAAATGCCCTGGCCCAGCACGTTGCATCGGCAAGTTACATAACCGTTCCAAAAACACTCGGACGGGTGCAGCCGGTTTGTTCCATTTACAAACCCGACTACGTACAGAACTTCAGTTTAATCGTCTGAAGCAAATACATTTTTTTTATCCACTGCCATTGAGTATTTAGTTCACATGATATAAATTTACATAGCATCTGATCATTATTTGTTTTTTGGGTTTCGCCACAATAACCTATGTTTTAAGTTAGAATAAGTATATTTAACGAATGACGCATAACACAATATTTTCAATAGATTTAATATTATTGCTTCATCACTCTTATTTTTCAAGCCTTCTTGGTTATTTCTTTCATCATGAGTAAAAATATATATCAGTGGCAGGTGATACAGTATATGAATCATCACTGCCATTCCTCCTTCACCGACTTGTACCGACCAGCGCGGTGAAGTATGGTCAAGCAACCCCCATGTCTGACACAGCATAGGGAGGCGATCATCTAGCAGTGGGTTGACAAGACGCCTGCAGATTATTGAAAAAATATATTGTTAAATGTTGCGGATTAAGTTCGTGTTATTCGTGCATCCACTCGAGGCACTAAAATTCAATGCAATGCTAACTAAAACGAATAATTGCTTCTTAAGTGACCGTGAATCGCGACAACTCATCAATTGAATATAGACATTCAATCACACGCACTTTTGTTCTCGAATTCTCCAGCTATACGCTGTTATTTTTCCATTAAAACCGGACAACCGTCAACCATTTGTTCTCTTTATCAATTTTATCTCAAGTCTGAATACTCCCTGAAGCAGCGCGATCGTCCTGATTAACTCCCGTCTTGGTCGCCGCTCTCGCATCCTCGTGAAAGCGGTCGTGGCGGTGTTTCCTTGCCCCTTGTCAAAAAAAAGTTACTCTCATCGGGAAGCCCTCCGAAGTTAAATTCGTAACCACACGTGTACGAGTAAACTCCCGAGGGTGGCAAATGGTAAAGGTAAAAAAAAAATTCTAATTAGTTTGCTCACAGAGGGCCACTTTGCCTAACAATGACAGTGACTCATGCCAGGCGGAACTGGTTGTCAGTCGGAAAAATTCTGCAAGAGGCGCCTTGTCAGAATAATTAGGCTCGGATGAGATTTCAAGCAGATGCAATGGGGGCCAGGAGCCTGCCACACACACACACAGAGATGGCGAATTTTTAGCCCAGCATGAATATTTATAGTTTTTGCTTGGGTGCGGTAGGAATTGTCGTTCAGGGCACAGATGGTAGGATGCCATGAGGTCAGCAGAGGACAGTGCGAGAGGTACATATGTTAATGCGGCGATGAGAAATGTAACTGCAAGAACGTCTATTTCTTTGTGTCCGAGAAAATGTACGGAGCGTGCAAGGCATTGAGAGGGCTACAACATTATTGCCTCCTCGTGTTTTGTTACAATATTGTTTGAGTTGGAGACACAACACTTCGGCGTGCGGGAAGGTCACAGCAATGGCGAGTCCCCTGCCGCTCGGTTACTTCTACCGAGGTGCTACGGACGGCGGCAGTGGAACATTCATTAAAAAATGTTATCAGTGAAGGACATAAAAAAGCTGGCCACAGCGATTGAAATCTTGACATCTTTTTTGCCGTTTTTTTACATTTAATTCCTTAAACTCTTCATTCGGTGTTTACCGAGGATTTGATGGCAGAAAACAGTAAAAAAAATATATACAATCAAGCCAGACCAATTATGAGTGAGCATTTTCGGCGATGGGAGCTTCAAGTTTATTTTGTTAACCAGCTGAGGAGCTCAAGGGACCAGAATAGTCTCGCTCGCCAGAGTGACCTGGGGCGTTAGTTCCCGATGATTGCTCGACGTATAATCCGAATTTGAGTCATTTGCGGTGGTACATTTCCGAATTTGGCAGATTTGTACCCTGACGCCGCCGCCGCACGCCGGCGTGCTGTCGTGCGTGGCGTCACAGGGATCCCCAGCGTCTCCTGTGAAGTAGACGGCATGGTTTTTGTGTGCGTGTGTTGGTGTGTGTATGTTGAACGTCTTTCCCACCGTACGTAGCCAACCGTGCAAAAAAAAAAGCAGTTCTAAGGAAACGGGTTCTCAGTGTTGGTTTGCAAGTTGCGTAGCTCCGGTGTCTTCTTAATATCGGAAGGGAGAGCGTTCCAAGCGGCTGCGGAAGCGCATCTGAAAGCGCCGCGCGATGCGGTGACCTGCTGCCTTTGTTCGATGGCCCGGCCAAAAGCCGCCACCGCCGCCAGGATGCCCGGAGTGCCGTGCCGTGGTTTGTTTCTTGACGAGATCAGCGAGGTATTGCGGTTTTCATTTGTGGCGAGCGCTTTCGTTGTGCGTGACGAGTGCGACCTTCTAATGGCTGTGCCACAAGCAGCGGGCGGCGCTGCCTCTCGGCCGCGAGGGGTCACGATGTCCGGCATCCCGCAAATAATTAAATAACACGTAATTACTACGTGCCAATCACGTTTACATGCACTGTGATTAACACCTAGCACTTTTAATTAACACGCACCAGCGTCATGAGAATGAACAAAATAATTGCATCTTAATATTTACAAATGAACGAGGCTTAAGAAATTACCAATGTACTGTTTATGATCTGAGTGAATGGTCATCACCGTGAAGCAGAGGTGGAAGGCTGGGGTTCGGTGGATGTGGAAGGCTGAATACATTTTCTGATGGGCTTGAATAATGTATGCATTTGTATTTGTAAATTAAATGTGGAGAAATGAGAGAGAGAGAGAGCACCAACAACGCATGCCGATGACCGTGATATCCACAGGCACGGGTTCACTCGGAATAATGCACTGTATTTATTATAACAGTTGGGGATAGCATCTTACATGTCCCCGTGTTGACAAATACACCTCAAATTTCCTTTCATTATCATAGAGTTGACCCCAGATTTACTCGAGTCTGCCTCTGAGAGGTCAACATATATCACCGTAGAGAAAAAACACTAAATATGACGACGGTGTATGTGAACCGCCAAAACACCTTCAGTTATGATCAATATATGTGTGTCTGTGTGCAATAAGCTACAAGAAGGAGCGGAATGGGCGTTAATCAAATGACTATTGAGGCAACGTTGTGCGATGTCCCCCGTATGGAAACAAGGTGGTGATCACCTAAACGTTGGAAGCTAGGTTTTTCAGTTTCAGTTTATTTATTTTCAGTTTATTTATTTTGGTATAGCCCTGTGAGCCATTCGGCTCTTGAATCGGGTGCAACCACAACAAACAAAAAAACAAAAAAAACGAACAAGAAAACATCTTAATGTGACTACGTGACTGTGCAAACAGAAAATCCATGAAAAAAAACAGCAAAATATTCCTGTGAATAGCACCGTACACCAACGCTGTGTGCAGCAAAATCCCAGGTGGTGAATGCAACCAGATACAAAGATAACACGAGGCCAATGGAAGAAGAAAAAAACAGCACGGTACACAAGCTTCGGGAATTAGTGATGGGCCGCATCGATACGGGAAAGCCAGCCAAGACAAAAACAGATTCCTGTAGTGGTGATTAAAGTCCTGGGGGAATCAGTTTTCAGAGGCGCGGCAGCTTGTCTTGTCTGGCGAACAGAAGTTGCTTGAGAACGATGTTAGGAAGCGCAGTGTCTTAGGAAAGGAAATTTCCATGAAGATGGCTTTTTTAACCAAAAGGAAAGTCACTACGAAATGAAATGTGAGTGTTGCGGCTCGTCAACAGTCGTCTCTGCTTGTGAGATATAATTATTGAATAGAGCTGTTGTTATAGGTTACATTTAGCTGCAGCTGAGGAGTGACTCCTTTAAAGAATGATTGCAATCGGCTTAACAGTAAGAAACAGAGGTGTAAAATGGTGAATCGGTGTTTAACGGAGGGGACCGTAAGGAAGGTTTCTACATTTTGCAAATGAATAAAACTGGTGACCAATGAGGTATTAATGACCTAAAATGAACAAGACAGAGTGTGTTGGAAATCGATAGCCACGAACGCTCGAATTGGTAAGGTGCATCATCTGATCTGACGTCTGTTTAAAAGCTCTCGAGATTCAATAACCCCTCTGTTCGCCTTCGTATGTTGTTTATAACGTGTATTTACGCGATGAGACTTTTAGTGGAGTAGTTTTCCCAAAACCTCAATTTATAATCAGCAAATGGCCGCCCAGGTCATTGTGTGCAACCCTTTATAAACCACGTGAATGAACTTCAGGACCAATGTGTCCTAACCTGTTTAACCTGACCACAAAGTGTAACTGTTGCTGCTCAGTAATAAGATGCTGCCATGAGTTAGGGTTGATGATTCCTTCGAGGGCTGCACTCCGATGGCTTTAAAATCCACAACTCATCCATAAGACGTTTCCAGAATACATTTCATACATATAGCGGTGGTCTTTTATGTGAACAAACCTGAGTGAGAATAACCCCTGGGTGCACAGCTGAGCACTGCGTGAGGGACAGGTGAGTTGCCGCTATAGGTTTAAAAAAATATTGGTTTAAATAATAATATTGGCCAGAGGATTGCTGACAATACGTATGCACGTTGAACTTCTTTCGCACCGTACGTAGCCAACCGTTCTAATCGGAGGCGCGGGGGAAGGACAATAGAACTGAACGCAACAACAACAACAATAACAACAAGTTCTAAAGAAATGAGGGAATGTAAAAGTGCACGGCTCCCAGCGGGCTTCCTGAATATCGGCAGGAGGGAGCGACGCAACGGGACGGCGACCGCCGCCTTTCGTTCGACGGTCGAGCCAAAGGCCGCGTCCGTGTCACGTGGTTGCTGAGCGCCGCAAACCCTCACCAGGGAAGGGGCACAGCGGGGGGGGGGGGGCACAGCGAGGGGGGGGGGCACAGCGGGGGGGGGGGGCGGGCACTGCAGCCCCCCCCCTCGTTGCGTGCGGCCTCTGCCTTTGCTGCCATCTCGTGGCCCTGTGCGGAATTGAGTTGGTGCGCGATGGAACTTTTTTTTTTTAGAAAAAATCTTGCCCGAAACGTCGCCCATTATACATGCTCATGAACTGAATTGCATTTGTGCGTTGTTGAAGGACGTGTTGAGTTTGTTGTTTTAGAGTTTGCGTTCGTGCACTACTGGCAACGCAGCGTCACCAAATAATTTAACTGTCATCATCAGACTGTCATCCTGCATTGGAAACAAGTTTTGCTGGATCCATATACTCTTTGGTTCTATTCGGTAAAGTCACGTAGGTAAAAAATAAAACAACAAAAATCACGACGTTTCGGCCACAACACAAGCGGCCGACACGTCGTGATTTTTGTTGTTTTATTTTTTTACCTACGTGACTTTACCGAATAGAACCAAAGAGTATGGATCCTTGCAGTCACGAAAGTTTCAAATCTAGAAGTTTTGCTGGCTGGAGGCAGCGAGGGACGGATGCACGGACGTCCACAGTTCTGTAGTAAGGATTGAGAATGGGACCTCCTTGTCGAGTGAGAACTCGGTTGGTCTCGAGCAGCGATATCTTGCAGTGATGAGAAAACCCATCATAATAAAAAAAACTCGCAAATGCGTTTGCCAAAAGCACTCGCCCTTTCTGCGTTATGCAAAACCCATCGGCAGCAGCTCCCGAAGTACTGCACTGTGGTCCTGTTGTCTTACATCAGCGTCAAGATAGAATTGATCAAATGTAACTGATTGACAGGCAGCGGTGAGACGAGAGCTAGGCAACTGTGGACCAGCTTTGTCCTGATTAGGACTCATCAGCGCACTATAGTCATCAATGTTCGCTGCTGCAAAGTCTGCCCCTGTGAAACTAGAGAGTGCCCACATCTACACGATGGGGTCCATTAGCTTGGCAAATGCCAATAATAATCAAATCTGTAGATGACAAGGAAACCCGTCAACATAACAGATGGATAGGACAGGCCGGAAAAACGTCGTGTTTCCAACAAGATACAAAATAACGCGAGAACAGTACCAGGAGGAAGTTGACAGAGGAGTCGATTTGTCGTGCAGTGTGGATGTGTGGATGTGTCGGTACCTTAACACTGCTTGCACCGTGCATCGCCGTGAAATGGTACGTCTGCATGTAGCAAACATCAGAAATGAACAGCACAGGTACTCGAGTGTGTGAATGATCACTGTGGCAACAAAAACAACTGCCACTCTCGATCGCAACATCGCCTACAAGACCTCAGTTCGCCCTCCTCGTCCATGCACGGGGAGGAGACAAGGTGGAGCAATCATTCACCGAGCCGGAGGCGTTTGTCACGCACGAGACGCCCTCTGGCCTCCCACCGTTCACAAGAGACGTTGGGCATTTATACATAACAATATATACACACACAGTGCAGTGTGCAATTCCCTCTGCCTGCGGGAAGTACATACTTCTTGGTGTGAAGCCACATCGGTATCGGGAGATGTTGGGTTCTCACCAGACTGGTCCCTCATGTGCCACTGGGTTGGCAAGATCTGAATTGCGAGGACTCCCACTTGATCGCCAGCTACTGGAGAGTTTCTGCATTAGCGGGGGGCTGCGTTAATTAGTAATTCGTGGTGTTAATACATTATTCTGAAAATGTCCCACCCATCGCAGCACGCATGACGCAGCATGTTGCTGTTCGTCGCGTAACACAATTGGCAGCTCTTTGCAGATAATGTGAAGGTAACTGCTTTTATCCGCAAATTCATCGAGGAGGGGTATCAATGCTCATTCGCAACAGGAAAATGAAAGATCCCGCCAACCTTTTCCCAGCAGCAAGATAACGTGCCAGCTGTTTTTGACCCTGGCGAGGGATGCCGTTTGCAGTGTCTATCTCCGCTCCTGCCAAAAATTACACTCATCACTCGTTTAAGTGCAATCATCAAGACTTCACGTATTAATACAACTCTGAGACGCTATGACACAAGCTCAGCCAGATGTAAATTCCGCAGCGCACTACCGTAATCCATTTTATATATATAAAAAATTGTGACAGTTTTGTTATTCTGTAATCCAAATTAATACTTGCAGTTCTAATTGAGCAGTGTGGGTAAATTAACATTAATGTGACGGAATATAATTGCAGTATATCACTCAAACACGCCAAAACAAAGGGAAATAACAAATGTATTGTCAACACTTAATTTCACACTATACATAACCATGTAAACATTTACTTTATATTCTAGATGTCATCTTTTGTTTATGCAATTCAAGTTTTAACTTGCTGTGATTATTTTTTAAAACATATTAAAGCATGCACCTTGAATCTCTACACCACTACGATCTTTACAATCATCCTGCTTTTCTTGATATGGCATTAAGGAGACCTTTATCTATTTTGTTTATATCAGTACTTTGCATTCCAAAATATTGCCACTTTAGCCAACACGCTTGCCCAGTGCACAGAAAAAATCCTCAACGTTTTTTGTCGTAGCCCTGAAAGCAAATACAAACTTCAGTTATAAATCTTTTAAATACAATTGTATAGTTGAACTGGATATCTGCTTATTTATATTGCATTTTGGTACAGATGTTGTACAGTACATTTCTTAGTTATTTATCTTCACTATATAGATAAGGTTCCACGGATTGAGTTGCTCATTGGCAATCTTGAATGCAGAGTTTTAGAAACTGGTAAGAGTCATCTCTACCAACTAAAGTCGAATTGATTTCTATTGTTTACGATCGCAATTCATTTTATTCAAACACCATAGACGTTTAAAGTATTTTTTTATTTTGATACTTTGCAGTGTATTTGCAAGACATTCGATGCACACTTATCCATTGCCCTCTTACCTGCGACTGCGATTATCCGTGGCATCAAAATGGTCTCTGTGGATAGTCACTTTATCCGCACAATTATCAACCCTATTGTCCACGATTATTCACGTTTTTTTTGCGATGGAGTCAACGATGCGTATACCAGGATCGGCAAAGTTCCTTCTCCACAACTGCACGGATAAGGGGATTTCTACTGTGTATAGCTTCATCATATTAACAGTTATCGACACTTTATTACTTTAACTCCTGCACTTGATGTATATGTTATGACAGTCATTTCCTTATATCCAAGTATCCCTTGTGAAATATACCTTTGTCTCAATGCTGTTCCCAAAGTAGAGCTTCCATAGGACGTGAATATCCCTCAGCACTGTATCTCACCGCGCGTACGCATGCGGGGCACGATGGATAGGGGCCTTAAATGGCACCTGCCATCAGGTGATCTGCACAGCATTCAAGGATATTGACTGCTCGAAAATAGACATTAGATACCACATGCCATCGTAATGTGATGATTTTTACATGCGAATGTTAAGTCATAAAAGCTCAGCATGCGTATTATAGTTTATCGTCTTATATCACCTGCCAACACGTTTGGGAACATTTAGCATTTTATGGAATTGTTTAAGCATAACGTTTTTATTTTTTAATCACTATTTAATCTCAATATATTCAAATTGTGCTGTCAGTGGCATGCGATGATGAGATGTCCTTTGGGAACTCTGAGAGTCAGCAGTGTTAGAGAATGACCCGTGCAAGGTGATATCAGAACTCTCAAGTATTCTCTTTCGGGTTAGACCATTGACTAACATTTTGAGTATGAGTGGCTGTGAAAAAAATCCTCCGTAACTGAATAGATATAATAACTCCACTGGAGGTCCCTTCAAGTGATCGTGTTGATGGGTGGGACTTCATCTTCCCACGTGACCTGCTATAGGGCTGTTGGCCACGTGGCAGTCAACACTTATTAATTTTGTCATTGTCAGAGCTGGATTTTTAAAAATACAAAATTAAGTAACAGACTAAATGTAACGTGATTATGTGTGCGTGTGTGTGTGTGCAATCATTGATGGCTGGACCCAGTTTCATAAACTCACTACACTTAAGAACCCAGTTTTATCGTGGGCGGTTGCATCCTGGATCGGAGCCCAAGGCTCGGCGCGCAGAAGACACCCGGGTCGCCGGGCCATCTCGAAAGCGCAGCGGCACCATCGTCCGAGTGTAACCCAACGTACGCCGCCGTCTGTGTGTCCGTTCGCGTGTGTCCCGACAAACGCAGCTCATATGGCTGCCCACTGCCGAAGAAGCGGCGCAGCATGGACAAGGCAGTGGTCGCCGCACCGCCCCCTGGCAAGCGCCGCTACCGATTGCTCAAGCTCAACGGCTCCGCGCAGGAGGAGTTTTTTGAGGTTGAGGAGGAGCCTGAAGAGTCTGATCGTGGGGATGCCACCCTCGAAACGGAACGCCAAGATGATCGGCAAGGAGAGGAGGAGGAGGAGGAGGCGGGACGGAGAGTAGGGGGTGACGGAAGCGTAGAGGAGTGCGTGAAAACGAATTACCATGACGAGTCAGGTACGGTCATTTACGTTCGATTTCAAGTGCCCCACTATACATGTATTTTGTTAAAATACTTGCTTGAGCGGTTGTATCATGCTATCTCCCTGGCTTGTCTTAACATAATATGTATTTGCTCTGCATCATATGAATGTGTTTTTACAAATGCAGCAATTACAATAACTTTGGTATGTTTATTCGTTTTCATAAGCAGTGGCAGTTCAACACAATTGGTATATTTTCCACTATGACATATCGGTGAAACACAGAGACAATAATTTATCAAATGAAAGCAAAAGCTGAAAATAATGCACGTAAACTTTGAGAACTGCATGCTTCAATTCCACTGAAAGACAAAAAGAGGAACAGATGGATATGCTGACCCGACCATACTGGACATCTATGGAAAAAGAGCTTCATAGCTCATCGGATTCCTCCTCCAGTCTAAATATAGACTCTGATTCGAATGGGAACAAATATACACACGTGAGAGACATCATCATGACTGTCTGGGAAAGTGCAGTCAGTGGATTTGAGCAGGACACATCGTTGCGAGAGATGATGGCCAATGGTCAAAACTGGTGACAGAATGACAGCGGAAGGGAGATAGACATCCCCAAGAGGACAAAGCACAGTGGCGTTGGAAAGATTAAATGAGCTCATGGTGCTGGACTGAGATGGATTGTGGCATTGCGAGTCCATCAGGCAATGTGGGGAGGCCTTCATCCTGTGTGTTGAACTTTTTTTGCACCGTAACGCAGTCAACCGTGCTAATCTTGCGGTTCATAGATCGCTGATGCTGATCATGATGGCAATGACAAATATGGGTTATCACCACATTAAAACTGCTCTATTCCATTATTCAATTAATACCAACGCTCGGCATCTTTACAGTGGGAAGTTTTGGCGAATCTCACGAAAGTTTTGGCTTATCTCACAAAACAGAATAAAGACGAGCACTGGCCGGATAGAAGATCCACTGGGGATAAATCAGGATATAGATCTGTGGTGCCTTATAGTCTGCGATTGTTTCCCGGGATTTCGATTAATTGAAGTTTGCTCCAATTTGCACTATTGCGATCTCATTTGTACAAAAAGTAAAAAAAATGCATATGATGAGTTGGCATGGAACATACTGTATATCTTACAAAAACATTCACCGACTGGGGCTAACTTGGCACTTGATACCAACTACCCTTTTTACTGTTTATTTAAAAACATTACGCTGGGAAGACATGAGTAAAGTGTTCACTTTGGTTTGGGAGTACTGTGGTTAAAGTACTTTAACTGTGTGGGGCTGCACACTGTTTTGCATCATTTTATGCTTTGCTTTCTTTGACAGGAAGATAGCTCCCATTTTTGAACTACTGCTCATGTAACCACCGCAGTTTTTTTTATTGGACTTTCCAGCTGTAAACTTGGCATGAAACAAAAAGCGTGAAATATTTTTGTTTATATAAATTTCCCCCCCCAAATTTTACATTTCCAGCATTATTTTTTGTATGTTGTAAATTCAAAACTCCCAGTCATGTGAACGAGGTGAGAGCAAAAAAAAAAAGTTCCATGAATAATCAATGAGGCAGGCCTCATGTATTATTTGTGAGTGCACCAATGCTCGTCCTGCCTTATGTAAAGGTGAGAGTGGTGCAAAACAGTGATGTCACCTGCTGTTAGCATGCATTGGATGTTGTCTGCGGATGCATTAATTCCATTGCATACACACAGCATGTACGTATGTGTGTGCTGAACTTCTTTCGCACCGTATGTAGCCAACAGTGCTAATCGGAGGTGCGGGCGAGGGGGAAGGACAACAAACTAAACACGAAAAGAAGTTCTAAACATAGATTTAAGAGTGCATGGCTCCAGTGGCTCCCTAATATCGGAAGCATAATGAATAATGAGAATCATCGTCCATGGTCAATCCACTGCTGGGTGAACGGCTGCACAGTCTCGCAACGCAGGGATGTCACAATCCACGTAGCTCCTCCTGAGCTGATTTTATCGCTCCGTCTCCACTGTTGACGTGCCCTTGGGCAGATACCGTACCACATATATTTGTAATTAAAACGTAGAGTATATATAACAATACATTATTATGTACTGTATGTAATAATGTATTGCTGTATTACACGAAATAATATACAGTATGTAGTAAAGTTATATGTCGCTGTGTTCATGTTGTGACGTACCATTTAAACATATTACTGTCGCTTGTAGTTCGGTTTAAATGCCTGAGATGCATTCAAGCAATCAAAGGCATATTCCTAATTCTTAAGTTTCAGTGCAAATGTCCGACTCAGAACCCAAAGCATTTCATATTTAAGATTTGATGAATAAGTTTTGTCATGTTCCAAATGTTACTCATGCAGAACTAGAATCGCAGGCGATATCACGGAACTCCTCCTGATATCCCTCGTGCACACAAGAGATGCTTGCGCTTATCACGGATTTTGCAAATGGGGATGTTTGTCACGTCACAGGCAACCCCGCAGTTAAGCTTTTGATGATCAGAGCTGAGCTTTGTGCCAAATTAAGTCGAAACCCAAATTAAATAAGCGGGCATTTTGGCACACATATCGTCAAGTCTGTCCTCCTAATTAAAAGCATAATGATTATCTAAATGTTTGATTCTTGGATGAAAATGTTTGAACTTAAAAAATCCACCTTGTGCCCCTTTCTCATCCCTAACATCAGGGGTACTCGAACTGCTCAGTGTTTTAAAAGCGGAACCCTCCAACAGTTTGTATCTGGAGATTTTTAAGGGTGCTGAATCAAATATGACGTCATCCTTCTTTTGGTATTTTCCGGAAGATCGCGAGAGTGTGATGCTTGTACAGTGAGGGAAAAAAGTATTTGATCCCCTGCTGATTTTGTACGTTTGCCCACTGACAAAGAAATGATCAGTCTAAAATTTTAATGGTAGGTTTATTTGATCAAGGAGAGACAGAATAACAACAAAAACACCCAGAAAAACGCATGTCAAAAATGTTATAAATTGATTTGCATTTTAATGAGGGACATAAGTATTTGACCCCCTCTCAATCAGAAAAATTTCTGGCTCCCAGGTGTCTTTTATACAGGTAACGAGCTGAGATTAGGAGCACAGTCTTAAAGGGAGTGCTCCTAATCTCAGCTTGTTACCTGTATAAAAGACACCTGTCCACAGAAGCAATCAATCAATCAGATTCCAAACTCTCCACCATGGCCACGATCAAAGAGCTCTCCAAGGATGTTAGGGACAAGATTGTAGACCTACCCAAGGCTGGAATAGGCTACAAGACCATTGTGAAGCAGCTTGGTTAGAAGGTGACAACAGTTGGTGCGATTATTCGCAAATGGAAGAAACACAAAAGAACTGCCAATCTCCCTCGGCCTGGGGCTCCATGCAAGATCTCACTTCGTGGAGTTGCAATGATCATGAGAACGGTGAGGAATCAGCCCAGAACTACACGGGAGGATCTTGTCAATGATCTCAAGGCAGCTGGGACCATAGTCACCAAGAAAACAATTGGTACGCACTACGCCGTGAAGGACTGAAATCCTGCAGCGCCCGCAAGGTCCCCCTGCTCAAGAAAGCACATATACATGCCCGTCTGAAGTTTGCCAATGAACATCTGAATGATTCAGAGGACAACTGGGTGAAAGTGTTGTGGTCAGATGAGGCCAAAATGGAGCTCTTTGGCATCAACTCAACTCGCCGAGTTTGGAGGAGGAGGAATGCTGCCTATGACCCCAAGAACACCATCCCCACCGTCAAACATGGAGGTGGAAACATTATGCTTTGGGGGTGTTTTTCTGCTAAGGGGACAGGACAACTTCATCGCATCAAAGGGACGATGGACGGGGCCATGTACCGTCAAATCTTGGGTGAGAACCTCCTTCCCTCGGCCAGGGCATTGAAAATGGGTCGTGGATGGGTATTCCAGCATCACAATGACCCAAACACACACGGCCAAGGCAACAAAGGAGTGGCTCAAGAAGAAGCACATTAAGGTCCTGGAGTGGCCTAGCCAGTCTCCAGACCTTAATCCCATAGAAAATATGTGGAGGGAGCTGAAGGTTCGAGTTGCCAAACGTCAGCCTCGAAACCTTAATGACTTGGAGAAGATCTGCAAAGAGGACTGGGACAAAATCCCTCCTGAGATATGTGCAAACCTGGTGGCCAACTACAAGAAACGTCTGACCTCTGTGATTGCCAACAAGGGTTTTGCCACCAAGTACTAAGTCATGTTTTGCAGAGGGGTCAAATACTTATTTCCCTCATTAAAATGCAAATCAATTTATAACATTTTTGACATGCGTTTTTCTGGATTTCTTGTTGTTATTTTGTCTTTCACTGTTCAAATAAACCTAACATTAAAATTATAGACTGATCATTTCTTTGTCAGTGGGCAAACGTACAAAATCAGCAGGGGATCAAATACTTTTTTCCCTCACTGTAGCTGCTCGTGAATGAAGCCCGCTGCCAATTATCAGGAAATCATATCATATATTGAGACCTCGAATTAACATTGTAATTTTTTTAAGGTGACAGTTTTAGAAAGCCTTCAAAGCTAAATAATTTGCCTTTAATACGATAATTTAACAGCAAGTGCAGCAATGTACGGCAAATTAACTTCCTATCTTTACAACAGCATGACATTGCGTAAGCGTCTGTGACAGCACCTGCATTATACGAGATATATATACTGACTTTTGAATTTTGCTCTCTTGCAGGTAACCGGTCTGTGTTAGCGGTCACGCAGCTAGATGATGTAAGGGATGACAGCAATCCGGACGAGTATGGAAACTATGAGGAGTTGGTGGCCAAGTCTCTACTGAACCTGGGGAAAATTGCAGAGGAGGTGGCCAATAGTGCAATGAATGAGCGTCGAGGCAGCACTGGTAGTTCCAGTGACAGTGAAGACTCACAAGACTCGGACTGGAGGAGTCACAACCATCTTACGGCACTGGAAGCTGATACACAAGGAAACCGGGGCTTCTACTCAGAGCAGGAGAAGCCAGGTGAGAACTTTCAGATTCCCGCAGACGGGCGAGATGGCGGTGGCAGAGATGAAGTAGAAGATTCTGTATGTTTGAGCAGCCTAGAATGCCTACGGAATCAATGCTACGACCTGGCTCGCAAACTCAGTGAGTATTCGCAACAGGAAGACGAACGCCCGCACCCGGGACCTGCCACCGACGACAACGCCGACGCCTATAACGGAAGCAGCAGCAGCATTAGCGTCAGCAGCAACGTGTGCGAAAACCCCCTGTCGGTACAAACGCAAGAACACGGCTGCTCAGACATGGTCAACCTCCTCAAACTGGAGGAGCAGCTGAACTCGAAGTCTCCCACCTTTGAAATATCCCCGTCCATGGGGGGCAGCACGGCCAGAGACGACGAGAGCGAGATCAACGATATTGACTGCGAGAGGGACAGCGAGTATGAAGAGCACGAGCGCGACGGGTGCGGCCTTGACAACAGGAGCGATGATAGCGACGACTGCGAAGAGGGCGAAGATGAAGACTCGACAAGTTCTGACAGCACAGATCACTCAGATGAATTTGATTTGGTTAAAGGGAACCTTTGCCTTCTGGAGAAAGCCATTGCTTTGGAGAAGGAAAGGTCAAAGGTCACCAAATCTAAGCACACAGCGGAAGGGCACGTTAAGTACTCCAGAAAGGGGAGCAGAGAACCAAAATATGGAGCAAAAGCGGCAGGACGAATGAAATCGGCTGAGTCCCACAACAGAAAAACGTATCATTCAAAAGGTAACATTCAACAACAACAGAATAACCACTCTACGTTTCCACCACGAGCATACAGTTGCCACTGATTAGCGCTAATGCTGCACTTCAGTACACACGCATTACCTGATGTAGTTTCTTATTAAACGTCTTACACAACCAATAAGTCCGATGCAGTCCAATTCTGCATTACATTTTTCATAAGCACTCATTATTAATAGGATATGAAACACGATGTGTAACAGGGGTGTAACCATGCACCGATTCATCAAATAATGATTATTAAGTTCGCGATACACGCATCAACTTGCAGACCAATAAACGTTATACAATTCCTACATGTTGTATGTAATGGCTACATGTGACTCCCTACAGCCACTAGAGGCCGCTAAAGTGACCACATTATTAAAATAATGGATTCTCGAATCAAATCGCGACCCTCAAATGCAACGATCCCGATTGCATCGCCAGAGCTGCAAATTGTTACGCCATCGATGTTTTACTCATCCCTATTACAATTCCATTATAAATAAAATATCCTTCAACATTACGGATTCCTTTTAATTCGGACAAAACGTTAACTTACTTTGGCTTTGCATTCATGCCATTTACTCTGCATTTTCTATCAACATCGAGCCGACTGTTAAAGGAAGAAGTTACAACATACGCCTTTTCTCTGACAACTTTTAAACATCTTATTTCGGTGCAACTTTCACGATGCGAACTTTGAGCTATTTAACTTAAGCGATTTGCTCTGAGGTTGCTGGTGAAATCGATCAGAGTTTGACAAGCAGGTGATTGATTTAAATTGCTTGGGAATTTATGACTTAAAGGAACGCAGCGCATAAAGCATACTCATGTGATCGAACTCCACGTGGCGTGAGCTGAGACAGGATAGGTTTTGTGCTTTGTGAGTTTAAATTTTCTATGGAGATGTGCATACATTTCCTCCTCTAACTTATAGATTATCTCTATCATGAGTTTTAATTTCATATATCTAAGCGCTGATTGGTACTTCACAAATAAAAACATCGATGCATAGATAACGTTTTGTTTCACCAATAAAAAGCACAAGAGAGTTTAGGCTCATTTACGGGCCTTTTGTACCAATGTTTTCCAGGCGAACGTTGTTTCAGCAGGGCTTTCTTATTTTCGGGACGCTGTTTAATACGTCCCGTGATGTACATGGAAGGCTTTTCCCTATAAATGAACATCGAACAGGCCCCACGCTGTTTATGATACCTGGAAAATGAAAACTACTACAATTTTTTGGCAGCTTCAATGCTGCTTAGTCCTGAAGTCTCATTGGCTAATTTACCTAAACGTTATTTCATTCCGACAGTTGAAAATTTTAAATATTGCGATGCCTGGAAAATATTTGTCTCTACATCTTAGAGCACGTAACTACAAATCTCTTGAACAATTGTGACAAAACTTACCAACACAGTTTACAATACCATTGCCTACAACACAATTAGCAGGTGTGCATTAGGGTCCAAACATGTGAGTTTTATGCACACGTAACTCGTGTGCCCATTTGTGTGTTTGCATTTTGGCCACACACGCATTTCTTTGCGTAGTTGAATATCCTCTATCAAAATCGAGGCTCCCTTAATGGATTGTATTGCCAAGCTGTTTACATTTTTGGTGCTGTATTCGAAGCTTTTCTGTTGTCGTTTAAGTGTGTGCTGAGAAACAACACTGACGTTTCTCAGTTCACTGAAGTGGCAAGCACATCGCACCGTATAACCTGGATTCGTACAGCATCAACGTGTGACTGCATCCGAAGATGCTGTGCAGAAACAGGGCGCCGATTTATTTCATGGAGAGGGGGGCAATCATGTGAAGAGGAAACCGAACGACGGCCTGGAGCCTGAACTTGAGCAAGAAGGGATTTGAGAGCACAGGTGGTGTGGGAGAATGGACTTCCAGACTTTGAAGGGCAGCAGAGGTGAATGAGCGACCTCCCGTTGGGCGAAGGTCGGCTGGGGGGCTTGGACAGAAAGCCTTGGCTCCCGGAGCCGAGAGGTGCGTGGAGGGGAGTGGTGAGATAATAAGGAGAGAAGGGTAGGCAGGGGCAAATCCACGGAGGATCTTGAAGTTGGTGAGTGCAATCTTGATATTGATCCACGAAATTGATTGAGAGGCGGTGGAGGGATTCGAGCATTGGGGCGGTTTGGCCTCATTTACGGGTGCGGGTGGTGAGATGACTTGCAAGGGGCATTTTGTTGAATTTGCAGACGAGGGATTTGGGAGAGGCTGTAGAAAGGGAGCGTTGCAAGTAGTCGAGTCATGACGCGATCAAGGCATGGAGTAGCACGGTCGGCTTCGTACGATGCGAAAGAAGTTCAACGTGCACACACACACATACATGGACGAGGGTCGTAGCGACAGGAAATGGCGGATACGGGAGGCGTTGCAGAGGAGCAGGCAGAGTGAGATGCGTGGGAAGAGACCGGGAGCCAATGCTGCTACCACCACGATCGTAGCACTCGTCCACAGTGCAATGCACTTTAATCTATAGTTCACAATTAATGCACAGAATGTGAGAAATGCATTTTTTTACATAAAGAGAAGATTTCCTTTAACCGTTAAAAATCAAGATAAATGATAATCAGACAGACGGCTTGATTAACCAATCAGAATGTGACGCCGTGTTAGATGATCGCATTCCTGACCCTGAAGACTGTCGGCTCAGTCACGTGATCCGATTTCAGTTTGTGAACCGAAATGAATTTGGATCCAATTCTCTAGAATGCGGTACCGTTGGTGCGCGCATACTTTTGGCACGGTGCTTTACATAATTGCCATGAAATTGATGGAAAGGCTCTGCATTTTCGGAGTGTTTTTATTTGTTAAAATAATGCCTTGTAATCAACAATGAAGGCATATCTGCCAAAGTTTGCCACGCGGTCTTCTTCATCAGGACTATTCTATGAAAGAGTGTGATAACATTATCCTCAGAATCACAAAAGCTGTCATCACTATTTTGAAGAACAGTTCTAATGTAAAACTTAATATCAATGCAAGTCACGTATGCCTGACATCCAATCAGTTGGGTGAAATGTGAGTAAAGACTCCTGATAATTATAAGATAGTCAGGAGAAAAAAAAAAAACCTTTCCTTTTTTTAAGGGCAAAGATTAGTTAAAATCGTACATTAGACAATTTTTAAGCGTTCATATGAATAATGCACAGCCCTCTGTCCGTCTACTGCCGGATGAACGCCTTCCCACACCGTGTCGGCATTGAATCTTACTTCACCACACTGGGCAGTGCGGGTTGGAAAACGGGTGGAGGAGGTCCCAGAACTGGGCCAGAAATCACTCGCCACGGACGATAGCCACGACCCAGAGTCGAACTCAGGTTGCAGAGTACACAGCACAATGTGGTAACCACTGGCCAACCTTTAAAATTGGTCTGTTAATGAAATCGTACAATGTAAATAATTCAAAATACCTTACATAGAAAATTAATTGCTTGTTTTCCACCTTTAACCATTTTTAAAACGTAATTAATCACGTGGCTTACCACGTTCCTCAAGCCGCGAATTTTTTTTTTATCGTCTTCACATCGCGACTGCGTCGAAGCACATCGGGCTACACTCGCTCTGCATATTTTTTGACTCCACAGTAATAATAATAATGATGATCCGCGATTAGCCTTGTAATATTATTCGGTGTCTCCAGTCCCTGGGCCCCCTCGTACACCGCTGGCGCTCTCCACGTGAGCTGCACTCACGCTGATGGCCTTGATGCCCGGCTGCACGGTTGCAGGCGGCGTTCTTTGAAGATCCGCCAGTGTCCAAGCCCCCAACGCTGCTGCTGCTGTATTTGATGCCTGTAGAAGCTGGCCGTGTGGCAAGGCAGCGTCCACGCTGGTAGCTGCAAGGCACGGATAATGTTAATGAGGATGATGGGGTTTTTTATCCAAATGTTTTTCCCATTTTTTTTACTCTTATTATTTTGAATTCTGAATATCAAAATTATCAATTGAATTCTGAATCGCAAAATTATCTAAATTACGTCGTGGTGTGTTGTTGTTTTCTTTAAACCTATCTACGTGACTTAACCGAAAGACCCAAAGAATATGAATTCCTGCAGTCACGAAAGCTTTAAGTCAAGATATAATATCAAAATGAGTTTAACCTTTCACATAGTTGACATACTTTACGTGTTTTTATTTATTTTTCACATTCATGCCATAAATTGCAATCATGATGTTGTTGCGTCTATACGTACAATATAGGGGTCATTAGTGCAGAGTTTTATTCACTGTCTACAGATTGTAAATGTTGTGAATTTACTCTCCAACACTCCGGTGTGCTGTACAAGTAACGAATTGGCATGTTCTGTTTACGTGACAAACATTACTAATTGTCTGTGTCGGGTGGTGGCGGGTTTAACGACACATTTATATATTTACGCGATCTAATCCCAAACAAAAAACCTGTATTATGGTTGGCTTATACTTTCAGCGGTGAGCAATTATAAACATGAAAGAGCAACTGCATTGGCCACTTCGGATTTTGTTTGGTTAAATACAGTATTGTCCGAACAAATCAACGTTTCCCCCTTTCTGCGCTTACCCGGTGATGTAATCAGGGATGTGTTGAATGAGCAGGGTACCGGTCGGTTCGACTGCTCATGCTTGCAGATGCAATGAATGGTCCACAGTATTTCATACCAATTTTGAGAGAGACAAAATACGAGCCGATTTTTTTTAAATAGAATGCACAACTCTAAGTATTTAAAGGTGTAATTTAGTTTTCATATAGTTTTATCCGATTGTATTGTAGTAGGTGTTAATAGTAGAAGGTAGGTACAAAGAAACACACATGCAGGCATTGTAATTGAACCATACATCTAAAACTAAACACGTTTGTCAATAACACTGTGGCCTTAAAGAAAACATATAACGTGACATTACGGACTCCTTATATTGTAAGTGTGTGTTGGTTTGGCTCTAGGCGCTTCGGGCATTAACAATGAACCCTAAGTATCCTAATAGTGCCGAGGTCTCTGTGAACTCAGGGAATCAGCACTGGTGTATATGAACACTGCAGGCGTATGCACACTCCAGGCGATGTATATGAACTCTACACGAGTCGCATTCAGCTGTCGGAGCATTTGGAATGAGCAATACACTTAGGATCCCAATACAGCGGTATTCTCCCTCTGCAAGCCGTACGAATGGAAACGTAACACAAAATCCCTACGTAGGTCTGCATCCACGAGATTTATGTAAAGGGCTCGTCCCTCATTGCGGTTCTATCCCATTAAGCAGTCCTATTCGTTGTGGTCGAACTCACTCGGTTTAATTGTGAAGACAGATTCCATAATTTGCGTGTACGTCTCACGCAAGTGTCGCTGTTTGCACTTTTCAGTCTATGCAGTCTACATGTTAACGGTGTAAACATCGGTGTCCCAGACAGGGGGAGAGAGCCACAGACCATATGCATTATTGGGCAAATCCACTGAAGCGTATGGTGAGGAAGTGGGGGGGGATTTCGTGATTATAGCACACTTTAATGGAATTGCCCGGCAGCATGCTCCATCTCGCCCGTGGATCCGATTTTTTTTTGGTCAGCTTTGTAGCCTCTTTTTGCCTGGGTTTTGCGCTAATGCGGAGCATGGATATGAACATTGGGGACTGGAGCAATTATGGGGGAAAAATGGAGAATGCACCATCAAACAGGAAGCGTTAACCGCTGCAGTCTGTAATGCATATGATGCAAATTGTGTGTCGGTAATGAGGAGAGTGCTCTGCTTCGTGTAAAAATAGATATGCTGGTGCATGTCGTGCACAGCACAATCGTATTTGCATGCGAATGTTTTCGTACGTTGTCTCTGACCTTGCAGCAGTATCCGTGCAGTTTGCTGATAATTTCGTGCTACTTTAACAATTATATATAATACTAATTAGTCACCCTATGTCAGTCCACTACTGGAAGAAGACCTCCCCATGCCACGCTGGATATGGGTGTTAACCATAAAATATTTATATATAACAATTGTTCGTCTTAAGGACCCCTTTTTCAGTAGGGTCCTGTCAAGTGTTTGCAGTAGGGGGGTGATGGTTGCTGCGACATAATTCCTTCAAGCACGTCGTACGTGACTCTGTAGGCTTATGCGACTCAATAGCTCACTCCTTAAACACATCAGCAAACTGGTGGCGTTGTGAGTGGAAGATGACGAATCATAATTACAAAGTTGTAATAATGTTGGGAGGCAAAACAGTGCCTTGCAGGAAGCCGGAGTTAATGGCGAAGGTATCAGAGTGGCTACGTTCAATTGCTGCATATATCAGAACGTTAGAAGTCTAAGCTTGCTGATTTAGAGTTACAAATTATGTTTAGCTTGGCAAGTAGTGTACGATGCTGGACACGATCAACTGTTTTAGGAATGCCAAGGGCTGTGATCATGGACTCGAAAATGTACAAGGCTTGAGCTCCAAACATGATGGACACGAGGGTTGCCTGTAGAACCAGCTTGACGGAATCCATACCAGTGGTCACAAGGACGTGGTCGTGACTCCACGTGATGGTAGAGCTGATTGTGATGATGTCCACGTTGTTGGTACCATGTGGGTGCTGGTTGACAGCTTGAAGAGCAAGTTGTGAAGCCACGCGTGTTGAGCACAGTGCCTGGTGTGCCATGAGGACCACAAGCCCCAGACGTATTAGGTTTGGAGAGTACTCGACGTACATCAGTCACTGTGAAATCCTCGTTGGGGGCTTTTTCTGTCATAAGGAATCACTATCCAGGTGGTATTTTAATTTTTGCCAGAGTGAAATGTGATGGCAAATCGAAACCACGCAGATCAAGCGTACCTTTTGCATTCATTATTGGTGCATGCATGCATACGCTTATAAAGGTGTTTATTGCTTTTCCACGTCACAGCAGGTATTACACATTGTTTAACATGTCCTTCTTTAGACACATTGATATGTCAATTTTCATTACCCAGTTTCAGCTTTCCAAAAGCACACCTACCTGTTCCTATCTAAAGAGTAATATGTTATATGTACGTAAAAACGAATCATACAATGACACTTTGTTGTTCTATAATAACGACGGTGATACAAATGACGAATTTTTTTTAATATTCAGCTTCTCAGCTCTTCGTCGTTAATGATGAGGGTGTAACTGCCGAAAAGAAAAAAAACATGGAAAAACGATTCGTCAGCGACACCTGCCTTAAAAAGCAAAAGTGTCGTGTTGTTTGAACAACAAATAAGAAAACACGTGCTACGCATGGAAATTACGTCTTCGAGAAATGTTAAAGAAAGAAACACCGTGCAATATTGAAAAAAAACGACATGAGGGAAAAATAGAGAAGCCTCGAATGGCTGGAGGATTCCAAATAACTTGATTGGAACGTGACGATTTATCCCCTCCCAGCAATAATTCATGCTTCTGGGTCATGCTCTTACTCAAGAATAGATTAATTGTGTTGTGTATGCTGTTTTGTTTGTATTGCATGTCTCATATCCTCTGGTATTGTTTGTTCTGTCTTGTGCATTACATTCGCCTAAAGGTTACATTAGCATGCAATTTGCATATTCCCCCATTAACTTTAAATCATCAATTTGTAGGCGCACAATCGCATGCATGTACCGTGAACATAGGACGTTAACTTTCATTGATTAATCGATGCACACGCCTAAAGCTTGCCAAAGGCTCAGCAGGAAGCTTACAGTGACTGGGCCGGAGCCGGGTTTGCTGAGGGGAAGAAAGGAGGCCTACAAAATTGGGGTGCTGGGAAGAAAGCCGGAGTCGAATCTTCAGGCCGAGATGAGAGGGGGCAGTTTGGGGGCGCAGTGGGATTGCACTTTGGAGTGGCGGGAGAACGTTTGGGGATTACTTACAAATATGGGGCTCACAAGGTCAAGTTTGGGAACCGCATACACGTACACACAAAACAGCAATGACACCCCCCCCTCCGGAAGATAATAATTGTGAAACAAATATATTTATGTTTTGAAGGCATTAACGTGGACAACACATTGCTAAAAGGGACAAGGATGTAAATGCTGCTCAGCGTAAAAAGGAGCGGAAGCTCTTGGCAGCCGTAGTGGAACAAATAAGAGACGGGAGAGCGAAGTAGAATCAAGGCACACGTGGAACAGATTTCTGGCCCACACAAGGGCCCATGGGCTATAGCAGCAGCATAGGCGGTGTGGGCATGACACTTGCCAATGACGTCGGTATGAAACTTGCATAAATGTTAGCTCCGAATGATTAATTATTTCGCAACATTAGGATCTGAATACGGTTGGCTCGTGACTGGAGTGCATCTACTCTTGAAGCAGCAGTCAAACGAGCCTGCAGTGGTGTGGTGATGTTTCATTTGAAAATCCTTTGAGGTTGATTTTTTTAAATTTAAAACTCACACTTGGCCAAGATCCTAATGAAAAAAAAAACTCCAGCCACAGAAATGTGTGTGGTTGTGGGCATGCTGCCATACTAGCCAGAGTTTGCATTCTATCCACGCAGCACTGGGAGACGTAATCCCCCGTCTGTCGCATGGCGGGCACTTCGCTTCACGGCTACATTTTTTTATTTAAATGTTCGCCCCCAGCCCCTCTCGCCCCACCACCACCCCCCTTCTTGCAGTGGCACCTCTAGATATGGGCCCTTGTAGATGAGCCAAAAACACGGTGGGCAGCGTACTGGAAATTCAATTTCCTAGATGAGGAATACCGGGGCAGGAGCAGTGCAGCCTCTTTAAGAAAGGCTTAGACAGGCTTTGCACCGCATTATAATTTGTCTTGCAAAGATTTGCTCAATAAAAAACGTACAAATGCAACGCTTTACTGGGCTGTTACATGACGCACATTTGCTATCAGTTTGTGACGTAATTAAAACTGCACTTAATGATCATCTTCGCGTATAAAATGACTTCATATAAACGTTTGCAAGAAAGGATTTCTGAATTAATTGACAACTAAAACGTGCTACGATACATACAATAGGAAGCACATACATCGTTTGGCGAACATATATCGGGATTGCTGTGCCATCTCAATGCCTTCTTTAACGATATAAAAGTAGCTGAAATGTGTAAACAAAATACACGTTTGGGACGGCATCGTTATTTATATGCCATGCCCATTGTTTAACAAACTCTCTCTGGCGTTATCTCCACTTGCAAGATGTGAAGAATCAGCTGGCTATCGCCCCAAAACGTCGAGACAATGTGGAATGGCATTCCTACAGTCTGCGTTCCACCTCGCATTTATCTGTTCTTGCTTCGCCACTGCCTTGGCTTGACACCCCCCTGCTGCTCACCTCTAACAGTGACACCGCCACGGTCTGCTAACAGACTCTTCTTATCTGCTTGACTCTGCAACCACCACAATCATTCCCACCTGGTTACCAACCCTAGTTCCCTATATCACAGCTGTTGTTCGTGCCTTCATCTGGTTTCTCTTGCCCCTTAGTAATACTGTCGCCATGCTGATTCTGAAAAAATATAAATACATCCATTAATTCCTGCAAACTGCCACATCTGCATTAAGCCCGCTACATTTGCAAACATCGTTGGAAGGATTAATTTATTCCCACCACCTTTGACATCTCTACATCCATGGTGTCCTAATTGTTTAGCTCTGTCATCTTTGTACCTCTCCAATGACCACGGTTCTCTCTCCCTGTTCTAATCGTAACTGCAAGTTGTAGAATAATTAACCAATGCATCTTCAATGAACACCTTAAAGACTGCAGACATATCCTGCATACGTATCTCATGATCCTGCTAAAACCCCTAAGCTTACTTGTTCGTTGACTCTACAATATATTTTACTTTCGTCCGAAAAATCCACCAGTTTTGGTATTCTCTATGTGGTTCAATCCTCAGCCTGCTCAGCTTCTGCTTATATCCACCACTTTCCTACTCCCTATTCTGCTGAGATGCCTATTCATTATTGTCTTCTCTTACGTTCTACTCTGTGGCCTAACAAAACCCATAACCCTCGAAAATCCAAATAAACCAGAACGCCACTGTAAGGCTGGTCGCGAAAACCCATGCACACATCCCTGCCATTGGCTTCCAAAATCCCCAGAGAAACTACAAAATCACATTTACTGCTTTCAAAATCCTCTGTGGACTTTCCCCTGCTTACCTCTCCGAATTTATGGCACTCTGTTCACTCCGTTACCCTCCCTCTGCAATAACAACGGCTGCCTTATGTCACAACCCCACAGACAACATCCACTCAATGCAAGGTTGTCCCTTCTCCTATGTTGCTCTGAATGCCTGGAACTTCTTCCCATGGCCGTCTGTATGTACTGCTGACTTTTCTCTTTCCCTGCACTCTTCTCGACCCTGTGTTTCCCCCTCCGATAATGTAGTCTTGTGCAATGGCCCTGTAGCCACCACTGTCCCATACCAAAACAATTGTCTACAAATACATTAATTTCCCCTATCACATCCCTCCATCCATGTATTTACATTGGCGTTATTTCGCACCGTACGTAGCTAACTGCGCTAATCGGAGGTGCGAGTGATGGATCCTATCTTTTAACATCATCTTGAGATAAGGTCGCATTGAGGATCATCATTAACGCACGTTATATTGCATCAGTCGTGCGGTGAATATTCATTTCATATTCTGTTCATTAACACAAGGCAGCCATCACAGCTGTCGTTATCCATTTTTTTTAACATCGCCCCTCTCGCCTGGCTCTTCATCGCTGAAGCCAAGCAACGTGCAATTCGCCGTTTGCCTGCATTGACGAGCAGTTGTGGCGATTCCGTGATATTTAACCTTGCAGATGCTACACAATTATCATTGTATTAGAACTATTTTTGTTTTGCTGGCTGTATTTTTTTGCCTGGATTCCTGCCTGATTGACTGTCTGGCTCGGCGAAGTGCGTGGTGGTGACTGTGTGATGACGTTGCCCGCATCCCAGCCGTGTATCCCGCGCGAGTGCGCATTGCAAATGTGCATTTGAGACTTTCATATTGTAGTGCTAAGCGAAGGGATGGCTTTGCACTCATTGAACACAGCAATGATGGCAGAAGATAATGAGTGATGATGATGATGACTCCGCTGTAGCTGATGATGATGATGATGATTCAAACATATCCCAACCCCACAAACCCACGCCGACCCCTATACCGTGGCGATTCAGCGAGCCTTGCTTGCAAAGCGCTCGAGTTCAGATGTGCACCTACCATGTGCACACCCCACCAGGCAAAGGACACAGGTGCCACTGATGTTTGGAATCTAATTCATGTCACTGGGTTTGTTGCGAAGTTCGTGAGCCACTGTTTTCTGGCTTGACAAATAAATGTAATTTTTTTTTTATTTTGGAAGATCAAAGCTAAAACATATTTTATTTAGCAATGTCAAAGGCTGTAAAGACAGCCCACCTGAGGAGCAGCGATGCTTAGGCCACCGGTTAAAGGACTGGCAGCCAGAGATTATCTTAACATTTTGGTGATGATAAACTATTTTGAACAAATATGAAGTCCAGCCCTGTGTCAACCCGCTGCTGGATGAAGACCTCCCCAAAACCATTCAGTCATGTAGCTTGACCATACTTCACCACACTGGTAAAATATGGGATGGTGAAGTGGAGGTGACCAGGTCCTGTTCCGATATCATTTGCCACTGATGTTAGCCATGGCCGGATCATGATGTGTTTATATGTGCGGGGAGCGGTGGCGCAGCGGTTGCGCTACGAATCCGGCGACCCGAGTTCGATTCTCGCTCACGGCCAACACCGGTGACGATTATCTGATCCGGTCCTGGGTCTCCTCCCCTCGGTCGACTCAGCCTCAAATGAGTACCTGGTGTGGTGTGTAAACATCGTCACTAGGGAGGCAAAGGCGGTCGGGCGTGGTGCTGGCAACCCACCCCCTCGTGTGCCGTGCCGGCCTTGATATATGCCCGCTAACAGCACTTGCCCCAAAAGTCTGTTTCAGGCGATACGGGGATCTTTGTCTTTGGAGCGGAAGTGTTTTGGTGAGCACACCGCGCTACGAATCCGACGAGCAGAGTTCGATCTCCGCTCATGACCAATATCAGTGACTGTGAACATCCGAACCTGTTTCGAGCCTCCCCTAGGCACTGTGCACATGATGCTTGCAACATGTCACTTTGGATGTATGGGCTGGTGGATCACGTGGCTGCCAGATGACCAGAAGACAGTACAGCAAGTAGATTCTTTAATCTATTTGTGCGGACATTTTGAGTATTGTACCCCGCCAGCATGGTACGCCACTTTCGTCCCAAATACCAAACACTCTTCAAGACGAGGTTGTGGACGTGAGGCTTTCCAGGCAACACTACCTTCTCTGCATCATCTTCGTCATCATCATCTTCATCAGCAGCAGCAGCAGAAGTTACATCAGCAGCAGTAGTGGTGACAACGCCGTCGTTTTCATCATCATTCAATTAAAGCATCACAATCATCAACGGAATTGTTTCCATCACTATCCTTGTCTTCACCATTTTCATCATCACTTGCAACTTCTCAACGTGAGTGCCTGTGTGTGATTCCATTTCACCGCTCCCGAAAAGTTTCGAGCACCAACAAGTCCTGCTTTAAATGTTGTGCATACATATGGAAGAGGGGAAAAAGCGACAGATTGGAGGTAATTATTGTGCACATAAATTAGAGAGTGCATGGCATGGGCTGCCATGCCCTCTTGACACGTCCATGTACAGGCCCCACTCCCAAGGCGTGACCGACTTTGATTCGGCACAAGTGTGGAAGTTTCCGCTTATTTGCCCACTGTGGGTCACTCGACACGCACAACTGTGGTCCCTGGCATGGCTTGGGGAGGGTTTAGAGTCGTCAAAATTAAAAGTTAATAAAAGTGTGAAATCAGGGCCTCTACAGCAGAGTCGGCGGGGACATGGCAGATGAAAGCGATGATAAACGGAAGCAGCTAAGAGTTGTGCAAAGTTGATAAATGTATCAGGAGAGTTCTGGCTCAAGAATAACAATATTGTTTCTGTTGTTTATTGCAAGCTTTCCCTAAGTATTTTGAGAGAAGCATAAGGGAGACGGAGTATTTGTTTTCTGAAAAGGATTACTTCATTTTTTTTGTACGCGTTAGCTAAACCACAACAGATTTTGAATTAATATTTCTACACGTGACTGCATCTCCGTATGACCGTCTGCTCGAGTGACATTCCAACCGCAGCCACCTTGTTCACTGCACCACGTGGCTACAGACGACAATCACGTGGCGTGGCGGATGCGGCGAAATAACCAAAGCGGCGAGTAGCAGCAGCAGCACGCTGCTCCGTCGTGTTTCTGGTTGCAGCGTCTGTCAGTGTCGTTGTGGGCCTTTGGCGAAGACTTATGCTGTTTTTGTTGTAGTTCCTCGTTTTTAATTCGTATTGTGAATAGCCTCATTGAGTCTCAAGACGTTTTTTTAAGGGTCAAGTTTTCGGATACATATTCTTGGGTCTTTCGGCAAAGTCACGTAAATAAAAAAAATAGCTCGCGACGTTTCGATTGCAACGCGAGCAATCTCTCACCTGAAGACGATTGCTTGTGTTGCGATCGAAAGACTCAAGAGTATGAATTCCTGCAAGTCACGAAAGCTTTAAATCAAGAATGTTTTCGGATGTTTTAGCAAATACCGGTTACACTGTATGTTTGTTTTTGCTATTGAGGGAAACCCGAAGAATCCAGAGGAACCCCCACGCAGAACTGTGGAGAACATACAAACGCCACCGAGAAAAGACGCCAAGGTTGGGAATCGGACCCAGAACCGTCTTGCCCCAAGGCGCCCACCCTGCCTCCGACTAAACAATTCTCACGCCAATGAACGCTGCGTTCTTCGTGAAAGAAGAAGTATTATTATTAAATAGGTGTACACGATTACAGTAGAAGCAATCTCATGACAGCCGTTACGAACTTGACTTGCCCTCCATGACGCCTACATTAATTCACATTTCGTTATTTCACGAAGCAGATAATGGTTGCTTCAATTGACAAGTTCTGTTTCGCTCTGCCCTGCGTTCTCTTTTGTCACCCTCACAGCCATATAATTTACCATTCATGAACATTAACTCTGAAAATAAACTCAGCTATGAAGAAAGGTACACAAAAGAAGGGCCATTGCCTAAAACATTGACGATTACATATATTTTTTGAACGAATGTGTAGTTTTGTTGCTGTTATTTGTCCTTGTGCACCACTGCTAATGCAGTATCGTCAAAATATAGTTTATGAATTTTATTTTATGAGGCGGGGGGGGGACTCCCCATATTACATTTTATTCTACAGGGAAGCCAAATCACAATGAGATGAGATGATCATAACATCGGAGTGGTCTGTCACCAATATCGCACCATTGCATGTCTGCTGGGTCCCGTAATTGGTTGAATGTAGATGCTTGACCTTCAAGCTCTGCTCTTACAGTGTCCTATCATCTGGCGTTTGGCCCAATCCAATAGTTCTGGGTTGTATACATACCTTTAATTGTTTAGCAAACCTTTTGTACGTGACATTTGTATCGCTCATTTATTTGGAGCCTTTTATACATTCTTAAATAACTTCCTGTAGTTCATTTTCATTGGTTTTCAAAATAACCATGTTTTCAGCACACGAAAGATGATACATTTATATTTATGCCTATTTCACCAATCCAGTAATATATAATGCGTCAATGTGAATAGTCGTGTTGAGAGTACATCTCTCCGTGATTCTTGTGCTGACTTGCATTTTGTTATTTTTCATGCAATACCACAATGAACTGACTCATATTCATGAATAGTTTTGATAATTTATAGATATTTTTATTGAGAGCTTGAATGACTGCATTCATATTCACCGAGCCAAATACCCTCTTTATAGTCTGCAAAAGTCATAATGTTGTTTTCATGTTATTTTTTTCTACGATCGTATTAATGAAATATATGGTTGGTTTGCTTCTAATTTGTCCATTCAGTTTGCTATAATGTTCATGAACAATTTATATGTGTGGTAGGAGAATAGTGAATGTCATTATTCAAATCGTTTTGGCTCCCATGCTGAATAGCAGAATGATTGAGGCATCCTTCCATGACTGGGGTGTTTCATTTCAGTGTAAAAATTGACTAATTCGCTTTGCTAAGTTTATTCAAACAACCAGCTCTCCACTTCTTCGATGCAGTCCAAAGTTACGAAGCAGATTTCCTCCCACGGCAGCGTTTACTTCTGACACCTGGAATCTGTGATGGAGTCGTGGATGTCATGGACATCTGGGGGGATGTGCCTCTCTGCGAGAGTTCTGAATGCATTCTCCATTGTCTCGTGACAATGATGCTGATAGCACAACGGGAACAACATTGGAGCAATAGACAAGAAACATTTTAATGTTTAATGGGGGCTTCATGTGAAACAAATATTACGCAAGTACGATCCCACTCTTTGTGCATCATCGCAGACAGTTACAGAGGGCTCTTTCAAGTACGCTTCTCCGATCATTTACACGGATAAATTGGGGCAAATGAAGAATATATGACCCCATTAAAACATTTGCTCGTACCATTTTCATGTTTGGAGTTGCATAGCTTCCTATTATGATCCATGTTATTGTGATACTGTGACCATATCGCAGTTATCGCAATAACATGTATCATGTTGCGAATCTGTCACATACTGCAATATGACAATACCACGCATGACCTCAAGTGTATCACTTCCAGTATTATATGGTCTCAATTCTAGGAAAAAGCAGAAGAAAGATTACGGGTCTGGAGGCTACGTGGCGCCGACTCGTTTGTGAGCCAGATTCCCACGTTGGTGAAATGTAAAAATGCATCACCTTGATTGACAGTGGTTCGCCCCATTGTTGGTGACTAAGATTTGTTGTTGCTGTTGCCAAAAATCCGTTGAAAAGAAACATTTTCCAACGTGTAACCAGGCCCCTTGGCCGCCAACTTTGCCACTTCTTCACTTTTGTTGCGAATATATTGACACAGGAGGTTGTGTTGAAGCCTCACTTCCCAGTGGAATTACTTTTGACTTGTGGCAGTGGTAGACGAGCAAACCGATGCGATCATCTCTAGACGTAAAAGGCGTCCGTCGTACAATAACAAGGCGATGCACGGACTCCGATGTAGCCCCCGTGCGGCATCCCAGTGCTCCCTAGAGAGTGACGTGGGTTGCACGTCACGCGAGGAATGCATTGTGGGTAATCGCCAGGTTAAAATAGTGGTAGAAAATTAGATGCTCGAGTGCGACAACCCAGAGCACAGATTTGCCAAGGCCTGAATGTTCGTCGATTTAGTTTGAAGGCGATAGAAACTTTACACGTACAAACAGAAATGCGTCAGGTTGCATGGTGACATCATATTACTCATGGCACGTTTCACCCAAAAACCAAACGTGTCGTGATGAATATCAGCATCCAAAGCGAATGGGTAAAATGTGTAAAAATGTTTCAGAATAAAGCTCCTAGTCCCGCATGTTATATTATGCTTGGAGTGTGTATGTGTATATTTATCGGCAACAGATCAGTGTGATTTGTAAAAATGAGGATGTCCATTTTGCAAATGACAACATAACACAAATGGCACTTGGTGAACGTTTTTGTTTGCATTTTGTAATCGCAACATTTTGGCAAGAAGTGACTTAGGCTGATGGCCCTTGTTTTCTTCAAACGAAGTCACGTGATCTGTGCAATGTACAGAAGGAAGGCTTCATTTTATTTATCCTTAAGGTGTTTCGAAACTACGGCAACACATTTTGGCTACACGCTTTAAATTTTGCGCAGTTATGCGGAACTTGCGCCCATGGGCACGCGCTCTGCTGTTTTTTGTGCACGAGTACATTGCGGAAGCCACACGTTAAAGTGACGGACGTTAAAATAAATAAAGTTGGTAACAAACTGTCAAACCAACGGAAAATATGTTTGGGAAAAAAACGTCCCCGCCTATTCTAAGCTAGCCTTCATGACTGCATTAATTCCCCAGTAATATTGGCAATTTAATTAAAACGGGCCACCAGTCAAGCAGACATTCCTGCTAAGTTTTTCCTGGAGTTGAGCCATTACACATTCGGGCCGATTTAAATCTGAACTTTAGTCAATGAGCAGTGGCTAGATGATGGCTGATGATGAGTGGCGATGACCCTGGTAGAAGAATGAAGATGGAGGCCTTGTATATGACAAATTTTTCGAAAATGCTGCAAATAATGTCATTTGAAATAATGTCCACTCTTAGTTCTTGTGACACTAAGTAAATTCATTTTATACATGTTTTTTTTTCCTGAAGACGACCGCTTGTGTTGCGATCGAAACGTCGTGTTTTTTTTATTATTATTTTCTTTGAATCTATCTACGTGACTTTCCCGAAAGACCCAAAGAATATGGTTTAAATGCATAACATGTTTGTCCTTTATTATGGTTACGGTGTGTGTTATCAAAATATTTATAAATTAAGTGTAATATGAGCCACTAACAGTTCAAATCGAAAAAATATCGATGCTGAAGACAATTTTTTTTTGCCTGGTTTAACTAACATGCTGTTAAATCGTTCAGGCGAAATGTTGTGGGGGAAATTTTCGAGGCGGGGCATTTGTTAGAGGGCACTTGGCTACAGAACCCGGCGACCTGAGTTTTGACTGTCAGCCAGCGGAGACCAACGCGCACACACACGGGGAGTGATATCGGACCCACTCACTGGCACCCACCCACACTGAACCGACTCGCACATTGGCCAGCGTGGTGAAGTATGGACAAAGGACACGCGTGACCGACATAGCGTGGGGAGGGAGACCTTCATCCAACAGTGGGTTGATTAAAGGGCTGTACATTTCTAACGATTGTTATTACCGTTTACAGTGCAGTCATTCTTTTGGGAAATCAACGTGTACCATTCATCTGTGTGTTGTAAATCACTGGACATTACATATATAGTATTATAGGGTTTATCATATGATGTATTGTTATTAAAGGAAGAGGCAGGCCACACTACAAAATTACCGCGTCCCAGGCTGTGAGTTCAAAGCTTCTGTAATGAGGCAAATGCGCAGCCCAGAAATAGCTCGCTCGTGCCACTGCTGCCAGAAGGGCTTACACTGGAGGCAGAGCCGTGGAAGAGCCCCTCTATAGAGAGAGTACATTTGGCCTGACTCTTCTATACCAAGCCAGACCTTGCTGGTTGACTTATCCGTGGCGAACACGTTTGCCCTGCTGGGCCGGTGGGGGGGGAGGATTTAAATACATTTTAAACTGCCGCACCGTGAGACGGAGTTGAACCGGCGACCCCCTCTGGATTGCAAGTTTCCATCGGTGCTGCTAACCCGTTGCTGTAGACTTGAGTAGATATGACGGCGTGAGAGTGGCGTCCGAGGACGCCACGATAACGCTCTGGTGACATCGATGCTACGTCGGCCGCGCTCTGTTTGTGTCCCGCCAGTGCGGGGACCATCACCGAGGCATAACGTGAAAGCGTTGCTTGTTCGTGAGGCCGCAAACTCCGTAGACAACCCGAGAGGCTGTGTTGTCTTTTTTTATATATAGTGCACCATACCTACAAACCTCATTTAACCACGCAGACGTCTCTTACTTAACTCTGTTGCAGCTTTAGGGTGTCTTAGAGAGCCCGAATTTACGTGCTCTTTTAATACAGATTTTAAAAAAGCCATAAAGTGCAACGATTTATTTCTCCAGGAATTTTATTGGAACAAGTTCAGTTAGAAATCAAAATGAGGACGTTTACAAAATGTAAAAGTGCTTTTTACAACTCTTATTTAACGCTGGGGGGGGGGGGGGCAAAAAAATAGACTGCCTTTTGCTCATTTTCCACATGTTCTAAAACACAATTCCTTGTGTGTGTGTTTGTCTTGTGTGTCTGTGTGTGTGTCTGTCCGTGTGTCTGTGTGTTTGTCTTGTGTGTCTGTGTGTGTGTCTGTCCGTGTGTGTTTGTCTTGTGTGTCTGTCTGTGTGTGTCTGTCCGTGTGTGTTTGTCTTGTGTGTCTGTGTGTGTGTCTGTCTGTGTGTCTGTGTGTTTGTCTTGTGTGTCTGTGTGTGTGTCTGTCCGTGTGTCTGTGTGTGTGTGTGTGTCTGTGTGTGTGTGTGTCTGTGTGTGTGTGTCTCAGATCTGCGTGGGGATCGCAGAGAGAGTAAGTGCCCCACTCCTGGCTGTGACGGGACGGGTCACGCCACGGGCCTTTACCCGCACCACCGGAGCCTGTCGGGCTGCCCGCACAAGGATCGCGTCCCGCCCGAAAGTAAGCCCTCTCGCTCCTCAATGCCGCCAGCGCCGCTCTCGGCAAAGGATTCCCCGTGTAGCCCTAACGGACTGTTTGGGGCAAGTGGCTGTTAGCGAGCGGCACCTATGAAGGCCGGCACGGCACACGAGGGGGTGGGTGGCCAACACCACGCACGGCCGCCTTTGTCTCCCCAATGTTCATGTTTTACACGCCGCACCAGGTACTCATTTGAGGCTGAGTCGACCTAGGGGGAGGCCCAGGACAGATTCAGATAGTCGTCACTGGTGTTGGCCGTGAGCAGGAATCAAACCCGGGTCGCTAGGTTCATAGTGCAGCGCGCTAACCGCTACACTACCGCTCCCCACACTGACACACACACTCTGGAATACCTACACAGCAGCATCATCATCATTGTGCTGCTGCTGTCAAACCCCCGGTGGCTTCACACGTGTGGCGGCCCTCAAACTGACGATGTCTTATCGGCGAAAGTGACCCCCCTCCCCTCTGAAAATGAGTGAAGAACTCTGGCCTATAATAGAGGGGTTTTTTGGGGGGTTAGATCAAGTAAAGACGATCTAACCCCAAAAAAACCCTCCATTATGGATGCTTTTGGTCGCGAAAGCCTACGTGTTAAATTAACTCTGGCCTACACCACCTTAACCGTTTTGAACTCTTACACCGTCGCAACGCTTTAAATCCCATCATCGTCTGTGTTGAACGTGCTTCTCCATCATATTTGTAATTGTTCGGGAGTTTGATTGTTTTTTTTTAAATACTGGAATCGTTCGTTTAACAAATCCCCTGCAATGAGAACCGGGCACCCGCCACCCCCCTTTCACTGCATCGTACCCATGGTACCCTTCGCCAATGATAGGTTTTGGTCTGGCATCTTTTTCATTTGACGCCCCTCGTTTCTGAAATTACTTGGTCTCCCAACTGAGCCTTCATTGAACTCTGACCATAGCGGTGTTTGAATATAAATTGATGAATGGGGCTGTTGGAAACCTTTTGTCAACGTCAAATAAAGAAAAGCGCGGTTGCCTTGCTCAGACAAAGTTGCAATTTTCTTTACACGCACAAAGTTTGCGTGGTGCAAACTCCCTGTACGGGGCTTCAGCTGATTTACTCAATTAGCGTGTGACGTGCGTAAACATTATCGCATTGAATGTGTGTTTCGCGGGTCGAATGGGCAGTGTCACCGTTTTAACGTGCTCTTTTAATTCTATGCTTTTTTGTTTGTTTGGATTGCTCACCCTTTGACAAAACCCGACGTGAACCCAGTCCTCGCTCTGCATGAAAACGTGTTGAAGTGTCCCACGCCTGGCTGCAACGGGAGAGGTCACGTGAACAGCAACAGGAACTCCCACAGGAGGTGCGTACGCACCGGACATCTCGCGCACCATCTATGCAGTGACCACATGCACCGCTATCGGTGGAATTAAATGTGGGCAGGACTCCGTTTGTTGCCGCGACGGTGGCAAGATGTTAACTACCTCGCTTGGTATACAGGAGGTCAGTTCGATCCCAACCCTCACACGCCTGTATATATGGAGTTTGCATGTTCTCTCTCTCCATTGTCGCGTGGATCTTTTTCTCCAAGTCCTCCGGTTTTCCCCTCCACATTTAGAAACGCGCGTTTAGAGTATTTGACTGCTATACATTTACACATGATAAGCCACTTCTTGTTGCCAGACCGCTTCTGAAAAAGAGCTATTTAGCTCAGTGAGCCTTAACTGTTCAAATAAATGAACATCATTTTTAGTCCATCAGCCTAACGGCTATCCAGATCAATATTAATCAAGCAGCATTTGTTTTTAGAAAGCACCCCCAAGACCGGTTTTGATTTTCTGGGTCTCATCAGCAGAGCCAAGCTTGTTAAACAAGTGCTGCTGAATGACCAGCTGACATTGACAATGGTTGGATTGTGTTCACTCTCCGGTGTAAGTAAAGATTAACGTTATGGAGACTGTAATGTATGTGTTTGTATGTTGAACTTCTTTCGCACCGTACGTAGCCAACCGTGCTAATCGGAGGCGTGGGGGAAGGACAAAAAACTTAACACAAAAAGCAGTTTGAGATAAATGAGTTTTGAATCTAACTAGTAGCTCTTGTCCAAGACATCCACCAATATCGCCAAAAATCTTAAACCACATGCGAGAAAGTTGTAGTTTAAGTCAGGTTATTAAATAAATAAACAAGTTTCAAGAAAACTTGCACTTTTAGTTAAATAAATATGAAAGTAAAGTGAATGCAACTTACCTGTTTTGTATTCCCCTGTTACGTGCACATATTTTACCCATTAGTGCTTTACAAACGTAATTATACACATTTTAATTCTCTAGGACAAATACACAGACATTTCATGCCATCTGCTCTCAAAACCAGAATTGTGCAGACTTGAAAACCAGAAGGGGACTCCACGTATGTTTTCCCGGGGCAGAATATGTAGCAGCGTGCATTGGTGACTTCAGAGTTGTCTATCACTGCGTCACCGCTACTGTCAGTTGGTCACATTGCCTCAAATGTATTGAGATAGTGGCTGAGGACGAGAGGACCACAATGCACTTCTTCAGGAAATGCTGATGTTTTGTGCATATGCACAGATGGTGTGTGATCTTTACATGTTTCTGCGTGCTATTTTATGCAGTTTTCAGTTACGTGCTATGTAAATACAAATGTTATTGTTACGTGGCGCTGAATGTACTTTTGAGAAAATATGTTTGCCGAGTAAGGGGGATATTGTCCCTCTGCTTCTTCCGCAGGAGATGTACAGTAACTAGAAAATATTTCTGGGGTTCATATTACAGAGCCTGATGAATTTCTGGTACATTCGTATTATACCCATGCCTAACTCCCAGTACAGCCATATCATACCCGTGTTTAGTCATAGTCACATGCTTAAGATGTGCATTGCGTAACTGCAGACAGTTTAAAAACAAGTCGACTATGATTTCAACTTCCAAACTTGCAATTGTGAGTCAAGTGTTCTAACACAGCATGACTTAGCTAGATTTTATATATACTTTGTTTCACCATTTCACCCTCTTATCCACTCAGATTATCATTGCATTGTTCACCGTGCCATTAAGAAGGGCCTTGTTTCCATGGGTATCATGTAAGCCATATGTGTAGCAGCAAGAGATTCCCGTGTGTATGGATAAGGCTTGGGTGATCACGATATAATTTTCTCCGATACCAAGGTTCTTTGCAAACCCACGGGTTCTTATCAGAGATTTGTTCACGAGGCAATTCAGATCTACAAACACAGACACAATTTCAACCGAGAAGATGGTTTAAAATTAAGCAACCATTGGAAAGATGTTCTAAATCGAACTAAACATTAAACTAATTTCAATGGTACAGTATATTTTTTCAAGTAGTGGTACCCCAAACTTTCGCAGCTCTTATAAATTCCCTTTTCACACCATCAATAGGTAAACTCCCCCCCCTCGCGCCAAACGGCAAGTCCACCAGCACGTACATCGGCCAATCAAATGGTAATTTTTATGCTAATTTCTTTGTCAGGACACCTTGTTTGCTCGCACACAGCTTAAAGGTCCGTGGTCTGAGCGTGGTTGTGTTTCGCTAAATTATCCTGTTTGATTTGTACTAGGTGCCTCGGTGAATGTATATGCTTTAACTTTAACATAGCCATTTCTGTGACCAGTCACAAGCTAATCACTCAGCCATTTCAATGCTAAATTATATGCTAATTCCTCTGTCAAGGCACTTTGTTTCTTCTCACACAGCTTAAAGGTCGTGATCTGAGCGTGGCTTTTTTTCACTCTAGCGCTGTCCTCCAGACAGTCTCGTCCCTTCACCTGATGAAGGCCGCTTGTGTTGTGGCCGAAACGTCGTGATTTTTTTTTTTACCTACGTGACTTTACCCAATAGAACCAAAGAGTATGGATAAGGCTTGTCCATTTAAAGGTAGAACAATATACGTCCGCAGCAGTGTGACATTTTAATTCCACCAAACACCGCATTTTGAATAATTACAGAAGCATTTGCAAGCGTGAGCATCTCAAGTAATCCACCATTGACCAACGGTGAGGTCATGTGACACTTTTTTTTGTGATGTTTAACAGCCTCCCAGTATATTCTTGGTTCTTTCGGTATAGTCACGTAGAAGGTAAACAATAAAATAAAAAAAATATAAATAAAACAATAAAATTCTCACGACGTTTCGACTGCAACACAATCAATCATCATCAGGTGTTGAAAACCACAGCAAGAAAATTTGAAAAAAGCACTTGATGCATCACGCCACTTTTTTCAAATTTTCTTGCTGTGGTTTTCACACCTGATGATGATTGCTTGTGTTGCAGTCGAAACGTGATAATTTTATTGTTTCATATTTTTATTTTATTGTTTCCCTTCTACGTGACTTTACCGAAAGAACCAAGAATATGAATCCCTGCAGTCACGAAAGCTTTCAATCAAAATTTAGTGTTATAAATGTTGGAAATCACAATATGAAGGGTAATGCGGGCTTTGTCATACGCCTCTGCTGTTAGCTCTCTGCAAAGTTGTAATTACATTTCACTGATTGTCTTCTTTAGAAGAGTGTATGGCACAATATGAGTTCATAAACACACGAGTAAAGTGTTATGCAAGATTTGCTGGCCTTGAGACAGGCTTTTAGCATATTGATGCAAGTCAACCACTTGACATGAGTATTTGTATATGCACTTAGAAAAGTAATTAAAAAATCATTAGTGTGCATTACATATATGTTATAGCCATTTACATGGAGCCATTCTGCATTTAATTTTTGAAACACTTGTCTTACATGTGAAGCCGTTTGTAATGCTGCTGTTAACGCGAGTGTGTTTTGTAAATTCGCAAACGTTGTCAACAGTTTGACATTGCGGTGTTAAAAAAAAAACCTTTTAAACTCTCACAGAGGGCACATGATGTTGGTCGGCAAAAAAATAAAGTCTTGAGAGTTTGTTGTGCATGTTGTGTGTTAGCGTCGATGTGCGCCTGAAAATGGTGGACTGTTATTTGTATGTTGGACTTGTACGTATGTTGAACTTCTTTCGCACCGTACGTAGCCAAACGTGCTAATCGGAGGTGCCAGGGTAAGGACAACAAAACTAAAGCCAGAAAGCAGTTCCATTGTGTGGCTTCCTGATATCGGAAGGATATTTCTACTGTGCCGGTCAATACTGTGAGTTTCATCGGTGGCAATGGCGATGACAGACCTGTGTAACATCCCGTGGCAGATTCCGCTGTGGACACGAAGAAGGCGCGACAATATGCTCCACACTCCGTTTGTACCATCAGCTGCAGAGCAGCCAGCTAAGGAATTGCTAACCGCTCTGTCCTTCCTGGAAGAGTGCCACAGTCTCCTGGTTTCACTCTCGCCTCTTTCTTCCACGTGCATTACTCTTCCTCCTCCTCCTCCATCTTATTCTCCGCGTGCATACCGAGTCGGCCGCCGAGGTGAAGTGGGTGATGGCACAAACACCAGGGAATCTACGAATTGAAAAGCAGTTCCTTTTTCTTCCTGCCACCGCTTACGAGACGCATCGAGCGCTTTTGCCGAGCCCCTTAACGGATGAAAGCCCTCTCCGCACCCTGTCAGTCACGGCGGTTGCTCGACCATACTTCACCACACCGGTCGGTGAACGGCGTTGCCCTTCACCAAGCTGCACTGAAACAGGTTCGGTGACCTCAGGTCGACCGCCAGCCGGCCGGTAATTGAGCTTGGTACACCAGGTTCATTGCGCAGCGCATTATTAATTCATTAGTGCTGCAATCTCGCTCCGCCAAATGGAGGTGGTACACGGCTCTGTAAATGCTCGTACACAATCGTTTCCACGTTGGCGTTTGCGGGGTGGCGTGCCGATGACAGTGGTACAACTCGTAATAAATTGCACTGTAGGCTTCACTCTGCTGCACCCTACCCTGTTCTAAGAAATTAGTTCAGGAGATGTGTTAACACCAAGCCCTATGAAATCACTTTACATGGCAGTCAGTCAGAGAAGCGCGTGTCATTGCCTCCTGTCAAATTTCCCGACACCTCCTTCAAGCCGAATGAACGTAGACACAGTGCTGTTCCACTCTCCAGGTGCCTTGCTCAGAATGCTGCTGGTGAGCACTCTGCTAAGGTCTGCACGGGCGTAGAATACCAATGCGCCCGTGGTTGTTGTAAGGATAGCTTTGTGCATGCGTGAGATTGCTTGCGAGGGTAGTGGCCTTTCTGCGGGTGGTGTGTTTCTCCTGGCCCACCGCGGGCTGTATGTTTGTGTACGTGTCCAACGCCCCGCAGAGATGAAAAAAATGCAAGTTATTTAACGTCACTGCACTTGCATGGCTCCAAGATATTTGTATTCTGCTCAACGTCGAGCCGCCGACTGGTATGTTAGACGGTTCTGATCAACGTTCATGGCACCTCCAGTGTTCCAGTAACTTGCCAGCCTATCGTTCTGGCGGCCTAAGACGATTTGTGCCACCAAAATTGAATGACACGAGCCAACAGATGGTTCCAACATTTTCTGGCAACTCCACTGTGCTAAGCCCCACTTACTGAATGTGTTGTTCATGCTGGTGGATGTATCTAAATCAACCTCTTCGTTCCACGATTGAGTTTGCGATGGATCCTATGAGCTAAAAGGAACACTCGTGACTAGTACGCAAATGCGTACCCTCCTTACAGCCACGTCATTCCACTGTGCTTATGGGTTCTGATACGTACAAAGATGCTAAGACTGCAGAACAGTGCCTCCGTTATAAATCAATGCAAAACCCCAACCATACGTTAGCTTTGCCTCAAATGTCCTTGACCAATGACCACATCCCTTTCTCATTCTCTCAACACAAGGCCTCGGATTTGTCGAATGCTTAATGGAGGACACCCTAAGACCACAGGAAGAATAAGATCGACAACGATGCCTCGCAGAGTTGCTCAACCTTCTGTAGTGTCCACTCCTCCTGGTCCGACCTCTTCCTCTTGTACCTTTTCAGAAAAAGTCTTCATATCCGCGCATGCTGTACTCTTCAAGTAAAGGGATTATGACCGCAGTAATTCCTTCATTAAAATGCAATGTGATTGATTTGGAAATCACGTTATTAATTACAGAGTGCTATTAATTTACAATTTAATTGGACGTTAATCATTTTATCTATATCAATTTCAAATCCTTAAGATGCACTTTGAGTCACAATTTAAATGTTGAATCGCAACGATAAAATTAATTGCAAAGTGGCCGCGAATCTATTGGGGTATTTTTAAACTAAAGCAATGGGTTAGTTTTAAAAACGAACAAACATAAGGGGCTGCTTTGGCAGTGGTACCCAAGCATTGATGGTGATATTTTTATTACGTTATCGCGATCACGTTATCGCCAAGAAAACATCTCTTATTTAATGACATGTGATAAAAAATATAAAAAAACGGTTTCTCTCGTTATTTTGTATCTATGCAACGTTTAAACAATTTGCAAAGCTAAAATGAGTGCAAGACATCATTGGGTTCAGTAGTCACATCCATCGCCCAACATCCTCAGCACATCAACATAGGATATTCTGTTGATAAATGTTCTTAATTACCATGTGCATTTAATTCCTTTCCGTTAATGCAGTAGCAGATATCAGGAAAGTAATATTCAACAGAAGACTTAAAGAAGAAAATGTATTACTAAATTAATCCATAATAGAGGTGGTTGGGTTAGATCGCGTAAATATATAAATGTGTCGTCAAAACCCGCCACCACCCAACATAATCAACTAGTAATGGTTGTCACGTAAACAGAACGTGCCATATCGTCACTTGTACAAGCCACAATCTTAGTAAATGTTGTGACTTGGCTCTCCAACACACCGGTGTGCTGTACTAGTGACGAATTGGCCATGTTCTGTTTACGTGACAACACTTACTAGTTGGCTGTGTCGGATGGTGGCGGGTTTTGACGACACATTTATATATTTACGCGATCTAACCCAAATACCTCTATTATGGATGATATTGGTCGCGAAAGCCTACGTGTTATACTAAATAAATGTTACAAAAAATATGTGTATCTTAACACATGTTCGATGTTGCAGTGTTTCTACTGTATATTCTTAACTATAATATCGTTGATGTGATTGCTGTTATTGCATCGCTAACTTTAAGCAACAGTGGTCGTAACGATTATTTACGTTGTGAATGCTCTGGGTGCTACACAGCCTCACTCCCGTTTGCGTCGCTGATACCGCTGTACTAAGAGCAAGGGGCTATAGCCATAACAAGTACGAAGAGCAATTAGTAACAGAGCATCCTTTCTCTATTTTTTTTTCCAGTGCTGTGAAAGGTTAATCTGGGAATGGCTTTGGATAGTGGGCGTGAACTACATGGACCCAATCATATATTTTGGGGTGGGTGCTACACCCTTGTAAGGTAATCTCTGTCCTGAGCACTGTGCAATATATTCGGACAACTATGAACATTAATTGAACGTCGCGTGTGACGTGTTTGAATGGTCGTTAGAGAGGCTTATTTGGGGGTTAGATCGCGTAAGTATTAATGTGTCGTTCACCCGCCACCACCCGACACGGCCAATTACGTAAACAAAACGTGCCTCGGGAGAAACCTTAAAAATTGGCCGTGTCGGGTGGTGGCGGGCAAACGACACATTTACACGTACGTGATCTAAGCAAAAAAAACACTCTATTATGAATAATAAATGTTCGCGAAAGCGTTTGGATATATTGCGTGATTCGCTTAAACTGCCATTCGAATTTGTGCAATCAGATTGAAAGCTGCGAGTAGTTGAAGTCACGTGTTGTCGGTGTACCCCCAGAGGTTAGGGATGAAATAGATACCCAAAGAGGAACTGGCCAAACATATCGAGCAAGACGCCTGATAGTGTTTTGAGATTGCCTGATGCTTTACTTGAGGTAAACATTTTTGAAGATGCTATTTTTTGTTGGTCTCTATCTGTCTAGGCATATAGCTGGAATGTATTTGTTTCCTGTGCTATTTAGCACCACCTTTGCCCAAATAGTTCCGTGAGGCTATACATGAGTGGGATACAGATGCAATTAGATGCTGATTAATTACCACTTGCTGTCTTGGGGCGGTTTACCGTGTTATGTGTTCCGATGACCTGGTGATAATCGCTCATTGTGATAGTGAGTTCAAAAACCTATCGTTCCGAATTCTACCTCAAGGTCGATATTGACTGGGTTAAGGTTGTCTGGGAGTATAATCGGTTTAAATTAGTGAGACATTCAGGCATGCTGTGTGTGCTGGATGTTCTTATTGTCGTGACTTTAACAGTTTACCCACGAAAGCCTCACCGATTCTCATAACACTTTAGCAGGTGCATCCAAGTTATCGCAGTAGGGGTTGATAATCACTCTGTATGAATGTCGTAATTTATGGTCCCATTTATATATCTCTATCAAGAAGGTTTCTTTAAGCAGAGAGCACATTCGTGCTACGACTACAACTGAGTTTAGTGGGAAATGTATTGAATAAATGTTTAGCTTTATTTGTCAAGCTACTGCTGGATAAAGGCCTCCCCATGCTGTGTTGATCACGAGGGGTGTTTGACCATACTTCACCACGCCGGTCATTGCGGATTAGTAAAGAAGGGAGGGGTGTCCATGACATGTTCAGATGTCACTCGTCACCGATGTTGACATCCCGCGATATAATTAGTATATTAATGTATATTTTTATATGCGTATAGTATATATCTGTACCGTTTCAGGACGCCCAAGAAATATCTACAGTGAGGGAAAAAAGTATTTGATCCCCTGTTGATTTTGTACGTTTGCGCACTGACAAAGAAATGATCAGTCTATAAGTTTAATGGTAGGTTTATTTGAACAGTGAGAGACAGAATAACAACAACAAAATCCAGAAAAACGCATGTCAAAAATGTTATAAATTGATTTGCATTTTAATGAGCGAAATAACTATTTGACCCCCTCTGCAAAACATGACTTAGTACTTGGTGGCAAAACCCTTGTTGGCAATCACAGAGGTCAGACGTTTCTTGTAGTTGGCCACCATGTTTGCACACATCTCAGGAGGGATTTTGTCCCACTCCTCTTTGCAGATTTTCTCCAAGTCATTAAGGTTTCGAGGCTGACGTTTGGCAACTCGAACCTTCAGCTCCCTCCACAGATTTTCTATGGGATTAAGGTCTGGAGACTGGCTAGGCCACTCCAGGACCTTAATGTGCTTCTTGTTGAGCCGCTCCTTTGTTGCCTTGGCCATATGTTTTGGGTCATTGTCATGCAGGAATACCCATTCACGACCCATTTTCAATGCCCTGGCTGAGGGAAGGAGGTTCTCACCCAAGATTTGACGGTGCATGGTCCCGTCCATCGTCCCTTTGATGCGGTGAAGTTATCCTGTCCCCTTAGCAGAAAAACACCCCCAAAGCATAAATGTTTCCACCTCCATGTTTGACGGTGGGGATGGTGTTCTTGGGGTCATAGACAGCATTCCTCTCTCCTCCAAACACGGCGAGTTGAGTTGATGCCAAAGAGCTCCATTTTGGTCTCATCTGACCACAACACGTTCACCCTGTTGACCTCTGAATCAATCAGATGTTCATTGGCAAACTTCAGACGGCCATGTATATGTGCTTTCTTGAGCAGGGGGACCTTGCGGGCGCTGCAGGATTTCAGTCCTTCACGGCGTAGTGTATTACCAATTGTTTTCTTGGTGACTATGGTCCCAGCTGCCTTGAGATGATTGACAAGATCCTCCCCTGTAGTTCTGGGCTGATTCCTCACCCTTCTCATGATCATTGCAACTCCACGAGGTGAGATCTTGCATGGAGCACCAGGCCGAGGGAGATTGACAGTTCTTTTGTGTTTCTTCCATTTGCGAATAATCGCACCAACTGTTGTCACCTTCTCACCAAGCTGCTTGGCACTGGTCTTTTATCCCATTACAGCATTGTGTAGGTCTACAATCTTGTCTCTGACATCCTTGGAGAGCTCTTTGGTCTTGGCCATGGTGGAGAGTTTGGAATCTGATTGATTAATTGCTTCTGTGGACAGGTGCCTTTTATACAGGTAACAAGCTGAGATTAGGAGCACTCCCTTTAAGAGTATGCTCCTAATCTCAGCTCGTTACCTGTACAAAAGACACCTGGGAGCCAGAAATATTTCTGATTGAGAGGGGGTCAAATACTTATTTCCCTCATTAAAATGCAAATCAATTTATAACATTTTTGACATGCGTTTTTCTGGATTTTGTTGTTATTCTGTCTCTCACTCTTCAAATAAACCTACCATTAAAATTATAGACTGATCATTTCTTTGTCAGTGGGCAAACGTACAAAATTAGCAGGTGATCAAATACTTTTTTCCCTCACTGTAAATATCCTGAGTAATAATAACAATGCAATTGCCGCAATGTTAAAGCGTTGTAGCGGAGAACAAAATGTGCTGTCCTTTTCGCCTTCGTATTCCAATTGCGCCGTTGGCACCACGACGAGGAGACGGGGTGGGTTTCCGGACATCTCTCACGGAGCAGGGCCACTCCGCGTGCTCGACAGTGGCTCGCGGTGTCGTCGACGCGCTCCTGAGACGCTTCAAGTGACCTCTATTTATCCAGACACTAGCAGGCACACACATTCCCCCTCCCCAACACTCGTGCGTCGTAGAAATGGTTGATGTTGCATGGCAATGGAATTGACATTTTTTTTATTCTCAGTGATGGAATTTAGCCAAAACGTTTTTTTTTTCTAAAACCCTATATTTTATTGAGTTATTGGTCACAAGGCTAAGACTATCAACTCACTCCATTTGAGACTCGCGTTTAACCATGGATGGCTGTCTGGATTAGAATCGAGGATCTCAGCAGTTCCAGTTGAGCGATCTGAACCCTCAGCCACCTGGCCAACTCACATTATACTCGTGCGTACGGATGTTGAACTTCTCTCGCACCGTACGTAGCCAACCGTGCCAATCGGAGGTGCGGGGGAAGGACAACAAACTAAACACAAAACGCAGCTCTACTTGTGTGTATCAGCCAGCCCTAACATTTGGCTTGCTTTCATTAGTAACTTTTGCTTACGACTGCCCGGTTTGAAGTCTTCATGGCAGGGTTCATTTACCTAATTCACAGCATAGTTTAGAACACCGGTTAACAGCAGTTTATTGACAGATACACGTGTACTTCCCGTATCTCCGATTAGCACGGTTGGCTATTTGCGGAGCAAAAGAAGTTCAACATACATACATCCGTGCTTACCTGCACGCTCATAAAAAGTTTGTACCAATTCACGAGTGTGTTAATTAGGTTCAAACTCAACCTACCCCTTTTTTTGTGTGTGACTGGATTTAAAGTCAATAGATATACCATGGAACAGAGATCGTGTTTAGTGTTTTCCTTGTGACACTTGGAGAGATGCAGAGAGAGGTGGTGGGGGGGGGGGGGGGGAACGGCAGGGACCGCGCGCTCGTGAGACAGTCCGAGTGGGGCCACACTCGAACTGCCCTCGTGACTCGTGCGGCACAACGTGCTACGGAATCGTAGGTTTCCCCTTGCCAACGCAACGGGAATATTGTCGTCATAGGTTGCACTGCGTTGGAAATTGTCAGACAACAAGAAGAAGAATTTTGAGCCCGTTCGGCAGGTACGGAAATGCAGAATTCATTGAAAGGTGATTGCGAACGAGAGGAATTCTACAAACCATGCGAATAATGAATTATTTTTTTGGGAAAATACGCCGTCATTTAGCAGTGTAGCAAGGATACTGTGAGCTTTTCCTAATGAATAACATGTGTAGCTAGTAAGTTTAAAGGTTTGATACCCCTGCATTAGGGTTACACAATGCTCCCACCATGAAGCAGAGGGGATGAGATTTATGTTTTAATTAGTAAACTTTGGACAAAACAAAGGAACGTATTTTGCATACGGTATCTTACATAAGCATCATTATTGTGCAAATTTTACCAACATTAAAAGTGAAATACTCCATTAACAATTTAAATGGAATGTGTCCATATTTAATTTTAATTAAGGACAATTTGATTTATGACCTTTCATAGCAGATATAATTAAATGAATTAATCTTTCCTATCGCTTGTCATACGAATGTCACAGTATTAAATTTGTTTGATTAACAAAAAGTGAGGTTAAATCATAATTGCAGTATATCTTTTTGTCGAGATTTGTTTTAGGGATCGGTGGTGGTGGTGACTTTACGCTGCCATATCCTTGTCATGGACCCTCAAACACCCGACAAGATTGTCACGTTTACAGATATCTTACTTTTTCGTGGCCAGTGTGTTGATGATGAGATTGTGACCGATAAAGCTCCTCCTCGCTGGAGGCTTTAAGACTTAAGACTGACTAAACCGGACCCCAACCAACGGCGACGTTTCTCTGCAACCGCTTTAAGCTTCGTCGGTGCTCGAGAATCCTCCCATGACGTCACCAACTGTCGCTACGTGTGTGGGGGGGGGTCACTCCCTCTGCTTTGTCATTCTGGCATGGATACTTTTTCATACGTGCATGATCTCAAACAACTTCGAATTGTCTCAAACAACTTCGACGAAAGCCATGTCACTGTACTTCAACGGGACTTGCTATTGGAAACCTCATTTGCCAGTAACAAAATATGATAATTGTTTTTTTACCCTTTTATCTGGCAACAAAAATGACACCGTTTTTACAAGGAGTCATGTTTACATTGACCACAATACCTGCGGTCGGAACGCAAACAAAAAACAACAACTCTGATAATGTATGCACTGTCCTTGCTACTTCAATGGGCTACTCTTAATGTGTTAGTTATATCAGTGGTTTTTGTCTTCAAAGAAGTCCTGTGAGCTTCATCCACCTGTGAGCAGTATTGGTTAGAATTTGATCAGTACATTGTACACGTAGAAATGTCTTTGTTAACATTACTATCTTGTTTCTGTGGTGTAGGGTTAATGCCTTTGGAAAAAAACAATATGTATATATAAAACCTCTGTATGGAAACATTTTTCAGTTTCACACTTATTATTTTCTTCAATAAAATATCTATGTAAATCGAGTTTTTTTCGAGAAGATTTTTAAGAAAGTACTTTTAACATATACAAACACATTTTGTCAGACAAGTGCCTTATTTTTGTGTTTTCCTATATCCGTATACGGATTTTCAGAAAATGAAATATCAAAATGCGTAGCGCTGACCCCTGCCGGCTTCAAGATGAATGTAGATGTGCACAATTCCTCATCTTTTTCTCACTGCCTCAGTGCCTGGGTGAGGCACGAGCTAACCTGAGTTAAGGACATGGTAGATTGATGCCTCTTGATGGTCCTGATCTTTTACAATAATTTAAGTTCATGAAGCGCTCCCTTAAACAATCGTTCTCAAGCCGCTATGCATGGAAAGGCGGAAATAGTTTAACATCAACCAAGGAAAGAACAAGAAGTGAGAAAGACGTTTGGAAGTAACTAAAGACAGAGGCAGACATTTTAAACAGATACGTCTTTAATCTTGATTTGAAGCTTTCGTGACTGCAGGAATCCATACTCTTTGGTCCTTTCGGTAAAGTCACGTAGGTAGAGAAATAATAGATCACGACGTTTCGATCGTAACACAAGCAATCGTCATCAGGTGGGACAACCACAGCAAGAAAAAAAACTGCTGTGGAAGAAGAACCAAAGAGTATAGATCCGTCTTTAGTCGAGATATAATTTTATATTCTTTAAACAATCTTTGTAACCATTCTCTTTTGTTTTCCATCTTGCCTTTGTCTATCCTGGCTTCCGCACTCTAGCCTGTCGGGGTGCCCCATTGCAGCTGCAGAAAAACTCGCCAAAACCCACCACGTGAAGCAGCAGCCCAGCAGCGAGGGCCTCAAATCCAGCCCGCGGTCCGACCGCGTCCTCAGGTAACGCTCGTCGCATTTGCCGGGTTCGCCTCACGGATTTTACAAACAACGTGTCTCTCCCTCTGCCGCTCCTACTGGCTCTGGGGCACTGCCTCCCATCCACCAGACTTAAGAGCGTTCCCTTTCACCTCTGACCTTGTCTGTCTTCCGCACTCAAGTTGATTCATCGACATTTATACAGGGTATGTATATATAAAAAAACAACTTTAGATATTTACGCCGCAGTTTTTCACGAGGCACAGTTTGCGTTTAGATGCCATGTAAATCCAGATTTGTGTTTACTGTGTACGCGATGTTTCCTCTGTGTGCTAATTGACGCTCGAGACACCCTTACAAATGAGGTTTTCCATCTCGAGGTGTTATCCGGGTGAAATATTTTAACTAAAGTTGTTTTATTTGCATTCATAGTTACAACAAGCCCATTGATTACCGCAGATGTTGTGTTTGTTTGTTTACATATTCATTACTGTATTTACAAATTTACACCTGTATTGTTGATTATCAGTTACCAACACTTATATACCTCTGAGGAATTATTGACAAAGTAACACATTTCTTGCAGGGAAAGTTTTCAGTCCTTCAACTAACTTTCGTTGTTGCTCAGCTAAGAAGTAGGCGCTAATGCAATTGAGCCACTGAGCGTCGTGACCAGACTACGGTTCCTCGCACACCCCCAAGTTGATTCAATTTTATAAACTTGGCAGAGTGCATGAGAATGTAGATGCAATTAAGCACGCACACCTTAAGCAGCACAATTATCTAATTAGCGTGACCTTCAAAGCGTGACATCATGCACAATTGGGCACAGGTAACATCTGTCTGTAGCTTGAGTAATTCTCAGTTAATAGTACACATTAGTGAACAGGCACACATTAGTCTGAATCTTTAATTGCATTAATTTATATGAGGGTAATTGCTGTAACCGGTCTTTTGTGATGGAACTATGCACCATTTGATGCATGATTTATTGGAGTTGGTCGTGAAAAAATTGAGTTGGCCATATTATAGCAAAGTAGATTGGTGGTGATGTAGTTAGCGAACAGTGCGCTGGGTTCCCAGCCACAGTTAACGTGACGACTGATATCTGAACCGGCCCTGGGCCCAACGCCCTTTACGAACACGCACTCCACCAGCGTGGTGAAGTATGGTCAAACAATCATCGCGGTGGAGGTCTTCATCCGACAGTGTTTTTTTAATTTAAAGAATGGCTCTAAATTATTACGTAACTATTGTAATATTTCGCACAAATCTCTGAACGTTAATTTGACTTAAGCTCATGGCCACTTCAGACCCCCAGAGGGTGGCAGGCAGAAGTTGACGTTCCCGCTCTATGCTGCCCTGCATGGCATGCAAGCGTTAGAGAACTCTGTGGGTGGATCATTGGTCACGGGGCATGTGAAGAATGTGGAGTAGCCTATTGACAGCTACATCGTGACGACACTGGCCAAGAGAAGTCGTATTCTTCTTATTCTTCTTGTTGTCGTGTGGCTGCTGATGTATACGCAGAGCAACAACTACAATCTCACATCGAGGTGGTCAGGGAGTCAGCGGAGTGTGTTGCCGTGGTGTCTCCTTTGTATTTGTGGATCGGACATTGCCACACATATTAGCCATCGTCATCATCATCATCATCAAGTGGAAACTGCCAAAACGATGAATAATAAATGGAGAAGTGTGATGGCCATCCTCGTTGATTTAGTGGCACAGGGCAGCAGAAGACAAAACTCTCTTGGCGGGGCTCACCCACCACGGTCGAGGCTCTGCGAGGATGCTGCGTGTGGCGACTGGCGCGGCCACCTGTTGAAACCGCAGCTGCCTAGCGTCAGAATCAAAATATGTATTTATACTGCACGGGGTCAGAACGTTACAACAACAAACAGTACAGAAAAAACGATATGAGTGCAAAGTATAGGAATGGTAAACAAATCACTAAAACAAAAACTTTTTATTTTATCAGGTAGAGCCCACTGAGCTATTAGCTCCTTTTTCAGAAGCGTCCTGGCCACAAATGATAGCTCACCGAAGTGGCTTACACTGCTTATCTTGATCGCACGCAAACCATAAACCCTCAGCATTGTTTCCCAGGCTACAGCTCGACAATCTCACAATCTAGGAATAGATTTTACCCTTTTAACTGGCACAAAAACTGACACCTTTATTCAAGGCATCATGTTTGCAATAACCACAACACAAGCAGTCAAAATGCAAACCAAAAAGACAACTCTGATAATATGCACTGGCAAAGGAGGTCTCATAATGTAAATCTCACAATCACCACCCGCGTTGGATAACTTTGTTGCATACGATCCTGAACAATATGGTGAGCTGAGGTATTTTTAAATAAAGTTAAATTATCATTACAGCACTCTTGACTTACCATTGGCACTTGTGCACACATCAGCAGTTTCCTTTCAAGCCTAAAAGCACTCGTTAAAAAATAGCACGGGCATGTATGTACGTATGTTGAACTTCTATTCACACTAAATGTAGCCAATGGTGCTAATTGGAGGGGCGGGGGAGTGGGGGGAGGGATATTTGAGAGATTCTCACAGCTTTGGCTCGCTCCTCGCTTACTCGTGGGACATTCTCACATGTTTTTCTCGACTTGCAAGTGCGTCAAATTACTGTTGTGTTAGCATCCCTCTCCTGGTACTTCACCTGAAAGAGTTGCCCCGGGTCCACACAATCTCATGTAAAGGTGCAGCCCTGAAATGTTGCTTCCTCACTCCACTGTTGGTGGAAGGGCCTCCGACTCGAGCGAACACCGCCAAAACGAATGCCAGTCTAGCCCTCCACGTTTGCCCAGACGCGTTCGAAGAGACGGGCATACCCACACTTTACCCCACCACACGTGACCTGCTGATCGACTAAATGTGGTGGGACCTATTTATACTGACGGGGGGGGGGGGCAGAAGTGGTGCTGGGGGCGGGGGTGCTAAGCAAAGAGTGGTTTAGGGCCTCACTCTGAGGTTTAGCTTTTTAGATGAGTTTATTTTGTTGAGATCTCGAGAGACTAGGATACTCTGATTTGCAAGAGCGACCTAGAGTGACCTGGGGCATTCGCCTGCCAGTTGGGTGCCCATGACACCAGCGCACGAAGGCCGACTATTACGGACGACGTCAGGGTACATTTTAACATCCACCGCGAGTGGAGCAGACGGAGCGTGTAATCATCCGTGATTGTTACACCAGCGCAGTATTCATCGGGGGTGGGGGGTGGTGGGTCACCGGATCCTCTGCAACGAGCGGTGGACGCGCCAGCTTTGGGCCCATGTCACTGCCCGTGGGAGCATTCGTTGAAACGAGAAATAAATGTACGACCGATGTGGCTGTCAGCAGACATCACAGGAAGCTGCCTCACACGTGACAGTCATTCTGCAAGAGCTCGTCCGCCTCGCACCGTTGTGGGAATGACCATTATAGTAATAGGGTTTTACCCTTTTATCTGGCACAAAAACTGACACCTTTATACAAGGGACCATGTTTGCGATAACCACAACACAAGCAGTCAAAATGCAAACAAAAAAGACAACTCTGATAATATGCACTGTCCTTGAGTTTGATTGGTCCACACCCGAGACGGCTTTTCTTAGAGCCTAGTCTCCACTGGTGTTGGACCAGAAGACGCCAAAAGGCGTGCAACTCAAAAACAGCACACCATCAAGAGTATTGAGAGCTCGGGGTAAGCATTTGCATTATGAGACCTCCTTTGCCAGTAACAAGATATAGTAATAGGTTTTTACCCTTTTTTCTGGCACATTTTTTGTTTTCCCCCCCACCGCCCCCTCTCCAATCACAGGCCCATGTGCTATGTTAAGCAACTGGACATCCCAGGCTACGGTGAGAGGACTAACGTGTCGCCCGTGACACCTCGCTCGAACCTCACCAAGGAGTTGGAGAAGTACTCCGAGAGTGTGTATGAATATCCGACATTCGATGTGCCCGATTTTGGAAAGTGTGCCGTACTATCCAAAGGACCCGAACGGGAGTCTTCACCGCTGACTTACACGGGTGAGTCGCGGATTCTTCGCTTCACATATGTCACTGCACCGCTCACTCTGGCCCGAGAACTGGGGTTGCTTAAATATGACGATACTATGATATAGCCTATGTATGTATGTTGAACTTCTGTTGCACCGTACGTAGCCAATCATGCTAATCAGAAGTCCAAATATAAGATCCACAATAATCCTAAGTCTGCTTTGCAAATTATCCTCATATCATAATTATCGATGCTCAAATTTGTTTTGATCAGATTAATAACACATCAGATTTCAAGGAAGTTGAAAATAATAGGAATAGAAGAGGAGTTCACAACCAACAAAACCTTTTCTACATCTAATTTTATTAAGGCTATGAACCGACAGCAGAATACTCAGAGAGAGTGTTTGAAACATTTCATGAAGACATGAGAGATGCTATCCACTTCTTCTCTATTCGCTGACTGTAAAAATACGACCTAAAGACGTTTTATCAGGTGATTGAAAAAGGGGATGCGAATAATTATTTTACGATTGTTGGTGGCATAAAAAATGACATTGGATTGAAACTCGACGATTATCTGAAACGGTCCTGGGCCTCCCTTAGATCGATTCAGCCTCAAATGAGTACCTCGCTGCGATGTGTTCAAACATCGCCACTGGGGCGACAAAGGCGGCCGGACATGGCGCTGGTCACCCACGCCCCTCACGTGCCGCGCCGGCCTTCACAGGTCCCACGGCACTTGCCACAAAATTTCTGTTGAGGCTACACGGGATGCCGTCGCCTTTTATCCGCGTGCGCAGGTGACCACTACGTCAAACCGCTGGCTTCGTGCAGCCCGGCGGACAGCGGCTACCCGCCGAGCTGCAGCCAGCCGGCCAGCTTCGACTACATCCACGACGACGAGGCAGCTCACATGGCCGCGACAGCCATCATCAACCTGTCCACGCGCTGCTGGGAGTCGCCGCAGCCGCTCTTCAGCCGCAGCCAAGAGCTCACACCCACGCAAGTACGTCGCCAACACCTCCTCGGCCTAACGACGTTGCATCCTGCGGTGGCGGGCTGTTAACTACCTCGCCTCTGTCCAGCCAGCATGATAAAGTGGTTCACCGCAGCTATTTGATGGGCAGGTCGAATAGCTGTGGTGCGGCACCATGGTGGCGAGATGTTTACTCCCTTGCCTAATGTGCAGGAGGTCGTGGGTACCGATCCCGACCCTGACACCTGAATATTTTGAATTTGCATGTTCTCCCCGTGGTCGCGTGGATTTTTCTCCGGGTCCTCTGGTTTTTCCATCCACATTTAGAAACATGCGTTGGCTGCAATAAATTGCCACGTGAAAAAACACGTATTTGAGCGAGCATTTGTGGCCAGGTCGCTTTTTAATCAAAATAAAAATTAGTTTTTAGTTTATTTGGGTTAATAGCCCACTTTCAAGCAACTGCTGGATAAAGGTGTTTCCATAGCTGGATCGGCCATTGGTTTTGTTTGACCATACTTCACCACGCTGGTCAGTACGGGTTGGTGAAGGAGGGGGCGCTGATGTTAATTAAAACCCCCACCACTCCACCAAAGAACCATGAATAATAACAATATCTAATTCTTGCATTTATGTTGCATCTATAACGTAACAAAATGTCTCAGAGAAGTTTTTTTTGCCCAGAGGACCTCCTAATGGCAGGTTATCGTTGCGTGGCACAGGGTGATCCAGGAATAACGTGCCTGAGAGTGGAATAGAGTACTGTGTTCATCGTCAGGGGTTAACTGCCACAATGTAACCGAGGGCAAATTGGCTCCCAGAGTGTGAGTGCGGTGTTATTCCCGTGAATTGAAACTGAAATGCTTCATCAATATGGAAATAATGAATTTCTTACTGGAAACTGAAACATAAGTAGTAGTATAATATTGAAAAAAAGTACAATTTCGATGAAAGAGAGCTGGTCACCAACTGGGATTTCAACTCACCCCAACCACCGCACCAGCTAGCCGGACTGCACTGTTGCGCGGACGTACATTTGTGCAGCCGAAACAAACGCTCAAAGACTGCACAGATCCATAATAATGCTCCACAACAATGCGCAATAGAGTTTCAGTCTTTTTATTTATTTAAAATACGTCATTAACATTGCGGACGACTCTGCATAGAACTAATGAACGACTCGTCCGCAGAGGATTCTCTGGCGTCGGTAACAAACCGCTGCAATTGTTATCATAATTATGATTCCTTTTTCGTAAAAAAAAAAATAATGTCTTGCGCAGAGTCAGCCGCTGGACATGGGCGAGAGAGGCAGCATGGAGCTCGGCTTGAGCCAGAACCGCGAGCTGGTCGGTGGAGGCGGTGGCAGCAGCTTGGTGGGCTCGCCAAGCCCGTACTCCCTGCACAGCCCTGGCGCCAGCCTCCTGGGCGGCGGGGGGCGCGCCTGCCTGCTGGCCGACGCTCACAACCCGTGGGACACCCCCGGGGACTACCCTCCCCACACGGGGAGGCCCATGGAGGCGGAGCCGCAGAAGGAGGTACGCAGTCCGTTCTCCTGTAACGCGTCGGTGTAGCGCGAGGCGAATCGGATGTAACGCGACGACTGCATTAGGGAACACGTTTATTTTTATTTTTTTTACGCGGATGAAAATTGGGCACAACGCGATCCAGTGAACGGAACTACGTCGTGCGAGTAGGAATAAGCGGACCTGCGGCTGCCTTGGCGTAGCGTCGCACAAGGCGGGATGCTGCTGGATGCTTCTAGATGCTACCCACGCACCCTCAGTCTTTGTTCAGCCTGCATATGCATCTCACGTGTTATCGCGGGCGTTATAGGAGAACGGACCGCAATATAGCTACACCACTGAATGCACAAATGGAGAACTAAAAACTCTCCGGTAGTCTGCGACTTGTGGTCATCCAAAACAGAACGCACAACATATAACGACGCAATGGCTCGATCAACAAATATGAAGGAGACATCACAGCGATACACTCCGCTGCTCTTGACGCGCTTATCTGGCTTGACCACCTGAATTTGAAATTGTGGTGGTTGCTCTGCATCTACATCAGCCGTACGAAAGAAGAATGCGCAGGATACACGGTTGGGGTGAAGTGGGAGGGGGGGGGGGGTGGTGCGTGATGAATCAATTATAAATTAATCTTTCTGTGTTGTGTTGACTGCAGAGGAAAGTACACATACAAATCATCATCTGCCATGATCCATCCACTGCTGGATGATGGCCTCCTAACTCAGATTGTGTTGCTCCATCCCGTCGGTAGACATGCTCTTGGACACGTTGCAGTCTTTGGCTGCCACTCCGTCATTATTCTCGGTCATTGTTCTCCGTCATTGTTCTCCATTATTGTTCTCTGTCATTGTTCTCCGTCATTGTTCTCCGTTATTATTCTCCGTTATTATTCTGCGTTATTATTCTCCATCATTGTTCTCTGTCATTGTTCTCTGCCATTGTTCTCCGTTATTATTCTGCGTTATTATTCTACATTATTATTCTCCGTTATTGTTCTCGACCATTGTCCACCGTCCTTTCTAGCGATGCGTCCTGCCCAAGCCCGCCTATGTTTCTTAACAGTTTGGATAACGTCATTAACCTGCGTGTTCTCCAAGCCAGATGTTCCTCTTTCTCTCTCTCTCGACGTAATTCCAAGCGTGCATCCTTCCTTGCTTGTATGTATGTATGTTGTATGTATTTTGAGCTCCTTTCGCACCGTACCAAGCCAACCGTGCTACTCGTAAGTGCACGGGGAGGGACAACAATCTAGTGTCACTAAATGATGCTGCTGCTCTATGACCACACCAGGTTGAAGACTTGCCAGATTTTATGGAGGAGAGGAGATATTCAAGAGAAATCAGCTTACGAGGACCCAAAGTGAAGAATGGTCATTGTAAAGATGGCAAGAAAGAGATTATTGCGTGAGTACTTATTTTTGTAATAACCAAAGTTACCCTGGTCACTGCAATCGCCCGCTTTCACATCCAATAAAAAAAACCTGTGCAGAAATTACCTATAGAGGGGATAGCCCAAGTTGGCATTGCATAAGCTGTAGTTTTATTTCAAATTCTCCTCTTTATTTGGATGAATGAAGTGTCCTAGATATCAACAATCTTGCAAATTTTACGGCAATTATCACACTTGCCATGACAAGCTCTCCATTGTTGCGTGTAAGTGCACTTCGATTGTCACACTCGGCTTGGCAAATATTGGTACCTGACTGAAAGCTTCGAGGCCTATGGACAGATGGGGATGTATTTTGACCAACTGAAGTATATGGGTGCTCTTTGGACTGACGATTTAGCACAATACTGGCATCACACCTGAGTATCATGTATATCATTCATATCGGAGAGTCTCATTAGCCTAATAGACTAGCAAAGCGCTGGTACCAAGCACCTTTTAAGATATGCACTAATAATAATAGTTTAGATTGATCACGCGCACAGCTTTCCCTCACTCTCGAAGAGAGAGGACAACTCATAAGCCACGAGGAACCAGAGACAAGCGTGGAGGCAGCCACGCGATGAGCAGGCGCCGACATTTACCCACGCTCTGCGGCCCTCTATATATGTGCGAGGAAATCTGATGGCTCGGAGAAAACCAATGCGTACGAGGGGGAAACACTCTATCCCATACAGACGGAATAGGTGGAGTACACATTTATTGCCCTGTATACTCCTGGCGAGCCAGGGCATAGCACCACGACACCCATGGAAAGGGAATTTCACAACATATTTGTGTGGTAATCCACCAACCCTCACCTCCACAGTGCTGAATTACAGGTGTGCGCCACCACCACCACCACAAGATGGCGTTGCTAGGACAATTCCCTGGCCACCTTTGTCTCACAAGCTATAACTTTGGCGCAATGCACCAGGTCCTAATTATGAGGCTGAGTCAACCAAAAGGTGACTCAGACCAAGTTGAGATAGCAGTGTTTACTAGTTTTACGCATGTCTAAAACTTGTACTGAATCATGATAAACTGGCCGCTAAGAAGGCATGATAGGTTCAGCTCAGATTGTGTACCAAACAATTTTTCGTGCATACACTGAGGATGTCCTGCAGGAGGGGCCGTATAAAATCAGGGGTCAAAAATCATTTTTTTGAGCGCAGCCCCCAGTGAGGATCTGCTAGCTTCCTACAGGCCATGGAAACTTTGTGGCCCTTGGGCAGTAGGTTGCACACCCGGGAGGTTACACACCCGGCTCCAGATGTTCCTCTGAAAGAAGGAGCACATTGAGGAAGGAGCGTGGAAAAGAGATGGCATCATCTGCCACCTTTTGGCAGAATGGTGGGAAAATACTGGCATTAACGTCGCTCGTGATTCATCCATTTCTCCATGCCTGCTTTCTGTGACAGCGCCTAACATAGAGGAAACATCGGTTAAGTCCAAAAGAGGGATTTGGTCCACTCACTTGATTGAGTCTGTGGAGCTTTGCGTGTTATCTCGGCGGATGCATAGGTGTCCTCCAAGTACTCCAAACACTCATAACCGGAATTGGTCAAAATCTCAACACTGAATCATCTTAAACATTAGTTTTTAGGCTTTCCTGGGTAAATACTAATTACTTTATACTTTTGCATACCTCGGTGTTCGTGCTACTTGTTGCGTGACCACATCGAGGAGAGATGATTGTATGTAAGATCGCATACACACAAGGTCGCCAAGCTCCCTCACTATTTCACTAGATGAAAAATTTTGCGAGAAACCTTAGCAAGCTGTGCGTTGTCGTTTTGCGTCTCCTCGGCAAAAGGCGTGCACGCCAGTCGCCTACATGGTTTGGGCTGCCTGTGTGAATCTTTAACTATTTAACTGTCCTTAGCTTTATCACCGGGGATGGAATTCAAATTTAGAAATGGTAGTTTTCAGCCCTCCTTCTATGCACATGCCCTTCTCAAAAGCGCATAGAAGCATGCAAATGGAAGCACGTTTTCTGGAAATATCGCATATATCATTTGCCAAGGTCTTCGTTTCCTAAAGTCCTTGTCACGTGTACTCTTTGTCGGACCTTCATCTGATGCTTTGGGTGGCATTCAAAGTTCATGTATGTAACAATGGATGGACTCGCCCTGGGTTGTGGGCGCTGAGCAAGGCGACTTTACGTTTCGCTGTGCACCTGTTCGTTCCACCTCACGGGGGCTGCCAACAGCCGGGCCCTCGGTCCCTGGCTTTAAGACATCAGCTAGCGAGCGCCTCCACATTCCTTGCTCAGCTGTGTCATCTTGAATCTAAGCTACGTGCCAGCGCAGCCTGCCTTCGTACATCTGAAAGTGTGGTTACCAGTTACCTGGTTTGTATCCACTGATTATTTCTAGGGCCCCTAGCAAGAAGCCGAGATGCTTGCTGGCAGCGTTCTAGTAAAACATTCAACCGTTCTCTTATGTGTATTTAACTTTCAAACAGTTCATTACCAACTGAGAAAATAGGCCTTGACCTGTACCCAAGAACAAGAGATGATTTGGCCAAGCAAGAATGAGCGAATTATACTTAGAAACGTACACGTATATCGACGCACAGATTCAAGTTTAAATGCCATTTTCTGGTGGTAGAATCATGTTTGTTTTTTGGCAGTTGCCCAACTCCAGGGTGTGATGGAAGTGGCCATGTCACTGGGAACTACGCATCACACAGGAGGCAAGTGTCACCTGTAGGGTACCCAACGTAAACCAACGGAGAAACCGAACAGCACAACCACAACCATCGTCATCGTCACACTCACTGTCGCCCACCCCGTCACTGTCCTCCTATTGCCATTGTCATCGTCATCACCATCATTCAAAATTGCAAACTGCATAATTTGCAAACTGCTGTGCATATTATATTGACTTGTTCATATGTTAACATTTTGGTGTTCTGGTTCAAATTTGATATCTGTGCATTTAAAACTGTCATGTTAATTAAATGACCAAGCAAACTTATAACGATTCTTCGAGGAATGGGATGGATCCATCAGCCAACAAGCCAAATGTAGATTATATCCAAATCCGACTTGATCCACTGTACCCACAGCTGAATATGAGCACTTCTGATTCTCAGTATGATGACAAGAGTAATGAAGTGTATTAAAACGGTAACCTTAGTACCTTTCTAAAAATACACATACAAATCTAGAATACTTTAATATGCAGCTAACATCTAAAACCACATATACCATGACATGATACTGTACACACATTGTACACAAACACTCAAACACAGGTCATGGACATTGATATTACATAAAACAAACTTGTACTTTCATTTATATATGGTGTGGTTCCTCTTATTTATTATGAAGTGGGGTATGGCTTTATAGTTATGTTTACACAATTCTAAGACGAGAAATTGCACTTGAATAATTTCTAATTATCCATGAGCCATGTTGGTGGTCCTAGTTTACTCTACACCACACCATAGGTGTGCTGGATATGGGGCAATGATAAGACCATGTACAATAAATTATTTAAAGACTGACGTAAATATTTTACATCCCCCAAGGCTCATTATATTTATCGCGAGAGCTCACGATGATGTGAAATCGATACGAAGGACTCTCCTAGCCCAGTTCGGACATGCGAAGACACGGGTGAGACGAGACGATTTTATTTTTGTCCCGCCCTTCTTTGCAGACGAATGTGGGGAAAGCAAAGGGTCTTCAGTCTGTGCTCCTTGTGTGCTCAACGCGTCTTGTATTCATCAATGCGACCCCCCCCCCCCAGTGAATTGCACCGCTCCGTCTCTACGCATAATTAGCAAAACCTCTCCCTCTCCGGAGACAAAGGTGGATGATCAGATGACAAGTTACAAACAGTTGTTGTTTTTTTAAATAGCAAATGTGTGTTTAGTTATTTATTTCCAGTGCGTGGTGCGGTGGTGAGCTTAACCACGATTCCCAAAATACCATTCCTTGGCAACAGCTGGCAGCGCCGCCATTTTGTGAGTGGTGTGGTTGACTGACTTGATGGTGGCGGCTGCTTCTGTGGGGGGTCTGGGCAGCAGCTGGGAAGCCAGGGGGGTCAGGGGGTCAGGCAACGCCAGTCCAAGTGATGCACTGCAATTTTTATATCTTCGGGCAAAAGAATATCGTGCAGTTGGAGAACGCCCTGTAGCAGAAAGGGGTAATGCACCCTCACTTTTTCATGGGTTTGATTCCTGTTTCAGGAAAATAATTCAAGGTGTTATGTCTATCGCATTTAAACATTACTTAATACATAAAGCCTTCATTAACGTCTGCTAAGCATTAATTCCATACTAAAGTTGTTTTTTTATTGTAAATAAATTGTTAGCCCAAGTGTGTCATCCTTAGCCATGATCTATTTACTGCTGGATGAAGGCCTCCCCAATCCACCACCATCTCTCACGGTCCTGTGATGCAGAAATCCACCTCGCTCCTCGCACCGGCTGATTCCAGTGCTCCACCTCCACAGTGGTGCCCTCATGGGCTTGGTCGTTCCTCGGTAATCAGACGCGAGCCCATCTCGTTACCGTCTCGTCGAAGCCCTCTGACCGTAACAGTAAATATGGTGTCTCTAATTTGCGTTTGATGTCCGATCCATGGGTGTCTTTTTCCATCTCTCTGTGCTATCCCATGCTTCTTTATGCACTCTCCAGCTTTTGTTACATTCTCTTAGTCAGTGCCCATGTTTCTAACCGTGGTCTGATCCCTCTATGTGTTGCACAATACAATGCGATACAACTTATCATACGTATAGGCAACTGCATCTCAATACGTTGTACAGAAAGTAGGACCTCTGGATCACAGGTTACACAGGGAGAAATATATATATGTATAATACAAAGACAAAGTTCCCCCGTATAGCCTTATCAGACTGTTGGGGAAAGTGCTGTTAGCAAGCACCTATGATGGCCGGCACAGCACACGAGGGGGTGGGTGAAAGAACACACACAAACGCACGTCTTATATACATACAATAATTGTGGTCAGTGATGGACAAAAGAGAAGATATAATCATTCATCCTAAACTTAAACAGCAGTAGTAGGCAGTCAGCAGCATGGATGGCTGAGGAGAGAACATTCCAGATTATAGAGCAGCAGCAGAGAGTGACCTCTGACTTATCAGAGGTCGTCTCAGGGTTTCAAGAAGAGGCTCTGGTTGCAAGAGTGGAGATCACACCCGGCCAGGATGAAGTGAAGGCAGTGAGAGCGGTCTTGTAGTCGATTTATACCACTGGATTGAGAGCCATTGAAGGGTAATGAGGATTGGGGTGATGCGGTCTTGATTACGAGCGCGGGTGAGGAGTCTTGATGGACGTGAGGCCGTAGATGAGAGCGTTGCGGCTCAACGCAGTCGCTGGGGAAAAGAAGTGGAGGATGCGGGAGTTGTTTTGTGTAGGTAGGAGGTACAGCGTCCTACAAACCTGAGAGATGTGGGAGGAGAGAGGCAGGAGGTCTTTGAATAAATGAGGACTCCAAGATGTTCTTCATATATTTTTACTCTTCCCCCAATTCATCCCGTCCGTGACTATCAGTGTCGCGTCGTAAGACAAAGCGTGCGTTCAAAATCATCGGAAGATGTTTTTATACTGAAGGAATCCGATGAGCTATAGAGCTCTTTTTGTCACAGATGTCCAGTCGGGGTGGGTAAGAACGTTAGAACCTCTCGTGTTAGAGAACGGCCCACAGTAAGAACGTTACAACCTCTCGTGATAGAGAACGAGCCACGGTAAGAACGTTACAACCTCTCGTGATAGAGAATGGCCCACGGTAAGAAGGTTACCACCTCTCGTGTTAGAGAACGGCCCACGGTAAGAACGTTACAGCCTCTCCTGTTAGGGAACGGGCCACGGTAAGAAGGTTACAAACTCTCATGATAGAGAACGGGCCACGGTAAGAACGTTACAACCTCTCGTGATAGAGAACGGGCCATGGTAAGAACGTTACAGCCTATCGTGTTAGAGAACGGGCCACGGTAAGAACGTTACAACGTCTCGTGTTAGAGAACGGCCCACGGTAAGAAGGTTACCACCTCTCGTGTTACAGAACGGCCCACGGTAAGAACGTTACAGCCTATCGTGTTAGAGAACGGGCCACGGTAAGAACGTTGGAACCTCTCGTGTTAGAGAACGGCCCACGGTAAGAACGTTACAATGTCTCATGTTACAGAACGGGCCACGGTAAGAACGTTACAATGTCTCATGTTAGAGAACGGGCCACGGTAAGAACGTTACAACCTCTCGTGTTAGAGAACGGGCCACGGTAAGAACGTTACCACCTATCGTGTTAGAGAACGGCCCACGGTAAGAACGTTACCACCTGTCGTGTTAGAGAACGGCCACGGTAAGAACGTTACAGCCTATCGTGATAGAGAACCGGCCACGGTAAGAACGTTACAACCTCTCGTGTTAGAGAACGGCCCATGGTGAGAACTTTACAACCTCTCGTGATAGAGAACGAGCCACGGTAAGAATGTTACAGCCTATCATGTTAGAGAACGGCCCACGGTAAGAACGTTACAACGTCTCGTGTTAGAGAACGGGCCACGGTAAGAATATTGCCACCTCTCGTGTTAGAGAACGGCCACGGTAAGAACGTTAGAACCTCTCGTGATAGAGAATGGCCCACGGTAAGAACGTTAGAACCTCTCGTGTTAGAGAACGGGCCACGGTAAGAACGTTACAACGTCTCGTGATAGAGAACGGGCCACGGTAAAAACGTTAGAACCTATCGTGATAGAGAACAACCCACGGTAGCAGACAAATACGACTCTCGGAGAGCAGCACAGCCCTTCGTGTTATAGAGAACAGGCCACGGAAGCAGATAGACACGTTTACTAAAAGTATGTTTTCACAAAGCCCCACTGAGTCTCAACACTTCTTTCAGGAGGGTCCTGCAGTTAGAGGGCACCGGTGTATTGTGTGTTTCCCGATTAAGTAATACGCGAGTATTTTTAAAATTTGGTCATGTTGGACCATGATGCCAGCACACGATGGCTGACTCTTTTTTTTCCAAAAGACATCACGCGATCTGTAATGTTCACTGTAAAGCAGACGGCACGTATTTGTATGGTTAATACGCCCGCACGATTAACCAGGACGGCCTCTCCGGTTCCAACCTTGAACCTCTGAAACAAGCTGGTAACTGAACCATGTGTCACTGCTCCGGCATAACGGAGCTGCCTCTAACAATCCCACCAAGTCATCAGTGCCCCCCCCCCCCCCACATTCGAAGGCAGGACTTCCCCAGCCGCTCAGCATACGAGAGGAACGTTCGCCACGTCGACAGTCAAAACTGATCTCTTAATTATCTGAGCTGCAGTTGATCACATTTCAGCGGGGTGCAGTATTTATGATGTGACGGGGGGGGGGGGGTGCTTGTGAAGTCGTTGACGCCTGGGCTGAGACCATCAATTCGCCACACCTGAGCGACGATCCGGTTTAATCACAGGGCAAGCTGCCTGGGATTCGAACCCAGGATTCTCGGCGGCTGGCAGCTCTTGAACCCTCTTGGGCGATGCGTGTGAAGCATCGCCCCCGCCAGTGTCCGCCCTCCGTAACGACTGCGGCTCCAAGCGAACGATGCTTGCCACCTGATCCGTGCTCGTGTGTGTCACCATTGGGCTCACGCGAGGGTTCTAGTTAAAACCGTGAACATTATATATTATATATAAAATTATAAATTATATATATAATTATATATATATATATATACGTGAGCAAACCCAATTAATTATTCATCTTCTCCGCGCCGCTTCACTATTTTAATGTCCCACCGTTGCAGGATTTACGTCGGGTAAAAAAACGACACGCACCGGCAACACTGCCACGTTTTACTGTAAAGCTTAAGGTGAGGTAGTATATAGTGTATTTATACAGATTACGTTACAAGATAGACACTGTAAATGTGTGTATTACATGAACATATTGTGTGTATATATATGAAGACACGTAACATACTCTTTGGGTCTTTCGGTGAAGTCACGTAGATAAAAACAAATTACGACGTTTCGATCGCAACACAAGCAATCGTCTTCAGGTTACTATTTTTCTATCTACGTGACTTTACCGAAAGACCCAAAGAGTATGAATTCCTGCAGTCACGAAAGCTTCAAGTCAACACAGAAAATACTCATACGAAATACATGTACATATAGAGACATATTTATCACATATACTCTGATCCATGAACACACAACAGTCCTACAATTAAAACTCCTATTATCTGTGCCCCGTATTACCCAACCCTTCCTATGCCGTGCCAGTTAACAATTGGGCTTTGTGGTTAAGAAGACATAGTAGTCACAAATGGGTTGCACTGCTTTGCAACATAATAAGAGGAATTATATACAGTACACAACAATAATGACGGTGGCCAGATCTTTCAAAAAAAGATCTCTGAGCTCACCAAATCCAGTCTCGGTTAATGTTTTAAAGCTGGTTTGAAACTGGTTGCCAGGCCATCGTTTCACGAGCGTCGAGACAAAGGCGGCAGGACTTGCGGCCGAGAAGACTCGGAGCATCGTTGGAAGACAGAGAAAGCAACATCCGCACAGCGTTATGCAGTCTATTCAATCTCGGGTTTGAGATTTAAAGATAACGCCAGGTTATCGATCTCGGGTTTGAGACCTCCGCTGCCAGGCTCGGCTCGGGCTGGACAAGAGCAACAGAGCCCCGGGTATGGGAACTCCTTTCCCTCAATGCCCTCCACAGCCAACCCCCATTGCTCACGAAGAGTCGAGGGAATGGAGTGTTTAATGGAATCAAGTACACCCCGGCAGGTGCTTTGTATTTGTGGGGATGCTGATAGCGAGGTCACATTATCGTGACGTGATCCAGCTTCAGCAGCGGAGTCTCCAACTCCTTCTCAGTGGGCAGTAATTTACCAGGTTGCAAGGCATGCGCTAACAACTACACCACCGATCACCCCACATACAGCGTGTACATAAAAACGCGTACATACATAAAGACACGCACGTACATGTAATTGTGCCCCACACATACTCGTGCTCAAGCGTAACTCTGTGTGCCGTAAGTGCCAAAAAGTCATCGCACTTGCCCACCCTCCTTGCCAGTTGAAAGAGCCTCCACCTGTGTGGCTGGCCACAGAAACGTCCTTGGATCTGACGGGGATCTGGAAAATGGATCTGGATCCAGGAGATCCCAGCAAAGCCACAGACCTGGATCCATCCCATTCCTAACGATGTAATACGTCAGCCAAGATATAACTTCAAAAGGAGTCATGTTAATAAATACCCCCTCAATGGGATTTTTTAAAGTAAACATAGATTACTTTCCATTTGCATCAGATACATTTATTGTCACCTATACAATAGCACAATTACATATTAACGAATACTATACGACAATATTTCATAATGTAAAGGAGTATTTCAACTTTATGACTAGTTGTAATCGAAGCACAGATTTTTATTTATTTTATACGTCTGTTAATGTTTCCCATCTGTTAATGTAGGGGCAAACTGCAATGAATAAAGTAAACAATGTAGTTGTATTTACAGTCTCTCTGGCTGCCCACTGGCAGACAAGAACATCAGGAGCATTATCACCTCCAACACTCAAGAGTTAAAGTAAGTCTGTGGACCTTCTGTAATTGTACATGTAATACCACAGAGAGAAAGCAATAACACGTATCTTAATGGGCTATGCTGTTCCATTATACACACCTCTGTCTACGCTGCAGTGTTGTAATAATTTATTGTAACTGAAACCTTTTTGCACTGCGTAGGGGGCATGTCCTCATCCAGTAATGTGATTGAAATGGGAATATGCGTTATATGTAATTAACAGATGTTATTAACATATATAACAACTTTATCTACAAAGTTATTTTCGGGGGTAGGTAATTGTAGTTATTTAAAGGTGGGAATGTAGATTGTGGTGGTATATTTAACATGTAATGTTTTTTAAAATATTTTACTCAAAGATGAAACTCCTCTATATTATGGTTATAGCGACAACAATTTGCATAACTTGTACGATTGTGTGTGTGTGTAAACGAACAGACACACGTTGTCGATAGATCTCCAGCAACCAATATGCATCCTGAATGTTTAAGGCCATTCGCCAAAACAAGAAAATCCACACTGGCACGCATGGCATTTGCTAGATACATCTTAAAGAAAAATCCCAACATAATGTACATTGCAGGAACAACGTGTTATGCCACTCAGACTTGAGTAATCATGTTAGCATAATACAAATAATACATTTATACCATGCCCTTCATACGAGACCCAGTCTAAAGCACCGTATATTATACACATCCTACACACTTGTGTTCACACCGCACTCAACTGACAGAAATGCAAATTCACCCAGGTAATGCATTCAAGCACTGATCGCACTTCTCGTAAACAATATGCTGATTAAACATTCCTTAATAAAGGGCCGTATTTTTTTGTGCCTGGCTTCAAAAACGAGACATAGAGTTGCGTGACCGCAGTTGTCGAGGAAGATGCGTCCGAAATATGAGAGCAAATTTGACCGAAGCGCTGTCACTAACAGGGGCTAGATGGGTTTGGAAGGACTGTCAAGAGGTAAGAGTTTTCTGATTGCAGTGCCTGAGATGGTCCGTACAGAGTGATGAGTTCAGTCAAATATTCATTTACAAATCCATTTTAGCGTCAAGATAGGTTGATGTGTTATTTCACTGGAGGCAAATAAAGTTGCATGATTTGGCATTACGATCACATTTCCTGACTCGGCAAATGAGTCGAGCGGCTTCACGTGGAACGTGTTTTAGTTGGTGCTGAGTTGAGTGAGCAAGACCACAATTGTAACACACTTCAGTTGGGATATTAATCGGCATTGTTCTACTCAAGGCTGGATGAACTCATGCGTTCATGGGGCATTTCTTCAGGTTTTCTATCAAGGAGTAACCTTTGGTAGGCAAATGCTACGTACACACGCAACGGTTTTGTAGGAGTATAGGATGTGATTTTGGAGTCAGTGTTAACGGACATGATTTTGTGATGAATTTAATATTAATGAGAATAGGGTTTCCCCTTTTTTCTGGCAACAACACAGCTGTGTGAAGATGTTAAAACACCAAACTGAAACCTTTCACAAGGAATCATGTCCGCATTAACCACAATACTTGTGGTCAGAATGCAAACAAAAAACATACTCTGATAATATATGCATTGCCTTAGAAACTGATTGGTCCACACCAGAGACAACTTTCTTTTCTACACAATAACGCGTTCAATATAAAACCATTAAAAAGATAACGTCACATCAATATATAAATCAGCTTTGACAGCTGCTACAGACACTGCAGGGTATTTCATTCACACTTCCCTTGCAGCGCTATTGCGAAGATGCCTAATGAAGTGATTTGTTTACAATCAAGTGATGTTTGCAATAGCTTAGAACTTATGTACTGTTCACCAAATGTGAACACTAAAATAGTGGTAAATGTCCCCTTTTTTTGGGTGCTTGTGAATAACTTTATTCACGCCTCCATCATCATCATCAACCTACCTCTGCTCCAGCAAAGCCGCCGGGTCGGTCAGTCAGCGTGCAAAGCTTCTCCACATTCCTTTATCTTCTCAGGTCTGCTCTAGTTGCATCATGGGACTGTGAGCCATGGTGACGGCTCTGTGACGTCTTCATCTAGCAAGGGCATCATACATCGTGGCTGATGTGATGATGACCGATGATGACGATCATCATTATCATCACATCAGCTTCTCGCCAAACCACTTAATCAGTAGCGTGAGGGGGCCCTGCGATTACTGGCGAGTCCGTCAGGGGCCACTCGTAGACATTGTACCACATGGTGCATCGCTGAGCACACCCATAGAGCAGGTTCATGATGATGAGCCACAGTTCGCGGGCTTTCAGATGCACTTCTGCGGCTATCTGGAACGCTTTTCCTTCCAATATTAGGAAGCCACTGGAGCTATGCACTTTTCAGTCATCTAGATTGAAAACTAATTTCTTTTTAACTGCTTTTTGTGTTTAGTGCGTTGTCCTTCCCCCGCACCTCGGATTAGCACAGTTGGCTAGGTATGGTGCGAAATAAGTTCAACATACGTACATACACAGTTGTCCTTTAAATATCAAGGCTTTTTCAGTACAGCCCTGCTTGGCATGTCTGGTCAATTATTTATTGAGTATTTCACAGGTAGGGTATCCTCAGAATTAACACATGCCTAAAGGGAGATAATTCAGTGTATCTGCACATACAAGGCAGCATCCAATTGGTGTACTGCCTCCTACATGTGTCTCACAGATGGGTCCCTCTGGCATGCAAAAGAGAACACACGATCCGCTAACCCCACCTCTAGACCACCACATTGCAGGCGTCCGCTACCATGGTCAACTCTCTCAATGGGCTGTCACGTGGTTAAAGAACATCAAACAATTAAATAATACACTGGCGTCGATGGCGTCACAATGGCAAGAACGTCTGACGTAATGAGATATGTTTTGACTTAAAACTTTGGTGACTGCAGGAATTAATATTCTATGGTTATTTTGGTGAAGTCACGGCGGTAGAAAAAAAAATAACAATAAAATAATAAAAGTAAAGTGAATAAAAAATATCACGACGTTTCGATTTCAACGCAAGCGGTCGTCATCAGGAAGAGGGAGATTAGCCTCTGAGGGCAAGCTGTTTATAAAGGTTTAGAGATGGGCGAGGCAGCTAATGTTAATGTGGGAGAAAGCTTCGACACCCGCAGTATGTCTACACCAATTACTTTCCTGTAGACAGAATGGCTTATTGAGCCATCTAGTCTCTTTTTTATTAGGACATCCAAGAAAGGTAGCATGCCATGCTTTTCTACCTCCATGGTGAATTTGATTACATAAAATCCGTGATCTGGTTCCGTCTGTAAAATATGTGATTCCGGACATACAGTACTCTGGCGTCTACAAACTAAGTTGCCTCTGTGGTAGTAGTTATATTGGAGAAACCAAACGACATGTCTTGGACCGCATTCGTGAACACAAAGCAGACCTAAAACACGGTAGGACCAACACCTCGGTCGTGGCAGATCACTGTTATAATTCAGTAGGCTCACATGACATTGACTTCTCCAAGACAGAGGTTCTTTGCAAGCCATCTGGCTACCATGAGAGATTCGTTCATGAGGCTATCCACATATACAAACACAGAGACAATTTCAACCGAGAATATGGATTCTGGCTTAGCAATCATTGGAAGGATTTGATAAATCATTTCGGGTCTTAATTGATTGTTCACGCTTACGGTGGCTTTCAGACCGCATCCATTATTTTTGTCTCCCCCCTCTTTTCCGAACATAGATGGACTCGTCCATCTGAACAAACTGTCAAATCGCTCTCCGTGATGCTAACGTTAAAAAACCGCCACTTTTTTATTGTTTTCTTGCTGTGGTTTTCACACCTGATGATGATTGCTTGTGTTGCAGTCGAAACGTCGTGAGAATTTTTTTGTTTTATATTTTTATTATTTTATTGTTTCCCTTCTAAGTGACTTTACCGAAAGAACCAAGAATATGGGTGTATGGAATTGATGTGGTTGAGGAATTGGTTCAGAGCTTGTCGGCCATTTGGCCAGATGACAAACGTGTCATCTACGTAGCTCTTCCACAGACGCCATCCGGGCATCCACTCTACGCCCGTTCCTGTAGAACGTGGTGATATTTTATTCACTTTATTTTTATTATTTTATTGTAGTTTTTTTCTATCTACGTGACTTTACCGAAAGAACCATAGAATAGTAATGTGATACGGTTACGTAAAGGGCACTGATCCAGAGATATTGATCTCGTTGGCCAATCAAGTGGCCAAACAATGGATATAAAATAATCATGAAAAACAATGGGGTTTACTCTTTGGTTCTTTCGGTAAAGTCACGTAGGTAACAAACAAATAAATAAATAAAATACATAAATGAAAACAACTAAATTAAATCACGACGTTTGGGAGGCAGCACCTGATGAAGGAAGCTTGTGTTGCCTCCGAAACGCCGTGATTTAATTGAGTTTTCATTTTAGTTTTATTTATTTATTTTTACCTACGTGACTTTACCGAAAGAACCAAAGAGTATGGATCCTTGCAGTCACGAAAACTTCAAATCAAGATTACAATCGGGTTACACCTTCCTCTATAGGTCGGCAAAACATGTAATGAATCCCGGATGTCACAGTAATACAAAAGACATGAAGCACAACTGTGACACCCCATCTTAATGGGGTGTCACAGTTAAAGGTTGTTCAGAAAGTATGAATCTCATCGTGCCTTTGCATGGTTAAAGATGGTCTCTCAGGCCCGTGAAACGTTGATTCTCAGGGCGGCTGCGCCTGGTTAAAGCGCGTCAAGAATGAATGCAACAGAATGGGATGTCATGGTTAAATAAAGGACATGAATAAATAATGTCATGGGCTCTGGTTAAATTGAGGACATCAAGAAGACGTGATTTTCAGTGAGGTTATTCCTGGTTCAGAAAGTCTCATGAAGAATTAATGCATCAGAATGGGATTTCGTGGTGGAATAAAGGACACGAAGGACCCTCGTTCAATGAACAAGGTGTGCAAATAATACATCTCAAAGGGGTCACACGGTAAAGCACACACTGTACTTTATAATAGGGTGTCAATGTTAAATTAAGAAATAATAAATATTCATGGGCTCTTAAATATAGGGCGTTAAGATAATAATATTCTCAATGGGCTCTCATCTAGTTAAATAGAGTGCATGAAGGCCGTTTTTGGAGCTAGGTTTAGGCATTAAGGTTTGAAAGGTAAATATTTTGCTATGAAGGTACCACCCTCCCTTTGTAATAATCCAATGATGTGGCTCAATAAACAATGCCATTATGAGTACAATATATGTGCACATTACGAATGGATATTGTTTAGTATATTTTGCGCGAATTTATTTTTTGCTGATTGTTTCGGTATGTAGGTGTCGGTAGGAAGGGCTTTGTATTTAGAGAATAATGATCCTCGTACGGGATGGTGAGAAGGAGGTTCATTTATGCTGTGTTCACAGAGCAAGTTTGATGGACTACATGAAACCATGCTGATAGTGTAGAGAGGTTAGCATCAGTGTTGTGTTGGAGGCAGGCGTAATGTCTGTTACCGCATGGATGACAGAACTCGACTATTTCTGGGGGAAATATATTTTTTTATTTTCATTTAAAGCTTTCGTGACTGCAGGGATTCATATTCTTGGTTCTTGCTGTGGTTTTCACACCTGATGATGATTGCTTGTGTTGCAGTCGAAACGTCGTGAGAATTTTATTGTTTTATATTTTTATTCTTTTATTGTTTCCCCTCTACGTGACTTTACCGAAAGAACCAATAATATATGTTTTATTGTTTAACAGCAACCTCGGTGGCTGCTTTACAAACTAATGGAAGTGTAAATATGACCCCTGTGTTTGGTGGAATATCAATGTGATTATATAAAAGGAGGGTACAAAAATGCACCAATTTACAAAGATGGAATCATCTGGAAGTATATTTATTTTCGTTTACAAGTAAACAATGTGGGGTGGCATCATCATTGTACTGCTTTTATTATCTCTGTCCGCTTAAGGTGTCCGACCCCTGGCTGTGATGGCTCGGGGCACATCAGTGGCAACTATGCATCGCACAGAAGGTCAGTAGCTAACCCACATTTGTCATATTCAGTATTTAATATCTAAAGTGTTACATGTGCCGTCCGTTTCGTGTCGGTGAATGCGTAACTACTTGCCGTCTTTTTTTTTACATAACTGTCAGTCAGTATGTGTAGTAAAATTTTAAGAACTGAAGTTACAGACATGTAGGAATGTGGCAGAGTAAAAATTTCCCACCACTTTCATTACCAACCTGTAGCCTCGATTTGAATAATCCATAAAGTCGTGTTTCTGAAACGGCCCTTCTTTATTCCGAGGGCCCTATTTATGTATTACTTCGCAAACGCTGTTACGCGTGATTTCACAGTCGGCAACGTATACACAGCGTTGAAACAAAGTCCTCAGGCAGACATCAGCTGGCATAGCCATGAAGTCACGTGGCAGCCCCCTCCTCCTGAACCAGGGCCTGGCTGCCCGGTGCACCGCCCTTGTACCTCACAGCCAGAGGCAGCGAGCGCTGTTGTCTCCAGCTCCGCACGTTCGCACAGCGGGCAGCTGTCCCAACGTAGAGCATAGAGGAGCTATGCCTGTATCATAGGGGACCTATGCTATATGCCTATGCTATAGCCATAGGAGACCTATGCTCTGCTATAGACAAATATTATTTTTTACATCCTCTGCTGAGACTGCACATGATCCATAGATGGACATTTTTTTAAATGTTTTTCTTGTCTCAGCATGGGTGTATGGCTGACCGAAACTTGAAGTTTTAATGATGTTGGTAGCCATGAACTCAGCTGACCTCAAGCTATTCAAGTAATCATAACATAGGCGAAGCAGATGTATCCCTTTAGAAGAGGTTATATGAGAGCTGTTGAGCCAGTGCCCACCTATGGATTGTTTACCTGGGTTCATGTCCACTCGTGACCTCTGCATCCTAAATATGTTTACACAAGCAATCCCTTTTAAAACAAAGAGTATTGTGGTGTTTGTAATGCAGTCGGGCGGCACCGCGGTTAGAGCACTTTACTCGCGTTCTTAAGGTTGTGCATTCACATCCTGGTCAGGGGTTGAATCAGGGACTCCGTGGTCTGGAGATGTTATCTCCCTCACCTGGAGTGCAGGAGGTCGTGGGTTCAATACTTTGACCCTAACGATGCCTGTTGTGTAGTTGGAGTCCTCATGTTCTCTCTCTCTCCCTGTGGTGGTCACGTGGATTTTTTCTCCGGATACTCCAGTTTTGTCCCCCTCCACATTTAGAATCAACATCCGGTCATATTACTTGGCTGCTTCTATAAATTCCCACGTGTGATGATGATGATATCAGCCACTTCGATGAGCTATCACGTATGGCCAGGCGGGTTTTACCCAGGAAAATAATATAGTTTGGTTTTAGTTTTTCATCCCTCCGGGGTTATTGAAATTATTAGTAGTTTGTAGGAAGTCAAGAGTGTTCGTCCTGTGAAGGGACAGGCTCCCTGACTATCAAATGTGTATTTATCCCACTGGCTTAGGGTCTCCAATGAATAGAAGCCCCACTCACTGACCAGGGTGACATCGACTTTGAACAGATACAACTGCACCTTGATAAAAAAAATAAACCTCAATTAAGTAAAAAAAGCTCACGTAATTGAAATCTGTGTTTATATCAACTCCCATGATCACATTACAAATTATTAAGCCACGAAGATGGAATTTTATCCCAAAAAAATTACTTGGTATTATTTCGGAAATTAGACTTTTATTAGATGTATCTGAAAACTGCATTTCTTTTTAAATCAAACTTGACATGAAACACGTTAGGAGTGAGGTGTAAAAAGGAGAGACAGGAGAGACAGGACAGAGTCCCTGGGAATTGGAACAGGACAGGGAGACAGAATAGTGTCACAGAAAATAGAAATCTAGTGTCAGAGGTAAGAGCCACGGGGAGATTCATACAGAGCCTCGTTGCCATGAAACTATAATGCCACTCTGTTCTTGTTGGTATTTTTATTTGTTATGTTTCCATTGACATTTTCTCTGAGCCTTTTGTCAGTGATGGGAGGCAGACTCGCCTGAAAACTTTGGCACTTGTCCTCTGTACGCACCGACTGCCGGCAATCGTTCCATTGAATTGGGCAGCTGTATCTCAAGACACTACGTGCCATTGGAGGCAAAGGCTCTCATATAAACATTGTAATACATCATTGAACACTTGTACACTGCCTAGGAACTGTGTTCAATGAAGCATAGTTGAATTAATAATTTCACTGCACCACTGCACGTTTAAAAGTACAGTTCGTCTGCTCTCGAAACACGTACCTTTGATTGTCCTTCCCCCGTACCTCCGATTAGCACGGTTGGCTACATACGGTGCGAAAGAAGTTCAACATACATAGAGTTGATGTGCAGGAGTGAGATGGATGGTAGCAGCACTAGGCCTTGAGGGATGGTGATGGCGTAGGGAGGCCTTCATCCAGCAGTGGATAAACAATGGTTGTTGCTGCTGCTGCTGAAATAAAATATACTGTATATACATTTTTAAATAATTATATAAATTTACTTAAATTGCTCAATTAAACCATTTATCCTCACAGGGTGAAAATATTCCACAACACTTATGGACAAAACATTCATCAAAAAGCTACATTACTCTCAAATACAACCACAAGGGAAGGGTAAGTGATAAAAAACATATTTATGAGCTGAAAAAAGGGAATTGTGGACATAAACAACAAATATATCGAGACAACGATTACTTATATACGGTGGGAATATGCAGGGGGGGGGGGGTGGGGACGTGAGAAAGTAAACAGCCTTCAAGCTCAGAAGGAAGATGACGTTCTTTTTTTTGCCTGAAAGTGGAGGGGGGGGTCAAAGAGGAGGAGGGGGTTAAAGGGGGGTGGGGTCAAAGGGGGGTGGGGTCAAAGGGGGAGGGGTGAAAGGTAGGGGGGTTCAACGGGGGGGAGGGGGGTTAAAGTTGGGGAGGGGTCAAAGGGGTGGGGGGCAAGGGGCAAGTGAGGTGGCATCCACAGTGATGAGAGCCAAGAGGAGGGCGTTCTAAGCAGCACACACAGGGCAGGTGAAGGAGAGACTTCCCGTTGAGCAGCACACATGACGCTTTGCTCATCAGTGATCCCTAGGGTTTTATTGTACGTCCACTGCAGGGCACAGAGTGCACGTTGTTGCTATAATGAAATTGCTAGGATCATTTGCTGGGATGAGTCGGCTAACTCTGTTGTCCTGGCTCTTTGTCTGTTCCTTCTGTTATTGAAGTTGTTGCCGTATGTCCAGAAGAACACTAAGCATCACCACCATCGATCCAGAGTTCACCTTGCTGTCCAGCATCTCTCAACTCATGGAGACAGACATCCTGGATACACGTTTACAGCATCGATATTCTGCATTTTTGCCTTCACTATCTCTCGTCTTTAATCCACTAATGCTTTCATCTTTGAACATCCCAATTTCCTAACTTACAAACTATACATAATCCGCAATGCCACTTGAACGCTTATCACTGCACCAATACACCGGATCACATTCCCTTCTCATGTCACTGTAGCCACCGCCTCTGGCTCTCCGCACCAACACAAAGCCTTCTCTTATTACCTTGATTTCGCCCCAGATGTATCACAGGTGTCAGGAGAAATTTATAAGTGGAAGATAACTTGTTTATAAAGTCAATGTTGTTACAATTACTGATGAATGTTATTGCATTCTTGGTTCTTTCGGTAAAGTCACGTATTATTTTATTATTTCCCTTCTACGTGACTTTACCGAAAGAACCAAGAATATGAATCCCTGCAGTCACGAAAGCTTTAAATCGAAATTTTATGTTATTGTAGATAATGCACGCGGGTTTTGGGGAATAAGAAGTGTTGATTTAGGACATGGTTGTGATGAACAACATTGTTCACTTTGGAGGAGGAGCTAGGAGATCAATGTTGTTGATTAGGAGACGGGAGTATGAGCCAGGATTCACTTCTGTGATACTGCACGGGTGGGAGAGTAGTATCTTCACAAAGCAACTGGAAAAGGACGCTGGGCCTTTGAATGTCGATACACATGGAGGACACTAGGAATATCATGGCCGGATGACACAGGTGACTTGAAAGTTCGGCACATAAATCGGCAATAATGTACTGTGAACGTAATCGTGAGCAGGTTACAGTGGATGGGCAATGTCTGCAGAATGGATGAGAGCAGATGTTTGAGACAGGAAATTGGAGATGTCACATTGAGGTTGGTGACTAAGATGAAGACCAGCTGGTGGGTTATAATAAGAGCTGTTGGATGTCGAGTGAGCAACAGGGGAGGGAATCAATGGAATGGCCCATGATGCCCACTTGACCGTGGCCTTGGCCTCTATGGACTGTGTACTGATGGAGCACTGTTGAGCTCCCACGTTGTAGCTCACCGAGCCACCTCGGCTGTTCACAGAGCAGGCCTGGCAGCACGCTTAGTGATTCCACACGGTGTAGATGCATTCAACACCTTTCCAGCTCACTCTGTATTTTGCAGAACAATTCTGTTCAGTTTGGAGCCGTGCGATGGGGACAAACTGAGACCGCTTGGTTGATGCCGTGACCGTGGGGGGTGGGGGGGGGTTACGCCATCTTGTCGTGATGCTCTCGGGCAGAATCCATTGGTCTCACCCCTGACTTTTGGTAATAGCTTTTGTTCGAAAACAAATTTGGGTTCTGCGTAATTAATTCGCCTGGTGGAATAACACCAAAAATGGACTTGTGAACTGTGCACAGTTTGTTTGACAAACAGTTTTCGGTTCTTGCATCCTATATGGTTATAGAAATATTCCACTCAGCACTGCATTGCCACCTTTCCTCATGCGCACGTTGATGGCCAGTGGGACATGAATCGCATAAACTGGATACCCACCTAAAAATCAACTCCTAGATAATTTTTTTCCAGTTTATTTATTTTGGTATAGCCCTGTGAGCCATTTGGCACTTGAATCGGGTGCAACTTCAACAAACAAAAAACATAAACACGAACAAGAAAAACATCTTAAAGTGACTATGTGACTGTGCAAACAGAAAATTCATGAAAAAAAAGCAGCAAAAGAAGGCATTTGGCCTAATCTTCCACGCTGGCCAGACGTGTTGGAAGAGGTGTGAGTACCCACACATTACCCCACCAAGCGAGACATGCCAATCAATGACTAACTGTTGAAGACCCAACCCATGTAAACTGCTGCTGGCAGGACCGAGATTGGGTGAGTTTCAGGAACTGGACCATTGTTTCAAACGCCTGCACGGGGCGATTGAACCAGACCGGCGACTTCTGGAGTGCAATCCTCAATGTGCCCACCGTTACACCGGTGGGCAGTCGTGGAGGAAAACATCTCCAATTATAATTTTTCAAAAAGAAAAAATCGAAAACAGTCCAAAAAAAAAATCAGCGGACGGATCTTCCGTGGGGAGGTTATTTAGTAACGTGTACGCGCATTCCACGATGCTTCCTTGCAGGTGCCCTGTGCCGGGCTGCGATGGGCAGGGCCATGTGACAGGCAAGTACGTGTCGCACCGCAGTGCCTCCGGATGTCCCATCGCCACCAAGCGCCAGCACGAACGCTTTCTCAGCGGGCCGCAAGTGGTCCCATGGAAGGCCAGCAAGGGAGATGGCGTCTCCTGCCCCACGCCGGGATGCGACGGATCAGGCCATGCCTATGGCAGCTTTCTCACCCACCGCAGGTAAGTTTGGCTTCCCTGTAAGTCACGAGGCTTTGGGAGGAACGTCACCGTGCTTTCTCGGGTGTAATGAGCATGGTACTTTTTTGGCTTGCGCTGATTGTGACAAGTAACTATCCGTGATTGTAGACGTCGCCGAAGTGGCTGGGTTAAGACAATCTTGGCGAGATTTGAAACGACAGAGATTAGTTCACGAAAATAAAAGCAGAATAAAAAAAGGAGCGAGCGCGGGGTTGCCACGTGGACACCGGCCGCGCAGCCCGCCACACGTTCTGCTGGTCGCGACCTGACACTTGTCTTTGAAACATTTTACTTGTAAGTTAAGTACGCTGTAACTAACTTATACACATAATTAGTTACCGACCGCAGAATACCGTATGCTTCCTTGCACAACTTCATTAGTGCAAGATAGTATCGCGGGAAGAGTATTTTTTTAAAAAAATTACCCTTCATTTTGTTTTTATCTTTTTGTACCCTTTTCCGGCATACTCCAAATTCCGGGTCACCCGAGTCTGGCTTTGAGAGCTTTTACCGTACTTGCCACTGTTTCCGAGCAATGCTTTATGAGACAAGCGTGTACCGGTTGTTTGAGTAGACGATATGTTAATACTTATCTTGATATGCATTTGTTGGGTGCAAATTCTGTTGGTCAGGTGTATGAGATAACTTAAGTACTTCAATTAGAGTTGACAGGGTCGAGTGACACGTTTAAAGTGCATTGAAAAACATAATTCTGAATCCTACTTTACCATCCATCTAACTCACCGAAGGTCAAATCGTAATATAGTAAATCAAAAGTGTGATGGAAATTCCCCGTAAGAGACAACAACCATTTTTGGTGGACAGTAAATTTAAACATCGTCTCTTCCAGCCCTACAACTCTGTCTGTGTGTACAGGCATATACCAATAATATGTCTCATTGCTAATTGAGAAATTATTTTTCCTGTCCATCAACTGAATGGGAGGACATGGCCACAAACACAAACGTTTGGAAATGAGGCATCACCCTGGGATTCTCTGCAGTCTGTGTTTCCCCGTAGCGTGGCATCTATAGGGCAGCCTCATGCTGTATCACATCAGCACCCTGACTTGATTACAATCATCATCATCAGAGTTAACCTCCACACACTTCACTTCCCTCGTATGAGACAAGGTGAGCAGAGCTGTGCTTCACGTGACACCGTTGCCAGCCACTGGCACCATGACCTGTGCATTGGGACAACTTTCTCCAATTTAGTTCGTTTTATTTGGGGGTAGCCCCACAATGAATATCTCAATTTAAGGACCTTTGGGGAATCCTTCAACTCACAACGTTAGAGCAGCGTTTGCCTCGTATCTCCTACAGCGATGCAGGGGATACGTAAGGCATCATGAATCTTGGTGATGTTACCCACTTTTATTTTTTATAATGGGGATCTCTGCATGTTTAGGGTTGATGGTGAAGTTCGCAACAGCTACAGCAGACATGGCATGAATGTCATCGTGGTCATGATACGGTGGCTAGGAGATGTTAACTCCTTTGCCTGGTATACAGGAGGTCGTGAGTTCAATCCTGACTCTGACACCTGCTGTATATTTGGAGTTTGCGGTCTCTGTCTCTCCCTGTGGTCGCGTGGAATTTTCTCCGGGTCCTGAGCTATGAAATTGTGGCCAGGTCGCTTCTGAAAAAGACCTATACAGCTCAGTGGGCCTTACCTGGTAAAATAAAAAAAATATATTCGTTTTAATAATATTTCATTTAAAGACACACCATACAAATATGTTTTAAGGTTGGGAAGCACTGATAATGAGAAGAAATGTAGATCTCCTGTCTATTAAAGTCTTGTTACTTTATTGGTATAAGTGTACAGGACTTGCATCTCCTTTTAATATAAATCAACAGCACAGTACCCGGAAGACAACGCTTATTTCAAGCGAAGGGTCATTTGATTTTAGCAGTGTTCCTTCTTGCACAATCTCAGGATTGGATGAGTGCAAAGTAAATCAGACATTGCCATGCTGTGTTGTACAGACTATACAGAACTCATACCTGTCAACCCATACGGTTTAGCCGTATTCTTGTACAGGGAAATTGAGTGAACAAAAATGTTTGCCTATTTGATTTTGTTTCTCCCTTGTGCAGGATGAACGTTGACATTTATAAGGGGCACGGGGTGACCAATAAGGTCTGAATTGGTCTGTAATAAGGGGAGGCACTGATAAGGGGTTGACAGGTATGAGAACTCCATTTTGAAATACATGCATTCAAAGAATAACAAAGTACATTTTGATACGTTCGGTGGACATGGGAAAGTGTGTGGCATTACTCGTGGTGTTTGTCATGGGTGGTGCTCTATGCACGACAGTGTTTTCTTCTCCCTGGTTTCTCATTTCTACAAAGTCAGACTGTACCTCCTCCTCATTGTGTCACCCCGCTGCTGCAGTGTGGCACTGTATTCTAATTTGCACAAATGGTAGTGAGAAGACTTATAATGCCAAACTTGGCAATTGCAGACAACGTTTAGCAGATGTTTTTTTTTGTTCTTCTACATTGAGCGCAATATACTGCAGTTGTTATGTTTTATTAAGTAACAGGAGTGGGGTTTCCCCCCCCCCAAAAAAAAACATATCTTCAAATTCGCAGCATATATTAAACTAGTAACTGGCATTTTTCTTTGGCTTTTTCCTATTGGTTTTCACATCAAACTCCACACGAGGCATATTACTTGGTTCACCAATGGCTATTGTATAGTTTTAATTGCAGAGCCAGAGACAACCAACGTAGAACTCTAGGCTTGACCCTTGACGCTGCCACATATGGGATACCAATCAACCTCCAGGCCATTTTTTGAAGCCCAAATTCGAAAATTATGGTTTCCAGATTGTTCTGGATATCAGCATAGAGTCGACTCTATTTAATGCAAACACAAAGAGGGCATAACAACTGTTAGCTACTGTAAGAGGTTTGGATTCCTGTGTAATAATGCAGTGCTCAGGTCTGCAATGTATTTTAATACAGCACAACAAAATATCAATGCTGACATATCAGAGATAGATGTGCTGTATTCAGCAGAGAGATACGAGATGGATGGGAGATGTATTCAGAAGAGCAATATGAGGGTGGTGTAATCTAAAGATGAGTGTGAGATATACGAGAGATTTAAAACAATATGTGGAAAGAGGAGATATTTGAGAATATACAGCGAACATTTGATTTAGAGCAAGTGCTTACAGCTGGTGAAAAGTTTGAGTGATGCCATGAGCCATATAAATGTATCCCCAGGGAGTAGTTGGGACAGCCCTGGTTCATCCACTCACCGCTGTGATTTGTATAATAAAAAATATATTATTACGACACGCAAAAAGGAGCACCCCTTTTTCTATTAAATTCATCCAATTTAAGGTGGCCACATTTTCATCTCGGAATAATGTTAAAACATCTCAATTGCGCATGACTAAAAGCACTGGAAGGTGCTTAGATTTATGCTTCTCAGAATCACATTCACTTTAACCCCGTTGCATGCCGGTCTCTCCTGTTGCACTGCAAAGCTGGGGGTTACCTAGGGTGGTCTGTGGGTAACGTCTGGTCTACAGAGGCTCTTGGAGTTGCCTGCTGAACACTGACCTGTATGGATAATTTGCTTACTGAGACATAAATAAATACAGATGAGTGAAATGAAAGAGATGAGAGAATTGTAGATTGATGGTACACATTAGCGGTTGCATGCACATGATAAGTTTTTTTAAAAATATATATATAAAGAAACACTGACAAAGAAAATGAACAAGCGTGCAAAAGTGTGAGAAGAAGCATGGAGAGGCGCATGCTTGGGATTTCACTGAGGCAGAAATAAGAGATGAAACACAAATCAGAGACATACATGTTGACTTTTTGAGGAAGGTAAGTGAGCTTGACATGTTGATAGAAGAGATGATGGCTGGTCGACTTAATTACTGTCTTGTAAAAATATGAATGCACTGAATTTAGTGCTATTGGGCGTTTTTTTTGTTGCTCCCGAATAGAAGAGCTTCATTTTAGCCAGAGCTGTGTGCGGGGTGGAGGATTGCGTTCAAATGCTCATGGCAGTCTTCACGGCACTCGTGCCTTGCAGGCTTTGCAGCTTAATTGGCACAAATGTCAGTTGTTCTATCTCTCTAAAGATTTCCGTTGAACATTTTAGGTTGTCAAATACCTATAAAAAAAATAACGTAAAAAAGTAAACACGTGAGGCAAAGTACAAACGTGTACATTTCCAGCAAGAGATTAAAGCATTTAAAATGAATTTAGCGCACAAGTTACCTGCATTGTAAAACTCATAAACTTTTTTGTAAATCAATTTGTCAAGCCTTTTTGAGTTCACCTTCAGAGAGAGGAAAGAAACATGATAACTTTGGTTGACTTTAGTGCTTCGATGGCTTTATACCAAAGCTAGCACCTGAAAATATGAACACATGTTGTGTGTCTGGGTTGGGCTTGGCAGCCTGTCAGGTTGTCCCAGAGCGACTTTCGCCATGAAGAAGGCCAAGCTCTCAGGGGAAGAGATGATGACGATCAAACTGCGAGCCTCAAATGGTGAGTTGACTGCCACGAAGCCCAGTGGCAGGAGGGTGCATGCTGGGTTGGAGAAAATCTCTCTTTGACCGTCCACCACTTCAAAAAGAAAGACCTTAAAAAGTTACGTGCTCAGCCTGGCGTATACACACGAAGACGTATATGGCGTCGCCAAATTTATGGGTTTTTTTTTTTTTAGGTTAACATGAATGTTATTATTCTGTTTGCATGGCTTTAAAGTTGTATTGATAGTTTATGTGCAGCGCCTTGGTTTAATGAGGGTGCCGTTAAATACATATTTAATTGATTGATAAGCAGATGTGTCAGCCTGACGTCACAATGCGTCTACAGCATACGCAGGAGGGTGCATGCTGGGTAGGCCCGAACGTGAAATTTGGTTATAAGAAATGCTTTAAACCCTAAAGATATATTTTGATTTAAAGCTTTCGTGACTGCAGTAATTCATATTCTTAGCCCTTTCGGTAAAGTCACGTTGAAGGGAAATAATAAAATAATAAAAATATATAAAACAATAAAATACACCGTTTAAAAATAAATAAATACAAACCGCCACTTCTTTCAAATGTTTCTTGCCGTTGGTTTTTCACACCTGATGATGACCGTTTGTGTTATGGTCGAAACGTCGTGAGAATTTTATTGTTTTATATATATTTTATTATTTTATTGTTTCCCTTCAACGTGACTTTACCGAAAGAGCTAAGAATACCTAAAGATATACATCATAAACTTTTGTTCACTGTATTTGCATTGATTTCATATTATCAAAATGCATGCTCAGCCAGGTGTCGAGCATCAATTATTCAACTGCCAAGCGTGCATGCCTCATCGACGGCTTGGTAGCGGCAATGGGAGACAGATGTACATTTTTACATCTTTGATGATTAAATCCAAAAGAACAATTATATTTCAAGTAGTTTATTTTTATTGCATAAGTATTAAACGCATGTTTTTAGTTGCTCGTAAAGTAATATATTATTTAATGCATTACTCAACACAGTACTGTAATTAGAAATTAATTACAACTGAATGTTCCTGGTCTGTCACATTTGACCGTTTTAGAATCAAATTCAAATCTGGAGCCCGATTCCTATGCTGGTAAATTTTCCATCCCCTGATTTGATTTTAAACGTTTGTATGATTCTGTATTAATGTCTCGAATATCCACAATAGAATACGTAACCATGGGGATCCAGTACCATCTTGTATCACGACACAGCAATATAAATACATAAACCTCGAGAACCGTGGATTAATTTAGTTAACCTAACTTTTGTGTGACCTGAAAAATAATGCTTAGTACACCTTTTCTTGTTTGTGTGTTAAAATTTATGATGGTTACATGTTGCGTCAACCTCGATTAGGTGATTCTACATGGAAACATTTTATTTGAATTATTACCCCCCTGTATAAGTAGTTACTTGCTTACCGGTTGATATTTTAATTACGTAATAATATGATAACCTTTTTACTGATCCTGGACATAATCCATGGGGTGGGTTAACTTGTAGAAATCAATTTATGTCACCCAGTAACCAATTCTGTGACTGAAAATGGAGTCATTTAATAAGTTGTAAATGTTTAGTACTTAGTCACTCAAAAATATCAGTAAATTTAAAGTAGCCACTTATTATGTGTTGTGGTTCTCTCTTATTGGTTCGGATTTATATTGGTCATCTATAAAATGATTTTAAAACGATATATTCTTACTATACATAAGTGGGATTGTTTAATACATTATATATTTTAGTCATTATTCTTGTGCAGTAATCACGTTAATAATAATGGCGGTGCACAGTTGAGACTCTGTCTGAAGTCAATCGTGACCAATCCAATACAACCTCAATTTGTATTCTGGGTCAATTATATCACTTACAGAATGTATGCAGAGGTCATTTATTCGTTAACTACCTCTATAAAATATTTGTTATTCTCTTTAGCTATCAGACTTTATATAACCTATGTTTACTAAAGTAATCATGGAATCTGTGAGTTAATGCCAAGTAGCCAGATGTTTCTGTATAGATCAATATATGGGCCCTACCTTGAGATCTGATGGTTTTGTGTTCAAAGTGTGGCTGGCGATGCATTTCATTATTTTTAATTGTAAAAAAAAAACCCCACTATTAATAGAATTATAAAATGACTTCAACGTTATTCATTGCAATCATGCATGCGCTTATTTTTTTTATTTTTGGTACATTATGATAATGTTGTACCAGTGCTGCGCAATTGTGCTGCATTGAGCCCATTTAACCGCGCTTCTGGATACATATTCATAGCAGTATAGATACAGTTGTATTCTTAGCGACTTGAGCATCAAGCATAAAAATATCTGTCATCAAAGTCTGTATAGACCTTGTGATGTGGTAAGTAATCATGATTTACCTAACGCATTGGACGGATGCACTTTTCTACAGTTGATTCAAATTGTAATGATTTTAGAGTGAGGCTTTTGATGAAAAAAATGTACTCCTTAAGAACATTTAAATGTGAGCTTTGAGGACGATACAGTTATATGAGGAAGCGTATGATTGCCTGCGTTTCATATGTCGCGCATAGTCTAAAACGATCGTGTAATTTTCTTTTTAAGTTTTATTAAAAAATTGATCCAACTTATAAATAAGTGGAGATATTTTCATCAAACATCAAGTACTCAAAAATTACGTTTTTTTTTAATTTTAAATCCTCAAGTGAATGTGAAATTAAATAATCTTACAATTTTATATAATGTCGGGGTAGACCAAAAATGTTTTATACATTGTCCAGGAAACAAATTAGCATTCAAAATATCAAGAGATTTTAAATCAACCTATAGCATATTTGTAGCACATTTGTCCTACAAATTGTATAATACAGTAAAACCTTGGATTGCGAGTAACTTGGTCTGCGAGTGTTTTGCAAGACGAGCAAAATTTTTAAATAAATATTAATTTGATAAACGAGCGAGGGTCTTGCAATACGAGTAGCACGTATACGCTTTGTACAGCCGAGCATCACGTGATCATAACTGATATACTAAGTGCTTTGATATACGAGTGCTTTGGATTACAAACACGTTTCCGGAACGAATTATGCTCGCAATCCAAGGTTTTACTGTATATTTGAAAGCATTTTCAGTTGGTTATCATATTCCCTTACATGCAAGTTTATTTAGTGTTTAACCAGGTGAAATCTCAAGAGGCCAGGATGAGTATCATTTGCAAGCATGACCTGGGGAATTAGTCTTCCAGTTGTCTCTATCTTTGACCTGCTCTTTCGCTGGTGCAGCCCATTATCCTTGCCCGTTCTGGATGTTGGGGAAAGCTCACTGGGTGCGGCGCTGAGCTCACGGTTGTAAGATAATTAGTTAATATTCAAGGCAAGGTTAGCTCAAGATTCCATCCCTTTAGTGTTGACACCTGTGTGCAACATTGCTCCTCATCATGGGATCGGAAGACATGATGTCAATCTTTCACACAAGACAGGCAGGGAGCCTATGGCAGCCGACGGAGAGAAAACGCTCGAGAGGATGACACTCCCGCGGAGATGGAGCGATCAAGTCAGCTCCTCATGCACAGTAACGAGATGGATTGTGGCATTGCAGGCCCACGAAGGTTGGTGAAGATATGGAGAAGCCTTCATCAAGCAGTGGATAGAGCATGGCTGTTGGTGATGATGTAGGAAGCCTAATGATTTATTACAAGATAACTGATGTTATGCATGGTTTAGTGGTGGGATGAGGTTGCAGATGAGAGGCGTTACCTGTAATTGTTACACCAAGGACTCTTAACCAAAGGTCCACAGACTCCTAACAAGTCACAAGGAGTGTTGGCGTCCACAGAGATGAGCAATAGTGGAACAGAAGGAGAAGACCGGTTACTGTTGTATCAGCAACAGGTCACAAGAGGCACCACAAACAGGAACCTTATGAACTATTAAGGAGTGGCTGCGCTGAACACAAATGCGCCATTTATCTACAGTGCAAATGTGCGCACAGTAAAAAAGCAAGCCATTGCAATTTCATAATCACGGATCTTTGTTAGCCCTCTCATCTTACTTTAATGCTTCCTCTTAACTTAATTCTTGCTGTGACTATTTTCTCACGTGGTTGCCATGCACGAGTCTCTACACAGTACTCACATTGATAGTCAAATGGAGGTTCAAGCAATTAAGACTTCACATTGGGAATTTCTTTAAGGCCAAAATCATATTTATATATTTTTAGTGCATTTTCATTGGTGACTGAACTGATAGAATTAAATATTCTTTTCGTTGGTAAATGTCACAAGTGAGATCCATTAACTAAATAGTGAAGACTCATTATCCAGATATTGGCATTTGCCTCCAGCGTCACCCAGTGGCCACTCCAATTAAGGCCAATATTGAACATTGTCATTTAAAAGGGCCTGAATATAACGTTGAATAAGTAACTGTGAGAATGAGAATAAAAATATCCACAGTTTCCATTGCATATCTCATCTTTGTTTCACACACACACTCTGACTTTCCAACTCGGGGAGAGGCATGCTATTGACAGAAGAGTAGACTAACTTCAGCGTACCCAAAATTCAACATGAAGCTCTGGGTGATTATCGCTGTGCCTTTTGCGGCCACATCCTTGAAAGCTCTGGCTGCTGTCTTTATCTGCTGTTGCTTGCGCTTGTCAGAACAAGCTGGCTGGCAAGTTCAGGAAATTGTTTCCATCGAGAAAATCTGCACTGGTAAATTCTGACTGGAATCTTGCAATTTTTTATTATTATTATTTTTCTGTTCCATGTTGGAATTTTAATCCGAATATCCATGACAAACAAATAATATTTTCCCAAGTGAAATGAGTCTGCGTGCGGAAACATCACTAAAGCAGGGACTGAATGCCCCTCCTGGCACCCTAGTTATGACATAGAGTACGCATCGAGATATACTCATCCGTAGGGGGAGTTGGAATATCCTGCACCATGACATCTACGCCATGCATATCAACTGCTTTTCGTATATAGAGTTGATGTTCTTTGAGGAGTCAGACATCTGTACATAGTGCACAATTAGATCAACGCTATGTGAGGCACGTGTATATCTATGTATGTTGACCTTCTTTCACACCGTACGTAGCCAACCATGCAAATCGGAGGTGCGGGGGAAGGACAACAAACTAAGCACCAAAAGCAATTTTAAAGAAATGAGTTTCCAGCACTGTGGGAGTGATTTTATATTTAATAAACTAAAAGTGATTACATTATGATGCGTGGTTGTAGTTTGTTATATTTCGTGTACAGTATTTGCAAACATCAAGTGCACTTGCCACATTTAAAGCAACTTATCCGTGATTTGACGTCAAATATAAAACATTTTTACATGAAACTCATCTTCATGCAATACCTCCTTATGTTTCCTGCTCTGGTTTCTATGATTATGTGTACGTGTTGCCTGTTTAACGTAGACAAGTTATACGGAATGCGTAATAACACAACACAAATTGGAAATGTCACGGTGTTAAACTGGACAAAGCCGCGACCAGTCTGACTTTATTTGAATGAGAAACCATGAAAAGAGATTCGTGGCGTTTGTTGTCCCCGACTCAATCACTGCATTTCAAAAACGCTTCTGCTTTTTACTTGTTGCAGCTTCCACGAAACGCCACGGTCATGTGCAGCCTCTGTGTCTTGTCAATATTCGACAGTTGCGGTGAATAAGAGTTGCCGTGACCGATGTTCAGATACTCTCAACTTTGTATTGTGCAATGGGAGAGAACAAAACTACGTTGAAGTGACGTCACGGTTGACTTTATTGTCTTCTAGGTGGCTTCCTGTCATTTTGTAATAAATCAAGAAGCTAATATATACCAATATAGAATATAAGTACACTTTTAAATGTGCCTCGGCTCTAGCATACTCAGCAACATGATTGTGCGCGACCGGGAGATGATATTAAGCATTCTAGATGGTATTCATCATCAGCCATGATATATCCACCACTGGACGAAGGCCTTCCCAAGCCATTGCCATCTCTCGTGACCTAGCGATGTAAGAATCCATCTCCCATGACCTCGCGATGTAACAATCCATCTCCCATGACCTCGCAATGTAACAATCCATCTCCCATGACCTCGCGATGTAAGAATCCATCTGTCGTGACCTCGCGATGTAACAATCCATCTGTCATGACCTCGCGATGTAACAATCCATCTCTCGTGACCTCACGATGTAACAATCCATCTGTCGTGACCTAGCGATGTAACAATCCATCTGTCATGACCTCGCGATGTAACAATCCATCTGTCGTGACCTCGCGATGTAACAATCCATCTGTCGTGACCTCGCGATGTAACAATCCATCTGTCGTAACCTCGCAATGTAACAATCCATCTCTCGTGACCTCGCGATGTAACAATCCATTTCTCGTGACCTCGCGATGTAACAATCCATTTCTCGTGACCTCGCGATGTAACAATCCATTTCTCGTGACCTCGCGATGTAACAATCCATCTGTCGTGACCTTGCGATGTAACAATCCATCTGTTATGACCTCGCGATGTAACAATCCATTTCTCGTGACCTCGCGATGTAACAATCCATCTGTCGTGACCTTGCGATGTAACAATCCATCTGTCGTGACCTCGCGATGTAACAATCCATCTGTCGTGACCTTGCAATGTAACAATCCATCTGTCGTGACCTCGCGATGTAACAATCCATCTGTCGTGACCTCGTGATGTAACAATCCATCTGTCGTGACCTCGCGATGTAACAATCCATCTCTCGTGACCTCGCGATGTAACAATCCATCTGTTGTGACCTCGCAATGTAACAATCCATCTGTCGTGACTTCGCGATGTAACAATCCATCTGTCGCGACCTCGCAATGTAAGAATCTGTCTGTCGTGACCTCGCGATGTAACAATCCATTTCTTGTGATCTCGCGATGTAACAATCCATTTTTTGCGACCTCGCGATGTAACAATCCATCTGTCGTGACCTCGTAATGTAACAATCCATCTGTCGTGACCTCGCAATGTAACAATCCATTTCTCGTGACCTCGCAATGTAACAATCCATTTCTCGTGACCAAGCAATGTAACAATCCATTTGTCGTGACCTCGCAATGTAACAATCCATCTCTCGTGACCTCGCAATGCTACAATCCATCTTTTGCGACCTCGCGATGTAACAATCCATCTCGCTTCTGATTGCATTGCCTCATCTCCGTGGTGAATGCCCTCTCAGGAGCATGTTCCCCTCAGGCTGCATCCCATCGCCATCTTCTCTTTATCAGCCAGCCATCATCCCCACGAGTAACACGTCCTGCCCATGCCCACTCTTATTAATAATAGTGGATGTCTCTAATTTTAATTTGTTGTCTAAGCCATTGAGTGTCTCTGTCATTCAGTGTAATTCAAAGTGTGCACCTTTCCATGCGTTTTTTGTTGTTGTTTAATTGTCAGATTGTGCTCGATTTCATGTTTCACTGGTCATGCTTCCGAGCCATTTCATGGCTGTAAATATGCACCGGTCGTTACATTGCTTTACATATTTTTCTGAGTTTTCCTACTGTGTCCTTCCAAGAATCGTTTTATTTAGTTTAGTAATCTTTTGTTTTGGTCATATTTATCTTGACTCCAACTTTTCAGCTTTATTTAAATCAAGTCATTCCTATAGATCATTTAATTGGTTGTTATGATGACTGTCAGTACATCTGAAATGGTGTAAGATGGTGTTAATGCGATAACCTGAGTGCGTATTATTTTACAATGCAATACATGGCATAATCTACCCACCGTTGGAATCCGTGACATTTCAAGTTGTGTGGCTTTTGTTGTTGTTGTCTCTCGCAGGCATAGAGAACGACGAGGAGGTCAAGCACCTTTACGAGGAAATCAAAGATCTGGGAGAATCCAACTCGCATGTGGAAGTGGAGATGATCAAACTACGGACGCAGGTGAGGGGCAAGGCCACGGACCCTGATGGCGTGTGCAATGATTCACACTCATCGCACACAGAGTGCTCGCCCCGAATGAACCACAATGCATTGCTAATCTCGTCAAGGGGCATTAACCGTCATCACGCGAACTCTGGTCATCCTCGCAGTGGCGTTTGGCTAACCATCGAACAAAGGTGGTCACCGCATCGTGCGGGGCTGTCAGATACACTTCTGCGGCCGTCTGGAACGCGCTTCAGATATAAGGAAGTCATTGGAGCTATGCAATTTTAAATCATCTAGATTTTAAAACTAATTCCTTTAGAACTGCTTTTTGTGTTTGGTTTGTTGCCCTTCCCCCGCACCTCTGATTAGCACGGTTGGCTACGTACAGTGTGAAAGAAGTTCAACATACATAGTACTGGGTTAAGAGGAGGCTTCTGGGTGGTTGTTTCATTTGTGAAATGAACGAAGGGGCGACCATCGGCCCGAGTTCTCGCTCAGCCGCATTTCTGATCTTCATGTCCCAGCGTGAACCAATCAGAAGAAGCGTAGAGGTTAAAGGCCGTACAAGCATCAACCATCACCCGTAGAAATCTCAAAATAATAAATATGAGTTTCATATTGCCCCCTCAGGCAAACAATGCATCCTTTAATATCATTTTCTTATTGGAGAATATTCAGTTTCAGGATGTAGGACCATAAAGTTAAACCCTGGCTCACGTTTTCGAGTTGTGAAAAGGTACGACGAGGTATAACATCACAAATGAGGGAATATTGTGCTGAGAGGTGCTTTGATACGCCACACGGCACGTAAGCGCTGAACACGTGCAAATCGTCATCATTTGCACACCTTCTCAGTGCTTTTGTTTGACAAATTAATTTTCAGATCACCAGTCTCGAGGACAATCTGAAATCATCGCAAGAGAAAAACAGTCGGATGGAGGGGCAGAGCGAGACCCTTCTGAGCGAGCTGTCCAGCCTGAGTCAGACTCTGATCAGCAGTCTGTCTGGGGTGCGTCTTCCCAGCATGGTGAGGATAGGAACCGGAACATTGGCCGGAAACATTGCCCAGTTAAATTTACAGCGTAACGATTAATTATGGGTGGGAGGGGGGAGGGGGAGTGTGTGTGTGCAGTAGTTACCCGGAGTCCTGAGTAAGATTCCTGGCATGGCTAACATTAGTGGTGAGTGATATCTGACTGACCAGCGTGGTGAAGTATGGTCAAGAAAGCAATCCCAGAGCTCGACATGGCATGGAGAGGCCATCATCTAGCATTGCAGTGATGAAATGCTGTATATTCTCAAGTAATATATTTGTTTCAATGTTTTTACTGATATTCAGAAAACCTTTATGCTTATTAAAAGGTATTAACTATCCAATGAGTAACACGTATTCACTGTGATAATAATCACCAGATTACAATTCCATGTTGGCAGCAAAATGTAACTGAGGCTGTTTTTAGCCTTTGGTACTCAAATGTTATTATACCCCTCACCCATCCATTCTGGAAACTATAAGCCTTTATGTACGTGTCATTTAAGGATCTAAATCCAAGTTGGTAGCAACAGCATAGTTTAGTAATGTCTATTATAAAAGGAACCGTTCATAATTTAACAAATTATTGTTGATGTTATGTTAGCAGTGGTGCACCAGCGCAACAAAGAAACTCAACTCATTCGTCAGTAAGACCGTGGCCTTAATAGAGAATATATAATAGGTTTAGGACCATGGCCTTCCATCATAACACGTATTATGCTACGCTGAAGGGCCTTGTAATCAGACACTAAAGTACAAACTTTACCCCCGTGCACCAGTGATAGACGACAACGCTAACAAGCAACACGTGCGACTTTAAATGTCACGGGTCCTTGTGCGCAAGGCGCTTGCACAAGCATGCCACTGTATCAGACGGAGATGAGCTGCCAGTGAAGCGAAGCAGTGGAGACAGAGCAATGTACGTGTCTCATCTTCTTGCTGGAGAAAGATTAGCGGAGTGAACCCGCGCCCTTATAACAACGAAAGTAGTCCGAGTTAACCCACTTTGAATCGTTATGTTAATATCAATGAGGAGCTCACGCTGGGTCTGCGGTCAATGTTGAAGTGTCTGTGCTGCTGGTAACTTGCATTCCCGAGTTGTGAAAGAGCGTTGCTTTTACTCATTGTTTCGACGTTTGTGGAAATACTTTTGTGTTTTGTTGTACCCACAGGATCCGATCAATGAACAGAATTTTGACACCTACGTGACAAAGCTGACAGACGTATACAGCAACCAGGAGCACTACCATAACCCGGAAAACAAAAACCTCTTGGATAGCATCAAGCAGGCCGTGAAAGGTATCCAAGTTTAATGCCGATAGAATGAAGAAAGAAGGCCCATTTCTGCATTAATGTCTGAAAGTGTTCTCATTCTTTTCCTTCGAAAAAAAAAGTTCCTAAAATGTGTGACTTTTACAGCACTTTGATTCACTGTATGATGTAAGACCTGTTTATAAAATCCTAGGTATTGGATGGCCCTGCTGCTGGCTTTTAAAATGTCATCATTTAATGGCTTTTATATTGCTTGCACATTGGCAGCTAGTGTGTTCAATTATAAAAAAAACATTCACGTATTATAAACACACTGAAAAAAATGCAGAAATATATGAGTTCTCGTGGGTTTTAAATGACGTACTTAGAGGTGAGGTCGCGATATGTACTGATGCACAATAATGATGATGATGTATCACAAATATTTGTGAAGCAAGGTACCTATCTAACAGTGAATTTTATTAAAAGATAATCATTCCAGCCATTTTTGCTGCATTACATAATTTTTAAAGTTATCTAGTATTTTGTTAGCTCTGCAATGGTGAATTTTAAGGGTGACGTTGTACTTGTTATTTAAGTTTAATAGAATGCTATTTTTTAGAATGGGAGTATTTTACATTGCTATTTGTAATATTGCTTAGCAATTGACATTTCTGAAAGCTACATTTGTGGATAATGTAAAAATGTAAGGTGATGGCACTTAAATGTGAATTTTGTTCCTGTAAAATTGTGAAAATAACTGAATATATTGATTACAAATGAGTGTATCGCACTACCTTGACAAACATATAACAGCATGGCGCTTATATGCTTTAGTCATCTGTGTTACGATAATCCTGTTTCATACCAGGATCTTATTTTGTAGTCGGGGTTTCTCTCCTTGTACCTGCTGCTCACGTACGGCATCCTGTTTGGCTTCACGAGCAGAATGGCACGGTCTTTCCGGCCCGCTTCGATCGATATGTTATCTGCAAGACAGAATTGTAGAAATATGGACAATATAGTACGTGTTACTTTTACATCTTATGTTAATTTTTAACACGTTTGAATCGATGAAAAATTAGATATTTTTACACATTACATTGTATAAAACGTAACTCACTCTATTGTCTATGTTTCCAAACGGTTTGTGCACCATTAAACAAATCTCGTTATCTGTGCAATCAGATAAGACATGCCACTTGCTTAATTTGAAAATATTCACATGTTTTCTATGTATGGTAATGTTGCAAATCAAATTACAAAATGACTGAAAATCCCCAGAATTTTTTTTTTAAATATAATTGAACATTTTATACTTTTTATGTTTCAAATGACATTTTATTGAGTGGCAGCCTCCGCCGTCGATGTCACGGAAAGGTAATATTTTCTGTGAAGTGTTTTTCTCTCGAGCTCGCGTATAGGAAGTGATTGCAAGTTCACAGTGACGTTGGTTCGGTTGAGGGAACATTTGGCTGTGCCTGGGTCTGACAAGCGGGCACGGCGTCTGCATCGTCAGTGCATTCCGGACGTGTTGTAGCCGAATCGTTTGGGCCGTCGTGGACCAAAGGCGAGGCAGTGAGAGTAATTAGCACGTTTAATGCGAGTTAAGCACACGCGCCAATAACCGATCCCGACGATCGATCCGTTCGTTCAGAATTTTCGCTACCCCACTTCTCCGCGAAAGGACCCACGCGTACAGCCACGAAACTGGGCCCCGCTAATTCCGTATTATTCTGTATTATGCCATGAAGTCATCCACAACTGAGGGTTATATTCGGGAGCCTCTTACAACATTATTTATATTTCTGATGTATTGGAACCAGAGCAATGATATCTACATTGAAGTACAGTATGTTGTTTATAAAAACAATTGTAAGTAGTTTTTGGAAAAGAATGACATTGGCACTAAGGTAGGATGTGTTAAGCACTTTATTTTCCCACGATGCCTGAACGGCTCCTTCGGTATGACTCCCGTTTTTGCTCGATGATTTTACTAATCCCCTCCCATCCCCGGAACCTATCTTGCTGCTTGCTACCGCTTTTTATCTATAGCACACTTTGTCAAAGTGCTCTGTGTGGTGCTTGTCCCGTGCCTTGACCCGTTTCGTAGTTTGCTTTTTCAATGTGTGCGCTGCCCCCCCTCCTCTCCTACCCCACCTCCCCCCCCCCCAGATTTTGAACTGTCTCCCACCACACCGCCCCCACTTACTCTCCAGCCCCCCTCTCCTGTACCCCCCCCCGTCCCCTTACTCTCACCACTACCCACCCTGACACCTAAACCACACGATTAAACAGAGTATTCCATATACGTAGTTGATGACAAATGTAGTACAGTTGTAATATCCTTGCATGTACAGTATATGTGTTTTGCAAGGACAAGTTGTACAATGCACCCATAGCATCAGATTCACATCCAGGAGGAGTTTAAAAAAAATTACTTAAAAGTACTTAAAAAAAACTTCCTCAGGCATTTTGGTATTTGTATGAAGACATGTTGGTAATAACCAACAAAAATATGAATATAGGTGTAAAAACAATTGCTGCAAGCAACAAAATGAAATAGTTTACCAGAATACCTCTCCTCTTTGGATTTATATGTGAATTATAATGGCCGTTAATAGAAACAGGACACATTTTCAGAATCCATATTTTACTTTTTTGGTTATCTGTATATATAATGCAGGGTTATTGAACCCTTATTTTGATTCTGCTTAAGCAATACCTGTAGCATGCCTGATTTGTTTGAAGTAAAAGTGAATGTGCTTTGTTTATTCTGCATCAGCCTTGAAGCACAAGTTTATGCATAGGCCCAATTTTCCTTGCTTATAAGATGAAAAACAAAATGCATTTTGGTATGTTAATAGGCTTAAGACGAAGCTGTAAAACTGTACATTCTCAATTAATTTCCAAAAAATAGATTTATCATTTTTGGGTTTTCCATTTGTAATTACGTTTTAAAAAAGTACGGTACTGTGATATTTTGTGAAGACATAATTTATTGTTGGGTGAAAAAAAAGTTTATTTTTTTGGTAATAAGTGCTGTAACATATATGTTACATTCCTATTCCATCAGAATATGTGGATTATAACAGAAACTGGACCATATTTATTGAAAATTGAGTAGGGATATAAAATCCTTACACTTGATAAACAGTTTGATTCTAATGTTGACAAATGCACTTGTTCATGTCGCATTTAGTGTCGTTCATAATGTTTGCTGTAGCTGTTAAGTTAAGCAGCCAAATGTCAATATCAGTGGATTGTGATAAATTTAATAAAGTCACTCGAAGGCACTATCGTATGTGGTTGCGTACATGTTATACATTGTTCAACATGCATGGCTGATGGTGTATGTAAAATCTTACGCCAATCGTGTGGGTGCGTGCGGGAGCGGTGGCGCAGTGGTTAGCGCGCTGGTTAAGACTGCGGGGTGTAACGACGTCACGGATATGCGCCGTCTGCTTCACCAAGTGCACGTCACACATCCCTTGACATCATTCAAGACGAGTCGGTCCTTGTGTGTGCCCGCGTCATCGGCACGCTTGGACCATTTTCTTTCGCCATAAGGGAGAAGACGGTTCAATGTTGCCGAACCTAATGCTCAATTGGGATTACTGGTAGCGACGTTGCTTCCCACTCGCAGACTTTACCCGCGTGTGAACCGTAGCGTCTTCAGGGACATCCCTGCATTATAGGAATTGCGCGGATACCAAAATGTGCTAAATCTTGCTAAAGCCTTACATGGCTGAACTAATGATGGGAGGCTGATAAATGTCTGGGTGCACCAAAAACGGCTGGCTCCCGAACGGTTAACCGTGTTATTTATGCCATTGATCTGGTTATCGATACCGTTTCCCAGGAGTTAGAAATAAATTAAGCTCAGCGAGTTAATTACATCGCTTCAACAATCGCACGTTGTGTAATGTCTTTAGCCCCAGTAAAACAGCGATCTTAAGACAAACGCAGGCGCATTTGCTACCCACAAAAAGCCTCATCGGTCTTCCTTCAATGAATGCCTGCGCCAAATGAAGTTGGGACTCTCCGCGGACAGACGGATTCTCTGGATTCAGCGGCTCGTCGGATATCACAGAGTCCTGCGGGATGGGATGTGGAGAATGTTGGGGCTCCAACAGTCATCCGTAATTAGATGTAGAGGATTTGTCCGGCCCAGATTATATTGGCTGTGCAGACTCGATCGGAGCCTTAAGAGCAGTGGTTCTTAACCTTTACTGTAGGCTTACACTCACTTGGTTCTCAATCGTAAAAAAAAAAATGTGTAGTGTTAATAAATACTTAGGTTTGATGAAACAAGTAATTTGTACTTACGTGCCCTTGCTTCATTCGTGTTTCGATTATTTACCTTCTAACAAAAATCTGGCACGTCTCGCACCCCCAGAAAGGGCATCTCACACCCCACGTGGTGCCTGCACCCCCAGGTCAAGAACCACTGCTTTAGAGGATTTAAGCCCCCTATCGTGGGTACTTTGGTCTACTCTTCCACGCTGGCCCGACGCCCTGGGAGCTGTGGGAGCATTCACACTTTACCCCACCACACGCGGCCTGTCGGTCGAATAACTGTGGCTCAGGAACGTGCGGTCCGAGTAGCCAGGGGATGCACAGCCTCACCTGGCATACCCCAATGAAAAATGGCTGTTACCAAAAGTTAAAAATAATCAGATAAAAATTAAGATTTTTTTCCCCCAATGATCTGTGTTACGTCATTTCTGTATGATTCCAATAATTTTTAGAGTCAAAATCGCCAAATTTGCGTCTCTCCACTGCAAATTTGGCAAATGCAGCGGAGAGACGAGAGAGCGAGGAGGCAGCTCCAAGCTCAGCAGCCTCCCCGCTGATTGGCGCAAGCCCTCAGACACTGGATGGAGCCGCGGGCAACAAGCGAGTGCCTGTTACTATCTCCCTAATGACCGGAATCATACAGAAATAATTACATTTATAACACAGAGCAGTGGAAAAAATCTTTGATTTTATTTTATATATTTTTTTTTACTTTTCGTCACAGCTTTTTTCATTGGTGTGTGACAGGTGAGGCTGTGCCTCCCCCTGAACCGCACGTCCCTGCACTGTGGCTGTACCAATTAATACTGCCACGTGGACAGAGGCGGAGTGCGGAGGGTTAAGAATCTTGCCCCATTGTTTAAACGGCCGATTCGGGACATCAAAATCCAACCAGGATCTGTGCTCGCCATATCCTGCACGGCAGCGTGGAGGATATGGCTCCTCCGGAAACACAATTCGATAAAAAAATGATATTGGACAACCATGGCAAGGATGAGCAGGGCATCTAATCATTAAGGAGGAGAATACTGTGCGAATGCGAGTGCACTTTACGCATTAAGAAGACAAGCCGAGGACATTAAACAGCTGCAGGTCGGAGAACAATAACCAATGGGCAAACATAATGAAAATCATAGACAATGAGATAATGAGATGATCTCGGCGCACACAGAGATATCGTTTTAACCCAGCTCACACCTGCGGAAGGGTGCAGCGGTGGGCCGAGTGGTGATTACTGCACTATGGCTGAGTTCTATTCCTGGCCACGGCTAACATCAGTGGCGAGTGATAGCTGAACCGGCTCTGTCCCCCTGCCCCCTCCACCCACCTTCACCAACCTGCAATGACCAGCGTGGTGAAGTATGGTTCAACAATCCCCATGACAGACGTAGTATGGGGAGGCCTTCATACCCAAAAGTGGTTTGACAAAGGGGTGGAATTTATGTTTGTAACTAATATTTAATAATAATACTCGTGAATATACAAAAAAAGTGTCATTTAATATAAAATAACACAATCCAGCTATTCATCTTGTGAGAACGTTGGCTTATTGTGGAAGAGATCTGCATTGGCTTTTTTATTGCAGTACGAGTCCCTAGGAGGGCACATGGGCTGCTGGGTTAAAGCACAATGGGGTTTGCCTGCAGCTTGCCATGCTGGAAGACATGCTGGGGTGACAACGCTGATGAAATGTCCATGTAACCAAACCAAGTGAAGGCGGTCAATTCTCGTGATGAACATACGCATTATTTATGAACAAGTGTTCGATTAAATTTTGATTTAAAGCTTTCGTGACTGCAGGGATTAATGTTCTTGGTTCTTTCGGTAAAGTCACGTAGAATGGAAACAATAAAATAATACAAATATAAAACAATAAAATTCTCTTCTACGTGACTTTACCGAAAGAACCAAGAATAAGTGTTCGATTAATGACGGAGTCTGGTTTGTGTGAATTACTACGGTTCACCACAAAGGTTATCAAATCATTGGAAAATGTAGTTTAAGAGTTGAAGAAAATTTTGAATTTTATGTAGCACACTTTAATACGATATTTCATGATACGGGAATACGTTCCACACCCAGACTAAAGTGCCATAGTCATCATCACGATACATGGGCAGATAGCCATAAGGTGTCCACTGAACATTTCGTCATTTGTTTCCACTAATCGTATCCTGCCTTCCAAATGGGAAATATCACCGCGAGGGTAAAACACTGGGGTGGAAAGGTTCAGAAAGGCTATCCAATATCCTCCACTGTCGTGCCGTCGTGAGCTAATATTACCCATTGAGTGCAGCAGAAATATTCTGTTTAGCAAAAAACAAAGTATTTCGCGGTTTATTTCACATTTACAGTATACAAATATGAAACACATCTCAAGAAGCTGGATGATTATAATCAATAGTTAGGGCTGCTGTCTGCCATAAGCCCTTGGCGCATGATTTGTTCATGCGTATATTACTGAGGATGCATCCAGGTTGCGTGTGGTTTTGTGGGAGCCGTGGCATAGCGATTTAGACCCTGCCGACCCGACCTGGTTTTGGCTCCCGGCCATGCACATCAGTAGAAAAGTTGTATCCGCGCCAGTACTGGGCTTTCCTGAAATCAACTATTGTCTCGTGCGAACATCAGCAATGTGAAGACAAAGTCACTGAGCATTTTGTTTCGTATCACTGGGCCACAGCAGCCTTAGTGAGTGCTCACTCACCATACTTGGCCACGTATTCTGTTTGACACAGGTAGACAGGAATCTGGATTTTGTGCGTGGTTTACCGAGCCAATTGTTAAAACGAACAATTGTTGTTAAGATACGGTATTTCTGTTTTTTTATGCTGCTGGCAATGGGACTAAGCAAGCTCTTGATTAGCTTTTTTTTTTTAGTCCCTCAATGAATCCCACTTTCCAAACGTTGAGGATTAGATTATGATACTGAATGCTTAGGTTGCACAGTTCAGGTCTATTGGGACCTCATAGTGGCAGGAATGATCACAACTTGAAAGATATGCACACAAACATGATAACATATATCCTGGCTTATTCACTCACGACAATTGCACAGGAATCTTACGCGCAGAAACATTAAACGATTATCGCTCATTAGCCACTGGCAAATCTTCTCACCTGTAATGCCAATTGTACGTATGCACGTATGTAAAAATGTATGCCCTTATTCTACAGACTAATAAAGTGTGAGCCAACACGTGCGCTTGCATGTTTTGCTGACCATGATTGCAAATGCTGCACAGCCGAATACGCCGACGGAATCACGGTTATCACGCGCACCCTCCATCCTCTGCCGGTGGGGAGCGAAATCGCGATGGTGCGTGTCTCTTCGAGAGCCAAATTGAGAGCGCACGGAAATGTTAAGAAGTTTACTCGTGTCATTCACCACCCACCACGAACTGATACCACGTATTAAAATGAAAAGGTGCCGTGGCCACGGCGTGGAATATAAATTGGACAAGATGGTTACGTTCTACTCGAGTTGAGGCTAGCAGCTCATTAGCCCACATTCCACGGGGGAAGTCAAGCAGGACGACCGTCTTCTGCAGCCATAAGAAAGGTAAATCATTGCATTCAAAATGATCAAACACTTTTGTTAGTTTATTATTTAGCCGACATTATTATACGTCGTAATTTAAAGGTGTATGTGATTAATGCCGACAGCGAGGTATGTAATACCTTTCAAATAAAGATTATAAAATATAAGGCGTGAAAACGTTATTCATTTGTCCATGTGGTACATTTAACAAAAACATTTCGTTAGATGCGTTCAACGAGAAACAATTATTATCGCAAGGATCACAACCTGAAGATTTCCATTCTTGGACCTCTCACCGACTCGGAATATATTTTTATAGATTTAGTGCGCTGTACCGTTTCATAGAAAACTCAAACTACGCAACAACACAGCGCTGCTTGCGATTTTTGTACAACCATACTGTCAAAACTTAATTAGATTTAGATTTTCGAAATCACGTTTGTTAGTCAGATATATTATTTTTGTAAAGGATTATAAGCGAGTAGTCTTGATTAGATGGATATCATATTCTTAGCTTTTTCGGTAAAGTCACGTTGAAGAGAAACAACAAAATAACGTGACTTTACCGAAAAAGCTAAGAATATGAATTACTGCAGTCACGAAAGCTTTAAATCAAAATTTAGATGGATATCGTTTGAGGCCTGGTCTCAACATTTTCTGGGCATCTGTGAAACTAAACGATATCTGTGCAGAAGAGCTACATAGCTCATCGGATTCCTCCAATATAAATAAATATTCTGAGGATGCAGAATGAATCAACATCCATCAACCTTTTCTTTCACTCTTGTGTGTTGGAGGTGGCTAGCGCCTAAAATGTCCCCCACCCCACCCCACCCCCTTCTATGCCTGCTTTAGATCACTTTGCGCAATCTCCAATTCGCTTTCAGCTATGGGGCTTTTCAGGCTGCACTCTTTGCTGAAATGTCTCCTCCTGGTGACGATGGCAAGAGGCCACCAGCACGTGGCGTGGGATGCTCACCGCTATCGGCAGGCCACCACCAGCGACTTGGTGGGGCACAGCGAGAGCTTTGTCCAACTGCCGAGCCTCGGGGCCAGAAGGAGCGTCCAGGGATGGCAGGCGCCCTTGGAGGCGAGGGTGGCACAGCTTTTCTTAGAGAAGGAAAGCTACACAAGTAGGTTCGCGTCTCTTGCTCTCTGCGAAGCTGCACGTAATCAGGTGTTTGGTTGCAGTTGTTATGACTTCGAGAATCTCAGTGACACATGGGGCGAGATCCTTTTCCCCACTCCCACCCACCTCCATCACTTGCCGCTCACGATTCATGATTTATGAGCACGATCCACGCCTGCACCGGGGCTGCCCGACTCGGTGGTTTGAAGATGCTGAGCACGAGTTCGCGGTTGCGCTGTACGGGCTCGCCCCCCCCCCCCCCTTGTTTTCGGGTCGTACCGATGTTCGACGTTTCGCTCCACGTGCTGGGAGTTTCTCCAGCAACTGAATTCAGTTCCTGAAGAATAGTCATCACATCGGAGAGATTAAAAAAAATGTGCACTGATTTGAGAGACATTTGCTCCGTTTTCGTTGCGATTTTTGGCACATTTTGTGTGTTTATAATACTCGTGGAACAGAGATCAGAGCTCTGAGGTGGCACCGTTGACATCCTGAGCTGGACTTATTTGTCCAACTGCCCGTAATAGAATGAGGTTCTCAGTGCGGTGAGCTTAGAGACTCAGTTGGATTTACATTTGATTCGGATGAATTTCAGATTTAAGAATTTAAAAAATAACCGGCTGACTATCGTGCCACTTAGCAGGGCAGATGGGGGGGGGGTACTACTGCCCCCTAATGTGGAGAAATTGTCAATTTAATTGATAAATATTTATTTCCACGGACCATAATCTAGCACATAATTGATGCACTGCTTACGAGAGTTCCGAATGTATTATTTTGCCTCATGACATCCCGATTGCTTTCGACGATGGCCCAATCAGAACGGTCGTGGTTTTTTTTTTCACAAGGAACTCGGAAGGTACACAAATTCATATTTGGTTCGCTCTCTTAAGGCCAAGTTATTCCTCTCGGTCATCTGAAGCTGAAGATCAGGAGTGTCAGTTGCTCGCATGTAACATTAAAGTGGATCATGATCTCTCGCTTTTATTTGAATATTAACCGTCGGCGGTTCCGATGCGCGATTGTGAGTCTTTGGGTTTCACCAGCACGGGGCACCCACAGCATCAAGAATGCCTTGTTGCTGCTGCAGTGGCAGGGACACGAATTACTCGGCTCGTCTCCCACACGACATTCTCAGAAACCCAGCTTCGTCTGCAAATGGGAACGCTGCATTTGCTTGTCCCCTTGATCTCCGCAGATATCAACGCTTTAAAACTATCTTAGGAAGCAGAATTCCGCCTTTTTTTGTTTTAACAAACGATTACCTTGTTTTTTTGTTGTTGCGAAAGGTAACCAGACTACCATTGGTGTATGCTTGGGTTATTTGTAAACCAGTGGTAATAATCAATGGAGATGTCTAAACACATTGAGCAGCGTGTGATCTATGATATTTACGCTGTGCTGTGGAAGTCCCGTGCGAGATGAATAGAGCATACTGCGGGTAAGACTGCTGGAGTGAGATAATAAATTATTGATTGACAGAAGAAAAAGTATTGGAGACAAACCCCGAAGCCTGAGGGACAGCAGGGTTTATAGCCGTGTCCAAGTGATGCATGCCCACGGTAACACTGTAGATATTGATCCGATAGTGAGAAAGTAAAAAATGCAAGCTTGCAGCTGAAGACAAACCACATATTGAGTGATAATTTACTACAGAAACGGTACAATTCCAAACCAGCGTAACAGCATTATATATATATCAAGCACAATTTTCGCGGTTATTTACATAATGTTGTCATTCTAGAAGGGGAGTCACGTGCACTGGCATGTAAACATTTACGCGTGGCTGATGAGAATTCGTGTAGGTCATTCAGCTGGGCCAAGGAGACGACGAGGAGATGCGTTCGTTATCCGTCAATACGGCACCATCATGGGGCCTTTTGGGCAGTATCAAAGTAGGGAAATTAAGAATAGGTGTAACCCTTACTGGCAATAAAACAGGAGGTTTTAAGATGCTCAAACACAAAATATAAACCTTTTTGCAAGGAATCAAGTCTACATTAACCACACGTACTTGTGGTGAACATGTAAATAAAACATGCTCTGATAATATATGCCTTATTTAAGGCTGTCCCTAGTGCAGGCCAGTCAGTTTCAAAGACAAAGCATATACAGGGGCTCCTCTACTTACCAACGAGTTAGGTTCCAGAAGTCTGTTCGTAAGTCGATTTGTTCGTAAGTCCAACTTTACTCCTGTCCATTCCAAACATGTACGGCATGTACACTAAACACGGAGAATTGCTTTAAAAGTTGCGTAATCTCCTGTAGATGTAGATGCCACTGGTTCTTCACGTTCTACAGATGTAGATGCCACCACCGCCATCTATTGCGCAGCAGTTGAACTTACGACTCTCGATCCGAATAGGCAACTGGGCATACAGACAGGTTTGTTCGTATCTCTAAAAGTTTGTAAGTCGAATGTTCGGAAGTAGGGGAGTCCCTTATTGCATAATATGGTACCAAATTTTGATTTAAAGCTTTCGTGACTGCAGGGATTCGTATTCTTGGTTCTTTCGGTATAGTCACGTAGAAGGGAAACAATCAAGAAAATTTGAAATTTTCAAAATTTGAAATTTTCTTTTGGAATTTTCAACATTTGAAATGTTCTTGCTGTGGTTTTCACACCTGATGATTGCTTGTGTTGCAGTCGAAACGCCGTGAGAATTGTATTGTTTTATATTTGTATTATTGTATTGTTTCCCTTCTACGTGACTTAACCGAAACAACCAAGAATAATATGGTAGCATATTCTTAGTTTTTTCGGTAAAGTCACGTTGAAGAGAAACAACAAAATAACAAAATATATATAAAACAATAAAAAAAATTCTCACGACGTTTCGACCATAACTCAAACGGTCATCATCAGGTCGAAACGTCGTGAGAATTTTTTTTTATTGTTTTATATATATTTTGTTATTTTGTTGTTTCTCTTCAACGTGACTTTACCGAAAAAACTAAGAATATGAATTACTGCAGTCACGAAAGCTTTAAATCAAAATATGGTAGCAGTTTACATTTTACCCTGCGCATCAGCCCTTGCGTCACCTCCACTGTCCTATTCGGGTCTATTCATGTGCCATGAAAAATGGACCATTGCCCGAAACGTCGCATATTATATTTTCCCTTTTAAGGCGGCAGTGTTGTTGACGAACGTGTTCAGTCGTTGTGACGCGGATGGGGGGTTAATGCTGCTTAACGTTACGTTGCGATTACAATTTGAGTATTCTTAGCTCTTTCGGTAAAGTCACGTTGAAGGGAAACAATAAAATATTAAAATATATATAAAACAATAAAAATTCTCACGACGTTTCGACCATAACACAAACGGTCGTCATCAGGTATGTCGGTTTGCATTAATTTTATTGTTTTATATATATTTTATTATTTTATTGTTTCCCTTCAACGTGACTTTACCGAAAGAGCTAAGAATATGAATTACTGCAGTCACGAAAGCTTTAAATCAAAAAATACAATTTGAGTACTTGTAAATGTTGTGGGTTTTACTCTCCAACACACCGGTGTGCTGAACTAGTAACTAATTGGCATGTTTTGTTTACGTGACCACCCTTACTAATTGGCAGTGTCGGGTGGTGGCGGGTTTAATGACACATTTAACTAGTGATGCCCTTCATGGCTCTCTATCCGCTCCTCTCCATCCCTCTCACCGCCTCTTGCCCATTCTCGGCTCTCGCTGTCCCCCAATGTTCGCGCTCTCTCTCTCATCACTCCCCCAATCTTCTTCTTCTTCTGCCTTCTCTCGTGCCTTGCACATCGAGCCACCACGAACGTCGTCGTTAAACACCGCGGCGTTGCGTCCAGAGCCATCGATACGCCGCCTATTGCCTGGTGGGAGCGATGCATTTCAAGGATGCGGAGTTGTGCAGCGCCGAACACGCCACGAGTCGCATCCGCTGCGCTCTTGCGTTTACCGAATTAAATCAGCGATGCTTAAATATAAGCATATATGACACAAATATCCCCGGCCTTAACTTAGGGTTGATGTGAATTGGGCATCGCAAGGACAAAGCCATTTAGGTCCCACCTTCGTCCCATCGTGATACATTTATCTGCGAGTTTCTGACGGGCAGGTCTGACTCCATTCACCGAAGTGTTATGCGGGGCCAATTACCTGAAAATAGAGCCCTAGAGGCGGTGTATTTGGCCACGTAAATTGCTCCGCCATGCATTTAACAGCCCGTGGGTCTCGAATCGTCGCCAGCCAGGGTGCATCGTGGCTGCAGCTTGACTGGCACCTCGCGTGAAATTGACACAGTTGGCTCACGATATTCTTTGGACGCCGACTAAGTGAGAATGGCATGCGAGCATCTTGCATGCGAGAGGCGCTGCAGTATTCACAAACAGTATTACGCGTTGTGGGGGGTAGGGGGGTTGTTTTGTTTGGTGCAACAATTACACGGTCAAGAATAAAGTCGTTTGCGTGTTGCTCAACGTAATTGTTGATAACGAAGACGACGCAGGCTCTATTGAGGTGTTGAGTGTTTTCGGTTGTTTGTTTGCAGGAGCATCACTTCCCGCTGAATGCAGCAAGCACTTTCGCCGGCTGTATTACAACACCAGGGACTGCATGACACCAGCGTGTACGTAAGGAAGTCTGCACCCAGCCTCGTTCGTACAATTGGGAACAAACAAAAACCGAGTAAACGTGCTATTGATTGTTTTGAACTACGTTGGTATTGTAGACATGGTTGGGAACGTATTATATATATTAAATGAGACAATGTAATATATTACTTTAGTGTTATTCCGATGGAGTGACTCAGAACCAACCCATGGCGATTTAAACACAAAACCACTTTGACTTTTCATATAAACGATTCTCTGGCTGAATGCCATTGGTCACAAGGGGCCGTCCATAAATGACGTCACGCACTGGGGGGGGGGGGGGGTCAGACATTTGTGACGATATGTGACGAAGGGGGAGGGTTGAGAAATCTGACGTCACATCATAATTCGCAACTTTAAATATAGACAATACGTTCTACTTAATTGAATAGACTTTTTAATACATATTTTCTCCTACATCAGAGTGCAGCGCCACATTAAATACGCACTACAATGACAATAGTTTAAAGCGATTTGAAGCATGTTTTATATTTTTTGGGGGGGGGGGGGGGGCAGAGCTTTGTGACGTCGTATTTGACGGGGGGGGTCTGATTTTTTGTGACGCCGTGTAACTAGGGGGGGGGGGTCAAACATCGTCTAAAATCGCGTGACGTCATTTATGGACGGCCCCCAACACTCGACTCATAGCTGGAAGGCTCTGAGTTTAAATACCAGTGGAGGTTTCCATTCGTGGTGACATCCCTTTGGGGATTCCATGCAGCGAGTACAAATTTGTTGGAAGTCAAGTGGTCATCCCAGGGAGAGAGTCTCTCTGCCACACTGGATGGTACCGAATAAGCCATGATTGGGCCCAAGGACCAAGCCTCAAATAGTGCAGGTGGGGTTGTAGTTGGTGGCAGATTTTGATTAAATAATAACAAGTTTCATGAACAATTGTAATATGCAGTATTCAGAATCCTCCTGTCCATCACCAAAATGTGCCATAAATGCACACACGTTATTTCCGTGTTTCCGCTTGTTGCTCAAGATAACTTTTAAATGACTCTCAATTTGTGTTCTTTGCACGACCCCGATTTTAGATTACAAGCGTTGTGCGAGACTTCTCACGCGACTTGCGATGAGTCCACACTGCCTGGCGCGCTGACCGCTCGAACCGTCACACACTCACAACACTGCCCACGTGTGCTGCCGTGGTATGACATTTGCTGCGATGTTTGCTCCTTAATGTGCTTTAATATATTGGTGAACATTAAACAAACATTAAAGATCATAGCAACAAATATTATCATATGGTTGCTGCTGCTGCATGTTTCCGAGGCCCACGCCTCTACCCCAAATATTGCGTATGCTTTCGTTTCACTTTTAACCAAACGCATAAGTTCGATTTTCGGAAAAATGCATAAAATAGATTTCAATGGCAACTGTTTTGAATTTCTAGGGCGCAAGTTTTTTTGTTTTGTTACACATCAATTACAACCACCACAACTGTAAACGTCGGAGTGTCGTAATTGTAAGCTGTGCCGGTGGGATTCTCTTTGGTCGCCATCGGGGAATTCTCTCTGCCAACAGCCTACTTGCTGCTCCTCTCACTTTGGCAGGTCTACCGAGATCTCTATAATCCGATGCTTTCCCTTATATCAGAAAGCGTCTCAAAATGAAGAGCACAACAGCAGACCTCACGCGGCCACCTGTGCAACAAAATAAATGGGCTCGAGATAATTGCTTTGTGATTTTTTTTGTCGCACAAGTAAAACATGCGTGCGTGTAAACGTATGATTATTCCACTGTATAAATGCCACAGTACAGTACTTTGTAATACACTGCTGTTATTTCCGTATTGCCAAGTTAGTGTGCGATTATATATCTTTACTCATAAACATGTTCACGCTCCAATCAACAAAGCGTCTGTGTGGTGATTGTGTGAAGTGAGGTATGTTATACGGGGCCTTTTTACCAGTAAAAAGACTACATTTTAATAGACCACCCTACATTTGGCTTCCTCTGTTACGGTATTTAGTTTTAGCCATGAGTTATTCTTCTTCTTGGCGATGTTTCCTGCCTAAGCCAACTTAATCTTTCCAAGTTCCCCAGTTAACTACACCACGCCATTTTCTTGCAGCACAAGGGACAATGTTGACCCGCCATCTTGGAAATACCCAGACTGCTTTGCAAGTTTTCAGTTGAAATAATTTTATTCAGCATATTGTAGTAAAATATGCATTTTGATTTAGGCTTATTATAAGCAAATGTTATGACAGTTTGTTCATATATGAATGTACCAAGTGTTTTTTAAGCAATAAAGATAGGATTCCCAGTGGGGTAAGAGATTTTTGCACTGGAAGCCATGGACAACTTAAGCTGCTGCAAACCACGTGTTTAAAGTGCAGGGGAGCATATGAAGGTGTTTACATTGGGTTATCCGCAAGGTAGATGCTGTGTTAAAAAAACTAAAATAGCATCCCTATTCTGCCCCACACTGACAAGCTTGCACATGTAGTTATGGATTGTTTTAAATGCAAATGTTACATGTAATAAAGTCGGGTGTGTTCTTTTACATTGGCTTCCATTGTTCTGGAGGTTTGGCCATCGTCCCTTCTCGTGATGTGGACTGCCCAAGCTCACTTAACTTTCTATTATGGACACAGCTTAACCAATTTAACCAAAAAAGTTTCACCAGAAAACAATGCATATCCATGGACTCGGTAAAACTTTGCAACATAATTAAATATGTAAATCAAATCATTTGAAAGCACAGATTTACATATTTGTTGTTTCCGTTAAATTACGTAGAGCAAGGAAATGTGTGTGTGTGCGTGTGTGTGCGTGTGGTGTTGCTGCTGGTGCAACTCTAAGCCACGGAGCTGAGAAAGGCCTTGCAGCAGCGTAAACATTGCTGGTACACTTCCTCAAACCCTTCATCTCCACCCTGAGAGAAAGACAAAGAATGATCAGCCTTTATAGTTCACAACAACGCTGACACTTTGCATTATTTATTTGCAAAATGATAGCCATTTTTTCATTTTTGGTAAATATCACGTGGTTAAGTTCACCGTTAAAACTCTTGCAAGAATCCATTACTATGCATTTATCGTGATCAATGAGCCGCACAAACATAAGTAACACGTAAAAAAAATTCATTTCACGTAATTAGCCATAAAACACTGCGATAGACAGTATAATTAAAAGTTAGGTAAACATGTGCCTCGGTATCATCTCCTAACACTTTTATGCGGCAAAAAGAACAACATAGGTGATGCTTGGAATGTATTTAAAGCAAATAAGACCACCCAATGAGAGGAAGCGTGCGGGTGGAGGAGTGTGGGGGGCGAGGGTGGAGAGAGACGAGGGAGACGAGGGAGGGTGCGAGAACCATCACGGGGAGAGTGAAGGATCAGGCGAGGACGGGTTCACACAATCGCGAATCTCACTCTCACCCACAGTTAAAAATAAACGTGCTGTGCATGCGCACTTGCTCCCGTGTGTGGTCATCGAAAGCATGGATAGCCGCGTCTACGCGTAGCATGGAGTCGATGAAACCAGTCAACATTCCCATTTTTTTACCGCAATATATACACCAACAGGACATTTTGTGCATCTTTTGTTCACATTACATGATGCTTTGAGAAACCAGTGATACAGCACAATGCATTTCGTTTACGTTTCTTATCTTATGGAGATTTCGTGGCGCCGCGTGCTGCCTAACAACAACACATCACTCGTTGACACCACGCATTCACAACTTACATAGTAGGGGTCCTTGATGATGAGTTGCTTCTGAGGGTCAAACTTCCCCAACAAATCTATGCTGGCCTTGCAGTTGCTCACGTTCTTAGCAGCTCGCTGCAGATCTCTGTTAAAAAAGAACACATACTGTCATCAATTTGAAGTGTACCTCTTCCCACCCCTAAATACTACCAATACACTGTTATCCAAATGCCAAACATTTACACAATGTATGGTTGTCGTTATCAAATATGCTATTCAACAAGCAAGAATATATTCAACAACTTCAGACATTAAACAAATAATGCTGCAACGTTCAAACAATGCATCTTTTTCAAACCTTTATTTTCATTTATACTGAGTGAATTACCGTAAAGCACTTTCAAAACTGAGCAATAATACACAAGTAATATAATATGCTATCATCTGAGAGCATACAAAGGGCCATTTCACAATAACTGAATTGTGGACTTGAGCTGCGTCCATGAGCTATTTTTTCTGCACACACGTGATTAATAATTCTTAAGCCCTAGGAGAGGCCAAATTTAAACAATCCCAAAAATATTTTGTAGTTTTGTGCAGTTGTTTGTGAACATGCTAAGACAACCTTTGGTTATGGCTGTCTATTCAAAAAAAAATTCCAGGGAAGTCTGAGCCACCAAGCATCTATAAACAAGACATTCGGGTGCTATTTTGCAATATGTACGAATGCTGTTAATGCCAGTGACTGCAGCAACAGTGAGCTCCCTCAAGAGGCTAAGACAACTGTCGGTGACCAAGTGGCAGGGGGGGGGGGGATCGACTCTCATGAGCAGAAGAGAGTAAAAGTTAAAATGCCTCTGGATATAAACAAAACATTGAGCGCACATGTGCGAAATCAATATTTCACAGTTTCGCACCAAGACAAAGATCCCCTGTATAGCCTTCACCGGAACGTAGGGGCAAGTGCTCTTAGCAAAGCACCTATGAAGGCAGGCATAGGTGCTCGCTATGAGGAGGTGGGGCGCCCAGCACCATGGCCGGCCTGCCTTTATCTTCCCAGTGGAGTTGTTTTACACATCGCATCAGGTACTCATTTGAGGCTGAGTCGACATAGCGGAAGCAGGGAGAAGCACAACATCTTGGAGTCCAGATTTGTTTAAACGAACCTGAGATTGCTTTCGTCCATACAAAATATGTAATCAAATGTTTTGAAGTCATCCTTGGTTATCTAAAACAGACACACAAAAATATGCATTAGTTCATCATCAAACACCTGTAAAAAAACAGTTCACTGTCAGTAATGTACTCCCAATTAACTTTATTTACAAACAAGGTACCTGCAGAGAGAGTCTAACAAATAATGAAATCACAGAACATACCAGAATTTTTTTGTCGTTTCAATCACCGCCTATAAACCTGAAGGTGTGATCGTCTGTCTCAAAAATGGAGATCGCTGTGTGATATTTAAACTGTGAAGGGTGAGGAACGAGAAGGGAAGAAATAATTGAGTATGAAGTGGCATGAGTGGGAGTAGTAGCAAGAGGGGGAAGTGCTTCAGACATCACATCTTGTTATAAAATGGCACACCTGACAATTTAAATGTAATATCTAAGATGTAACGCATTTGAATATGCTATGACTATACGTACGAACCAAACAAGGAACAAAATCCATGCAGTAACATTTCCCAACTTATTATGAGATGTAAATCAAGTACTGTAATTCGAAAGCTGAGAAGTAAATACATATTTTGGATGTAAATCTTTCAAGATGCCTCAATGTCATGGCAAAAAGTACGCTGTTCTCCACAATCATGTGACCTAATGATTACAGTTTGAATGTTTTGCAATATATTTTGATTATGCTTATGGTTACTTATATATCATTTGTAAATAACTTAAGTTAATGTTAAACATTCAGGTATTCTCCCAAGCTCCTAACTTAAAGTTTGGATTTAAATGACTTTGTTTTTATCTACACATGTTTTTGTATGCTTGGAACCCTGAATTTGTATCTTATCATTCAAACTTTCCCCAAGCGTTGGAAGCAATATTCGCCTCAGTAGATTCTGTAAAATAATTTAATGAACTGATTTTCTCAAACTATGTTCTAGTTTACCATGTTGGCCTTAAAAACCCCCATATTATTGAGACTTGACACGAACATTTATTCAAAGCATGCTTTAAATTTGCACACGTTTCATTTTACACATTCGTTACGGAAAAGTAACTTTTGCCTTTAGTGCCATTTCACATGCAACATTTTCCTAAGAGTGTTTGATATAGTTAATAGACAACGATTGAGATGACCAACTTAATTCAAGGACATCGTGGCACCAAGCCCCTTGTTTCGCACCTGTCGGGCGTGGTGGTTGACATTTACATCGTGCTTACTCAAGCAGGCAAGGGCTCGAGAGTCAGGGGAGCTTCCAATGTTCCAGTCACTTGTTGCGGCACTGTCTATCCTCCACTGCAGGATGGTCGTTAGAGGTGGGGGGAGAGTGGGTGGAGAGAGATAGAGCGGACCACACACAGATAGTTCACAGTGAGTTGATGGGACATGGGAGGCTTTACCTCTCGAGCAATGTGCTTTGTGGATAGCTTGTGCTTTCTTAGGCAGGCTTGTGAGCGATAGTCTGCTGGGCTCCCCGCTTCATGCCCGTAGGTCCCAGCACTGTCAATATGCCACTGCATAATAAGTACCACGTGAGGTGGAAATAGAAAATTACAGAAAAATGTGTAAAGCCACAAATATACAAGCCTTCCTTTTACAACCACCGCATGAACTGGCATAATTTTTATTTTAAACATTGCACACCTCACTTAAGGTGTTATGAATGGCATATTCATCTTGAATGCAGATGACAGTGCAGGACAATACAAGAAGTTGACAAGGTTAACACTGATTTTTCCCTTAAAAAACGTCGACGTTGTGCTTTTTAAAATCAATTCATTTGCTTGGATTGGCTTCAATAAATCTGGGGAGGGGAAACCAAAAGCAGTGTTTGTGGTGGATATGGGATAAGGCAGAAGTGCTGACAGTAACAATAAACCCCTTAACTCATGTTTCATTACGTTTGTCTCTTGAAACCCTAAGAATGCTTTGGCTGCCACTGTCATCCACCTCAAATTGGGTCGTTAAATTCATAATAAAGTATTAAAGCTTTCGTGACTGCATAAAATTACTCATTGGTTTTTTCGGTAAAGTCACGTATGTAGAAATACAATAAAATTATATTAAAACAAAAAACAATCACGACGTTTCGATCACAACGCAAGCTATCTTCATCAGGTGTCAAGAACAAATCACGGAGGTAAATACAACAAAAAGATGAGAGACGAGAATTCAACAAACCTGAAAAAACATTATGTGAAGCACATCCAGTCAGGCCAACAACACAGTTAGACGCTTCCTGGCGGACCACGAATTTCAGAAGTGTTAAATTTCGTGTTCAACCTTTGGATTGCACATACCAGCATAGATAGAATGAAAAATACGAGGTACACGGTCAGTAGAAATACATATACAAGTCCACCAAGAGGTCTTTCCTCCCTCCTTACCTCTTGGTGGACTTGTATATGTATTTCTACTGACCGTGTACCTCGTATATGAACGTATAGAAATATCCAAAGTAACAACCACATGTTCAGGTTTATTAATTGAGAATAGAAGATAACTTCTGCAGTGTTAATGGTCAGCACCCCGGACTCAAACGGTGCTCAAGCTCGCTGGTTCTCCTCCATCTCCCGGCAACGACAGTTAAAACGACGTGGCATGTTTAATACATTCCCGCCGTGCCTGAACCCCCCCCTCCCTCGAAGTAGAATAGGTACACCATAGTTTAACACGTAGGAGGCTTTCGCGACCAATATCATCCATAAGAGGTTTTTGGGGATAGATCGCGTAAATATATGTGTCGTTAAAACCCGCCACCACCCGACACAGCCAACTAATAAGGTTTGTCACGTAAACAGAACGTGGCCAATTCGTCACTAGTACAGCACACCGGTGTGTTGGAGAGCCAAGTCACAGCATTTACAATCTGTGTACGACGTTTCGCCAGATGAAGCTAGTTGTAATTACTAGTTGGCTGTGTCGGGTGGTGGCGGGTTTCAACAACACATTAATATCTTGACTTAAAGCTTTCGTGATTGCAGGAACTAATATTCTTTGGGTCCTTCGGTAAAGCCACGTAGATAGAAAAAAAAATCACGTTTCGATAGCAACACAAGCAATCGTCATCAGGTGAAAAAATGATGACGATTGCTTATGTTGCGATCGAAACGTTGTGAAAAATTTTTTCTATCTACGTGGCTTTACCGAAAGACCCCAAAAATAAGACGCATTTATATATATATTTAAGCGATCTAACCCACAAATCCAATATTATGGAGGTACACCATAGTTAATTGGCACATCGCACGGTATGGGCTAAAGTGTGGGTATGCCCACCTACTCCAGGTGTGGTCAGAAGCACGGAGTGGATACAAGACTCCCTGGAGCTTCCTCTACTGGAGGCTCTTCCACCAGCAGTGCAGGAGATCTTATGAGCAACATGTCCTGCTCAAGCCCACTCACTTGCTTTGATTTCGTTAACAGTCAATGATGTCTCTTAACTTGCACATGCTTTCTTGAATTTTAATTCTAAGCACGCATATCTCCATGCTTTTTTGGCACGGTGTTCGACTTTTGTTCAATATTCCTTATGTATGTGATCCATGTCATAGCAGATAACATACGCAGATTCTAAACAATTTTATAAATATCGTGGCATGTTGCTTTATATTCAGTTTGGTTTCCCAAAAAAGCTCTCCATCCTACTGCCGTCCACCTATTAATTTCACAATTACTGTCATCAGGAGGCACCTACGATAGATAATGACATTAAGGAAACATACCTGGTCGGCAATCCCTTGCTCTGTTACCATCTTGCGGAACACGGCTTCCGCAATAGGTGAGCGACAGATGTTACCTTCAGTGAAAGCACAACGGTTGCCATTAACATTGGGATACACTTGAGCAATTTTGCAGTGTTATTATGCTCTATTAAAAACCACAACGCAGTGCGATACCACATTCTTTTGGTCTTTCGGTAAAGTCACGTAGATCATCTACGCGACTTTCCAGAAAGACCCAAAGAATATGAATTCCTGCAGTCACGAAAGCTTTAAGTGAAGATTCAGTGCGATAAGGGGCCATGAATGTTTATACGGCACTGGAAGGGTGGTATGCTGCAAGGGTGTGCACAAGTTTGGCGTGCCTGATGCGGCAGAGACTATTACCCGGTATCAAATCACACAAATCTACAGTCGACTTTAATAACTGTGCAACACGAGTTATAATAATTCAGAAGTGGCAAAAGCAATGTTTTAAAAACTATTTTTTATTCTCAAAATGATGATGCAGGTTACATTATTTTAATGTCACCTATATGCTGCTATGTTGTCCCCAACCCGGTTTGGCGATTGTAAAGGTCGTGACGAACATTAATCGCCCACGCCCGTCAGGAGCCTGCCCACGTGCAGCACGAACGTGGCTCACTCACTGCCACGAGAGGCAGGCGGCCATGCACACAGCTGGCCACTTATGACACCAAAGACCCCACGTGTAGCCTTAATAGGCTGTTGGGCCAAGCGCTGTTTGCGAGCGCCTATTAAGGTCGGCACGATACACGTGGCCAGCAACCACGCCCGGCCGCCTTTGTCTCCCCAGTGGCGATGTTTACACTCCGCAACCAGGTACTCATTTGAGGCTGAGTCGACCTAGGGGAGGCCCAGGACCGGTTTAGATAATCGTCACTGGGAATCGAACCCGCGTCGCCAGGTTCGCAGCGCTAACCACTACACGACCGCTCCCCACACCGATGACACCACAGGCACTCACCACATCCTGCCGTTAGGCTTGTGTATACGATGTTGATTGTGTGCATGTACGGTGCGAACTTCTTTCGCGCCGTACGGAGGTGCGGGTGCCACGACCGCTTGGAACTGAGCTCTTCCAGCTCGCGAACAACAATGAGCAACTGTGCTCCACTCCACCATTCACACTCCTCCATCAACCACCTCAGACAACTCCCTCACTCCTCCATCGTCTCACTCCTTCCATCACTCCTCCATCGCCACACTCCTCCCTCACTCTCTCACTCCTCCATCACTCCTCTCTCACTCCTCCCACACTCCTCCATCAACCACCTCAGACAACTCCCTCACTCCTCCATCACTCCCCCCTCACCACACTCCTCCATCACTCCTCCCTCACTCCCCCCTCACCACACTCCTCCCTCACTCCTCCCTCACTCCCCCCTCGCCACACTCCTCCCGTCACCCCGGGGCTCGGGCAGCAGCGACAAGAGGCGCGCAGGAGCCAGCCTGGAGGAGCAACCCGCCCGGCGCGCCATTAACAGAGGGCGAGCTGCCTCTGGGGCTCCCCTCGCCAGCCACAACTACAGCGGGGGCAGCGGGCGTGGTGGTGGTGGAGACGCGCGGTGTAGGGCGAGGACAGTGTAAAAGCGAGCGCCGTGTACGCGGGCCCCCCCCACCACGGAGTTGTTCCTCCTCCTCATCATCCTCCTCCTCCACTCTTCCTCACCGAGGCAGACGAAGAGCGCGGACGAAGAAGCCATGACGGGGCAGCATCCACGGGCGATCCAGAATCGAAGAGAGCGATACCAGCACGGCACGAATCGATTCCTCAGCGCGTCTTGCTTACGTTGAAAACGCAGCAGAAATGACGCGCTTCCCCCCCCCTTCTCTCCCCACAAAAAGGCCGGGCGGCCGTATGGGATGATGGGCGCAGTCGCGGCGGCGTTCATTATTCACGAACGCCATGCGCCGTCCACGCGCGATTCCAAACGAGTTTCGCGACCGGAAAGTTATCTGATTGGAATCGATGACCAGTTGTGCAACCTGGCGCGGCGGTGGTAGGGACTGCATCGATTACTCCGAACGAATCGATTCGCGGTGTGTGCAATGGGTGAATGTAATTTGTATATATTTTTATTTTTTATTATTGCGGCCCGCAGGCGAAACCGAAGTTGAGAAGTAATTTAGTTTCAGCAGGGGAGAAGAACTCGAGAGAGGGAGACGAGTATTAATCTCACGAGAAACAAAATAAACGTGTGTTTTTTTATCTGACCAGGTAAGGGCCCCACCGAGCTACGTGGATCTCTTTTTCAGAAGCGACTTATCACAAATTATAACTAAGGGGCCGCCCATAAATGACGTCACGCACCTAGGGGGGTGGGGTCAGACATTTGTGACGTATGACGAGGGGGGGGGGTTTGAGAAACGTGACGTCACATCAAAATGCGCAACTTTAAATATAGACAAACACGTGGTTTTCACACCTGATGATGATTGCTTGTGTTGCAGTGGAAACGTGAGAATTGTATTGTTTTATATCTTTATTATTTTATTGTTTCCCTTCTACGTGACTTTACCTAAAGAACCAAGAATATAAACACGTTCTACTTAAATTTCTATTTAAAGCTTTCGTGACTGCAAGGATTCATCTTCTTTGGTTCTTTCGGTAAAGTCACGTAGAATGAGAATAAAATAATAAATTGATAAAATAACACAATAATATTCTCACGACGTTTCGGCCACAACACAAGCGGCCTTCATCAGGTGAAGGGACGAGACTGTCTGGTAGGACAGCGCTGGAGTGCTGTCATGAGAATATTATTGTTATTTTATTTCATCAATTTATTATTTTATTCTCATTCTACGTGACTTTACCGAAAGAACCAAAGAAGACGTTCTACTTAATTAAACAGACTTTTTAATAAATGTTTTCTCCTACATCAGAGTGCAGCGCCACATTAAACACGCACTACAAAGACAATAGTTTAAAGCGATTTGAAGCATGTTTTATTTTCCAAATGGAAATATGGTTTGGGGGGGGGCAGAGCTTTGTGACGTCATATTTGAGGGGGGGTGACTTTTGTGACGCCGTGTGACAAAGGGGGGGGGGGGGGGAGTCAAAAATCGCGTGACGTCATTTATGGACGGCTCCTAAGTGGATTATCGTGGACATTTATGGCAGCAGCCAAATACTAAACAATGTTTTACTTTACTAGGTAAGGCCCACTGAGCTACATTAGCTTTTTTTTAGAAGCGACCTGGCCACAAATGATTGCTCAACGAACTGGGCTTATCATGTAGAATTGTATAGCAGCAAAAAAAAACTCTTTAAACTCATGTTGTTTATTCTAAATGTGGAGGGAAAACCTGGAGAACCCGGTGGAAAAAAACCCCACGGGGAGACACGCAAACTCCAAATAAGCAGCAGCAGCAGGCGTCAGTGGGCATCAAACCCACGACCTCCTGCGTACCAGGCGATGTAGTTAACATCTCCTAGCCACATTGTTTTTTTTCGGTAAAGTCACGTATGTAGAAATACAATAAAATTATATTTAAAAAATACAATAAAATTATATTTTAAAAATACAATAAAATTATATTATATATTATCTCCTAGCCACTTGCAGGAGTTATCTCGGGGTCACCTAATTTTTGAAAAAGCTAAAGTACTATACAGCGCCGAAGGAAAATAAACTCTTTAAAAAGTTTTCTTTAAAAACGGTTTTATTAACGACTTCGTTTAACTCACGGTCTTTGAGAAGTACGCCAATGGCGCCCGAGACACGTGGCGCCTGCGTTTTGTGCGAGCCGATTCCACAGTTTAGGGACCGCGGCGTTTTTGACCGACAAATAAATAATAAGGCGTCCATACAAAATGTAAATTGATTTAAAATAGCGAATTAATTCATGCCGACTTTAATACAGGCATGCATTGTCACCGGATCACAGTACGTGTGCAAAATGTAGAATTGATTGGACAACGGGAAGTGGACGAAATTTTGATTACAAGATTTGACCCAGAGGAATCATGTAACACCGTTTAAAAATATATACGTGTATAGCCCGATGTCACTTGCACTATTAAAAACTGTCCGCTATGGAATTGATGTTAAAGTAAGATTAAATTGCTTCCATGATCTCAATAAACGCAATACGCCAGGGTGGCAAATGAAGATGGCTTTGAAATGCATATTATAGGCTTGTGGAGGCCTAAGTCCAGCAGTGGATAAAGCATGGCTTTTGATTGTACTCTGCGTTTGTCCTTCATTGGCAGCATGTACCCTGTTCCCTGGTTTCACTTACGCATTTTAAGAGTGGTCTTAAAGTGGTTGTCATTTGTAAATGTTACAGAATATGGACTCCCAAGTCGTGCAATAAAAAATCGTTCACAATTCCACAAGTAACTTTACAATCCCCAAGTTATAATTGTTTACATTTTAAATACTGTACACACTGCTCGACTATTCATCATACAATATGGACGAGAAAAATATGGAATTTAGCTAGGTTTTCACTTCACATTTGAAATTAACCTCTACCATTGATTTGGTGACCTACTCTTCAAAGAGGCATGCTCCCTGTTGGCATGAGGGGGGGGGGAAATAGCTTTTGAACTCACTAGGAGGAACCGTGGGACAGAGAATCACCGGGAATTTGCTGCAAACAAAAAGCATCGATATTTACAATTTATTAAAACATGAATTCGACATTTCAAAAACATTTAATCATTTTCATAAAAACTGATAAAACTTATTGCATGACTCATCGAGTGGTTTTCATTATAAGGTGGTTCAAACTTCTGGGCCATATATTGTTGGATATATCAGAGAATGGTGTTGCAGCTTTCATCTATTTTGAGAATACTCAAACAAGTGGAACATTCTAGATTGCTTTGACCTTTATTTATTATTGGGAATGCATGAAACAATAACTAGGGTACTGGATGTCCAATACCAAGAGAGGGAGAAAACAAATCAAACAAAACACATTTATTTGCCAAAATATTCCTTTTGAAACGTCCTGAATAATGCATCAGAAAAGAGACTCTTCTTAATGGTAGGCTTCTTCCGATCTGCAGGTTTGTCTTTGGCTTTTCTTCCCCGGTTTTGTGCTAGGATCTATAAAATACAAAAATATATAATCTTGTTTGCATAGCGGTGAAGCGATTTGTTTGAATTAACAAAATGTATTCTGCGAGAACACAACCCATTCAAATACATAAAACCAGTGACAATCGTAACAATGCATAACCATCTCAGTCTGCATATGAGGCACATGAACTTTTGCTTATTTTCGGTTATTTGAATTTTAAAATCTAGGAAAAAACAACGGTAGGATTTTACTAATCAAACATTCACCACAAATTACTGACAGCAGCTGAATATTTCATGGATTATTTAACTTGCGTGCTGTTCAGTATACACTATTTCAAATTGTGTTATTTATTCATGTGTTTAGGTGGTCCAAGATGAACAAAACATTGTGTCCATCACTAACATGCAGTGACAGACATGTGGCTGGGCTTAAGCATATCCTTTACCTTTAATAACGAAATAAATCAGGTGCAGTGACCAAACGTGATAGCATTGGGTGAGCCAATTGAGTTATAAATAATTATTTTTAATGTTTTTATTTTAAAAAGTTATGTATTACTTTTATAATAAAGAAATGCTAATTCTTTGAGGCATTTCTCCCATCTTATTCTGTGACATTTGTCAGCCAGGTTTTAAACCCAAAACGGCATCTAAAGGATAATATCCAATTGGCTTGACTGAGAAATGAAACTAAATCCAAGTAAGATAAATGTTCTTTGGTTCTTTCGGTAAAGTCACGTAGAATGAGAATAATATAATAAATTGATAAAATAAAATAACACAATAATATTCTCACGACGTTTCGGCCACAACACTTAAGCTTAGAGTCGCGACTCTAAGCTTAAAGGTCGTGATCTGAACGTGGCTCTTTCACTCCAGCGCTGTCCTACCAGACAGTCTCATCCCTTCACCTGATGAAGGCCGCTTGTGTTGTGGCCGAAACGTCGTGAAAATATTATTGTTATTTTATTTTATCAATTTATTATTTTATTCTCATTCTACGTGACTTTACCAAAAGAACCAAAGAAGATGAATCATTGCAGTCACGAAAGCTTTGAATCGAAATTTTAAATAAATGTGTTATTTAAATAACACAATCTACGTTGTTATTGATGACTCCTTAAAATGCACATTCATTAAATGTGTCGGTTATTTGCCCACAACGTGAACATTAGAACCCTGGCGAGTACCTTTTGTGTAATTTTCTTTGTAGAAGATGACTGGTTCTTCAGCAGGTACTGCACATTCTTTTTATAGGGATTGGCATTTTGTTTGCGTTTATATTCCTCTGCAAAAAAAACCCAAATATCACGTTAACGTTTGCAAAATTTGTACGTTTCATGCAGTATAAAATCGCACATCCAAACATCCATCACAATATTCCTACTATACACCTCCACACCATTGGATTATGGCCACGTGAAAACAGCGAGGGGAGAATACAATAGGCTGTCAATTACTATATTATAATAGGGTTTTGGAACCATATTGTTCCAAGTGTAGTATTGTTACTAATGTATAGAAACCCACATAAGATTATATTCCACATTTGCAATCCTATCACAACTTTTGCAATTCCCCATTCACAGGAAACGTGATTGTCATGACAATATAATGCACACTTACCGACGGCAGATTTTACACTTTTATGTTTTACTGTTGGTTGGTTACGCATCCGTTTCCTTTGTAGTTTCTTGTTTTTACTTCTCTTTGCAATGCTTTGAACTGAATGTCCAGCAGACTTCGTTTCCCCTAAAAAAAACCCCACACACAACCCCAAATAAACATAACATTCTTCAAAAGTTAAGCAATGACGTGTGTGTATTGTATACGAAAGGGCTTGCCAGGAAATTCACATTTAAGATCCGCAAGATCCTGAATACACTTCTAAAACGTACCCACTCCCATAACCACCTTTGTAAGAAACTTTAAGCCAACAGTGGCCGTCCTCAAACTTGCCCCCGTACTGACGAAATGTGGAAGAATTTCCATAGCTGGTGGTATGAGGCAAAAGCACCATCCCAATGTACGTTGAACTTCTTTCGCACCGTACGCAGCCAACCCTGTTAATCGGAGGTACTTCACAACGGACGATGCTTGTTCATCACGGAGTACTGTGCCTTATGCTGTATGGGTCATATACAATACCTAAGGCATCATATCATAAAGTACCCGCAGTTTTATTCAAAAGGTACATTTAGGAAAATGTGTACTGTACACGCACCCAAGATATCACAATCATGGCCCATCACTAACACGAGACCTCCCATCCAACCAGTTGAGAGACAATAGCCGCTTATGACGATGGCGTGGGGGGAATCCTTAATCGAAGCGGTTAAAAAAATAGACCCCACTATTTAAGCCCTGCCAACCAAAGCCGTCCCTATATGGTTACATTTTAGCAAACGATTGGAGCGGTACCCACAGCCGCTGTAACAACACGATGCCGAATCCAGTACCAACACAGCATGGCCCCACATGTACAGGAAGGTCCAAATGTTTAATCCACCCCCCCAAAAAAAATATAGACCCTAACATGTTTTTACATTGAATATTCATTTCCGTTTTAGATAACCCTAACTTAGATTTTAAAAAAAACATTAGGTCGAAAGAATTAAATGTGGGTCACAAGACATCTGGACCACCCTGTAACAGGCCACGTGGTCGGCACTGCTCAGGCGCAGCGTAGGCCCCGCGCGGCCTTCTCGCCCGAGAGGGCCGCGCGGGGTTTTTGTAGAGTTCCCTTCCTCACCCTTGCGCGACGCCGTGGAGGCCCGCGCGGCCGCGTCATCCTCGGCCTGCAGCAGCTCGAGGCCGCGACGCACCAGCGCTGCCGACATGGCGCCTTCTCTACAGCGACTTGAGTGGGTGTGGGCGGGGCGGGGTGGGAGACCCGAGGTACCGTGGTAATTTTCAACGCCGTAAGGGTCCGCGGCGAACCACATGATCCACTTTCAAAGGGACTATCGGAATATTTATATTTGTACTATAGGAGGAATCCGATGAGCTACTAAGCTCTTTTTCACAGATGTTCAGAAGGTGCACGGGGTCAGAACATTACAAGAATAACCCAACAGATGTGAAAAGTATAGGTATGGTAAACAAGTCATTTTAAAAAATTCAAGTATTTTTTTTTATCTTACCAGGTCAGAATCAGAATATGTATTTATACTGAAGGAATCCCATGAGCTATTAAAATCTTTTTCACAGATGTTCAGAAGGGGAACGGGGTCAGAACCGTTACAACAATACAAAACACGATAGGAGTGCAAAGTATAGGTAAATAAAATCACTTAAAATACAATACAAATAAAAGGAAACTTTATTTAATCTCACCAGGTAAAGCCCAATGAGCTATTCGCGTATTTTTCATAAGCGACCTGACCACAAATGATAGCTCAACAAAGTGGTTCATCACGTAGAAATTTAAAGCAGCAGCAAAATAATCTAATCCGTGTTTATAAATGTGTAAGGGACCCCGTGTGGGAACTCGAAGCGACCAGGATAGTGGGTCATTTTCAAGTGAACTGGGGTCACCAACATGACAATAGCAAAGATAATAGTGCACGAAGCAGATATAAAACAGGGCAAAAAAACGTTAAACGATCAAAAAAGCACGCAAACAAACTATAATTTAAATTACATTGTTCTCTAAATTACGCGAGTGGATATCGTATCCCATCCCACTATATTATAAAACACTGCCTCATGAACTGATACTGCATTCATATTCTTGGTTCTTTCGGTAAAATCACGTAGAAGGGAAATAATAAAATAATAACAATTCTCACGTTTCGATTGCAACAAAATCAATCATCACGTGTGAAAACCGCAGCTTGTGTTGCAATCGAAACGTCGTGGGAATTTTATTGTTTTATTTTATTATTTCCCTTCTACGTGACTTTACTCAAAGATCCAAGAATATGAATCCCTGCAGCCACGAAAGCTTTAAAACGAAATTGATACTGCATTCATATTTAACATTTACTCACAACATACGACATTTGGTTCATATTACCATTTTTAATATAACAAAAAACACTTATGGTGTAGAACAATTGCACAACACAGCATATATCATGTACTTTTTGGTTGACTTTATCTCGGAATATATAATATACAAGAATCTAAACTGTACAAGTGTCATACTTTCCTTTACAAGTTTTTTTTAAAGTTCTTGCTGAATTAGAATGTACAGTAAAGCACTATAAAACATTTTCAAGAATACCTGAATGGTGCACACATCAGATTAACTTTTGGCAGTATTTAACATGTAAATATAACAAACGCTTGTGTTATTTATTGTCCGACCAAATCAGCCGAGTTGAGCTTGATATTGCTAGATCTCAAAAGAAGGGGTGGAACTGGATAGAGCGTGGACAACCAAAACGTAATTTGTAGGCAGATGCGGGGCAATATTTCCAGCAGAGGGCAGTGCAGAAAAGCCCATTGTTGTACTGTACTTCTAAGCGGCGGTCATTTTACTTCCGTCTTCAGCAACCGACATTGACCAGTGTGGTCAAATAACCCCCAAGGCCCACACAAAGTTGGGAGGCCCTCATCCAGCAATGGACTGACAAAAGGGATGTACTGGATTTGTAATTTTACTCTCCTGAAACAATCATTTGTTCATAGGACAAGTTGTCCTAATGTGTCCGGGTTGATGGCAGATTCCACAAGTTCTTTTGGCTCTCACTGTGGTGTGCTCGCCAGCTGTTCGATTGTTTGACGTGGGTCTTGCATTGTCAGGCCGCGGTGAAGGTCTTGTAACGGAATGAGCTGCGTAAGCAAAGTCACAATTACTACTGCTCAAGTCTGTCAGTAGAAAGCAACAAAGGATGAATACAATGAATTGCTTATATACAAACATGGTATTGTCATAGGTTATGCGTCAAAATATGAAACCTTAATATATTAATTATTTACATGACTACCTATTGCACAATAACTATAAATTTCACACATTTAATCAACTACAAATGCTTAATAATAAAAAAAACGAAAGCATTATCTTCATTAGAAAACAAAATAGAATAAATTACATCCCTGTGTCAATCCACTGGCGGATGAAGGTATTCCCACACCGTCAGTCATGGGAGTTGACCATGTTTTGCCACATTGGTCAGCGCGGGGTGGTGAAAGGGGGAGCACAGCGCCGGTTCAGACATCCCTCACCATGGACATCAACCGTGGCCTAATATTGAACTCAAGATTACTGGGTTCATATTGCAGTGTGCTCACCACCGGAAAATTAATAATTACATATCATATTCTTTGGTTCTTTCGGTAACGTCACGTAGGTATAAAATAGAAAAAATCACAAAATACATTTTATTTTATACCTACGTGACTTTACCGAAAGAACCAAAGAGTATGGATTCCTGCAGTCACGAAAGCTTCAAATTAATTACATATCAGTAAGTGTAAAGATTCAAATGTACACATTTTGTTTTGTGTCATTGTGTAATTCACTGTGATGCAAAACTATTTGTGTTAATACTATATGCCAAAGTATTAACTAATTTATCCAATATATTTCAACTTTAGTTAATTTCAAATGGTTACTAGAACAAAATTAAGATCCGTTTTAATCATCAAGCATACAATACGAACACAAGATCCTCATTATCCATGCGAATAGTATAGCAAGGCTATTACTTTATTAGTAGCTTTAATTTAGGAAAAAAGCACACGTGAATATACATACCTGAATTTGAGGGTTCATCAGCCATCCACAGGAAAAATCCACATTGCTCATCTCTAGGTTTGGAGCAAGTGTAAAACTGGCGACCCTTGTTCGGTCCGTCTTTTACAATAGTGCGCATTACGGCTGGATTGTTACAAGAGCACATCACTTCATCGTGGCCTCCACGAGATACTGCGCTTGAATGAAAAGAACTTTGGTTGCTCTGTGCAGATCTGAATCCACCGTCTTGTTGATCTGCCCAAAGGAAAAAGTTGCATACACTTGACGAACACTTGTAGAACATTCGCCCCTTGTTGATGCCTTCCTTTTTGACGGTAAGGAGGGTAGCCTCAATTCCACAGTTGCAGACGACAGCACTTTCTTCGTTTCTTCCAGGAGGGATTTGTAACATAGCCATAGGTGGAGGTGCCTGCTGTGGTGGCCGTTGTACGTATGCGTTTGAAGGCTGGCATGTACCCCTTTGTCGCGCAACTGAAGAGGGTTGATTTTGACGGGACTGGTTGGGAGTTGTAGCAGGACGCAGGTATTTCAAATCCGCTATGTCGTTTATGACATCATCGCAGCCACCAACGCATCCAACATAATCCAAAGGTGTGCAAGGAATTACAGAGTTTTTCTTGAACTTAAATTTTAACCTAAAATTAAAACACACATTTCATGAATGAATGAATACACAATTTTTATTATTTCATTTAACGCTTCAATATCCTTGACATTGCACTAGACGACCACACAAGTCAAGCAACTGATCTCTGAATATGACATTGTAATACTAATGCGACAACACAAGATCAAGTGCTCAATTCTGTTTAGTCCATGACATTCAACAGAAGGTGCTAAAAAAATATTACATATTATTCACGTAAAATAAACTATATGCATTGTTCAAATATTAACTTTCATGAAATCACACCGTTTACATATTTAAAACCTTAACATCATGTGATAATTTTCATGTGTAACTATGGCAATCAATGTTCCATGCATAAATGATTAATTACACAATTATATTATTGATCGAAAGGTAAGACATTAATTCAAGTGAGTTTTGCTCCAAAAACGCAGTGTTTATTTCTTAGAAATAATTACTTTGCGCATGCCGGGTTTTGGCCGGAGGAACGTGTGCTTGCGGAATAATCATGAAAAAAAGTATTTAACATGAAGCTTTTCTGAAAGTCAGTGGTGACCAGGATGATTTAATCATGGGATTTCTGCCTAGATTTGAACCCAGAATTGCAGTGGTCCTTGCTTAACGCACTATACCCCAAGCCACGTGGTCACCTCTGAGTATAATAAAAAAAGAGTTAAGTATATAGTTGAACCATATAAGGCAAAGTGCAAAGAATACAGTACCTGCTGAACCAACGGTGGACAAATTAAATTACGATCGATATGTAACCCGCTTACCTGTGTATTGCATTTGGCTGGCAAAACTGACAAATGCTCTCATCTCTGGTTGCTTCTAAAACAAAATCAGGAAAAAAGACTGCTGCTCTACAGTTTGGAAAACCCAGGCAGGTCAACATGAACCTGTTAAAACATTGCAGGGAAGTTAGAAATAATAGGTTATTTTGTAAATATAAACAATATGGGCTGCAAATTTTGATTTAAAGCTTTCGTGACTGCAGTAATTCATATTCTTAGTTTTTTCGGTAAAGTCACGTTGAAGAGAAACAACAAAATAACAAAATATATATAAAACAATAAAAAAATTCTCACGACGTTTCGACCATAACTCAAACGGTCATCATCAGGTGTGTCGGTGATGACCGTTTGAGTTATGGTCGAAACGTCGTGAGAATTTTTTTATTGTTTTATATATATTTTGTTATTTTGTTGTTTCTCTTCAACGTGACTTTACCGAAAAAACTAAGAATATAATATGGGCTGTATTACCCCTCCCCCTTCCATCCTCCCACCCCCAGCACTCCACTGATATTCGGCTTCGAACTCAGATCGACAGGTTTTTAGTCCAATGCACTAACCACTGGGCCAATTCTCCAAACATAAACAATATACAGTGAGGGAAAAAAGTATTTGATCCTCTGCTGATTTTGTATGTTTGCCCACTGACAAAGAAATGATCAGTCTACAATTTTAATGGTAGGTTTATTTGAACAGTGAGAGACAGAAAAACAAGAAAATCCAGAAAAACGCATGTCAAAAATGTTATAAATTGATTTGCATTTTAATGAGGGAAATAAGTGTTTGACCCCTCTGCAAAACATGACTAAGTACTTGGTGGCAAAAGCCTTGTTGGCAATCACAGAGGTCAGACGTTTCTTGTAGTTGGCCACTAGATTTGCACAAATCTCAGGAGGGAATTTGTCCCACTCCTCTTTGCAGATCTTCTCCAATTCTTTAAGGTTTCGAGGCTGACATTTGGCAACTCGAACCTTCAGCTCCCTCCACAGATGTTCTATGGGATTATGGTCTGGAGACTGGCTAGGCCACTCCAGGACCTTAATGTGCTTCTTCTTGAGCCACGCCTTTGTTGCCTTGGCCGTGTGTTTTGGGTCATTGTCATGCTGGAATACCCATCCACGACCCATTTTCAATGCCCTGGCTGAGGGAGGGAGGTTCTCACCCAAGATTTGACGGTACATGGCCCCGTCCGTCGTCCCTTTGATGCGGTGAAGTTGTCCTGTCCCCTTAGCAGAAAAACAGCCCCAAAGCATAATGTTTACACCTCCATGTTTGACGGTGGGGATGGTGTTATTGGGGTCATAGGCAGCATTCCTCCTCCTCTAAACACGGCGAGTTGAGTTGATGCCAAAGAGCTCCATTTTGGTCTTATCTGACCACAACACGTTCACCCAGTTGTCCTCTGAATCATTCAGATGTCCATTGGCAAACTTCAGACGGGCATGTATATGTACTTTCTTGAGCAGGGGGACCTTGCGGGCACTGCAGGATTTCAGTCCTTCACGGTGTAGTGTGTTACCAATTGTTTTCTTGGTGACTATGGTCCCAGCTGCCTTGAGATCATTGACAAGATCCTCCGTGTAGTTCTGGGCTGATTCCTCACCGTTCTCATGATGATTGCAACTCCACGAGGTGAGATCTTGCATGGATCCCCAGGCCGAGGGAGATTGACAGTTCTTTTGTGTTTCTTCCATTTGTGAATAATCGCACCAACTGTTGTTACCTTCTCACCAAGCTGCTTGGCAATGGTCTTGTAGCCCATTCCAGCCTTGTGTAGGTCTACAATCTTGTCCCTGACATCCTTGGAGAGCTCTTTGGTCTTGGCCATGGTGGAGAGTTTTGAATCTGATTTATTGATTGCTTCTGTGGACAGGTGTCTTTTAGACAGGTAACAAGCTGAGACTAGGAGCACTCCCTTTAAGAGTGTGCTCCTAATCTCAGCTCGTTACCTGTAGAAAAGACACCTGGAAGCCAGAAATCTTTCTGATTGAGAGGGGGTCAAATACTTATTTTCCTCATTAAAATGCAAATCAATTTATAACATTTTTGACATGCGTTTTTCCGGATTTCTTGTTGTTATTCTGTCTCTCACTGTTCAAATAAACCTACCATTAAAATTATAGACTGATAATTTCTTTGTCAGTGGGCAAATGTACAAAATCAGCAGGGGATCAAATACTTTTTTCCCTCACTGTATGTATCTATAAGTGCATAAATAATACACACACAAATACATAATACAACACACAGTAACACGGATGTAACATATACATAATTCACATTCAAAACACAAAGCTATACTTCATATACATCTGTGACCAAATAACCCTGCACACACCCAAATCTCAAGAATAGGTTTGTTTTAACATTGTGGTGAATGTGAAACCTCTTAAGGGCACGAAGGGACCACGTGAAATTATTGTTAAACATGCAATGTGATGCACGAATCGTGACCATAAGAATACATTTTAATAAATGCATAGTTGCATGCCGACGATATGTACTGGCAGATAAAGGAAAAAAATGTAAACTAGATGAGACTTGAAGAAAGTGATTGTGTAGAGAAATGGTCAACCGACTCCGGTGAGCAGTGAGATTCAAAAGTTGTAATTGTAAAATATTCCAAGAAAACTAAATTACTAGGAATGTCAATACAAATTCTAAATGCAGTAAAAGTAGGGTCCATATTTTTTTGCTACAAAACAAAGTTCATACCTGGATATATATGATATATATTAAATATAGTATGCCAAAAGGACATTTAAATAGCAGTATCAAATATTGGTATATAGCAGCAGCAGCGGCAAGGAAAATAAATGCAGGACTCAAGTGCTCACTTGCCATCCTTGGTTTGCTTCAGCACCATGTTGCTTTTACACTGTGGGCACTTTCTCACAGGTTCCAATCTCCTGGGGATAGTTTCTTCATTCGCAATAGACTGTTGAGGCTCTCCAAGGTAACATGATAGGGCTTCATCCAACCTACAATTCAACGATAACGTTAACATGTGGTACCTCTTCAACACAGCACTGCCTTCCCGGAGGCATAGAGGATTGAGTGGCTTATAGCCCGAGTAATTAGACTAGATATCTGGCGAGAGGCAAGACAAAATGTGTTCCCTTCAACTTGCGCTGACGAGCGGGGTGAAGTATGGCCAACTTCTCGGCAATGACTGATGAACCTAAGCCACGGGCCTCAGTTCCCAGCAGCTCTGGATCAGCTGGGTTGGTAAACGGAGCAAGGGGGTGCTAAAACATTACTGGGGGTGCTAAAACATTACTGGGTATGAACACAACTATTAGATTTGTCCATTGCTACATACAATACAAAAAATGTTGTCTATTGAATAAAACCACATGATTTACTGGAGCCAACTTGGCTTGGCAAGGAGCTGGCAGTTTTGTGTTGCAAGTGTGAGACTTACTTTTCAGCTTTAGAAACAGCTTCCAAAAACACCTGCTTATACTTTTGGATTTGCTGTTGCAAAACTGTGGTGTTGTTCTTTTTTCCTTCACATATTAGCTTAAGGTCAGCTTCCAACTCGGCACGAAGGTCAGGCTTGGACATTTCATACCCCATTGCATCATAGCCTAGGAATGAAAAGTAGAAATGTTACCATATTACAGATTGTAAATTGACCATCACATCTCATTGAATAGCCTTGAAAAATTATACAATTCTTTAATTGGGCCTCTTACCCCAACACTAGGTGGTGCTTTTCTATATAAAGAGCGATTCACGTCAAAAACCACACGTGTTTCTACATAGTGGATATGAGATGCCCACTGATATGTGACTGTAGCACGTACAAAGTCAATACAGCACAACATGAATCATGTAGAATTTGAAATCCGGACCTTCCACCAACCCCATTCCAAGCTCTCCTGGTAGGAATCTTTGTGCAGGCGTCAGCCCAACGTACATTCTGGACTTGATGGTTTCAATGTGATCTGCATGCGTGGCATCTGTACCTGTAACAATAACCATACAAAACTAAATCAGCATATGGGACTTTAATTAACACTGATTAGGTATAAGTCATGTCTGTTTTTTTACTTAATTTAACCAACGTTCATATGCTTTATCAAGGTTAGCTTAAAAACATCTTTTTAGAGAAAAGTCTTTGACAACATGGATATTTTAACCCACAATATACTTTGTTTGCTGGTCACGCACACCTTTAATCCAGAGCTGTGGAGGCAAGTATATTAGTCTTAGTTTAATCAGGTAAGTGTACTTAGAACTGGCAATGTACATGCAACTAACCAATTCCATGTTTTTCCATGAGGGAAATTAAATCAGCTTCAGACAAAAGCTGCGGGGGACTGGTTTCCCCGTCCGTCATTTCAATATTGCTGGGTTGGAATTTCACTCCTGTAGTGTAAACAGGGATGACCTAAAGATGTAAAACAAAAAAAATACATTTGTGAATAACACGTAAAAAAAAATTCAGTGATAAAATATTACTTTGAGATTCTTATTGTGGCATGAAGGGTTGGGATCAGTGTTTAGCCAAACTTGTTCATTGCTCCAGTCAACCTAATGTGAAATTATGTCAAATCTCTTATATGCTTGTCTAATAACATACCAAATGTGCTAATGTTTTGGCAACAAATTTTGTTAAAGAAGTAAAACAATTAATTTAGAGATGCTGCAATGGTAATGGTGTACAAGCACAAATAACAAAAAATCCCTCACACATTCGTAAATAAGAGACTGCACGATACACAGTAGGGCCTCTTAAAATCAACTTTACATTGGTTTTCCTGAGAAAAAAATGTGAAATAGGCATACGAATAGTTACCTATTATTAGAGGAACAAACGCTTTAATAATAATAATAATAAAAAAATGTATTACCGTATACTAATTTATATTAAAACCAAAATTAAAAAATGTTGCCGACAATGCATTATGGGTAACGCTGTTAGTTAAAACAGCTAGTTCTATATTATTACCTTAGCGTTCCATTTGTCATAAGGATAAACATCCAGATAATTCCGAGCTGTGATCATGAGTCCATTTGCAAAAAACCTCTCTCCAGCAATTTCAATTTCCACTGTGGTTTCCTGTCCTTGTGCATCTTGGGAGCAACAGGCCAGGAAATGACGAACAATGAATTCATACAAGCGCTGATCATTCCCCTAATTGAATAAAAAAACAGACACATTAGTAGTCGAACTAGTAATGTACTTAGACATCGTTATGCCACTCTTTGGATGAAACTGATGGTGCCACTGCCATGCTGAGGCATGGATGGCAGGGCTATTTGATTCAGAGACAGCACTTTATGTTTCAAGTAGTTTCAAGTTGATTTTGTTTAACCAAGAGAGAACTCAAGATACCAGGATGAGTCACATTTGCAAGAGTGACCTGGGAGACTAAGTCTGTCAGTAGAGGGCGATTATTGCTGTTTATTAATCACGATTCAGAAATTTGCAGGATTTTTTTCAACATTGGCAAAGATTGGACCCTGATGTCCTTTGACAATCATATGCACTGACGGGCACATCACGTACTTACATTCAGGTCTGCAGTGTATTTAGTTGGGTGGATTGGAGGATGGGCTTGATCAGACTTTGTGCCATTTCTTGGATTTGGCCCAGCTTCAAGGAGCCTTTGGGCAAATGCACCCCAGTTTCGATCTTGTGTTTGCATCTCAACTAACTCGGCAAGGTTCATGCCTTTTGGGAAAACGTTGGTTTCTGTTCGCGGGTAGCTAATGAACCTGCAGTAAAAAAATATACAGTGAGTGACAATATGCAGACTATAATTGAAATTACATCCATTTAAAACAAAACATGCTTTCTCTAGTTGCAGTTACTTCTCATTCCACTGCTGGCAAAAGGACCTCCACAAGATGTTAACCATGGCCAGAGTCAAACTTAGGTCTCGAGATTCATCAGCACGGTACACATACCACTGTGCCACCTGTCCCCCCGTCCCCCCAGAAGACTTGCTGTTCCAGAACATAATTCAAATTTACATCAGTCACTCATTCACAATTATCTATATGTATTAAATTAACTATAGTCTATGAACACTAATTGGATAACCATCGTCAAAATACAAAAATAATTTACCCTTTGGTGTAAAGCTTTTCAGCAATCTTCATAGTTTCTTTCGCATTGATTTTCAGCTTTCGAGATGCCAGTTTCTCCATTTCCTGAATAAAATGACAATATACAAAGACACGTTCATTTCTCACAATTGTATTTTATTACAAATATATAGTATTAATAATTGCGCTATTTTGTTATATTAATGGATATACTACTCTCAGGAATTTTCTCTTCACGATCAGATTTTATGATAACTTTTTGGATTCTACTATGACTTAAAAATGTATTTCCTCCCTAACCATTTCTCTCATTTCAACCTAGGACTGTTGATGTTATGAATATTATGCTAATTCTCATCTAGTGATTTTTTTCTGCAGTCTCAATCATCTTTTCTCATCACCTCAATTAAACCGAGGTAATGAAGATGTCTCATATCTATAGCAATTCTTCAGCCAAAGGCTGGGTGGTAATGTTTTCCAAAAGTGTGTTGTAATTGAGGATCAGATAACATCACAAAATATATTACATTTCACACTTCAACAAGACCAATTAAAACACGTGTTCTTTTTTAAGTTCATGGGGATTCTCATCCTCTGGTGGGGATGCTATCATTCATAATACAGCTGTACACCAAAGGAAAAGTCTGTGTTGGCTGAAAGCGGTTCTCCTGTATCACCTATATTCATGTAACGAACATTGTTTTAATTGTATTTCATTCATATACTGCATGTGCTCAGGTTGCAATACGTACCACTGTGTCCAAAGGCTGTGGCCTCCACTTGCTCTTTGGCTTGCACGTCACTTCTAAAACTTCAGCAGTGGGATTCTAAAATGTAAGTTACAATGTGTTAGACAGCGGCAAATGGATTTAAATATTTTTGTTGTTTTTAATTAAAAGGTATAAACTCTCACCTCAATACACAACTGGTAGAGAATGAGACAAGCAGTGTGGTTAAACAGTCGGTTTCTCTTCCAATGAAACTCCACCAGTCCATCCTCATTCTGGTGTGTAACTAAATGGGAAATTCACAACATATTAACAAGGCAGAATTTACAATTACATTTATAAAAGATTATTGGTTTGCTCTGGATATACACTTATGTTCTACAAAAGTGACAACTATCCTGGCCAAGTATTGTATGCTTTTTTATATTTAAAGAGTCACAAGTTCTCGAAGTCTTAATTAAGTTGTGTATAAATTAAAAGTCGGGGTCAATAGCAATTGTAATCGTGTCATTCGTAATGGATTGCAATCAGTGTAATTTTCATTGCAGCTAACAATACTGTTGTAGATATAATTATGATTAACCCCAGGTCTGGTATAAATTATATTCAGAAAGAGGATATGATATAAATATAGGGAATTCTCTGCACTGCATTCTCACTATTGAAAACACAAAAATATGAATACTTATAGTGTGATTAAGACCTTTGTAAGGTAGCCATAACTTTATAATCAAAACCTAGCCATAACTTTACAATCAAAACATATTTAGGAAACTCCTTGAGGATAAAATAGCATATCACACCATGTTGGAGAAAAACGTGGTTATACCATCAATGATCTCAAGTTAATACCATGTTCTTGATTTGAAGCTTTCGTGACCGCAGGAATCCATACTCTTTGGTTATTTCGGGAAAGTCACGTGACTTTACCGAAAGAACCAAAGAGTATTAATACCATATTCTCCAGGTTACAAGCCACTCGGTAAAATGTTCCACCTCAATATCAAAAAAGTATTCAAATCTGATACACACACAACCTGTTGGATTAAAAGATACATCCGAACTTGTGCTTTTAAATAAAGGGGAAGTAGTGCCTTATAATACAGTAAGTCTTCACAAAATAGGAGTGGTTGCAGCCAGTACCAGGTGTGGCTACCTCCACCTCAGTGAAGAGATTCAGACAGATCTCCAAATCACATTTTTAGGTACCCAAGTTGGGGTGGCCCAGGCTATGTTCAGATGCCAATTATCACCAATCTGTAAATCCAGCATTTGACCAGAGATAAAGAGAAGTAGAGCACACTGCTTTACCACTATAAGACTATTCCCTTGAAGGTCTAACACTGTTTTCAGTGATGAATGAAGGTGAAAGAAAGGAACTCTGTAAACCATTCCCGTGTTCAACCCTGCAAAAAACAAATCATTTCTTACCCTTAATCTGATGGAAGGCTTCTGGAATGAATGCTTGAATTGCTTTGAATCTTTCTACGACAAAACCAAGTGTTGGAAACTGGCAACTTCCATAGCTGACCAGTTGGTGAGCAAGAGATGCTGGAAAAATCTTTTGTAACCGTAGCGTCTGAAATCTAGTGAACGCTGCACCTAAGAGATAAAAACAATACAAATGCTTACCAAAAACACAAATTTAAATGTTTCATCATTAAAACAATACAAAATGTAAATGTCAAGTGTCAGCGTCTTAAAAATGTATCAATGCTAAGAACAAATGCAATATTCTTATATATCTCAAAATACTAAGCTACTTCAGAGTTGGGGCACCACAATATAGCAGTTTTCTGAACCCTGTTATTTCCATGAAGACCAAATTTAGCCCATCATGACACTTCAATATTATCCTGCATATTATTATTAATGTTTCGATAACTTCTTAAATACCCCTACAGCAACAATTATCATGGTTGGCTACGTACGATGCGAAAGAAGTTCAACATACATACAATATAGTAGTTTCAAATGACCATGTGATAATAATGTCAACGTTACTTACCTATACGCAGATCCAGCTCCTGACGAACGTCCACAGCTTTGCTCGTGTTCTCGTCGGGCAGTGTCAGGTTTCTACATGCGTTGTGAATAGACTGTTGAGTAATCTCAGAAAATCTTGCTCGGAAAACTTGCAAGTTTGGCTTCACTGAAAAGAAGACAACAGATTTTCCAAGGTTAATGATGACGAACATTTTATAATTGGTCTTGTGCTTTACCATTCACCAAAATTTGTGTTTGACCTTCCACATTGGCTTTTTCTCAAGACGCACATCCATGAAGGTGAGGTGTGTCATCGTTAGTGACAACGGGTGCCAACTACTATGCGCCATGTGTCATTCTACTGAATGTGAATTTTGGCACACAAAACAATCGAACTGTCTTACAAATGATGCAAAGGGTAATTCGGCTATACAACAGATAACGTATTTTGATAATGTCCAAATAATGTGTTCAATTCGTCAATTAGTACTTGAATGCAAAGACTAAACCTAAACGCAACCCTGTTACTTGTCTCACGCTAGGCAAAGAACGAGCAGAATGAGGAAGAGGAGTACGAAGAGTGGTCGCAGTGGTATCTGTTCATTGGCCCAGCAGGACGTAACAAGATTTTCCCACTGGTAATCACGACTCTCAGCTGTTCAAGAGGCAGTCAAAGTTTTAACTGCCACCGGTTGATGTGTTGATCTTCTTCTCTTGTACCATTGTTTCTGAGGTGTGCCACTATGTGAACACAGGTTTCAAATAAGCAGTTAAAAAGTCTACCATAAGCCTTCAACTGATAATGCATTTGAGTGGGGAGTTAAGTTTAAGTTGTTCATGCAAAGTGACTCAGATTAGCCACTACTCGAATGCAATGACTGTGAAAATAGACAAACTAGGACCTTTAATATCAACTCGCCTTTTGCCCAAGGACGGGTGTATTGCAGTAAATCTGAAACTTGCAAGCGAAAAGCAGACCGCGACGTGATATTCATTGCATCAATGCGTGTGCAATTTGTAAGGGCGCGGTGCCACAGACCTATTTCATTTTAAGGATATAATCCCTTGTTCATCAAGACGTCCTTTTTACTTTGATGTCTCAACAACAGCGTTACGGAGATCGCGTGATGCGAGGGTTCTGCCTTTGTAGTGAGGGTTGTAAGTTGACGCCGAGGATGGGGGAGGAGGCACCTTGGCCCCCCATGTGGGGTGACATCAGCTGCTAATTATTATGAATGGGGTGGGGGGAGTGTCCATTTGGAAGACGTCAGCTTATGATCATTAATGAGGGGGGCTGTTCGATGTGGAGTAAAGTCACCTGCTCATGATTATTAATGAGGGGGGTGGGTGCTCCATGTGGAGTGATGTCACCTGCTCATGATTATTAATTGGGGGAGGGTCCATGTGGAGGACATAACCTGCTAATGATTATTAATGAGGGGGGCCGTTCGACGTGGAGTGATGTCACTTGGGCATGATTATTAGGGGGGGGGGGTACTCCATATTGAGTGACGTCACCCGCTCATGATTATTAATGAGGGGGGCTGGTCGATGTGGAGTGACGTCACGAGCGTTCAGGACAGACATTCCTGGGTGATTATAGTCGGTTTGATGAGGGTAAGCTGAGTGTTCTTACATCAATTACAACATCAAAGCATTTTCTAATCCAGTCATTTGTCTTCAGATTTGTGCTGCGATATACATACCTGCTTTGCAGACATCGATTATTTCAAAACCAATGTTCTCTCCCTCTCTGTCACAATCCGTCCAAATAATCAAAGCTTGGCATTGCCTCACTTCTCTTTCCAATGTTCTCTAATGGAAGATCAAGGCATAAATATATACACACACACCAGCAACATTGCTTTTGCTTACAGGTAGTAACAATTCAGTAAAATGTATTTACAACCAGAATACAGGACGTAGGAAAAAGTCTAATTTAATGAAGACCTATGGTAAATTACAAGACAACAAATATTTAAAACAATTCTGTGAATGTAACAAATAAATGTATGTAGTAGACAAAGTGTGCTTCAATATACAGTACATTAAAATGCAACAGTGCAAAGTAACAAAATACTAAAATGTGCTTAACAAATGATATTGCAGGAAAAAATAGAATTATTTCAGCAAATCAGAAATAACTGTATGCAAAGATTTTAACAGGTGCCACAATTGACCAAATTGTCAAAAAGCATTTAGGAATCCCAATCAGTAATACAAATTGCAGATAAGGGAAAATATGTCTTTGGATTATAATAATAATGATCTTATACAATACAGTACTGGTCTTACACGTGTTTAGTGATGTGGTGCAACCATCAGTCTCCCAGCCTACAAGCCCAAATAAAAAACGCGCAGAGGATGGGACACTTCCTCTCTCAGCGCAGAGACAACACGTGGCGAGCAAGTGCGTTCACACTTTGTATGTACCACGGGCTTGGTTTTAAATGTACACCACAGGAAAAAAGAAAATTCAAGACAAACCTTGATGGCAACCAAGTCGTTTAGACAAATTTTTTCGATTTCGGCATCAAAGAGATCCACCGGGTGGCAGCCTCGCCTGTTAAGTGACACAGTATGTTAGGTCCAAGTTAAACGCTCATTGCAATTGAACTACATTACATGGTGGATTCGTTTGTTTTTTCAATCAAGTGCAGATTTACAAGAACCCAAACTAATATGAAACGTAATGTGACGAAAAGTAAAAATATAACTGGTGATTGTTTTTTTGCTTTCAAATATTACGAATGAAACAATCGAAATGGTTTGCAAATTTGAACCAAAAATATATGCAACGACGAATGGTAAAAAAATGTAAAAACAAGCCGTAAGACTTGATTGTTTGGTTGATTATAGATGATAAAAATGTAGAACATTGGACTCACCAGTTTTTGAAACCCGCAATGAATTCCAACCCCAATAAATGTCCAGACACCGAGGTCATTACAACATTGACATTCTGCTGTGAAGCACAATGACAGAAATCACTCACAAAAAAATTTAACATTTGTATTTAAAACTGTGCATAGTTTGAGATTGTAAACTCATATTATGTAAAAAAAAATACATGATGTATAGTTTTATTTTAGTTATTATAAAGATAATTACAATGATTTAAAGCTTTCGGTAAAGTCACGTAGAGGGGAAAAAATAAAATTATAAATATAAAACAATACAATTCTCACGACGTTTCGACTGCAACACAAGCATCATCATCGTCGTGAGAATTTTGTTTTATATTTGTATTATTTAATTGTTTCCCTTCTACGTGACTTTACCGAAATAACCAAGAATACAGTTACAATGATTTCATTCGAGTGACAAGGTGAAACAACAGCACTGTCCAGTTCTGTTTCTGTAGCCCTCCTCCACCCCACCAGTAATCCACAACTTTGCCGACCAGTTGCTCTTTGTGTGCTTCTTGGTGCAAATAATTACATGTCATAAGACATATCACGAATGCCATTGCCAAATAACATGCAAGAAACCACTGGTATACGGTACTTTGATCAGCAGTATCTCCCACAGAGACCCGTCAGGAGAAATAAGACTAGCGACTTCCTGCGTCCGGGAGAGATTATTGCACAATTACGGGTCAAGTCGCTTGTGTTTTTCAACATTTTGTTGATTAACATTCAGGCGTTGCATTTAATAAGCACTCGTCATGCATGACACGATTTCATGAGTCACAACACTGCCGGCAAATATCATCACACGCGATACAAGGAGAGTTACTCTTGTCCGTGAAATTTCATTATCTACAAGGCCATACCATACGATAATTCGAGTCTGATTAATTTAACCACTAACCTACATAAACGGCTAACCACCGAGAGGCAGGTTCGCTCATGGCCGAGGAGTTTTTAATTAATATATTTCATACCTGTCAAACCCATACGGTTTAGCCATATTCTTGTCCAAGGAAATTGAGTTTTCAGGTCCATACGGCGTACAGCCGTTTCAATACGGGCAAAATAAATGCGTCTATTTGTTTGTGTTTCTCTTCCTTGTGATGGAACTTTGTAGGATGAACGTTGAGATTGATAAGGGGGCACGGGGTGACCAATGTCTGAATTGATCTGTAATAAGGTAGGTACTGATAAGGGGTTGACAGGTATGTATATTTTACACTTCAAATAAAGTTGTATTGAAAAGTGAAGTATTATAGAGCCATTAAGGAGCATCACTTGGACTGCCCCACGGTTTGGCCCGCCTTGTTATATAGTATATTATTACTTATCATTGAAAAATCGCACCATAATTTGACATTTGCAATGTCTCTGGGTAGTGGCACTTTTATTAATATATAAACACTTACCTGTCCACTAAAGGAGTAGTTGTACTCATATATCTTGTTGAACTTCGACAGGCCTTCCCTCTGAAATGAAGAGAGTCGTAGAATCTGTGTAAATATTGAGTCAATTTTATTTCACCAAACAGGTACCCATCCCATTGGCGAGGGGGAAAAAACTAATTGAAAAACAATTTCACATCCCCCACGGAAGGGGGCAGTATTTTCGCTTTTAACCCTGAAGTTGTAGGCGACTCTTACCAACACCAAGATTGCCGGTACAGTCCAGTCAGTAGGCTATGTCAGACCAAGGGTGTGCAAGGTTTTCCCTACCACGGGCTAAAGAACTTTCTTGGCACGCAGCCACCCACGAACACAGGGACATTTCAAGTTACTTTGCAGGCCGCGGTGTGAGCCCAGCACGCAAAGCGTAGAAGCAGCTTCGGCCGGGTGTGCGTTCCTGCTGCTCCTGCTGCTGCTGTTGTGGTGCGCTTGGTCGATCTCGCCTCTCGAGTTTGTTTAGCGCGACGCCGCAGAGACAAGAAAGTTCACCCACCCGCGTGAACCCGCCGCGAGACATGATGTTGGCGATGCCTTTCGCCGCGTCGTTCTTCTCGGCCACGCACAGCGCCCGCTTGACGCCGCGCTCCAGCCCGCCCGCCGGCACGTGCCCCGGCGCCCTGCCCGCCCGTGAGGCCATGAGGCAGCGCGCCCAGCAGCGGCCGTGGCCTCCTCCTCGTCCTACTTCGCGTCCTACTTCGCGGCCCAGCAGCAGCAGCGGCGACGGCGGCGCGACCCGCGCTCTAACGAGGCCCAGCATCCACACACTCAAAGCGCGATCTAGGAATCGACCCCGACAAGATCCGGCCACGCACGCGATTCCACGGCTCGATTACCACGTTTGAGCAAATGAATGAATCGTGGGGGGAAAAAAGGAATCGACGGTTCGATTTCTGTGCGGAGTGTCGAAGGAATCGATTCGATGTAACCCCCCTTTTGAAGCCAGCGAATTGGCGCGAGATGCTTCGCGGCGATGAAAGTGTCCGGCTTACTTCAAATAATAATAATTATAATCCGCAATTGCTGAAGTGTAAGAGCATTCTCCTTGGTTCTTTCGGTAAAGTCACGTAGAAGGGACATAATAAAAATAAAACATAAAATATTTTATTATTTTTAATAAAATAATAAAAATAAAACAATAAAATATTGTATTACGTTTTATATTTATTATTTTATTATTTCCCTTCTACGTGACTTTACCGAAAGAACCAAGAAGATGAATCCCTGCAGTCACGAAAGCTTTAAATCTAAATGTAAGAGCACTTTCACAGAACGCAGTTTATTCATTTTAGCTGTTGCGTGTGCAGGATTCCAATGCAGAAAGTTGCAAGCTATTTTTTTTACTGAAGGAGCTTTCAGTGAAGCGGTGACTCTAACAAAGTAACTTGTAACTAGAAAAATCTCGATACATTAGTCAATCACATTGTGGTCTTGAAAAGAAAACAAATATATAAGCGATGTGTCGAACAGTGGCCCTTCAAATTAAGTGCGACAGTTAAGCGTTCTAGATCGCATCCATTGTGAAACAAGTGTAGTGACATAGAATCGGTCACGTAGCATCAAAGCGCTGTTTGCTGGCAGGGAAGGGGGCATCTGCAGCTTACAGCAGCCCTGACTGACAGCAGGTCACGTGATAGACCAGAGAGGGATCGAGGTTACGGAAGGGGCACATCGAGAACCCGCTGGTAGGTTCCAGAAGGGGGCGTGGCCGGGGGCGGAGCCAGGCCGCGCTGGCAGTATATAAGAGGAGCCCCGGGAGGGGACCTCGGGGCTGTAGTGTGGAGTGGGGGGCCCATCTCCGTCGTGCTGCTGCTGGAGTCTTCATTGTCGTCTCCGTCTTCACCGTCTCGGCGTCGCCAGCCAGGCAGTCTGCCAGCCGTCCTGACTGGGAACCGTAGTTACTAAATGTTACTGTCGGGCCGTGTTCATAAACAGAGTGCCTCCTACTCTTAGTGTCTCTGAGTCAGTCACTGCACATGTATGAGATACAAATGGCAGGATGTTGTTAAGTGAACTGCAGCTTTATATATTTTAATCAATCTACATTTGTATTGTACATCAAATCACAATGACGACGTAAATAATGTAATGTGAAATACAATTACGGAGTAAAGAAAATACAGTCGTGTCGCTTTAATCGTGCAACCAACCCCTGTACGGGCAGCCCTCTACTTACGAACGGGTTCCATTCCCAAGCCCTGTTCGTAAGTCAGAACACAATAATGTAATGCACGGGGGGCCATCCCTAGAGCCGTGGGGATCCTTGGCCGTCGTGGCTGGGAGAGAACGTGACACAAGCGCATCTTACTGGTGGGGTAGCGTACCGCGAATTCACCCCAGTGGACACCAGCGGCAAGACGGGAGTTAACAAATACATTGGAAAAATGATGTGTAGGATACCCCACACTATACCCGAGCTGCCCATCGCCTTACCCTTGTGGTCCTTCTGTCGTGGTGTACCCATTTCGACTGCTGAGTGGACACATTGGGGCGATTTGAGAAAGGCACCCTTCTATTTACACCGATGCAACCAATTAAACACACTGGCTTTCGCGACCAATATGGAAAGGGCTATATATACATCCTAAATAGATGGCGAATTGACATGTTTTGTTCACGTGACAAACCGTACTGATTGGCTGTGTCGAGTGGTGGTGGGTGAACGACACATTTATGTTTACGCGATCTAACCCAGACACAACCATTACACTACCGCAGTTCCCCGAGTGGGGTGAGTAATATATACTGTAGGACATAATATGGTTACTCCGTTCCATCTCCACATGTAAATACAGCGTATTTGTTGAGTCCATCTGCCTATTGGCTTTCCAGACGAATGGTATCGGGCAGGGTTTGTTTAAGCGTGGAAACTCTCGGTCGGTTTCACCTTCTGTCTCATCAGCAGACTGTAGCTTCTAAAAATATTTGTGCTTGGAGTATCACAAAATAATGTATGTATTAGCGCAATCGTATCGATATTTACCTTATAGTGAATCAGGTTTAACACCTGCAGTAATGCGACATCACACTGAGGCCTTGCTGCAGTTCACAGGTGAATCAATGAGATGTGACGCTTCAATATCTTTAATATAAATCCACTGCACGCCCTCCAAGATATGAACAAAACAGTGAAGAGCGTAATGCATACATTTTACCCATAAATTGTTAAATGTAATGCAATGCAGGGCCTGTCACACACAGATCAATCACGTGCACAAGGCTAGAAATGTTTAACGCTCGAGCAATTATTTCATTGGGTTCTCAACGAATTATAATAGCTAACCCTCCATAAATGAGACAAAGTGAAGAGCAATGGAAATTATTGCTGCACTAAAAAATAAAAGTAGAGATTAATTTCAAAAGCAATGCGTTTGTTTACTTTACATTTTTCCAAACATTGTGCATTCATAGATAATGCCATAAACGAATGCTATATTTTTGCATGGTGTTTGTATCCAGCCATGAAAATCATGCACACAATGCAGACAACGATCATTATTGTTTTCATAAAACTACAATGCATTTATTTTTTAGACGTGTAAAATCAGATTAAATGAAACTTATTTTACATTGCCAAAAAAACGTATCAACCAAAGTGTACCCTATGTCAAAATAAAACTCGGCTCAACAAATCAAGTTTAGTTTTGCAGACATTATTTATAACGTAATTCTGTATTGTTTATTGCCAACTTGTTATATTCTTGCTAGAACAGCCAATCAGTATTCATGTTGTTACGACTTGGTGCAATTACATGAGGCATAAACTTCATCAAGCATTAATCAGAACGAATGATATCCGGAACAGGAAATGCAATGCCTAAGATAGTAATGATTAAAAAAAGCTTCAAAATAACACAATATGCTTCAAGTCAGCTGATAACAACATTAAGCTCTTTGTACAATATTATAATTACAGTGGATGGTAAAGTGTCGTGTTGTTTACTGTATTTTTTACATACAGAAATACACCATCTAAAGACAATTATTCTCTTTTGATCTTTCATAGCATTTAGCAGTTACAATATAAATGAGTGACCAGTTCTGGAATTTTCCCAAAAGATAGTGGTATTAAAGCCATGTTCTGCGATGGTTGTCAATACAACAGACACAACACTATTCTTAGTTTTTTCGGTAAAGTCACGTTGAAGAGAAACAACAAAATAACAAAATATATATAAAACAATAAAAAATTCTCACGACGTTTCGACCATAACTCAAACGGTCATCATCAGGTGTGTCGGTTTGCATAAATTTATTTTGAAAACGGCATATTTATTTATATATATAAAAATAACGTTTGCGTCACGCGCAACGATGGCAGTTTGCCAGGACTAGTCCATCTATTTTTTGAAAAGAGGAGGGGGGAGACGAAATTTGTTTTTATGTATTATGTATGTATGTATTATGTATATTATGTATGTATTTCGTCTCCCCCCTCCTCTTTTCAAAAAATAGATGGACTAGTCCTGGCAAACTGCCATCGTTGCGCGTGACGCAAACGTTATTTTTATATATATAAATAAATATGCCGTTTTCAAAATAAATTTATGCAAACCGACACACCTGATGATGACCGTTTGAGTTATGGTCGAAACGTCGTGAGAATTTTTTATTGTTTTATATATATTTTGTTATTTTGTTGTTTCTCTTCAACGTGACTTTACCGAAAAAACTAAGAATATGAATTACTGCAGTCACGAAAGCTTTAAATCAAAATTTAGACACAACACTGTTTTGTACTGAATTTAACATTGTTTTGTTTTCCTGAAGGTATTAATTGTCATTTAATGATTGTAAATGCTTGCAAAGTTTTCAAACGAGGGTGATTATGAGTGAATGTGAGTCTTCAATGCGTGAATGCACGTAAGGTGACAATTTAAAATGGTGAATTGCTCAATCTGTGGTATAGTTTAACAGATGCAGGGTGTCCGGATAATGTTAGCCTTAAGATTTATAACATGGGAGAAAACAGCCAAGGTAATTCAGTTAACACTGAGAAGCTGTTGACAAAAAGAAAAACAGAAGGTAATCCAGGTGAAAATACAATTTATAGCATCACATCTTGAAAGTCATTTACAAAAAAACATTTGGTGTCGTGATTTAACAGATAAGTCAAAATAAACCCATCACAAAATACGAAAACATGACTTGCTTTTCAGAGTAGTCTTCTGTATGATGATTCATTTATTAAAAGTCATTTTCCTTGTTTTGCTATTGACTGCTCCACACCATAAGCTGTACAGGCACCGAGGTTGCATGCATTGGGCCTTCTAGCCCAAACAACAGGTTTGAAGTATGATTGAGAAAAGTGCACTTTCAAAGTGGAATCCCAAGGCTTGTGGATGCCACCATCATTAACTTGCCAGGACCTCACACAGGTGGCGTTATTGGTTTATGTAAATGATAAAAAGTCACATTTTCAATATGGTTACAAACTTGGCCTTGCTATTATTCTACTCTCCTGCAAATTAAGGGATCCTTCCAAACTTAAAACAAAATTATAGACACCCTGAACGAAATACCAGCACTTGCTCCATTTCCACTTTTATCATGCACCTTCAAGTAGTATGGGCAGTTGCAATATCGCCGCTTTTATTCCAGAAAATTGATTTATTTTCATGCCACAGAGCAAGAATGGGCATTCTAACGACATACAATACAAACAAAATAATACACAGTTGTTTTTGAATTGTCACTTTAGGAGCAAAGTTACAACAACTATTTTCTGGCTTTCATTTACTCACAAAAAATGTTCCACAAATGTAGAAATTTAAGTACCACATTATGTTGATCATTTAAACGATGTATAACTGCTGTCAAAGATTGTATCATTATTATTATTATTTGTTTTACTCATGGTCCTTTTACATCAGAAGCCGGCCCTTGGAAAGCAATGGGTCCATGGCAGGCTGGGTCACAGTAGCCTGGAGATCCTGGAGGCCCTGGAGAACCAGGTCGTCCCTGTCGGCCAGAGGGTCCAGGGAGGCCCTTGGGGCCATCCAAACCATCGCGGCCATAGCTGGGAGAGCCTTCTCTGCCTGCAACACGCGATGGGATGATGGAGAGAGGATGTGGTAATCAACAAACTGAAAAGAACATTGTTGTGTAGGGATCAAGTATGGTACTGTGTATATAAAGGTGCAGCCCTGCAAGTTCTCCCTCAAGGCACTGCTGGCCCTTCATTTGGGAGAGCTCTAGTCTCATGACTCTTTTCAGGAGGGTCTTGCCCAGTTTTCACAGTTGGGGGGGGGGGTAATTTATGTGTATGATTCCAATTGAGTAATTTTCAGGATTATTTTTACGTTTGGCAAATTAGGACCGTAACGCTAACACACAATGGCCTATTCTTGTGAGTGACGTCACAGTATCTGTAATATCCACAGTAAATCAGACGGCGTGCATTTTGTGGGTTACTAAAATAACCACATTATTCATCAGGGCGGCCAGTGAATTTGAACCGTGAACCTATGCAACGAGAGGTGAACATGCTACGGTCGCCACCCTTGGTACAATTAAAAAGGCAGAGTAGCAGCTCATGGAGAGATAATCTGAGCAGCCAACTCGATTAAATCCTGAGGTTTTTTTGTCTTAGAAAAAGAGGAGGAGGTTTCTGTGTAGCGTCCGTACCTGTTAGTCCTATATTGCCAAGGAGACCTTTAGGCCCATAACCTGCATCACCTTGGTCTCCCTTTTCTCCATGAATTCCTGCAGCAGCAGCAAACAGCAGATGTCTCATCACACGTTTAACCAAAACCCCCAAAATATTTTTTTTCCAGGTGTGCGAGTGAAATAACATCGCATCTTGTAAACCTGCTGGGACAACTCGCAAATGCTGACATTGGGAATGTGTGAGGCTGTAATGAACATGTTTAATGTTTAAAAAAAGGCTTTACCCTTTCTGGCATCAATACAGACATTAAGATGTTCAATATCTTGATATTGCCAAAAGGGTCCCATAGATATAACTGATTAATCCTGGCATGAACAGCTATGGTAGAGTATGATGAGATACATTACCCTTACATAAAGATACAAGTTGGCATCAATAAACATAACATGCTTTCGAAGAGATTAGATAATGTATTTGTGCCTTTAAGAATGAGAGAACACTTTAATTATTGTCTTATGAAAACATCTTATCCTGCTCGGTAGTGGTAGGATCAGAATGTCTAACAACCTCGATGATGTGGTTAGCACCACAAACAGGACACAAATAAGCTTCCGATTCCAACTACAGTAAAACCTTGGATTGCGAGCATAATTCGTTCCGAAAACGTGTTTGTAATCCAAAGCACTCGTATATCAGTTGTGATCACGTGACGCTCGGCAGTACAAAGCGTATACGTACTACTCGTATTGCAAGACCTCGCTCGTTTATCAAATTCATATTTATTTTAAAATTTCGCTCGTCTTGCAAAACACTCGCAGACCAAGTTACTTGCAATCCAAGGTTTTACTGTATACCAAAACGGGCAATCTGGTTATACACATGCAATAAGACGGAAAATAAAAACGTAGACAGACTGGTAACTTCGTATAACCTCGACAAGTGTCGCCGCAGTCTAACCGGGGTTGATTGGTGGTTGCCATGAGATACCTCGGAGGCCTAGCTCACAGTATCCAGTGGCAAGGTTCATCCTGCATGCTGCCATTTAGTAAATCTTTACAGCTGAATATTGTACATTTTTCTGCATGACTTACAGATGACCAATTTTGGATTCTCTGCGTATGTACAAGTCATTTCTTAAATGCAATACATCGTAAGAGGATTTAAAAAAGAAATGCATTATATATAACAAAGAACAAACCTCTGGCTCCTTTGTTTCCAATGGGGCCCTGAGAGCCCTCAAGGCCAGGCAGGCCACGGAGACCTTCGTGGCCCATGACTCCGTTGGGGCCTGGTAGTCCTTGGGGCCCCGGTAGCCCAGGAGGGCCCATAACCCCCATGGCTCCGGGATCTCGGCGAGGTATGCCAGAAGCCAGCTGGGCAAGTTGTTCTGAAAGATACACGTTTCAAAATAGTTTATTTTTATTTTTAAAATATATATTTTTAAAAGTGATTTGATTACCCTTCCTATATTTTGCACTCCTATCGTGTTTTTTAAAAATAGTTTTGTTGCTGTAATGTTCTGACCCCGTGCCCCTACTAGACATCTGTGCAGAAATAACTTTATAGCTCATCGGATCCCTCCAGTAAAAATACATATTCTGATTCTGAAGTCCTTTTTTTAATCTCCACCTTTGACTGTTTCCTTCTATGTATATATATTTGTGCTTGCGCAGGACACGTCACTAAAATAGATGATGGCAGATGGTCAAGGATAGTAACCAAATGGCAGCCAAGAAAATCCTCTTTCCCAGTCTCTTGTCCATAAATGCCCTCTTTTATCTTACGATTTAAATCACTCCTTTTCCGATTGATCTAATGATACGAATGTATTCCTGTGTGCACCGCATCTTAGGATACATTTCTACTTGGACCTTTTATAAATGTAAGTTGTATTGCCATGTACTTCAATCAGGGATTGTAGACATTTGTAAACTAATTCCATGATATATTTGTCAAGGGGTTGTTTGACAACTTTTCATCAGGCCGGCCAGTGAGGGTTGGTGAAGGCTTCGGGGGTGCTCAGGGCTGGTTCAGATATCACTCCCCACTAATGTGGGCTGCAGCTGGGAATTGAACTCAGGTGACCAGCTTTATTGTACGTGCGTATTGTACCAATCACTGCGCCGCCACTCCGCCCCATGTTGTAGTTACGCGTGGTTCAAATTATCTGACTGAATGGTGCTTTGGAGACTACCTAAAAAATGGACATGAAATACAAATAAAAAGTGATTAAATTTGTATACATCATTAAAGAGAAGTGGGACTTTACATTTTTCAGAGTTTGTATCTGTAACTGGTGGCCGCTTCATTTCACCGGATTCATATTGTACTCTATAGAGGCACGTACACCAACCTTGCATCACCCTCATGCACACGTCCTGTATGTGTTCATTTGTTGCCTCCTTTCCCTGTGATAGAAAGAGCGAGGGTGAGTTTCTCCCCGCGCAGTGCGCAGAGCGACCGTAATAAACAAGTCGTAGACATCGTTGCGGGAGCGATGGGAAGTGCGGTGAGTGGCGCTCGATGCTCTTACAGGCTCGCCCTCCTTCCCGGTGCTCCCTGGCAGCCCCGTCTCGCCCTGCTGGCCCAGCGGGCCCGGCAGCCCGAGGGCCCCCTCCTTGCCCACTTCTCCACGGGGGCCCTCGCCGCCGCGGTGCCCAGTTTTTCCCGCAGGTCCCGTCTGTCCAAGCACAAATGATGCGTCGGCGATTATTGTTTTGTTGTGTGTTTTTTTTGCAAGGGCTGTTTTAATTCGAGGCGGGTGGGGGGGGACAAACGTGCCGTTAAAAACGTTCACCGAGATGAAAAAAAATGAAGACACATTGCGCAATATGCGTTAGGGTTAATGCTTGACATGAAGACGGGCACGTTTACTTTGGGGTGAAAATATTTCTGTTGCATGGTTGGTGCCCCGTTATCCGTCATCGCCAAAAGACGAATAATGTCACATGTAACGACATATGCAAATACAAAGAATTCCAAAAGGATCATGTAAATGAATGGTCCATATACAGCACCGCATTGCTTATGTGGCAAGGAATTTTATGGCCAAAAATATATAAGGCATGGTGGCTTGCTCACTTCATATTCCTCAACGTATGAAGACAGTTTATCATTCACAATGAGTTTGGATGACCACAATCATTTCCATGGCCCCAAATGCTTATTCATAGTCAACAATGCCTTGGCATTGTAATTAATATTCATTTGTCTTTCACCAACTCATGCAGAAAGTATCTACGTGATCAATGGTGGAGACACCTTTCCTAAAACCTGCAGTCTGATGATGAAATATGACAGTGGCATGATTGTAACTACAATTTTTACATGCATGAGACGCAATCATCAATAACTCACATCTCCTTTGGGGCCTGATTCACCTTGAGGCCCCTGGGCGAGAACAAAATAACACACGTTTAAATATGCAGGAATAAAAAGAATACAAATCAAAATTCGTGAAGTGATATGAATAAAATTCTAAAATAACGTAAGGGCACAGATCGGAGGGTACAATTCACGCGTGAGCAGAGAGACAATCGTAGCCTGACACCCAGTGCCCAGTCCTGTTCGGACCGAGAGCCAAAGAGCACAAAGCGCTTCCTCCACCCAGCACGCGACTCGCGCCCAAAGTGTCCCAATGTACAACCGGTGTCCCGGAGCCGCTCATGTAAATTCCAAATTCCCACCGCGGGGCCCAGTCTCCGCGTGGAACGGGCAACTCTCGACTTCCCCCAGTGTGAGGAACGGGCAACTCTCGATTTCCCCCAGAGTGGCACTGATTCTATCGCCGCTGGTATGGTGATGGAGCAACTGAGAGTGGAAGATCTATGACCAACCCGCCTGGGGAGCGCGGCACAGTACGACATTTTGTTGTTGTGCCTGTTTGCGTTTTGCTCTGACAACAATTAACTTGTTGATTGATGTTGCACGGATACGTTCAGTTTAACGCGTCATACGAGAAAATGTACGTTTCGCCAAGAGCAACTGTTATACCGTCCGGAGCATTTTAACTGTTGCATGAAAAAGGTATCTTACCACATCACCGATGATTCCTTCATAACCATCAATCCCTGGAATACCCTAGAGAGAAAAAAAGACATTTCCAGTGAATAGTAGGATATTGCACGTAATAGTCATTAAACATGTACCTCTCAATTATAATGCACAATTAACATTTTAAATATCTTACGTTGCATAAATGATGCTACATATTGTGTACATTTTCCCCATCAAGAGTCAGAAGGTATATACACTGTATGTTGTTAGCGCCCCTGATTTAAGAGGGCTATCTGATCCTTATGGCGGTACGGGGCCATACATTTAGTCTGTATGCATGGAGGGGGGAGGGGGGTTAACCCAAATGCATACGCTTGCATATGGGGGGGGTCTATTGACAATGTGCGTACGCATAGGAAACGGGGGGGGGGGGGGGGGGGTGAAGCCTCGATAATAATTTGTCTACATTGGCCTTCAAATGAGTTAGATAGTCTGGCGGTGGACTATCTGTTTGCTTAAACACGTGAATAATATTATGAATTCTTGATCGTTTCTGCGTGGATTAAATATCCGCCATTCTATAGGATTCAGGGGGGGTGCGTCAAGCGTATGTACGCAGGTGGGGGGAGGGGGGGGTGTAAAAAGTCCGCGTGCCTACAGGGAGCGGGGGAGGGGTCAAGTTTTGACAGATTTTTGCGTACCTCCTGAATGGATGGCCCCCCTACCCCGGGGTACCAAATAATACAAAATGGGCCGAGGCAATTAAATGTTTTATTTCTGGGACACTATTTTTGTTTCCAGGGCTGTACTTCAACTCCGTGACTGGGGTAACCAATCAATCCGAAATCAGTGCCACACTCCGCGATGTCGAAACGCCAATCATTATCATACAAAAAATCCGTTATCGGTAAAATCAACTTTGAACAGTGCATCGTGTACAGCTCGTTGAGATGAGTCGATTGCCGCATCGCCGACCATCAACAGACTATAAATGACTGCATCACGGACATTATGCGAGAGCCGGAGTACTATGGTACCGCCATGAGGTTAATCTGTTATACACACTGGTAAAAGGTCACCATTGTCTTCATTGTCAGTTCATCATTGTCTTACCCAGGGATAAATCATCATTTAATTCTCATACACATTCAATATTTTTTATAACTTTGAAAACTAAAATATGTTATCAGAGGGGAGTAATGGCGCAATAATAATTAAATTCATGCTATTGGCATCACATTAATGTGGTCTTTATTGCTGTAGAATGTGTTGACTCTTCACACTCAGGGACAAGCATCAATAATTATTATTCTTGTCAAACAAAAACCACCGACTGTGTGAAAGTGAAGTGAACCCCCTTAAAGATTAAATATGACAAGCGAATAAACCAAAGACAATGATTCAGGGCCGCTCCACTCAGATGGGGAGGTAGTGGATTCACCCTTGAGGAGGGCAAGTGATTTAGACTTGATTCGAAGCATTCGTGACTGCAGGAATTACTCTTTGGTTTTTTCGGTAAAGTCATGTATAAATAAGAAATAATAAAATAACATAATAGCGTACGACGTTTCGGTTGCAACACAAGCAGCCATCATCAGGTACAGAAGAGCTAAATTTACGAGAGAGAGGAAACACATAACCCCAGATGTATATACAGACACCCAAGTAGGGGGAACTAACACAGATACAACAGGGGACACCGAGAGAGAAGCATACCAAACAAACAGGGTTTAGCAAAATTTGGAAACCATATAAAGTAACACAGACGGTCGGTCAAAACACAATTAACGCATAGTCTGGAGGAAACACATAACCCCAGATGTATATGTGTTTCCTCCAGACTATGCGTTTTGACCGACCGTCTGTGTTACTTTATATGGTTTCCAAATTTTGCTAAACCCTGTTTGTTTGGTGTGCTTCTCTCTCTGTGTCCCCTGTTGTATCTGTGTTAGTTCCCCCTACTTGGGTGTCTGTATATACATCTGGGGTTATGTGTTTCCTCTCTCTCGTAAATTTAGCTCTTCTGTACCTGATGATGGCTGCTTGTATTGCAACCGAAACGTCGTACGCTATTATGTTATTTTATTATTTCTTATTTATTCGTGACTTTACCGAAAAAACCAAAGAGTAAGACAAGTGATTTGTTTTCCTTTCCAATGCTGTGCACTCCTATAGTGGTTTTTGTTGGTACTGTTTGATATTGTAACGTTCAGACCCGCCCCTGTTGGACATCTGTGAAAAGGAGTGTTAGAGCTCATCGGATTTCTCCTCCGTTATAAATAAATATTCTGATTCTGAACCTGGGCGGTGGTGCAGGGCCCAGTCCATCAATCGCCTCACACCGGCCCTGCAGTCAAATATCCTATGACATGTGTACGCTTTCATGGGACATTATAAACATGCTTTATATATATAAAAAAAACAATGCACTTACAGCGGCTCCCTTTTCTCCAACTATTCCCGTTAAGCCCTGTAAAAATAAAAACAATACAATCATTAATATGTGGAAAATGTGACCCTTTAAAAAGTTGAATTATGTTACTCATCATGGTTTAAACGTGTGAATGAATCCCTGACGGTAAAACACGAAGTATCCGATATAGCCAAGGCCATATAAACTAGCACATGAACAAACAACATTATTATTGTCTTAAATATGTTGAAGCAGAAGCTTTTTCAATGTTGTATATTGGTACATGTTCATGAATACAGGTGTAATTCAGGCTGCTTTGTAACTACTTTATCAAGAACATGAATCATATTGATATGTACGTATTCTGAACTTCTTTCCCACCGCATGTAGCCAACCGTCCTAACCGGAGGTGTTAGGGCAGTAACATGATCCAGTAAACTACCTCAAATTGGAAGTTGTGGGTGGGAGTTATATATTCCGAATTCTCTAGATAATGGAGCGCACTTTGTTCCCTGCATTATTCTGTAGTGTATTATTCAATATGGAACATGCATGTAAAAAAATATTGCACAGCATCGTATTGCAGCGATAAATTGATGCATTGTGACGTGTCAACACAGATTGTCTTGGGTCTCCCCTCCTGTTGTCATACATTGCCTCTCGTTAAAGGAGCTATCACAATCTTTTTGGACAACGAACTCCCGTGTCGCAAGCTGTTTTTTTCCCCACCTTTTCTCCTTTAATTCCAGGCAGTCCTGATGTCCCGGGAAGACCTTGGAAGCCGGGATTACCTTTTGAACCCTAAAAAAATAAAGAAGAATGAAAAAAAGGCAAAGGTGCAGCCCTGCAATGTCTTGTTCACGTCACTTCTTTGAGAAGGGCCAAGAGAGTGGGAGGAAGCTCTAGAGAGACCCTCTTCTAGAGGGTATGTTGGGGGCCTCCTCTTCCAGAAGTCAGTTTAGCAGACTAAGAATGCTACAAGGCAGAGAGGCAAAGAAGCTGGGAAGGCACAACTCACAGAGAGTGAGCAGAGAGAGGCAGTCAGCAATAGGCAGAAGAAAAGAGAACACTCTCAAGCCTGGACTTAAACAGAGGAAGGAATCAGCAGTGCGGGTTGCGTCAGAGAGGGAATTCCAGACTGTGGGGCCAGCAGAAGGAAGGAGCGACCTTCCGAGTGCACATCGTCATGATTATTAATATTTGAACCAATGAAAATCAAAGTGGCACACACCGGCATCACTCTTAATATTTGAACTATTGATTCGTTTTAAAATGATTTGTTGGAAATTAGGTGCCACATCAGAGGGATCACGGCCAGAATTACTCTAATCATCATCATCATCATATATGATGGCATCAGGGTTGTGTCACTTCTCAACTCCACTCCCCCGCCTCTGGGACTACTTTCAGTGGATTCCAGAAACATTCCAAAGATCACAATTTTCTGCAAGGGGTTAACAGTCAACAAGCACCCATTGGGGAACTGTTGAACATGTCTAATATTGCAGTGTTGAATACTGTTGCTCTGCAAACTCAAACGTGCTGGACTTCATCCCCGCATTACCATTTACGTAGTACACATTGAGGACAGAAAATCAAGCGTCTTTACCGGAAATGGCTAAAATACCGTAAAATCAGGTTTAAAATATACCATGCATGAACATATTCTTACGTGTGAACAGCAAACTCAATTTTCCAAATGTAAACTCTACTTATCAGTAAAACACTTTGTACTCACCACGATTCCATGTACTCCGACATGACCTCGCATACCACGCTTCCCTGCAACACCCTTTTAAAGCAAACACAACGGCATTAACACCACAACTATGGCGATGCCATAACAAATACAACCGTGCACACAAAACTACAGTACAGTATATGCACATTTGGTGTGCCTATTCATGCTAGAGCGTTGAACCCTGACTTTGGATTAGGTTATGGATAAAGGTGATTGGGTTCCTGGACAGATGATTGGTTTGACAACATCACACCGGGGTTCATGCATGGTAGCTGAACGAGTGGCAATGCATTACATTTCACTGCTATCGATGGTACAACCAAACCCTTCATTCCAGACAAAATCCAGTCCACAATTACTGGAATGTGTTACTTACAAGATAGAATTCTGAATATCCCACTTTGTAATGTTATGAAGTACAGAAACAAATAACTCGAATTAAGTGCAGCTTAATATTATGTTGTACCAAACCATAATAAATCATAAAGCAACTTAATAATGAAGAAAAGTCTACAAGCAAAATCACTCACGCTTACAGATTCCTCACTCATCCACAGCTCATGGGCTCAGCTGGCTCATTCAACTGGCACACTCGGGTGCTCGCTTGCACAGCCCATTAACACGTTTCCAGACTCGGTGCATTTACTCGCTCTCTGACTCACCCACTTCTTCACTTAACTCACATGTCCATGACCACACTCATTAGTACTGTAATCATGGACGCATTATAAACTGCACTTTTATATATATATATAAAAAAAAGAAATATTAAATGTTCAAACGTACCGGTGGTCCATCTGATCCCATGAGTCCACCTTTTCCGGGAGGTCCTTTGTCACCCTGACGAACGACATGGCACCCGTCAATGTCATCCCACTCATCGCACCCAGCCCGCGTTAACAGAGCAGGCGACGTCTCACGTCCACCGTGTCTCGTGCGGCAATGGAGATTTGAACAAGTACAAACTTACAAAAAATGTTCTCTCTGCTCACAAGTATCCACCGCAAATAGGGGAATGGGTCTGACCTTTGGGCTCTTTGAGTGAACTTTGAAAGAGCAATGCAATTGGTCAATCAACAGGCAGAAAAGTTGAGGTGGAGGGGGGGGTCATTTTTTATTAAATCACCACCCATCAAACCTTATCATTGCAGTGTTAATACGAACGCGATCCGGGGGTAGAAATACCCGAGGGATCCCAGGTTAGTGTTAAAGATTACGTCACGGACTAAAGGAAAGAGAAGGCGGGGCGTCAGAGAGAGAGGGAACACCCAGGAGGGGAGGGGGTGGTGACGTCACAGAAGGAGGCGGGGCGATCGGGGCGCTTCCTGCTGGGATTTGGAGTGGAGTGGTCACATGGGGCATGAGCTCGTGTGGGAAAATAAAGAGTGGCGTCGTCTCAACCTTCATCTGGTGGACTCATTACTCAAGTATAAAATAAAATAAAGAGTGGCGTCGTCTCAACCTTCATCCGGTGGACTCATTACTCAAGTATAAAATAAAATAAAGAGTGGCGTCGTCTCAACCTTCATCCGGTGGACTCATTACTCAATTATAAAATAAAATAAAGAGTGGCGTCGTCTCAACCTTCATCTGGTGGACTCATTACTCAAATATAAAATAAAATAAAGAGTGGCGTCTTCTCAACCTTCATCCGGTGGACTCATTACTCAAGTATAAAATAAAATAAAGAGTGGGGTCGTCTCAACCTTCATCTGGTGGACTCATTACTCAAGTATAAAATAAAATAAAGAGTGGTGTCGTCTCATTCTTCATCCGGTGGACTCATTACTCAAGTATAAAATAAAATAAAGAGTGGCGTCGTCTCAACCTTCATTTGGTGGACTCATTACTCAAGTATAAAACCCCACAATTCACAAACTCTGACACTAGTCACAGTGGCGACGATTTAGAAGGAGCGCGGTCCTCCGTGCATGAGGGCGATGTATCACCTGTCCCCTTTGCTAAGGGTGTAAATCTTAGAGTAAATTCCCTCTGGTGGGCAGAGATATACAGTGTAGATGCCCACAATTGTCAAGGCAGAGTAGACATTCAAGTCTACTTCTATTATAAATCTGGACCATTCATCTACCAGATTTCTACACAGGCAGTTGAGGCCATAATCCATCACCTCGACTAAATATGGTTTTACACATTGATCACTGGAGCGTGTGTGTCACCCTCTTGAGGGCGAGTGTATGGGCCTTATCACCACTCCTCTTCCACCCTTAATCTACCGGAGCACCGTCTACCCGCACTCCTTCATATTTGAAGTGACATGTGATGGTCTATTTCTTAAGACTTGAAGATGATTGTACTTTTTAAATCTGCAAAATTAAACTACATATATGTGACACTATCCGCAGAGTAATTCACCAAACACCACATGGCAATAACATTTTCGGTTCATAACGACTTCAACATTCCATTTGTTTTATCGCGTAACAGAACATTATCATGAAGTGGCAGCACGTGGCTTGGGCAAAACAAATATCCACTCTGGACGAGGCGTCACAAATAGGCGGCAAACAGATGAGCGGGATCATTACCGATTTCCCTTGTGGGCCAGCTGGCCCCACAGCTCCTGATATTCCTTGTTCGCCCTGTTTGAGAATGGGCAACAGACAAGCAGGAACAAATGCAGCACAGAACAACAGCAAAGAGTTACAACGCGACCGCGGTTAAACCATCCTGACTGCGCCCAGTAGTCTCGTCTGATCTCCGCAGCTAAGGAGGCTCGGGCCTGGTTGGTTTCTGGGCAGGGTGGCCACCGGTCCGTTGCAGATGTTGTAGGAGGCGTGGGGTTGCAAGGGCTGCGAGGTGCCAGGAGATGGCAGTACAGCAGTGGTTGGTGCAGTCCACTCACCGTATCATCGAGTTTGTCTGCTTAAGTGGTTGTCTCAGGGCAGGGCTGTGAGTGGGTGCGTGGGGTTTTCTCCAGTTTCCTCCCAAAAGCCAAAAGATCAGTAATGGTAAAAGCGAAACATCCCAACACAGGACGCTTCTTGATGCTCCTTAAAAATAATATGAAGACGTAGTGTGGCTTTCATGGGTAAATCATGGGAATTATTATGAATATGTATGTCACGCAACACTAACGGGTTCATTATACCTTTGTTTAATTCGGGGTACATCCCTGCAGCTTGTTAGAGATGAATGCACTCACTTTATCTAAGACGACTGAATTTAGTAAGAGAGGACAAACGTTTGTGAAACTTGCCAGTGGTCGCGGGCAACAATTTGCTACGATCCGTGAGCAAACTGCATGGAACCTCTTTCTTTGCATCGCTAACTGCATTACGCTTCATGTGAAAATGCGCAAAATAATTGTGTTTCCACCCCAGCGTCAGTGCTATGATCATCGTCCGAGTTCAATAAAATCCAGGCAGCAACATCTTGGTTGGGCAAGTGTTTTGTATGTTGGTATTTTGAACTTCTTTCGCACCGTGCGTAGCCAACCGTGGTAGTCGGGAGGTGCGAGGGAAGGACACCGGCTCTGTGCTCAAATGTTTGTCTGCGTGGCGTCTACAAGTGCACACATTTGGACTGTGTGTGTGTATTCACGTGTCAGAAGAATCAGAAGTTTTATTTCCCACTGAGTAAGGAGAGCCCAATGAGCTAAGAAGCGATTTTTCAGAGGCGACTCGGCTGGCAGGCAACATCAACATTAATATTCCTACTGCTTTTATTGTTGATGACAAAAAAATATATAATTACCTTTCCGCCTTGTTCCCCTTTTGCTCCAGAAGAGCCGGGTGAGCCCTGAAAGTAAAAAAATAGAGGGTTTTTTAGCGAAAATATTATTATTCTGTGAACATGAATGAACAAATTGTAATTTGTGGATATTTCTTAAACCCCCTGCCAGAGGTCTGACTAGGACCTCCAATCAGAGAAATTACAATGTCAATTATATATTTCCTCCACGTCCATTGTACATTTTCTCTATGCCTGGAATAGTCTGACAAACAATTGCCTTTGCAGTGGCATGCCGGCGCCAGTCTAAACATGAATCCTAATGAGGACGAGACACTGATTACCTCCTTAATGTATCTGCGATATAAGGATATTGCTTTTAGATGTCGTAAATAAGCAAAGCTGTAAAACTGAGAGTAATCATTCACAGTGCCACAGATATAAGTGCACTGTACTTCGAACCTCATCACCTGAGTTCGATCCCCTGCCATGGCAAACACCGGTGGTTAATGTCACCTAGACTGGTCCTAGGTACCGCTAATCACCAGACCACACTGACACACAGACAGCAGAGAGAGACATACACAGAGACACACACAGAGAGACACACAACATAGACACACAGACAGACACACAAGCAGAGAGAGACACACAGAAACACAGAGAGAGACACACAACATAGACACACAGACAGACAAACAAGCAGAGAGAGACACACACAGAGACACACAGATAGAGACACACAACATAGACACACAGACAGACACACAAGCAGAGAGAAACACACAGAGACACACAGAGAGAGACACACAACATAGACACACAGACAGACACACAAGCAGAGAGAGACACACAGAGACACACAGAGAGAGACACAACATAGACACACAGACAGACACACAAGCAGAGAGAAACACACAGAGACACAGAGAGAGAGACACACAACATAGACCCACAGACAGACACACAAGCTGATGAGGCGTTTGGTGTACGGTGCTTTTTCTGGAAGATTTTTGCTGTTTTTTCCCGGATTTTTCTGTTTGCGCGTAGTCACTTTAAGATGTTTTCTTGTTCCTGTTTTTTTGTTTGTTGTGGTTGCACCCGATTCAAGAGCCAGAATGGCTCACAGGGTTATACCAAATGAATAAAACTGAAAAACTGAAACTGACCAGCATCGTGAAGAGTGAATATATAACCATAAGATGTAGGCAAGTCTTCATCCAACAGTGGATTGACACATATGTGTGTCTATTATATTTCACACACACACTTGCAGAGCAGGTGATCACAACGAATGCTCACCGGAACGCCCGGGATCCCAACCTCTCCAACGCTTCCTGGCTTGCCTGGGTCACCCTGGACATGGGGAATGCATCGACAATAGGTTTGTAAAGTTACAGACTCTTCTGTCGTCACGAGCATCTCTTTTTTTTATGTAAGTGAACAAAAATGTTTCAGTCTTGGCTTAAAGCTTTCGTGACCGCAGGAATTCAAATTCTTTGGGTCTTTCGGTGAAGTCACGTAGATAGGTTCAAAGAAAAGAACAAAAAACGACGACGTTTCGATCGCAACACGAGCAGTCGTCATCAGGAAAAGGGGGGCGGGGGTGACGGCCGCTTCGTCGTAGTTTTTTTTGTTATTTTCTTTGAACCTATCTACGTGACTTCACCGAAAGACCCAAAGAATTTGGTTCAGTCCAATTGTAAAGCTTTTATTTTTCATCATGGGGCCTCCTTTGCCAGTACCAAACTATGATAATAGGTTTGTCCACTTTTTTTCTGGCAACAAAACCGGTGTTAAGATGTTAAAACACCAAACTGAAACCTTTTACAAGGAATCATGTCTGCATTATAACCACAATGCTTGTGTTCAGAATGCAACAACAAAAAACATACTGATAATATTCTGACCACAAGCGTTGTGGTTAACGCAGACATGATTCCTCGTAAAAATCTTTTATTTTTCAATTAAACACTAATGGAGGTGGTGATATCAGCAGCGAGTGATGATATGTGAACCCCATCTGGGCCCCCTCAATCTCCAACCAGCATTGACCAGCACGGTGAAAGGTTAGATGGAGCGTGTGCGTGGTTGCAAAGCTCCCAAACGTCTGCGCTTGCCACGAGTTGGCCATGAGTTGGCGGCACAGCAAGTCGCTGCACGAGTCCAACTTTTGCAGAGTGTTCCCTTTGAGCGTTGCTTCACGCGACCAGCAAAACACTCAACTCCGTGGCATTGGCCAAACATCCCAACGCAGGAAAAGTCTTGAGACTCGGTGACGTTTTCCTGGATTCACTAGTGACATTAGAATTTGCAGAGGTTTCAATAGTTTATGTTATTTCACTGGAGGAGTTTTTTTATGTTTAAAAGAGTGGTACGACAGAGCTCCTGGTTTGTTACCTTTTTGCCGGGGAGTCCTGTAATCCCATCACGGCCATTGACCCCTCCAAGGCCCTGAAAAACAATGCAAGTTCATGGCATTTGGTCCCAATATTTAAATCCGACAACAATACACTTTTTTTAAGCCGCGAATATGAAAAATGGGGGAATTGGTGTTGGCAGAGTTGGTTAGCGCACTGCACAATAAACCTGGCAACCTAAGTTTGATTCGCGGCTAGGGCTAACATCAGCAGCTGAATCTATTACGCCCATACCCTCACTCCCACCAAAGGCCATCTTCACCAATCCCAACTGACCAATGTGGTGAAGTGTGTAGGTCAAACAACCACCATGACCAACGTGGTGAAGTGTGTAGGTCAAACAACCACCATTACCAACGTGGTAAAGTGTGTAGGTCAAACAACCACCATGACCAACGTGGTGAAGTGTGTAGGTCAAACAACCACCATGACCAACGTGGTGAAGTATGTAGGTCAAACAACCACCATTACCAACGTGGTAAAGTGTGTACAGTCAAACAACCACCATGACCAACGTGGTGAAGTATGTAGGTCAAACAACCACCATGAACAACGTGGTGAAGTGTGTACAGTCAAACAACCACCATTACCAACGTGGTGAAGTATGTAGGTCAAACAACCACCATGAACAACGTGGTGAAGTGTGTACAGTCAAACAACCACCATTACCAACGTGGTGAAGTATGTAGGTCAAACAACCACCATTACCAACGTGGTGAAGTATGTACAGTCAAACAACCACCATGACCAACGTGGTGAAGTGTGTAGGTCAAACAACCACCATTGCCAACGTGGTGAAGTGTGTACAGTCAAACAACCACCATGACCAACGTGGTGAAGTGTGTACAGTCAAACAACCACCATTACCAACGTGGTGAAGTATGTAGGTCAAACAACCACCATGAACAACGTGGTGAAGTGTGTACAGTCAAACAACCACCATTACCAACGTGGTGAAGTATGTACAGTCAAACAACCACCATTACCAACGTGGTGAAGTATGTAGGTCAAACAACCACCATGAACAACGTGGTGAAGTGTGTACAGTCAAACAACCACCATTACCAACGTGGTGAAGTATGTAGGTCAAACAACCACCATTACCAACGTGGTGAAGTATGTACAGTCAAACAACCACCATGACCAACGTGGTGAAGTGTGTAGGTCAAACAACCACCATTGCCAACGTGGTGAAGTGTGTACAGTCAAACAACCACCATGACCAACGTGGTGAAGTGTGTACAGTCAAACAACCACCATTACCAACGTGGTGAAGTATGTAGGTCAAACAACCACCATGAACAACGTGGTGAAGTGTGTACAGTCAAACAACCACCATTACCAACGTGGTGAAGTATGTACAGTCAAACAACCACCATTACCAACGTGGTGAAGTATGTAGGTCAAACAACCACCATGAACAACGTGGTGAAGTGTGTACAGTCAAACAACCACCATTGCTAACGTGGTGAAGTATGTAGATCAAACAACCACCATGACCAACGTGAAGTGTGTAGGTCAAACAACCACCATTGCCAACGTGGTGAAGTGTGTAGGTCAAACAACCACCATGAACAACGTGGTGAAGTGTGTAGGTCAAACAACCACCATGACCAACGTGGTGAAGTGTGTAGGTCAAACAACCACCATGACCAACGTGGTAAAGTGTGTAGGTCAAACAACCACCATGACCAACGTGGTGAAGTGTGTAGGTCAAACAACCACCATTGCCAACGTGGTGAAGTGTGTAGGTCAAACAACCACCATGACCAACGTGGTGAAGTGTCAGTTTAACACGTAGGCTTTCGCGACCAATATTATTCATAATAAAGGTTTTTGGGTTAGATCGCGTTTATTTATAAATGTGTCGTAACCCTCCACCACCCGACACGGCCAATCAGCAAAGAAAAGTGTCACGTTGACAAAAGACAAATAATTCACTACTTCAGCCCACCGGTGTGTTGAAGAGTTAATCCACATTTACAGTTTGAGTACGACGTTTCGCTGGTAAATACTTCCAGCATCATCGGGCAATTCGCCAGAATGGTAAAGCCCTCGCTTGCTCCCGGTTTTATATAGAGCAGAAGAGTGACGTCATCACTTAACTCATCAGGTGCAGTGATTAGAGGCGGAGGGGGGGGGTAATGTAATTATATAATCGATTAGTAATCAGTCATTGGTTATGATTAGTAATGAGTTGTAGATTAGTAATTCTTTAAATCAAAATGTAATGTGTATTATTTAATAATACGCTTCCAGGCCGCACTGAGCCGGTAGCTGTCAGAGCGATTAAAGTTATTCTTGTTCCTCTCAATTTCAATGGATTCTCTGATTAGTCTTTGCCAGTAATAATTAGTTTTACACACCACTGCAACATTGTCAAAATCAATTGAGTGTCCTTGTTGACAAGCATGTTCTGCCACTGCCGACAGTTGTGTTTGAGATAATTTAATATTTCTCTGATGTTCTTTTAGTCTTACGCTGATGTTACGTCCCGTCTGCCCAATGTAGCAGCTGCCACATGAACAATTAATCCGATATACACCTTCTGTTGATAGTTTAGGTAATGCGTCTTTAGTGCAAGATACTAGTTTTTGAATTTTGTGTACTGTACCAAATCTTACTGTAATGTTTTGCTTTTGCAAAACGCGGGCTAATTTGTCAGTTACTCCTGAGATATATGGAATTTTTATTGTTTTAACAATCTGGTCGCTTTCAGTAGTATTGCTTTGCGATCGTGATTTGGCATTCAGTGCTCTGTTAATTTGAGCATTATTGTAGCCATTCTGTCGTAGTGCGTCTTTAACGTGTTTAATCTCTTTCACTAGACTCTCACCATCTGACACTGTTTTCGCCCGATGCACGAGCGTCTTAATAAGAGAGGATTTTTGAGCTGGATGATGATGTGATTCTGCATTCAGATAGGCATCAGTGTGCGTTTGCTTTCTGTAAACGCTGTGTGTTATTTTACCGTTTAGGCCATGTCCAAGCAAAATATCTAGGAATGGGAGTGTATTATTCACCTCCATTTCCATGGTGAACTGGATGGCCGGGTTTTGTGCATTGAGATGATTTAGAAAATCATTAAGTGTATCTTTACCATGTGGCCAGACAACCAAAGTGTCATCCACATACCTAAACCAAAAGGATGGTTTTAATGTGCTCGAGGCAAGTGCTCTTATTTCAAAATTTTCCATGTACAAATTTGCTATAGCAGGGGATAAAGGAGAACCCATTGCTGCTCCTTCCTTTTGTTTAAAGAAATCCCCTCTCCATAAGAAGTAAGTGTTATTTAAGCAATGGCCAGCAAGTTTCGGAATATCTTTTTGTAAACCGGTATTCTTTACTAGTGTATCAAGTAATTTAAGCGATTCGTCCACTGGAACCTTAGTGAATAGAGAAATCACATCAAAGCTTACCAGAATATCATCAGGAGTAAGTTTAATATCTTTAATCACATTCACAAGATGTTCTGAATTTTTTTATGAATGAAGATGTCTTACCGATGTAGGGCTGTATTTGTTTGGTTATATATTTTGCTAATTGATATGTGGCAGAGCCAATTGTACTGACTATGGGTCGTAATGGGATGCCGATTTTATGAATCTTTGGTAGCCCATAGAGTCTAGGTGGTTTTGAGGCCCTTGGCTTAATTAGGTATTGCTCATTTTTAGGGATTAATGAATTTGCAATTATTGCAGTGGTCTTACGTTCTAAAGTATTAGTTGGATCTCGTTTAATTTTAATGTAGGTACTTTCCTCTAGTAAATTTCTAATTTTATTATCATAATCGGCTCGTGACATCAGTACAGTAGTGCGGCCTTTATCAGCTGCTAGGATTTGGATATCCTTATTTACACGCAGCTCTCTTAAGGCTTTTGCCTCGTTAGAGCTAATATTTACTTTTGGAACTTTGCTATTCTCAATTATTTTAGCAACCTCATGTCTAGTCATCTCTGCCTCATTATGTGGAAGGAGTCTAACTGCTGATTCTACCTCAGCAATTATCTCATCCACTGGAATTGTGCGTGGGGTAACGGCAAAGTTAAGGCCTTTAGAAAGGATAGAGACCATGTCACCGGTTAATACAGTGTTGGTCAAGTTCAGTACAGTTTTGTTTTTACATTTTTGGTTTTCAGTAGGGATTTGTTTATTATGTAGTCTAGAAAATTTATTAATTTGGTTAGTTTTTGTTAGTTTAAACACATTATCAGCCGATTGTTGTGTTATGTTATCGATTATATTCCAATAATGCATAGATACACTATTGCTTATATCTAAGTGTAACTGCTTTAGCGATTCCGAAATGTAAGATAATTCACTCCTATTGTGCTGTATTCTCTCTATTAATAATAATTCGCTAGCTTTGTGTAGTATTTGGTTAGCTTTAGAAGACTTTATGTGATGTGTTATTTTAACTGCGTTTGGTATTACCTTTGAATCTCTGCACCTTTTGAGGAACGCCAGTGAAGATATCAATTTCATCCGCTTAATGCGAAGCTTCTCCAATTTTCTGGTTTTAAGAAAAGTATCCTCCCCATAGAGGTTAGTCAGTTTAACACGTAGGCTTTCGCGACCAATATTATTCATAATAAAGGTTTTTGGGTTAGATCGCGTTTATTTATAAATGTGTCGTAACCCTCCACCACCCGACACGGCCAATCAGCAAAGAAAAGTGTCACGTTGACAAAAGACAAATAATTCACTACTTCAGCCCACCGGTGTGTTGAAGAGTTAATCCACATTTACAGTTTGAGTACGACGTTTCGCTGGTAAATACTTCCAGCATCATCGGGCAATTCGCCAGAATGGTAAAGCCCTCGCTTGCTCCCGGTTTTATATAGAGCAGAAGAGTGACGTCATCACTTAACTCATCAGGTGCAGTGATTAGAGGCGGAGGGGGGGGGTAATGTAATTATATAATCGATTAGTAATCAGTCATTGGTTATGATTAGTAATGAGTTGTAGATTAGTAATTCTTTAAATCAAAATGTAATGTGTATTATTTAATAATACGCTTCCAGGCCGCACTGAGCCGGTAGCTGTCAGAGCGATTAAAGTTATTCTTGTTCCTCTCAATTTCAATGGATTCTCTGATTAGTCTTTGCCAGTAATAATTAGTTTTACACACCACTGCAACATTGTCAAAATCAATTGAGTGTCCTTGTTGACAAGCATGTTCTGCCACTGCCGACAGTTGTGTTTGAGATAATTTAATATTTCTCTGATGTTCTTTTAGTCTTACGCTGATGTTACGTCCCGTCTGCCCAATGTAGCAGCTGCCACATGAACAATTAATCCGATATACACCTTCTGTTGATAGTTTAGGTAATGCGTCTTTAGTGCAAGATACTAGTTTTTGAATTTTGTGTACTGTACCAAATCTTACTGTAATGTTTTGCTTTTGCAAAACGCGGGCTAATTTGTCAGTTACTCCTGAGATATATGGAATTTTTATTGTTTTAACAATCTGGTCGCTTTCAGTAGTATTGCTTTGCGATCGTGATTTGGCATTCAGTGCTCTGTTAATTTGAGCATTATTGTAGCCATTCTGTCGTAGTGCGTCTTTAACGTGTTTAATCTCTTTCACTAGACTCTCACCATCTGACACTGTTTTCGCCCGATGCACGAGCGTCTTAATAAGAGAGGATTTTTGAGCTGGATGATGATGTGATTCTGCATTCAGATAGGCATCAGTGTGCGTTTGCTTTCTGTAAACGCTGTGTGTTATTTTACCGTTTAGGCCATGTCCAAGCAAAATATCTAGGAATGGGAGTGTATTATTCACCTCCATTTCCATGGTGAACTGGATGGCCGGGTTTTGTGCATTGAGATGATTTAGAAAATCATTAAGTGTATCTTTACCATGTGGCCAGACAACCAAAGTGTCATCCACATACCTAAACCAAAAGGATGGTTTTAATGTGCTCGAGGCAAGTGCTCTTATTTCAAAATTTTCCATGTACAAATTTGCTATAGCAGGGGATAAAGGAGAACCCATTGCTGCTCCTTCCTTTTGTTTAAAGAAATCCCCTCTCCATAAGAAGTAAGTGTTATTTAAGCAATGGCCAGCAAGTTTCGGAATATCTTTTTGTAAACCGGTATTCTTTACTAGTGTATCAAGTAATTTAAGCGATTCGTCCACTGGAACCTTAGTGAATAGAGAAATCACATCAAAGCTTACCAGAATATCATCAGGAGTAAGTTTAATATCTTTAATCACATTCACAAGATGTTCTGAATTTTTTATGAATGAAGATGTCTTACCGATGTAGGGCTGTATTTGTTTGGTTATATATTTTGCTAATTGATATGTGGCAGAGCCAATTGTACTGACTATGGGTCGTAATGGGATGCCGATTTTATGAATCTTTGGTAGCCCATAGAGTCTAGGTGGTTTTGAGGCCCTTGGCTTAATTAGGTATTGCTCATTTTTAGGGATTAATGAATTTGCAATTATTGCAGTGGTCTTACGTTCTAAAGTATTAGTTGGATCTCGTTTAATTTTAATGTAGGTACTTTCCTCTAGTAAATTTCTAATTTTATTATCATAATCGGCTCGTGACATCAGTACAGTAGTGCGGCCTTTATCAGCTGCTAGGATTTGGATATCCTTATTTACACGCAGCTCTCTTAAGGCTTTTGCCTCGTTAGAGCTAATATTTACTTTTGGAACTTTGCTATTCTCAATTATTTTAGCAACCTCATGTCTAGTCATCTCTGCCTCATTATGTGGAAGGAGTCTAACTGCTGATTCTACCTCAGCAATTATCTCATCCACTGGAATTGTGCGTGGGGTAACGGCAAAGTTAAGGCCTTTAGAAAGGATAGAGACCATGTCACCGGTTAATACAGTGTTGGTCAAGTTCAGTACAGTTTTGTTTTTACATTTTTGGTTTTCAGTAGGGATTTGTTTATTATGTAGTCTAGAAAATTTATTAATTTGGTTAGTTTTTGTTAGTTTAAACACATTATCAGCCGATTGTTGTGTTATGTTATCGATTATATTCCAATAATGCATAGATACACTATTGCTTATATCTAAGTGTAACTGCTTTAGCGATTCCGAAATGTAAGATAATTCACTCCTATTGTGCTGTATTCTCTCTATTAATAATAATTCGCTAGCTTTGTGTAGTATTTGGTTAGCTTTAGAAGACTTTATGTGATGTGTTATTTTAACTGCGTTTGGTATTACCTTTGAATCTCTGCACCTTTTGAGGAACGCCAGTGAAGATATCAATTTCATCCGCTTAATGCGAAGCTTCTCCAATTTTCTGGTTTTAAGAAAAGTATCCTCCCCATAGAGGTTAGTCAGTTTAACACGTAGGCTTTCGCGACCAATATTATTCATAATAAAGGTTTTTGGGTTAGATCGCGTTTATTTATAAATGTGTCGTAACCCTCCACCACCCGACACGGCCAATCAGCAAAGAAAAGTGTCACGTTGACAAAAGACAAATAATTCACTACTTCAGCCCACCGGTGTGTTGAAGAGTTAATCCACATTTACAGTTTGAGTACGACGTTTCGCTGGTAAATACTTCCAGCATCATCGGGCAATTCGCCAGAATGGTAAAGCCCTCGCTTGCTCCCGGTTTTATATAGAGCAGAAGAGTGACGTCATCACTTAACTCATCAGGTGCAGTGATTAGAGGCGGAGGGGGGGGGTAATGTAATTATATAATCGATTAGTAATCAGTCATTGGTTATGATTAGTAATGAGTTGTAGATTAGTAATTCTTTAAATCAAAATGTAATGTGTATTATTTAATAATACGCTTCCAGGCCGCACTGAGCCGGTAGCTGTCAGAGCGATTAAAGTTATTCTTGTTCCTCTCAATTTCAATGGATTCTCTGATTAGTCTTTGCCAGTAATAATTAGTTTTACACACCACTGCAACATTGTCAAAATCAATTGAGTGTCCTTGTTGACAAGCATGTTCTGCCACTGCCGACAGTTGTGTTTGAGATAATTTAATATTTCTCTGATGTTCTTTTAGTCTTACGCTGATGTTACGTCCCGTCTGCCCAATGTAGCAGCTGCCACATGAACAATTAATCCGATATACACCTTCTGTTGATAGTTTAGGTAATGCGTCTTTAGTGCAAGATACTAGTTTTTGAATTTTGTGTACTGTACCAAATCTTACTGTAATGTTTTGCTTTTGCAAAACGCGGGCTAATTTGTCAGTTACTCCTGAGATATATGGAATTTTTATTGTTTTAACAATCTGGTCGCTTTCAGTAGTATTGCTTTGCGATCGTGATTTGGCATTCAGTGCTCTGTTAATTTGAGCATTATTGTAGCCATTCTGTCGTAGTGCGTCTTTAACGTGTTTAATCTCTTTCACTAGACTCTCACCATCTGACACTGTTTTCGCCCGATGCACGAGCGTCTTAATAAGAGAGGATTTTTGAGCTGGATGATGATGTGATTCTGCATTCAGATAGGCATCAGTGTGCGTTTGCTTTCTGTAAACGCTGTGTGTTATTTTACCGTTTAGGCCATGTCCAAGCAAAATATCTAGGAATGGGAGTGTATTATTCACCTCCATTTCCATGGTGAACTGGATGGCCGGGTTTTGTGCATTGAGATGATTTAGAAAATCATTAAGTGTATCTTTACCATGTGGCCAGACAACCAAAGTGTCATCCACATACCTAAACCAAAAGGATGGTTTTAATGTGCTCGAGGCAAGTGCTCTTATTTCAAAATTTTCCATGTACAAATTTGCTATAGCAGGGGATAAAGGAGAACCCATTGCTGCTCCTTCCTTTTGTTTAAAGAAATCCCCTCTCCATAAGAAGTAAGTGTTATTTAAGCAATGGCCAGCAAGTTTCGGAATATCTTTTTGTAAACCGGTATTCTTTACTAGTGTATCAAGTAATTTAAGCGATTCGTCCACTGGAACCTTAGTGAATAGAGAAATCACATCAAAGCTTACCAGAATATCATCAGGAGTAAGTTTAATATCTTTAATCACATTCACAAGATGTTCTGAATTTTTTATGAATGAAGATGTCTTACCGATGTAGGGCTGTATTTGTTTGGTTATATATTTTGCTAATTGATATGTGGCAGAGCCAATTGTACTGACTATGGGTCGTAATGGGATGCCGATTTTATGAATCTTTGGTAGCCCATAGAGTCTAGGTGGTTTTGAGGCCCTTGGCTTAATTAGGTATTGCTCATTTTTAGGGATTAATGAATTTGCAATTATTGCAGTGGTCTTACGTTCTAAAGTATTAGTTGGATCTCGTTTAATTTTAATGTAGGTACTTTCCTCTAGTAAATTTCTAATTTTATTATCATAATCGGCTCGTGACATCAGTACAGTAGTGCGGCCTTTATCAGCTGCTAGGATTTGGATATCCTTATTTACACGCAGCTCTCTTAAGGCTTTTGCCTCGTTAGAGCTAATATTTACTTTTGGAACTTTGCTATTCTCAATTATTTTAGCAACCTCATGTCTAGTCATCTCTGCCTCATTATGTGGAAGGAGTCTAACTGCTGATTCTACCTCAGCAATTATCTCATCCACTGGAATTGTGCGTGGGGTAACGGCAAAGTTAAGGCCTTTAGAAAGGATAGAGACCATGTCACCGGTTAATACAGTGTTGGTCAAGTTCAGTACAGTTTTGTTTTTACATTTTTGGTTTTCAGTAGGGATTTGTTTATTATGTAGTCTAGAAAATTTATTAATTTGGTTAGTTTTTGTTAGTTTAAACACATTATCAGCCGATTGTTGTGTTATGTTATCGATTATATTCCAATAATGCATAGATACACTATTGCTTATATCTAAGTGTAACTGCTTTAGCGATTCCGAAATGTAAGATAATTCACTCCTATTGTGCTGTATTCTCTCTATTAATAATAATTCGCTAGCTTTGTGTAGTATTTGGTTAGCTTTAGAAGACTTTATGTGATGTGTTATTTTAACTGCGTTTGGTATTACCTTTGAATCTCTGCACCTTTTGAGGAACGCCAGTGAAGATATCAATTTCATCCGCTTAATGCGAAGCTTCTCCAATTTTCTGGTTTTAAGAAAAGTATCCTCCCCATAGAGGTTAGTCAGTTTAACACGTAGGCTTTCGCGACCAATATTATTCATAATAAAGGTTTTTGGGTTAGATCGCGTTTATTTATAAATGTGTCGTAACCCTCCACCACCCGACACGGCCAATCAGCAAAGAAAAGTGTCACGTTGACAAAAGACAAATAATTCACTACTTCAGCCCACCGGTGTGTTGAAGAGTTAATCCACATTTACAGTTTGAGTACGACGTTTCGCTGGTAAATACTTCCAGCATCATCGGGCAATTCGCCAGAATGGTAAAGCCCTCGCTTGCTCCCGGTTTTATATAGAGCAGAAGAGTGACGTCATCACTTAACTCATCAGGTGCAGTGATTAGAGGCGGAGGGGGGGGGTAATGTAATTATATAATCGATTAGTAATCAGTCATTGGTTATGATTAGTAATGAGTTGTAGATTAGTAATTCTTTAAATCAAAATGTAATGTGTATTATTTAATAATACGCTTCCAGGCCGCACTGAGCCGGTAGCTGTCAGAGCGATTAAAGTTATTCTTGTTCCTCTCAATTTCAATGGATTCTCTGATTAGTCTTTGCCAGTAATAATTAGTTTTACACACCACTGCAACATTGTCAAAATCAATTGAGTGTCCTTGTTGACAAGCATGTTCTGCCACTGCCGACAGTTGTGTTTGAGATAATTTAATATTTCTCTGATGTTCTTTTAGTCTTACGCTGATGTTACGTCCCGTCTGCCCAATGTAGCAGCTGCCACATGAACAATTAATCCGATATACACCTTCTGTTGATAGTTTAGGTAATGCGTCTTTAGTGCAAGATACTAGTTTTTGAATTTTGTGTACTGTACCAAATCTTACTGTAATGTTTTGCTTTTGCAAAACGCGGGCTAATTTGTCAGTTACTCCTGAGATATATGGAATTTTTATTGTTTTAACAATCTGGTCGCTTTCAGTAGTATTGCTTTGCGATCGTGATTTGGCATTCAGTGCTCTGTTAATTTGAGCATTATTGTAGCCATTCTGTCGTAGTGCGTCTTTAACGTGTTTAATCTCTTTCACTAGACTCTCACCATCTGACACTGTTTTCGCCCGATGCACGAGCGTCTTAATAAGAGAGGATTTTTGAGCTGGATGATGATGTGATTCTGCATTCAGATAGGCATCAGTGTGCGTTTGCTTTCTGTAAACGCTGTGTGTTATTTTACCGTTTAGGCCATGTCCAAGCAAAATATCTAGGAATGGGAGTGTATTATTCACCTCCATTTCCATGGTGAACTGGATGGCCGGGTTTTGTGCATTGAGATGATTTAGAAAATCAAATCGGCATCCCATTACGACCCATAGTCAGTACAATTGGCTCTGCCACATATCAATTAGCAAAATATATAACCAAACAAATACAGCCCTACATCGGTAAGACATCTTCATTCATAAAAAATTCAGAACATCTTGTGAATGTGATTAAAGATATTAAACTTACTCCTGATGATATTCTGGTAAGCTTTGATGTGATTTCTCTATTCACTAAGGTTCCAGTGGACGAATCGCTTAAATTACTTGATACACTAGTAAAGAATACCGGTTTACAAAAAGATATTCCGAAACTTGCTGGCCATTGCTTAAATAACACTTACTTCTTATGGAGAGGGGATTTCTTTAAACAAAAGGAAGGAGCAGCAATGGGTTCTCCTTTATCCCCTGCTATAGCAAATTTGTACATGGAAAATTTTGAAATAAGAGCACTTGCCTCGAGCACATTAAAACCATCCTTTTGGTTTAGGTATGTGGATGACACTTTGGTTGTCTGGCCACATGGTAAAGATACACTTAATGATTTTCTAAATCATCTCAATGCACAAAACCCGGCCATCCAGTTCACCATGGAAATGGAGGTGAATAATACACTCCCATTCCTAGATATTTTGCTTGGACATGGCCTAAACGGTAAAATAACACACAGCGTTTACAGAAAGCAAACGCACACTGATGCCTATCTGAATGCAGAATCACATCATCATCCAGCTCAAAAATCCTCTCTTATTAAGACGCTCGTGCATCGGGCGAAAACAGTGTCAGATGGTGAGAGTCTAGTGAAAGAGATTAAACACGTTAAAGACGCACTACGACAGAATGGCTACAATAATGCTCAAATTAACAGAGCACTGAATGCCAAATCACGATCGCAAAGCAATACTACTGAAAGCGACCAGATTGTTAAAACAATAAAAATTCCATATATCTCAGGAGTAACTGACAAATTAGCCCGCGTTTTGCAAAAGCAAAACATTACAGTAAGATTTGGTACAGTACACAAAATTCAAAAACTAGTATCTTGCACTAAAGACGCATTACCTAAACTATCAACAGAAGGTGTATATCGGATTAATTGTTCATGTGGCAGCTGCTACATTGGGCAGACGGGACGTAACATCAGCGTAAGACTAAAAGAACATCAGAGAAATATTAAATTATCTCAAACACAACTGTCGGCAGTGGCAGAACATGCTTGTCAACAAGGACACTCAATTGATTTTGACAATGTTGCAGTGGTGTGTAAAACTAATTATTACTGGCAAAGACTAATCAGAGAATCCATTGAAATTGAGAGGAACAAGAATAACTTTAATCGCTCTGACAGCTACCGGCTCAGTGCGGCCTGGAAGCGTATTATTAAATAATACACATTACATTTTGATTTAAAGAATTACTAATCTACAACTCATTACTAATCATAACCAATGACTGATTACTAATCGATTATATAATTACATTACCCCCCCCCTCCGCCTCTAATCACTGCACCTGATGAGTTAAGTGATGACGTCACTCTTCTGCTCTATATAAAACCGGGAGCAAGCGAGGGCTTTACCATTCTGGCGAATTGCCCGATGATGCTGGAAGTATTTACCAGCGAAACGTCGTACTCAAACTGTAAATGTGGATTAACTCTTCAACACACCGGTGGGCTGAAGTAGTGAATTATTTGTCTTTTGTCAACGTGACACTTTTCTTTGCTGATTGGCCGTGTCGGGTGGTGGAGGGTTACGACACATTTATAAATAAACGCGATCTAACCCAAAAACCTTTATTATGAATAATATTGGTCGCGAAAGCCTACGTGTTAAACTGACTAACCTCTATGGGGAGGATACTTTTCTTAAAACCAGAAAATTGGAGAAGCTTCGCATTAAGCGGATGAAATTGATATCTTCACTGGCGTTCCTCAAAAGGTGCAGAGATTCAAAGGTAATACCAAACGCAGTTAAAATAACACATCACATAAAGTCTTCTAAAGCTAACCAAATACTACACAAAGCTAGCGAATTATTATTAATAGAGAGAATACAGCACAATAGGAGTGAATTATCTTACATTTCGGAATCGCTAAAGCAGTTACACTTAGATATAAGCAATAGTGTATCTATGCATTATTGGAATATAATCGATAACATAACACAACAATCGGCTGATAATGTGTTTAAACTAACAAAAACTAACCAAATTAATAAATTTTCTAGACTACATAATAAACAAATCCCTACTGAAAACCAAAAATGTAAAAACAAAACTGTACTGAACTTGACCAACACTGTATTAACCGGTGACATGGTCTCTATCCTTTCTAAAGGCCTTAACTTTGCCGTTACCCCACGCACAATTCCAGTGGATGAGATAATTGCTGAGGTAGAATCAGCAGTTAGACTCCTTCCACATAATGAGGCAGAGATGACTAGACATGAGGTTGCTAAAATAATTGAGAATAGCAAAGTTCCAAAAGTAAATATTAGCTCTAACGAGGCAAAAGCCTTAAGAGAGCTGCGTGTAAATAAGGATATCCAAATCCTAGCAGCTGATAAAGGCCGCACTACTGTACTGATGTCACGAGCCGATTATGATAATAAAATTAGAAATTTACTAGAGGAAAGTACCTACATTAAAATTAAACGAGATCCAACTAATACTTTAGAACGTAAGACCACTGCAATAATTGCAAATTCATTAATCCCTAAAAATGAGCAATACCTAATTAAGCCAAGGGCCTCAAAACCACCTAGACTCTATGGGCTACCAAAGATTCATAAAATCGGCATCCCATTACGACCCATAGTCAGTACAATTGGCTCTGCCACATATCAATTAGCAAAATATATAACCAAACAAATACAGCCCTACATCGGTAAGACATCTTCATTCATAAAAAATTCAGAACATCTTGTGAATGTGATTAAAGATATTAAACTTACTCCTGATGATATTCTGGTAAGCTTTGATGTGATTTCTCTATTCACTAAGGTTCCAGTGGACGAATCGCTTAAATTACTTGATACACTAGTAAAGAATACCGGTTTACAAAAAGATATTCCGAAACTTGCTGGCCATTGCTTAAATAACACTTACTTCTTATGGAGAGGGGATTTCTTTAAACAAAAGGAAGGAGCAGCAATGGGTTCTCCTTTATCCCCTGCTATAGCAAATTTGTACATGGAAAATTTTGAAATAAGAGCACTTGCCTCGAGCACATTAAAACCATCCTTTTGGTTTAGGTATGTGGATGACACTTTGGTTGTCTGGCCACATGGTAAAGATACACTTAATGATTTTCTAAATCATCTCAATGCACAAAACCCGGCCATCCAGTTCACCATGGAAATGGAGGTGAATAATACACTCCCATTCCTAGATATTTTGCTTGGACATGGCCTAAACGGTAAAATAACACACAGCGTTTACAGAAAGCAAACGCACACTGATGCCTATCTGAATGCAGAATCACATCATCATCCAGCTCAAAAATCCTCTCTTATTAAGACGCTCGTGCATCGGGCGAAAACAGTGTCAGATGGTGAGAGTCTAGTGAAAGAGATTAAACACGTTAAAGACGCACTACGACAGAATGGCTACAATAATGCTCAAATTAACAGAGCACTGAATGCCAAATCACGATCGCAAAGCAATACTACTGAAAGCGACCAGATTGTTAAAACAATAAAAAAAAATTCCATATATCTCAGGAGTAACTGACAAATTAGCCCGCGTTTTGCAAAAGCAAAACATTACAGTAAGATTTGGTACAGTACACAAAATTCAAAAACTAGTATCTTGCACTAAAGACGCATTACCTAAACTATCAACAGAAGGTGTATATCGGATTAATTGTTCATGTGGCAGCTGCTACATTGGGCAGACGGGACGTAACATCAGCGTAAGACTAAAAGAACATCAGAGAAATATTAAATTATCTCAAACACAACTGTCGGCAGTGGCAGAACATGCTTGTCAACAAGGACACTCAATTGATTTTGACAATGTTGCAGTGGTGTGTAAAACTAATTATTACTGGCAAAGACTAATCAGAGAATCCATTGAAATTGAGAGGAACAAGAATAACTTTAATCGCTCTGACAGCTACCGGCTCAGTGCGGCCTGGAAGCGTATTATTAAATAATACACATTACATTTTGATTTAAAGAATTACTAATCTACAACTCATTACTAATCATAACCAATGACTGATTACTAATCGATTATATAATTACATTACCCCCCCCCTCCGCCTCTAATCACTGCACCTGATGAGTTAAGTGATGACGTCACTCTTCTGCTCTATATAAAACCGGGAGCAAGCGAGGGCTTTACCATTCTGGCGAATTGCCCGATGATGCTGGAAGTATTTACCAGCGAAACGTCGTACTCAAACTGTAAATGTGGATTAACTCTTCAACACACCGGTGGGCTGAAGTAGTGAATTATTTGTCTTTTGTCAACGTGACACTTTTCTTTGCTGATTGGCCGTGTCGGGTGGTGGAGGGTTACGACACATTTATAAATAAACGCGATCTAACCCAAAAACCTTTATTATGAATAATATTGGTCGCGAAAGCCTACGTGTTAAACTGACTAACCTCTATGGGGAGGATACTTTTCTTAAAACCAGAAAATTGGAGAAGCTTCGCATTAAGCGGATGAAATTGATATCTTCACTGGCGTTCCTCAAAAGGTGCAGAGATTCAAAGGTAATACCAAACGCAGTTAAAATAACACATCACATAAAGTCTTCTAAAGCTAACCAAATACTACACAAAGCTAGCGAATTATTATTAATAGAGAGAATACAGCACAATAGGAGTGAATTATCTTACATTTCGGAATCGCTAAAGCAGTTACACTTAGATATAAGCAATAGTGTATCTATGCATTATTGGAATATAATCGATAACATAACACAACAATCGGCTGATAATGTGTTTAAACTAACAAAAACTAACCAAATTAATAAATTTTCTAGACTACATAATAAACAAATCCCTACTGAAAACCAAAAATGTAAAAACAAAACTGTACTGAACTTGACCAACACTGTATTAACCGGTGACATGGTCTCTATCCTTTCTAAAGGCCTTAACTTTGCCGTTACCCCACGCACAATTCCAGTGGATGAGATAATTGCTGAGGTAGAATCAGCAGTTAGACTCCTTCCACATAATGAGGCAGAGATGACTAGACATGAGGTTGCTAAAATAATTGAGAATAGCAAAGTTCCAAAAGTAAATATTAGCTCTAACGAGGCAAAAGCCTTAAGAGAGCTGCGTGTAAATAAGGATATCCAAATCCTAGCAGCTGATAAAGGCCGCACTACTGTACTGATGTCACGAGCCGATTATGATAATAAAATTAGAAATTTACTAGAGGAAAGTACCTACATTAAAATTAAACGAGATCCAACTAATACTTTAGAACGTAAGACCACTGCAATAATTGCAAATTCATTAATCCCTAAAAATGAGCAATACCTAATTAAGCCAAGGGCCTCAAAACCACCTAGACTCTATGGGCTACCAAAGATTCATAAAATCGGCATCCCATTACGACCCATAGTCAGTACAATTGGCTCTGCCACATATCAATTAGCAAAATATATAACCAAACAAATACAGCCCTACATCGGTAAGACATCTTCATTCATAAAAAATTCAGAACATCTTGTGAATGTGATTAAAGATATTAAACTTACTCCTGATGATATTCTGGTAAGCTTTGATGTGATTTCTCTATTCACTAAGGTTCCAGTGGACGAATCGCTTAAATTACTTGATACACTAGTAAAGAATACCGGTTTACAAAAAGATATTCCGAAACTTGCTGGCCATTGCTTAAATAACACTTACTTCTTATGGAGAGGGGATTTCTTTAAACAAAAGGAAGGAGCAGCAATGGGTTCTCCTTTATCCCCTGCTATAGCAAATTTGTACATGGAAAATTTTGAAATAAGAGCACTTGCCTCGAGCACATTAAAACCATCCTTTTGGTTTAGGTATGTGGATGACACTTTGGTTGTCTGGCCACATGGTAAAGATACACTTAATGATTTTCTAAATCATCTCAATGCACAAAACCCGGCCATCCAGTTCACCATGGAAATGGAGGTGAATAATACACTCCCATTCCTAGATATTTTGCTTGGACATGGCCTAAACGGTAAAATAACACACAGCGTTTACAGAAAGCAAACGCACACTGATGCCTATCTGAATGCAGAATCACATCATCATCCAGCTCAAAAATCCTCTCTTATTAAGACGCTCGTGCATCGGGCGAAAACAGTGTCAGATGGTGAGAGTCTAGTGAAAGAGATTAAACACGTTAAAGACGCACTACGACAGAATGGCTACAATAATGCTCAAATTAACAGAGCACTGAATGCCAAATCACGATCGCAAAGCAATACTACTGAAAGCGACCAGATTGTTAAAACAATAAAAATTCCATATATCTCAGGAGTAACTGACAAATTAGCCCGCGTTTTGCAAAAGCAAAACATTACAGTAAGATTTGGTACAGTACACAAAATTCAAAAACTAGTATCTTGCACTAAAGACGCATTACCTAAACTATCAACAGAAGGTGTATATCGGATTAATTGTTCATGTGGCAGCTGCTACATTGGGCAGACGGGACGTAACATCAGCGTAAGACTAAAAGAACATCAGAGAAATATTAAATTATCTCAAACACAACTGTCGGCAGTGGCAGAACATGCTTGTCAACAAGGACACTCAATTGATTTTGACAATGTTGCAGTGGTGTGTAAAACTAATTATTACTGGCAAAGACTAATCAGAGAATCCATTGAAATTGAGAGGAACAAGAATAACTTTAATCGCTCTGACAGCTACCGGCTCAGTGCGGCCTGGAAGCGTATTATTAAATAATACACATTACATTTTGATTTAAAGAATTACTAATCTACAACTCATTACTAATCATAACCAATGACTGATTACTAATCGATTATATAATTACATTACCCCCCCCCTCCGCCTCTAATCACTGCACCTGATGAGTTAAGTGATGACGTCACTCTTCTGCTCTATATAAAACCGGGAGCAAGCGAGGGCTTTACCATTCTGGCGAATTGCCCGATGATGCTGGAAGTATTTACCAGCGAAACGTCGTACTCAAACTGTAAATGTGGATTAACTCTTCAACACACCGGTGGGCTGAAGTAGTGAATTATTTGTCTTTTGTCAACGTGACACTTTTCTTTGCTGATTGGCCGTGTCGGGTGGTGGAGGGTTACGACACATTTATAAATAAACGCGATCTAACCCAAAAACCTTTATTATGAATAATATTGGTCGCGAAAGCCTACGTGTTAAACTGACTAACCTCTATGGGGAGGATACTTTTCTTAAAACCAGAAAATTGGAGAAGCTTCGCATTAAGCGGATGAAATTGATATCTTCACTGGCGTTCCTCAAAAGGTGCAGAGATTCAAAGGTAATACCAAACGCAGTTAAAATAACACATCACATAAAGTCTTCTAAAGCTAACCAAATACTACACAAAGCTAGCGAATTATTATTAATAGAGAGAATACAGCACAATAGGAGTGAATTATCTTACATTTCGGAATCGCTAAAGCAGTTACACTTAGATATAAGCAATAGTGTATCTATGCATTATTGGAATATAATCGATAACATAACACAACAATCGGCTGATAATGTGTTTAAACTAACAAAAACTAACCAAATTAATAAATTTTCTAGACTACATAATAAACAAATCCCTACTGAAAACCAAAAATGTAAAAACAAAACTGTACTGAACTTGACCAACACTGTATTAACCGGTGACATGGTCTCTATCCTTTCTAAAGGCCTTAACTTTGCCGTTACCCCACGCACAATTCCAGTGGATGAGATAATTGCTGAGGTAGAATCAGCAGTTAGACTCCTTCCACATAATGAGGCAGAGATGACTAGACATGAGGTTGCTAAAATAATTGAGAATAGCAAAGTTCCAAAAGTAAATATTAGCTCTAACGAGGCAAAAGCCTTAAGAGAGCTGCGTGTAAATAAGGATATCCAAATCCTAGCAGCTGATAAAGGCCGCACTACTGTACTGATGTCACGAGCCGATTATGATAATAAAATTAGAAATTTACTAGAGGAAAGTACCTACATTAAAATTAAACGAGATCCAACTAATACTTTAGAACGTAAGACCACTGCAATAATTGCAAATTCATTAATCCCTAAAAATGAGCAATACCTAATTAAGCCAAGGGCCTCAAAACCACCTAGACTCTATGGGCTACCAAAGATTCATAAAATCGGCATCCCATTACGACCCATAGTCAGTACAATTGGCTCTGCCACATATCAATTAGCAAAATATATAACCAAACAAATACAGCCCTACATCGGTAAGACATCTTCATTCATAAAAAAATTCAGAACATCTTGTGAATGTGATTAAAGATATTAAACTTACTCCTGATGATATTCTGGTAAGCTTTGATGTGATTTCTCTATTCACTAAGGTTCCAGTGGACGAATCGCTTAAATTACTTGATACACTAGTAAAGAATACCGGTTTACAAAAAGATATTCCGAAACTTGCTGGCCATTGCTTAAATAACACTTACTTCTTATGGAGAGGGGATTTCTTTAAACAAAAGGAAGGAGCAGCAATGGGTTCTCCTTTATCCCCTGCTATAGCAAATTTGTACATGGAAAATTTTGAAATAAGAGCACTTGCCTCGAGCACATTAAAACCATCCTTTTGGTTTAGGTATGTGGATGACACTTTGGTTGTCTGGCCACATGGTAAAGATACACTTAATGATTTTCTAAATCATCTCAATGCACAAAACCCGGCCATCCAGTTCACCATGGAAATGGAGGTGAATAATACACTCCCATTCCTAGATATTTTGCTTGGACATGGCCTAAACGGTAAAATAACACACAGCGTTTACAGAAAGCAAACGCACACTGATGCCTATCTGAATGCAGAATCACATCATCATCCAGCTCAAAAATCCTCTCTTATTAAGACGCTCGTGCATCGGGCGAAAACAGTGTCAGATGGTGAGAGTCTAGTGAAAGAGATTAAACACGTTAAAGACGCACTACGACAGAATGGCTACAATAATGCTCAAATTAACAGAGCACTGAATGCCAAATCACGATCGCAAAGCAATACTACTGAAAGCGACCAGATTGTTAAAACAATAAAAATTCCATATATCTCAGGAGTAACTGACAAATTAGCCCGCGTTTTGCAAAAGCAAAACATTACAGTAAGATTTGGTACAGTACACAAAATTCAAAAACTAGTATCTTGCACTAAAGACGCATTACCTAAACTATCAACAGAAGGTGTATATCGGATTAATTGTTCATGTGGCAGCTGCTACATTGGGCAGACGGGACGTAACATCAGCGTAAGACTAAAAGAACATCAGAGAAATATTAAATTATCTCAAACACAACTGTCGGCAGTGGCAGAACATGCTTGTCAACAAGGACACTCAATTGATTTTGACAATGTTGCAGTGGTGTGTAAAACTAATTATTACTGGCAAAGACTAATCAGAGAATCCATTGAAATTGAGAGGAACAAGAATAACTTTAATCGCTCTGACAGCTACCGGCTCAGTGCGGCCTGGAAGCGTATTATTAAATAATACACATTACATTTTGATTTAAAGAATTACTAATCTACAACTCATTACTAATCATAACCAATGACTGATTACTAATCGATTATATAATTACATTACCCCCCCCCTCCGCCTCTAATCACTGCACCTGATGAGTTAAGTGATGACGTCACTCTTCTGCTCTATATAAAACCGGGAGCAAGCGAGGGCTTTACCATTCTGGCGAATTGCCCGATGATGCTGGAAGTATTTACCAGCGAAACGTCGTACTCAAACTGTAAATGTGGATTAACTCTTCAACACACCGGTGGGCTGAAGTAGTGAATTATTTGTCTTTTGTCAACGTGACACTTTTCTTTGCTGATTGGCCGTGTCGGGTGGTGGAGGGTTACGACACATTTATAAATAAACGCGATCTAACCCAAAAACCTTTATTATGAATAGTGGTGAAGTGTGCAGGTCAAACAACCACCATGACCAACGTGGTGAAGTGTGTACAGTCAAACAACCACCATGACCAACGTGGTGAAGTGTGTACAGTCAAACAACCACCATTACCAACGTGGTGAAGTGTGTACAGTCAAACAACCACCATTGCCAACGTGGTGAAGTGTGTACAGTCAAACAACCACCATTGCCAACGTGGTGAAGTGTGTACAGTCAAACAACCACCATTGCCAACGTGGTGAAGTATGTAGGTCAAACAACCACCATTACCAACGTGGTGAAGTGTGTAGGTCAAACAACCACCATGACCAACGTGGTGAAGTATGTACAGTCAAACAACCACCATTACCAACGTGGTGAAGTGTGTACAGTCAAACAACCACCATGACCAATGTGGTGAAGTGTGTACAGTCAAACAACCACCATGACCAACGTGGTGAAGTGTGTAGGTCAAACAACCACCATTGCCAACGTGGTGAAGTGTGTAGGTCAAACAACCACCATGACCAACGTGGTGAAGTGTGTAGGTCAAACAACCACCATGACCAACGTGGTGAAGTGTGTACAGTCAAACAACCACCATGACCAACGTGGTGAAGTGTGTACAGTCAAACAACCACCATTGCCAACGTGGTGAAGTGTGTAGGTCAAACAACCACCATGAACAACGAGGCATGGTGCGTGCATCCCGAATTTAACAATACTATTTAGAATGCTTAACCATTAAACAACACTATCTTTGAGGAAACATACAATAGGCAACGCTTCAGGCAATGGACCTCCTTCATAGCACATAGTGAGGCCACCCTATCTCATTAGCCTCTATAACTATGCGCTATGAGGGGGGGGGGGGCATTGCCCAAAAAGGCACCTATTATATATTTTCCTTTTAAGGCCACAAATGTATTTTCTGAAGTAGACATTTTTTGTATTTGGTATTTACAATACATTTGGAAGAGTCTTTTGCCCAATTCTAAATATAGGCTCGAACGAATGAACGATATTTACTCACCAGGTCTCCTTTTGGTCCTGGATACCCAATCTTTCCCCGAGGACCGGGTAGACCCTGGTAAACAACAACAAACACAGGACGCATCTCTAAACGACCGGCAAAACTCACAGACGGATACACACGTGTACAAGAATCGCAACATAGCCATTGTTTGAACACTAATATTAAGGACAGAGGCACATTTTAAACCAAAGCACGGTATTATGGGAAGTGATAACATAAATCCCATATGTGTGTGTGGAGTATTTGCATTTCTAATAAGCAAAGCTTCATGAAAAGTTAACATTTTGCATCATTTTGGTAGTTGTGTATGTATGTTGAACTTCTTTCGCACCGTGCGTAGCCAACCATCCAAATAGGAGGTGCGGAACCAGGATCATCAGGCAGTAGCGATGCTGGTTGTAGCCATCAGTGAAACGTTGTGCTACCCGATTGTTAAATGTTGTGATATCGCTTTCAACATTACTAGTAGTGCTGCTGGAGCAGTAACAATTTTGCACTTTTGTTCACGTGGAAATGTTATTAGTTGGCTGTGTCGGGTGAAAGACGGTTTACGACACACATTTTGATTCACGCGATCTGACCCCAAAAAAATAAATTACGAAGCACAACATAGGTTGCGAAAGCCTGCGCATTAATTCAGCTCATGGTAGTATCGGTATGAAAATTGTGTTCTACAGAAACAGCAAGATGATATGAAATGGAAACCAAACTCGAGTGTACTCACGGTGTCTCCTTTAATTCCAGGCTTTCCAGTAATACCCCTGGGCCCTTCATCGCCCTGAAGTTTGTAAACAAAAGAGTGAAATGTATGAGCATATCATAAAGTAGCACATTACATGCAGTTGAAGTTTGTAAAGGGATAACACGCGTACGATGGATTGTGAAGTCAAATTCCTATGGTGGGTCGGCTCAGCTAATCATCCCTCCGCAGCTGATAAAATGAGGACTCTTACCACTTTGAGCAAAGTCAACAGTGATCATCCTGTGGCCTCCGCCATGGAAACGTGGAATTTACACCACAGGTTCAGGAAATGAGCGCCGCCTCATTGGCTTTTGAGGAGTAAGATAACGCATTTTATTTACGTCAACAAATGGAAACTATCGCATCTCTGGATTGCTAATGCGGCTCGGAAAAAATATTCCGACTACCACAGTTAAAAGTACCACTAGCGGCTGACTGGTAAACCTTTTTTTTTTAACAGAATCATATCTCGTCTTGAACAAGGAAGGTGTGCGTATATGTCATTCTACTGTACTCGACAATACGTTCAGGAGCTAAATGCCAATGTCGAGGTCTGCGAGCCATGTGATGGCTTCGTGTGGTTTTGCCGTTCCTCCTCCAATGAAGGAGAGCAGAGACTACGGTCGTTTCCTACAGGGTCCATAGTTCTGGTTGCGTGGCCATGGTCACGCTGTGGCTTGAGTCTTTCATTTACCCATTAAAAAGGAGATGTGCTGTTAATAGCACACCGGTGTCTTCCAGGAATGTCAATGCCAGCTGCGCAACGCTTGTGTCCCGAACAAGGTGTTTATTCTGAACGTCCGCGTTGTTCCACTGTCGGCACGGTGGCGTTTCTTCCGGATCTCAGTTGTCAGATTCGCGGATGGTGACGGCGGCACGATCCCAGAAGGGGGATCGGGACCTGTATGTCATCATTAAAGGAGGTGGACATACATTTGGAGGTTGAGAATTGTCAAGAGGATTTACCGAAGGTCCAGCGATGCCCACGACACCTTGTTTTCCATCCTTTCCTCGAAGACCCTAAGGACACAATGATATATTTATTTGCACGTGTTTCCATTTCACATAAACATTTTTAAAGTACCGTATATGGGTTGACACCACTATAAAGAATACAGCCCGTGATACAATTGTACATAGTTGTTTGTTGAACGTCCATTCGTAAAGCCGCACACGGGATCCAGACCCCAGGCAGGGTGGGGAGCAGCCGGGGAATTTGCGCCGCAGTGCCCCCAGTGAAGAAGGCTTCGTTGACTTGCATGGGGAAGGCAATGTTTGTGAGGTGGGAACTTTGAAGTCAGTAGACTTTGTTTAACTCACCTGCGGAGGGCTTGTTCAAGCTTCGCACCACCCCCCCCCCCCCCCCCCACAATGTGTGCAAGGTACTACTGACTCTATTGTATGTAGGGTGTGTAGGCATGTATGGGGGGGGGTGACATTTTTTGGGGGCGAGGGTCGACAATGTTTGGAAACCTGTTGGATCAACTTTTTACCCCCACATCTGGGGGAGGGATCCACTTTCTGTAAGTGTTTGATTCAGGCCATTTGAAAGGGTCTCATAATTTAGTTGACGGACAAACGAAACGCCGGGCTTTTATAATAGAAGTTCAGTTTTATTTTGTTTCAACTGGTTGTTTGGGACTGTCAGCTGCCAGTGAGGAGGGGGTGGTGGGCGATGGTAAACTTGAGAAATTGTGGAGTAAGGAGTTCCCGTGTCTCTGGGTCAAATGCCAGCCAAGTGAGGAGTTCACGGTAAAATATGGGGATCGAAGCCCAGATGGTTTTAAGTGTTGAAGAGAGGGAGCCAAAGTACTTGAAGACCTTTGAAATGTTTTTCAATTATGTTATTCTCCAATGTTTGGCCAAGATTTTCATGAAGCTCTGTTTCATCCCCAGCAGGGAAGGAAGATATTACCACCGCCACCTGCTCAACTATTTTTTTTATTTTACCAGGTAAGGCCCACTGAGATATATAGCTCTTTTTCAGAAGCGACCCAGCCACAAATGATATCTCAACGAAGTGGCGTATCGTGTGAAAATGTATAGCAGCCAAATCCTCAAAATGCGTGTCTATAAATGTATAAGGAAAAACCGGAAAAAAATCCACGCGACCACAGGGAGAACATGCGAAATCCAAATATACAACAGGTGTCAGGGCCGGGGTCAAACCCACGACCTCCTGTATACCAGGCGAGGTAGTTAACATCTCGCTACCACGGATCTTGGGCGAACACCATTAATATTGTTTAACATCGCTAATCTGCGTGTGTGGAGGAATGTGCTGGGTGCTTACTGTGTCGCCTTTAGCGCCCACCATACCAGTCACTCCTTGAAGGCCAGGAAGCCCCTTTAATTGAAAGAGACATGAATATATTTACAATAAAATGATGCCACAATTTACAATGGTCACTTAAATAATATATATGCAAAGGGTTTTACTTAATCACATTTTGTACAGAAAAGTGTGTATTATTAGCATACATCACCATGTCTTTGTGAGAAAAGATACTCTTGTGTGAGTTAGACCCAGAGTGATAACAATCTAATACCGTACAAAGGTGTATAACCAACCTATGCAAATGTTCAAAAAAGCAAAAGCCAAATAATTATTAATGAATTACATTATTTTGGATTTCGCCATGACAATAGCAAGCAACGACTTGTCATAGTCAGCTCTTGCAAATGTCACGGGGTATTTTAAACGTTCCTCCAAACTGTCTGTTCCTCAGATTACAAAGTGTGGCTAAATTCCATGACCAAGAAGGGTGGAATAAAAATGGACATTCCTGCACTCACAACTCTTTGAATGTCTTACAGTGAGTGACTTCCATTACATCATCAGATTTTAATAATCTGTGTCGAGTCAAATAATTTACATGCGGGTGAGAAAGTATTTTAATCGCTGCAGTTTATTTCACATTGTCGCACCAATAGATACGCGAATCTTTATTCATGAACCAACCTGGCTGCCCGAGTCCCCAGGTGGGCCCGTTTCTCCCTGCAGTCCTTCTTCTCCCTGTGCAAAGATTGGTTAAAGTACGAAGAGTCACGTGCACCGCACATGTTCGTTCGAATGCCCTTCCTTGACCATCCGTCGTCACAGTGTCGTGTTGACACGCGTTCACCATGCCCACCTCCGTAGGGAGCTCACCTCTTTATAGGAGCCCACACACGAGTTTAGATTATTTGGCTGCTATACATTTCCACGCGATAAGCCACTTCGTCGGGCTATCATTTGTGGCCAGGTCGCCTCTGCAAAAAAGCTCATAGCTCAGTGGGCTTTACCTGGTAAAATACAATAGTTTAGTTTTGTTTGTATTTTTTTCGGGGATGTGTTTACCTTACCCCTACTTTGCTGCACTCTTCACTGTGTCGTTGTACTGTTTGTTGTTGTAATGTTCTGACCCACCCCTACTGGACATCTGTGAAAAAGAGCTTTATAGCTCATCGGATTCCTCCAGTAATAAATATTCAGATTCTGGTTTGTACATTCATCACAGTACGGGCCCCCAAAAGTATTGTACATGTGTCAAGAGTTAAATTCCCCGGGACAGATTACCCTGTCTGCACAGACCCTGAACCGGTGTATGTTTTAATTACTATATATCGGACTTTATTATGAACCATCATCTTTAAATATGTTATATGACCTTCACATACTTTCCTGGCTACCATCTCGAAAAAAGCACCGTCATATCTCTTAACGCTCCCTTTATTGTGGGAGGTTTAGAGATGGGAGCCACAGCATAAATGATAAACGATGGTGATGATCCGTGTGATGGAAAGTTGTCTCCTTGTTGCCTTTCCCTATATTTTAGTCTATCAGTGTCTGCAAATACACTTAAAATATATATTCTTATTTGAATGCATATAATATGTAAATGTTTTAAACCCTCACCCTCGTTATGCAATATCCAATCACGACCGTCGAGTCTAGAGGTACACGCTTTGTGTTTGTTATATAAAATCAAGACTGTATCCTCGTCATCTTCAGCCATGCCCATTTCACTGCTGGATGAAGGCCTCCTCAATCCACTCCCGCCGTCTCTCACGATCCTGCGATGTAACGATTCCACTCGGTATCTGGACACCAAACTCATTTCCTCACTCCATCTTTTCGGCGGGCGCCCTCTTGGACGCGTCCTGCACCAAGCCAACTTAACTTCCCTTCGTAGTTTAAACGACGTCGTTCACCTGCCCAAGCTCTCTCTAAAATACGCAATCCGTATTGTACAATATACTAATGATAAATATAGAGGCAGAGCTTTTAACGTTCAACGCCAACAGACATACTCTGGTTGACCAAGCTGAATGTGGTACCTCTGCTTTTTTAAAAACAAAAGCAGCGTCTTTTTCATATAATAGCAGGCTGCACGCGTTATGGAGCCATGTGACCTTTCACCACTTTCCCACTGTAAGCACAGCGTGAAGCTGGACAGCTGCACGGGATATTGCGAACCTCTCACCTTGTAACCTCACCTCTCACCTTGTAACCTCACCTCGTGACCTTGCGAACCTCACCTTGTGACCTTGCTTGCCTGGCACGCCCAACTCTCCCCTTTCACCTTTTTGACCCTTGGCAAGAACACACAAAATAAACGGAGACGTAAGCAGCAGCGGCAGAAGCTTCACCATTGAGGCGAAGCAGATGCTGAATGTGATTGTCAGTATTCTTTGCCGTTCTTCAAGGTGAGATTGCCTGGTCTAGTGTTCTTCATTGCGAGGCCCACGGGCCACTGGCAGCCCCTGGTGGCCTTTAGTGCAGCCCCTGACGTGCGGTTCCCGACAATTCACTAATTTGACAACACCGCATCGTGCTGCTGCTGCTGCTGCTGTCAAACCCCCAATGGTTTCAGATGTGTGGCGGCCCTCACGCTGATGAAGTATTTTCTGCGAAAGTGGCCACCCGCCTCTGAAAATGAGTGAAGAACGCTGGCCCAGTGGCTGCGTGAGACCGCGGGGATCGTGATAGCGTGCGGCAGACTCCGTGACTCTGTCGTCTACAGGCGGGCGGTGGTGGCTTCGCACGCGCCCTGTAATCCAGCACTGTGGAGGCAGCGAGAGTTGTTGGCTCGCACAAATGTCGCGAAACGCCTTTCCGCTGGGCTTCGAGGAAAAGGTGGTGCAGCAGAGTGCGGACGATGGGATAGAACGTCGCCCTCGTCGCATGCGTGGGTTTTCTCTGGGTTTACACCCACATGTATGAACACTCACTAATCGGCTGAAAAGATCCTAAACTATAGAGGACTACAAAGCTTGGGTAATTGAACCTTATGGCGGGACCCCGGGGTCCCATAAGCCCCCGGCTCTCGCATAAACCGCGTTGCGATGTAATTTTATGTCTGTTCAAGGTGAACGATACGGCAATCTATTCCTCTCGACGAGCTCTACACGATGCGGTGATCAACGTTTTGTTTCTTCTGCGCATTCGTCCTCGCTGCGCTTGGACAACATGACAACAGGTGGGTCACGATGTTTCGATCGCAACACAAACGGTCGTCATCAGGAAAAAGGGGGGTTAGCCTCTTAAGGCAAACTATTTATAAAGGTTTAGAGATAGCCTAAAGTCGGTTTTGGCTAAAGGGATGAACTTCGCAGTCACCCCAAAACACATACCTGTGGATGACATTATTGCCCAGGTCGATGTAGCTCTTAAGGGTTTGGGACACATCGCTGCAGACGTGACAAGATCTGAAATCGCTGCAACCCTCAAAAGCGCTAAGATACAGTGAGGGAAAAGAGTATTTGATCCCCTGCTGATTTTGTACGTTTGCCCACTGACAAATAAATTATCAGTCTATAATTTTAATGGTAGGTTTATGTGAACAGTGAGAGACAGAATAACAACAAAAAAATCCAGAAAAATGCATGTCAAAAATGTTATAAAAATGTTATAAATGTTATAAATTGATTTGCATTTTAATGAGGGAAATAAGTATTTGACCCCTCTGCAAAACATGACTTAGAACTTGGTGGCAAAACCCTTGTTGGGAATCACAGAGGTTAGACGTTTCTTGTAGTTGCCCACCAGGTTTGCACACATCTCAGGAGGGATTTTGTCCCACTCCTCTTTGCAGATCTTCTCCAAGTCATTAAGGTTTCGAGGCTGACGTTTGGCAACTCGAACCATCAGCTCCCTCCACAGATTTTCTATGGGATTAAAGTCTGGAGACTGGCTAGGCCACTCCAGGACCTTAATGTGCTTCTTCTTGAGCCACTCCTTTGTTGCCTTGGTCGTGTGTTTTGGGTCATTGTCATGCTGGAATACCCATCCACGACCCATTTTCAATGTCCTGGCTGAGGGAAGGAGGTTCTCACCCAAGATTTGACGGTACATGGCCCTGTCCATCGTCCCTTCGATGTGGTGAAGTTGTCCTGTCCCCTTAGCAGAAAAACAGCCCCAAAGCATAATGTTTCCACCTCCATGTTTGACGGTGGGGATGGTGTTCTTGGGGTCATAGGCAGCATTCCTCCTCCACCAAACACGGCGAGTTGAGTTGTGCTCCTAATCTCAGCTCGTTACCTGTATAAAAGATACCTTGGGAGCCAGAAATCTTTCTGATTGAGAGGGGGTCAAATACTTATTTTCCTCATTAAAATGCAAATCAATTTATAACATTTTTGACATGCGTTTTTCTGGATTTTTTTGTTGTTATTCTGTCTCTCACTGTTCAAATAAACATACCATTAAAATTATAGACTGATCATTTCTTTGTCAGTGGGCAAACGTACAAAATCAGCAGGGGATCAAATACTTTTTCCCCTCACTGTACCAGGCAGCAACATCAGTAAGGATGAGTGTTTTGAGTTATCTCAATTGAAAAAGAGGGATGATATCGTCGTCCTCTCAGCAGACAAGGGCAATGCCACAGTCATCATGGACAAAACCGTGTACAATGACAAAATTCAGGACCTACTTAAAGATGGTAGCTACACAACAATTAAAAGAGATCCCACCAACAGCCTCGTTACAAAAACAGAATCATTACTGATTCACCTTCATTAATTGAATAGACCAAAAGGTTTTCCTTAAAACATTCTGCTGCTAGACCACCCAGATGATGTGGCTTACCAAAAATACATAAACAAGGTACACCCCTTCGTCCCATCGTCTCCACCATTGGCTCACCCACCTACAAACTGGCCCGATATCTATCTGATGCCTTACAGCCATTCACTGGTAAGACCACATCTTCTGTACTTAACTCAGCTCACCTGGTATCGTCAATTAAAGACATCTCACTGTTCCCAGGTGGTTTGCTCGTTAGTTTCGATGTAGTTTCTTTGTTCACCAAAGTTCCTGTGCCCGACACCATTGCAATCATTGAAGATTTGGTCCAACAAGGATTGAATGCTGATGTACCAGCCCTGGTGAGACGCTGCCTCACCAATACATACTTCACCTGGAATGGAACATTCTACAAACAAGTTAAAGGTACCCCAATGGGTTCTCCCTTATCTCCGATTATAGCCAATATTTTCATAGAAAAATTTGAGACGGACGCCATCCAGGCATTCACTCTACATCCGTCCTTGTGGAAGAGGTACGTGGATGACATTTTCGTCATCTGGCCACATGGCCGACTGGCTCTGAACCAATTCCTCAACCACATCAATTCCAAACACCCAGCCATCAAATTCACCATGGAGGTGGAAAAGAATGGCAAGTTACCATTCTTGGATGTTTTAATTGAAAAGAAACCAGATGGCTCAATGAGCCATCCTGTCTACAGGAAAGTAACCAATACTGACACATACCTGAAACCTGATTCCCACCACCATCCATCCCAGAAGAATCCCCTCATCAAAACGCTACACCATAGAGCTCAATGTATCTCCGACCATGAACACCTGACCAGTGGACTCAAACACGTACACCAAGCTCTCAAGGCGAATGGATATTCTGACTGCACAATCCGCAAAGCCATCACCCCAACCGTGAGGAAGGGGTTATCTGAGGATCCAATAAAAACCATCACCTTGCCATACATAGCAGGGGTAACCAAAAATATTTCCAAAATCATGTTCGATTTAACACAGTACGTAAAATTCGTGATCTGATCCCATCAGTGAAGGACAAGATTCCTGACATGCAATATCCCGGCGTCTACAAACTAAGCTGTATCTGCGGCAGCAGTTACATTGGGGAAACTAAACGACATGTCTCGGACCGTGTTCGTGAGCATAAGGCAGATTTGAAACACGGTAGAACCAATACTTCTGCCGTGGCTGATCATTATTTTAATGCGGCTGGCTCACACGAAATTGATTTCTCTAAGACGATGGTACTTTGCAAGCCCACTGGCTATCAACAAAGATTCGTTCATGAAACCATCCATATATACAGACACAGACACAATTTCAACCGAGAGGATAGTTATAAACTCAGCAATCATTGGAAAGATGTCATCAACCACTTTGGGTTATGACTTGATTTGTGTTTTGTCAACCTCCACCGTCAGCAATGTGGGTGTGTGAAGCAAGGTGCAATGATTTCCTGGAGGCCCTTTTGGTGGAGACCCACTAACTCAGGGGTCGGGAACCTATGGCTCGCGAGCCAGATGTGGCTCTTTTGATGATTGCATATGGCTCGCAGATAAAACAAAATATTCTCACTTGTTTTAATCCATCCATCGATTTTTCACTGCGCATGTCCTGTTCAGGGCTGCAGGAGCAATTGTCCATTATTTTAATTGGATGATACTGGCCTACGTTTGCCGTTGCTGGGTAAAACAGGTAAACGCCCCCTTTTGAATCAGTCTGAGACTGCGTCTGCTCGGTCATTAGCTCAAAGCTAACCCTTCGACGAAGAAGATGGCGAAAAGAAAAAAAGACGATGAGTATCGTACATTTAAGGACGAATGGACCGAAGAATTCGCCTTTGTGGAGAGAGCGGGTTCTGCGGTGTGTCTAATTTGCAATGACAAAATTACATCGTTGAAACGGTCGAATGTAAAGCGGCACTTCGACACGCGCCACGCTACCTTTGCATCAAAATACCCTGCGGGAGACAGCAGAAAGAAAGCGTGCCAAGAGCTTCTGAGCAGGGTGCAAGCTAGCCAGCAGCAACTCCGCGTATGGACCCGGCAAGGTGACTATAATTCGGCTAGCTTTGCTGGTTCTTTAGCAATAGTGAGGAACGGAAAACCATTCACAGATGGCGAGTATGCTAAAACGTTCATGCTGGATGTAGCCAATGAACTTTTTGATGATCTTCCGAACAAAGACAAGATAATCAAACGGATACAAGACATGCCTCTGTCGGCAAGAACTGTTCATGATCGTACCATCGTGATGGCAAACAAAGTGGAGGAAACGCAAGTGAAGGACATAAATGCAGCGCCGTTCTTTTCTCTGGCTTTGGATGAGTCAACAGACGTGAGCCATTTGTCGCAGTTCAGCGTGATTGCAAGATATGCTGTTGGTGACACACTGCGCGAAGAAAGTCTTGCTGTTCTGCCATTAAAAGGGTCCACAAGAGGTGAGGATTTATTCAAGTCTTTCATGGAGTTTGCTCAAGAAAAAAGTCTACCTATGGATAAACTTCTCTCAGTGTGTACTGATGGTGCTCCGTGTATGGTGGGGAAAAACAAAGGATTTGTGGCGCTTCTCCGTGAACATGAAAATAGACCCATCCTAAGTTTCCATTGCATTATACACCAGGAGGCACTTTGTGCTCAGATGTGTGACAGGCAGTTTGGCGAAGTGATGTCGCTGGTCATTCGTGTGATCAACTTTATTGTTGCCCGAGCCTTAAATGATCGCCAGTTTAAAACACTGCTGGATGAAGTTGTAAATAACTATCCTGGTCTGCTTTTGCACAGCAATGTGCGTTGGTTGTCAAGAGGGAAGGTGCTTAGCCGTTTTGCGGCTTGCCTGAACGAAATCCGGACTTTCCTTGAAATGAAAGGCGTCGGGCATCCTGAGCTAGCCGACACCGAGTGGCTCCTCAAGTTTTACTATCTCGTAGATCTGACTGAACATCTGAACCAGCTCAACGTGAAAATGCAAGGCATTGGAAATACAGTGTTATCCCTTCAACAAGCTGTATTTGCTTTTAAAAACAAGCTGGAGCTTTTCATCACAGATCTTGAAACAGGTCGTTTACTACATTTTGAAAAACTGAGCCAATTTAAAGATGCATGCACAGCAAGTGAGCCCATTCAAAACCTTGATCTCCACCAGCTAGCTGGCTGCACATCCAGTCTCCTACAGTCCTTCAAAGCACGCTTTGGAGAATTTCGTGAGCACACTCGTCTTTTTAAGTTCATCACCCATCCAAACGAGTGTTCACTGAACACAGCCGACCTGAATTACATCCCTGGTGTCTCCGTCAGAGATTTTGAAGCAGAAGTGGCTGACCTGAAGGCCTCAGACATGTGGGTGAATAAGTTCAAGTCACTGAATGAAGATTTGGAAAGAATCACACGACAGAAAGCGGAGTTGGCGAGCAAGCACATGTGGACAGAAATGAAAAAACTCCAACCCGAAGACCAGCTGATTCTCAAAACTTGGAACGCGCTTCCTGTCACATACCACACACTGCAGCGTGTGAGTATTGCTGTATTGACCATGTTTGGATCTACGTATGCATGTGAGCAGTCAATCTCACATCTTAAAAACATCAAGTCCAACCTACGATCACGTTTAACGGATGAAAGCCTCAACGCTTGCATGAAGCTTAACCTCACCAAGTACCAACCCGACTACAAAGACATCAGCAAATCCATGCAGCACCAGAAGTCGCATTAATGGTGAGTGTTATAACAACATTATTTAAAAGAATAAATTCAGAGGTTTATTATACTGACATTTAGTTGAATTCACTTTTAAAATATATTATATGGCTCTCACTGAAATAAATTTGCAAATTTTTTGCTTTCATGGCTCTCTTAGTCAAAAAGGTTCCCGACCCCTGCACTAACTGCTTAGTTGTTTCCCATGCTGCTGACACACTTGGGCTACATTAACATTAGCTGCCCCGCCCATGCTGCTGACACAATTGGGCTACGCCCATCTCTCTACCTTTATAAACAGTTTGCCTTTAGAGGCTAACCCCCCCTTTTTCCTGATGAAGATCATTTGTGTTGCGAGCGAAACGTCGTGGTTTTTGTTTTAATTTGATTTTTATTTTATTCAGGTTAGAACCAGGCTACAGTCTAAATCATAAACTGCCAATACACTCACCAGCTTAAAAACCAGGCTACAGTCTACATTATAGACTGCCAGTACACTCACCGAGGTTAAGAACTAGGCTACATTCTACATTATAGACTGCCAGTATGCTCACCCAGTTTAATAACCATTGTTACAGTTTACATTATAGACTGCCAGTACACTCACCATACTTAGTAACCAGGCTACAGTCCACATTATAGACTGCCAGTACACTCACTCCGATTTAGAACCATTTTTATTTTTATTCACTTTCTTTTTATTATTATCATGTTTTCTATCTATGTGACTTCACCGAAATAACGAAATAAAACCAATATATGTTGTCGCTGTTGTGCACGGAATAGTTTTGGTTGCTTTACCTTGGGACCCATGACGCCACTTGGACCCGGAAGTGAAGGGTGACACGAAGCTACGCACTTGGGGGAGAATGATCAACATTAGCAAAAATTACAAAACAAAGCAAGAAACAGAATCATATCACGGATAATACATATTCATATTAATACTACATTCATTCTTGTGGAATCTACAATAAGTGCTTGGCCATTCCGTCACTTTTGTGTGTTCATCATCATATGGAGAACGGCTTGCTTCCATGTGATAGTCTTCAGGCACGAACGTCAGGCCAACGTTGGTTCAATGGTTCCAACCACGTGCCATCGTTGACCCAACGTTGGCATGTTTACTGGGGATAAGTATGTACGTATGTTTCTCATTGAAAAAATAAATCCTTTTCAAGTATGTGGGTTAATATTAATGTCGCTAAAAACAGCCGTGATTACAAATGTATGTGGCGAGCCGTTATTTAATCCTGCATTCGTAAAAGTTGTACACTCTGTGCAGACCACAGGCAGAGTGGGTGAGCAGCTGGGCCATTTGCACTGCAGTGCCCCAGTGAAGAAGGCTTCATTGACTTGCATGGGTAAGGCAGTTTCTGGATGGCTGGATTCATGAAGCCAGTTACCCACCACTCTCCTTGTCTACCGGGTGTGCAACTTTCCGAGCAGTGAGCGTAAATCAGAAAAATTCTGCCTGCGTCAATTCAACAGGGATAGCAAAAATGCTTAAACTGTAAACAATGAGCATGAGATCATATGGCTTATTCAGTAATTAAAATAACAAATTAATTCACGTAGCAACTAAAATAAATCATATATAGCACCCTTGTATGACAATGATCTCACCTCAATCTCTGCATTGCCATCTGCACTCATGATTCCAGGAAGACCCTATCGAAACCGCGGGGTAAGACAACAAAAACAACATACAGCGCACATGTGCTTAAGTGCCGGCCACCAACATGTCACTTTTACTCACACACACTTTGTTAATTCACTACAATGCCAGAGGCTCCCTTTGTAAATAACGGGAAGGTGACCGTATTGGTGAGGAGGTGAAGTTACTCCTGCAAGGTTTTCGTGGTTGTGCCGCATGGCTCTCCGGGCCCAAAACAGTCGTCCGAAGGTTTGTTGGCTAACATTTCAGAACGCATTTGTACGCAAACAGGCATTTCAGTGCGTGGAGGCTTAGCTGATAAGACTGGAGCACAACGCTGACAATTGCAATATGGCGATGCTCAAAGCTGTGCCTTCTTTTTTTTTATCTGGGAGCATAAACATTTCAGAATTCAATCCAGGGAGGACAGCCGATATTAATATTTGAGATCGAGACCGGCATTAAATATTGATGACCATTTCCAATATCGCTCGTTAGAAATGTGACACCACTCAACAATATTTTGAAATGAGAATTTTTTTTTTTAAGATATTGCCCCATTACGATTTCCAAGACCTCAAAACATCACGAAACAATATTTTATATTTTCGAATGTAGGTGTGAATAAACGTGCAATTTTGAATAATAGTGTCCACTTCCAATGTGCTGCACAGTCATCGCTCACTCTCACAGACAGAGATCAACTGAGCGGTGTGAGGAGGAACCACAGACGAACGGAAAAAGCTGGGCGCAAAATCCCCCTCCCAAGCTCTGTGGTCCTCTGTATGTGAAAGGTGTTTATTGGCCAAGTAATGAGTGTTTTGAGGGAAAACACGTTTAAATGTTAATGAAAATGAGGACAAATGTGATCAAATTTGTCAAACTATATTTACAACTTCTCATATTAGCCTTTCAAAGTAAATAAATTAAAGCCCATCCGTATTTATTAGTTACAAACCAGAGAGATGTGAAAGATCAACAACAATACTTCACAAGAGTACGCTAAATATTTGTCTGGTGCCAAACATGATTGTTGATATGCATTTTGGAACTGTCCAAAGATTACTACGTTATGAATTAAAGTGTTTTATAAAATACGGTTTTAATCTTTACCACTAATCAATAGATAAACCCACACCCTAAGAGAGTGACTATATTCTGCATGTATAAGAGCAAAGAAATAAAGAGATTGTATTTTAAATCACGGACTTCGACAGCCCCACGCTCTAATGGGATCAACGCCACCTCGTGGGAACACCGAGTAATTTGCTTTAAATTATGAGACCTTTGCCACTAACAAGATATAGAAATAGGTTGTACGCCTTTTGGCGTCTTCTGGTCCAACACCAGTGGAGACTAGGCTCTAAGAAAAGCTGTCTCGGGTGTGGACCAATCAAATTCAAGGACAGTGCATATTATTATCAGAGTTGTCTCTTTTGTTTGCATTTTGACTGCTTGTGTTGTGGTTATTGCAAACATGATGCCTTGAATAAAGGTGTCAGTTTTTGTGCCAGTTAAAAGGGTAAAGCCTATTTCTATAATTTGCTTTAAAGTTTCAGGGAAACCCAACATCATTGCCCAATAACCGCCAATACATTAATTTATTTGCTTCGTACATCTATATATTTTTTCGTGAGCCACTATCCCGCGTGGTCATAAAACCACGTGTCCGTTGGCGTGCACCGTTCGGCGTTCGTAGATGTTTTACGCGTGAACAAGTTTGTAATTTGCCTTTATTGTTGTTTTATGAGAGACTTGGAAAAATGTGTGTAATCTCACCTCCAGGCCAGGTGGCCCTGGTGGTCCGGGCAGGCCTTGAGGCCCACTGTTCCCCTGCATTTGAAGACATTCCAATGTTAGAATGACAACCACTGGAAAATTGCGTTAATGTTCACCTCTGAATTCATGTTATGTTTGAGGAATTTCCATCATCTAGTTAGATCTTAGATAACAACTTTATTTTCGTTTGTTATTAGAATCACACCGGGTGGCAATCGTTTTACAGCCATGATCTGGTACACGTTTCTGATTGCTCCACTTAATCTTAGTAATTAAGCTGCTTACGACTAAATATCTCAACGTTTGGACCGACTGATAAGAGGTTTGGCATCACCTGCATCATGCTCCATAGAGGCCTGTAACTTACCTGATGACCACCACATTAACTTGTTCCGCTGCAGCGTGCATATTCAAAAAACTTACCAAAACCGTCAAAACAGGTTCTGCTCTGTTCTGGAGTTTTCCGAAATTGTTGCGTAACATCATTGCAATGTTTATACCTCTCTAAAGGTCAAATAAATTAGAGTTCACGTTCTAAAAAGCTGCAACAAAACGAATTACTTAACGCCACGTTTGTGTTCCTCGAGTTAGTGGCGTGGGTAGCGTGGTCGCCTTGGGCTCCGGGTGCAAGGAGTTAAATGCCCCCCACCCCCACCGCCTACACACTCAATAGTTACGCCGATGCCTCGAGTCTACGTATGGGCGCTCGCATCCCACATGACTGCGTGTACGTGTGCATGGTCAACTTCTTTCGCACCGTACGCAGCCAACCGTGCTAGTCGGAGGTGCGGAGGAAGGACGACAAACTGGACACAAAAGGCAGCTCTAAAGAAATCAGTTTTCAACTTAGATTTAAAAGTGCATAGCTCCAGTGGCCTCCTAATATCGGAAGAGCGTTCCAGATGGCCGCAGGGGCGCATCTGAAAGAGTGCAATGCGGCGGTAAGCGTCTTTGTTCGATGGCTAACCAAGAGCCGCTGCCGCGAGCGGCTCTTGGTTTATGCTCGTCGACGAGATCAGTGAGGTGTTGTGGTGGTTCATTTGCGGCAAGCGCTTTGTGTGTGTAATGAGTGTCACAGTGATAGGGGATGGCATTCCCCACAATCCACTTACGGGAGCTCCAAGAAGACCAACTCCTCCTGAGGGTCCTTTTTTCCCTGGGATGCCCTGCAACAGTCACAGATGGAACTCAATTAAAGGCCTCGCCGATGAGCAGGCGTAGCTAACGGTGATTTAATTCTAGCCGTGGTCGTATTGATTTGCTAACCTTCCCCATACGTTGCACTCCCATCGTGTTTATGTATTTTTTGTTCTTGTAACTTTTTGACCCGCCCAAACTGGAAAAAAGAGCTTTACAGCTCATCGGATTCCTCCAGTTTCATAAGTAAACGTTCCGATTCTGATTGTGCCGCTCGTCGTTTAAGTCAAAATGTTAAAACTTGGACGCATGAATGATACGTAAAAGCAGGCTACTGTACGGAACGAAAGTCACGCGGCTTGGAAGGCAGAGGCCGGTGGTTCTTTTTTTTATATTTTGTCAAATGATGTCATACTCCCAGCCTGGCTGAGCCAGGAGACAGCCAGACCAGGGCAGCACGGCAAATTTCCCCATCTGTACGGACAACTCAACACACATGTCAGGAACAGTGCCTTAAAAGGAAAATATAAACATGGACTCCTCTAAATTTTGATTTAAAGCTTTCGTGACTGCAGTAATTCATATTCTTAGTTTTTTCGGTAAAGTCACGTTGAAGAGAAACAACAAAATAACAAAATATATATAAAACAATAAAAAATTCTCACGACGTTTCGACCATAACTCAAACGGTCATCATCAGGTGTGTCGGTTTGCATAAATTTATTTTGAAAACGGCATATTTATTTATATATATATAAAAATAACGTTTGCGTCACGCGCAACGATGGCAGTTTGCCAGGACTAGTCCATCTATTTTTTGAAAAGAGGAGGGGGGAGACGAAATTTGTTTTTATGTATGCTGTCTGAAAGGCACTGTAACACGGTAGGACCAACACCTCGGCCGTAGCAGATCATTGTTCTAATTCAGTAGGCTCACATGCCATTGACTTTTCCAAGACGGAGGTTCTTTGTAAGCCATCTGGCTTCCATGAGAGATTCGTTCATGAGGCTATCCACATATACAAACACAGAGACAATTTCAACCGAGAAGATGGATTCTATCTTAGCAATCATTGGAAAGATTTGATAAATCATTTCAGTTCTTGATTGTTCACGCTTACAGTGCCTTTCAGACAGCATACATAAAAACAAATTTCGTCTCCCCCCTCCTCTTTTCAAAAAATAGATGGACTAGTCCTGGCAAACTGCCATCGTTGCGCGTGACGCAAACGTTATTTTTATATATATATAAATAAATATGCCGTTTTCAAAATAAATTTATGCAAACCGACACACCTGATGATGACCGTTTGAGTTATGGTCGAAACGTCGTGAGAATTTTTTATTGTTTTATATATATTTTGTTATTTTGTTGTTTCTCTTCAACGTGACTTTACCGAAAAAACTAAGAATATGGACTCCTCTACTTACGAACGAGTTAGGGTTCCAGAGGTCTGTTCGTAAGTCGATTTGTTCGAAAAGTCCAACTTTACTCCTGTCGATTCCAAACGTGTTGTACGGCATTTACACTAAACATAGGGGATGGCTTTAAAAGTTGTATCATCTCCCGTAGATGTCGATGCCACTGATTCTTCATATTCGGCAGATGTAGATGCCACTACCGTCATCTATTGCGCGGCGGTTGATCTTACGACTCTTGGTCCGAACAGGCAACTGGACATACGGACAGGTTTGTTCGTATCTCTGAAAGTTCGCAAGTCGAATGTTCGTAGGTAGAGGGATCTCCTGTATATATGGTATATAATAGGTGATGGAGCTTGACCTTACATTATACTGTACATAAGTATAATAACTCTCTTTTCTGCCTCCACATACAGTGAGGGAAAAAAGTATTTGATCCCCTGCTGATTTTGTACGTTTGCTCACTGACAAAGAAATGATCAGTCTATAATTTTAATAGTAGGTTTATTTGAACAGTGAGAGACAGAATAACAAAAAAATACATGTCAAAAATGTAATAAATTGATTTGCATTTTAATGAGGGAAATAAGTATTTGACCCCCTCTCAATCAGAAAGATTTCTGGCTCCCAGGTGCCTTTTATACAGAGATCAGGAGCACACTCGTTAAAGGGAGTGCTCTTAATCTCAGCTTGTTACCTGTATAAAAGACACCTGTCCACAGAAGCAATCAATCAATCAGATTCCAAACTCTCCACCATGGCCAAGACCAAAGAGCTCTCCAAGAATGTCAGGGACAAGATTGTAGACCTACACAAGGCTGGAATGGGCTACAAGACTATTGCCAAGCAGCTTGGTGAGAAGGTGACAACAGTTTGTGCGATTATTCGCAAATGGAAGAAACACAAAATAACTGTCAATCTCCTTCGGCCTGGGGCTCCATGCAAGATCTCACCTTGTGGAGTTGCAATGATCATGAGAACGGTGAGGAATCAGCCCAGAACTACACGGGAGGATCTTGTCAATGATCTCAAGGCAGCTGGGACCATAGTCACCAAGAAAACAATTGGTAACACACTACGCCGTGAAGGACTGAAATCCTGCAGTGCCCGCAAGGCCCCCCTGCTCAAGAAAACACATATACATGCCCGTCTGAAGTTTGCCAATGAACATCTGAATGATTCAGAGGACAACTGGGTGAAAGTGTTGTGGTCAGATGAGACCAAAATGGAGCTCTTTGGCATCAACTAAACTCGCCGTGTTTGGAGGAGGAGGAATGCTGCCTATGACCCCAAGAACACCATCCCTACCGTCAAACATGGAGGTGGAAACATTATGCTTTGGGGGTGTTTTTCTGCTAAGGGGACAGGACAACTTCACCGCATCAAAGGGACGATGGACGGGGCCATGTACCGTCAAATATTGGGTGAGAACCTCCTTCCCTCAGCCAGGGCTTTGAAAATGGGTCGTGGATGGGTATTCCAGCATGACAATGACCCAAAACACACGGCCAAGGCAACAAAGGAGTGGCTCAAGAAGAAGCACATTAAGGTCCTGGAGTGGCCTAGCCAGTCTCCAGACCTTAATCCCATAGAAAATCTGTGGAGGGAGCTGAAGGTTCGACTTGCCAAACGTCAGCCTCGAAACCTTAATGACTTGGAGAAGATCTGCAAAGAGGAGTGGGACAAAATCCCTCCTGAGATGTGTGCAAACCTGGTGGCCAACTACAAGAAACGTCTGACCTCTGTGATTCCCAACAAGGGTTTTGCCACCAAGTACTAAGTCATGTTTTGCAGAGGAGTCAAATACTTGTTTCCCTCATTAAAATGCAAATCAATTTATAACATTCCTGACATGCGTTTTTCTGGATTTTTTTGTTGTTATTCTGTCTCTCACTGTTCAAATAAACCTACCATTAAAATTATAGACTGATCATTTCTTTGTCAGTGGGCAAACGTACAAAATCAGCAGGGGATCAAATACTTTGTTCCCTCACTGAAGATGTAAAAATGTACAGTACGTGTCCATCAGCCAATCGGATTTCTAGGCCAACATTACGTAACCAGCAGCATTTGTTTCATCAACAAACTCTTGGACCAGTTTTTTTTCTTCTGGGTCTCGTGAGCAGCTTTGAGTGTGATTGCCACGGAAGTGTAGGTTTTGTTCTGTAATCCTGGTTTAGTTCCACAGGTAACAACACTCGCTGAGAAACTGGTCAAACTTCCCTACGCCTTGAATTTCCTTAAAGCTAAATTTCGATTTTGCGTGCCAACACTTTACCTTCTATTTATGAGATAAAGCGTGCATTCCACACCTTTGTACCAGGTTGCAATAAAGATTTAGATTTGTTTAGTTTATTTAGATTTTGCTCTGGCAGAACGGGTTGTATAGGTGGGAGCATTATATCACCATTACATAAGCCTTGCATTTGCTGGGTGTACTGGATTCCTGTGTAATTCAGAGACCACAACAAAACGATTGCAAGCTGACTCATATAATGCAGGCAATAGATGCACTGTGGAGATGAAACAAAACATGACAGTATGCTGTGCTGATGATCTCGACTAAGGCTAAAACCTCTATGCAGTTGTGGAAATGACCTGGTTTCCACTGTACAGAGCCCTTTCCCTTTACAAGCATGTGCAGTTAAATTTTGACAAAGGTATTCAATATGTCTAGAGGGGAGAGGTGGGAGATAGGTTAATGCACTGCGCTATGAACCCAGTGACCTCAGTCCAATTGTCCAATTGCTGGCCTTGGCTGATATCAGTGGTGAGTGATATCTGAACCGATTCTGGGCCTCCCTTCTTCACCAACCCACACTGGGCAACGTGGTGATTGTCCGGTCAAACAACCTCCACCACTGACTCAACATGGTAATGCCCGTGGATTGACAAATGACTAAACTGTTATTAATTAAATGGTTTAGTATGTTGATCAGCGTTTATTTTAAACAAGGGACTGCTGAACCAATTTTACTTTTTGAGATTAACCTCTATTGTTTGACTCAACCAGCGGTATGCATCCGAGTATATACACTTCATTAAACCAAACAATGCAACAATGTCACGGAGAGAAGACGATGATGGTACATACCGGGGGACCGCCCAGTAGTTGTCCCTGGATTAAAACAACAAAATCACAAGAGTTAATAAGGACCCGTGCCTTGATGACAACGCACAAATGTATGTGCGCATTACACTGCATATATAATGACATGTATAATTATTTACATAATTGCATTAGCACAAGTGCCCGTATGGCTGAAAAACTAGAATGTATCAATTTATCAATTCCTCTACTCACCGATGACCCAGGGGGACCCGGCGGTCCTTGGTTTCCCTGCAGGTAAAATAAGTCAATAATCAGAGGCCATACATTCAAAAACTGCCTTTAAAGCACAGCAATTCACAAGAAACGTTTTAATGAGACAAAAGTAATTTGCTGTTGTGATGATGTGGTAGGGTGGAGTGGTGGTGCAGTGGCCGTGGCAAACGACAGAATTGATGTGGGTTATTTTCCGTCTCATTCCTACAGATGTTTCTCTTCCATCAGCGTCAACGTAACTCCGTTTGATTGTAACTGATGATTCGATGCATCGTTACACTTCTAGTGCCTACTTGAAAGTGTAAGCACCAGGTGGTGGGGCAACGTGGCTAGTTGCCTGGGCCCGCTGCGTGCTGACCGAGGTACAAGGAGGTGAGGTTTGGCGCTGTGTGTGCTTGCATTCAGTGGCAGTGTGGAAGTGATGCAGTCGAAAGTGTTTTGGACCGCGCCCTATACAGACAGACACACACACACAAAATTCCATATTTCAAGAATGAGGTTTTTCTAAATCAGGATCACAGTACCTTTTGTCCCAGGCTCCCTGAAGGTCCAATGTCACCAGAAGGACCTACAATTCCCTACACACACACAGGAAAACACGCTAAATGAATAAACGTACATCGTTCTCTATCGTTTAAAAACAAAGGCTCGTACTTGCAAATTAGCACAAATACGGTACGACGAGAACAATGCAACCTGAAATGAACGTGAACGTTTAAGCGTGCCCACAATTATTTCATCAAGGTTCGTTCATTCATCCGTTCGCAGTTAAATGACTGTTCAACATCACGGTTAGCGTTGCAAGTGTTGTACACAATGAGGAATTAAAGAAAAACGATGCAAACTAACAATGGGGCAGCGCTTCTCTGCGCCAGAAGCCCTGAGCCGAGCGGAGGAATCTCCACATTCCGAGAAGCGGGGTCAGTCTCTCCATGAGATGATGATTGATTTCCCACAAAGCGGCACTTGTTTTTTATCAACTTGAAATCGTTTAATTGGCTGAGCTGACTCCCCAACAAAGACTTGAACATGGGAACATTTTATCCTGAGTCTCGAGCTCTCGTGACAGACAATGTTGACGTCATGAACGTTCTCTGTAAATAAATCCTCTGAGCTGCCACTGTTCAAGTTCAGAGTCTCAGCTTGGTCATCCTTGACTGCACAAAACGAGACCGACCCGCCGTGCCGAATTTGATCCGGCGCTTTGTTTGGCTGAATTTCAATTGAGAAAATCGGACAAATATCAGCAGGCCGCGTTAGCGGGCCTGTGACAATCTTATCGTAGAATGTGTGGGTATAGTGCACCCCCTCCTGTGTAAAGGATAACAAGGCAACTTCTCTGGAGTTATTCTCTGACACGCGGCGCGCATTGCATCCCGAGTGGATTACTCTTCTCACAACGCCGCGGAGGCTGAGCTGAGAGGACACTTTTGGTGGTGGTGGTGCAAGTCGGGTCACAACAACAAAAACACCATCTGACAAAATGTTTTACACGACAAAATCGCAAGTTGTGTTGCATGTCGGGAGGAGCAGCAGCGGCACTCACGTCGCTACCGGGAATGCCAGGTGGCCCAGATTTTCCCACGACTCCCGAGGGACCAGGGTTTCCTTTCTCTCCCTGGTGCCACGACAAACACACACACACAAAAACAGAACGCACATTGCCTCACCATCACCATCAGGACGCACGCAATGTGTTGTGTATATCGAGGGACGATTATGGTATGCCGTGAAAAAAAAGCGTGTACGGGAGGCTGGGTGCTGAAAAAAATGAAACCGGGATCGATCTTACAGTTTGTCCAGGTGCCCCAGGAAGTCCTCTCAGACCCTAAAGAAACAGATGTAAGCATGAATGACACATTGTAAAACGCTTGATGATGTTAATGTACACACAGTACACAGAGTCTACAATAAACACATTAACAACAAGTGAAATCCTTACTACAAGGGCATTCGTGATTTCATGATCTTTTGCTCCGTGACCTGAGATAACCATGAATTTGTATACATTATAGGTGCATTGCACCGTTGTAATCCACAGGACCTTGAATTTGGCTTCTTCTGCAGTAGCATAACCAGTGGCAAGGCATCAGGGTAGTGAGGGTAAATCTTCTCAAGACAAACTTCAACAGCTAAATCCTGTAAATTGTAAAAAAAGGAAACTTAATTTTAAAAAAATATATATCTAACCCCCCTGCTTCGACTAAGCCAACTTTCACTGCTGAGTAACAACATTCAGGCGGCTACCCCTGACAGATTGCTCACCAAAGCATCCCAGTATGGTAATTGCTCGTGCTGGAATCCACGAGACCGGTCTAAGGCAGCACGTGCTCACGAGACCCACCACTGCCGCTGCCTCTCTCACCGCTGTCATGGGCTGTGAATACGAAGACGCAATCACAGTGACGTCATTTTCACGCACGTGCGTGTGAATGACGTCACCGTTTTATTCCAAAGGCCAGGTGTGATTTTTTTTTAAACAATGTGATGGCACTTCGATACCACATCGTGATGCAATGGCTTCACAAGACATCTGGGTCTGGCTCGGGGCCAAGTAGGACCAGGGGCAGGACTAATAAGGAGTATGAACAATATTGCATCCTCTGTGTGTGTGTGTATATATCACGTTGTGAGTGTGTGTATAGATATGAAATAATAAATATTCTTCATCATGGGACCTCCTTTGCCAGTATCAAAATATAAGAATAGATGTTAGCCTTTTGGCGTCCTCTGGTCTAATACTGTTTGAGACTATGCTCTAAAGAAAGATGTCTCTGGTGTGGACCAATCCGTTTCAAAGACAATGCACATACTTCTTTGGTTCTTTCGGTAAAGTCACGTAGAATGAGAATAAAATAATAAATTGATAAAATAAAATAACACAATAATATTCTCATGACGTTTCGGCCACAACACAAGCGGCCTTCATCAGGTGAAGGGGGCGAGACTGTCTGGTAGGACAGCGCTGGAGTGAGAGAGCCACGTTCAGATCACGGCTTTTAAGCCTCAAATTCACCTGATGAAGGCCGCTTGTGTTGTGGCCGAAACGTCGTGAGAATATTATTGTGTTATTTTATTTTATCAATTTATTATTTTATTCTCATTCTACGTGACTTTACCGAAAGAACCAAAGAAGATGAATCATTGCAGTCACGAAAGCTTTAAATCGAAATTTAATGCACATACTGTCAGAGCATACTCTTTGCTTATTTTGGTAAAGTCACGTAGGTATAAAATAAATCACGACGTTTCGGGCGCAACACAAGCGTCCGTCTTCAGGTGGGAAAGAACCAAAGAGTATGGATTCCTGCAGCCACGAAAGCTTCAAATCAAGACTGTCAGAGCATGTTCTTTGTTTGTATCTTCACCACAAATATATGTGGTTCGGGGCCGTCAATCATATATGACGTCACGCACCTGGGGCGGGGGGAGGAGGGGGATCAGACATTTGTAACGATGTGTGACGAGAGGGGTGTTTGAGAAATGTGACGTCACATCGAAATGCGCAGCTTTAAATAAACATAAACAACACGTTCTACTTCATTAAATATAATTGTTATAACAACACTAATTTTGATTAATTTTCATGATTAACTATTTGATTATTTAAATGTATCAAGGTCACCTTTTATTTATTCCATGAAGCAGCATTGTGCTTCTCCATGGGAGAAGGGAGAAGCATACATTTTGTAATTTTTTGAATTATTGTTATTAAACATTTTGATTCTAATGATTCTACCAGGGCTTTTCATTCTGTGGAATGAATATGTGATTGTTATAATTGTACTCTCCATTTTGCTTCTTTCTACTACAAAGCTTCAAGTATTTTTTTATTACTTGTAATATTTTATAATTATAAGATAATTTAAATATAATATTCTGAAAATCTGCAGTTTTAGTTAGACGTTGAATATTTTCAAGTGAATTTTATGCTAAATTTCAGATTTCCAACGCCATCTTCTTAAAACGTGTTTTCTCCTACAACATCAGAGTGTAGCGCCACATTAAATACGCACTACAATGACAATAGTTTAAAGCGATTTGAAGCATGTTTTATTTTCAAAATGGAAATATGGTTTTGGGGGGGGGGGGCGATTTTTGTGACGTCATATTTGAGGGGGGTCTGACTTTTTGTGACGCCGTGTAACGAGGGGGGAGGGGGGGGATCAAAAATCGGCCAAAATCGCGTGACGTCATTTATGGACGGCCCCTTAATGCAGACATGATTCCTTGCAAAAGGTTTCAGTTTGATGTTTTAACATCTTAACACAATTGTTTTGTAGCCAGAAAAAATGGGAAAACCTATTCTTATAATAAATATTCTGATTATGATCTGGGGATGTGTATATCTGTGTGTGAGTCAACTCAAACACAGTTTCTCCTCGTCCTCTGCGAGAGACTCAACGTCGCACATTGCATGCGACATCAACGGCACGGCTTGGCTTTTGCAGTGGAAAAACCACCTGCAGCTCCTGACTTCCCTGACCCGGGATGGCCTCTAGCTCAGCACCGACTCCGATGTCCCAGTGGAAAAGAGGTAGTTGGAAGCGTACTGTGCTAAAGAAGTTCAACATACATATATATGTGGCTTCATCCCTTCACGTTCTGCTCACACTGCCCTTCCCTATCTATCTCACCTTCCTCTGCTGCTCAGTGACTTTGACATAGGGAGGGTGGACTTCCACTGGGCAGGAATGTAAAAGTAAGGTCTGCGGGGTTGTGATTACAGAATACAGTTTCACGCAGTGTTTTAAAGTATATTACTTTAACAAAGGTATGTTGTTAGGGAAGGTTATAATCGTATTATTTTTCACAGATATGTTTTGTTGAGGCTACCACTTTTTTAGGGTTGGAGCTGATAACCCCCCACCCCCATCAGCCCCGCCCACTTTTACATAACCACGCCCACTCGACAACTAGCTCCACCCCTACACAATGAGGTGGCCTCCCCTTTGCTCTCTCTGCCACTGACCCTGCCCACTTGCCCACAGGCCCCACTTGCTCTGCAGCCAACCGGGCCCACCAACCCAGCTGGGAACTGTCCCTTTGCTCTTATCGTGAGTCGTGCATGAATTCAAATCTGTAGACGATGATAAAAGCCATCAAAAGAGAAACAGTGCAGGATGGGAAAAGCAAAGGTTTGCAACAACCATACGACAACCGTGAACTGTGTGCACAAATAACTGTCAGCCTAAATGATTTTACAAACAACCCCAGTTCCTAAAGGTCAAAACCGGTCTAGAGTTGTCTCTTTGTCTCACTGCTGCCCGTTGGTTGGTCGTATTTTCTCAATTTATAATAGATGGTGACTTAAGACAAGATGACCGCAATACTTTTATTCAGGAACTGGTGTTGTTACATATGTATAATCTGAAAGCTCTTTGGACACACAATGCACGTTTCCATCTTGTTTAAACGTATCATGAAGCCATACAATCTAAAACTGGGACAAAATCCATATTTTCACAGGCGCTTCGGGGAAATGACAGACTTTTTTATCGAGACTGCCACGGTGAAACTGGGACATTGAGTAGCATTGTGCATTGTGTAATTTTACCTGACGAATATGTTAACAATCTGAAAAGTGATCCAACTCCCTTTTAAAGAATGGCTGAGTATCCACCTTTTTCCTCCACCCCCACCCCCTTCTCTCCCTCGCTCCCCAAATTTTGCCTGGGTTAGAAAATTAACCTGGCACACCTTATTTAACCTACTCTTATTCAGAGAGGAAAGCCTACCCAGAAGGCACATACTGATGTTATTCGTGTTTGTATGTGCACTCTGATGTGATCGTTGATATTGGTTCAATATAAAAAATATAATGGATGTGTGGGTTTCAGCGCAGTCTGCTTATGATAGCACAGGCACAGGTTTAGAGATGTTGAAAATACAGGGATCTCGTATCATGGGATATGCCGGCTTAACACTGGTCATGAAAACAAGGCCTTGGGTTCCAGTTAGGCTATGGTAGAATCTGTGGTGTTAACATTAAAAAAAATGTTAACCACCATCATCATTCCTCATTTCCACATGCCACACTGCAGGATTTTTACGTTTAAAAAATATTTCTTGCTGCAAAAAAGGGCATTGCCAAAGGCTGTCAGCTATTATTATTTAATCTTGAATTAAAATGTATTCAAACTCATTCTAGATTTGAAGTTTTCGTCACTGCAAGAATCCATACTCTTTGGTTCTTTCTTTCTTGACCATTTCAGAAATTGTTTTTTTTGCTGTGGTTGTCCCACCTGATGACAGGCGCTTGTGTTGCGCCCGAAACGTCGCGATTTTATTTATTTATTTTTATTTAAAAAAATTCACCTACGTGACTTTACCGAAAGAACCGAAGAGTATGTATTCAAACCGTATGTCTATATATTTATATTTCTTTTCACTGACAAGTTTGTCAAGTGTTATTTTTTTTCTCATTCGTGTTTTTTTTTGGGAAACAGCATAGTGTATCTGTCTATTTAACGGCAGGTTATTTGCTAATTAACTACTTTTTGCTTATACTTCTCCTACTCGGCCACCCTGTGGTCCATCCATGTCCCACTCGAAAAGGCAGAAAGCAGTTTTCGCTTGCAAAAAGCAAGCACCATACCTCTTTCCCGTAATCAGTGGCAATAATAAACACACGTATTCAACAAATTATTAGGAGATGCTGTGTTGACAGTGGTGCACAGGCACAATTAACAAGAAAAGCCTCCAAATGTTCGTCGATATAATAAATAAATATATAATGCTGGACATTTCGGGGAAAATGGCTTTTATTCAAAGCGCATGGCCTCGCTCCCCTTTTCAGAGACGAGGTGACTTGAGCTGTCCCTTTATTGTTTTTTTTTTAATGCGAGACTGCTCTGGGTTTAGGGTTCACGATGAAGTGCACATTCCCACGGACCACTAAACCCATTGCATTGCACGGAAAGCTGTTGAAAGTACAAACACTTCAGTACAATTATACAGGTTGTTTCAAAAAGATGGAACCGATTTGAAATTGCTATATCTCTGCAACCACGAACCGCCCATCAATGAAACTCTTACCACTTGAAAGGGCGGGGCATAGAGTTTCAAATGATTACCGCTAAGATGTCTCTCACAGCGCAGATACAGCCCCTAGCCTCAGTCATTCGCAAGATGACCCCACAACACAAGGGGCGTTTTGCGTTCTTCAGTTCAAAGAGCATTCATCGTTGGTACCGACAATTTAAGGAAACAGGCTGCTGTTTATGTAAGGGCAAGAGCACAAGGGCGACCACGCACCTCAGAGGAAAACGTGAGAAGAATTAAAGAGAGTTTTCTGCGTAGCCCGCGCAAGTCCACTCGTCGCGCCAGCCGAGAACTTGCGATCCCTCATTCGACTGTCTGGCGCGTGTTAAGGCGACGTTTAATCATGAGGCCATGCCGGTTGCAAACGGCACAGGCTCTTCGTGCAGGTGACAAAGGAAAGCGTGAAGAATTTTGTGATGCGATCTTACAGAACATGGAGGGCGACAGCGTCTTACCGCGTTTGATTTTCAGTGATGAAGCAACGTTTCATCTCAGCGGTAAAGTTAACCGTCACAATGTGCGCATATGGGGATTAGAAAATCCACACGAAACTGCAGAGCGTGAGCGTAATTCCCCGAAAGTGAACGCGTTTTGTGCTGTTTCTCAAAGAAAGGTTTATGGCCCTTTCTTTTTCGAGGGAAACACAATCACGGGGCAAGCGTATCTCGAAATACTGCAGAAATGGCTCTTTCCACAACTTGATGAAGATTCCGATGACTTCATTTTTCAACAAGATGGAGCACCGCCACATTGGCACCTGCAGGTGCGACGTTTTCTAAATGACGCACTGCCTCAACGCTGGATAGGTCGCACGGAACCCCAAGACTTTGCGCTACACTCTTGGCCCCCAAGATCCCCAGACATCACCACACCCTGTTCGACTTTTTCTTGTGGGGATACGTCAAAGACCCGTGGTGTTTTTGTGCCACCATTAGCGACTAATCTGGATGACCTCAAAAAGCGAATCACGGCAGCAGTGACTTCAGTGGAAGAAGACACTTTGAGAGGTGTTTGGGACGAATTCAACTATCGTCTCGATGTTGTCCGTACAGCAGGTGGAGGGCACAGAGAGCATTTATAAAATGGTTAGTAAAACTTGCTAACTCATTAAACCGTTTGTAACTTTTTGTGTAATTGTAACATGTTGCCATCGTGAAATATACTGCTTTGAAATTGGGTCCATTTTCTGAAACACCCTGTACATTGCAGAATAATTTGGACTTACAAAGGATCTAAATGTCGCTGCATCTCAAGATGCTGTACAAATGAGGGGACCATGCACAGCAATGATAATTTGAAGCAGATTTTTTTTCAGTATTTTTTAATGCCGCAGAAAGAAAAGGGACCACAGTATTGTAAAGGTTTAAAATGAAGATACTTCACGGAAGAAGACGGCCAAGACTCATGATGCACATCCTGCATCATAATGCAAAGCCTTGGCTAACGTGCGAACAAAGACACGGTCAGCCACAATTGTGGCAAAATCGCCCGATGATGCTAAATGTAATTACCAGCGAAATGTCACAGTGCTCAAATTGTAAATGTAACTAATTGGCACGTTTTGTTTACGCGATAAACCTTACTGTTTGGCTGTGTCGGGTGGTGGCCGGTTAACGACACGTTTATACTTATGCGATCTAACCCAAAAAACACCTTTAATATGAGCCACAGGTAAAGGAAAAAAAAGATTCTGCATGGAATCAACAGGGACAGGGAACTGGCAGTGTGGCCAGCCACGGGAAGTGGAATGCAGACAAATTAAATCCATTCTAATTTTGTGTCATCACTTCTCTTGGTGGCTATGAATTTGTGCTCTCGTATTGTGCTCGGTATCACTCCGCTCGTGACCTGCAAGCATGAGCACGCAAGTCCAGTGCTAATAATTCCATTTATATAGCGGCTTTTTCATCAGGGATATCAAAGCGATGTACAGGGCACAGCAGCAGCCAATCAGCATAAAACGAATTATATTATGAACACATTTTAAAAATCCAAATTTCAAAGTAAAACAAATTATTACCTTCACGACCTGTGTGGCTAACAGCCATTGATTTGTTCAACACGTTTTTAGGATACCCACACTTCGATGGAAACACCCAAGGCTGTTGGGCCAACTGGGGCCAAAATTGTCATTTCACTCACCATCTTTCGAAATTTATTCCAGTTATTGTATAGAATTTTGTTGGATAGTGTTCATCATGTAAGGCAAAACTATTTTCACCTATTTTTTTATTTCACCAGGTAAGGGCCCCCACTGAGCTACACAGTTCTTTTTCAGAAGCGACCTGGCCACAAATGGTCGCTCAACGAAGTGGCTTATCATGTGGGAATTTATAGCAGCCAAATACTTTAAACGCATGTTTATAAATATGGAGGGGAAAACTGCGACCATTGGGAGAACATGCATACTTCAAATATACATGCATCAGGGTCGGGATCGCACCCACGTCCTTCTACATACCAGGTGAACTATTTAACGTCTATGTTTTTTGTAAAGCTATAATTTCGGTGTGATCAACTATGATTCAATGTGTATAAGTGCACAACATTAGAACTATTTTTGAATATTTGGCAACATTTTCCTTGCATGCATAAGTTTTAAAATAGAGAAGTTTAAATTATCTTCACCTGGACAGAATAATAATGATACCTAATAGCACCTTTGGCTCTCTTAAATCTCAAAACGAGATGTGTCGGCATGGCAGACACGCTGAGGATTAATGGGATGAGACTTGTACGACTAAAATATTAATGCCACTGTGTGTGTGGTTTTATGAACCTGGCTTAAACTGCTATCTAATTCTAATCGTGATGATATCTTTATTAACACTGCGTATTTCTCTGTAATCGTAAATGAAACACAGCATTATTAACTTAACGGATTGGTCTGCAAACTCAGTCACAGATGTACACTTAAAAGTCAGATGCAGTAGCAAAAAATCCATACATCTCTACTATATTTCATGGACTCGTGACATACAAATGTCACTCTATGCCGAAAATGTAGGCTCGGTTACAGCACAATGAATACAATGAACAAAAGTAGATATTTCAACATATATTTAAGAGGTATCCAGTTGCTGTTTCAGATAATTACTACAACGAGTTAACATATTTAATGAATATCCTATTTAATATCAACTTAAGTGAAAATTACACGGAGAACTCGCTGAGTGAACTCTAGCAACTACTCTTCAGTGAACCTTTCCACGAAAACTCATTCATGCCATCACAGCATTTTTCAAGCAAGAGGCAAATTTCTGTGGCTTAACGATAGGTTTGGGAGACATTTACCGAGGCTAAGAGCCACGAATAATTCATCGAAAAGCAACAACTTACATCGTTTCCATCACGGCCAGGAGATCCCGGGGACCCTGCAGGCCCCCGGGTGCCCACAGGACCCTGGCCTGGGCTCGGTGTCCGTGCCTGCAAGTCAAAGAAGAAGTCAAATATTGGTTTAGTCCCCCCCCACCCACCCACTCTCCCCGCCTGCCCGCAGAGCTCGTGAAAGCCACGCAGTGTCCTCTTGTGTGGCAGGGGTCTAAAGGCCCATTTTCTACAACTAATTTTTCGATTTGAATCCCACGGTACAATAAAGTTTCCTTCATAAGCAAACGCAAATGTGAACCTGTGCACGCCTTTTTTTCTCACTCGATAAAAAATGTTAAGCGCAACAAGTACAATCCTTCCATTTGCAAGAAAGTACAGGTTATTTTTTTAAACATTAACCGTTAAATGCTCAGAATTGTCGTAAATGTATTGATAGAGAATTGTGAATGAATACAGCCAAGGTTGAAAATGGCATTGAAGGAATACTAAAACTTAGCTCATTAAGCTATATGTTAAAAATAAAATTGTACTCCAATGTATGTTAACACATTTGTACCAAATGATAGCTGAATGCAAAATATGATAGTTCTATAAACGCAATAAAATATTAAAGTCATTATAGAAAGATCACTCACCAGAGGTGGCTGTCCAGAGCAGAAGTATACCAAGACGTGCGCTAATAGTAAAACATTAAAAAACCCCATATTTATTCGGCTACGCGGCACCCGACACAATGTTACGCTAAGAGTGAGCTCTTATTGCTTCGCGAGATTTTGGCCGTGCCCAGTGGCCAGGGCTTGTGGGCTCGAAGCTCCGCCCTGTGTGACCACCAAGCGTCGATGTATGAACATGAAGCTTGTTAATGAGCTGCGGTCAAAATGGGTGGCATATTACAGAGCAGTCTCCTGGGGGCATAAGGTGCATTTAATGCCACGGTATATTCAATGATGCAACCGCTCACGTATGATCACTGCGTGTGTGCCAAGCTCGCAACCTGCGAATGAGACGATCCTCGTCTGAGACGATCCTCGTCTCTTCTGCGTTGTCACCTGGTAAATAAAAAAGACAGAGAACAAATCCTATCAAGGATATGCTGGGGACATGAGAAAACAAACTTTTAAAGTGACGGGTGGGGGAAATGTAAACACATTCATGGCCAAATAGAACCTATAAATCAATTAAACCCTATTTTTATTTTAGGTAAGGCCCACTGAGTTACATAGCTATTTTTCGGAAACGACCTGGCTATCACAAATTATAGCTCAACGAAGTGGCTTATCATGTAGAAATGTATAGCATCCAAATACTCTAAACACATGTTGATTCTAATTGTGAAGGGAAAAACCGGAAGACCCGTAGAAAAATTCACGCAATCACGGGGAGACCATGCAAACTCCAAATATACTGGCATCCAAGTCGCGATCGAACCCACAGCCTCCTGTATATCCGGCGAGGTAGTTATCATCTCGCCACCGCGGCATCCATTAGAGAAAACGTTTGCCCATTAGAAATGAGAGAAAATAACTAAAGTCTACTTCGATGTATTCGTAGTATAACCTCAACAACTGAGGAAGGTAAGTGGCAGGATGCAATTAAATTCAGCGCTGGTTTTTGGGGTCAGTCTGTTGCTCTTGCTAATGCACAGAGGTGTTTTACGAGACATTTTTAGAAAAAAAACAACATACCTGTATATATATAGAGCAACATATATTGCACACATTTCTGAGGAATATAGCAGGTGTGATGAAATTCAACTGTTATTTATATTAAATATATATTTTTTAAAAACTGCTTTGCTCCATGCACTAAATAATCCATATAATATGGAGCTCAAAATTCTGGAATGAAAGACTGTTCTGTATAATTATAATTACTGTTTCTATCAGCCATTCCAAAAACCACGACAAAAGTGCAAGGATCTCAATTGCTCAAACGAAAAATTGACATAGCACTTTTCTCCAATGCTGGCCCTGAACCAGTGCGAGAAATTCCACATTCCTCTGGTGGATTACACTCTCAAGCTCACATGTCCTTTGGATTGCACTCTCACGCTCACATGCCCTTTGGATTGCACTCTCATGGTGCTAATCTCTCCTTAACACTGCTGTTGTGCGCATATGCGGGCATGATACTCTTATGCGGCGACGGAAGCTCATTCATGCTAATCTCCCTCTCTCCCTAATCCCTCGTTGACACAACCGAGGTGCTTGCGTCCGGGGGTGGAATTCCTTTCGAGCTCAGACCCCGCTTGATTGCCCATCGCCACATATATAACCTCCTTGTTGTAGCTGCTCTCTCGCTAGTTCAGCAGTTCCACTGCTAGATTATATTTTTTTCCGCCCGAGGACGACCGCTTGTGTTGCGATCGAAACATCGTGATTTATTTTATTTTATACCTACGTGACTTTACCGAAAGAACCAAAGAGTATGGATTCCTGCAGTCACGAAAGCTTCAAATCAAGATTGGTGCCAGTTTGTCTACAATGAAAATGGCAGAATGAAAGTCACTATCATTGACTTTAAAGAAAGATCCCAGGTGTAAACAGTATGTAACCCATTTCAGTATGTTTGTTTATTTTTATTAAACGAATTAAGTTTGAAGTGAGCGTAAAGAATACTCATGTCTTTAACGCGTTAAGATGTCATGTGAACGGAAGACCACCGCCGCGGAGATGGATGCACAGGACGGAGATTAATTAGCAGGACCACGAGAGATGGTATGGACTGCCTTCAGCCGGCAGTTCGGTAGACAATGGGTGATGACACAACAATGACTACAGCATGTCATACTGCACAGTTGAAGTATCACGTGAAAGTTCATACACAACCAAATCCATAAAACTATAGCAATAACGGAGACAATTTTAAACACCGCAATTTGTTTTTATTTAAAATCACAAGTTTGAGGACATAAATGTACCGCACAAGTATAATCATATACCATTCCTTTAACATTGAACATACTGAATAATAAATTGTTTCTCGGAAAAATGCTATGTGAATTAAATACTTACTTCGTAAAAAGGCTGCTCGTATAATTTTCACTTTTATTTTCACAAAGTTCAGAGTACTATACTCTTTGGTTCTATTGGGTAAAGTCACGTAGGTGGAAATAAAATAGCAAAAAATCACGACGTTTCGGCCACAACACAAGCGGCCTTCATTAGGTGAAGGGACGAGACTGTCTGGAGGACAGCGCCAGACAGTCTCGTCCCTTCACCTGATGAAGGCCGCTTGTGTTGTGGCCGAAACGTCGTGATTTTTTGTTATTTTATTTCCACCTACGTGACTTTACCCAATAGAACCAAAGAGTATGGATCCTAGCAGTCACGAAAGCTTTAAATCTAGAATTCAGAGTACTAACTAACAGCACGTATTTTTTTATTATTTCACTTGTTTCCTCAGAAAAGCCTCACCGACACTCATGAGGTGATGTTGCTCAATGTAATGTGAATTGAATGACAAATCATTTTTCAGCAATGTAATGTTTGGCCAATACTGTACCCGTTGTATAAGTTTTTTTTTATCAGAGGAAACCCATCCAGAACAAACTCCACACTGCAGCCACGACATGCGGTTTTGAAATATTTTAAACTGTAGATAGCACATTTTTCGCATTGTACCGGAATGTTCTATCCTCATGTTGATGAGTACAGTTTTAATGTGATGGAGCTTTGGCTGGCAGATTTGTGCCAGAAAAGCGCCACGTGTTTAACCAAAAATAAAAAAGTACTTGATTTGCCCGAGCTGGGGATTGAGCAGAGGACTTTCTTGCTGTGAGGCTCAAGTGTTACCAGAGCACAGGTATCCCACCAATGTGGCAAATTAAAAGCCTTGGATGGCTCCCTTTATTCTGCAATGTTATATTTTGCATTTGCATGTGAAAACGGCTGGAATGTTTAGTGCACACAAACGTGAGGCTGCGAATGCCGCCGATTGTTCACGTTTAAAATCGACTTCAAACTGTAAAACTTTCGCACTGCACACATTATGAATGTAAACCATTCACTGTATCGTTTTGCTTTTTAAAATACATTTTGTATATTTTAACACCCTTGTGTGTGAAACAATTGCAAATTGGAGTGGCAAGAAAAATTCCCATTCAACAAACAAGCAAAAAAAATGTGTTTATGTCGCCGAAAGAGAATGACAATCCAGGGTTTTCCTGAAACCACTGTTATTACGTTGCACTCATTCATAGCGATTCTTCGAGCTCACCATATGAGTATTGTTTAACTATTATCGATATATTGATAATCGGGTTCGGACTTTATTGCGAACTTACATTTGTCATTGCACCCTTTATTTAGCAAATGTCGCTCCGTTCTGAATCGATAATCAAACCAAATGAAATTTTCGCAATGACCGGACAAGATTGGCACGTGGGAAAATTCAAACTGAACAGGGCTCATCGGTTACCACGCGCTACCCAATAGACACAAGAGCGCTGGAACTTATTTTTTATTGTTAAGATATTTTGATCAGTCTTCATCAGCATGATCAATCCACTGCTGGATGAATGCCTCAAACTGCTTCGTATTCTGTTTGTTGTCCTTCCCCTGCACCTCCGATTTGGGATGGTCGGCTTACGTACGGTGAAAAAGAAGTTCAACATACATTATCCTGCTGTGTAACAATGCACCTACACGTAAACTTATCTCATCGCAATATCTCCTTGCTGAACGGACTCTCGCGGAAGTTCCTCCTTTGACTGCAACTCGGTGTTGATTCTCCACCAGCAGCCATCGTTCCTGCTCACGACGTAGTTTTTGCCCAAGCCCACGTGCTTTTCTTAAATCAATGTCACTGTGTATTTTTTAGATTCCACGTGTTCTTCTGTCTCTTGCGTAATTCCCATCACGCTTTTCTGTATATTTTCTATCACGCTTTTTTGTGTTGTTCCATTTTCTTTGTTAACGTTCATTTCTAATACATGGCACAGCAGTTATTACAAACTGATTAAAATAGTATTTTTTTGGGTAAATTGTTACGTTGCTTTTAATTGATCAAGTTCAGTTTTTAAAAAAACATACCCACTCCCATCTGACGTGTCATTATTTTGATTCCGGCCAGTCATCAATAAAGGTTGTTTTTTGTTCTATTTGTGTATGCTCTATGTAAATAAAGGCCGCTACATTCACCAATGTCAAGTCGCAGGACCGTGCAAGATGGTGACAACTTTGGATGAAAATTACATTCAACACGATATAAAAAAAAATCTTTATAAATTCATAGCACTTCAACTTGAATTGCCACAATTTCTTGGATGGCCACGGAGGTGAATCGACACACTCCAGACATGAGAGAAACGGCGGAGTAATGCGGGGGTCAGAGTCGCAAGGTAACGTGACATTGTGTACATACTTCAGGGACTACATCGTAAAATAAAAAAAGCAGCGATGGATAACTGCCTGTGGAAGAGCCTCTTTGTCACTCCACTGTTGGATGAAGGCCTCCCCCCATGCCACGTCGGTCACGAGAGGTGTTTTGGCCGTACTTCACCAAGCTGGACTGGTTGGGGTATCACAGATGCCACAATGCACAGAGCGTGCCGATGTCAAAGATAAGAGCGCATGCTTTGGTGTCGCAGCAGAGCAGCCTGCGATGTCACAGCGCGCGTTGTGACGTAAAATGAGCACAGCGAGCTGTGACGTCGAAGATCAGAGAGGCTGCGATTGCCGTGAGATCAGAGCATGCTGTGATAATCACAGTGCACAGAACACGCCGTGCGACACGCTCAACACTGCCACGTCAGAACGGAGCACACCGACGTCACGGAGAAGGCTGTGAAGTTTCAGAACACGCTTTCATGCAACGTCAGAATATAGTGCGATGTCAGCGTACACAGAGAACAGTGATATGGCACACATTTTGCTCGTCTTGTTTGTATAACTGTTTTGCGTGTTCGCTGAATAGTGACAGGAGCATTTCATATGTATACTGTACATGAAAATAATAATTTATCAAATATGTGATTCAATGCATGTATTTGCAGCACCAGGAATTAATAGTAATCAATATATCAATAATTGCACCCATACATTCTTGGTTGTAATTTTAAAACCAGATGTTATATTCTCCTTTATTTAATTTAAAACGCGCATTCACCTGATTGGACTATATTTTGTAATAAAAAAAACATGATGATGCTGTTCCTGTCAAGAGAAAAAAACACACATACGACTGTTTATTGGGGTTTTTGTCGCATCGTATCTGGGGTCCGGTGAGAGTATCTGGCACTGGAGCAGTAGCGCAAAGCTGCTCTGGCGCTGGGGGAGCGAGGCTGCTGGAGTGGGGGCAGCTACAGCTGGGGGTCTCCTTTAGCTCTGGAGCCAGCCCGGAGCTGCAGCCAAGCTGCCGGAGCTGGGGCCAGGCCAGAGCTGGAGTCAGGCCGGAGCTGGAGCCAGGCTAGAGCTGGAGCCAAGCTGCCGGAGCTGGCGCCAGGCCAAAGCTGGATCCAGGCTGGAGCTGGAGCCAACCCGGAGCTGGATCCAGGCCGGAGCTGGAGCCAGCCCGGAGCTGCTGTCAGGCCAAAGCTGGATCCAGGCTGGAGCTGGAACCAAGCTACGAGAGCTGGAGCTAGGCTGGAGCTAGTCCGGAGCTGCAGTCAGGCCAAAGCTGGATGCAGGCCAAAGCTGGAGCCAACCCAGAGCTGGAACGAGGCCAGAGCTGGAGCCAGGCTAGAGCTGGTGCCAAGCTGGAGCCAGACCAGAGCTACAGTCAGACGACCGGAGTCGCTCCAGGGTTGGAGTCATGCAGCCCGGAGCACTACTCATCGTAATGAAGTACATTGATTTTGTTTACAGTCAAGCCCAACTCTAGCCTCTCCATCAACACGCTTTTCAATGCCATCGAAACGGTTTAAAATACAGAGTAGCCCAAGAACTAGTTTACCAAGATAAAAGTGGAACTTGTTACGGCATTTTATGGACACTTTGTAAAGTAAATTTTGGTATGTTATTGGTGTGATCCAAATCCCCACCATGTTTTATCAGGAGCTCAAAGTGCCAGATGTGCCTGTCTGGGGATGCGTCAAAATTGTGCTCGCATTGTTGCAGAAAGGACACCATCGTTAAGTCGAGGCTGCCTGAAGTAAATAAATAATGATAAATATATAAATAACAAAAACCCAACACTGCTGGAGCGCTCATCAAGCCGCGTGCGACAGGAGACGTCATGCGTGTGGCACGTGCCGGACTCATCCGTTGTGCGGAATTAGGCGAGCCTGTGCACAAACATTTATTTAACATTTATCTTGCAAATGAACGAAATAAATGTTTCAAACGTTTGTCTCAATTAACTCTGCCGCCTTCCACATCCACCGAGCCTTGTCCATCCACGTCCGCTTTGTGGTGATGGTAAGCGACTCGAAATAGTAAAAGTGTATTCGTGTTATTCCATCGAAAATATGTAGCGAAGGGTTAGTAACCGTTCATTAAATTATGACTTGTGATTAAATGCGAGTGTAGTTAATATGCGCGCGCACCATTTTTTCCCATTTTATTTTACGCGCCGGAAAATTTCCCCAGAATCGGAAAGATTGTACCCCAATTAAGTCTGGTTTCGAGAGATTTTACTGCAACTATTGATACGAGGAACTTGTGCTTCGACATGGGCGAATGCGGTTGATGTTCATGACTTCTGCGTGAACATTTGTGACCAAACACTAGTAAAAATGTAAAGAGTAATATGTAATGTGTATAGCTTGGTAGACTACCTTTTGGGCCCCCCTGTATATATGCTCTGAACGCAACATTAGGAAACGCTGGTTACACAAGTTTATGGTGCAAACGGCGGTAGTACCAATACATATTGCAAACGTCACACGCAGGCAGCAACATTTCATCTGTATTTGTGTATCGGACAATCAATTAATGATTTTTTTTAAAAATAAGAAAATGCAAACACTTTTACCTTTCAAATAATACAGTAAAAAAAATATCCAAAATGCATTTAATTACCTTCACCAAAATACAAAAAGGCCCCACTGCATTCTAGAGGCATCACTATTATTCCGTCAAGGTTTGTTTTTTTACGTATTTTCTGAAGACAAACTTCAAAATATCAATGAGGAAAAGCCAAGAGATTAGGTAGATGCCCACTCCGCCGATCTTAACGAGCAGCAAAGACCGACGGGAAGGAATTATGCTGAAAATCAGCATGGTGCCCAGTCCGATGCGCATGCAGATAAACAACAGCACAAACACCATGTCCAGGAGGACGCCAAGGGTCGCTCCGTCGTACCTGTGCAAAGACAAGGGGGGACACCCCACCCCCGGTGTAGCCTCTATCAGACTGTGCGTGCGTTTATATCACATTATGCTAGTTCAGGGGGTCGGCAAAACCAAAATAACAAGAACAGTTTTTGTTTTTCATTAAGGAAAAATAAACCCCTCAATATTTCAAGAACTGCTAAGCATGCTAATGCGGGAACGTTGGCCCTTAATAGATAGCGTCACGAAGCAGGCCTCATAAAGAGCCGCATGCGGCTCTAGAGGTGCATGCTGCCGACTCTCTGCTAGCTGCTCAGGCTCTGGATAACATTATTTTTTACACAGTTCTGAAGGATGCAAACCAAACAATTTGCAGTTGGCTGAAGTGGCCTGCAGCTCAAGATTGCCACGCCGACAACGAGGTTAGCGACCCCCTTATCAAGCCTGTTTGATTAGCCCCACCTCGTGATAATTAGGTAAACTTTCTGTGGATTTGATAGCGTATCACGAACGTACCTTCCTTCTTGCCGTAGAAACCAGCGCAACTGCAGGATAGGGTTGGTGATCTCGGTCGCAAATACAACTATATTTGTCTCAGTTGCGCACACTCCCAGAGCGAGGGATATTGTCAGTCCACAAATGCTTATTATGTGGTGAGCAATGATGACGCGACTCTGAATGCTATATAATAAGCACCAGACGATGTCAAATAGAAAATACCCTAGGCACAGAGACAACGTAGAGACTTGTAGCTCTGTATTAGGTCCACCTGTAAAGATAAAAAAAAAGTTCACAGCACTGTCATATGCGCTGCTTGATGAAGGACTCTATGGGAGCCATACCTCACCACACTGGTCAGTCGGATTGGTAAAGGGGTAGACAAGTCAAGACCGGTTCAACAGTCATCACTGATGTTACCTGTGGCCAGGAATCGAACCATGTTTGCGGCTTCATGGTGCAAAAGGCTAAGAACAGCAACACCACTCTTCCCCATAGAATATTACCGTCAGTACAATATGCAGGGTTAACACACAAAATGTATTCCTGAAAATATATCATCACCAATATTTTAATTTAAAATACATTATTTAAACATTATTGAAGTGTCAATCATTATATATATATTTTTAACTATGGATTGAATTTAGCCTCTATTAAAATCACAAGTGAAGAAAACACACATTAATCTATTGATGGGTTTCCCTAGTTACACGAATAACAAGTTCAACATAAAAATTGCCGAGACGTTTTTACAATAATCATAACGATACAGCAATTTCATGTTTTTTTGCATGTGTGCGTGAGTGAAAGCTGGAGTGCATGAATAACATCCACGCATATGGGAGAACACTGAAATTCCAGATAACCTGCCGGGAAACTACAGCCCTTGCTGCGACTCACTAATCCTGCCTACAGATTGCTTGCAGTGAGCCACCACACACAGCAAAATCCACACGGGAGCCTTCAGACTAACAACGACTATGGGGAAAGCAATAGTGCGTGAACCCATCCCCTCACCATATTCTTGTCTCTCTGACTCCTGCCCATCCTCTACAGCCTCCCTCCAGGGTCTGGAAAAACGAATGATCATTTTGTACCCAGTGATACAGGAATTTTAGGCATTCATTTGAATCTTACTACAATACTATAACGAGTGTCATTTAGGAAAGGGAACTCTAGAAAGAGAAAGGATTCCATTACACCTATAAATGGACTCCATCACACATATAAATGTAGAGAGGGATATGTTTGAAAGGTTACAGAGGGTTAATAACAGGGCTAATGCAAGAACGGTGTGTGCAGCCCCTGGGATTAGAGACGAATCTGCACATGACCCCACACGCAAGGCAGAGGCACAGAGAGGCAGATACATGAAGATGCAGACCCAAGGAAAGTCAGATAGACAGATAAATACGTACATAGGGAAAAGGGGATGAAGACACAGTGAAGGTTGCAGAGAGACCCCGAGCGAGACAGAAAAATGTGAGTCGCTGAGAGTGAGAGAGAGTACAACATGGGAGGCACAGAAAATCAGAAAAATAAAGAGACATTGGAGGCACAGAGAAAAACGACATTCAGACATAGGCTTGGAGACAAGCACACGAATTGAGGCACTCAGAGACAGAGACACGGAGACAGACACAGAGGCACGTAGAGAAAGGGGCAGAGAGACACAGATAACTGCCTCCTTGCCCTCAACCCCCCTACCCTCCTGATTACAAAGTTATGGGTTGCCGGACTTCGTACCTCGTGCCCAGCCCAGGACAAAGTTTCAAGCACAGAGTTGAGTCGCAGCAAGGGGGAATTCATGGTTTTTGAGGAGTAGAATTGTGTGGAATGGGTATGATGGCCGGGACAGGTAAAAGATGGCTCAATAGAACGTCTGTGAGCTTAGAGGACGCAGAATTAACTGAGAGAGGGTAGAGTGAATTGTGTACTGTTAGTCGTCGTAGTGGTAGTTGTACATGCGTGAGCAAATAAACGTGTGAATGCAGTCACGGAATGGTTCAAGTGAAGATGATGAGAGTTGAGAAATGAAAATTATGCGGTTGATGATGGGGCAGTAGGTGGAGGAAGTTATGTATAATTTACAATCCATTTTCATGAAATGAGGAAGCAGGTAACTGGATTTTTTTTTTTACAGAACCCTCCTGGAAAGGTTTGTTTAGCAGGGTTACTGTTGATCATGGGTGGGATAGTGCCATAACACTGATAAGGTATTCATGTTGTACATACTGTAACCAGGAGCGAAAGGAGCTGACTGACCTGCTCACTTATCTCCAGGAGTATCAGTTGTTGAATGAGAGGGCACCACCATAAGTGAAACATTCTTAAGTGAAAAATCAGATTACTTCTCTACTATGTATTCTTATTTGTTTTGGCCACCATCCATCTTGCATATACTATGTTTGTATTTGTATCAAAGTATTGATGAAAGTCTTGCCTATAAAATGTTAAGAGTTAATACTTGTCTAGAAATGTAAAGATTTTTAAATGTAGGACAGTATATAAAACCTAAAAGGCAATGTGTCTTTTCAAACAATATCTTTAAAGAGCATGATATGCAAGTCAAACATTTTTCCGTCTGTGTGTTATTTTAGAATTCGATCTCCCGAGGTCGCCGTTTCAAAGGTCAGTGCGTTGAGGCAGCAACGTTGAGATCTTAATTTGGCTAAGTTTAAGCTGTGCAACTTAAACATTTCACGCTGATTGACAAGCAACAAATACTTATCGCAGGGCACGTTAAAGGTGTGTCTATAATGTGCATAAAAATAGGCTCTTAAAGTAACTTCAGAAGTCGTTATTCCGAGGCTGTTCTCTGACACAGACTGATTCACTGCTAGCTGCTGGGATGCGATTGGGTGTCTCTTTATCTCGTCACATGATGCCGATAGCACAATTGGAATATACTTGGGGGGAAAGGGGGACACCACATACCTGGATGCGTGAATGGTGAAGGCCCCGCTATGAAGCTGACATATCCCGAGAGCATGGCTATTATGCTTCCATGTAGGAGGGTGATCAGTCGACAGTTCCACTCGGTACTTCGCGATGAAAATATTCGACACAGCACCAAATAGATGAACAACCACAAGACTGTGCTGCCAGCCACCAGGGTCCCCACGCTTGTCATTTTCAACCTGACAAAAAAAAAACAAGGATATACGGGTGTCAGTTATTTTAACAAGTAATACAAAAATTTCACGTGAATAACTTACGAGGTTACAAAACACTAACTTCTCTTTGCGTTTCCTTCACCTCTTTTGTGAAATACAAAGCTACAAGGAAAATACAGAAAACTTGTATCCTGTTCAGTCGGTTCGTGTCTATTCTGGTTGCTTTCCAAAAGCTATTTCAAACAATCTCTGCAAAACTTCATTTCCCATCACCAAGTGATGAAGTTGAGTCTGTAAGCCTTGACACAAAACACAAGGCCAATCTCTTGGGCTCCTATTTTGCATCTAATTTTAATCTATGACTAAAATAAATGCCGCATTTAGTGATTCCTTATACGAATCAGATGAAACAATGAGGATTTTCGTAATGAATTATGTACGTCGAGTACTCTCCAAACCTAATAGGTCTGGGGCTTGTGGTCCTCATGGCACGCCGGGCACTGTGCTCAACACGCGTGGCTTCACAACTTGCTCTTCAAGCTGTCAACCAGCACCCGCATGGTACCAACGACGTTGATATCACCTTGAGTCCTGCCAGTCCCCAAAGAGTGACCGAGTGATCACTGGTATCGTTTCCACCAAGCCCGTTATACAGGTTACCTTTAATGTATATCTCTGCTCGCAGCTCAAGCCTTGTACGTTTTGGCGCTTATGATCACTGCCTATATGGTCACAGCCCTTCGCATTCCTAAAGCATTTGCTAGTGTCGGGGATTGTGCACTCCTTGCCAAGCTCATATAATTAGTCAACTCTCATCTCTTTATACGATCAGTAAGGCCGTTTGTTGCTGGCCACTTGGCATTTTGGAACGATAGGAAACAGTGATCAAAACACATACGATGGTGTATTAATCCTTACCTTTAATGTATATATTTTGTAATAACTTTTCTTCAGTAACATCAATGTAAAAGTGAATATTCTCCCAGAGTAATAAGTTAAAATATTGTCGCTGCCTCTGTGTGAATGAGACTTACCTGCCAGATTATACTTCAAGAAAAAGCTCAGTCATGACCTTGGTATACACATACATGTGTTCTATGCGGTTAGTGCACATGCATGTCTCTCTTCAGGTAAAAAGAATACATGCATCATTGCTATCACTATGGACAATACTGGGTGCATCTGCACAAAACCATCCAGACCAGTTGGTCCCCACGGGCAGGATAGCACCAGTAACGCTCCGTCAATTCTTAAACCTCAGATAACACTGATGGCAGATTGAGATTATTGGGTTAACAATGCAGAAAAACTTTCATCACCTTCGAACTACAAGTTAGAAAGCAGCCAACGACGTATTTTGTGTTGTAAACAAGGTGGAAATCATGGAAATATAGAGATGGATTCAACATTCCACATTATGGCATGCTAATTGAAACTTTTTATTCTTTATATACGTTTTATTTTAAACAATATCGTTTATAAACTTATTTAGTAGCTCATTATTAATCAGGAAAATATTAAATAACGTAATATGTTGTCAACAACTGAGGATATTGCATACGTTTGTTAAATATTTTGCCAAAATATCAAATATTATGACTAATCAAACAAAGCAGCCACGAGAATGGCATGCGATATTCACGTCGTCTGTGTCAGGCAGACCCGAGCAATCTAATCACTCACACTTTCAAGTGAACATATATTGAATAGAAGTATGGTGTATATATTGTAGATTTATATACATTGTAGATTCAATCGGCACAAGCTGTAGAAAATCTAAAACATTGTAACGCAGCATCTTTATAACGCTTCATCTGATGATTTAATGTTGTCGATTACTGAGGCGACATGAAATAAATGATTTAATACGTTGTCGAGAATTGAGGATATAAGTGTATTAAATATATTGTCGGAAAATCACACGTATATATAAGTAATCAAACACAGCGACAAACGGCACGCGCGTAGCTTAAAAGCCCTTCAAAGAATAGTTGTGGGACATTTGACAGAGAAACGCCATACAGGGTTGCACGATAAACCCAAAGTGTGTATACTTCAAGGAAGGTGGTTTGCGTGTTGTGACATGCAAGATAGGCATAACTGAGCTGTCGGTATAAACGTGCTCGGCGAGAGTGAATTATGTAGTTGTTGTAAATGTAAACAATGTGGAAAGTTAAATATTCAGAAAGTACAATTTTCCGCATCAAACAAAAAAAACCCCATCGGTTAACTTCCAATTCTGAAAGTTTAGACCACGGGAAAGAGTCAAATTCGACATCGGTTCAGGAGCACTCCAATCACTTACAATGTGGGCCAGTAAAGTCGTCACGGGCAGAATACCAAGGATTCTAACATATGCTTGCAAATTCTGGATGTGAATGTGCACGGGAGATGGTGTAATATATTAGTCTGTGCTCTTGGTACCCTCAAAAACCTGACACTGTACGAAACCTATTTTACCCCCAACATAATTAAGGCCCTCAACCACATGTTCAACATTTAATAATAGGGTATTTCCCCTTTTTTCTGGCAACAAAACTGAAACCTTTTTACAAGGATTCATGTCTGTATTAACCACAATACCTGCAGTTAAAATGCAAAGAAAAAACATACTATGATAATATATGATGCATTGTCCTTGAAACTGATTGGTCCACACCAAGGGACGGCTTTCTTTTGAGCCTCGTCCCAATTGGTGCTCGACCACATGACGCCAAAAGGCGTCACACAGCTCAAAGACAATGCACTATCAAAGTAATGAGGGCTCGGGGTGAGCATCTACATCATTAGACCTTCTTTGCCAGTACCAAAATGTAATAATAGGGTTTTTCCCCTTTTTTCTGGCAACAAAACTAAAACCTTTTTTTACAAGGATTCATGTCTGCATTAACCACAATACCTGCAGTCAAAATGCAAAGAAAAAACATACTATGATAATATATGATGCATTGTCCTTGAAACTGATTGGTCCACACCAAGGGATGGCAGACATGAATCCTTGTAAAAAAAAGGTTTCAGTTTTGTTGCCAGAAAAAAGGGGAAATACCCAATTATTACATTTTGGTACTGGCAAAGGAGGTCTAATGATGTTCAACATTGTTGAATTCAAGTAAACACAAGTGTTTGTGGTTCGTCCTCGTTGTTATTGTCGTCTTTGAATAACCGAAACACCCACAGCAACGGTCGACATGGGGTTTGGCGTGAGGGCAACCCAAGGGAGTGGACAGCATCGTGTTGCAATGAGGAGGTGGGTGAATGAGTTCTAGCTTGTAATTCTGTACGCAATCTAAAGTAAACACCAGAAACAGCCTCCACAGTACAGCCAAAAGTACATCAGAGACAGCCTAAAGAAGGCCGCTTTATGATTATTATTATCAGAGCGTGTGTGTTTGCATGTTCACCACTAGTGACGTGTGTGGTTCATGCGAACTTGATTCCTCGCAAAAAAAAAGTTTATGTCTGGTGTTTGAACATGCGAACTTGATTCCTCGCGAAAAAAGGTTACCAATTTGGTGTTTGAACATCTAAACAGCCGTGTTATCATGGCTAGAAAGGATACAACCCTATTCCAGACACTTTGTTTATTTCGCTAAAGTCACGTAGATAGAAAATTAATAAATCACGACGTTTCGATCGCAACGCAAGCAACCGTCATCAGGTGAAACAAAGAGCTGTTCTACCTACTACGCGACTTTACCGAAAGAACCATAGAGTATGGATTCCTGCAGTCACGAAAGCTTCAAATCAAGATTGATAAAACCCTATTTTTTTCTACTTTGATATTGTAAAGTCAAACAGTGGTTTGCTGACAGAATTCAACTGTTGGCACGGTTTTAGCAAATTGGAAAATGACATTCTCCACAACGGACAGATACTGTACAATACTTGTATATGCAATACAGAAGCACACCAATAATACGAAGGACTGCACAGAACAAGTTTAAGAAAACAAAAGAATTACCTTGACAACCAGTAATTTTAATAGCCGTGGGTCACTACGGTGGAAGTGACCTTAACAGTTTTCACAACCGGCCTTTTTTTAATGACTTACAGTACTGCTAATGCTGACACTATTACAGTACAACGACACGTATAATAACAATACAGTACCGATAAAGAATGAAATACCTTCACAAGCGGTGCACGGTCGTCGAAGAAAAACACCAAAACAACTTTTTTTAAAAAAAAAAATTCGGCCGCCCAACTTAAACGCTTCCCAAACAGCCAAAAGAAATCGACTTTAGTCTCCAGCAGGCTGAGCGCCTAATGCTGCTGCTGCTGTTGTTGTTGTTCCATAACAACGTTTAACATTTCGATAACAAGACAACTTCTACAAGAGATGTAACAACAACAATAACAGCAGCAGCATCATCATCATACCGTCGTCAACGCAGGGCGTCGTACGTACAACACAGCGCTTCCTCTCCCTCTTCACTCATCAACGTACGAATCCATCGCGACCGCAAATGACCCCCAGGCGCCCAGATGATGATGATGACGAGATGAAACTACGGCGTCGTTCTTCCCCACGGCCCCTGTGTGCATCCAACCCACACCCCCACCCCCACCCGCCCACTGATGAGCAATTCTAGTTGAACGGTTGGGTATAAACACGCCGTGCTGTTGGCGCAGTGACACTTGGAACCTGTTGGGAGCTGTCGGGACCTGTTGTTGTTGTTTGTTTGTTTGTCGAGGTGGTCACAGGGATTCCAGGTTCGTGGGCGGACGCGTCACGAAAGTGAGCGACAAGAACGCGAATCGAACTCCTATACCGCGTGATCGGTGTCTATTTTTGGTGATGTTAATGTATCCCAAGCGTAGGCAATTCACGCGCTCATTGTATGCACATGTAAAAATTTAATAACCCCCACCCCCCCCCCCCAAAAAAAAACGGGGTGGATAAAATGAGACGAATAATACATCATCATCATCCTACCTGTCAACCCCTTATCAGTGGCTGCCTTATTACAGAGCAATTCAGACCTTATTGGTCACCCCGTGCCCCTTATCAATCTCAACGCTCATCCTACAAAGTCCCATCACAAGGAAGAGAAACACAAACAAATAGACAACACTTTTTGTTTGTACGCCGTATGGACGTGAAAACCCAATTTCCCTGTACAAGAATACGGGGTAAACCCGTATGGGTTGACAACTACGCATCACAGACAACAATTATCACTGCACGTGTTCGCAAATAAAGTATTGACAACATGCTCGGTGTGCAAGGATATTTTTTTCAGAATATGTATTTATACTGGAGGAATCCGATGAGCCGTAAAGCGCTTCCCCCCCCCCCCCCCCCACAGATGTCCTTATTGTGTTCGTCTATAGAATGACAACAGGGTGATGACTTGAAGACAAGAAGTTGAGAGATGACACGAGAGAGAGAGGCAGTGGTGCTGTTGTGCCCGGCACTCACCGCCTCGGTCCGACCCGCTGATAATCCGGCTATGGGGACCGATGCTGCCGTGGTGGGAAGAGTGCGGTGAAGAGACGGGTTAATATACACGACATGTAAATCATAACAATTTACTAATTTATCCGAGGAAAGTCACACCGAGTCGTAAGACTCTTTTTAGGGGAAGGGTTGTTTTTTTTATTTCGAGATGTTTTCTGCCCACTGATTCTGAGTTGTGTTCGTTATTCACGCGGGAGGGTACAACCCACGCATTGCGCGAGGGGGCAACACGCTATCCCCGTACGGATATAATAAACAGCTGATAGGCGTATTAGCCAAGCTGTTGTACTGCCTTCCCTTGGCGAGCCAAGGTTACTGCAACTTCCTCGACGCCCACATGAACGTCTGTGTGTGATCCATCAACCCTCGCCGCCTCCACAATGCGGGATCGCAAACGTGCATTGCCACCACCGCCGCCACCATTGCCTTTGCAGCCACATTCATATGGCACGCGTTGCATATCTCGTATTGTATTGCTGTAATCAATATTACCAGGCAACATGGTTTGTTGAAATCATGAACGCATTTCGGCGGTATGAGGAAACGACGTTCTGGATGCCCAAGGGGCCCAAACCTCCCCCCCACCCCCTCCCCGTGTTGTGAAAGCGTGGATCGAGATTCCAGGGAGTCGGGGCGTTGCGGCACTGGAATATTATATTATAAACAGCTGTTGTAATTACGTGTGTTTTTATTGATATGGCATGTGACTTGAAACGTACCACCCCTCCCATCGTGTCCACTGGTATGCCCCTTGTGTTGCATCTCTGGTGGTTTTAATGCAGTCAGCTGAAGCTGCAATCACGACTGGTAAACACAGACTACAAAAGTTCGTGCGTTGTTCTAACGTTACTAAAACGTGAAGGGCACGCAGTAGGTAACATTTGTTGAACAGGCTTACGACCCTGCTGATGAGACTGGGTGAAATCAAAACTGGAGGTCCAGGTTTCGACTTTCTTAAACAAATGCTGCTGCAGGAGATGGGGATTCAGAGGGCCGCCGTGGTGAGATGTTGACCACCTCGCCTGGTCTACAGGAGGTCGTGAGTTCGACCTCGACCCTGACCGCCCGCTGTATATTTGTGGAAGTGTGCGGTGTCTCTGGATATTTTTTTTTCCCTACGGGTCCTCCCGGGTTTTCCCCTCCACGTTTAGAATCAACATCGCGCCTTTAGATGATTTGGCCGCTTTAAATTTCCACCCGACAAGCCACTTCGTTGAGCAATCATATGTGGCCAGGTCGCTTCTGGAAAAAAAAAACAGCTAATGTAGCTTAGTGGGCCTTAGTTTCTTTAGTATTTTAAAAATTATCTACGGTATATGAATACCGTAAACCCTTGCTCGTCCATTCCACTGCTACGTGTGTTAAGAGAGGCAGGTTTTGGCAGGTCTCTCATTCCACACGGACGAGCCTGTCTACAAAGTACTCACGCAATCTACAGGCAATGCACAATACCCACGCGCCACGGTTTACATGTGATACACACTGCAATACTGTGCCCCTACAATCACCCTTCATTGTACTTTCTCACTTCTCATCTTCTTCACTTGAACCATTCCGTGACTCGCGCGCACACACTGCTAACACAGTTCTGCACTAATCACCCTACCGTCACGCATTCGCCAAGAAGAGCTTTGTTTTTGTTTTAAAGAGTACTTACTAGCTGTGCTCGGAACGTTTTATTTTTATCCAGCTAAGGACTGTTGGGATTTCGGGGGGGAAAAAAAGCGATTCATACAATTCATACATGATTCATATAAAAGCTTCGAATCTAGAATCATATAAATGAATCCTAGAGTAAAATGCACACAACGACATCGTGGTGACCTGAAACATGCTGCCAGCAACGGCCTTCGATCTCCCGCTTTGTTAACTGGAAACCAACAGTGGGAGAGGAACAATAAATCAACGTTCAATTGGCTCATTGTGAAACTTGCCGAGACCACTGTTGCAAGTGTGTTGCATTCTGAACTCACACACAACCACGCGCACACAACCACGCACAACACACAACCACGCACAACACACAATCACACACACACACAACCAAAAAAAACCCGGTTGGCTTTTAGAAGTTCAATTCAGATGTCCGTATAGTGTGCAAGTCCACTCACCTCCAACAGAAAGAAGGTCGTCGTCTGTGTAGCGTTCGGTCACCACGCTGTTAAAACCATTGCATCTTTTACACGATAAAACGCCAATTGCAAAAGGAGACTTCTCCTTAAGCATCACTTTCCTGGACTGCTTGACTAAGCCGCAACGTTTCTCTGCGCAAAGCGTGTATTTAAAACTCGTTTTTTCCGGTACAACCGCATTCCCTTTCAATCGAGACAAAAAAAACCGTGGGGCTCGAATAGACTCTCAGCCTTCGTGGTTTTTTTTTTAAAAGAGAGAAAAGCTATATAATTAAGCCGTATTATTCGCGCTTTTAAAAATAAATTTGAGTTAAAGGTGTATTTTAAAATGTCGCTATCCCCAATTTCTTTTGAGCTCCGAATCAACCACAACGCTGCGTAACTGCTGGTCAAGCCAACCAGCACAGCGAACGAACTTCCAGACAACAGCCAACAACCACCACCGCCACAACCACCACCAACAACATCACCAACAACCACTACTACCAGCAGCAACACCGCGTCGCCGCTGGCTCCACGCATTTGACGTTCACCCAACTCTTGATATCGAGGCTAGAGGTCACGCGAACAAGCAAACGGTGGCGGAGATTGGCAACGAAGCTGATGGCAGACGGGGGAGGAGAATGCCATGGGATTTTGAACACGCGGGTTACAAACAACCAGCCACCACCCAAACACCCACCCCCTCCAGGCTGACACCGTCAGGTTTAAGTTAAGTAGACTGGTTGTGATATCGTCGCGATCGAATGTGGGCAGGTCGAGCATGTATAGTGGGACCTGTTTTTGTTGTTCAAGTCGAGTGTGGTCTGCAAAGGTCCAAAAGAGAACAACAATATATAGTCTCGTGAAGAGGGCTGGATTCGTGGGGGGAGTTGGTTCGTGGGGTTGAGTACCCAGCGACCCGAGTTCGATTTCTGGCCACGGCTAACATCAGCTGCGTTCTTTGGGGGGTGTTGTTGGTTTGCCACCTGTCCGAGTTTGACCCAAGCTGGGAGTGCCTGGTCACTGCGTGAGACTGGGCAATAGGTGGCGTTATTGGTACGGTACTCGAAGCGCCTTCGAGCAACTCTATCCGCCGACAACCCACCCAGGCCATTCTGTTGAACCCCGCCAGTACCGGGGAGGTCGCTCATTCGTCTCTGCTCTCAACTTCTGCTCCCCACCCCAACCACAGTCCGTGCTGTCGACCTCCTGTCCCTCTATTCGTGCCCAAGTTATAACGCACCTTCGATTAGCACGGCTGGCTACGTACTGTGCGAAAGAAGTTCAACATACATACAGGTTCGATACCTTTTTTTCCTCTTCCTACGATCGACTAATTTTCTGTAAATCTAATATATCCACTGTTTCTATGCAGTCTTGAGATGTAGTCACACTGATGCACTATACAGTATAAACATCCAAATTAGATTGTATTGGGTGATGATAAGATTTGTGACGCTGCAAGAATGTGATAAATGCATAATTACATCACCACAAGCCAAGGAAGGAAAGTTCGAAGAATATTCATAAATTGTTCTGTAGTGAGACCACCTTGATATGATTTCAATAAACTGTCCACTTTTAAGTCTATACATGTACTGTATAATTAAATGACCTTTAAATGCATTCTAAATGTGACCATTGTACAAACGATTAATGAGTATTTTTTATAACCGATGAAACAGAATTAACACTGTCAGACAAACTTGAATGGATGCATATGTTGTGCAGCAGTACAGTGTATATAATTCATGACTGGACATAAGTCCGCAAAACACTTTATTTAGAGATCATTGCTTTTGTCCAGGATCAGCATAAAATTACGGTACCCGTACCGCACATGCGACAAAAAATTGGAAATACATCCACACAGTAGTTAAATTTGTTAAAAATAGTGCATTTTCAAAAGTCACACACTCCGAATATGCAAACATGTATCCACACAATGTCGTCCCACTTCCGACCGTACAGCTGCATATGAGTGCATTCAACCCGCGTAATCCAGCGAAGTTTCGGTAGAAAGAGGTTCGCCGCGTATATGCTAAATTGCACAAACCGAACCCGCATAAAGCGAGGTAAATCTCCACCATAAGCATTATAGCATTCCAATCTCAATAGAAATTCTTCGTTAAAACGATCGCAGAGATCAAGCACATTGTGATCGCCTGGTCTCTCTTCTGCTGCTACTATCCGTTTTCTAAAATGTGATCTTGGCTGACTCCTCTCAAACTGCACGCAGCTGCCTCATTACACCGCGGGGCATATGCAATGTGTTTTTTGTGTTTGCCCCCACTTTGGAACTCATTCTATATTTAAAAAAAAAATCAATGTGACAATTCCAGAAGCTTGTTAATTCATTTTAGCCAGTTTGAGAGTATGAAAAAACAAGAATATATTTTAACCTTCCTGGAAATAAAACAGGCGTTAAGATGTTCAAACACCACAAAAAAAACACACACATTTGCAAAGGAATCAAGTCTGCATTAACCACACGTACGTGTGGCGAACATGCAAACAAACATGCTATATGCCCATATACGCATTGTCTTTGAAACTGATTGGCCCACACCAGAGGCAGTCTTCTTTAGGACCCAGTCTAACCAGTTTCAGACAAGAGAACGCAAAAAGGCAGACGCTTACCCCGAGCTAAAATGCTCTGATAGTGCGGCGTACTCTTTGCTTTTTGGCGTTCTTTGGTCTGGCACTGGTGAGACAGTTTCAAAGACAATGCGTATGTTATCAGAGCATGTCCGTGTGCATGTTCACTACAAGTACACGTGCGGTTAATGCAGACTTCATTCATTGCAAAATGTTTCTATTTGGCGTTTGAACATCTTAACACCTAAATTTTGATTTAAAGCTTTCGTGACTGCAGTAATTCATATTCTTAGTTTTTTCGGTAAAGTCACGTTGAAGAGGTGTGTCACACCTGATGATGACCGTTTGAGTTATGGTCGAAACGTCGTGAGAATTTTTTATTGTTTTATATATATTTTGTTATTTTGTTGTTTCTCTTCAACGTGACTTTACCGAAAAAACTTTCGACCATAACTCAAACGGTCATCATCAGGTGTGACACACCTGCTTTTATGTGTGTCACACCTGATGATGACCGTTTGAGTTATGGTCGAAACGTCGTGAGAATTTTTTATTGTTTTATATATATTTTGTTGTTTCTCTTCAACGTGACTTTACCGAAAAAACTAAGAATATATCTTAACACCTGTTTTGTTGCCAGAAAGGGTAAAACTATTCACATTTTTTTCATAACTGTTCATTCCTACCTGCCGTACCATCTCCAGTTCTCTCTGTTGCTGGCCACTTTAGTGTTTAGACCATACAACTTCTGCGTAGTTGACTGTGATTTTAATAAAATGAATATTTGAAATGTGTTTTTAAAAAAAACCTTTCAATCCGTGATTTTACACAAATACTGAATGCAGAATTGGATTTTCCCGACGTGACTATGCAGAAGGAAGTATGCACGACTGCAAATGACAGTGCATGCCATTCAAATAGGTGATGAAACATTTGGCACAAAACACAACAATTCTGCAGATCATGCATTGCTATACGGTACGATAAAGGCGTGCGTGTCACTTACATAACTGCATCAGTCGAAATGTTGGGTCACAGTGTTAGGACTAAACCAGACTGACTTTATCAAGCGGAATGGACATTGAGACCAATTAACGACACAAACGGTAACAACTGCATAAAAGCAATAACGGTTATATTTCACTACATACTCACTGCTCAATTCCTTTTTACAGCACAAGAATTCCGGTTATCTATATAACAAAAAAAAACCGGCTTCAAAGAGAAATAACACAAACAAGAATTGCAATGATGTGAATGTACCTCTGCTAACTACTGTTGTTCTCATATACCACTTAAATTAAACAAAATCGAGGGGGAAAGCATAGGTATCTTCACCACGTGCATGAATTATAGCATTCCTGTTATTCTGGGTGGCTGGGTTTATTTGAGCTGCGGGTCACGTTTGCCGCAGCCGACCTTTAAGGACGTCAGTGCACTAGCGCCATCTGCAGCTCGGTCTGTGTGTGGGCTTGCATGATGGAGTGTACAATCGGTGTGGATTTAAAATCATTACGATAAGACGCCCGATTATGGAGATGATCTTGTATTTTAAGCAAGCCTATGACTCTGGGTTGCGCGAAGGCTTGATTGAACTGCTAGGCTGCTATGGAATCCCAAGTAAGATAAGTCAGCTGCCAAAAAAACGTGTATGATGGGACCCAGGCCTGTGTACCGATAGAAAGTGAGACATCAGAATGACTTGGTCAGTTTAACACGTAGGCTTTCGCGACCAATATTATTCATAATAAAGGTTTTTGGGTTAGATCGCGTTATTTATAAATGTGTCGTAACCCTCCACCACCCGACACGGCCAAACAGTAAAAAAATGTGTCACGTTTACAAAGGACAAATAGTTCACTACTTTAGCCCACCGGTGTGTTGAAGAGTGAATCAACATCATTTAAAATTTGAGTCCGACGTTTCGCTGAATACGTTAAATGATGACGTCACCCAGCTGCTCTATTTAAGACCGGGAGCAAGCGAGGGCTTTACCATTCTGGCGAAATTGCCCGATGAAGATGGATGTAATTACCAGCGAAACGTCGTACTCAAATTTTAAATGATGTTGATTCACTCTTCAACACACCGGTGGGCTAAAGTAGTGAACTATTTGTCATTTGTAAACGTGACACATTTTTTTACTGTTTGGCCGTGTCGGGTGTGGAGGGTTACGACACATTTATAAATAACGCGATCTAACCCAAAAACCTTTATTATGAAGAATGACTTGGTGTTAGGACAGGTGGTCGTCAAGGTTGTGTTTTTGTCTCCCGCGTTATTTTAGACTGTGCGTGACAATTCACGAACACCACTACTGGAGTTGGCACAGGAGATACCCCAGGCATCGAAGTGAGATGAGTTGTGCAGGACTTGGAGCAAATGCGGATGATGCATTAGAGTCCTCCTCACAGGCCCTTGTCGCGACAGGAATGACTGAGCATGGTAATATTAGAAGCAAATGTGTTTCTAGGTTAAACAAAATACCCCATCCCCCTTTAGTACCGATTAGTCCAGCTAAGATGCTTACAGTGATGGATGGGCCGTATCCGTGCCCTATCAGTGATTTATTAATAGGGCACGGATATGGCCCATGGACTGTAGGTTCCCAACCTACCCCTGTTGTAAAGGGCTGTCCATAAATGACGTCACGCGATTTTGTACGATTTTTGACCCCCCCCCCCCCGTCGTCACACGGCATCACAAAAAGTCAGACCCCCCCCCCTCAAATATGACGTCACAAAGCTCTGCCCCCCCCCCAAAAAAAAAGAAAACATGCTTCAAATCGCTTTAAACTATTGTCACTGTAGTGCGTATTTAATGTGGCGCTACACTCTGTTGTTGTTTATTAAAAAGTCTATTTAATTAAGTAGAACGTGTTTTCTATATTTATTTAAAGTTGTGCATTTTGATGTGACGTCACATTTCTCAACCACCCCCCCATCGTCACACACCTTCACAAATGTCTGACCCCCCCCCCCCAGGTGCGTGACGTCATTTATGGACGGACCCTAAATCTAGCAATGTTTGTGGCATAGAGCATTTGAGATACACTCGACTTGTGTTTACTCTAGAGCAGCGTTCTTCATTGCAAGTTTCGGGGGCCACTGGCGGTCCCTGGTGGCATTAATTGCGGCCTCTGACACACCCCATCATCATCATCATCGTGCTGCTGCTGCTGTCAAACTCAACAATGATTTCAAATGTGTGGCGGCCCTCACACTGATGGTGTCGTATCGGCAAAAGTGTCCCCCCCCCACCCCGCCTTTGAAAATTAGTGAATATCACTGCTCTATAGAGATTGCGTATTTATTTAAGGCTGTAGTTTATATTTGAACATGACCTCCGATTCGGGATGTATAATTCCAATACCAGCACGTGTCTTATCGGGAGGTGGTACTTTGCTCTCGGGATCAAGGAGTTGTAAATCGTAGTAGGTAAGCATAACGATCATGAACTGCTTGACTTCATTCACTGCAAAGTAACGACCTGGGCACTGGGCAACACCAGAACCAAAGGGTAGCCAGTAGTTCTTGATTTTTCTTTCTCCGAGGGAAAAGGATGTTTTTTCGTGTCCATTTTCATCAAGGAACCGATTAAATATGAACTCCTAGGTGAAAGAAAATGTCATGATCAGATAATTGCTCACAAGGTCACAATCTATTTGCAATGGTTAGACATACAATTGTTTTGCACAGTGTATATAGCGTTGCGCTTTTGTCAAATGTCGGTGAAATGTCTGTTAAGCAATCTGCTGGGTGTTCCACAGAACACTATATCCCAAAACCACAACAAAGGTGCAAAAACCCGTCTGGTTTTTAAAGGGTTAATGTTCTTCCCAGTGGAATATGATTCCCTCTACACAGAACAGGAGAGAGCGTTGTGATCACCACACCACCGTCTCTACCTCCACGACGATACGGTAACATCTCACTCTGTATTCTCACTCCAGCCCCTTCAGTCGAACTTAGCTCCCTTATATCTTGTGCCTCCTGTCTATCTTTCAAAATAACTTATCTCTTATTCCCCCCCCGAACCCATCTTTCTGTGTCTGTTTTTATTTTATTTCTATGTCACCTGTCTCCCAGTAATTATGCCTTCAATTGTCGCTCTCGTCTTCTGACACCTATATAATTATTTTTGTTACATTTCCCCAACTGTTGCCTATTCATAAATCTGTCTACTCTCACCTCTCTGAATTATCCATTTTCTCCACGCTCATTATGTCTCTGATTTGAATTTGTCTCTCACACTTATACCTATAATATGTTGTTGCGTCCTCTCCGCCTCTATTCTATCTCATCTGTCTTTGTTGTGTCGCTATCCCTCTCCTGTATGTTGTTTATGCTTCTCACAGCCTTTTTTGTTGCTGTTGAATGTCACTTCTGCTGTTGTCATCTTTTCGTTGTACTCTATCTCTGCGTTCCTCCATTTTTACCTGTATTGCTGGTATTGATTTGTATTCCTCCATCTCTTATGTCGATCGCTTACATGCCATTCTCGTTTCCATCCCTATTCATCGACATTGTTCCTTCACCTCGAGGTATATAAATATAAATCGTATCGTATCTCATTGTTTGCCCCATTCAGCATAAATTGTGATAAAGACCTTCCATGGAATGAGCTGTTAATCACATGTACCGTATACAAACATACCTCTGGTTGTTCATAAATATTTGGATCAAAGTGGATCAGAGGTGGGTACACAGCGATGCCATCCCCCTTTCGAATGTGGTACGCTTCCCCGGAGTCCATGACCAAATCAAAGTCTTCCTTAGCAATCCTAAAGTGGAGGGATGCGCTTGACAGTCTGAGGGCCTCTTTGATTGAGCTGTCTGTACATTTCAAAGAAACAGACGTAACTCCATTATTATTAAAAACGTTGGCAGGACCCTCCTGGACAAAAGAGCCAAGATACTCAATGAGGCTTTGCAGTGTAAATCAGCATAATAACAGAAATATTAAAAACTTCAAAATTAATTTAAATAATTTTGCTACAAAAGTGAAAAAAGAGTCGTACTCACTCAAGATTGGCAAACTGTCAATTTCTTCACGAGTCAAGCGTAGTTTCCCGTTGAGGCCGGTGGACTGCTTTGTGTCTTGAATCAGCTTCTGAATTTCACTCCTGAGAGCTTTCAGAGCTTCAGGAGACCTTTAACAAAATCAGAAATGTCGTACAATTATGAATGTATCGAGCAGTGCTGAATTACAAGCACACACAACATACCAGATTGTATCATGATAACAACAAGCTATGCAATAATATAGTAATTTAGTTACCTTATGGAAGAACCCTGACCTTCTTACTGATTATTTGCCAGATCAAAGTCCAAGGCTAGGAATAAAACTCAATCATTGTATGATATTCAACCATTGTGTTAGCTATAATTACTCCGTTATATGTTAGTTTATTCTTTGCTAAGCGAGCTAGGATTTTGCCATGCTTATCCATGGAACAAGTACTGAAATTATATTTGAATGGCTGACTCACATACACTCGTTTATAAATGTGGCAGACTATAGAGCGGTGACATTAGATATCTGATCTTCGGTTCAATTATTAATTTAAAACATTTCAGAATATAGAGTTAACCAACTATAAAGATCACAGCAAAGGCCTTCATGTCTCCTAGTATCCAAATTTCGAATCACATCAACCACGAGCCCGAAGATTTCTGTGCATCTTAGCATGTCACCTTTGCTTCCGTCGTGGAGATTCTGAGATTAAATAACTCGAACTATTTTCCGTGCTCGAGCGATGTAACTCAAACACAAGTTGGCGTGTTTTCTGTCTTACTATTGCTGTTGACAATGGGTACCTTGTTCAACATGAAACGTGTGTGACAAGGCACACACCATAGCCCACAAGCATTGAGAATCTGTGTGCATCGTTAACTCATTCTTTAATTCCCCGACCGCAATCTGACAGGGACACCGACTTATCTATACATTCTCGAAGTTCAAGTTTACTTTGTTTAACAAGATGATAACTTAAGAGACCACGATAGTGTCATATGCAAGAGTTACCTGGGGCATTAGAGTCTGCGAATAGGGGGGGGGGGGGACGATGATGATTGCTGATGTGTCTAATCCCAAATTAGTAACTCGCGGGGTCATTTTCTAATTTGCCAAATCTGGACCCGGACGCCGGCACACAATGGCCTACTATTGTGGATGATGTCAGGGGATCTTTAATGTCCCCGTGTGAAGCGCACGGCTCACATTCCAGCGCGCGTCATAGATTGGATCGACCCCACACAGATTTCATCGGCGATCTGGGGCAAGCTTGCTCAACAAAGAATGTGTGCAGTAAAATTAATCCAATTGATGTTAGAGGTTACCTTAAGACGTAATACAGGCTCCAGAAAGCAGCCGGCAGTGAGTTGGCTTGAGATGCCCATAACATGGCAACATGTGTTCCTGCCTTCTCCACCTCTTCATATATGGAAACGGTGTCGTTCAAGAGAATTCGAAGTGAAATTAAGGCGGACATGTTTTCCCTCTTTTTTAACTTGTCTTGCCGATGAATGTCGGCAAGTATTTCTCTGGCTTTGTAACCTCTCCTTAAGAGACGAATGGGGACTCCGGCTACCAAGGTAGGGAAAATTTTGTCGAAGTTTTTAAACTGTTCAAATGTGTTTGAGAGAGTTAATATTTTGTTGACACCACACGTCTGTGCTTCCTTTCCAAACAGAGTGAGGTATCCAGCTTCAAACATTATCCTAGAACAGAACGAAAACAGTTTATCCTCTTTCCACTCGAGGTTCGGTTTCACGCGTTCGTTGTTGGATATTGCTTCTCGCAGATTCTCCATCATGCTTTCAGTCACTGGATCCAGGGCGTCACCTTGGAGAGTTTTATGGAATGTCTGATGCAAGTCTTCACCGGTGAAACCAAACTTGGGGTCCATATTTCGATAGCCAAAAACCTACACAGGAACACCACACGCCAAATGTAACAACAACAAATTACAGAGAAAGAACTACAACTGATACCGCCACCTATGATATTCAAGGGGAGTGTGTTCGCTGTAACTGAACGTCTTTGTTAAAATAAAATGAAAAGCCGAGATAAATGTCAATTAAGTATTAGTTGAAAACAACTACACCGTACACACACAAACACACGTGTGAAGGATGCCACGCAGCTGTATAAAGGTCTTCGTTTATTCAGCCAGTCCAGCCAATCCCCTTTTCCATCCATTCACAACTCTCAACATTAACATACGTAGACAACAATTTTTGTTATCACTAAAAAGGCAATAAAAAATATCCGACTTAAGAATTGTGGGTTTACTCTCCAACAAACCGGAGTGCTGTACTAGTAACAAATTGCCATGTTTTATTTACATGACAATCCTTACTAATTGGCTGTCGGGTGGTGGCGGGTTTAACGACACATTTACGCGATCTAACCCAAAAACATCTATTATGGACCAAAAAAATATTAACGTCTATCAATAGATGGCGCTAGTATTTAATGTGTTTAACCTGCAGTCGCAAACGAAGGTAATAGCTCTCTGGCGGATCGAACTGCGTCCGTTGAGATCTATGACAACGAATCACCGTGCTTGGCGTCCTGCTCTATAGCGACCCAAGACATGTGCTACAATTTTCATGTTTATATTGGGTCTAAAAGCCACATCGTATACGTAACATAAACAAACACTCAACAGATCTCGAGCTCCTGGTGACAAACCTATATCCTGTCAACCCATACCGTTTACCCCGTATTATTGTACAGGGACATTGAGTTTTCAGGTCCATACGGCGTACAGCCGTTTCAATAGGGGCAAAAAAAAATGTTTTTGTGAATTTGTTTGTGTTTCTCCCTTGTGATGGGACTTTGTAGGATGAACGTTGAGATTTACAAGGGCACGGGGTGACCAATAAGGTCTGAATTGGTCTGTAATAAGGGAGGCACTGATAAGGGGTTAGGGGCCGTCCATAAATTACGTCACGCGATTTTTGACGATTTTTGACGCCCCCCCCCCCTCGTCACACGGCGTCACAAAAAGTCAGACCCCCCCCCCTCCTCAAATATGAGGGGGGGGGGGGGTCTGACCTTATTGTTTTTTGTTTGTTGCGGTTGCACCCGACTCAAGAGCCGAATGGCTCACAGGGCTACACCAAATAAATGGAACTAGAAATGGAACTAATGACGTCACAAAGTTCTGCCCCCCCCCCCCCCCCAATAAAACATGCTTCAAATCGCTTTAAACTATTGTCATTATAGTGCATATTTAATGTGGCGCTGCACTCTGATGCTATAGGAGAAACATTTTTTTAAACGTGTATTTAATTCAGTAGAACGTGTTTATATTTAAGGTTGCGCATTTTGATGTGACGTCACATTTCTCAAACCCCTCACCTCGTCACACATCGTCACAAATGTCTGACCCCCCCCCCCTAGGTGCGTGACGTCATTTATGGACGGCCCCTTAACATGTCTGCAACCCAAAGGTGCTGGATTCGATTGTGTAACATCGGCAATACATTTACATCGTCGTCACATTCCTCTTCAACACAGGTGGCGCTGCTGAAGCAGTAACACATTTGGCCACGTTTAATTGACTGTCGGATGGAGGACGGTTTACGATACATTTTATTACACGAACTAACTCAAAAAGAGACCAATAATGAATCATAATGTATGTATGTATGTGGAAATTCTTTCGCACCGTACGTAGCCAACCGTGCTAATCGGAGGTGCGAGAAATCGGAGGTGCCGGGCTAATCGGAGGAGGTACGGGATAATAATATCGATCGTGAAAGCCTACGTGTAAAAATAGATTATGGTTATATTTGGTCATATTTCATAACTCACCTTTGCAGCTGTTTCATACTGCAGCTTTTTAGAGTCCAAGTGTCTTCCCGCTCTAGTCATGGAATTATAAGAAAATGGATCTGCAATGAAGTGGAAGTAATCTCCTACAATTTTGCATGTGAATATATCTCCATATTTTTTCCTTCGAAGTCGTAAAAACTCCAAAGGATTCCTTCCAAAATCCAAAGCACACCCGAGATGAGGGATCCACCCATTCTCCAATGGCGGCTCACCATCCTTCCTGTTGCACAGAGCACAAGGACAAGAAATCTTCCATTCATTGGCATCGCTTTTTGCAAAATGTGCATATCATTGCATCGCACCATCAACATTGTTATTTGTGCTCACATGGCGATAAATATATATATTTTTAAAGATGTAGAGTATCTCTTCTATAAATTAAAGTTCAGCATTTGTAAGGCGCACAGTTTTAAGAGATTCAGATGTGTGGGAATCCACGGACAAGTGGGAAGGCAGCCAGAACAACTGGCGCCAACAATTTCCAAAGCTCCATGGCCCTAAATTGAGATGGTTGGCAAGTTTCTTTACAAACGATTTTTTTTAACTAGGTAAGGTCCATGGAGCTATATAACTCGTTTTCAGAATAGAGCTGACCACAAATGATAGCTCAACGAAGTGGTTGATCGTGTGGACATTTATAATGCTCTAAATGCATGTTTCTAAAATGTGGAGGAGGAAAACCCGGAGGACCCCGGAGAAAAATCGTCGGTGCCCCTCAACGTGTGGCAGTCAGAGGGACGAAACTGAAGCGCCCGTTTAAATCCCACGCAAACGAGAGAGCAATACCCTATACCAGGTCGAACGGATGGAGTCCACATTTGCTGTACCGCTGTCTTAGCTGCCATGGGTTGACTGACCGAGATGACTGAGAGATGCACCACCTGTGCTCCACACGATGCCAACTCGCTGCATTTTAAAGGATCAGGGACCCCGAAATCACGAATAACGCAGTACACAATCACGCATGCGAATGACAGTACACACTGCATGCATGCGAATGACAGTACACAGTCCATGCATGCGAATGACTTACGGTACGCACGGAATGCACATCTACTAGTAACTGTAAAATGCATCTTTGCATTACCTCTTGCGCGTTCTCACAAACACGAACAGAAGCGAGAGGAGCAAGGCAGCGACGAGGATGAGCGCCGGAGACATGGTGACGGAGTAGCAGCAGCAGCAGCTGCAGATGATGATGCCCCAGATCTCAGGAGCTCTCAGTCCCGGCCAGCGCCGACCCGATGGCTTTTTGTTCCTCTCTGCTCTTTGATCATCAGCTGCATCACTCCCCTGTGCCCGCAAGTAACCCCCCAGCCACCCACCTCCCGACCCCGTAATTGACATTTGCCCTGTGTAGCCACGATACATCCTTGAACTCGTGGCAGGCAAAGGGCGTCCGGCCTTATCGATCACCGATTTTAGCGGGGTTGGAAGTAAAAAATGCGTAATCCTCCAGTTGTAATTTGCATCGCGCGATAACCACAAATTAACAAATATGCAGAGGCAGCCCGTGCGTGCAGGCGAACTAGGCCTAGGACGCCAAGTTAAGTGGGGTGCCGAATTGCTAGGGGAAATGAATCATTTGGCGGGACCCTGGTGTCCCGTAAAAATCAGGTCAATTATTATTATTTTTCTTCAGCCCGCCCACTCGTGATCCCGACAGCAACGCGCCGCCCGCCCAGACTACCGCGCCACCAAGCGCCAGCAGCCGGCGGCGATCGACACGATGGGCGCCACCCCACCGGCCAAACGCAAGCCCCGGGGGGCGTCCGCCGCAGTCGCGCGCGGCGACGACGCCCTCCGGTCAGCCGTCGATCCTCAGCTTCTTTGCCAAGGCGAGCCCGCCGCCCCCCAGGCAGTGAATTTAACGAGGCCAATCGATTGACACTAGTTTTGTTGTCGGAAAGGCAACAAAACTCGTGTCGCTACGCGGTTTTTCCCACCCCGGGGCAGTGATGGGACCCCGGGGTCCCGCCAATTGCTTCAAATATATAAATAGAATTATACAATTAAAATAACGAAGACGTCATTACTTCAATTCCCGTGCGCGTACAGAGGGAATATGAATTATAATTAATTTCTCAACATTTCTGAAAATGTTTTGGTTGGACAGACAAACCGTATAATTATGCTTCTGTTAAAAGAAACATGCTTTAAAAAAAAAACATTATACGGAAAATAGGGGCAAAATGTTTCCCCCCCCAAAAAAACCTCAGCCGAGATCTTCCCTTGGAGTTTGGGGGCGCCTCTTGCGTGGTTCGCCTTGGGGCGTCAGTTGCTGGCAGCTCGTCTAGGGCCGCCCCTGCAAATACGAGCGACACAAACAGGCCACCGGATTTGCAGCAAATGTGCGCTTCTGTGGTCGTCTGGAACGCTCTTCCTTCCGATACGATGAAACCACTGGAGCTGTGCATTTTTAAATCATCTAGATTGAAAACTAATTTATTCAGAAACGCCTTTTGTGTTTCGTTTGTTGTCCTTCCCCAGGTCTTCCCAATTAGCGCGGTTGGCTATGAACGGTGCCAAAGAAGTGCAACAAAGGGGCCGTCCATAAATGACGTCACGCGATTTTGGACGATTTTTGACCACCCTCCCCCCCTTCGTCACACGGCGTCACAAAAAGTCAGACCTCCCCCTCAAATATGACGTCACAAAGCTCTGCGCCCCCCCAAAAAATATAAAACATGCTTCAAATCGCTTTAAACTATTGTCATTGTAGTGCGTATTTAATGTGGCGCTGCACTCTGATGTTGTAGGAGAAAACATTTATTAAAAAGTCTATTTAATTCAGTAGAACGTGTTTATATTTATTCAAAGTAGTGCATTTGATATGACGTCACATTTCTCAACCCCCCCCCACCCATCGTCACACATCGTCACAAATGTCTGCCCCCCCCCTAGGTGCGTGACGTCATTTATGGACGGCCCCATAAACCGTACATACAAATGTAGACGCGGTCAAGAATTAACGTGACCACTTTGGCTTTGCATGCGGACGCAATGCAAACTCGTACTGTCAATGAGAAACGGAGGGAAATTCCGCAGTGGTGTGACGGTTCGCACACTGGGCTCGCAATTAAAGAGGTCGCTGCCTCGATTCCTATCACCCGGCGTGGCAGGTCAAACAACGGGGAATACATTCATCAGTGACGGTGCTAATTCCGAGCTGTGAGGAGGGAGGCGATTGTTCCGAATTCTCTTGTTGCTGATGATGTAACTTGTTGACCCACCCCTACTGGACACCGTGTGAAAATAGAGCTTCATAAGCGTCCTCCAGTACGGGATAAATAAGAGATCCTGATATTTGCGTCTGTTTTTCTTACCAGTGAGGTGTATCCTGAAAAGTGCAGTTGCTCAACATCGCGTCGATTATGTTTACAGTAGAACAGCATTATCTAATTTGGCGACCTTTAAGTTGCAACGGTCCGTGACGTCCAATAGTGTCAGATGCGGGTGTAGAGGTCAATGTCTGCTTTTCAAGTTTTCTGTTGGCGCTGGAAAGCCAGCTTCTTTATGAGAGTGGGTTGAAGGCAAAACGCTCTGTTTGCAGCAGACACGGCCAGTTCGACGTCCCGACTTGTTCGGGAAGCATTTGGATGGTCAATAATTGGGAGATGTGGCTAGCTACCATGAGCCCTGGAGGCGAAGGACGAGAGAGGGGCATTCTCCCTATAGCTGGAGGGCGATTCTTTCAAGCCTTATTGACGTTGGCTTGCTTCCGTTATTTTAGGATGTCAGGTTTGCAAGCCCAGTGTTGGTGGCGTGCGAATGTGATTGACTGGACTCATGGCAGTGCACGATAAGTAAATGTTCAGACCTTACTTGGTAATGGATTTTCTTCAAGAGTCGATCGGCATGCTGCACGTGTGTGTGTGTGTGTCGGGGCAAAGTGTGGTTACTCCCCACTAATTCCAAGATATGCTAGCCAGCACGGGATAGTAGTCCATATAACCGCTAGAGAGGGTGCTCTCTCGTAAGATGTTGGACTGCACCTCTCAAACTCATTTGGCAATGACATGCCAAATCTTATTCCGTCACTGTAATTACAGAGTAATGTTTGGCACATCAGAGTATGCATGTTAGACCACTGTTATGATGGAGAGAGCATGCAGCACGACACTTAAAAATAAAACGTTTCTGCCGAGTTTCTAACTTGCAATCTTTAATTTTTAACACCACCTTTGATAAGGCAGTCAAGGTTGTGCTACATATGTATTCTGCTCTTGGGTTAAACATTAACATATGATTAGGAGTTAAAGCACAAATGCCTATGGTAGTCGTTGGCAATGCAATAACATACATTAAAAATGTCGTTTTTTTGTATCTTCTATTTACGTCCAGTATAGAAATAAAGCTTTCCCTCGCTTTATTTGGTGGATGCGTTCCAATAAAAAAAAGGGGCACACGAAGCAAAACTGCACGGGACGGCTGCCTGCCAAGTAACGGAGACAGCACAGCACACAGCGGAGTCCCACCCCCAAAGGCAGATCTAGGCCAAGGTTTTTTTTGGTAAACTGGGAAAATGTTGCCCCGATTTTGCGTGTACTGTTTTTTTAAAGCGTATTTTCTTAATGAGGCATAATTATTCGCTTCGTCTGTCCGTCCGTCTGTCCAACCAATACATTCTCAGAAATGTTGAGATATTAATTATAATTCATATTCCCTCTGTACGCGCACGGAAATTGAAAGAATGACATCTTCGTTATTTTATTTGTATTTTTTCCCTCGAATTTGACGCCCCACTTAACTTGGCGCCCTTGGCGACCGCCTAGTTTGACTAAATGGACGGGCCACCCCTGACAGCACACACAACCGCATGAGTGGATTCAAACCGCATATTTTTTGGTAGAAATAGGATATCCGCATACACGCAAAAAACCCTCAAAGCGAAATAAACCTGCACGTTGTATTGTGCTCAATTTTACTGTCACATCAATGGAAAGTAGTTTTAACATGTCCAGAAAATGCCGTTTAAACACATTTTCGCAGCTTTCGTGTTTTGCAATATTATTCGTTAACTGTATATCACCTGCATTCCTATTGAGAAGTGTCAACTCCTGCGTGAGTTGACATCACAGCAACACAACTCTTTCAGCTCGCTATGTGCTGTGGAACGTTGCGTTGTGACATTTTGGTCAAGGTAAATTGTCAAACCATCTGACATGTACCGGTTAGCTCCACGACTTCTACGTGTGCAAGTATTTGAGAGGATATTTTATGGTTCTTTCTACGTGACTTTACCGAAAGAACCATAGAATATTAATTCCTGCAGTCACGAACGTTTTAAGCCAATATTTTAGAGGCGCTAAATGTCTAACATTGTGAAAGCACCAGCTTCGAGAGCCATGAAGCCTGAAATAAACAATCTTTCGGGAGTCTACGGAGTTGGCCACTACAACCGTCTCCTTGCCCTGGGGCAACCTTCCACCACCGATTCGGTCTCCCGTTATGATCTACGGCAGTCAGAAGCTTGACCACGATACGCGATCTCCGCACGACAAAGCTACCATTGGTTGCGGGTCCGGCAGCGTGTCAACTTCCAACCTGGGCTGTGTACCAACAAGGCACTGCATTGGATCAGCTCCACACCCACCCCCGCAGGCCAATTACCGAGCAGACATCCGCGTACCCAGTGTCCGCCAACGAGTCCAAACGTCGCCCCGGGGTCCGCTCTGCACCTTGACTCGCGCGTTCCCACGACGAAAACGATGTTCAGCCACCGCCCCTTTGCCGTTGGCACTGCACGCGCAAGCGGCCAAGTCGCTGCCGGCGTTCTAAAACGCGTGCAAAACTCTCCTCTTCAGTAGCCACGACTGACACCTATTTACCACCGCAATGGACTGAGCACTAATGTAAAATGTGTCTGTCGTTTGTGGAGCGTCCTTGGGATGCCTTGCCATGTTATTGCACTGTACAAATTACCGTCACTATTTCAGCACTGCTGGGACAAATGTGTATGTTCAACTTCTTTCGCACCGTACGTAGCCAACCATGATAATCGGAGGTGCGGAGATATTTGCAGGGGGATACATTTGAAGAAAAGTGTTTTTACTGACCTATAACCCAAAAATAATGCAGTGGGTCTTTGGGGCAGATTGTAAATGGAGCTTAGAATGTATTAGTTCACCTTGTCCCCCCCCACCCTCCCCTCAAAGGTTGCATGTAACCATGCAAGCCTAATAGTGGGAAAAAAATCATATTGGTGAGGATTACAATCACCTTGAAGCATCCTGTCAAAAGGATGGTGTGCCCCAAATTGTCATGTTTCGGTCTATATTCAAACAACCTTTTTAAAGACACGTTGACACTTTGAAATACATTAATTTAAATTTATAACTTTGTTTAATAGCCATTCTACGATCATAGTTTTAAACGGAAAGTGTGGCAACATTAAGTATTGGAGAGAATTTTAGGTGTCCTGAAAAAGTCCAGAAAAGTAAATTGAGATAAAACTTCTTTGTCTTATCTTCATATCACCAAGTTGTTATATGCATTACAGTGCTGTGTCCAAAAGGATCCCACTGTCTTGTGTGAATTAACAAAATATGACCAATGTAATAACATACTGCAGATACATGTTTAGTTAATAACATGTTTGGGTGAATCATGGTTTATAAGGCAGCCACAATTCCTGCTGTGATGAACGTCAGTGCCAGCACAAAGTATCCACTCTGCGAGACTTGTGGTATCTTAAATCCTTTTCCAGCATCCCAGGCCTGGTTAAAAAACAAAGTCACATACAATATGTATTCTTGAAAACTGGAATGTTATAATCAATACAAACTAAGAGTCATGTATCCATCATACAAGCTATGTGTGACTTATCAACACCTATACTTGGTAAAGGTACATTTTATATGTGCGCATTTTATTTAAACCATCACAAAAATATTGCTTGTCAACTATTAAAAATATCTATTTTTTTAAATTAATGTTCAACGACAAGGTTCCATGACTACTATAAAAACTCTCACCACGCGTCATTCCACCAGCATATAATAAAAATAAATACCATGTCATGAGTTTATATTTTACAAAGAGTGACCTAAAGAGTGACATTGAACAAAGCCAATTGCTTAAACCTTATGTTGATTTACAAGGCAGTGCCAGACGCATTAAAAAAATTTGGATTCGTTCTTGTTCCTGACAATGAAGCGTCTGTTTTCATTGGACCTCCTTTGCCAGTACCAAAATATAATAGGGGTTTTCCCCTTTTTCTGGCAACAAAACTGAAAGCTTTTTTACAAGGATTCATGTCTGCATTAACTACAATACTTGCAGTTAAAATGCAAACAAAAAACACACTGATAATATATGCATTGTCCTTGAAACTGATTGGTCCACACCAGAGACAGCTTTCTTTAGAGCCTAGTCTCAATTGGTGCTAGACCAGATGACGCCAAAAGGTGTACAGATCAAAGACAATACTCTATCAAAGTAATGAGGGCTGGGGGTTAAGAATCTACATCATTGAGACTAGGCTCTAAAGAAAGCTGTCTCTGGTGTGGACCAATCAGTTTCAAGGACAATGCATATATTATCAGTGTGTTTTTTGTTTGCATTTTGACTGCAAGTATTGTGGTTAATGCAGACATGAATCCTTGTAAAAAAAGGTTTCAGTTTTGTTGCCAGAAAAAAGGGGAAAAACCTTATTATTATGAAGTGTCTTTTTGCATGAAAAAGATTTCGAAACAAAAAGAAATGGTATCACAATGCCTAACCATTTCACCTCTCTAGTTTGCCAACTTACCAGATGTCTGATTCCATTCCAGCTGTGGTACATAAAAGGCCAGGCAATTATAAATTTTCCCATGTAGATCAACGTGCTATTAAGCTCCAGGTTTTTCACAAATTCTAGTTTCGTGGCAAAGTCTCCAGGAAAAAGCAATGCAGCCAAGGCAAATGCTGACACACCTGCGCACACACACACAATAGATATTTTTATTGGAGCCTCAAAGTCAGGAACATCTTTGAGTGGCAACATAATATTGACAGTTCATTTAGCAAGCATATGCTTATTGTGTAAATGCAAATTCAGAACATTATAAGTATCAAAATATGTATGTATTTTCTACATGGATTTTTTTTCTCCATGATCGAAATAGATCATGGAAAATTCCAAGGCATTACATCAACATCCAATAAATCACAATAAAAATTACTCTGAAATCTAGATTGAAAACAATATTTTTTTTAAACTACTTTTTGTGTTTAGTTTGTTGTCCTTCCCCCACACCTCACGATTAGCTAGATACGGTGCGAAAGAAGTTCAACATAAATACAGAAAATAAGTATGCGCATAGCTCGTGATCCCACAACATTTCATTATACGCGTTCCAAAGTGATATACAGGGTGTTTGAAAAGGATGGACCCAATTTCAAAGCAGTATATTTCACGATGGCAACATGTTACAATTACACAAAAAGTTACAAACGGTTTAATGAGTTAGCAAGTTTTACTAACCATTTTATAAATGCTCTATGTGCCCTCCACCAGCTGTACGGACAACATCGAGACGATAGTTGAATTCGTCCCAAACGCCTCTCTTCTCACGTTTTCCTCTGAGGTGCGTGGTCGCCCTGTGCTCTTCCCCTTACATCAACAGCTGCCCGTTTCCTCAAATTGTCGGTACCAACGACGAATGCTCGTTGACATTGGCGGATCAATGCCAAAACACCGTTGAAACGCACGCTGCACCGCAATTACGGATTCAGTCTTGCTGAACTGCAGAACGAAAAACGCCCCTTGTGTTGCAGGGTCACCGTCTTGCGAATAACTGAGGCTAGGGACTGTTTGTGCGCTGGGAGAGGCATCTCGCAGTAATAATTTGGAACTCTATGCCCCGCCCTTTCAAGTGGTAATAGTTTCATTCATGGGCAGTTCGTGGTTGCAGAGATATAGCAATTTCAAATCGGGTCCATCATTTTGAAACACCCTGTATAACTTTAATAATGTTTTCCTCATATTTACAGTATTGAAAAATTGCAGGCAATGACCACCGATCCCTCTATTTTAAAATATGGCCTGAGCTATTTTTAAAATTGTATCGAACAAATCCAAAATATGCTATGCATGCTCTGATCGCGTGGTTTACTACGAGTGCTCAAACACAACGTGCAACTGTCAGAATGTGTTGGTGGAAAAAAAGTGAAATGTTCTCAACCTCCACTTAAAGCAACTCCTGTTCCACGGTGTGTGATGGACATCAACATTGGTACAGACCATCTGTTGACAGACGTACAAAATGCCTTTAATACAGCACTGAAGTGTAATGCACAATATAACAATTTTATGGATAAATAACCATGGATAATTATTTATAGCTTTATCATAATTTGCTGTTGAGAAATAGTTAAAGTAATTTTGAATTAATATTTACAATATAATCTCAATCCTGTATTTGTTGATAGGTTGTGTAAGGAGAGCAGCATTATTTTCACCTGACATATCTAATTGAAAATATCCCCAATAATTAACAAAAATGGATATCCCTATTACTCTCAAGGAGGCTTCCAAAATTAGTATGAATAGTTAATGTCACCGTTTCATTTCTGCACTGAACACAATCTATAGCTCTGAATGTGAACAATTTAAATAAATGTGGTCAATTCTATGGAAACTGAATTGGAGCATATGGGGCACTGAGCCGAATAGATAACAGCAACATTTAGCATATCATTATTTGGCGATTTATGTTGAAATGTTCTTAAACTGCATGCCGGTGCAATGCATAACAGCTCATTTAATCAACTAGGCCTGCATTGTTCCTTGTAGCTTCAGTGCCACGGATTCGCTCATGAGTACTCTAAATTCCTAAGTGATTATTATTTTTTCTCACAATATCATGAATTTAAGACTGCGTGAAACAATGGTTTTAACTCGTGTTCTAAAAGTGAACAGGGGCTTCTATTTTCATAATACACCACTGAAAAGATTTAACAATTCCTTACCTGTAAATGGAGACGTGTGGAGACAGCGGCCGTTGAAGCTGTGTGTTCTTATCCCAAAATGTATCCATTTCTTTCTTGGCTGAGGTTGCCATGGCTACAGAACTGATTAAAAACAAATATACATTACATTTTAACACAAAAGTCTCTAATTTTCCTTTAAATACAAATTCAGAAAAACATAGTTTGAACCTCTTGTAAATTACATTAAGTAAAATACAATAATTCATCAATTGTCAATGTGGCCATGTTTACATAAAATTGTGTTATACTGGTAGGAACGAAGTTGTAAACTGAGTGTACCAGCCTGCAATAGATTAATGTGTCCGTCCGTCCCCTTTCAATACTTTAGAAGTGAAATCTCGTGCTGTTGGGTGTAAAAAAAATCCAATGTTCCTACCAGCCCACCCTGCAAGGACGTGTTATATGAATAGGGACCACTCGAATCAGAATGTGCAACTGACAACCACAAGGTTACAAGAACATCCTTGCCAGGGATTAAGTCCATCATCAATTATAAATATATTAACACTTTGTAGGAAGTCAAAAGTGCTTTTCCTCTGCTGTGATTGGTCCCAGCAATAGAAATGTGTAATTTCCACTGTTGGCCCGGACGAGTCACGTTCGAATGTGCGCATGACCCATTTCACTTCCCCAAGATAAATAACAGTTAAGACGCACATTCATGAATATTCGTATTTTTTACTTAAATAAAACATTTTTTATGAAACCAATACATTTGTGGCCTTTATAAATATTGAAATGGCCCCAAAGTGATATAAGCTTATTGGCTGGAATATTTAGCAACGTTATCACACTTTATTTGTGGAGTTCAGCATTAAGTTCTACAAAGTACAAGAAACATTATTTTTAAAAATTGCAATATTTTATACATATTAAATTGTACTCTGCTGCATTGAGGTTGGCTTTGAGCAAAAGTCTACTCCAGGGCAACGTTGATTATTACATGAGTGAAGATGTTTATTAAGACTTCAAGGGTGTTGAATGTATGGTAACATGTACAGCCCTTGGGCAATCAACTGCTAAATAAAGAATGCCCCACACCATGTGGGTCATATTGTTTTTTTACAATACTTTACCATGTTGGTCAATGCAGGTTGAAGGTGGGAAAACATTAAGTTGGTGCACATAAGTACAGTACATCGGTGGATGATTTTGCTGTAAATACCCTCTATCACCCACAACACATCGCACAACCCTGCAGCCTACACCACCTACAACGATGGTGGTCGCCCATACAAGAATTGTTCAGATTAATGCCAGCTTAGCTTCCAAAATGTGAAGAGTATCGGGTGCATTGCAGGTGATTTGTTCACAGGCCAATACACTAAACGTGACATTGATATTGATGAAGATTATGATCTCGAGGATAACAAAGGGAATAATTTGCAGCTGTTTAGTTGAAACAAAGTCGTACATTAACAAGACCATTGACTACTACTCAAGTGGCTTAATGATTCATGCAAAATTGTGCGTACCATGGTTGTAGAGGAAACGCCGACAGCTGTTTGCGCGCGCAATGGCGCCCTGCAAGTCTGTAAGAGAATATACGGAAACCACGTTTAAAACCAGAGTACTTCATAATCATATCCATGTTGTTGTTATTTAAATGTAAGTTCAATACATGGTCTAAGCAATAAAGGCGCCTTACTTAGTGCATGGTGCTCAGTGCACAGGTATGTGATTAGGCAACATGCCTCAACAGTGGCCACCAGTGAGCCATGCAAAAATTTAAAGACAGCTCAAACCACATGGGCAACAAGGAGTAAAACAAACTACCTGATGTAATTGTGGTCACTGGTTTTATTGTCACTTTTAATTAATCAACAACTGGATCTCAAGAAATAATTAAAGGTGTTCACATGACATCACGGTCCTAAACAAATACAAGGTTCTTTATGGGTTGGGAGTCGTTTTTACCCGATAGCGTATTTTTGTGAAAATGCAATAACCCCGAAGATTAAGGACAAACAAATACTAACTGTGTAAGGATAATGAACATGTTTTTTTCAAATATGACGAATATTTGGCAATTTTATTTAAATGTAAAATGACATTGACATAAATAAAGTGTTAAAATAACAAACTTGTACGTATAACCTCCCGATTAAGGAGCCGCTTGCTCTACCTCTGAGCCAACTGGCTTTTAATGTCTCAATTACTACAAAGCGTGACTGCAATTACAGAACTACTGTTGCAGACTGACGTAAAAAGCTTCTAATTACGACCGCTGGGTTATGAGCTTTAAAAGGCAGCCTTCCAAACGGACTGTCGTGCTCGGCTTGCCCAACCAATTATTGTGTACGCATTTGTCCCCAGATGACCTCTCCCGTGCTCCAGTTCGCGTCCACTGTCAGGGTCATGCAATACAGGAAGCTTATGTTCTAGTAACGTGACGAGTTTGACGGCTCTCATACGAAACAGTGTACGCACTGAATTAGTGTTTGCTCTTCGTGTTGTCTATTGTACTTCGTGTTCCTACCCAAATGTAAACGTTGTCACTTTTATTTGAAAAAAAATACATCTTTTTTTTTAATCAAATTTTTAAGCTATGTGCACTCCCCAATTTAAGTTTAGATTACAGTATTTTAATAGTAAAAAAAAAACCTTATAAAAAGTGCACTATTACGGAGGTCATGCTTACTATAATACCTTCAAATGCGTTATGTTCATGGCAAGTTCTACATACCCCATCGTCTGGCCTTGGATTAAAAAAGCAGCCTCATTCAAAGCACTCTTCGATTGAATTATCGTGGGACCACGGGGGAGCTGGGGGTGGTGCAGATACCACACAAATTGGACACATTTCGGCACCATACCACATTGTGCCCGCCAAAGGGCACGAGACGATGTCCCTCCTCTCTTAGCCCGTGAGTCGTGGTGTAGTACCAACCCTTTTAGCGGTCGCGATTTAGTTTACACGGCCAATTAAACGTGCAATGCGTGTCTGTGAAAATCAACTCACGTGAAATTGATGTACCACAGCTCATTTTGTATTGGCCATTTAAGTCGACCACCTTTTAAGGCTCCCCCACCTCAAATGCTTGGGCCACCTTCCGTGCAAGCGCGTTTGGTCTCAATGGGTTACAAAGGGACCTTTCCACTGTGAGGAGTGTGTAAACACCGCGTTCGGAAAGAAAATAAGAATTGAGGTTATCCTTTCTGACAATAAAACAGGCGAATGTTTTTCATCATGTGTGGCTAAATGGTCACTGGTCGCTTTTTGGCGTTGTTCTCTGGTCTGACACTGGTGGTGAGACGGGAGTCCTAAAGAAGTCTGCTGTCTCTGACAGCAGACAGCCTCGAAGAAAATGCAAAAAACATCAGAGCATGGTTTTTGTTTGCATGTTCGCCACAAGTACATGTGGATAATGCAGACATGATTCCTTGCAAAAGGTTATCCATTTGGTGTTTGAACACCTTAACAACCCGTTTCATTGCCAGAAAGGGCAAAACCTATTCTTATTTTTTCATACTTTAATACTGCCAAAAAAGGTCCCACACTGCAGTGTACCGAGTCCGCATACCAAGTCCCCCAGCCCTGCCGCGACTCTCACAACCCACAAGGTCAACGCCGCCTCATGGCCGCATCCTTCCACGAGCCCCTACGGCTCAAGCCTGGCTACTGCGCGTCTTGGTGATGATGATGATGGTGGTGATGATGATGATGGTGGTGATGATGGTGGTGGTGCCGCCTGCCCCATGTCAAGACCCCGATAGCTGTTACGCATTCGCCCCGTCCCCTACGGAACTCCCCTTACAGTGTCCCTCCTCCAGTGCGACCTCTGAGTGCCCACTCCGAAACGCAAACGGCCACCATCATTATCAGCAGCCATGGTCAATCTACCGCTGGATGAAGACAGCCTCAAGCCGGTAACCCTCACGGTACCCGCGATGTCAACGATCGGCACCTGCACCACAGTCCATGTAATCGCTCCGTCTCCACGATAGTGGTCACCTTTCGGAACGCGAGACACAACTACCATGGTAACAAATATCTATTTGTTGAATGTGGTGTCTGTAAGACCTCGCGATGTTCGTGTTGGCTGTGCGCTGCGGTTCTTGTTGTTATTTAGTGAAAGTTCCGACGCTTACTCCTCACCCACCTGAACAGCAGCGCCATCTTGTTCTCTCTGACCCCTCCGAGTATCGCGAGAAGTCAGCGCGATCCCGTGCGGGAACCCGCCCCGCCCCTATACACGCCCCGCCCCTATACACGCCCCGCCCCTATACACGCCCCGCCCCTATACACGCCCCGCCCCTATACACGCCCCGTCCCTATACACGCCCCGCCCCGCCCCTATACACGCCCCGCCCCCCCGGGCCCTATCGCCCCCTACGACGCCTATCTCCCCCACCCCCCCGGGCTCAATGCCCCCCCCCCAGTTCCTCTCGTCTCCCCCCGCCCCACCCACCGCTCCCACGCCCCCAACCTAGCCACGTGATTCTCTGCCAAGACCGATGGATGGGCCGATGACAACCATTTTTGGAATCAATTCCATGTTCCATTCACAAATAATAATCAATAGGTGGAATCGATTTGAATTTTCGATTCCTATTCCAAACTCCATCCCGCCAAAAAATAATGACACACTTTTCTTACAAACAATTTATTTGGTTTAGAATGCATTATTGCTGGATTAATACAGCATGAACAATTTAATAATTGATAAAGACTATGTACAGAAACAGAATAAAAATGAACTTAATGTTCTGTAGTTACTTGAATGTTTATTAAATACTTCAGGAAACCTACAAATGCATATATTAATAATAAAAGTACTGTACATATTTAAACGATGAAGAATCACATTTCACGCAGAGATAATTATTAAAACCAACAAATCATATAAATTCACACCAATTATTTGTTAAACCTATCTCCATATATATAAAAAGGCAAAGTTGTGATTATGTGTGTCTGTTCAAAATGTTTAGCGTACTTCCCGACATGCAACAAAATTGAAATTTGCCATGTGGGTACTTTCCAGACTGTACACCATGCAAACATTATAAAAATACACTTTTTTTGGGGGGGGGGGGAGCTCAATAATGCATTTATTTTTTTTGCACGGCAAGTGAGCTGTGACGTCAAATCTGTCACGTGACTCACGCGTGTGGAAGTGTAACGCATTGTAGTGTAGTGGTTAGCGCGCTGTCTATGTGTCTGTGTGGAAGCGTAACGCATTGTAGTGTAGCAGTTAGCGCTACGAACCCGGGTTCGATTCCCGCTCACGGCCCCCACCGGTGACGATTCTTTGAACCGGACCTGGGCCTCCCCTAGGTCCACTCAGCCTCAAACAATTAACTGGTGTGGTGTGTGAACATCGCCACTGGGGAGACAAAGGTGGCCAGGCGTGGTGAATCCAAGTCCCGGGCAAAGCCGGGTAGCATCCAATGAACGATTCACACTATAACTATTTGCATACTAACCACTTCAACAATGTGTGTCAACTATAGGACAGGAAACGATTCGTGTTGACTGGTTGGCACTCAGGCTTGAGTGTCTCTGTGAAATTGCCTCTCCTCCAGGTGAGGTGTGGTCGAAGTCCCTTACTCTCACTCGGCACTTCTGATATTTTCTTATCGTATGGCTGCTGATGTAGATGCTCACAAACAACTACAATTTCACATTGAGGTGGCCAAAAATATTCTGCGCCCAACGTGGGGGTCGAACCCACGACCCTGAGATTAAGAGTCTCATGCTCTACCGACTGAGCTAGCCGGGCGATTGTAGTGTGTGACCCCTGTCTAACTTGGGGTGATTGTGAGTCATGTCACCCACCGTATATTTCAAAAATACATGAATTTAAGAAAAAAGGAATTTGTAAGTTTATAAACTGTCTGGTTACTTTACCTACATATATGAACAATTTAAGTCGAAACAAATCACACGTTGTATCTCCGCCCAACATGGAGCATCAAACCAACGACCCTGAGATTAAGAGTCTAATGCTCTACCGACTGAACTAGCCAGGCTGCTGTTGTGAGTGACCCCAGTCGAACTTGGGGTGAATGTGAGTCAAGTGACCCACAGTAAATAATATAAAAACATGACAATAAATAAAAGGTAATTCGATTGTTTTAATAATGAGTGCTAAATTGGTCCACAGAAATGCACAATTGTCGTCAAAGTAAATCACAAAATTATTATGCGCCCAACGTGGGGCTCGAACCCTGTCACCCACCGTATATTTCAAAAAAACATGAATTTAAGTTAAAATAAATTCGTAAGTTTATATATTGCCTGGTTACATTCTCTACATAAATGGACATTTTAAATTAAAACAAATCACACGTTGATTCTGCGCCCAACATGGAGCATCGAACCAACGACCCCGTGATTAAGAGTCTCATGCTAGACCGACTGAACTAGCCAGGCTGTTTTTTGTGAGTGACCCCAGTCTAACTTGGGGTGATTGTGAGTCAAGTGACCCACGGTGTATTTCAGAAAAAAAAACCATGACAATAAGTGAAAGGTAATTCGATGTTTTCATCATGCGTGCTAAATTGGTCCACAAAAATGCACAATTTTATCGAAGCAAATCACAAAATTTATCTGCGCCCAACGTGGGGCTCGAATCCACGACCCTGAGATTAAGAGTCTCATGCTCTACCGACTGAGCTAGCCGGGCGTCTGTGGTGTGTGACACCTGACTAACTTGGGGTGATTGTGAGTGATGTCACCCACCGTATATTTAATAACTACATGAATTTAAGTAAAAAGGAATTCGTAAGTTGATATATTGCCTGGTTACTTTACCTATGTACTTGTCGTGTATGGAGACGGAGTCGTAGTAGGAAGCAACACGTTTAATTTATATCTTTAACAATTCACTAGGATTTAGCGTGAAGGGGTAACGGCCCCTTCGACCCACAACCTGTGGAGGTACAGCCTCCGGGCTATCTATCCTCGCCACTGACCTACTCCTATAGTCCTCCGGCTGGATGGAACTAAGGAGGCTGACCCACCGCTGGCACCGGTGGGTCTCTGACCACTGGCTCGTCCAGACCCGGCCCTCAGAAGGACGTCGGGCTGAGGGAACCTCAGGGTCCTAGCCTCTCGACCTCTGGCACAGCACTGAGCCCCGGCCCTTAGAAGGACGTCGGGGCTTGGGGTCCAGGGTCTCGTCTCCAGGTGGCTCCTCGACTTCGGCTTGAGGCGAACTGAGCTCTGCTCTCAGGAGCCCGCCTTTTACACGATTCCCCACGGAGGGGCGGGGTTCTGAGGGATCACAGTTCTGAGATCCCTCAGAACCCCCTCCCCTCAAGAGGGGTTCTGGCCACAGGTAGTCCAACCGATCTGTGTTTGTTTATCCCGCTTTCTGCCTAGAGGCAGGGTCCTGGGGGATCACGCACACACTCCACAGCCTCTACCCCTCAGGCGGGGTCTTGTCAGGGTTATCAATGACGCGCTCTGGTAGATACTGTGTAGTGTTTGTGAGTTTAAAGAGTGACCACCACACCTACATAAATGGACAATTTAAATCCCAACAAATCAAACGTTGATTCTGCGCCCAACACGGAGCTCGAACCAACGACCCTGAAATTTAGAGTGTCATGCTCTCCCGACTGAACTAGCCAGGCTGCTGTTTCGAGTGACACCAGTCGAACTTGGGGTGATTGTGAGTCAAGTGACCCACAGTGTATTTCAGAAAAAAACAAGATAGTAAGTTAATTTGATCGTTTTCATCATGCGTGCTAAATTGGTCCAAAGAAATGCACAATTGTCGTCAAAAGAAAATCACAAAACTATTCTGCGCCCAACACGGTGCTCGAACTCACGAACCGGAGCTTATGCGTCTCATGCTCTACCGACTGAACGAGCCAGGATGCTGTTGTGAGCGAGCCCGGTCTAACTTGGGGTGATTGTGAGTCAAGTGACCCACAGTAAATTTCAGAAAAAAAACATTACACTAAGTTAAAAGTAATTCGATTGTTTTCATTATGAGTGCTAAATTGGTCCACAGAAATGCACAATTGTCGTCGAAGCAAATCACAAAAGAGTTCAGCGCCCAACGTGGGGCTCGAACCCACGACCCTGAGATTAAGAGTCTCATGCTCTACCGACTGAGCTAGCCGGGCGTCTGTGGTGTGTGACCCCTGTCTAACTTGGGGTGATTGTGAGTCATGTCACCCACCGTTAATTTAAAAAAAACATGAATTTAAGAAAAGAGGAATTCGTAAGTATATATGTTGCCTGGTTACTTTATTTACATAAATGGACATTTTAAATTAAAACAAATCACACGTTAATGCTGCGCCCAACACGGAGCTCGAACCCAAGAACCTGAGGTTCAGAGTCTTGAGCGCTACCGACTGAACTAGCCAGGTTGTTGTTGTGAGTGACCCCTGTCTATCTTGTGGTGATTGTGAGTCAAGTGACCCATAGTGTATTTCAGAAAAAAACATGACAATAAGTTAATTTGATTGTTTTCATCATGCGTGCTAAATTGGTCCACAAAAATGCACAATTGTCGTCAAAGCCAATCACAAAATCATCCGCCGCCCAACGTGGGGCTCGAACCCACGACCCTGAGATTAAGAGTCTCATGCTCTACCGACTGAGCTAGCCGGGCGTCTGTGGTGTTTGACCCCTGTCTAACTTGGGGTGATTGTGAGTGATGTCACCCACCGTATATTTAATAACTACATGAATTTAAGTAAAAAGGAATTCGTAAGTTGATATATTGCCTGGTTACTTTACCTATGTACTCGTCGTGTATGGAGACGAAGTCGTAGTAGGAAGCAACACGTTTAATTTATATCTTTAACAATTCACTAGGATTTAACACGAAGGGCTAACGGCCCCTTCTACCCACAACCTGTGGAGGTACAGCCTCCGGGCTATCTATCCTCGCCACTGACCTACTCCTATAGCCCTCCGGCTGGCTGGAGCTAAGGAGGCTGACCCACCGCTGGCACCGGTGGGTCTCTGACCACTGGCCCGTCCAGACCCGGCCCTCAGAAGGACGTCGGGCTGAGGGAACCTCAGGGTCCTAGCCTCTCGACCTCTGGCACCGCACTGAGTCCCGACCCTTAGAAGGACGTCGGGGCTTGGGGTCCAGGGTCTCGTCTCCAGGTGGCTCCTCGACTTTGGCTTGAGGCGAACTGAGCTCTGCTCTCAGGAGCCCGCCTTTTATACGATTCCCCACCGAGGGGCGGGGTTCTGAGGGATCACAGCTCGCTCAGAACCCCCTCCCCTCAGGAGGGGTTCTGGCCACAGGTAGTCCAACCGATCTGTGTTTGTTTATCCCGCTTTCTGCCTAGGGGCAGGGTCCTGGGGGATCACACACACACACTCCACAGCCTCTACCCCTCAGGCGGGGTCTTGTCAGGGTTATCAATGACCCCGCTCTGGTAAATACTGTGTAGCGCTTGTGTGTTTAAAGAGTGACCACCACACCTACATAAATGGACAATTTAAATCCCAACAAATCAAACGTTGATTCTGTGCCCAACACGGACCTCGAACCAACGACCCTGAAATTTAGAGTCTCATGCTCAACTGCCTGAACTAGCCAGGCTGCTGTTTCGAGTGACACCAGTCGAACTTGGGGTGATTGTGAGTCAAGTGACCCACAGTGTATTTCAGAAAAAAACAAGACAGTAAGTTAATTTGATCGTTTTCATCATGCGTGCTAAATTGGTCCAAAGAAATGCACAATTGTCGTCAAAAGAAAATCACAAAACTATTCTGCGCCCAACAGCGGGCTCGAACTCACGAACCGGAGCTTATGCGTCTCATGCTCTACCGACTGAACGAGCCAGGATGCTGCTGTGAGCGAGCCCGGTCTAACTTGGGGTGATTGTGAGTCAAGTGACCCACAGTAAATTTCAGAAAAAAAACATTACACTAAGTTAAAAGTAATTCGATTGTTTTCATTATGAGTGCTAAATTGGTCCACAGAAATGCACAATTGTCGTCGAAGCAAATCACAAAAGAGTTCAGCGCCCAACGTGGGGCTCGAACCCACGACCCTGAGATTAAGAGTCTCATGCTCTACCGACTGAGCTAGCCGGGCGTGTGTAGTGTTTGAACCCTGTCTAATTCTAGTTTTGAAGCTTTCGTGACTGCAAGGATCCATACTCTTTGGTTCTATTCGGTAAAGTCACGTAGGTAAAAAAACTAAAAATGCAAAAATCACGTGAAGGATGTCATTCCTGATTTACAGTACCCCGGGGTTTACAAATAGAGCTGCACTTGTGGTGATTGCTATATCGGGAATTTAAGAAAAAAGGAATTCGTAAGTTTATATATTGCCTGTTTACTTTATTTACATCAATGGACATTTGAAATTGAAACAAATCACACGTTGATTCTGCGCCCAACACGCAGCTCGAACCCACGCCCCGAGGTTAAGAGTCTCATGCTCTACCGACTGAACTAGCCAGGCTGCTGTAGTGAATGACCCCCGTCTCACTTGGGGTGATTGTTAGTCAAGTGACCCACAGAAAATAATATAAACACATAACAATAACTAAATTTAATTCGTTTGTTTTCATCATGAGTGCAAAATTGGTCCACAAAAATGCACAATTGTCGTCAAAGCCAATCAAAAGATTATTCTGCGCCCAACGTGGGGCTCGAACCCACGAACCTGAAATTAAGAGTCTCATGCTCTACCGACTGAGCTAGCCGGGCGTCTGTGATGTGTGACCTCTGTCTAACTTGGGGTGATTGTGAGTCATGTCACCCACCGTATATTTAATAAAAACATGAATTTAAGAAAAAAGGAATTCGAAAGTTTATATATTGCCTGGTTACTTTATTTACATAAATGGACATTTTAAATCCAAACAAATCACACGTTGTTTACTGCGCCCAACACGGGGCTCGAACTCACGAACCGGAGCTCAAGCGTCTCATGCTCTACCGACTGAACGAGCCAGGATGCTGTTGTGAGCGAGCCCAGTCTAACGTGGGGTGATTGTGAGTCAAGTGACCCACAGTAAATTTCAGAAAAAAACATTACACTAAGTTAAAAGTAATTCGATTGTTTTCATTATGAGTGCTAAAATGGTCCACAGAAATGCACAATTGTCGTCGAAGCAAATCACAAAAGAGTTCAGCGCCCAACGTGGGGCTCGAACCCACGACCCTGAGATTAAGAGTCTCATGCTCTACCGACTGAGCTAGCCAGGCGTCTGTGGTGTGTGACCCCTGTCTAACTTGGGGTGATTGTGAGTCATGTCACCCACCGTTCATTTAAAAAAAACATGAATTTAAGAAAAGAGGAATTCGTAAGTATATATGTTGCATGGTTACTTTATTTACATAAATGGACATTTTAAATTAAAACAAATCACACGTTAATGCTGCGCCCAACACGGAGCTCGAACCCAAGAACCTGAGGTTCAGAGTCTTGAGCGCTACCGACTGAACTAGCCAGGTTGCTGTTGTGAGTGACCCCTGTCTATCTTGTGGTGATTGTGAGTCAAGTGACCCATAGTGTATTTCAGAAAAAAACATGACAATAAGTTAATTTGATTGTTTTCATCATGCGTGCTAAATTGGTCCACAAAAATGCACAATTGTCGTCAAAGCCAATCACAAAATCATCCGCCGCCCAACGTGGGGCTCGAACCCACGACCCTGAGATTAAGAGTCTCATGCTCTACCGACTGAGCTAGCCGGGCGTCTGTGGTGTTTGACCCCTGTCTAACTTGGGGTGATTGTGAGTGATGTCACCCACCGTATATTTAATAACTACATGAATTTAAGTAAAAAGGAATTCGTAAGTTGATATATTGCCTGGTTACTTTACCTATGTACTCGTCGTGTATGGAGACGAAGTCGTAGTAGGAAGCAACACGTTTAATTTATATCTTTAACAATTCACTAGGATTTAACACGAAGGGCTAACGGCCCCTTCTACCCACAACCTGTGGAGGTACAGTCTCCGGGCTATCTATCCTCGCCACTGACCTACTCCTATAGCCCTCCGGCTGGCTGGAGCTAAGGAGGCTGACCCACCGCTGGCACCGGTGGGTCTCTGACCACTGGCCCGTCCAGACCCGGCCCTCAGAAGGACGTCGGGCTGAGGGAACCTCAGGGTCCTAGCCTCTCGACCTCTGGCACCGCACTGAGTCCCGACCCTTAGAAGGACGTCGGGGCTTGGGGTCCAGGGTCTCGTCTCCAGGTGGCTCCTCGACTTTGGCTTGAGGCGAACTGAGCTCTGCTCTCAGGAGCCCGCCTTTTATACGATTCCCCACCGAGGGGCGGGGTTCTGAGGGATCACAGCTCGCTCAGAACCCCCTCCCCTCAGGAGGGGTTCTGGCCACAGGTAGTCCAACCGATCTGTGTTTGTTTATCCCGCTTTCTGCCTAGGGGCAGGGTCCTGGGGGATCACACACACACACACTCCACAGCCTCTACCCCTCAGGCGGGGTCTTGTCAGGGTTATCAATGACCCCGCTCTGGTAAATACTGTGTAGCGCTTGTGTGTTTAAAGAGTGACCACCACACCTACATAAATGGACAATTTAAATCCCAACAAATCAAACGTTGATTCTGTGCCCAACACGGACCTCGAACCAACGACCCTGAAATTTAGAGTCTCATGCTCAACTGCCTGAACTAGCCAGGCTGCTGTTTCGAGTGACACCAGTCGAACTTGGGGTGATTGTGAGTCAAGTGACCCACAGTGTATTTCAGAAAAAAACAAGACAGTAAGTTAATTTGATCGTTTTCATCATGCGTGCTAAATTGGTCCAAAGAAATGCACAATTGTCGTCAAAAGAAAATCACAAAACTATTCTGCGCCCAACACGGGGCTCGAACTCACGAAACGGAGCTTATGCGTCTCAAGCTCTACCGACTGAACGAGCCAGGATGCTGCTGTGAGCGAGCCCGGTCTAACTTGGGGTGATTGTGAGTCAAGTGACCCACAGTAAATTTCAGAAAAAAAACATTACACTAAGTTAAAAGTAATTCGATTGTTTTCATTATGAGTGCTAAATTGGTCCACAGAAATGCACAATTGTCGTCGAAGCAAATCACAAAAGAGTTCAGCGCCCAACGTGGGGCTCGAACCCACGACCCTGAGATTAAGAGTCTCATGCTCTACCGACTGAGCTAGCCGGGCGTCTGTAGTGTGTGAACCCTGTCTAATTCTAGTTTTGAAGCTTTCGTGACTGCAAGGATCCATACTCTTTGGTTCTATTCGGTAAAGTCACGTAGGTAAAAAAACTAAAAATGCAAAAATCACGTGAAGGATGTCATTCCTGATTTACAGTACCCCGGGGTTTACAAATAGAGCTGCACTTGTGGTGATTGCTATATCGGGAATTTAAGAAAAAAGGAATTCGTAAGTTTATATATTGCCTGTTTACTTTATTTACATCAATGGACATTTGAAATTGAAACAAATCACACGTTGATTCTGCGCCCAACACGCAGCTCGAACCCACGCCCCGAGGTTAAGAGTCTCATGCTCTACCGACTGAACTAGCCAGGCTGCTGTAGTGAATGACCCCCGTCTCACTTGGGGTGATTGTTAGTCAAGTGACCCACAGAAAAGAATATAAACACATAACAATAACTAAATTTAATTCGTTTGTTTTCATCATGAGTGCTAAATTGGTCCACAAAAATGCACAATTGTCGTCAAAGCCAATCAAAAGATTATTCTGCGCCCAACGTGGGGCTCGAACCCACGAACCTGAAATTAAGAGTCTCATGCTCTACCGACTGAGCTAGCCGGGTGTCTGTGATGTGTGACCTCTGTCTAACTTGGGGTGATTGTGAGTCATGTCACCCACCGTATATTTAATAAAAACATGAATTTAAGAAAAAAGGAATTCGTAAGTTTATATATTGCCTGGTTACTTTATTTACATCAATGGACATTTTAAATCCAAACAAATCACACGTTGTTTACTGCGCCCAACACGGGGCTCGAACTCACGAACCGGAGCTCAAGCGTCTCATGCTCTACCGACTGAACGAGCCAGGATGCTGTTGTGAGCGAGCCCAGTCTAACTTGGGGTGATTGTGAGTCAAGTGACCCACAGTAAATTTCAGAAAAAAACATTACACTAAGTTAAAAGTAATTCGATTGTTTTCATTATGAGTGCTAAAATGGTCCACAGAAATGCACAATTGTCGTCGAAGCAAATCACAAAAGAGTTCAGCGCCCAACGTGGGGCTCGAACCCACGACCCTGAGATTAAGAGTCTCATGCTCTACCGACTGAGCTAGCCGGGCGTCTGTGGTGCATGACCCCTGTCTAACTTGGGGTGATTGTGAGTCATGTCACCCACCGTTCATTTAAAAAAAACATGAATTTAAGAAAAGAGGAATTCGTAAGTATATATGTTGCATGGTTACTTTATTTACATAAATGGACATTTTAAATTAAAACAAATCACACGTTTATGCTGCGCCCAACACGGAGCTCGAACCCAAGAACCTGAGGTTCAGAGTCTTGAGCGCTACCGACTGAACTAGCCAGGTTGCTGTTGTGAGTGACCCCTGTCTATCTTGTGGTGATTGTGAGTCAAGTGACCCATAGTGTATTTCAGAAAAAAACATGACAATAAGTTAATTTTATTGTTTTCATCATGCGTGCTAAATTGGTCCACAAAAATGCACAATTGTCGTCAAAGCCAATCACAAAATCATCCGCCGCCCAACGTGGGGCTCGAACCAACGACCCTGAGATTAAGAGTCTCATGCTCTACCGACTGAGCTAGCCGGGCGTCTGTAGTGTTTGACCCCTGTCTAACTTGGGGTGATTGTGAGTGATGTCACCCACCGTATATTTAATAACTACATGAATTTAAGTAAAAAGGAATTCGTAAGTTGATATATTGCCTGGTTACTTTACCTATGTACTCGTCGTGTATGGAGACGAAGTCGTAGTAGGAAGCAACACGTTTAATTTATATCTTTAACAATTCACTAGGATTTAACACGAAGGGGTAACGGCCCCTTCTACCCACAACCTGTGGAGGTACAGCCTCCGGGCTATCTATCCTCGCCACTGACCTACTCCTATAGCCCTCCGGCTGGCTGGAGCTAAGGAGGCTGACACACCACTGGCACCGGTGGGTCTCTGACCACTGGCCCGTCCAGACCCGGCCCTCAGAAGGACGTCGGGCTGAGGGAACCTCAGGGTCCTAGCCTCTCGACCTCTGGCACCGCACTGAGTCCCGGCCCTTAGAAGGACGTCAGGGCTTGGGGTCCAGGGTCTCGTCTCCAGGTGGCTCCTCGACTTTGGCTTGAGGCGAACTGAGCTCTGCTCTCAGGAGCCCGCCTTTTATACGATTCCCCACCGAGGGGCGGGGTTCTGAGGGATCACAGCTCGCTCAGAACCCCCTCCCCTCAGGAGGGGTTCTGGCCACAGGTAGTCCAACCGATCTGTGTTTGTTAATCCCGCTTTCTGCCTAGGGGCAGGGTCCTGGGGGATCACACACACACACTCCACAGCCTCTACCCCTCAGGCGGGGTCTTGTCAGGGTTATCAATGACCCCGCTCTGGTAAATACTGTGTAGCGCTTGTGTGTTTAAAGAGTGACCACCACACCTACATAAATGGACAATTTAAATCCCAACAAATCAAACGTTGATTCTGTGCCCAACACGGACCTCGAACCAACGACCCTGAAATTTAGAGTCTCATGCTCAACTGCCTGAACTAGCCAGGCTGCTGTTTCGAGTGACACCAGTCGAACTTGGGGTGATTGTGAGTCAAGTGACCCACAGTGTATTTCAGAAAAAAACAAGACAGTAAGTTAATTTGATCGTTTTCATCATGCGTGCTAAATTGGTCCAAAGAAATGCACAATTGTCGTCAAAAGAAAATCACAAAACTATTCTGCGCCCAACACGGGGCTCGAACTCATGAACCGGAGCTTATGCGTCTCATGCTCTACCGACTGAACGAGCCAGGATGCTGTTGTGAGCGAGCCCGGTCTAACTTGGGGTGATTGTGAGTCAAGTGACCCACAGTAAATTTCAGAAAAAAAACATTACACTAAGTTAAAAGTAATTCGATTGTTTTCATTATGAGTGCTAAATTGGTCCACAGAAATGCACAATTGTCGTCGAAGCAAATCACAAAAGAGTTCAGCGCCCAACGTGGGGCTCGAACCCACGACCCTGAGATTAAGAGTCTCATGCTCTACCGACTGAGCTAGCCGGGCGTCTGTGGTGTATGACCCCTGTCTAACTTGGGGTGATTGTGAGTCATGTCACCCACCGTTCATTTAAAAAAAACATGAATTTAAGAAAAGAGGAATTCGTAAGTATATATGTTGCCTGGTTACTTCATTTACATAAATGGACATTTTAAATTAAAACAAATCACACGTTGTTTACTGCGCCCAACACGGGGCTCGAACTCACGAACCGGAGCTCAAGCGTCTCATGCTCTACCGACTGAACGAGCCAGGATGCTGTTGTGAGCGAGCCCAGTCTAACGTGGGGTGATTGTGAGTCAAGTGACCCACAGTAAATTTCAGAAAAAAACATTACACTAAGTTAAAAGTAATTCGATTGTTTTCATTATGAGTGCTAAAATGGTCCACAGAAATGCACAATTGTCGTCGAAGCAAATCACAAAAGAGTTCAGCGCCCAACGTGGGGCTCGAACCCACGACCCTGAGATTAAGAGTCTCATGCTCTACCGACTGAGCTAGCCGGGCGTCTGTGGTGTGTGACCCCAGTCTAACTTGGGGTGATTGTGAGTCATGTCACCCACCGTTCATTTAAAAAAAACATGAATTTAAGAAAAGAGGAATTCGAAAGTTTATATATTGCCTGGTTACTTTATTTACATAAATGGACATTTTAAATCCAAACAAATCACACGTTGTTTACTGCGCCCAACACGGGGCTCGAACTCACGAACCGGAGCTCAAGCGTCTCATGCTCTACCGACTGAACGAGCCAGGATGCTGTTGTGAGCGAGCCCAGTCTAACGTGGGGTGATTGTGAGTCAAGTGACCCACAGTAAATTTCAGAAAAAAACATTACACTAAGTTAAAAGTAATTCGATTGTTTTCATTATGAGTGCTAAAATGGTCCACAGAAATGCACAATTGTCGTCGAAGCAAATCACAAAAGAGTTCAGCGCCCAACGTGGGGCTCGAACCCACGACCCTGAGATTAAGAGTCTCATGCTCTACCGACTGAGCTAGCCGGGCGTCTGTGGTGTGTGACCCCTGTCTAACTTGGGGTGATTGTGAGTCATGTCACCCACCGTTCATTTAAAAAAAACATGAATTTAAGAAAAGAGGAATTCGTAAGTATATATGTTGCATGGTTACTTTATTTACATAAATGGACATTTTAAATTAAAACAAATCACACGTTTATGCTGCGCCCAACACGGAGCTCGAACCCAAGAACCTGAGGTTCAGAGTCTTGAGTGCTACCGACTGAACTAGCCAGGTTGCTGTTGTGAGTGACCCCTGTCTATCTTGTGGTGATTGTGAGTCAAGTGACCCATAGTGTATTTCAGAAAAAAACATGACAATAAGTTAATTTTATTGTTTTCATCATGCGTGCTAAATTGGTCCACAAAAATGCACAATTGTCGTCAAAGCCAATCACAAAATCATCCGCCGCCCAACGTGGGGCTCGAACCCACGACCCTGAGATTAAGAGTCTCATGCTCTACCGACTGAGCTAGCCGGGCGTCTGTAGTGTTTGACCCCTGTCTAACTTGGGGTGATTGTGAGTGATGTCACCCACCGTATATTTAATAACTACATGAATTTAAGTAAAAAGGAATTCGTAAGTTGATATATTGCCTGGTTACTTTACCTATGTACTCGTCGTGTATGGAGACGAAGTCGTAGTAGGAAGCAACACGTTTAATTTATATCTTTAACAATTCACTAGGATTTAACACGAAGGGGTAACGGCCCCTTCTACCCACAACCTGTGGAGGTACAGCCTCCGGGCTATCTATCCTCGCCACTGACCTACTCCTATAGCCCTCCGGCTGGCTGGAGCTAAGGAGGCTGACCCACCGCTGGCACCGGTGGGTCTCTGACCACTGGCCCGTCCAGACCCGGCCCTCAGAAGGACGTCGGGCTGAGGGAACCTCAGGGTCCTAGCCTCTCGACCTCTGGCACCGCACTGAGTCCCGGCCCTTAGAAGGACGTCGGGGCTTGGGGTCCAGGGTCTCGTCTCCAGGTGGCTCCTCGACTTTGGCTTGAGGCGAACTGAGCTCTGCTCTCAGGAGCCCGCCTTTTATACGATTCCCCACCGAGGGGCGGGGTTCTGAGGGATCACAGCTCGCTCAGAACCCCCTCCCCTCAGGAGGGGTTCTGGCCACAGGTAGTCCAACCGATCTGTGTTTGTTTATCCCGCTTTCTGCCTAGGGGCAGGGTCCTGGGGGATCACACACACACACACTCCACAGCCTCTACCCCTCAGGCGGGGTCTTGTCAGGGTTATCAATGACCCCGCTCTGGTAGATACTGTGTAGCGCTTGTGTGTTTAAAGAGTGACCACCACACCTACATAAATGGACAATTTAAATCCCAACAAATCAAACGTTGATTCTGCGCCCAACACGGAGCTCGAACCAACGACCCTGAAATTTAGAGTCTCATGCTCAACTGCCTGAACTAGCCAGGCTGCTGTTTCGAGTGACACCAGTCGAACTTGGGGTGATTGTGAGTCAAGTGACCCACAGTGTATTTCAGAAAAAAACAAGACAGTAAGTTAATTTGATCGTTTTCATCATGCGTGTTAAATTGGTCCAAAGAAATGCACAATTGTCGTCAAAAGAAAATCACAAAACTATTCTGCGCCCAACACGGGGCTCGAACTCACGAACCGGAGCTTATGCGTCTCATGCTCTACCGACTGAACGAGCCAGGATGCTGTTGTGAGCGAGCCCGGTCTAACTTGGGGTGATTGTGAGTCAAGTGACCCACAGTAAATTTCAGAAAAAAAACATTACACTAAGTTAAAAGTAATTCGATTGTTTTCATTATGAGTGCTAAATTGGTCCACAGAAATGCACAATTGTCGTCGAAGCAAATCACAAAAGAGTTCAGCGCCCAACGTGGGGCTCGAACCCACGACCCTGAAATTAAGAGTCTCATGCTCTACCGACTGAGCTAGCCGGGCGTCTGTAGTGTGTGAACCCTGTCTAATTCTAGTTTTGAAGCTTTCGTGACTGCAAGGATCCATACTCTTTGGTTCTATTCGGTAAAGTCACGTAGGTAAAAAAACTAAAAATGCAAAAATCACGTGAAGGATGTCATTCCTGATTTAGAGTACCCCGGGGTTTACAAATAGAGCTGCACTTGTGGTGATTGCTATATCGGGAATTTAAGAAAAAAGGAATTCGTAAGTTTATATATTGCCTGGTTACTTTATTTACATCAATGGGCATTTGAAATTGAAACAAATCACACGTTGATTCTGCGCCCAACACGCAGCTCGAACCCACGCCCCGAGGTTAAGAGTCTCATGCTCTACCGACTGAACTAGCCAGGCTGCTGTAGTGAATGACCCCCGTCTCACTTGGGGTGATTGTTAGTCAAGTGACCCACAGAAAAGAATATAAACACATAACAATAACTAAATTTAATTCGTTTGTTTTCATCATGAGTGCTAAATTGGTCCACAAAAATGCACAATTGTCGTCAAAGCCAATCAAAAGATTATTCTGCGCCCAACGTGGGGCTCGAACCCACGACCCTGAAATTAAGAGTCTCATGCTCTACCGACTGAGCTAGCCGGGTGTCTGTGATGTGTGACCTCTGTCTAACTTGGGGTGATTGTGAGTCATGTCACCCACCGTATATTTAATAAAAACATGAATTTAAGAAAAAAGGAATTTGTAAGTTTATATATTGCCTGGTTACTTTATTTACATCAATGGACATTTTAAATCCAAACAAATCACACGTTGTTTACTGCGCCCAACACGGGGCTCCGAACTCACGAACCGGAGCTCAAGCGTCTCATGCTCTACCGACTGAACGAGCCAGGATGCTGTTGTGAGCGAGCCCAGTCTAACTTGGGGTGATTGTGAGTCAAGTGACCCACAGTAAATTTCAGAAAAAAACATTACACTAAGTTAAAAGTAATTCGATTGTTTTCATTATGAGTGCTAAAATGGTCCACAGAAATGCACAATTGTCGTCGAAGCAAATCACAAAAGAGTTCAGCGCCCAACGTGGGGCTCGAACCCACGACCCTGAGATTAAGAGTCTCATGCTCTACCGACTGAGCTAGCCGGGCGTCTGTGGTGTATGACCCCTGTCTAACTTGGGGTGATTGTGAGTCATGTCACCCACCGTTCATTTAAAAAAAACATGAATTTAAGAAAAGAGGAATTCGTAAGTATATATGTTGCATGGTTACTTTATTTACATAAATGGACATTTTAAATTAAAACAAAACACACGTTTATGCTGCGCCCAACACGGAGCTCGAACCCAAGAACCTGAGGTTCAGAGTCTTGAGCGCTACCGACTGAACTAGCCAGGTTGCTGTTGTGAGTGACCCCTGTCTATCTTGTGGTGATTATGAGTCAAGTGACCCATAGTGTATTTCAGAAAAAAACATGACAATAAGTTAATTTTATTGTTTTCATCATGCGTGCTAAATTGGTCCACAAAAATGCACAATTGTCGTCAAAGCCAATCACAAAATCATCCGCCGCCCAACGTGGGGCTCGAACCCACGACCCTGAGATTAAGAGTCTCATGCTCTACCGACTGAGCTAGCCGGGCGTCTGTAGTGTTTGACCCCTGTCTAACTTGGGGTGATTGTGAGTGATGTCACCCACCGTATATTTAATAACTACATGAATTTAAGTAAAAAGGAATTCGTAAGTTGATATATTGCCTGGTTACTTTACCTATGTACTCGTCGTGTATGGAGACGAAGTCGTAGTAGGAAGCAACACGTTTAATTTATATCTTTAACAATTCACTAGGATTTAACACGAAGGGGTAACGGCCCCTTCTACCCACAACCTGTGGAGGTACAGCCTCCGGGCTATCTATCCTCGCCACTGACCTACTCCTATAGCCCTCCGGCTGGCTGGAGCTAAGGAGGCTGACCCACCGCTGGCACCGGTGGGTCTCTGACCACTGGCCCGTCCAGACCCGGCCCTCAGAAGGACGTCGGGCTGAGGGAACCTCAGGGTCCTAGCCTCTCGACCTCTGGCACCGCACTGAGTCCCGGCCCTTAGAAGGACGTCGGGGCTTGGGGTCCAGGGTCTCGTCTCCAGGTGGCTCCTCGACTTTGGCTTGAGGCGAACTGAGCTCTGCTCTCAGGAGCCCGCCTTTTATACGATTCCCCACCGAGGGGCGGGGTTCTGAGGGATCACAGATCGCTCAGAACCCCCTCCCCTCAGGAGGGGTTCTGGCCACAGGTAGTCCAACCGATCTGTGTTTGTTTATCCCGCTTTCTGCCTAGGGGCAGGGTCCTGGGGGATCACACACACACACACTCCACAGCCTCTACCCCTCAGGCGGGGTCTTGTCAGGGTTATCAATGACCCCGCTCTGGTAGATACTGTGTAGCGCTTGTGTGTTTAAAGAGTGACCACCACACCTACATAAATGGACAATTTAAATCCCAACAAATCAAACGTTGATTCTGCGCCCAACACGGAGCTCGAACCAACGACCCTGAAATTTAGAGTCTCATGCTCAACTGCCTGAACTAGCCAGGCTGCTGTTTCGAGTGACACCAGTCGAACTTGGGGTGATTGTGAGTCAAGTGACCCACAGTGTATTTCAGAAAAAAACAAGACAGTAAGTTAATTTGATCGTTTTCATCATGCGTGTTAAATTGGTCCAAAGAAATGCACAATTGTCGTCAAAAGAAAATCACAAAACTATTCTGCGCCCAACACGGGGCTCGAACTCACGAACCGGAGCTTATGCGTCTCATGCTCTACCGACTGAACGAGCCAGGATGCTGTTGTGAGCGAGCCCGGTCTAACTTGGGGTGATTGTGAGTCAAGTGGCCCACAGTAAATTTCAGAAAAAAAACATTACACTAAGTTAAAAGTAATTCGATTGTTTTCATTATGAGTGCTAAATTGGTCCACAGAAATGCACAATTGTCGTCGAAGCAAATCACAAAAGAGTTCAGCGCCCAACGTGGGGCTCGAACCCACGACCCTGAAATTAAGAGTCTCATGCTCTACCGACTGAGCTAGCCGGGCGTCTGTAGTGTGTGAACCCTGTCTAATTCTAGTTTTGAAGCTTTCGTGACTGCAAGGATCCATACTCTTTGGTTCTATTCGGTAAAGTCACGTAGGTAAAAAAACTAAAAATGCAAAAATCACGTGAAGGATGTCATTCCTGATTTAGAGTACCCCGGGGTTTACAAATAGAGCTGCACTTGTGGTGATTGCTATATCGGGAATTTAAGAAAAAAGGAATTCGTAAGTTTATATATTGCCTGGTTACTTTATTTACATCAATGGGCATTTGAAATTGAAACAAATCACACGTTGATTCTGCGCCCAACACGCAGCTCGAACCCACGCCCCGAGGTTAAGAGTCTCATGCTCTACCGACTGAACTAGCCAGGCTGCTGTAGTGAATGACCCCCGTCTCACTTGGGGTGATTGTTAGTCAAGTGACCCACAGAAAAGAATATAAACACATAACAATAACTAAATTTAATTCGTTTGTTTTCATCATGAGTGCTAAATTGGTCCACAAAAATGCACAATTGTCGTCAAAGCCAATCAAAAGATTATTCTGCGCCCAACGTGGGGCTCGAACCCACGACCCTGAAATTAAGAGTCTCATGCTCTACCGACTGAGCTAGCCGGGTGTCTGTGATGTGTGACCTCTGTCTAACTTGGGGTGATTGTGAGTCATGTCACCCACCGTATATTTAATAAAAACATGAATTTAAGAAAAAAGGAATTTGTAAGTTTATATATTGCCTGGTTACTTTATTTACATCAATGGACATTTTAAATCCAAACAAATCACACGTTGTTTACTGCGCCCAACACGGGGCTCCGAACTCACGAACCGGAGCTCAAGCGTCTCATGCTCTACCGACTGAACGAGCCAGGATGCTGTTGTGAGCGAGCCCAGTCTAACTTGGGGTGATTGTGAGTCAAGTGACCCACAGTAAATTTCAGAAAAAAACATTACACTAAGTTAAAAGTAATTCGATTGTTTTCATTATGAGTGCTAAAATGGTCCACAGAAATGCACAATTGTCGTCGAAGCAAATCACAAAAGAGTTCAGCGCCCAACGTGGGGCTCGAACCCACGACCCTGAGATTAAGAGTCTCATGCTCTACCGACTGAGCTAGCCGGGCGTCTGTGGTGTATGACCCCTGTCTAACTTGGGGTGATTGTGAGTCATGTCACCCACCGTTCATTTAAAAAAAACATGAATTTAAGAAAAGAGGAATTCGTAAGTATATATGTTGCATGGTTACTTTATTTACATAAATGGACATTTTAAATTAAAACAAAACACACGTTTATGCTGCGCCCAACACGGAGCTCGAACCCAAGAACCTGAGGTTCAGAGTCTTGAGCGCTACCGACTGAACTAGCCAGGTTGCTGTTGTGAGTGACCCCTGTCTATCTTGTGGTGATTGTGAGTCAAGTGACCCATAGTGTATTTCAGAAAAAAACATGACAATAAGTTAATTTTATTGTTTTCATCATGCGTGCTAAATTGGTCCACAAAAATGCACAATTGTCGTCAAAGCCAATCACAAAATCATCCGCCGCCCAACGTGGGGCTCGAACCCACGACCCTGAGATTAAGAGTCTCATGCTCTACCGACTGAGCTAGCCGGGCGTCTGTAGTGTTTGACCCCTGTCTAACTTGGGGTGATTGTGAGTGATGTCACCCACCGTATATTTAATAACTACATGAATTTAAGTAAAAAGGAATTCGTAAGTTGATATATTGCCTGGTTACTTTACCTATGTACTCGTCGTGTATGGAGACGAAGTCGTAGTAGGAAGCAACACGTTTAATTTATATCTTTAACAATTCACTAGGATTTAACACGAAGGGGTAACGGCCCCTTCTACCCACAACCTGTGGAGGTACAGCCTCCGGGCTATCTATCCTCGCCACTGACCTACTCCTATAGCCCTCCGGCTGGCTGGAGCTAAGGAGGCTGACCCACCGCTGGCACCGGTGGGTCTCTGACCACTGGCCCGTCCAGACCCGGCCCTCAGAAGGACGTCGGGCTGAGGGAACCTCAGGGTCCTAGCCTCTCGACCTCTGGCACCGCACTGAGTCCCGGCCCTTAGAAGGACGTCGGGGCTTGGGGTCCAGGGTCTCGTCTCCAGGTGGCTCCTCGACTTTGGCTTGAGGCGAACTGAGCTCTGCTCTCAGGAGCCCGCCTTTTATACGATTCCCCACCGAGGGGCGGGGTTCTGAGGGATCACAGATCGCTCAGAACCCCCTCCCCTCAGGAGGGGTTCTGGCCACAGGTAGTCCAACCGATCTGTGTTTGTTTATCCCGCTTTCTGCCTAGGGGCAGGGTCCTGGGGGATCACACACACACACACTCCACAGCCTCTACCCCTCAGGCGGGGTCTTGTCAGGGTTATCAATGACCCCGCTCTGGTAGATACTGTGTAGCGCTTGTGTGTTTAAAGAGTGACCACCACACCTACATAAATGGACAATTTAAATCCCAACAAATCAAACGTTGATTCTGCGCCCAACACGGAGCTCGAACCAACGACCCTGAAATTTAGAGTCTCATGCTCAACTGCCTGAACTAGCCAGGCTGCTGTTTCGAGTGACACCAGTCGAACTTGGGGTGATTGTGAGTCAAGTGACCCACAGTGTATTTCAGAAAAAAACAAGACAGTAAGTTAATTTGATCGTTTTCATCATGCGTGTTAAATTGGTCCAAAGAAACGCACAATTGTCGTCAAAAGAAAATCACAAAACTATTCTGCGCCCAACACGGGGCTCGAACTCACGAACCGGAGCTTATGCGTCTCATGCTCTACCGACTGAACGAGCCAGGATGCTGTTGTGAGCGAGCCCGGTCTAACTTGGGGTGATTGTGAGTCAAGTGGCCCACAGTAAATTTCAGAAAAAAAACATTACACTAAGTTAAAAGTAATTCGATTGTTTTCATTATGAGTGCTAAATTGGTCCACAGAAATGCACAATTGTCGTCGAAGCAAATCACAAAAGAGTTCAGCGCCCAACATGGGGCTCGAACCCACGATCCTGAAATTAAGAGTCTCATGCTCTACCGACTGAGCTAGCCGGGCGTCTGTAGTGTGTGAACCCTGTCTAATTCTAGTTTTGAAGCTTTCGTGACTGCAAGGATCCATACTCTTTGGTTCTATTCGGTAAAGTCACGTAGGTAAAAAAACTAAAAATGCAAAAATCACGTGAAGGATGTCATTCCTGATTTAGAGTACCCCGGGGTTTACAAATAGAGCTGCACTTGTGGTGATTGCTATATCGGGAATTTAAGAAAAAAGGAATTCGTAAGTTTATATATTGCCTGGTTACTTTATTTACATCAATGGGCATTTGAAATTGAAACAAATCACACGTTGATTCTGTGCCCAACACGCAGCTCGAACCCACGCCCCGAGGTTAAGAGTCTCATGCTCTACCGACTGAACTAGCCAGGCTGCTGTAGTGAATGACCCCCGTCTCACTTGGGGTGATTGTTAGTCAAGTGACCCACAGAAAAGAATATAAACACATAACAATAACTAAATTTAATTCGTTTGTTTTCATCATGAGTGCTAAATTGGTCCACAAAAATGCACAATTGTCGTCAAAGCCAATCAAAAGATTATTCTGCGCCCAACGTGGGGCTCGAACCCACGACCCTGAGATTAAGAGTCTCATGCTCTACCGACTGAGCTAGCCGGGCGTCTGTGGTGTTTGGCCCCTGTCTAACTTGGGGTGATTGTGAGTGATGTCACCCACCGTATATTTAATAACTACATGAATTTAAGTAAAAAGGAATTCGTAAGTTGATATATTGCCTGGTTACTTTACCTATGTACTCGTCGTATATGGAGACGAAGTCGTAGTAGGAAGCAACACGTTTAATTTATATCTTTAACAATTCACTAGGATTTAACACGAAGGGCTAACGGCCCCTTCTACCCACAACCTGTGGAGGTACAGCCTCCGGGCTATCTATCCTCGCCACTGACCTACTCCTATAGCCCTCCGGCTGGCTGGAGCTAAGGAGGCTGACCCACCGCTGGCACCGGTGGGTCTCTGACCACTGGCCCGTCCAGACCCGGCCCTCAGAAGGACGTCGGGCTGAGGGAACCTCAGGGTCCTAGCCTCTCGACCTCTGGCACCGCACTGAGTCCCGACCCTTAGAAGGACGTCGCGGCTTGGGGTCAAGGGTCTTGTCTCCAGGTGGCTCCTCGACTTTGGCTTGAGGCGAACTGAGCTCTGCTCTCAGGAGCCCGCCTTTTATACGATTCCCCACCGAGGGGCGGGGTTCTGAGGGATCACAGCTCGCTCAGAACCCCCTCCCCTCAGGAGGGGTTCTGGCCACAGGTAGTCCAACCGATCTGTGTTTGTTTATCCCGCTTTTTGCCTAGGGGCAGGGTCCTGGGGGATCACACACACACACTCCACAGCCTCTACCCCTCAGGCGGGGTCTTGTCAGGGTTATCAATGACCCCGCTCTGGTAAATACTGTGTAGCGCTTGTGTGTTTAAAGAGTGACCACCACACCTACATAAATGGACAATTTAAATCCCAACAAATCAAACGTTGATTCTGTGCCCAACACGGACCTCGAACCAACGACCCTGAAATTTAGAGTCTCATGCTCAACTGCCTGAACTAGCCAGGCTGCTGTTTCGAGTGACACCAGTCGAACTTGGGGTGATTGTGAGTCAAGTGACCCACAGTGTATTTCAGAAAAAAACAAGACAGTAAGTTAATTTGATCGTTTTCATCATGCGTGTTAAATTGGTCCAAAGAAATGCACAATTGTCGTCAAAAGAAAATCACAAAACTATTCTGCGCCCAACACGGGGCTCGAACTCACGAACCGGAGCTTATGCGTCTCATGCTCTACCGACTGAACGAGCCAGGATGCTGTTGTGAGCGAGCCCGGTCTAACTTGGGGTGATTGTGAGTCAAGTGGCCCACAGTAAATTTCAGAAAAAAAACATTACACTAAGTTAAAAGTAATTCGATTGTTTTCATTATGAGTGCTAAATTGGTCCACAGAAATGCACAATTGTCGTCGAAGCAAATCACAAAAGAGTTCAGCGCCCAACATGGGGCTCGAACCCACGACCCTGAAATTAAGAGTCTCATGCTCTACCGACTGAGCTAGCCGGGCGTCTGTAGTGTGTGAACCCTGTCTAATTCTAGTTTTGAAGCTTTCGTGACTGCAAGGATCCATACTCTTTGGTTCTATTCGGTAAAGTCACGTAGGTAAAAAAACTAAAAATGCAAAAATCACGTGAAGGATGTCATTCCTGATTTAGAGTACCCCGGGGTTTACAAATAGAGCTGCACTTGTGGTGATTGCTATATCGGGAATTTAAGAAAAAAGGAATTCGTAAGTTTATATATTGCCTGGTTACTTTATTTACATCAATGGGCATTTGAAATTGAAACAAATCACACGTTGATTCTGTGCCCAACACGCAGCTCGAACCCACGCCCCGAGGTTAAGAGTCTCATGCTCTACCGACTGAACTAGCCAGGCTGCTGTAGTGAATGACCCCCGTCTCACTTGGGGTGATTGTTAGTCAAGTGACCCACAGAAAAGAATATAAACACATAACAATAACTAAATTTAATTCGTTTGTTTTCATCATGAGTGCTAAATTGGTCCACAAAAATGCACAATTGTCGTCAAAGCCAATCAAAAGATTATTCTGCGCCCAACGTGGGGCTCGAACCCACGACCCTGAGATTAAGAGTCTCATGCTCTACCGACTGAGCTAGCCGGGCGTCTGTGGTGTTTGACCCCTGTCTAACTTGGGGTGATTGTGAGTGATGTCACCCACCGTATATTTAATAACTACATGAATTTAAGTAAAAAGGAATTCGTAAGTTGATATATTGCCTGGTTACTTTACCTATGTACTCGTCGTATATGGAGACGAAGTCGTAGTAGGAAGCAACACGTTTAATTTATATCTTTAACAATTCACTAGGATTTAACACGAAGGGCTAACGGCCCCTTCTACCCACAACCTGTGGAGGTACAGCCTCCGGGCTATCTATCCTCGCCACTGACCTACTCCTATAGCCCTCCGGCTGGCTGGAGCTAAGGAGGCTGACCCACCGCTGGCACCGGTGGGTCTCTGACCACTGGCCCGTCCAGACCCGGCCCTCAGAAGGACGTCGGGCTGAGGGAACCTCAGGGTCCTAGCCTCTCGACCTCTGGCACCGCACTGAGTCCCGACCCTTAGAAGGACGTCGCGGCTTGGGGTCAAGGGTCTCGTCTCCAGGTGGCTCCTCGACTTTGGCTTGAGGCGAACTGAGCTCTGCTCTCAGGAGCCCGCCTTTTATACGATTCCCCACCGAGGGGCGGGGTTCTGAGGGATCACAGCTCGCTCAGAACCCCCTCCCCTCAGGAGGGGTTCTGGCCACAGGTAGTCCAACCGATCTGTGTTTGTTTATCCCGCTTTTTGCCTAGGGGCAGGGTCCTGGGAGATCACACACACACACTCCACAGCCTCTACCCCTCAGGCGGGGTCTTGTCAGGGTTATCAATGACCCCGCTCTGGTAAATACTGTGTAGCGCTTGTGTGTTTAAAGAGTGACCACCACACCTACATAAATGGACAATTTAAATCCCAACAAATCAAACGTTGATTCTGTGCCCAACACGGACCTCGAACCAACGACCCTGAAATTTAGAGTCTCATGCTCAACTGCCTGAACTAGCCAGGCTGCTGTTTCGAGTGACACCAGTCGAACTTGGGGTGATTGTGAGTCAAGTGACCCACAGTGTATTTCAGAAAAAAACAAGACAGTAAGTTAATTTGATCGTTTTCATCATGCGTGCTAAATTGGTCCAAAGAAATGCACAATTGTCGTCAAAAGAAAATCACAAAACTATTCTGCGCCCAACACGGGGCTCGAACTCACGAACCGGAGCTTATGCGTCTCATGCTCTACCGACTGAACGAGCCAGGATGCTGCTGTGAGCGAGCCCGGTCTAACTTGGGGTGATTGTGAGTCAAGTGACCCACAGTAAATTTCAGAAAAAAAACATTACACTAAGTTAAAAGTAATTCGATTGTTTTCATTATGAGTGCTAAATTGGTCCACAGAAATGCACAATTGTCGTCGAAGCAAATCACAAAAGAGTTCAGCGCCCAACGTGGGGCTCGAACCCACGACCCTGAGATTAAGAGTCTCATGCTCTACCGACTGAGCTAGCCGGGCGTCTGTAGTGTGTGAACCCTGTCTAATTCTAGTTTTGAAGCTTTCGTGACTGCAAGGATCCATACTCTTTGGTTCTATTCGGTAAAGTCACGTAGGTAAAAAAACTAAAAATGCAAAAATCACGTGAAGGATGTCATTCCTGATTTACAGTACCCCGGGGTTTACAAATAGAGCTGCACTTGTGGTGATTGCTATATCGGGAATTTAAGAAAAAAGGAATTCGTAAGTTTATATATTGCCTGGTTACTTTATTTACATCAATGGGCATTTGAAATTGAAACAAATCACACGTTGATTCTGTGCCCAACACGCAGCTCGAACCCACGCCCCGAGGTTAAGAGTCTCATGCTCTACCGACTGAACTAGCCAGGCTGCTGTAGTGAATGACCCCCGTCTCACTTGGGGTGATTGTTAGTCAAGTGACCCACAGAAAAGAATATAAACACATAACAATAACTAAATTTAATTCGTTTGTTTTCATCATGAGTGCTAAATTGGTCCACAAAAATGCACAATTGTCGTCAAAGCCAATCAAAAGATTATTCTGCGCCCAACGTGGGGCTCGAACCCACGACCCTGAGATTAAGAGTCTCATGCTCTACCGACTGAGCTAGCCGGGCGTCTGTGGTGTTTGACCCCTGTCTAACTTGGGGTGATTGTGAGTGATGTCACCCACCGTATATTTAATAACTACATGAATTTAAGTAAAAAGGAATTCGTAAGTTGATATATTGCCTGGTTACTTTACCTATGTACTCGTCGTATATGGAGACGAAGTCGTAGTAGGAAGCAACACGTTTAATTTATATCTTTAACAATTCACTAGGATTTAACACGAAGGGCTAACGGCCCCTTCTACCCACAACCTGTGGAGGTACAGCCTCCGGGCTATCTATCCTCGCCACTGACCTACTCCTATAGCCCTCCGGCTGGCTGGAGCTAAGGAGGCTGACCCACCGCTGGCACCGGTGGGTCTCTGACCACTGGCCCGTCCAGACCCGGCCCTCAGAAGGACGTCGGGCTGAGGGAACCTCAGGGTCCTAGCCTCTCGACCTCTGGCACCGCACTGAGTCCCGACCCTTAGAAGGACGTCGCGGCTTGGGGTCAAGGGTCTCGTCTCCAGGTGGCTCCTCGACTTTGGCTTGAGGCGAACTGAGCTCTGCTCTCAGGAGCCCGCCTTTTATACGATTCCCCACCGAGGGGCGGGGTTCTGAGGGATCACAGCTCGCTCAGAACCCCCTCCCCTCAGGAGGGGTTCTGGCCACAGGTAGTCCAACCGATCTGTGTTTGTTTATCCCGCTTTTTGCCTAGGGGCAGGGTCCTGGGGGATCACACACACACACTCCACAGCCTCTACCCCTCAGGCGGGGTCTTGTCAGGGTTATCAATGACCCCGCTCTGGTAAATACTGTGTAGCGCTTGTGTGTTTAAAGAGTGACCACCACACCTACATAAATGGACAATTTAAATCCCAACAAATCAAACGTTGATTCTGTGCCCAACACGGACCTCGAACCAACGACCCTGAAATTTAGAGTCTCATGCTCAACTGCCTGAACTAGCCAGGCTGCTGTTTCGAGTGACACCAGTCGAACTTGGGGTGATTGTGAGTCAAGTGACCCACAGTGTATTTCAGAAAAAAACAAGACAGTAAGTTAATTTGATCGTTTTCATCATGCGTGCTAAATTGGTCCAAAGAAATGCACAATTGTCGTCAAAAGAAAATCACAAAACTATTCTGCGCCCAACACGGGGCTCGAACTCACGAACCGGAGCTTATGCGTCTCATGCTCTACCGACTGAACGAGCCAGGATGCTGCTGTGAGCGAGCCCGGTCTAACTTGGGGTGATTGTGAGTCAAGTGACCCACAGTAAATTTCAGAAAAAAAACATTACACTAAGTTAAAAGTAATTCGATTGTTTTCATTATGAGTGCTAAATTGGTCCACAGAAATGCACAATTGTCGTCGAAGCAAATCACAAAAGAGTTCAGCGCCCAACGTGGGGCTCGAACCCACGACCCTGAGATTAAGAGTCTCATGCTCTACCGACTGAGCTAGCCGGGCGTCTGTAGTGTGTGAACCCTGTCTAATTCTAGTTTTGAAGCTTTCGTGACTGCAAGGATCCATACTCTTTGGTTCTATTCGGTAAAGTCACGTAGGTAAAAAAACTAAAAATGCAAAAATCACGTGAAGGATGTCATTCCTGATTTACAGTACCCCGGGGTTTACAAATAGAGCTGCACTTGTGGTGATTGCTATATCGGGAATTTAAGAAAAAAGGAATTCGTAAGTTTATATATTGCCTGGTTACTTTATTTACATCAATGGACATTTGAAATTGAAACAAATCACACGTTGATTCTGCGCCCAACACGCAGCTCGAACCCACGCCCCAAGGTTAAGAGTCTCATGCTCTACCGATTGAACTAGCCAGGCTGCTGTAGTGAATGACCCCCGTCTCACTTGGGGTGATTGTTAGTCAAGTGACCCACAAAAAATAATATAAACACATAACAATAACTAAATTTAATTCGTTTGTTTTCATCATGAGTGCTAAATTGGTCCACAAAAATGCACAATTGTCGTCAAAGCCAATCAAAAGATTATTCTGCGCCCAACGTGGGGCTCGAACCCACGAACCTGAAATTAAGAGTCTCATGCTCTACCGACTGAGCTAGCCGGGCGTCTGTGATGTGTGACCTCTGTCTAACTTGGGGTGATTGTGAGTCATGTCACCCACCGTATATTTAATAAAAACATGAATTTAAGAAAAAAGGAATTCGAAAGTTTATATATTGCCTGGTTACTTTATTTACATCAATGGACATTTTAAATCCAAACAAATCACACGTTGTTTACTGCGCCCAACACGGGGCTCGAACTCACGAACCGGAGCTCAAGCGTCTCATGCTCTACCGACTGAACGAGCCAGGATGCTGTTGTGAGCGAGCCCAGTCTAACGTGGGGTGATTGTGAGTCAAGTGACCCACAGTAAATTTCAGAAAAAAACATTACACTAAGTTAAAAGTAATTCGATTGTTTTCATTATGAGTGCTAAAATGGTCCACAGAAATGCACAATTGTCGTCGAAGCAAATCACAAAAGAGTTCAGCGCCCAACGTGGGGCTCGAACCCACGACCCTGAGATTAAGAGTCTCATGCTCTACCGACTGAGCTAGCCGGGCGTCTGTGGTGTGTGACCCCTGTCTAACTTGGGGTGATTGTGAGTCATGTCACCCACCGTTCATTTAAAAAAAACATGAATTTAAGAAAAGAGGAATTCGTAAGTATATATGTTGCATGGTTACTTTATTTACATAAATGGACATTTTAAATTAAAACAAATCACACGTTTATGCTGCGCCCAACACGGAGCTCGAACCCAAGAACCTGAAGTTCAGAGTCTTGAGCGCTACCGACTGAACTAGCCAGGTTGCTGTTGTGAGTGACCCCTGTCTATCTTGTGGTGATTGTGAGTCAAGTGACCCATAGTGTATTTCAGAAAAAAACATGACAATAAGTTAATTTTATTGTTTTCATCATGCGTGCTAAATTGGTCCACAAAAATGCACAATTGTCGTCAAAGCCAATCACAAAATCATCCGCCGCCCAACGTGGGGCTCGAACCCACGACGCTGAGATTAAGAGTCTCATGCTCTACCGACTGAGCTAGCCGGGCGTCTGTAGTGTTTGACCCCTGTCTAACTTGGGGTGATTGTGAGTGATGTCACCCACCGTATATTTAATAACTACATGAATTTAAGTAAAAAGGAATTCGTAAGTTGATATATTGCCTGGTTACTTTACCTATGTACTCGTCGTGTATGGAGACGAAGTCGTAGTAGGAAGCAACACGTTTAATTTATATCTTTAACAATTCACTAGGATTTAACACGAAGGGGTAACGGCCCCTTCTACCCACAACCTGTGGAGGTACAGCCTCCGGGCTATCTATCCTCGCCACTGACCTACTCCTATAGCCCTCCGGCTGGCTGGAGCTAAGAAGGCTGACCCACCGCTGGCACCGGTGGGTCTCTGACCACTGGCCCGTCCAGACCCGGCCCTCAGAAGGACGTCGGGCTGAGGGAACCTCAGGGTCCTAGCCTCTCGACCTCTGGCACCGCACTGAGTCCCGGCCCTTAGAAGGACGTCGGGGCTTGGGGTCCAGGGTCTCGTCTCCAGGTGGCTCCTCGACTTTGGCTTGAGGCGAACTGAGCTCTGCTCTCAGGAGCCCGCCTTTTATACGATTCCCCACCGAGGGGCGGGGTTCTGAGGGATCACAGCTCGCTCAGAACCCCCTCCCCTCAGGAGGGGTTCTGGCCACAGGTAGTCCAACCGATCTGTGTTTGTTTATCCCGCTTTCTGCCTAGGGGCAGGGTCCTGGGGGATCACACACACACACACTCCACAGCCTCTACCCCTCAGGCGGGGTCTTGTCAGGGTTATCAATGACCCCGCTCTGGTAAATACTGTGTAGCGCTTGTGTGTTTAAAGAGTGACCACCACACCTACATAAATGGACAATTTAAATCCCAACAAATCAAACGTTGATTCTGTGCCCAACACGGACCTCGAACCAACGACCCTGAAATTTAGAGTCTCATGCTCAACTGCCTGAACTAGCCAGGCTGCTGTTTCGAGTGACACCAGTCGAACTTGGGGTGATTGTGAGTCAAGTGACCCACAGTGTATTTCAGAAAAAAACAAGACAGTAAGTTAATTTGATCGTTTTCATCATGCGTGCTAAATTGGTCCAAAGAAACGCACAATTGTCGTCAAAAGAAAATCACAAAACTATTCTGCGCCCAACACGGGGCTCGAACTCACGAACCGGAGCTTATGCGTCTCATGCTCTACCGACTGAACGAGCCAGGATGCTGTTGTGAGCGAGCCCGGTCTAACTTGGGGTGATTGTGAGTCAAGTGACCCACAGTAAATTTCAGAAAAAAAACATTACACTAAGTTAAAAGTAATTCGATTGTTTTCATTATGAGTGCTAAATTGGTCCACAGAAATGCACAATTGTCGTCGAAGCAAATCACAAAAGAGTTCAGCGCCCAACGTGGGGCTCGAACCCACGACCCTGAGATTAAGAGTCTCATGCTCTACCGACTGAGCTAGCCGGGCGTCTTTAGTGTGTGAACCCTGTCTAATTCTAGTTTTGAAGCTTTCGTGACTGCAAGGATCCATACTCTTTGGTTCTATTCGGTAAAGTCACGTAGGTAAAAAAACTAAAAATGCAAAAATCACGTGAAGGATGTCATTCCTGATTTACAGTACCCCGGGGTTTACAAATAGAGCTGCACTTGTTGTGATTGCTATATCGGGAATTTAAGAAAAAAGGAATTCGTAAGTTTATATATTGCCTGGTTACTTTATTTACATCAATGGACATTTGAAATTGAAACAAATCACACGTTGATTCTACGCCCAACACGCAGCTCGAACCCACGCCCCGAGGTTAAGAGTCTCATGCTCTACCGACTGAACTAGCCAGGCTGCTGTAGTGAATGACCCCCGTCTCACTTGGGGTGATTGTTAGTCAAGTGACCCACAGAAAATAATATAAACACATAACAATAACTAAATTTAATTCGTTTTCTTTGGTTCTTTCGGTAAAGTCACGTAGAATGAGAATAAAATAATAAATTGATAAAATAAATAGTGCTAAATTGGTCCACAAAAATGCACAATTGTCGTCAAAGCCAATCAAAAGATTATTCTGCGCCCAACGTGGGGCTCGAACCCACGACCCTGAAATTAAGAGTCTCATGCTCTACCGACTGAGCTAGCCGGGCGTCTGTGATGTGTGACCTCTATCTAACTTGGGGTGATTGTGAGTCATGTCACCCACCGTATATTTAATAAAAACATGAATTTAAGAAACAAAGGAATTCGTAAGTTTATATATTGCCTGGTTACTTTATTTACATCAATGGACATTTTAAATCCAAACAAATCACACGTTGTTTACTGCGCCCAACACGGGGCTCGAACTCACGAACCGGAGCTCAAGCGTCTCATGCTCTACCGACTGAACGAGCCAGGATGCTGTTGTGAGCGAGCCCAGTCTAACTTGGGGTGATTGTGAGTCAAGTGACCCACAGTAAATTTCAGAAAAAAACATTACACTAAGTTAAAAGTAATTCGATTGTTTTCATTATGAGTGCTAAAATGGTCCACAGAAATGCACAATTGTCGTCGAAGCAAATCACAAAAGAGTTCAGCGCCCAACGTGGGGCTCGAACCCACGACCCTGAGATTAAGAGTCTCATGCTCTACCGACTGAGCTAGCCGGGCGTCTGTGGTGTGTGACCCCTGTCTAACTTGGGGTGATTGTGAGTCATGTCACCCACCGTTCATTTAAAAAAAACATGAATTTAAGAAAAGAGGAATTCGTAAGTATATATGTTGCCTGGTTACTTTATTTACATAAATGGACATTTTAAATTAAAACAAATCACACGTTAATGCTGCGCCCAACACGGAGCTCGAACCCAAGAACCTGAGGTTCAGAGTCTTGAGCGCTACCGACTGAACTAGCCAGGTTGCTATTGTGAGTGACCCCTGTCTATCTTGTGGTGATTGTGAGTCAAGTGACCCATAGTGTATTTCAGAAAAAAAACATGACAATAAGTTAATTTGATTGTTTTCATCATGCGTGCTAAATTGGTCCACAAAAATGCACAATTGTCGTCAAAGCCAATCACAAAATCATCCGCCGCCCAACATGGGGCTCGAACCCACGACCCTGAGATTAAGAGTCTCATGCTCTACCGACTGAGCTAGCCGGGCGTCTGTAGTGTTTGACCCCTGTCTAACTTGGGGTGATTGTGAGTCATGTCACCCACCGTATATTTAATAACTACATGAATTTAAGTAAAAAGGAATTCGTAAGTTGATATATTGCCTGGTTACTTTACCTATGTACTTGTCGTGTATGGAGACGAAGTCGTAGTAGGAAGCAACACGTTTAATTTATATCTTTAACAATTCACTAGGATTTAACACGAAGGGGTAACGGCCCCTTCTACCCACAACCTGTGGAGGTACAGCCTCCGGGCTATCTATCCTCGCCACTGACCTACTCCTATAGCCCTCCGGCTGGCTGGAGCTAAGGAGGCTGACACACCACTGGCACCGGTGGGTCTCTGACCACTGGCCCGTCCAGACCCGGCCCTCAGAAGGACGTCGGGCTGAGGGAACCTCAGGGTCCTAGCCTCTCGACCTCTGGCACCGCACTGAGTCCCGGCCCTTAGAAGGACGTCGGGGCTTGGGGTCCAGGGTCTCGTCTCCAGGTGGCTCCTCGACTTTGGCTTGAGGCGAACTGAGCTCTGCTCTCAGGAGCCCGCCTTTTATACGATTCCCCACCGAGGGGCGGGGTTCTGAGGGATCACAGATCGCTCAGAACCCCCTCCCCTCAAGAGGGGTTCTGGCCACAGGTAGTCCAACCGATCTGTGTTTGTTTATCCCGCTTTCTGCCTAGGGGCAGGGTCCTGGGGGATCACACACACACACTCCACAGCCTCTACCCCTCAGGCGGGGTCTTGTCAGGGTTATCAATGACCCCGCTCTGGTAGATACTGTGTAGCGCTTGTGTGTTTAAAGAGTGACCACCACACCTACATAAATGGACAATTTAAATCCCAACAAATCAAACGTTGATTCTGCGCCCAACACGGAGCTCGAACCAACGACCCTGAAATTTAGAGTCTCATGCTCAACTGCCTGAACTAGCCAGGCTGCTGTTTCGAGTGACACCAGTCGAACTTGGGGTGATTGTGAGTCAAGTGACCCACAGTGTATTTCAGAAAAAAACAAGACAGTAAGTTAATTTGATCGTTTTCATCATGCGTGCTAAATTGGTCCAAAGAAATGCACAATTGTCGTCAAAAGAAAATCACAAAACTATTCTGCGCCCAACACGGGGCTCGAACTCACGAACCGGAGCTTATGCGTCTCATGCTCTACCGACTGAACGAGCCAGGATGCTGCTGTGAGCGAGCCCGGTCTAACTTGGGGTGATTGTGAGTCAAGTGACCCACAGTAAATTTCAGAAAAAAAACATTACACTAAGTTAAAAGTAATTCGATTGATTTCATTATGAGTGCTAAATTGGTCCACAGAAATGCACAATTGTCGTCGAAGCAAATCACAAAAGAGTTCAGCGCCCAACGTGGGGCTCGAACCCACGACCCTGAGATTAAGAGTCTCATGCTCTACCGACTGAGCTAGCCGGGCGTCTGTAGTTTGTGAACCCTGTCTAATTCTAGTTTTGAAGCTTTCGTGACTGCAAGGATCCATACTCTTTGGTTCTATTCGGTAAAGTCACGTAGGTAAAAAAACTAAAAATGCAAAAATCACGTGAAGGATGTCATTCCTGATTTACAGTACCCCGGGGTTTACAAATAGAGCTGCACTTGTGGTGATTGCTATATCGGGAATTTAAGAAAAAGGGAATTCGTAAGTTTATATATTGCCTGGTTACTTTATTTACATCAATGGACATTTGAAATTGAAACAAATCACACGATGATTCTGCACCCAACACGCAGCTCGAACCCACGCCCCGAGGTTAAGAGTCTCATGCTCTACCGACTGAACTAGCCAGGCTGCTGTAGTGAATGACCCCCGTCTCACTTGGGGTGATTGTTAGTCAAGTGACCCACAGAAAATAATATAAACACGTAACAATAACTAAATTTAATTCGTTTGTTTTCATCATGAGTGCTAAATTGGTCCACAAAAATGCACAATTGTCGTCAAAGCCAATCAAAAGATTATTCTGCGCCCAACGTGGGGCTCGAACCCACAACCCTGAAATTTAGAGTCTCATGCTCTACCGCCTGAGCTAGCCGGGCGTCTGTGATGTGTGACCTCTGTCTAACTTGGGGTGATTGTGAGTCATGTCACCCACCGTATATTTAATAAAAACATGAATTTAAGAAAAAAGGAATTTGTAAGTTTATATATTGCCTGGTTACTTTATTTACATCAATGGACATTTTAAATCCAAACAAATTACACGTTGTTTACTGCGCCCAACACGGGGCTCGAATTCACGAATCCGGAGCTCAAGCGTCTCATGCTCTACCGACTGAACGAGCCAGGATGCTGTTGTGAGTGAGCCCAGTCTAACTTGGGGTGATTGTGAGTCAAGTGACCCACAGTAAATTTCAGAAAAAAAACATTACACTAAGTTAAAAGTAATTCGATTGATTTCATTATGAGTGCTAAATTGGTCCACAGAAATGCACAATTGTCGTCGAAGCAAATCACAAAAGAGTTCAGCGCCCAACGTGGGGCTCGAACCCACGACCCTGAGATTAAGAGTCTCATGCTCTACCGACTGAGCTAGCCGGGCGTCTGTAGTTTGTGAACCCTGTCTAATTCTAGTTTTGAAGCTTTCGTGACTGCAAGGATCCATACTCTTTGGTTCTATTCGGTAAAGTCACGTAGGTAAAAAAACTAAAAATGCAAAAATCACGTGAAGGATGTCATTCCTGATTTACAGTACCCCGGGGTTTACAAATAGAGCTGCACTTGTGGTGATTGCTATATCGGGAATTTAAGAAAAAGGGAATTCGTAAGTTTATATATTGCCTGGTTACTTTATTTACATCAATGGACATTTGAAATTGAAACAAATCACACGATGATTCTGCACCCAACACGCAGCTCGAACCCACGCCCCGAGGTTAAGAGTCTCATGCTCTACCGACTGAACTAGCCAGGCTGCTGTAGTGAATGACCCCCGTCTCACTTGGGGTGATTGTTAGTCAAGTGACCCACAGAAAATAATATAAACACGTAACAATAACTAAATTTAATTCGTTTGTTTTCATCATGAGTGCTAAATTGGTCCACAAAAATGCACAATTGTCGTCAAAGCCAATCAAAAGATTATTCTGCGCCCAACGTGGGGCTCGAACCCACAACCCTGAAATTTAGAGTCTCATGCTCTACCGCCTGAGCTAGCCGGGCGTCTGTGATGTGTGACCTCTGTCTAACTTGGGGTGATTGTGAGTCATGTCACCCACCGTATATTTAATAAAAACATGAATTTAAGAAAAAAGGAATTTGTAAGTTTATATATTGCCTGGTTACTTTATTTACATCAATGGACATTTTAAATCCAAACAAATTACACGTTGTTTACTGCGCCCAACACGGGGCTCGAATTCACGAATCCGGAGCTCAAGCGTCTCATGCTCTACCGACTGAACGAGCCAGGATGCTGTTGTGAGTGAGCCCAGTCTAACTTGGGGTGATTGTGAGTCAAGTGACCCACAGTAAATTTCAGAAAAAAACATTACACTAAGTTAAAAGTAATTCGATTGTTTTCATTATGAGTGCTAAAATGGTCCACAGAAATGCACAATTGTCGTCGAAGCAAATCACAAAAGAGTTCAGCGCCCAACGTGGGGCTCGAACCCACGACCCTGAGATTAAGAGTCTCATGCTCTACCGACTGAGCTAGCCAGGCGTCTGTGGTGTGTGACCCCTGTCTAATTCTAGTTTTGAAGCTTTCGTGACTGCAAGGATCCATACTCTTTGGTTCTATTCGGTAAAGTCACTTAGGTAAAAAAACTAAAAATGCAAAAATCACGTGAAGGATGTCATTCCTGATTTACAGTACCCCGGGGTTTACAAATAGAGCTGCACTTGTGGTGATTGCTATATCGGGAATTTAAGAAAAAAGGAATTCGTAAGTTTATATATTGCCTGGTTACTTTATTTACATCAATGGACATTTGAAATTGAAACAAATCACACGTTGATTCTGCACCCAACACGCAGCTCGAACCCATGCCCCGAGGTTAAGAGTCTCATGCTCTACCGACTGAACTAGCCAGGCTGCTGTAGTGAATGACCCCCGTCTCACTTGAGGTGATTGTGAGTCAAGTGACCCACAGAAAATAATATAAACACATAACAATAACTAAATTTAATTCGCTTGTTTTCATCATGAGTGCTAAATTGGTCCACAAAAATGCACAAATGTCGTCAAAGCCAATCAAAAGATTATTCTGCGCCCAACGTGGGGCTCGAACCCACGACCCTGAGATTAAGAGTCTCATGCTCTACCGACTGAGCTAGCCAGGCGTCTGTGGTGTGTGACCCCTGTCTAACTTGGGGTGATTGTGAGTCATGTCACCCACCGTTCATTTAAAGAAAACATGAATTTAAGAAAAGAAAAATTCGTAAGTATATATGTTGCCTGGTTACTTTATTTACATAAATGGACATTTTTAATTAAAACAAATCACACGTTAATGCTGCGCCCAACACGGAGCTCGAACCCAAAAACCTGAGGTTCAGAGTCTTGAGCGCTACCGACTGAACTAGCCAGGTTGCTGTTGTGAGTGACCCCTGTCTATCTTGTGGTGATTGTGAGTCAAGTGACCCATAGTGCATTTCAGAAAAAAACATGACAATAAGTTAATTTGATTGTTTTCATCATGCGTGCTAAATTGGTCCACAAAAATGCACAATTGTCGCCAAAGCCAATCACAAAATCATCCGCCGCCCAACGTGGGACTCGAACCCACGAGCCTGCGATTAAGAGTCTCATGCTCTACCGACTGAGCTAGCCGGGCGTCTGTGGTGTGTGACCCCTGTCTAACTTGTGGTGATTGTGAGTCATGTCACCCACCGTTCATTTAAAAAAACATGACTATAAGTAAAAAGGAATTCGTAAGTTTATCTACTGTCTGTTAATTTATCTACATAAATGGACAATTTAATCCCAACAAATCACGACGTTTCGGGCGCAACACAAGCGTCCGTCATCAGGTGGGAAAGCAAGTATGAAACTGCTTTACTAATTATTACTTACGATTTCTCTTGTCTGCTGACTCTGGATCTCGTTCTTTCCTGGTTCTCCTTAATTTATCGCCTGCATTTGACACTATCGATCATTCTATTCTCATTCTCTTGGTTCTTTCCCTGAATCCCTGCAGTCACGAGAGCTTTAAATCGAAATTCATTATCTTCTCCTCGAGCACCTTCATAGCCATGTCGGCTGCTCTGAAGCCTTTCTAACTTGGTTTAATTAGTATTTATCTGATCTGGTGTATTTCGTAGTTATAAACGGTATCTCTTCCTCTGACATATCTCTGCTTTTATGGTGTTCCAAAAGGGTATATTCGAGGTCCGCTTCTATTCACGATACTGTATCATCTTCCCTTCGGCAAATTCATCTCCAGTTTGGGTATAAAACACAATTTCTATGCAGACATATATATATCAGTTTCAGTCAATCTGATTTCAATCCAACTTCCACTCTGTCTTCCTGTCTGACCGCAGTTTCTGACTGACTCGCAGCACATTTTCTTCAAATGAATAACAGTAAAACTGGTCCAACACCAATGGAGACTAGGCTCTAAGAAAAGCTGTCTCGGGTGTGGACCAATCAAATTCAAGGACAGTGCATATTATTATCAGAGTTGTCTTTTTTGTTTGCATTTTGACTGCTTGTGTTGTGGTTATTGCAAACATGATGCCTTGAATAAAGGTGTCAGTTTTTGTGCCAGTTAAAAGGGTAAAACCTATTCCTATATCTTGTTTCTGGCAAAGGAGGTCTCATAATGTTAATGCTCACCCCGAGCCCTCAATACTCTGATAGTGCGCTGTTTTTGAGTTGTACGCCTTTTGGCGTCTTCTGGTCCAACACCAATGGAGACTAGGCTCTAAGAAAAGCTGTCTCGGGTGTGGACCAATCAAATTCAAGGACAGTGTATATTATTATCAGAGTTGTCTTTTTTGTTTGCATTTTGACTGCTTGTGTTGTGGTTATTGCAAATATGATGCCTTGAATAAAGGTGTCAGTTTTTGTGCCAGTTAAAAGGGTAAAACCTATTCCTATAGTAAAACTGAAGTTTTCTTGGTTGGGAAAAAAATCACTTACCTTTAAGGTCTGTCACTCCACTGTACGTCTGCTTGACTGATCTTCATAACAGTCAACAGGCACGGAATCTTGGTTTCATTCTTGACTCTATCCTCTCCTTTTATTCTCACTTTTTCTTTATGTGCAAAACTGCTGTTTAAATTTATCTTAGTAATATTCCCGTATCCGTAACTGTCTCTCCGATATGGCTGCAGAAACAATAATTCATGCATGTGTTACCTCCAGGCTAGATTATTGCAATTCTCTGTTATATGGTCTTCCCTTGTCTCTCGTCCAACGTGTACAATATGTGCAGAATGCAACTACAAAAGTGCTTATACCTGTAAGCGTCATCATATTACACCCATCTTACGATCCCTCCACTGGCTACCTATTCAGTACAGAACAACTTTCAAGATTGCACTTACCGTTTATAAAGTTATTCATGGGCTAGCCCCTCACTATCTTCCCACTCTCATTTTATTTTATTCCCTTCCGCTTCAGTCGAGGTTTGCTGTCCATCCCAAAAATGTAAGACAACTCGATTGGTGGACGAGCGTTCACATGTGCAGCCCCCACAGTCTGGCACACTCTCCTACTACACGTCCGACAAATCATTTAACGTATCAAATCTGAACTAAATGCCTATTCATTTGTCCTCGCCTGACGATGGAGAATAGGCATTTACATTAATGTCCAACTGGCTCGTAACCTTTTGGGCCACTCCACCACCCCTCCAGTGAAGGTTCTCCAAAATCCAGCGAAATGTTGGCTTTGCCGTCTGGGGTATGGAGATAGAACGGATTTATTTATTTTTACTCCGCAATTATGTTTATTGTTACGTGCATTTTCTCGTTATTTATGTATTATTTGCTAAGTAGTGCGGTTTTATTTTTGTTTGTATAATGTGCAGCGTTGTGGGATGCTATATCCAATGAAAGCAAATCACAAAATGGTTCTGCGCCCAACGTGGGGCTCGAACCCACGACCCTGAGATTAAGAGTCTCATGCTCTACCGACTGAGCTAGCCGGGCGTTTATGATGTGTGACCCCTGTCTAACTTGGGGTGAATGTGAGGCATGTCACTCACCGTACATTGAAAAGGAAACATTAATTTAAGAAAAAAGAAATTCATAAGTTTATATACTACCTGGTTACTTTATCTATATAAATGGACATGTTAAATCCAAACAAATCACACGTTGTTCCTGCACTCGACATGGGACTCGAACCCACTGACCCTGAGATTAAGAGTGTCATGCTCTACCGACTGAACTAGCCAGGCTGCTGTTGTGAGTGACCCCAGTCTAACTTGGGGTGATTGTGAGTCAAGTGACCCACCGTGTATTTCAGGAAATACCATGACAATAAGTAAAAGGTGATTCGTTTGTTTTCATCATGCGCTCTAAATTGATCCACAGAAATGCACAATTGTCGTCAAAGCAATTCACAAAACTAATATGCGCCCAACGTGGGGCTCGAACCCACGACCCTGAGATTAAGAGTCTCATGCTCTACCGACTGAGCTAGCCGGGCGTCTGTGTTGTGTGACCCCTGTCTAACTTGTGGTGATTGTGAGTCATGTCACCCACCGTTCATTAAAAAAAAAAACATGACTTTAAGTAAAAAGGAATTCGTAAGTTTATCTACTGTCTGGTTAATTTATCTACATAAATGGACAATTTAATCCCAACAAATCACGACGTTTCGGGCGCAACACAAGCGTCCGTCATCAGGTGGGAAAGCAAGTATGAAACTGCTTTATTAATTATTACTTACGATTTCTCTTGTCTGCTGACTCTGGATGATCTAGTTCTTTCCTGGTTCTCCTTAATTTATCGCCTGCATTTGACACTATCGATCATTCTATTCTCATTCTCTTGGTTCTTTCCCTGAATCCCTGCAGTCACGAGAGCTTTAAATCGAAATTCATTATCTTCTCCTCGAGCACCTTCATAGCCATGTCGGCTGCTCTGACGCCTTTCTAACTTGGTTTAATTATTATTTATCTGATCTGGTGTATTTCGTAGTTATAAACGGTATCTCTTCCTCTGACATATCTCTGCTTTTTTGGTGTTCCAAAAGGGTATATTCGAGGTCCGCTTCTATTCACGATACTGCATCTTCTTCCCTTCGGCAAACTCATCTCCAGTTTGGGTATAAAACACAATTTCTATGCAGACATATATATCAGTTTCAGTCAATCTGATTTCAATCCAACTTCCAATCTGTCTTCCTGTCTGACCGCAGTTTCTGACTGACTCGCAGAACATTTTCTTCAAATGAATAGCAGTAAAACTGAAGTTCTCTTAGTTGGGAAAAAAATCACTTACCTTTAAGGTCCGTCACTCCACTGTACATCTGCTTGACTGATCTTCATAACAGTCAACAGGCACGGAATCTTGTATTCATTCTTGACTCTATCCTTTCCTTTTATTCTCACTTTTTCTTTATGTGCAAAACTGCTGTTTAAATTTATCTTAGTAATATTTCCCGTATCCGTAACTGTCTCTCCGATATGGCTGCAGAAACAATAATTCATGCATGTGTTACCTCCAGGCTAGATTATTGCAATTCTCTGTTATATGGTCTTCCCTTGTCTCTCGTCCAACGTGTACAATATGTGCAGAATGCAACTACAAAAGTGCTTATACCTGTAAGCGTCATCATATTACACCCATCTTACGATCCCTCCACTGCCTACCTATTCAGTACAGAACAACTTTCAAGATTGCACTTACCCTTTATAAAGTTATTCATGGGCTAGCCCCTGACTATCTTCCCACTCTCATTTTATTTTATTCCCTTCCGCTTCAGTCGAGGTTTGCTGTCCATCCCAAAAATTTAAGACAACTCGATTGGTGGACGAGCGTTCACATGTGCAGCCCCCACAGTCTGGCACACTCTCCTACTACACGTCGGACAAATCATTTAACGTATTCAAATCTGAACTAAATGCCTATTTATTTGTCCTCGCCTGACGCTGGAGAATAGGCATTTACATTAATGTCCAACTGGCTCGTAAACTTTTGGGCCACTCCACCACCCCTCCAGTGAAGGTTCTCCAAAATCCAGCGAAATGTTGGCTTTGCGGTCTGGGGTATGGGGTATGGAGATAGCACTGATTTATTTATTTTTACTCCACAATTATGTTTATTGTTACGTGCATTTTCTCGTTATTTATGTATTATTTGCTAAGTAGTGGGGTTTTATTTTTGCTTGTATAATGTGCAGCGTTGTGGGATGCTATATCCAATGAAAGCAAATCACAAAACTATTCTGCGCCCAACGTGGAGCTCGAACCCACGACCCTGAGATTAAGAGTCTCATGCTCTACCGACTGAGCTAGCCGGGCGTCTGTGATGTGTGGCCCCTGTCAAACTTGGGGTGAATGTGAGTCATGTCACTCACCGTACATTGAAAAGGAAACATGAATTTAAGAAAAAAGAAATTCGTAAGTTTATATACTGCCTGGTTACTTTATCTATATAAATGGACATGTTAAATCCAAACAAATCACACGTTGTTCCTGCACTCGACATGGGACTCGAACCCACTGACCCTGAGATTAAGAGTGTCATGCTCTACCGACTGAACTAGCCAGGCTGCTGTTGTGAGTGACCCCAGTCTAACTTGGGGTGATTGTGAGTCAAGTGACCCACCGTGTATTTCAGGAAATACCATGACAATAAGTAAAAGGTGATTCACTTGTTTTCATCATGCGCTCTAAATTGATCCACAGAAATGCACAATTGTCGTCAAAGCAATTCACAAAACTAATCTGCGCCCAACGTGGGGCTCGAACCCACGACCCTGAGATTAAGAGTCTCATGCTCTACCGACTGAGCTAGCCGGGCTTCTGTGGTGTGTGACCCCTGTCTAACTTGTGGTGATTGTGAGTCATGTCACCCACCGTTCATTTAAAAAAAAAACATGACTTTAAGTAAAAAGGAATTCGTAAGTTTATCTACTGTCTGGTTAATTTATCTACATAAATGGACAATTTAATCCCAACAAATCACGACGTTTCGGGCGCAACACAAGCGTCCGTCATCAGGTGGGAAAGCAAGTATGAAACTGCTTTACTAATTATTACTTACGATTTCTCTTGTCTGCTGACTCTGGATGATCTAGTTCTTTCCTGGTTCTCCTTAATTTATCGCCTGCATTTGACACTATCGATCATTCTATTCTCATTCTCTTGGTTCTTTCCCTGAATCCCTGCAGTCACGAGAGCTTTAAATCGAAATTCATTATCTTCTCCTCGAGCACCTTCATAGCCATGTCGGCTGCTCTGACGCCTTTCTAACTTGGTTTAATTATTATTTATCTGATCTGGTGTATTTCGTAGTTATAAACGGTATCTCTTCCTCTGACATATCTCTGCTTTTTTGGTGTTCCAAAAGGGTATATTCGAGGTCCGCTTCTATTCACGATACTGCATCTTCTTCCCTTCGGCAAACTCATCTCCAGTTTGGGTATAAAACACAATTTCTATGCAGACATATATATCAGTTTCAGTCAATCTGATTTCAATCCAACTTCCAATCTGTCTTCCTGTCTGACCGCAGTTTCTGACTGACTCGCAGAACATTTTCTTCAAATGAAAAACAGTAAAACTGAAGTTCTCTTAAATTTTGATTTAAAGCTTTCGTGACTGCAGTAATTCATATTCTTAGTTTTTTCGGTAAAGTCACGTTGAAGAGAAACAACAGAATAACACCTGATGATGACCGTTTGAGTTATGGTCGAAACGTCGTGAGAATTTTTTATTGTTTTATATATATTTTGTTATTCTGTTGTTTCTCTTCAACGTGACTTTACCGAAAAAACTAAGAATATAAAGTTCTCTTAGTTGGGAAAAAATCACTTACCTTTAACGTCCGTCACTCCACTGTACGTCTGCTTGACTGATCTTCATAACAGTCAACAGGCACGGAATCTTGGTTTCATTCTTGACTCTATCCTTTCCTTTTATTCTCACTTTTTCTTTATGTGCAAAACTGCTGTTTAAATTTATCTTAGTAATATTTCCCGTATCCGTAACTGTCTCTCCGATATGGCTGCAGAAACAATAATTCATGCATGTGTTACCTCCAGGCTAGATTATCGCAATTCTCTGTTATATGGTCTTCCCTTGTCTCTCGTCCAACGTGTACAATATGTGCAGAATGCAACTACAAAAGTGCTCATACCTGTAAGCGTCATCATATTACACCCATCTCACGATCCCTCCACTGGCTACCTATTCAGTACAGAACAACTTTCAAGATTGCACTTACCCTTTATAAAGTTATTCATGGGCTAGCCCCTGACTATCTTCCCACTCTCATTTTATTTTATTCCCTTCCGCTTCAGTCGAGGTTTGCTGTCCATCCCAAAAATGTAAGACATCTCGATTGGTGGACGAGCGTTCACATGTGCAGCCCACACAGTCTGGCACACTCTCCTACTACACGTCCGACAAATCATTTAACGTATTCAAATCTGAACTAAATGCCTATTTATTTGTCCTCGCCTGACGCTGGAGAATAGGCATTTACATTAATGTCCAACTGGCTCGTAAACTTTTGGGCCACTCCACCACCCCTCCAGTGAAGGTTCTCCAAAATCCAGCGAAATGTTGGCTTTGCGGTCTGGGGTATGGGGTATGGAGATAGCACTGATTTATTTATTTTTACTCCACAATTATGTTTATTGTTACGTGCATTTTCTCGTTATTTATGTATTATTTGCTAAGTAGTGGGGTTTTATTTTTGCTTGTATAATGTGCAGCGTTGTGGGATGCTATATCCAATGAAAGCAAATCACAAAACTATTCTGCGCCCAACGTGGGGCTCGAACCCACGACCCTGAGATTAAGAGTCTCATGCTCTACCGACTGAGCTAGCCGGGCGTCTGTGATGTGTGGCCCCTGTCAAACTTGGGGTGAATGTGAGTCATGTCACTCACCGTACATTGAAAAGGAAACATGAATTTAAGAAAAAAGAAATTCGTAAGTTTATATACTGCCTGGTTACTTTATCTATATAAATGGACATGTTAAATCCAAACAAATCACACGTTGTTCCTGCACTCGACATGGGACTCGAACCCACTGACCCTGAGATTAAGAGTGTCATGCTCTACCGACTGAACTAGCCAGGCTGCTGTTGTGAGTGACCCCAGTCTAACTTGGGGTGATTGTGAATCAAGTGACCCACCGTGTATTTCAGGAAATACCATGACAATAAGTAAAAGGTGATTCGTTTGTTTTCATCATGCGCTCTAAATTGATCCACAGAAATGCACAATTGTCGTCAAAGCAATTCACAAAACTAATCTGCGCCCAACGTGGGGCTCGAACCCACGACCCTGAGATTAAGAGTCTCATGCTCTACCGACTGAGCTAGCCGGGCGTCTGTGGTGTGTGACCCCTGTCTAACTTGTGGTGATTGTGAGTCATGTCACCCACCGTTCATTTAAAAAAAAACATGACTTTAAGTAAAAAGGAATTCGTAAGTTTATCTACTGTCTGGTTCATTTATCTACATAAATGGACAATTTAATCCCAACAAATCACGACGTTTCGGGCGCAACACAAGCGTCTGTCATCAGGTGGGAAAGCAAGTATGAAACTGCTTTACTAATTATTACTTACGATTTCTCTTGTCTGCTGACTCTGGATCTAGTTCTTTCCTGGTTCTCCTTAATTTATCGCCTGCATTTGGCACTATCGATCATTCTATTTTCATTCTCTTGGTTCTTTCCCTGAATCCCTGCAGTCACGAGAGCTTTAAATCGAAATTCATTATCTTCTCCTCGAGCACCTTCATAGCCATGTCGGCTGCTCTGACGCCTTTCTAACTTGGTTTAATTATTATTTATCTGATCTGGTGTATTTCGTAGTTATAAACGGTATCTCTTCCTCTGACATATCTCTGCTTTTTTGGTGTTCCAAAAGGGTATATTCGAGGTCCACTTCTATTCACGATACTGTATCTTCTTCCCTTCGGCAAACTCATCTCCAGTTTGGGTATAAAACACAATTTCTATGCAGACATATATATCAGTTTAAGTCAATCTGATTTCAATCCAACTTCCACTCTGTCTTCCTGTCTGACCGCAGTTTCTGACTGACTCGCAGAACATTTTCTTCAAATGAAAAACAGTAAAACTGAAGTTCTCTTAAATTTTGATTTAAAGCTTTCGTGACTGCAGTAATTCATATTCTTAGTTTTTTCGGTAAAGTCACGTTGAAGAGAAACAACAGAATAACACCTGATGATGACCGTTTGAGTTATGGTCGAAACGTCGTGAGAATTTTTTATTGTTTTATATATATTTTGTTATTCTGTTGTTTCTCTTCAACGTGACTTTACCGAAAAAACTAAGAATATAAAGTTCTCTTAGTTGGGAAAAAATCACTTACCTTTAACGTCCGTCACTCCACTGTACGTCTGCTTGACTGATCTTCATAACAGTCAACAGGCACGGAATCTTGGTTTCATTCTTGACTCTATCCTCTCCTTTTATTCTCACTTTTTCTTTATGTGCAAAACTGCTGTTTAAATTTATCTTAGTAATATTTCCCGTATCCGTAACTGTCTCTCCGATATGGCTGCAGAAACAATAATTCATGCATGTGTTACCTCCAGGCTAGATTATCGCAATTCTCTGTTATATGGTCTTCCCTTGTCTCTCGTCCAACGTGTACAATATGTGCAGAATGCAACTACAAAAGTGCTCATACCTGTAAGCGTCATCATATTACACCCATCTTACGATCCCTCCACTGGCTACCTATTCAGTACAGAACAACTTTCAAGATTGCACTTACCCTTTATAAAGTTATTCATGGGCTAGCTCCTGACTATCTTCCCACTCTCATTTTATTTTATTCCCTTCCGCTTCAGTCGAGGTTTGCTGTCCATCCCAAAAATGTAAGACATCTCGATTGGTGGACGAGCGTTCACATGTGCAGCCCCCACAGTCTGGCACACTCTCCTACTACACGTCCGACAAATCATTTAACGTATTCAAATCTGAACTAAATGCCTATTTATTTGTCCTCGCCTGACGCTGGAGAATAGGCATTTACATTAATGTCCAACTGGCTCGTAAACTTTTGGGCCACTCCACCACCCCTCCAGTGAAGGTTCTCCAAAATCCGGTCTGGGATTTTTAATTATGTTTATTGTTACGTGCATTTTTTCGTTATTTATTATTTGCTAAGTATTGGGGTTTTATTTTTGTTTGTATAATGGGATGCTATATCCAATGAAAGCAAATCACAAAACTATTCTGCGCCCAACGTGGGGCTCGAACCCACGACCCTGAGATTAAGAGTCTCATGCTCTACCGACTGAGCTAGCCGGGCTGCTGTAATGCCTCTCTCCCACTTCGAGTATTGGGAGTACAATGGGTAGGTGGGGGGAGAGGGGGGGATGATGGGGGAGGGGGATAATGGGGGAGGTGGGTAGGAGGGGTGGGTAGGAGGGGAGGGGTAGGAGGGGGGGGGTAGGAGGGGGAGGGAGGGGTAGGAGGGAGGGGTAGGAGGGGAGGGGTAGGAGTGGGAGTAGGAGGGGGGGGAAGGAGGAGGGGGAGGGAGGGAGGGGGAGGAGGGGTGGGTAGCAGGGGGAGGTAAGAGGGAGGGATGGAGGGAGGGGTCTGTAGTTACGCGTGGTGGGGGCGCGGCCCAGGCCCCGCGTTATCTTCCCCCGTGCGGCGGCGTCGTCGTCGTCGTCAGGGCCCTGGTGACCGCTTCCCCTCTCCTCCCGCACGGCGCCCCAGGCTCCTAGCTGCTGAAGCCCGAGTCGCGCTGTCTGTCCGCGGCGTTTCGCCGCCGGCACCAAGTGCAGGTACCCCGCGGGGCGAGTTTACTTGGTGCCCGCGTCCTGTAAAAGACGTCGATGCCGCGGGGACACGGCGTGACCGCCGTCGCCTCTGTGTGTGTACGTCCACTCGGCCTCAAACCACCGCCCGGTGCGGTGTGTCGTAGACGTCGCCACGAGGAAGACAAAGGCGGCCGTGCGTGGTGCTGGCCTACACACAACCCACGTGTGCCGCAGTGCCGGCCTTAATCGGCGCTGCTACTGGCGAACAGCACTTGCCCCAGCAGCCTGTCGCAGGCTATACGGGGGATCTTTACGTGTGCGCGTTATGATTTCTGTGGCATTGTAGTTATATGTGTGTGTGGGGAGCGGTGGCGTTGTGGTTAGCGCTACGAACCCGGCGACCCGAGTTCGATTCCCGCCCACGGTTTATCTGAACCCTGTTCCGGGTCTCCCCTAGGTCGACTCAGCCTCAAATGAGCACCCAGGCGTGTGCCGTGCCGGCCTTCACAGGTGCTGGCACAGTCTGTCACAGGCTCTGTGTTGGGAGTTTGTGTGTGTGTGGTGTGTGAGGGTTCGTGTCTCAAGGTGCACATGGCCTGGCACGAGCGTCGTGGTTCACGTCACCGCCACTTAGTGGTGAATGGCGGTCGTTGTTGTCGTTGTTGTTGTCGTCGTTGTTGTTGCGTCTAGACAAATGAGCCACTTGGGTTGTTGCGAGAGACCAATTCACTCTACTCACTCAACTCTCTCGCGGAGTCGCGAGTTCATGCTCTCGTTTTCAAACCCAGGAAGGCATCGTCGAGGCTTGAGACTCCGCTCAAGGAAGGTGCTGCCAAATTGTTTTGTAGTAAGTTGGGGGTGGGTGGCGGAGAGACTGGAGGATATGGGGAGAGAACATCGCCGCACACAAAGGCACCCCCCCTAGACGGCTATCGAACACATCATTACCCCTCGGTTGTTGCGGAGCAATCTTAACAGCTTGCGCTGTCAGCCTGGCCAGCCCTTGCTGCTATTGCTGCTGCTGCCTGTCTCATCAATGCCGTGATGCTGTGATTGATCCCCCCCCCCTCAGCTTGTGTTTGAGATAGTCCCGTATACACGAGGATTGTTATTAAACATCGCGGATAAAATCGATTCTTCCACACGCAATGATTCGGTACTGGATTATCGACGTTGAAGAATGGAGTGGTTACGCGCAAGCTGCTGCCTGCACCAGAGCAACAGATACGTTATCGCTTAAGTCAACTATTTAGTGATACCGCCTAGATCGCGCTCCACAGGAGCAACACAATGCAACGCCTTTGTCAATGACACGGCCATAAAAAATAAAATATATTAAAAGGCGGCGTTTCGGACAGTGGACCTTCTTGTGCCGTGAATAAGGGACATTTGCTCCAAAGGTAGTGTCGGTGACGAATGTATTTTATTTTTTTAATATCTATTGAGTGCCCATACGTACAGTTAGGTCGTGTCTACAACTACCCCACGTCAGTGGACCGAAGCTTCGTGACAGAAACGAAATGAACGCGACTTGCGACTTGCCCCAGTCACTAACTCTACAAAGTGTCCTTTCGAATTTGAACGAGGGTTCAAACTCGTGTGGGGTCATATAGCCCCATAAACTCTCACATCCTCTTTACAAGTATCGTCGCATTCCTTGCAAAACTGCTCTCTGTGTGTACAGGTCTCCGTATAAAACTGCTCTCTGTGTGTACAGGTCTCCGTATAAAACTGCTGTGTGTACAGGTCTCCGTGTAAAACTGTTGTGTGTACAGGTCTCCGTGTAAAACTGCTGTGTGTACATGTCTCTGTATAAAACTGCTGTATGTACAAGTCTCCGTGTAAAACTGCTCTCTGTGTGTACAGGTCTCCGTATAAAACTGCTCTCAGTGTGTACAGGTCTCCGTATAAAACTGCTGTGTGTACAGGTCTCCCTATAAAACTGCTCTCAGTGTGTACAGGTCTCCGTATAAAACTGCTGTGTGTACAGGTCTCCGTATAAAACTGCTCTCTGTGTCTACAGGTCTCCGTATAAAACTGCTGTGTGTACAGGTCTCCGTGTAAAACTGTTGTGTGTACAGGTCTCCGTGTAAAACTGCTGTGTGTACATGTCTCCGTATAAAACTGCTGTGTGTACAGGTCTCCCTATAAAACTGCTCTCTGTGTGTACAGGTCTCCGTTTAAAACTGCTCTCTGTGTGTGCAGGTCTCCGTATAAAACTGCTCTCAGTGTGTACAGGTCTCCGTATAAAACTGCTGTGTGTACAGGTCTCCCTATAAAACTGCTCTCAGTGTGTACAGGTCTCCGTATAAAACTGCTGTGTGTACAGGTCTCCGTATAAAACTGCTCTGTGTGTACAGGTCTCCGTGTAAAACTGCTCTGTGTGTACAGGTCTCCGTATAAAACTGCTCTCTGTGTGTACAGGTCTCCCTATAAAACTGCGGCTTTGTTCTGTACGCTTAGTTCCATTTGAACTATTGCGGTGTAAACCAAGATTTTGGCCTTAATGATGTCTTTTTTTATGCAAATGTAATTTTGCTTTTGATATTACTTAAAGGTATTATGCACAGCAAAACATAAACCAATGGTAAAATTTTGCTTGCAAGCCTGCACATTTTTATGGAAAAAACTAAATCTGGAAATATGGTAAATTAGGTGACATGCAAATGTAACATAGTATTGTTATTTTGTTCACGAGTTGATGACCGCCTTGCAGCTGGAATCCAGGATCTCAACGCGGTGTTTGGTTTTAGGTTGGGTTCACACAGGATTTTAGACTTTTATTTAGGTTGGCGAACGTCGCATTGGGGTTAGGTGGTATTTGTGTCTTCGCTTTTTAAAATCATCTCTGGGAATACAACTTGAAATATTCTTAATCGATGGATGATTTTAAAGTTCCTAGAGTCCTTTAGATCTTGCCCATTTTGCAACACCTCAAACCCTGGTTGGTTTACCGTTGGCTGCGATTGCCGCTGGTTATTTTACCGATGAGCAAAATTCAACCTTGGGAATATTGTCCCAGGTTGGCATTACACCCTTGCGATGTCACTTGACACTTTAATAGCAGTTACTTACGTTAAGCCATCCTGTGTTAACCCATCATTATCCCTCTTAAGTCTAAGCCACTTGGCCACCTTACAGTGCAGTACTAGGTTGCTTGGCTGATGCACACATTATCACAAAGCCTCAACACGGAGTGTTTCCAGTAGTAAAAGACAATGAAGCAAGTTCAGTCACCAATTTTTAATTATTATAAAGGAAGGTGTCTCTTTTCACCTGCACGTCTGATGGAGGAAGTGGAATAATGAAAGCTTTCACAATGTTTTAGAGTTGAGACAATTGGCAGTCCAGCGAGAGTCATGCTTTATCTTTGATGAAATAAACAAACTCACCTAAAAGGCTCTTGCAGTACTTTGGCCTTGAAATCGCCTTGAAAATGTCACCTTTACCGCCTTCGTGTGCGACTGCAAGATAATTCTTGCATGCAAAAATTGCACGCTCATTTAACCATGCATGCAAAACGACAAAAAAACCTGCTGAGCAACTTGGTGTAACACCATAGGATGTGTTTTTAAACATTTTTTTCGTATTTTTTTCTCAAAAGTTCCCTTTCGTAACTTGAACAAAGCATTGCATCATTCCACGTAGCAAACAGCCCGCAAAAGGTGATACAATATAACTATTCCTGACATCTGTTTAAATAACTCCTGGTCCTCACTATGGGTGCTGCACTTTTATATATTTCTTTTTATTATAAGTGCTGGAATATTTCGCAATTGAAGTTTTATAATATGATTGAATATTATCTTACTTCATGCAGTGCCTGGTGACCATGAACTGTTGTGCTTCACTTGACAGCCCAGTTTAACCACATGCCCTCAGCGATTCAAGCTCGCTGCTCTGACCCCTGAAGCACTTGGCCATCCCACCAAGTGCGACCCTTTTGAACAAGTTAACATTAAGTGGTTTGCACAATGGTCAAAGGCATTTCTATTTGGTTGTCTTTGCTCCGATATCTATCTTCTTCATTGTTGTGCTTGTTTTTGTTCGATTGCTTTTTATCATTTTGGTGACCCCATGTCACTTGCATGTGAAACCATCCTCGTATCTTGAGTTTCCACCTGGATAAACAAAATAAACTTGCGGTGTAAAATTCGCGTTTGTTTGTAAGTTGCTGTGCGAGTTGAGGTTTTTAAAACACGATCTTGTTTTTTTCTACTTTGCCCATCAGCTTGAAGGCATGACATCGTTCCCAGTGTTCCTCGTGTCTGCGAGCACCGTCTGGTGGTCACTGCTCTACTTCGTCCTCTACCGCCTTAACCCATCGCACGGCAAAGAGTGGAACTGCCGACTCGTCACCCTACTTCACGGGTGCCTCATCGTTCCACTGTCAGCTTACATCGGCTTCATAGCAGGCCCTTGGCCATTTACGCATCCAGGTAGGATGTGATGCTATCTTTTTTTTAAAGTATGCACATATCAACAGTCGAGGTTCATTTTTTGTATGTATGCACTTATGTATAACCATAGTAATTAAAATGTAAAACGTCATTATAGTGTGAAATAAATGAAAAATGTTATTGGTCTGTCTTGTACATTCTGCCTGGGTTTTCCTGCTGCCCTAGCTACTTCACGTTGTGCATGTTCATTCTGTCTTGTTTTTATTGTACTGTCTGTAGCGGTTTTTACTTTAGGTTGTGGTGTATTCCTGTCGCCTGTTAAATATGTTCTGGCTCTTCGAGTACAGATGGGACCTGTATAACATGTCTCACTTGCATTTATGGTCTCGTGTATATTGTGCATCTTGTGCATTGGTGTCTGTCCTGTAGTGTAATGTGATCTAGAATGTACACCTCGATTTAAAGCTTTCGTGACGGCAAGGATTCATCTTCTTTGGTTCTTCCGGTAAAGTCAAGTAGAATGAGAATAAAATAAAAAAATAACACAATAAAATTCTCACGACGTTTCGGCCACAACTCGAGACGGCCGCTTGCGTTGTGGCCGAAACGTCGTGAGAATTTTATTGTGTTATTTTATTATTTTCTTTTCTAGATTTGAAGCTTTATTATTCTCATTCTACGTGACTTTACCGAAAGAACCAAAGAAAATGTACACCTCATTGTTACTACCACAGTTGTTTTGACATTTTCATCTCCACAACATCTAACGCATCAGCCACTTCCTCACTCCAGCATCAGCTACTTCCTCACACAAGCAGCTGCTGAGACCCCCATTTATGCCTTTACCACCCCTCTGACTTGACAACTGCAACTATTCCCCTCTATGGCCTCACCAAATCCCTCGCCTCCAGACACCACGATCCAATATATCACTGCCAGGTGAGAAATCGCCCACAGCCGTACACAAACCCACAATACCTCACCGCTATAATATGTTCAGTGGCTCCAAATCCAGTCTTTAAAATCTTCAAAATCGCTCCCCATCTTCATGATCATTCACGAACCTGTTCCTGTCTAGCTCGCCCTCTCATCTCACTTTACCCCCTGTGCCTCCAGTAGCCAAGGCTGTGTCAAAAGTCCAATTCTCATCCTTAATTGTGAGGTTGCACCTTCTCTGCCACCCCTATAATCTTGAACTCCCTCCACCAACTGTCTACCTTGTTGACTTGCTACCCATGTTCAAACTCCGGATGAAGACCTTCTTGCCTTCCTCTGCCAATGACTTACTGCTTTTCTCTAAAACATTTAAGTATAGCCACTTCCGTTTTCCCCATAATGCACATCGAAATTTTTCTAAGGTATCTCTAGATGCAGTTGCCATTATATCATCTATTAATCCAAATTCAGTAATGCTGCATACATGTGCAATTATGGTACCGTGTTTAACACATAACTTACATTTACAGTGGGCACTGATATGATATTTACACGGCCGTAAAGTGCACATAGCCTGGCACAAGCACCGTGGTGACGTCACCGTCACTTAGCGTCAAATGGAGGTTGTTATTGTTATGATGTTTATTAATACAATGATCGATCTGAGAGACCTTTGGACTATCTTGTGGTCCTCAGACACCATGCCATTCTTATGATTCTTTGGATTTTTTCACATTTTTTATTGTTTTGGGATTCCATCTCAATTAGATACAAAGTGTGCTTTACTTTAATAACATTTACAAAGCTGTTCCAGCTGTGCTGTAGCAGGACAGACAAATATGGGAAGGTTTTGACTTACATGTCTATCCGGGGTTCAGCTTAGCCCACTGTCCTCCTGATCTCAGTGAAATTAATACCACTTGGTGGGAAGTTAATAGTGATGGCCCTATGGAAATATGTATCCTTGCCATAGAAATGTGGAATTTCCATCACTGGCTCAGGATCCCTGGTAGAGATTAACACTGCCACACAGACATTTTACATTACTGATACTGGTAGGAACGAAGTTGTAAACTGAGTGTACCTGCCTGCAATAGATTAATGTGTCCGTCCGTCCGTCCCCTTTCAATACTTTAACGAAGTGAAATCTCGTGCTGTTGGGTGTAAAATCAGCAATAGACAGCGCAGAGACTTGTCCTATCAGCCCACCCTGCAGGGACCTGTTATTAATCATCATATCACAGATTGGGTTGGGTTAGTAAGTGCATTGTAACTAGGAGTCTTCTGTCGTGTACAAACGTGCATACGTCATTGTTACAAACAAAGTAGCCATGAAATGTGATTGCATTTTGTTTTAACTTTCTACTTAAAGTACAGTCTAGAGTTACATTACATAATGTAATTTACTTGGACAGTGCATTGCCACCAATGGAATGTGTGTACATATTGCCATATTAATGTAAACAATTGAATAGTATTTCACATAATGAACCAGGTATGTAAGAGTGGCATTGATTGTTAATTTTGATTATTGTATCAAGTGTATGAAGCAGTTGTAACTGTATTCTCCAGATGATAGTGTAGTTTAGAATGCGGTAGGTGTTCCCATGTGACCTTATTTGTACACTTATTGACATTGGCACAAGTTTGTGATGCATATTATATAACCTGGAGAATACGGTACTCTTTTGAACGTGCTGTATGGAATCTGACTTGTATATGTGTATTCTTTGTTTTTTTCAGGTGGCCCTAATTCAGAGCTGCAAGTTTTTGCCTTGTCCTTTTGTCTGGGATACTTCATATTTGATTTATTGTGGTGTGTCTCATATGGAAATGAAAGCATTGTAATGCTTGCACACCACATAATAAGCATTTTAGGACTGGTAGGATGCTTGTTCCTGGGTGTATCTGCAACAGAGACAAATGGTGTTATATTTGGGAGTGAAATTACCAACCCTCTACTCCAACTCCGCTGGTTTCTTCGTAAAATGGGACGGTACGTACAGTGTTGTGAAATTATTTTCTGATATTTTAATAAGAGTTGGTAAAATAATGATGAAAGCCATGTTGTTGTTTTCCACATTTTTTTCCCAAACAGTTCTGCGGAACTGAATTTCCCCCCGTGTTTAGAGTCGAGAGGTTGCGTTAGCAGGAGGGTACATTTGGCTAGGGACAGTTATGGATTAAGCTATTAGCCTCCAAATAAGTCTGTGGACACGAACTGAACAGTTATGTAGGTATAACGTCTATCTAAGTACCTTGTCTGAGGGGGAGTCGTGGTGCAGTGGTTCGCAGCCTGTGTTATCAATCTGGCTACGCATGTTCGATTCCCATCCATGGGTAACATCTGTTTCAAGCATTCCATCAGCAAATACTGGGGCCGCCACTTCACCAACTGGTTTATCCTTAACTCTTCAGGTTAAAAGCCTAGCACATATAAGGAAACGTGTAATCCACAGACTGTATCTCGAGAGAGAGAAACATGTTCCACAAAGCCTGCAAAATGTTAAATTAATTCCATATAGAAACGTTGACATGTACAAATACTATTCATTTATAAAGCAAGACATTTTCACTGGAATTCATTGTTATTTTATTAAATGTTGCCATTGTGTATGCAGGTATGAGGACACCACCCTTGGCTTGTGCATCGACGCCACGTTTGTTATGTTGTTCTTTTGCGTCCGAATGGGAGTTGGCACTATCCTCCTTGTCTGTGTACTGCGATCACCCACACCTATACTCGTAATGAAGATCAGTGGTGTGGGAATGTACACCATTTCCTGGCTGTTCATGGTCAACATTTCCAAATATGTAATGCGAAGATATCGAAAACTCAAACAGGCATGCAAACCTTGCAATGTCATTTCATCATCAAGTCCTGCACAAGAAGACAGTGAAATTGAAACTGCTGAAAATGGACTTTCTTCCAACCCTGATGTTTACAAGAAACATAATTGAAGGGCATAATATAGGTTTTGTATTTTATTAAAAAAAAGTATTTTCTTGCCTTTAGTATTTTAAACGTAATATATTTTCAATGCTGTGTTCAAATATTAATGAGGTTATAAATGGTAATGTATGTACAAATACAATATAACTTAAATTTTGATTTAAAGCTTTCTTGACTGCAGTGATTCATATTCTTGGTTCTTTCGGTAAAGTCATGTTGAAGGGAAACAATAAAATAATAAAATATATATAAAACAAGAAAATTCTCACGACGTTTCGACTGTAACACAAACAGTCATCAGGTGTGAAAAAACCAACGTCAAGAAGCATTTGAAAGAAGTGGCGGTTTGTATTTAATTAATTATTTTCAAACTTATATTTTTTTATTTTTAAACGGTGTTTGTATTTATTTTTAAAAACGTTAGCACCACGGATAGCGATTTGACTGTTTAGAAGGAAAATAGGAGGGGGGAGACGAAAATTTAATGTATGCTGTATGAAAGCCACCATAAGCATGAACAATCAAGACCCGAAATGGTTTATCAAATCCTTACAATGATTGCTAGGCCAGAATCCATCTTCTCGGTTGAAATTGTTTCTGTGTTTGTATATGTGGATAGCTTCATGAACGAATCTCTCATGGTAGCCCGATGGCTTGCAAAGAACCTGTCTTGGAGAAGTCAATGTCATGTGAGCCTACTGAATTATAACAGTGATCTGCCACGGCCGAGGTGTTGGTCCTACCGTGTTTTAGGTCTGCTTTTTGTTCACGAATGCGGTCCGAGACATGTCGTTTGGTTTCTCCAATGTAACTACTACCACAGAGGCAACTTAGTTTGTAGACAAAAAAAAACACCGCTTAAAAATAAATAAATACGTCGCTGGTAAATAAATTAATAAATACAAACCGCCACTTATTTCAAATGCTTCTTGCCGTTGGTTTTTTCACACCTGATGATGACTGTTTGTGTTACAGTCAAAACGTCGTGAGAATTTTATTTTTTATATATATTTTATTATTTAGTTCCCCTTAAACGTGACTTTACCGAAAGAACCAAGAATATAATATAACTTAAATAAAAATTAAACTTAAGTTGTAATTTTGACCAGAAGGAACATAGGATCTGTGGTATTGATGTCACTGTACAACCTATGAACTTTGACATGTTATAAAAACTGACCAAAAATTTATTATGCACTATATTTAGAGTTTGCAAAAAAATATTAAATGGTTGTTGCTATGTGTCCCACGCCGTTCCTTCAGCTGCTGTGAAATAGTATTTAAGAGGAATGTATGAATGACTAGCCAACTGCATACCTGTCAACACTTTATCAGTGCCTTATTAGAGACCAATTCAGACCTTATTGGTCACCCCTTGCCCTTATAAATGTCAAATGTTCACCCAACAAAGTCGCATCACAAGGGAGAAAGACAACAAATGTGCGCAAATGTCCGGCTGTACTCCGAAAGGACCTGAAAACTCAATTTCCCTGTACAAGAATATGGGTAAACCGTATGGATTGACAGGGTATGCAACTGTGCTAAAACGTAGGTGTGGGAATGGATGGGTATGCTGCACTAGTTAACTGCACTCGAGGACATTTAATTTCATGCTGAAAAATTTGCCATGTGTGTAAATAAAAAATTGCAGCAGGCTGTGAAATGCATCTGCATGTCATTCACAAAACATGTATGCATCGAAAGAACCCAGCAGATGTATGCATCTGTATATTGTGCATGCTTTGCTAGTTACATACTTCTTGATGTAGGGTTTGTTAATGTGCAAAAACATGCACAAAGCTCAAGATAATGAAGCGTTTTGCAGATGGTGGAGACTAAGTCTTAAAATTAGTTTTGCAATCTGCTGCTGGATGAAGGCCTTCCCACTCCATGTCGGTCGTGAGCTTTGACCATTGTCGGTCAAGTGTGCGTTGAAGGATTGCAACTCGCCACTCATGATAGCCGTGACCAGGAATTTTACTCCGGTTGTCGGACACATGCAGTGTGCTAACCACTGTCCACTACTAGTCTTAAGTAACAATCCCACCTATATGTTTAAGTTATTGTACCCGATTAACATTACAATGACTGGCGAGATGTTAACTACCTCGCTGGGTATACAGGTGGTGGGTTCGACCCCGACCGCTGATGCCTGCTGTATATTTAGAGTTTGCGTGTCTCGCTCCCCATGGTCGTGTCGATTTTTCCATGAGCCTCCGATTTTTCGCTCCACATTTTGTATCTACATCCCGCGCTTATTGTATTTGGCTGTTATAAATATCCACATCATGATAAGCCACTTTGTTGAGCTGTCATTTGTGATAGCCAGGTCGCTTTTGAAAAACAAGGCAATTAGCTCAGTGGGGCCCCTTACCTGGCAAAATACAAAGTTTAGTTTAAATCATTCCCATGACAAATTATGAATACCAAACCATTAGCTTAACACATGCTTTTGCGACCAGTATCATCCATAACACAGGTTTTATTGGTTAGATCGCGTATGTGTCGTTAAATCCGCCACCACCCGATACAGCCAATTAGTAGTAAGGTTTGTCACGTAAACAGAACATGCCAATTCGTCACTAGTACAGCACACAGTTGTGTTGGAGAGCAAATCCACAACATTTACAACCTGAGTACGACGTTTCGCCAGTAATCACAACCGGCACCATCAGGAGGCAGCCAGATTTGGGGGGAAAATCCTCAACAACAAAAAAAACGCCGCATATTACAAAACCATTGTTGATTTAAGGCTTTCGTGACTGCAGGAATTCATACTCTTTGGGGTCGTATTTTATTACTTAATTTATTTCCTACCTACGTGACTTTACCGAAAGAAACCAAAAAGTATGAAAACCATTGTTGTGTTTAACACGTGTAAATCGATTAGCGAGTATCGATTAACATCGTGAATCTCTTCTGGATCGTTACGCGAGAGTCCAGCGCGGCGACGAATCGGCAAGAATCGACTCGATAATTTGGTGAGACGAGAATCGATTCTTCGCACGTCAGGCTCGGGTGCTGGTTCCGGGGCCCGCAGGCGGCCGCTCTCCCCCCCGCCCCCCCATCTGGAACGAGGTCGCTGTTGGTGCGGGTGGCTTCAGAGACGACGAGGAGGAGGAGGTTGGAGGCTCGCTGTGTTCGCTGCGAAGATGTCGACCACGCAGATCAAAGAGGAGAACACCGCCTTCGTCCCGTTAATCCACGACATCATGAAGAGGTGCGGGCCCCCTCCCCCCCCACCGTGTTTGAGGGAGGCGGCATCGCGGGCTGCACATCTCCAGTTTAGTAGGCCGCGGGGCTCGTATAACAGATTACTGTGCACTCTACATCAAGAATAACAATAATAATCTCGCGCATAATGCATGTTGTTCTTGGGTAGGATCGCGTAAGTATAAAGGCGTCGTTAAATCCACCACCACCACCAGCCCGACGCAGCCAATTGGTACGCTTTTGTCACGCCAACAACGTGCCAGTTACTGTTTCAGCACGCCCGGGATGTTGGAGGGTCAAGTCACAATCGTGAAAGCTTTACTCGCTGTCTTTGTGGTGGGCTCACGACACATTCACGCGATGTAACCCGGCAAACCAGTTATCACGGATCATATTTGGTCGCGAAAGCCTACGTGTTAAAATAATGTCGTACTGTGTTTATCCGGGAAAGCGTCGCGTGAATTGTTAGAAAAAAAGTTTAAAATACGGGATCGGAAAAACAGCCATTGAGAAGGGAACGTCTAAGCTGTCGAGATCGGAAGCAATGCGGTTTGAAGAGGCATTTATTGAAAGCCTTTGTGTCTGTTTATATACGGTGCTTTATGTTGTTGTTTTGGTAGCATGGAGAGAGACAACCAAGAGGTGCAGCAGGAGCTGAGTCGGCTGAAATCGCGGATTCAGGAGCTGCGCGAGACTGTCGCTGTGATGCCGGGAATCGACCTGAGCCCAGAGGAGCAACACAGAAGGCTGCAACACCTCCGTGAACAAGTCCACATAAAGAACCAGCTGCTGCAGAAATACAAAACCCTCTGCATATTTGATAATTCTAAGTGACTTCATCTCGTCCAAGTATTAGGTCCAGTCCAGAAGAGGAACCGGGGAAAGCTCCAGAATTATTGCTAAGAGGTCCGCATAAAGAACCAGCTGCTGCAGAAATTCAACCCCCCCCCCCCCTGCATATTTGATAACGTTAAAAGACTTACAGTTTTCCCTGCAGGAAAAAAAAAACTGGACAATATTTCCTTACATGACTTTGAAAGGGCAAGATTTGTGAAGGCGATGCAGATGTTGGCTGACTGACGCCTAGCTTGTTAATGTAGTTGGTTATCGAAAGATGTTTATTTTGTACATCGTGGGTAACTTGTGTAAATAAAGATGATATAAGTTAACGTTCACATGAGTTTTACGTTCACCTTTAGACTTGAGGATCTGCCTCTATGGCAAGTTTGTTGACGAATGGGTATCCACACGTCCCTTGTGTTTTATTACTCAACTTTTGAGTTGTGGCCTAAACAAACAAAATGGCTCATTGGTTTTTTCGGTAAAGTCACGTATGTAGAAATACCATAAAATTATATTAAAATAAATCAATCACGACGTTTCGACCGCAACACAAGCAATCTTCATCAGGTGTAAAACACAAATAGCACATAGGGTGACATCAACGCAACACATAGAGAGCTTTAAACTGCACGGAGGTAAAAACAAGATGAGAGACGAGCATTCAACAAACCTAAAAAAAATGTACGTGATGCAAAACCAGTCGGCCAACGACACAGACACTTGCCTGGCAGACCACGAATTTCAGAAGGGTGCTAAATTTCGTGTTCATCCTCTGGGTTGAACATACCAGCATAAACACAGTGAACAAATACGAGGTATAAGATAGCAGAAATACATATACTGGAACACAAGAGGTAAGAAGAGGAAAGACAGACAGAGAAGCAAGAAAAAAGGGGCCGGAGGGATGAACAGACAGAGGCTTAAAATAAGTAGTGGAGGTGGGGGGAGGAGGAGGAGGGGCCGAAGAAGCAGAAGAGGGGGGGAGGGGTAGGAAAATGTAAGGGGGCGCAATTAGTTTAGTACAGAATTGTAAAGGTAACGTCCCTCTAGAAGTGTGTTAATAAAGAATTAAAGATTTCGTGACTGCATAAATTACTCATTGTTTTTTTCGGTAAAGTCACGTATGTAGAAATACCATAAAATAAATTAATCACGACGTTTCGACCGCAACACAAGCGATCTTCATCAGGTGTAAAAAACAAATAGCACATAGGGTGACATCAACGCAACACATAGAGAGCGTTAAACTGCACGGAGGTAAAAACAACAAGAAGATGATGCATTCAACAAACCTAAGGAAAATGTGTTGAATGCTCGTCTCTCATCTTGTTTTTACCTCCGCGCAGTTTAACGCTCTCTATGTGTTGCGTTGATGTCACCCTATGTGCTATTTGTTTTTTTACACCTGATGAAGATTGCTTGTGTTGCGGTCGAAACGTCGAGATTTATTTATTTTAATATAATTTTATGGTATTTCTACATACGTGACTTTACCGAAAAAAACAATGAGTAATTTATGCAGTCACGAAAGCTTTAATTCTTTATAAACAAAACGGCTACACGTTTCTGCTTCCAGGGTGGTGGCTTAGACAAGACAGTGCATTCTACATGCAACGTGGTCAAGTGACATGCGTGCTAGGCATGATGGAAATTGTGCCTTTTTTTGTAAAGATAAGTTAGGAAAACGATTGGCAGTGTTCTGGCTTTGCTGGTTCTGGATCCAGAGTATATCAAATAGCTGCGCTTCAGCCTCAGCTCCATGCTGGTTCCAGCAGCCCCATCTAGAGCCACAAAATCCCGTGATCGTGTCTTCACGCTAACAGCATCATCCTATGTTTGTAAAGTTACTTGTATTAATGTACACTTGTCAGCTTAATGTGTTTTAAATTCTATTCTAGCGCATGGCAATATTTGCAAGAGCTAAATGCCAATGACTAAATGCCGATGACTGCTCGACAAGAGGGTTTCAGGAGAGTTAAAGTAGTTTTGCTATTCCATTGGAGGGCATACTACAGTGGTGTTACTATATGGTCTTTAATTTTGGTTGCATTGCCACAATCGTACTGTGATTTTGTCCTAAAATTTCCATTTATGAAGAAGTACGCAGCGGCCTGTTGATGGTTCTGATGTCGTTGAACGTTACACCAGTGTTTGCGAGGATTGTCAAAGCCAGGAGATGCAGTGTTTGGGTCTCGAATGAGGCGTTTATTCTGGATGTACGCAGTTTTCCACACTATGCCAGCATTATTCTGAATTTGTGTAAGATTCTAGGATTGTGACAGCGTGATCCCAGAAGGGGAATCCGAACTTGAGTTGGTGGCATGTGGATTGTGGCATCACGACACAGAGGGATGGCAGCGACGTGGGGACATGTCCAGTCTTGGAACACATTCCTGCGGAGGGAGCTGGTAGGAACGTTGGGTTGCTCGGTCAATGGCCAGGGTCAACGAGCGGCATGGTGTATTCCGCAAATATGCCGGACTGTGAGGGTGGGCACAAGCCGGCGTGAGTAGTAAGGGCACCACGGGGTGACCAGCCCCACCCCACCCAGCCCCACCCCTCCCATTGTTATATATCCGGGTGTCCGGACACACGTGGACAGACATCCATAGACATACACAATTAATCCCCTGCCTCCTGTGAATTAATTCCGGTTGGGCTTCCAGTTCATTACGTTTCCTACCAGTAATATATACCCCGTTAAGCTCCCACCTTAATACTACCAGTGACGTACACCTGGCGCGGCGAGGTTGGGGAGCTGGTCAAGGTCAATAGGCCATGACCTGCTGACCTTGACAGCCAAAGTTGTCCCCGCTAAGAATCGAGCGTTGCTCTTCCAATGAAAAGTTTCGATTCCTCGGATCGCACGCGAGGCGTCATGGGAGCTTGGCTCTCGGCGTGGGTCACGCGACCCGCCCTCGTGCGTCGTGACGCCCCCCCCCCGCGCGTGAGGTCACGTGGTCCCTTTGTGGGCGCGGTGACGTCAACATGCGACCCCTGCCCCTTCGACCCGAGTGATGACGCCCCGCACGCGTCGACGTCAAACGGCCCCATCCACGCGTGACGTCACGCACCCACGCGGGCAGTCAATGAGATCACGTCTGAGGAGCACAACGCGCTGTGTGGCGACGATTCCGTTTGCGAGATGACGTAATAACGCAGTAACCATCGCGACGAATAACGTACGCGCCTGGCTTTATCCTGCGCTAAACAACCCCCCCTCCCCCCATCTTAGTAACTTCACCTTTACCACTGACTCCCCGTGACGTCACCCTATCTCCGCTCCCTCCCCGCGCGGACGTTATCCCACAAAACCTGCCTCGGTGACGTCATCCCGTACACCCGCCTCTTGGTAACGTCATTCCGTCACCCCTCCCCCCCCACCGGCCTGTCGGTGACGTCACCCTGTCCCCCCCGCCCCTCGGTGCTGCCGGGCCGCGGCGGCACGGCCCGGGCATGGACTGCGATATGGATGTCGACCAGGAGCTCATGCAGAAGTTTAGCTGCATGGGCACGACGGACAAGGACGTGCTCATCTCCGAGTTCCAGAAGCTGCTGGGTTTCCAGCTCAACCCCGCGGGCTGCGCCTTCTTCCTGGACATGGCCAACTGGTGAGGGAGGGGTGGTGGTGGTGGGGGGGGACGCGCGGGGCTAGGCCTGGCACTAGGCCTCGCTCGCCGCGCTCAGGCGCCGCGGCTCCCCGCGCGTAGCCGCCTCGCTCGCTCGCTCCGTGCTCGCTCCGTGCTCGCCTCGCGTCGCCCCCTGTGCTCGGCTCCTCAGCGGGGCGAGAGACGCGAGCTTGAGAGAGACGCGAGCTTGAGAGAGAGGCCTGGCCCTGACGCGGCCTGCTTCCTACGTCATTGTGTGGGAGTGGGTGGTGGTGGTGGAGGTCTGGCTGGGCCTGCCCGGGCACAACAAAGTGACGAGCACGGGGGGCCGCGGGCCGTGCTGATGGGTGCCGTAACAACGCGAGAACCCAGCCAGGTTTAAATCCCTGCTTACACGCGTACTGACGCTGCCAGGTGTATGGGGTCAGCAGAGGGACTGGTGGACCTACGCGGCATGTTTAACGTTGTGTTTAGGTGGTGACACGAAGCCTTACATGGTTACGTCGTGTTGTCTCGGTAATTTAATGTTTTGTTTGCTACACACATTGCGTTACTGCACCACCCCCCCCACCTCCCCGCTTTGTGATGTGTTTTTTTAATCGAGTTGGCACAAAGGCCTCGTCATCCCACTCCTGACGTCGGCACCGCTAATTCTGGTTGTTGTTTACACTCGGCCTTACTCGCGTGCGGGATCCCTATTGTGGTGGCACGGCTGTGGCTTTGCCATATCAGAATCTTTATTTATTGTGGAGGAAATCCGATGAGCAACGAAGCTCTTTTTTTCACGGATGTCCGGTAGGCGCGGGTCAGAAAGTTACAACGACAAACGATACAAAAATCATGAACAATAAATACAATAGATTAAGAATACAAGTTCAAATTGCATAAGTACACCATTTATCAAGCTTGGGCAAGGCAGCAAAACTACAATAAGTAATATTTCAAAATACTTTAAAAAAACACGCTTTAATGAAATGTACCGTACTCGTAATGGAAAAACTCCACGGCTCAGGACGTGGCACCGAAGCTTGCCATAACGTAAGGGACCATGGGCAATTACAGCCAACGTTAGTTGAGCGTGGACAATTAGACCCAAGCAGAAACATAACAGAAAAAAAGAATGTTTAAAAATATCTTTTTTTTATTTTTCATGATAGAATATAGTATTGTCATCAGTATGACATAAGTATATCAAGTTTGCAGTCGATACCACATTGGGAAGTGGGTTAAAATTGAGTTACAAGATTTGAGGATACAACAACGACAACAGAGTGAGTTAAATAAAAGCGTGTAAAAACAGTAAACAACAAAAACAGTCCCAGACCACACCAAGACAATATACACAGTCCCTCTATAAAATTGAACTATCGATGAGTAAGGATGAAGATGTATCTGATATTTCTGATACCGGTTCTCGAAGCCACACGGTTCACTTCGTTGCCTTTATCTGGTGTGTGAAATATAAGTTCTACTTTGTGGGAAATTCGCCGTTATCCTGCCAAGTAAGTCACCTCTGTCTAGAAATATCGAATTTACACCATTGGCCCATCGTAATCATGAGGTGAGCTCTGGCCCACGCTTATCTTAGCGTGAATTTACATTGATGGAGTTTGTATTTAAATAACTTTATAGTTAGACCATTAAGCCCTGTTATGCAATTGGCCACATCACAATAGGAATGCGTGTGATGGTGCGTTTCAACTACAAAGTACGTGACATTAAGAGCTGAAGTTTTCACCTTATGTTGTTGGCAAAAGTAATTGTACGTCTCCTCTCGAAAGTGGCTCACTGCTCACCCACCACCTGTTTAAGAGCATTGAGCCAGTGATGCCAATTCCACATTCCCATGGCGGGATAAATTTTACAAAGGACGACCACTGTTGACTTCCCACTGAGTGGCACCTGTTTTTATAAACCCCCATGGTATGAAAATGACTGGGATTTGATTCTCATGTGGTTACGAACCCTCGAAGCTGGATGTAAGACAAGAGCTTAACTTAGGATGAGAGAAGACTTTGCCAGTTCCGTGACAATCACGTTTCACAGACTGCAAAGTCACGTGATGAAGTGGAAAGACCAACTTTCATTGAGTCGCATTCAAGTGACAGGTCTGTTGATGTGAATTTGAAATCATGCATTGTCTGCTACAACAATGAAGTCAAGTGGTGTGGATGTATAAGGCCTTAACACATTTCATCAATCAAAAAAATATTGGAGCTAATTGAGACAGCACCAATTTGACAAAAAAAATAAGTGGTAAGTGCACAGGTTTAGGTAAGGGTAAGAAAAAATGCATATGATTGTTTATGGAAATATATGCATATATTCTGGTTTAACAGCAACAATGTAACATTGTTAATTTCTTTGGAGATGTCTGCGTCACATGTCGCATGTGACGCCTATGAGCAATGAAGAGCATTGCTTTTAGCATAGAGGCCCTGCCTGCTTCCACAGGTAAAATAAGGTGAGTACTAAACTTTCTGAGGACCTTGATTTTGCAGACAAGAGGAAATTCTGGCACAGACACATATGCCATCCTTCTTGCCATGTAGTTGGTGGTATAGCACATCTTCGGTCCACAATATCGCTTGCCAAGCTTGGAAAGTTTTTGCAACATTGCATTGGCGATAACAATAAAGCTAACAAGTATTTTTTTCATCCACTTTTGGAATTTGTTTCAGTATTTTAGTAGGAGAGAGAATTTACTGTTTAAAACAGTCTTAAATTAATGTGTAGAGAAAAATAATGGCACACAACAGGAGTTAATTTGAGATTGTCTTAAAGCCAGGTTTAGTCCATTTACCTGTAGTATGTTTCTAAAGTTAAGCATTAAATTGGGCACGAAGAGGATCAAAGCAAGATGGTGGGATACTGTAATAGTAAACCTTGAAGCCCAGATACTAAGTTAACAAGAACTGGAGCATCACATGCAAGCAGATGCACGGTTGAATAGTAGCATTAGCAAAGTTGGTCACTGTTGACCTCATAACCTTAATCAATAGCATGGTATCCCCATGCTTCTTGGTGCAGCAACCACATATGCATAACACAATGTATGATGCCCACACAGTAAAAGAAACACTTGTAAAAAAATATGTATGGTGACTTGGGTTTAGATGATCTGAGTGACGTCCAATATGACCATGAGCAGCCACTCATGAGTGATCTTTTTTATATAAAAATAAAGCTTCAATTTCAAGTCTTTTGTGCCAGACAAAATCCATTTCCATGTTCTGGAATGTATTCCGGAAGTTCTAACAAAGGGAGAGCAGATTATGGAGAGCCACACCTCCACATGTGGCCATTGTCTAGATCCTCTCAACTCTTACCTCTGTTTTCCCATTTCCTCCCAATCCAATTCTTTCTCTTCCCTCCATAACTACCCTTCATATGTTAATGCTGTACATTAACCTTGCCATATCAGAAATGAAGATGATCAATTTGTTACTGGTGATTAACACAGTTAAATATGCGGTGTCACTATTCTGCTTAAATTAACCTGTAAGATCTTGTTGAAGATTATATACATATTCTTTCTTTTAAATCAAGATTATATACATGTTTTATGTGGTTTGTCGAGTTTTTCTTTCACATTTCCTAATGTGAATGTTTGATCTTAAAATTGTCCAGTGAAAATAATGATCGCAGGGTTACTTACGCTCTGTCGGAATTAGAATCATGTCTATTCCGCTTTCACGACCCACAAAAAAAACCTTTTATGAAACCAGCAAACACCCTGGAATGATCATTATTAAATTAATACTTAACCAGTGACAATTGATATGAGAAAATCAGGCCCAAAATAAGTTAACACATACATAATACAGTAATAAAAGTGGAAAATTATGCTGATTACAAAGTCTACCTGAAACGTTGAGCATTCCATTATCGAGTGGAACACGTGTTTTGTGGTTTATTTTAAAGTGGGCTCTTGTGTCCTGTTGACACTGTTTTATTACAGGAATCTCCAGGCAGCCATTGGCGCTTATTACGACTTTGAAACTCCCAACATCGTGACGCCGTGCATGTCGTTCATCAAAGACGTCACGATTGGCGAAGGGGAGTCCATCCCTCCCAACACAATTTTTACAAAGACGTGGAGAATACAGAACTCAGGTATCTTGCACAGCAACATGCACATTGTACTGAATACACGGGCAGTGATGACTTGGAAATTTAAGACCGCTTTAAATCCTCACGTAATGTTGCATCCTGTCTTCTTACCTATTGGCCCTCCTGACTCACCTCCCATCATGCCAATGACAAAGACAACCCACACATTGCTTTGTGACATCCATAGTGAATGACTTTTCCCTGGGAATTCAGTTGTCTTTGGCTAATCCTCCCATGTAATCACGAAAGACAACAAGAGGTCTAATGCATGGCTTCAACTCTGGCCAGATTAAAAAATGATGTGTGCACTGTCAGGCTGCAGCACATCAGGGTACCCTTAGTTATCAATACTCTATAAAAGAAGCAGTTATGAGTCGCTTTTTTAATTGGGTACGCATTTTATTATTAACTGAAAGTCAACATGACATATTCATGGACTGGAGCACATTCGAAAGCTTGCGTTATGGATGTCCACATTTCTGTGGTTGGTTTGGGCCAGTCTATCCAAAGCATGACCACTGTTGGCTCATCACTAATTGGTAAAAGTTATCTTGACACATGAGATGATTAGCTGAGTTACCCTTGACGAGGAATTGAAATCACAACTTTCTGACCTGTGACATGGCGAGTTCGTAATTTCACCACTTAGTATATACAGAATACCCCCCTATTATCTAAGCTGTGCAGGGAGAAGTTACATTTACAATCCAGGAGTTATACATTTACGTTTAATCTAATAGTGTTTTTCATTGTCAAAGTATGTAATATCATGACTTTCCACAGCATCTTACTCTACTTAGTGGCAGCACGAAGTCTCATTCCTCTGCCCCTGCATTGCGGTGTTACTCTTCCTGGCCTGTTTGCCACCATTCTCTGGCCAAGGTTCTTCCACCCCACCCACTGATTTCTTCTTCACATTACTCAAAATAAGAATAAAAACGAACACTCTACTTGTTAATGTTTAGCTTTTTTTGGTATGTTTTTAGTGAAGCTCTGACCTCTGACAAATATATTTAAAGATTAGCCATGACTGCAAAACATTTATTAACTCTGCTTCTTTGCTTTGTTTGTAATTGTGAAAATGCAGTGCACGGTTCTGCACGAGTATCACATCGTGGACTTCAAGCCAGTACAATTGTTCAGGTTACTGTGAATGCTACTAAATTGTAAGAGGGCTACAAACCTGGTTTATTTCATTAATAACCAAGATTAGCGTGCAGGCCTTTCTACAGCTACTGTCTGACATTGAGAGGTCTTGCAGAGAGCGTGGATACTATCAAGCACTGTTTAAGAAGCCCACAAACCAGCAGAACATGTCTAGTCCATCGGTGTTATTCCGGACGTAATAATTCTGGCCATTTGCCTCGGAGCCATGTGCTAAGCCAACCCAAGATTTCATTCCAGTTCGATGAAGTGAAGGGTACAGGTGTCCAAAGTCATCTGGCTTGAGATGCAATTCTCAACACTGCTGGTCATGCCAAAACCTGGATCAAGGAAGGTCTATCTCATATGGTCATTTTAAATGTCAGTTTATTGTGGTGGAAACGTTCCCTGTCAAGCTCAGCAAAATCTATTTTATTTATTCACTCAAACGCTCAAGTCAAAAGTTATATGTAGAATTTAAAACCTCTACTGTTCTGGCTGGGTCCGAGACAGCATACATGTCGTTTTGCTCCTCCCAGGTCCCAGCAACACATGAGTCAGAGCCTGCGAGCTCCCCAGTGCACTGTAGAAGGCTATCTTTTTATAGTTTCATGGGAGGGTGGGGCACAAGACTGTAATCACCTCCTTCGGCAGCCAAGTGAGCCCAGAGTCAATCCCTATCCCACCTTAATCTTTAATCATTCACATAGGGTGGATGCTCAAATATTGTCAGGCAGGGTCTAAGCATTCAAACAAGGTATTTTAAATTGTGTTTTTTTGTTTGGCAGTCTGAATAGGTCACCTTGGTTTGGTTTGTTGAGTATAGGATTTCTTAAACTGAAACCGAATAATCCTGAGTAAGGTATTAAAAATACCTCAAGTCTAACACTACTCTTACAGGAGAAATATATTATAGGTGATTTTGTACAGCAATGTTATTGACAAATGTTCAGTATTTAATCTTAATAAAGGTACTATATAAGGTGTCTTAATTTACAACATAATTGTAGCGTACAAATAAAATACAATTACATTCAAGTAATGAGATAGTGATTGGGTCTCGGAATGAATTACTACGTGGATCGTACCATGTGCTCACAAGAACACTTTTTCCCACAATGAAATGCGGCAGCAACATTTTATAATTGAACTTGTAATATAAACATTTGTTTAATTAGTCATTTTTTTAAATACTGCCATGCTGTTAAGTGCTATCTCCAACCCGTATTATCCACTCTGTCACTGTGGCCTCTATGTGCAATGAGAAATGGATATTGCCAAAAACGTCAAGTTTGTTCACTGCTTGTGCACAACTATCAACAAAGGATCACCAAAATAATTTGTTCAATAAGGATCATGTGGCTTTTTTCATCTAAGGAATTTCAAATGACTCTTAAGAATCTGAAGAAGTCCTCCGTTTGGCTGTCTGTAACTCCTTAAGAATTCCAAACTTGCTTAATTTTGGCTCTGATGCTTTTTGGAAGCTAAAGTGAAACCTAATAGTTCTATAAATACCTTGTCTGACATTGAGACTGGGAAGTGACCCAAGACTGTGTCACAAAACCTAAGAATCCTAGGTTGCCTCCTGAAGGCTTAGGAATTTTCACCTATTCCTAATATTTTTTTAAATGCTAAAAATGTTTCTGATCCTTGAACAACATTCTGAAGTCATTAAATATGTATTCTTGGTTCTTTCGGTAAATTCACGTAGAAGGGAAACTATTTTCTTGTTGTGGTTTTCACACCTGATGATGATTGCTTGTGTTGCAGTCGAAACGTCGTGATAATTGTATTGTTTTATTATTTTATTGTTTCCCTTCTATGTGACTTTACCGAAAGAACCAAGAATATCAATCCCTGCGGTCACGAAAGCTTTAAATCAAAATTAAATATGTTTAATGTTTTAATGGTTCTACTAATGTTAGCCAACAACTTTTGTTTCCAGAATAAGAAAAATGTAGCCTATATATTTTAATTACTTCGTGTCACTTCAGTAACATCTCTGAGGCCCAGGCTTTATTATTATTTTAAGAAGCAACAAAAACGAAAACACACAAAGGCATTGTTTCTTTCTATTCGCGTCACATTTTGTCCTCTCCTTGGCACTTCTGGTAGTGCAAAATGCAACCACCAGCCCGTTTTTTTTCATTGCGTGCGCAGGGACGGAGTGTTGGCCTGCTGGTGTCGTGCTCAAATTTGTGAACGGGCACCAGTTCGGGCCGGTAAGCTGTGTGCCGGTACAGGCACTGGAGCCGCAGCACATGGCGGACGTGAGTGTGGACATGACGAGCCCTGGCCCACCTGCCATGTACCAAGGCCAGTGGAGGATGTGCACTGCCAACGGGCTCTTCTTTGGAGGTGAGCTTATCACTTTAATGCATTCTCATGGGTGGTGGTGTTTTTTTATGGTTGTTTTTGTGCCCAAAGTTAATAGAGTCACCGATGAGTCAGTATTGCTGCTTAGAGTTTCACGGTTGTGCCCGTGCAGCTGTGTCCGATGGGTGTTTGGCGCGATGTCCGACTGGAATTTAATATTCAGTTCCTGGAAAAGCTTCTGGCACATGAAAGGAGATGTTGCACGTCGTGCCGAACAAAATATGTACGGCACAACCCGAAAAGCCGTCGTCGGAGAGCTACACTGATGAGTGCACCAAATTGCTCTTTAAATTTCTGATTCTGGACACTATTTCTGTAAAGCGTTTGCAGAGTCATTATCCACTGCTAAGAGGTTCTTGCAGTGCCCTTTGAAATCGTATGCAAGAGTACGGCAGTTGCCATCAAATATCTCGGTCAGGACTGGGAGAATATTGACTTATTCTAAGCAAAAGATTGATATCCCCACACAAAATTATTAACAGAGTATCGTTTTAAACAGTGGAAAAAACTAGCATTCTCGTGGAGAGCACGAGAATAGAAAAGGAAAGGTTAATAAGCAATGGAGAATCAGCTGTCTGAAACCACAAACATCAAAGTGAAGACAGAGATAAAAAAAGTGTCAAATGTCAAAAAAATTGAACATATAATTATAAAAAAATCATCTGAAGACCAGGATTGCTAATGAGACAAAACAAAAAACAAAAATTCCAATACAAGAAAATAGTCGGGGAGAATTTCAATCTGCCTGCTTGGAATTACACTGAGAGGGGAAAAAATAGGAAGACATTGACGGATCAGAGAAAATGCACGCGTTAAAGATATATTAACTGATATGAACATTTAAGTGGGTTTAGGCTTGACATCGAGGTATGATGGCCAACTGATAATGGAGTGGCAGCCAAAGGGGAGAACATGACTGCAAATACAGCAGAGAGGACAATCACTGGAATGATTGGACAATTAAATCAACTCATGTGCAGGAGATAGATGGATTTTTGTATCACGAAATTACTTGGGGATGTTTTCAGCCAGCAGTGGATAAATGTCGGTTTGATAATGATGATACAATGAAGCATACGGAGCATTTTCGGTAGTGTGAGGGACTCGGTTACACAACTGCACACACTAGAAGGGACTTTCATCACTGACATTTTGTGGAAATGTGGTTGATTCAAATTGTGTTCAAGCCTTGGGCAAAAGTGAGCCCCATAGGCAGGATATTTGATTACTTTTAGAATTAGAATTATCCATATCCTGACGTATACCATATTAATCTAATTATAAGATATTCTTGGTTCTCTCGGTAAAGTCACGTAGAAGGGAAGAACCAAGAATATGAATCCCTACAGTCACGAAAGCTTTAAATCAAAATTTTAATTATAAGATGCGAAGGAAAGTAACACGCAACCTAAACCTGTGAACCGTGTCAATAAAGTTTAACTGGTCTGGTCACAGGCAACCTACCGGATTATAAGACATCCCCAAGCTTTGCTTTCAAATACAGGCGAAAAATGCCCCGTCGTATAATGTGGAGGATACGGGAATATGGAAGGAATATGTGGACGTAAAATTGAAGCAAGGGAACTCGTCACCACAGTGTGGATGCTTCACCACGGTCATGACAACACAATCCATGCTGAAGTCCCTCTCTGTACCATTGGGGGTCCACAGGCAACAAGGTAGAGTTGCCGATTGTGCTCTGTACTGAAAGTTCAGAATCAGAATCTTTATTTTATCTTGGAAGCTCTTGTTCACGAGAAGTTGTGGTTTCTGATGAGTGTATTTCCTAATTTTCTGTTTATGTTCTCATTGTGTGTGTGTGTGTCTCTGGTTTGTTGTAGATGTCATTTGGGTGATCATCTCCGTGGAAGTTGGAGGAGTTCTTGGAGTAACACAACAGCTGTCTACGTTTGGAGCGGAGCTTTCTGCTCAGCACTCAGCGGTACAGCCTGACTTTAACCCCTTTGCGTCACCACACAAAGAAGAACAGCCCCAAGATAACCAAGAAAGCTGCCATCAGAATCTGTTCGGCAGACAAACCTTGAACAATTCTGAAGCTGTGTTTTTCCAGAATGCATGGAGCCCTACTGGCATCGATTGTGAACAGGACAGCAAATCAAATGAACTTGTTCAAAATACGCAATTAAAAATACAGAAAATACACTTAGAAGATGTAACCAATTCAGCTGACTGTCACCCTCTGCACACTGCTCCTTGTAATCTGGTAAGCGTGCTTTGTCGTTGATTTGTTCAACAACATTTACAACAGTAGAAAGGATAGTTGATCATTATGTAATTCCGAGTTAAGTGATGCTTTCATCTGTACAAGCATATGAATTAAGGCATCTGCAACTGGACGTTTATGAGGTAGTCCCCCTATTCCCACGTGGGTAGCACAGATAAAGTGAGCTTCAAGGCACATGTTCAAATATTTAACAACTCTGTCATTGCATTTGAAATGCGTTGCTAGTGAGATACCATGAGAGGCACCCAAAGTCGAGCGTTGATTTGTTGGGTGCTCGGGACCCAACACTCGTGCCAGCCTCATTGTTAATTACTTTGACTCGGGAGTGATGCAGTAGATAGCATCTTTTCTGTTTTAACATTAGCATAAAAATCTGATAGAATATTTTAAAGCAGTGGTGATTGATCAATTTGGAAATCTTTGATAAATAAATGGTGCGTATTTTAAGATTCCCCACAGGTCTCCAGAATGTTTAAAATTGCAGCTAAAACTGGCGAGTCTTGATGAATTGGAAGTTTGTCAGGTATTTTCCCGAACCGCTTCCCTTTTTCTCAAAGCAAGACTTGGTCAGTTTTTGCACAAATGGAGAGAGCCGTTTATTGCCATGCTGTGGGTTTTAAGTTACAAAAAAAAACTAATGTTAATGTCACTCTGTTTCCCTTTTCACAGAATTGCTGCAATGAACCGGAAGGTTTTGGCAAGTCGTAAGGTTGTGCTGGCGTTTCCGTGTGTGGGACGTTTGTCAGCTGTTTAAACACAGCAGTGGCCCTACCCAGCTGCACCTCACACTTTACCGGTGGATGATTTGGCCGTTCGTTTTATCAGACTGCTTTGCTTCGCTTTGACAGAACAAGACTTGGTCTGATTCACACGAGGAGAGCTGCATATAGCCATGCTGTAGGTTAAAGCTGCTCCAGACTGTAATTATGTGTACAGAAATCTATCTTGATTCTTTTCAGATTTGAATAAAGTTATTCAATTTTTTTGACAGCAGATGTTTATGGGTTGTTTATTTTCTTCAGCTGTCATAACCGCATGCATTATATCTGGGGTTGATTGGTTTCTGCAACTGATAATTTTCAATGCTTAGTTATTTTTTTGTTCACATTGCTGATCCTTTTACAAAACCATGAAATGCAGGTAGTAAGACAGGTTGAGTGTACATCCACTAATCTGGTATGGGTTGCTGTACAAAGCATGGTAAATTTTAACTTGTTGAATTAAATTTTTCAATTATAATTTGAAAATCCTTATTCAGGATATTTAACCTTGCGTCATGAAATTCATTTAAAATGTAACATCTAATGCTCCTTGGATGGTGATGGGAAATGTGTTAAATTATTTAATTGAGATGCTCTGGGTCACATTTTTGTAGGTTGTCCCCATTTCGAAATTTTAACATTGAGTGCCATTTGTGATCGAGAAATTGGCATTTTACATTTCATTGTGGAAGTAAACCATGGCATTATAATAGCCGTGTTTGGGTGGTGTACTGATGGTGGCGCAACCACCCGCCCATGGTGTTGAAAATCACCTTGTGTTAACCCGGTTGATCGAGCATCAAATGCATTTTAGCTACCAATGATGAGAGTTGGTTTCAATGAAATAATTTGGTACTCCACATGATGTTAACTAAACAGGTGGAGACATTTGCCAGGTTTAAGATGCATAGCCAGACCATTTGGGTTTTCTACACTCATGCCTCTACAATGGGGGGGTGGGGAGGGAAATTGTCTCGACATCTCAAAATTATGGCTTTGTCCTCGCCACACATTTCTAAATTGGAATCTCTTACAATATGTCCAATATACCCTCTTCTATCATATAGCCATAGAACTGACCTAGTTAGTAATGTCATATAATGTATTAAAGTTTAGTTATTCAGTGTGTGTGGTGTGTTTGCTGACCCTATAATTGTGGATTTTTATTTGCCGCAGTGTTAACTGTTTATGGTTTTATACACTTTAAAGGGTGCATACAATCTTATTTATTTATATTATAGGTCCAATTTAACTTTTGTCGTGGATTTAACATGTTTATCTTCATAACCATTAATTTTTCACGACATTGGCAATGTGTAACATGCATATGACCTGTACATCAAATTAGCCATGTTTTGGCCACTGTAGTCTTAATTTTGTTAAATATTGTCCCGTTTCATATGCTCAACCTGCAATTGGGATTTCACCTGGTTACATATGCACTACAGTGAAAAGTAAATAAGATTTCATCAACATTGTTTAATGTAAAAGTTTTGTTTAGTTAACATATAATTCAGCTGAATAAAAGACAATGGCATTACTAAAATTCTGCCTGTTAATATAATTTTATATAAAACCGAATAAACTTGCATTGACACAATCCTCTTTTTTGCTTTAGAGATCTGCATAAAATTCCTCAAATTTCACGATTTTATCATGTTGTGGTTCCATCATTCTCCCTAAGGCAAGAGGCTCTCAACCTTTTTGGTATGGTTCCAAGTTAACACCACTGCTTAGGCCACAAGACAGTGATCACATGTCCACGCCTCTCGTCAACGTGGTGCTTGGGCATTTGTGTTGTATTGTACCTTTTCTTTTTCCCACTTGCACAACTGAGCCATGCCAAGGCAGTCCCGAGCCAGAATCCCAAGTCGTGCCGCTCGCATCATGCACAACGAACTAGTCGAGACACGTTCATTGTGCGCTCGTTGCACGTTACACACTCACGAGTCAGGCTTTGTCTTTTTAATATATATTATTGATCTTAAGGTGTAGTAACGTCACAATATGAACGTTATGATCGATGCCCCTAGCCTTTGCCCAAATTCAAATTCCTATGCCTTCCGAAGCCAGCAGAGCACTCTGGTTGTTTGTACGTAATGTATGTTGATCTTCTTTCGCACCGTACATTGCCAAGCGTGCTAATCGGAGGTGCTGGGGAAGGACAAACTAAACGCAAAAAGCTCAGTTTGGTAAATTTCTGGTGAAAATCGCCCATTCTGTGATGGCCCGATGCTGGCTTGGACCGGATGTGCCAGTGGACAAGGGAATACTGTATTTTTGTTTTGTAGATGCGACGTGGTGCTGTTTACTGCACACACAATTTCGCCTGCACGGTGTCGATGCCGCTGCCTGCCTCCCCCTCCCTTCCCTGAAGAGGTGGTCACACCTCTTCACACCCTGTCAAGGGTGTGACCCACAGGTTGAGAACCGCACCTTTCAAGGGCTATCATTTTATGTATTGATGCAATGTTCATTATTGATATCTACATTTCTAAACTCATTTTAAGATCCTCTGTAATGTGTGCTTCCATCTCTGTTTGTAAGGGCTACAATTAATCATTTTCTCTGCTTTTGATCCTCTTAACTGCGTGATATGTTAGCGTTGTGTTTCTGATTGTTTTATTATTTTCACTAATCTTAAATAGTTCTTCATAAACATTTGGTTAGCATCTCTTATTGAAACTTCTCTTCCTCAACATATTTTGTGGTTTCAGACCATTGAGTTTTTCTCTTTTTCTAACACCCCCCCCCCCCCCACTCACTGCACTATAACTGTTTCAGTAAATGCGTAATTCAAAAGGGTGATAACGATTTCATTGTTCTCTCCAGGTATTGTTAATATGTTTTAGAGTTCAAAATCTGCCACCTGCTGGCATAGATTCGTTGGTGTTATTAGGATGGCGCCCTCTGCCTGCGTCGACCAGCGCTCATCTATGATCGTTTTGCTCTGTCGATTGTTGAGCACAGAGACGCCTCCAGCACTACGGCAGGGGGGGGGGGGGTGTCCGTTAGCACCAGCTCAGTCTTGCTCTTAATTTCACCGTTTGGGCATCTCCACGAAAAAAATCCTAAATTGTTTTTTTGTTGGCCGAGAATGATAAAATATTGCAACTTTTAATTCGTCACTGCGATGCAAACTTACCGATAATTTTCCCGTCTGAAACTTTGACTGAATTTTGCATTAAAGTCACCTTTTACGGTGTAATGCATTGTATTGTATTTAGTAGTTGGATAATTTATATATTTAATCTACTTAATAGTGGGTTATTGGAGCATATATTGATAAACCTTTAATTTGTAGTTCTTCAAGCGCTTTGTGAACAGGGCAACTCTACCTGATTAACTCTTGAACCCTAAATCTAATTCCGAGAGACAGAATCCCACCTCTCCATAATTACTGTTAACCCTGTCTTATCCGGGAATAAGACTTTATCAGATAAAGATAAGTGTTCCAGATGTCACATTTGAAGTAAATTCTGCCCTTCATTGTGAAAAAAGGAAAAGTTCATGGACCAGATGTAAGAAGCTGGACATCAGAGGTGGAACCCATTGTTGGAACAAATATTCAGTGTTCAGTCATTTAACATCTTCCTGATGGCATGATGCCCAAATCACTCATAAAAACGATTATACTTCAAGACAGTTAAGGTTTACAGACGCAAAATTCTCTTATCTCACGTGAATTGTTCATGAAGATGACCAGGAGCAGATTTAGAGAAAGGTCAATCAAGCAAGTGAGCAGGCACCGTCGAGGGAAAGTTTTCTGCCATTAACCAAATACGATCGCGTTCTGGAGAAGAAGAATTGCATTTAAATTATCATTGTGCTTAGCCTTTGTAGACTTGGAAGAATTTGATGCTGTCAAACCAGGGCATATATAATTTATTATTAATTGACCAGTTACTCTTCAGATGACACGAGCAAAGCACAAATATGTTCAGAATCAATGTCTTTACATTGGAGGAATCCGGGAGTCGGGCAAGGTGACACGCGTTGGCTTCATTCATAGCGACATTGGGAGATGTCTCCCCCCCACCCCTCAATTTTGGACTGGAGAAAGAAAGGGATACTTGACCATGGAGAGAACCTTGAGCAGCTCAGATCTCAAGCCAGCGCGACACACGAACCCGTTCCGGTGCTGTGGGATGACGGAGACGTTGCTACCTCGCACTCGTGTGCCAGCCAGCCAAACTTTTTTTGAAGCAATATAAGTTCTACTGTATTATTAGGGCAGTAAAAGAAGATGGGATGAGAGGTGGTGCACTGGTTACCATACTAATCTATGAACCGAGTGACCTGCAGTCGATTCGCGGCTATGTCCAATCCAAGGTTCTGCCCCGACCACTGCATTACCAGCGTGGTGAAGTATGGTCCGACACCACCGATGACCGACACGGCATGGTGAGTTCTTCATCCATCCGTAAATTAACAAAGCATAAGTTGTTTTAGGAGAAACATACAATAGCAAGCCGTGCGCAACATCCTTATAAATAACATTTTAAATATCAGGGCCAGCGGATTTATGTAGCGGTTTTTTTTGGTTTTGTCAATGGACCCATAAAAGTGTCACGTGTTTTCCTTGCGCGTGCAGTATGGTGACAGCCGTGGTGCATCACCCAAAACTGCATGCGATGAACCACGACGACGAGGCCGCGCATTGCCACGCTCCAGTGATCAAAACAAAACCCACGCCAAACCTAACCGCCCTCTGCAACGTAGCAGTTTGTAAAACTCGTGTTGGTTCGAGAGTCCAAACGATGATTATGTGCTTTCGTGACTGCAGGAATTACTCTTTGTTGCTTTATATAGTTTCCAAATTTTGCTAAACCCTGTTTGATTTAGCGTGCTCCGTCTCTCTCTGTGTCCCCTGGTGTGTCTGTGTTAATTCCTTTTACTTAAGGTCTGTATATATATCTGCGGTTATGTGTTTCCTCTCTCTCTTAAATTTAGCTCTTCTGTACCTGATGATGATTGCTTGTGTTGCAATCGAAACCTCGTATGCTATTATATAATTGTATTTTTTATTATTTCTACGTGACTTTACCGAAAAAAACAAAGAGTATGTCCAAACGATGTTAAACTCGCTCTGCAGGTTGACATTTTGCTGGCTGAACAGTAGAACAGAAGCAAACGCTTCAGTTTACTGACCAAATGCTACGATGATTATTTTTTAATTCACGCGCAAATAGTGGCGAGCCAAAGCGCACAGTTAAATCCAATTATATTACATCTGATGATGCAATGGTGGCAGTCGTGATGTATAAGTGAGTTATGAGTTGTCAGTGCAGTGAAATGCATTTGCATATACGTAAACTACCCCGTGGTTGTCGAGGTTAAACATTTACATTCAATATTTTGAATTAAACACGTACAGGAATGTTGTGTTTCCTGCAGGATGGGAGAGCTTATACGTCAAATTAAAAAAAAAACTACTTTTGTGTATATAGTGTACATACATCTCAAGGTACCATATCCCATGAAATATCACCAACATGTTCATTCATTAGTGAAAAATCAAATCATTGAAACTTATTTTCTGTGAATCCTAAGCAACGTGCGCATTGCTATTCCAAACATATTGGACATTATACTCTTAAGGTTTTTTCGGTAAAGTCACGTAGATAGGGAAATAAATAAATAATGATTCACGACGTTTCGATCGCAACAGCAAGCGATCGTCCTCGGGTGAAAGAGAGAAACATGCCTCTGTGACAAGGCATTATATGGAGGGGGGGAGGATGCAAAATGTAGCAATCTTTGGAAGGACGTTCATCAACCAGGTAAAGTGTTAACTGTTGTGTTAGCCGACTCTCTGAGTTGCATTACATTTCTAAATTTTGTGAAGTTTTATATCTCAGCTTCCTTGTCACATTTCTGTTCTCTCTTTCACCCAAGCCCTCTTTGAATGTTATTCTCGCCCCTTTACGGCCTCCCCTCCCCCCTCTATATAATGCCTTGTCACAGAGGCAAGTTTATCTCTTTCACCTGAGGACGTTCGCTTGTTGCGATCAAAACGTCGTGATGCAATATTTATTTATTTTCCTATCTACGTGAGCTCACCGAAATAACTTAAGAGCATGAAATCCTGCAGTCACGAAAGCTTCTAATCGATATTGGGCATCAATGTCTGACGTAATTGTTGAAGTAATCTCTGCTTTATTGCATTTTTGTAGCAGCTGGAAGTTATTTTTTTTTCGTCTCGTCTCCTTCCCACAATAACAACTCAGTGATAACCCGTAGGATGAGTATGGTGTCTGTGTAGTGACGTAAATGGTGACACTCGGGTGTTCGCGCCAGCTGATGTTACAGGAGTGCAGCTGTGCGTCTGGAGCCTCTCTAGCACCAGATTGGGTACGGCATGTCAGCCAGCCCTAGGGGGCGTGGTCCTGCTGGTGGCCTGAGTGAACTTGGGAAGGTCACGTGATGCTCGGCCGAGATCCTTCGGGAAAGGTCTCGAAGGGGGCGTGGTTGAAGGCGGAGCGAGGCCACGCCCAGGATCATAAAGGGGCAGTCCCGGGAGTGTTCTGGGCTCGTCTGTGGAATTAAGCCTGGGGTCCCGCGTCTCGTCGTCTCCTGGTCTTCGTCTGGAGTTAACTCGCTACTCACATAGTTAGCCACATCACCTACTATAGAACTCGAGTTACGTTCAGTGTTAGGGAAGTTGTTAAAGGAAAGTGTTGCCTCCCAGTCCAGAGTGTGTACCTCCGTGTTGGTGAACAACACTACATCTGGATGAAGCCACGCACTCGCTGAATCGTGTGGAGAGTTAAAAAAATACTGTTACACGATTATTGGAACATCATATTCGAGCAGTTTTGTCTGGGAATTCCTGAATCTTGAAACAAATATAAAACTATGCTACACAATGGTATTACAGTAGGAACATTTATTTTAATTCCATCACAGGTCCCAAAAAATATATCTCATGCAAGAAGACGGTTTTTTACTTGCACTGGGTGGAAATCAATTTTTTTTTAATCTGGCATAAAAATAAAACTCTCACCCAATTTAGAATTTTCACACGGAGGAAGCAAAATCTCCATTCCAGATTTCGAACTTACCGCCTCTCTCTGTCTAGCTCTCGATCCCTGTATCCGCGCGACAATGTGGTGTTCACGGGAATATACAAAACTCTGAATCCTGAAAATCACGTTTTACTTTTGGAATGTAGAATGCTGGGGTTTATACAGTTCACCTTTAAGTTGCAATTGACATCTTTTAAAAAAATTACACACGTGACATGAAGCATCGTTGCAGAGTTTCGCAGTTCGAACGTACGGCGGCCCTGGTAAATACCGCGGATGTATCGACCATAAATACGCACCTGCTTCACAGGGGGTATTGAAGAGCCCATGACGTTAATTAGCAGTTTGAAATACGTTGTCGACATTTGAGAACAGAGAAATGATCAGCAAGCACCCTTTGCTGGCTGGCTGTGTGAAGCCATAGCGAGACACGATTTGTATGTTCTCCGCCGCATCTCCTTAGGAAATTGCATGAAAGAAAAAATCCGGAGGTCCTTCTCTTGCGCACAGACACACACACACGCGATAGATCGAGCACAAGACGCACCACATGCAGGAGGTACAGCAAACGTAGCTCGTAACGATCCACAGCAAATTGCCTTTACGCACGATGATCGCTCCACCTCATTTCTCTCACAGAAAAGTGATGAACAACAACACGCCGTTTCTATAAGCAATTACAATAACAGTTGGCAATGTTACCAGTTTATTTATGTATTCTTATTTTGGCTAGATCCACGTCTCAAGCGATCTTTGCCAATGCCCTTACAAATCTACAAACCAGGTGTCATGTTGATATTGTAAGCTACAAAACATATTTATTTTCCATCATTAACTGTCTTCCAATTCCTTTGAGATCTACAGACAAAGAGACCAATTGTAGATTATCTGGTCTTCAGAGATAAGAGGATGACCGATAGGAAGACTAAACAATTACTGTATACGAATCATCGTCAGCCATGTTCACTCCACTGCTGGATGAAGACCTCCCTAAGCCACAACCACATCCCACAATCCCGCGATGTAAATGATCCGCCCAGCGCCTGCATCCGATCCGATTTCATGACTCCGTCTCCACGGTGGGTGGGCTTTCAGATTGCGTTCCGTTCCTTGGCTGCCACTCTGTTATTAGCCTTGACCATCGCCACCCTTCCATCCATTACGCGCCCTCTCCAAGCCAGTGCCGACTTTTCTTCGCAGTTCGAGCGATGTCAGTGACAATGGCCGTCGCACGTTTGTCGACACCGCGTGCTCTTCTCCCCGTCTCTCGCTGTAATTCTAAGCCTGCGTCTGTGTGTATACGCAATGTACAAATCATGTTGTGTAAGTGAAGGAAACTCGCACATAGCATCGGGCTTGTATGTCAAACTTGTTGACACAGTTCTTGTGGACCCGCACCATATGGAATGGGACTCTACATGATGCCGTGTATGGCAAAGTGATTTCCAAATAGCCAGCCAATTCCCGGCAGCTAAATTCCTGAATGTTTTTTTCTTCTTCTAAAGTGCAATATTTTATGAAAACTGTTCCAAACTGGTCTATGACTGCTCGTGAGACCAAGTTCAAAGAGTATGACATGAACGCTTCTGCTAATTAAACGGAGTATATATTTTTTGTGTGTTATTGTAATTTAGTTGTACATCAACGACTCGATAAATCTGCAGCCCACTTGGCGCTTTGGGGAAGAGGTAATCGGGTTGTGCTGCGACTCGTGGCCTCTGGATCCAATTAACTTCCATGTCTACCCCCCCCCCTCCCCAGGATAAGAAGGCTTCAACACATGTGTGGAAGGAAACACGATTGCGCCTCTACAATTGGGCTTGATCGCATCATTCTGCAAAAACAAAACCGTTGCCATTGTTGCTGACGTGTCTCAGTGCCCGTGACGCCATCGCGGGGCTCGAGATGAGACACCCGAGATGGCGTGCTTGAAGAGACAATTTCTACCACTGAGTTGCAATAAATTTGCTGTGGGGCTTGCAAGTGTAGTTCGTACACGAACAGCTCCTTTTGTCAATCGATTGCTGGATGAAGGCCCCCTCCCCTCTCAAGGTTGGGCGGGTCATTTGGGGGGGGGGGGGGTTATTTGACCATACTTCACCACGCTGGTTAATGGGGTTGGTGAAGGCGGGAAACACTCTTTTTTGTATGCCTGGTAGCACATTTGCAATGTTGGAAATATAAATATCTGGAAGAAAAAAAACACAACAAATGCATGTTTTTTTTTAAACAAAGAATGGTATACATTGGAAAAGAAATGCACATTTAGTACAACATTATTTATCAAAGAAAGCCCCTAAGCATGCAACGCGCTGCAAAGCCGGTGGATGTCTTAACCTGTAAAAAAATATATCAAAGCACTACGATTACGCGTTTTAGTAAATAAGTCAACAGCGTGTCTTTATACAACTATAGTGCCCCTTTGAGTCGTGAATACTGCCTGCCTCGGTGTGCCCACAGCTGGACCGAGTCACAAGGACGCCACAGTCCGATGTTTATTTATTACTCTCCAAACACACTGACTCATAAATGGCAATTTATTCCGGGATGTTTGGCCCAAGCAGAATGAATCCACTGTGGTTTTGCTGGCCCAGATAGTGGGGGCAAGATACGCGAACGCCCTCCGAGGCTGCCAGTGAACACACACGAGACTCGTTTAAGAAATGCCTCCTGTCTGCTGCTGTGGGTGTGTCTGTGCATTTACCATTCATTAGGTTGCACCCCCCCCCCTCTACTAATATGCATCAGTTGCTCATAGTGGTTTGTTGTATTGATATCCATAAGACTCGTTTTCAACAGCTATTGTTAATAGATATTTATAATTAATATGTGTTGTGGTTAAAGTGTTCAATTAAAGGCTTACTATAAATTTCGATTTAAAGCTTTCGTGACTGCAATGATTCATCTTCTTTGGTTCTTTCGGTAAAGTCACGTAGAATGAGAATAAAATAATAAATTGATAAAATAGAATATTATTGTGTTATTTTATTTTATCAATTTATTATTTTATTCTCATTCTACGTGACTTTACCGAAAGAACCAAAGAAGAGGCTTACTATAGTTAAGCAGACCTTGTAGGTGCGTTTCTGGTAATAGTTTTACGCCAAATTAACAGGTGTCCCTTATGTGTGCCGTGTGGGTGGGGGCGGTGGCACGGTGGTTAGGTCCCCTGTGCTCTGAAACCAGCGACCTGACTTGGGTCCTGGCCTACGGCGAATATCAGTGGCGAGCGATATCTGAACCGGTCCTGGGCTCTCTCCAACCTTCATCAACCCGCACTGACCGGCGTGGTGAAGTATGGTCAAACGACCCTCACGACCTACAAAGCTGCAGGACTTCATATTCTTTGGATCTTTCGGTAAAGTAACGTAGATAGAAAAAAATAAAAGAAAAACTACGACGTTTCCATCACAACACAAGCGATCGTCATCAGGAGGAAAAGGGGGGTAAGGCCGCTGAAGGCTAAGCTGTTTTAAAGGTTTAAAAATGGGCGTGGCACAAGCGTCCTAGTCTCAGAACGAAGTGGGCGGGGCTGTACATTAGAATTGTTGTTATTTGTGCGTGCAATATTATCAACAACACTGGGTTGAGATGTTGCTCATGTTCAGCTGCTAGCCACAAGGGTCGATGTGAGGCCTGAAACCTGTGAGCCCTTTGGTTTCACAATGTCATGAGCAACTTGAGCTGCTGTGTTGCGTGCTTTTCAATGCGATCTCACACCAAAACATTCAGGCGTTGTGTTTATCGCTCAGCCGAGTTAAATGGGCTGACTGAGCATTTTTGTAGCTCTCTTATCGTGTTCTGTGTTTACAGAGCTCCTTAGCTCAAGACGCTCTATAAATATAACCAGAATGTATAACTACATTCTGGTTAACGTCCAAGATTTGGATATGAAATGAACGTACACTTGAGGTGGCCTGTGTCAGAGTGCTCTGTGCAGTCAGTGCTTAGATCAGAGGATTGAGTAATGGGTGATCTCATGTGTAGTGAGCTCATAGTGTCTGTCTGGTTACCAATAACCTCACAGTGTTCACTTAAGCGGGCTCGTCTAAGGGACTCTAAACGGAAAAGTGTGTCCGCATGAAGTGCAGTACAGTATACGTTTTGATTTTCTAGTTCATCAAGCTATTCTCCTTGCAGAGTCGTGTTGTATAACGGCGTCTGTTTAAGCAAGCCTCACTGATGATTTGAGACCCAGACGGTAAGACCATTCCAGCATTTGCCTGCTTAAACAAACTCTGTTATGAAACATTGGTCTGGAAGGTCCATGAGCTGATAAAAAAGGGGGGAACATATTTTTATGCAGCTAGTTGCACTTTTGACTTTTTTTTTGGAACGCACAATGTCCTGTAACTTTGTGTAAGGAGTTCCGAAGGCTATAAACTGGAAGAGCAATGCACGACCAACACCCCTGTGTTTAATGCAGGATTACGGGGTCTGGTGTGGTGGTGGATAATTGCGATCGGTTGGGAATAATTAACGAATATTAGGGGAGGGCATTTACCCTCGCTGCTCTTTGATTACTATGCCCATGGCCAAATTTAGTGCAAATTACAAATGCGGAGCGTTTGAGAGGCACGCTACCGTACCCTTAGGATTTTAATTCTTCACTTTTCTAAAACTAATATCCTAAAATCCCAACTAGGTTCAATAGACATGTCATATATTTTATATATAATAAAAACCCACAAAACCTCTCAGTCCGCTTGTCACCAGGATAAGCGGACTGAGAAACGAACGAACGCACGTTTATTTAAGCCTATACAACAAAGACGTCCAATGATTTCAACTGAGACTTCCCAGAATGCCGAGTCTTCCTCCCCCACCCACCCACCCACCCCTATAGTTTGCACTCCCTCACTGTAAGCCCCAAAATTATGCTATTCATCTTGGGGTTTCGCCTCTCTTTCCAGCGGCTGCTTAATGCTTGCTTAAGTTCCATTGGCTCGCATCTGGCTGCCCTAGCGGCAGTTGAGGTGGAGTTGGGGAGGTCCCCTTCCTCGCGTGCAGGGCTCTCGCTCCTAACTCCCTGACGCCGGCTCATTGTGCCAAATTCGAAGAGAAGTTTTCCACGCTCGCGTTGACACCGGTTGTGCAGTCTCAGAGCACCGGGAAATTTGTTTTAAAAAAAACCCCAAAAATCCAACGCTTATAGCCCTTCGCTTGCATGAGAGACGCATCACCTGATGTTCTGTGGAGGGTTTTTTTTTGTGTAATTTGTAAAGTGAGGTTGGAGGGCACTGCTGGGATTGTCACCTGCACATCAAGGCGAAAGACCGAACCGCGTCAACATCTCAAACGACGGATATCGCCTGCACCGACAATCAATCTGCCTCCAGGAGTGAACCAAGTATTTCGTGACGCGCAAACACCCTCCACCGCTGTGGTTTAATTTTGGTTTTGCTGCGTGCCCAAAGGAACACGACCACCGAGACTGCAACCTCGACATTTCATCGGCCAAATTCCTGCAGAGGCCGTGAGGCAGGAAGAAGACGTGATAGATGATGGGTCACCTGTCCTCTCCGCCCTCAACGTCCGCCAGAGGTCCCGTGGTGCGGCGCGTGGTGAAGCTGCTGAGGCGGTACCGCTCGGCGGCGGCCGTCACCCTGCTCATCCTCGTGGCGCAGAGCGTGGCCGTGTGGAGGTTCGGCAGCGTGCAGGAGCTGGGGCACCCGCAGCAGCCGTGGGGGGGCAGAGGCGGGCGGCGCGGCCGTGCGCAGCTGCCGGACGCCGACGAGCTGCTTCCACGTAGCCACGTACGTGCGCGCGTGTGTGTGTGTCACACTGTGTGTGTGTCACACTGTGTGTGTGTCACCGTGTGTGTGTGTCACTGTGTGTGTGTGTCACCGTGTGTGTGTGTCACCGTGGAATGCGGTGGTGTAGCGGTGAGCGCTACGCTGCGCTATGAATCCGGTGACCCGAGTTCGATTCCCGCTCACGGCCAACACCGGTGGCGATTATCTGGACCGGTCCTGGGCCTCCTCTAGGTCGACTCAGCCTCAAATGAGTACCTGGTGCGATGTGTAAGCGTCGCCACTGGGGAGACAAAGGCGGCCGGGCGTGGTGCTGGCCACCCACCCACCCCCTCGTGTGCCATGCCGGCCTTCATACTGTAAGGTCCTACTCGCTAACAGCACTTGCCCCTAAACTCTGTTAAGTCTATACCGGTGATCTTTGTATTTGTGTGTCACGATATGCATGCCCAAAGTGGGGCTTGAACCCACGAACCCTGAGGTTAAGAGTATCGTGCTCTGAGCTCGCCGGGAACTGCGTTGCAGTGATTGTCGCGCACTGCGTTATGTACCAGGGGATCACCCAGGGCAAGTTCAATTCCCCGCTCACACAGCTGACGTCAGTGACGAGTGATATGTGAACCCCGTCGAGTGCCTCGTCGAGGTCGACTCAGCCTCAAAAGAGTACCTGGTGCGGTATATAATCAACACCAGCAGTTTGCAGACACAGGCAGCCGGGTGTAGTCCTGGCCACAACGCCCCATTGTTGTGTAATGTGGCCCCAAATGGTGCTCGTTAACAGGGCTTGCCCCAGCAGTCTGAATGACTACACGGGGGTCTTTGTTAGTGTGCAAAATAACTGGAACCTCCAGGAACAACTCATATATTTAAGTGCCATTATTCCCACCCACCCCCCACCCCAGATTACTCACATTGTAAGATATACAAAAAATATATTAATAAAACCTGCTTTTTAAAAAAGTATTTCATGCAAGGTAGAACAAATAGATGAATGTTGGATGCAGTGAATGAGAAGGGAAAACATTGTATCCTCTTGAGTGAAGTCGTTTTTTTCTTCTCCTAATTGGGACCCCCAGTGGAGGTAGTCCCGTGGCTCACGACCGCATTAATCAGCGCAGAGAGGCGTGGGCAGGGGCCACCACTGAGATCAAAGCTACAGTGGTGGCTCTCAATGGGGATGGTCGAGATGTAGAAACAATGTCACCAATCGTCACTTTTTAGGTGGATAAAAAATTATTATATTTTTTACCGCTCTTTGGGAAATCCGCAATGGTTGTGCCATTGATAGATTGCGTATGTATGTTGAACTTCTTTCGCACAGTACCTAGCTAACCTGTGGCATATAGTGGACAACCTTTTATCTGAGCAGATGCATGGAGCGTTTACGGCGAATCCTATCATCCGTGTTCACCCACACACAAACCTCCGGTTTTAATCTGGCCGCTAAGAGGATAAAAGTATAATGTAGCTCTCAGAGACACCGTCTTGTTCAGTTATCTGTATATTTATTGTGAATAAAGTCCGCCGACTCACTGATAATTGAACGAGTAACCGCGAGTTGACTATATACAGCTGGGTAACTTCTGTGACTCTACGCGACTCTCCCCATGTAGTTGGCTGGCTACACAGCAGCGGACGCGTAGTAGTCACGGAGACAATATGTAACTCTAGCCTTCCAAGACTACAAGGTGTCCGATCCAAGATGATGAAGACGACCCACTCCAAGACGACGACTACAGTTTCTTGATTCCCCCACAGCAGCAGCCCAGAGCCCTGTTCCACGCCGGCTTTTATCCACTCACCGACCCGGCCACGCTCCTTTTCCCGAACACTCTCTAACCTCATCTGGGCATGTGTGTGTCCCTGCCTCAATGATTATTTACGACTACTTAGGTCCCGTGCTTATCCTTATGCGACCCTGTCAGTGCCCGTCACGTCAATTAGTAACCACGGCCACGAGGAGCCGTACTGTCCTTACAATAGGATGAGTTGGCGCAACTTTATGGATCGCTCTTCTTGTCAGCACGAAGGGTTCAGATAATACGATGGATCGGACACCTCTTTTCGGTCATTCCTCTCATCTGCGTAATCGCGTAGTTGAATAAACATTAAAATCAGTTCACATTGCAAACTTCTAATTTAACTAGCATTAGGGTTTCGCAGCTGCCTGTCATTGCCTCGCCGAGAGAGACAACTCGTACTCGAAAAACAAACCTCGCTTAACCAATGCCATAGAATGTACGCACTCTCCAAATTGCCGTGTGGCTGATGTGGGATGTGTAAAAATAATTTATATTCTTACGTGGAGGTTCAGAGTTAGGATTAGGGGTGGAGGGACAGGGTTTAGGGTCAGGCCTGTGATCCTGATCACTTAATCATCACGTTCGTAGTTCTGCCACACAGTCGAGATGAGGTGACAGCGACGGGCAGCTCACGCATGCACTTGCGGCTTCGCACGCTTGCACAAGAAGGCCTTAGAGGTATTTTTTTGGGGTGGGGTTAGATCGCGTAAATATATATGGTGCCGTTAAACCCGGCACCATCCGTCTCGGTTCTGCCTCTGGCTTGTTGCCACCAAAAAATGTGACATTAACAATGAGCACCGAGAAGTTTGTATGCAATGCGTTGTGCATGGGGTTAGAGTGGTGGTGCAGCAGTTAGCATACCATGCAAGCCGGGTTCAATTCCCGGGTATGGCTATTTTCAGTGGCGACTGATATCTGAGCTGCTCTTGCGACCCACTTAACAAACACGCACATAGGGTAGTGCATAACAATCTATAGTTATACTGTACTTCTATGCTCCCACACCGATGTTCCCTGCCTTTGCCAACTTACACAGACCAGCGTGGTGAAGTATGGTCAAATAACCCCCATGACCCAAACAAGGAGCTGTAGATTAAATATACTTTTTTACAATATCCAGTGTGTATATATTACACTCTATAATGTGTTATATACTCAGTGGTCAAAATATAAATGTAGAAGTGCCACTATAAACCTGTTCGTCCTGCAGCCCATGTTCAATGCCATTTCATTGCCCTCTGCGGAAACATCGTGGTGTAGGAATATGAACCGTTCTGACAAGTATCGGTGTGGCGCGCCATCACATACCCGCCCCATTTTGACCACTGCTTTGTGCTGTGTATTGGGATTTTCAAGGTGGGGCATTGCACGGCTTAAGTTCGTTTTCTAACTCAGCGAACGAGTTAGCAATGGCGGGACTTGTAAGAGACACTGTTCATGGTGTTCCCATCTGCCCGGCATATCATGTATGTACGGTTTGTTGTACGTCTGTCACATGGCACGTAGCCGCCTGTGCTAATCAGAGGTGCGGCGTGGGGGGACTACTACACACCAAAATCAGTTCTAAAGAAATTAGTTTTCAATCTAGATTTAAAAGTGGACAGCTCCAGCGGCTTTCCTAATATCGAAAGGAAGAACGTTCCAGACGGCCGCAGACGCCTCGGAGCGTAGCGGTCCCCAACGAGACGCCGGCAGGCGATCCTATAACCCGCTCCTGCCACCACGCTGAGAGTAGCGTGGTCTGTGTCAACCGGGGGCCCGCCTAGGGGTTGTCTCCAATGTCGTCGATGGGTTTTTTCCGGCCTATCGCTCCAGCACAGCACAGAGCTTCGGGCTTGCCAGAGGAGCCTGGCATCCCAGGATTCCACTTGCCAAATAGTTTTTTTTAGGAGCAAAGGCAAACTTTGCTCAGTGTTTCCATTTCCTGCTGTTGGAATGCTCGCAAAGATGTCTGTACGCATGTATGTACGTTGGATTTCATTGGCCCCATACGTTGCCAACCATGCTGATCAGAGGTCGGGAAGATAGCGATTATATAAAAAAATATGTACATAGTTGCATTGTATGGCACGAAGAAAAGGATTCAGATATTAATGTGGAACACGTTAAACTTTACACTTTCATGAAAGTACGCCGTTATCATGTTTTGTAACAGTTCAACAATTTTGTTTTTGTAGGACTACAACGCTTTGTATCTACCAAATGAACGTTTCAAGAGCAATATCAAAGAAAACGTTAAACAGTTAAAGAACATGTCTTCGTTGGAGACAAAGTACTCCTCGTGGCAAAACCTGGGAAATGAGATTGCTGTGAAAAATGAGATTGAAAAGAAAATATTGTGGAACGCTCGAGCAGCGAACGGCATCGCGCGTAAGGGGAACACCTCGAGCAAGTTGTGGAGTCAGCACCATCAGAAAAGCCTTGGCAGCATACACGGCATGAAAGCTTCTAGATTTTTACAAAAGGATATCAAGACTCACGGCGGCTTGACGTCGAACAACATCAAGGCGGTAATGGTCGGCGGAAATTCGCTGCGACAAAACAGGGCTAAAACCAAGGCTTCAACTGACGAGTCGCAGGCTTTCCCGCAGCCAATCTCCGCCACTCCGTGCAAGATCGTCGAAGCAGACGCCCTGTCGGCGATGTCCCGGGCACAGAGCCGGCAGTGCAAGGAGGAGCTGGCCGCTGTCGTCTGCCTCCACCAACAAGGACGCCTCATGCCCGAGGAGTTGCCGCGAACGTGTCCTCTTAAAGGTAGGCAAGAGAGGCAGCTGCACGCCACAGCTGCGCCTGCTGCCACTGTTGCGCCCGACTTGTCAAGGAGTCGTAGTGTCCCTCCCACCGTGGCAGTTCACTTGCCGCAGTCGCAGCGGTTGGCTGCGCTGCCTCTGCAGCAAGAGGCACGTGTAACATCTCGATCTGGTGTGGCCTGGTGTGACACGGCCAGGTGTGACGCAGTCAGCGGTGATGACAGGTGTGACGATAGGTGTGATGCGGCCAGCTGGCAGGGCCAGCTGTGACGTGGCCAGGGTGTGACGCAGTCAGGTGAGATGCGCACAGGTTTGATGAGGCCAGATTTTATGAGCACAGGTGTGATGAGGCCAGGTGACAGGGCCAGGCGTGATGTGGCCAGGTATGATGCCAGGTGTGACGCAGCCAGGTGACAGGGCCAGGTGTGATGAGGCCAGGTGTGATGAGGCTTGGTGCGGTTCTGAGGTTCAATTTGGTGCATTTTCTCAAATTTTTCACTCTTTACCATCCGCGGGTTTGTTTAACACCCAAACTTCTAAAGCTGTTCATTTATCAACTCCATGCACAGTAGTAGTAGCAGCTGAAACAAAGCATTGAAGGTGCAAAGTTTTAAATGCAGTTCCGAAGTATAAGCCATGAGTAAACATTTTCGTTTTTGCCCTGAACCCCACATGTGACAAGTTGAGCGGACTTGTGTGAATACAGGACAGTGCTCTCGGCTGTACTACATGTGAATGTTGCGTCCGTGCGGGAAGTCACCTAACCCCTGACGGACTGCCAACATGCCGTTTCACTCGTTGTCGGTAGGCGTAGCTGTGAAAATAACTCGTGAAATAATAGATGGGCTCTCACGACAATGCCACAAAAGCCCTCCGGATCGACGGATTGTTTTAATGCATTACGATAATAATCACAGCCACATGTAGCTGAGCCATTCCCCCCTCCCCCATGTCACTTATTTGAAATATGAAATCCAGTGGGGCTCAGGAGGGTAACGCAAAATAGGAAACATCACCAGTTGGTTTCTTTTTAGATTAACTGTGTTACTGTTTATATGCATACAAACTTCAACGAGCAGAATACTCAAATTTAGTCGGATTGTCTGTAGCCGTTAGATTCGCACCGGCTACATCGTTAATGCACGTTCGCGCTCTGAATGAGATGAGTTCATATTTGTTGAACGTCTCTCGTCTTTTCTTCGCTGTCTCTGTGCAGTCTTCATGGCTCTGTGTCTGTGTTGTCTTCACAGTTGTGCCTCTGTGTTGTCTTCATGGCTGTGTTGTCTCTTGTGCACAGGGTGGCCCAGGTTCATTTAAAAGCTAAATGAATAATGCAAAGGGAAAAAAAATGTTAGGGGTCAATTAATTGGGGGGGTCACAAAACATCTGAACCACCCAGCACAATGTCCCCCTGTCTTCACGGCTGTGTCCGTGTGAAGTCCCCTGTCTTCACCGCTCCGTCTCTGTGTGGTCTCCACGGCTGCGCGTTGTCTCTGTGCTGTCCTCCCCCCCCCCCCCCATCTGCGGTGTCCGCGTAGAGAAGAAGCCTGGGGTCAGCGTGCAGTGGCTGCAGGAGGAGGCGGCTCGCGCGGCGCTCCCGGCGGAGAGGGGGAGGCCGGCAGCGGCGGGGGAGGCAGCCACCTCGTCCCCGGTCCGCGTCGCCTTCGTGCTCGCGGTGCACGGGCGCGCCTCCCGGCAGCTGCTGCAGATGTTCCGCGCGATCTACCACGCGTCGCACTTCTACTACATCCATGTGGACAAGGCGAGCCGAGCACCGCTCTGGGGTGTTCTGTCGTTGTTGTTGTTGTTGTTGTCTCTCTCTCACTCAACAATGCACGGCCCCCGTCCTCCGCGGTACAGAGACGAGTTGGCGACGCTGCTGTGTTGGCAGTGTGGCGCGCGAGCACAAATTGCCAGAAACTCTCAACATGCAGCCGTAGCAAACGCTGTGTGGCCTTAAAAAGGATAACAAATATATACATTCGGTGACGTTTTGGGGCAATGACCTTTCTTCACAGCACATTATTTATTTATTTGCACATTTACGTGCTATAAATGATGTCCTTTGAAGCGTGGTTGGTTTACGAATGGTGCGAAAGAAGTTCAACATTCGTACATACACTTTTTTTACGTAAAAAAATGTTTTTCATAAAACATAACGGGAGGTGTTACTGTTTGTTGCAGCGTTCGAATTACCTCTACAAGCAGGTGCTGGTACTTGCCCAGCGCTACGAGAACGTCCGCGTGACGTCCTGGCGCATGTCGACCATCTGGGGGGGCGCCAGCCTCCTCACCATGTACCTTCGCGCCATGTCTGATCTGATGGCCATGGACGACTGGCCGTGGGACTTTTTCATCAACCTCAGTGGCTCCGACTACCCAATTCGGTTCGTACGGCGCCGTGCGTCGTCTCGTTTTGAGCGGTACACGTGCACGCGCCTCTGTCCCGTGGTTGCGTAATGCTGAGAACAGGCCAAAAAGGCGCCAACATGTCAAGCGGCCAGCAATAAACAGCACGATCAAAGTTGTAAAAGATAAGAGTGTAACACATTTCTTCATGTGAACAATGTACATTGATACAGTAGTAGTAGTAGTAACCTTGACATGGTGGACCTCAATCTCAGGTTACACAAGCGAATTACCAACCCGAGTTGAAATCCAGGCCAAGGCTAACAACATTCAGAGTTTGAGGTTCAAAAGCCTAATCCAAAACAGCCCCATTTAGGGGCCAACATTTGATTGTTAGATATCTTGGGGAAATCAGGGGTGCAGCTCACGTGGAACTTAATGTGTTGAGTCTGAGCCCAAGGGAGAATTTGAACCGTGTGTGGTTTATTGTCCACTGGAGGCAATTGTTGTCCCGAGCGCAAGTTTATAGTTCACAGGATGCCGTAGACGCCAGCGTTATTACGGAGCTCTGGCTATGCCAGCACAATTGGGAGTCGTTTACCGTACTTTATACGGCACACAGGGGACAGGGTTTTTTTGTTGATACGTGATAAAAAAATTTTTTTATCAACTTGAGGTTTGTATTTTTGTGAGCAGAACTACGGTTCGTGAAACATCTTCTCGGTGAGATCTGTCCTTATCTACGATTGTTTATATGTTAAGTCTGATTTCCAGCCACACATCATTCATGTTTATAGTTATGATGACAGTAAAGCTTGCCATTTGTTTTATACAGAAACTTGCCTGCAGTGTATTATGCTTGGTAAGGTATAGGTGCATTTACTTAGGTTTTTATGTCTATAACAGAGGTTTATGGGTTAGAGTGCGTCAATATAAATGTGTCGTTAAACCAGCATCCACCCGACATAGCCAATTAGTAAGGTTTGTCACGTAACCAAAACATGCCAATTCTTTACTGTTTCAGCACACCAGTGTGTTGGAGAGCAAACCCACAACATTTACTGTTGTTACTAATTGGCTGTGTCGGGTGGTGGCGGGTTTAACGACACATTTATATTTATGCGATCTAACCTAAAAACCTCTATTGTAGATAATATTGGTCGCGAAAGCCTACGTGTTAAACTGTTTTTATGTCTTTACACTGCATTAAAATTCAGTGTGTAATGTATAACTGTAGAACGTTCAGTGGATGGCTTTTATTGTTCTCCTGGTGGTTTGCCAATATGAGTTTAACCTTTTTTTGTATCAGACATAATTACATTTGAACAAAAGGGAATGGTGCCTCCTACCTCGTATGGCAGGCAGTCTCATTGGACTTCTCATGAACAAACTTGCATGATCTTTTCCCACAGTTCAGTATTTCCACTCCTGTTGGCTGGCCACCACTCTATGCCCATTGTGGTCCATAGCTGAACAGGCATATGAGGGTAAAATGTATCCATGTTACATCATCTCTGTAGACAGCACAAAGCACTTTTGGCCTGTATGCCAAATGCCTGAGCTTCAGCTCTCGTGTGTAAAAGGTGAGGCAACACAGTACAGTACAACAAAATGCTATGACGAACTGTCTTGGTGGATTGTGGGAGAATAAACTGACATTGAGTCAGTTAAGGAGGCATGTGTAGCAGTGCTGAATGATGCGCATCAACCGTTCATTTGGAATCGTGTAAATATGAAATGTTATCAATTAAATCAGTCTGCTTATGTTTTAAAATATAAAACATGTTTTATGCTGCTTTTTTACATTATTTTTTTTAGAAGCAATAATGAACTGGTCGCCTTCCTCACCAAATACAAAGACAAGAATTTCCTTAAATCTCATGGCCGAGAAACTGAAAAGTAAGTGTGTTGATGATCATTATTCATAAAACTATTCCTTTCATCAAACGCCTTACACTTTACATAGTAGAGTATATTGTATACCTGTCAACCCATACGGTTTACCCGTATTCTTGTACAGAAAAAAATTGTTTTTAGGTCCATATGGTGAGATTTATAAGGGCATGGAATGACCAATTAGGTCTGAATTGTTCTGTAATACGGTAGGCACTGATAGGGGGTTGCCAGGTATGATCTTGTTTTGTACATATTCATTTAACTTTTAAAATCCCTTTGTCATCTGTTGCCAAGACAAATTTGAATGGTCCCTTTGACTGAAGATAAGGTTTCTTCATAATGTGCAATATTGTGGATATTAAATAGAAATCCGTTGTGTGATATACTGGATTGGCAGTGGTGCAAAAGCACAAATTACAAAAACACAACACGTAAGTGCTTGAGCCATGTACATAGCTGGCAATATGGAATAATTTCCTGTTATTCAATTTCATTGGTTGCAGATGATGTCATCAGAAAATCGAAGAAGGCCCAATTCTCTCTTAAGACATGTTGATGGATACTTTTTTGCAATGTAATGACGTAGCAATCTAGAGCTTACACTGGTTAATTGTAATGTCTGTACGTACTCTATATTAATGACATCGTTTTAACGGGATATACATCTTTATTAGCAGTGGCATATTTGTTTGATGTCAATTTTCGAGATGATGTTTTGTAAATAAATGTTATGATTAATGTTGAAAGAATGCGGCATGCTGAAAGAACACAAATACACTCTCAGTGGATAGGTACGGACATGTAAACTTGCTGATTTGCTCCACAGATTCATTAAAAAACAGGGCCTGAACAGAGTGTTCCACGAATGCGATGAACACATGTGGCGCGTAGGAGAACGCAAAATGCCGGCAGGGATTGCCATCGATGGCGGCTCGGACTGGTTTGCGGTCACCCGCCAATTTGTGTCCTACATCATTCACTCCAAATCCCGCCTGGTGTCTCAGCTCAAACAGTTCTACGCCTTCGCCCTGTTACCAGCAGAGGTAATGCACGATCACGTCTACAGCATATTACATTTCGTGCACGTGCTCCTCCTTTAAAGACATTTGTTATTTAATTCGAGGTATCAATGGCACGGTGACTTGCGCCCTCCTCTGCGTGGTTATTTTGCGAGACCAGTGGTTCTCAACGTGGACAGCAGTGGTCTGCGACAGTCCTCCAGGTGATCCGCGGGGCTGTGATGCAAATGCAGGTTAATCCGGACAATAATGACAATGTTTATACCTTTTGTTTCGAACATTAATTAACATTTCACTGATGACATTTGATTTTAAAATAAAGTTAAGTAAGCAACCCTGATTAAACTGCCCTAAACCCTAAGATCTAAATGTCTCCCCTAAAAAAAATCCTTATAGCTGCGTAAAAAAAAAGTGTTTATGTTCCAGTAATATTAATCATTTTGTCTTACTGGCATTGAGAGAGAGAGAGAGAAGCGAATGCGTTTTGTCACTAGGGGTCGGTGGGCTGGGTGGTCCGCGGAAATGTTTGCATCGGCTGAGCGGAGCGGTTCGCGGGCCAGAAAAGTTTGAGAAACACCGTGCCATAGACGAACAACAGCTCTGTTGAATAACCGTTATTTGTTGGCTGTAGTGCGAGCCAATGATACGACGACCACCGTGATATATGTTGCCGTTCACAGTCGTTCTTCCACACCTTGCTGGTGAACAGCGAGCACTGTGCCACACTGGTTGACAACAACCTGCGCATGACGAACTGGAATAGAAAGTTGGGCTGCAAGTGCCAGTACAAACACATTGTGGACTGGTGTGGCTGTTCCCCAAACGATTTCAAGATGCACGACTTGCCAAGATTCCAGGTACGTGCTATTCAATTTAGACGGAGGCTATTGATGTCCCGTGCTCACAAGGATAAGGATTTTGAATCTCTCGTACCACCTAAATAATCGAAACTGCATCTCAAAGTATTTTTTTCCCCCACATCTCCGATCGGCACGGTTGGCTACGTACGATGCGATTTAAGTTCTACATACGTACATCTTCCACGTGCTTAAAGAGGGACACGTGGCTCGGAAACGGAAAGCTATTGTAGAAATTCAGCTAACCGGCATTGTCCTGGCCTGCCCAGCGGAAAGTTTAAGCACCGTGCCCCCGTGATGTCGATCCCCTTCATTCTGATGCAGTGCCGATGCGGTGACGTCTTTCGAGTGAGCTATGGTATCAAAGCTTGACCATTACTTTACTTTTTGTATATCTCAATAACGAAGTTTTTGTCAGACAGCCCAGGGCTTGCAGCCCAGGTGTGTGTCTGAGAGATGAGAGCAGTTTTATGGGTTGCAGCTTCCTTTAAAATCACAAAGTGTGTTTATTACTTTTCCAAAAAAATGGAATGTTCTTCTAAAGGTGCATGCACTCTAAGCATGCAGAGAAAGCAGTGCCGTGCTGCCTTCTAGATTAAAGTAGTCAATTTTAGTCTTAATTTGCAGACACATTTGCCCATCACATTTATTTTTTGGCTGAAAGTACATTCATACGTAGAGGGCTGCAGAGCTTTGTGCAATTCTAGATTTCTATATTTGAAGCTTTCGTGACTGCAATGATCCATACTCTTTGGTTCTATTCGGTAAAGTCACGTGGGTAAAAAAAAAGAAAATTGTTGGCGTGGGCTCAGCGCTTGGCTGCCTTTCAGCTCGTCTCTGGTTCCGAAGCGATTGTGAGATTAAATTTGCATGAACTACGATTTAGCACTGGACATCATTATCTTTTATTACATCAGCAATCAACATTGGTCTATTCTCTTGTCAAATGTGTCACGTGTTTTTTAACTCTTGAGCGATTCGTCTAATTACTTGCTGAATATTAAGTTTGTGCACCGTTTCTTTCCTTTCCTTTTGTTTGCATTCGCAGCAACTTACACGCCCGACATTTTTTGCCCGTAAATTTGAGGCAGTGGTGAGCCAGGGGGTGCTCACGAGTTTGGACGCGGCTCTGTTCGGAGGGCCGCCGCCGCCCAGCGGACCGTCTCTGCAGGCCTACTGGGAAAATGCGTACGACGAGAGGACGGACTCGTCGGCATCACTCGGCGACGCCGCCCTCACGATCTACCAGGGCCTCTTCCGCCTCGGCCTCGCTCAAAACGCGCACCAAACGCCACGATCCGGCAGCAGCCTGTGCAGGTGAGGTCATCATCGTCGTCATCGCCAGCGGCAGCCACGCTGGATGAGGGCCGCCACGGGGTCATCGGTATCCCTCACGGTCCCGCAATGCCGCAATGTCGCAATGTCCGCCTGGCTTGTGCACGTGAGGCGATCCCATTGCTCCTTCTCCACGATGGTCAACTCTGTCGGCCGTAGGAGATTTAGAGTGTGGAATTTCCGCTAGATTCTCAGGGCCACTAACATATATGAGCACGGACAATAGCCGCTTTGAATACGTTTACACACACTTACACTCTTTGTATTATTTAGTTCTTATTAATAAATAATAATGTGATGACAGAATTAAATGTTTTACTGCAAGATGTTTTATTTCCTCGTATTTTCACTGCTCTTGTGCCCGCAGCTACGAGCCAGTGGGGCATCCCACAGCTGCCCACATTTACTTCTCAGCCGACCGATTCCAGGGTATCTTGGTGCAGCAGAGAGCGTCACACTCAGCCTCCCGCCACGAGGAAGTTCTGGAAACCTGGGCGTACCCAAGCAACCACTACAAAGTGTACAACTCCACTCTGTTACCCCGGCTGCAGAAGATGGAGGTGAAAGTACACTCACCACCAAGGCTAAAAACTCGACACATTTGTCAATAGCACTGTGGCCTTTAAAGGGAAATATATGTTAGGTGACGTTTTGGGCAATGATCCTTCTTCATGTGCTACGCAGAAGGGGACATTATTGGCGACGGTGTGATGGTGAAAAGCCTGCGAACTGATTCTGAGATGTGGGGGACTTGCGCCACCGTCACAAGCTAGTTTGAGTGGGAAGTTACTCGCACGTTGTTTTCCGCAGGTGGGGACAGACTGGGACCCCAAGGAAAGGGTTTTCAGAAACTTTGGGGGGCTGCTGGGCCCGTGGGAGCAGCCCGTGGCCGTGCAGCACTGGGTACCGGGGGCTAACGTCACCGTGACGGTGGTGTGGCTGGACCCCGCCGGCGTGATTGCCGCTTCGTACGACGCTCCCGTGCGCGGGGACCTGCTCGTGACCCTGTACCGACCCCCGCTGCGGCTGCCTCTCCGACCAGGGGCCTGGTCCGTCCGCCTGCTCGTTCGCTGGCGCCCCGTGGCGGAGGTGTTGTTCATGGTTTGCCCGTTGGCTTTCTTGGACGGGCAACCGATGACGAAAGGTGAGGTATTTCGTACGTTATTTTTGATCACGTATTTTTAACTATGCCTTTTTGTCTAACGGTTGTTTACCAAAGGTGAGCCTCGCCGAGTCTCGCGACTCTGTTTCAGGAGGGTCCCGCCAAATGTTTACAGGAGGGGGCCATGATGGAAAACTAATTTCTTTAGCACTGCTTTTTGTGTTTAGTTCGTTGTCCTTCCGCCGAACCTCCGATTAGCACGGTTAGCTACGTACGGTGGGCAAGAAGTTCAACATGCAATAATACAAAGTTATTACTTTGCGAATGACACCACGCGATTTGTATCGCCTACTGTGAAGCAGACGGCGCGTATTTTTACGGCTAATATACCCACGGTAGTGACTAGGGCTGCCGATGGATTTGAACCGCGAACTTCTGCAACAAGCGGCAACGCCTCTACCACTGTACATTGAGTGGAGTTGTGCCGCAGTAGTTGGCAGGGACGTGCAGTGCTTAAAACAATTGATCTGCTGCGGTCGATCGTGCATTCGGCTCTAGTTCTGGCCCCCTTGTGTAAAGGATGTAATTTCGCGACACAAACTGGTGTTAAACATCGTACCAACATTGTTTTAGTTGACGTCACAGTGCGCAAAGAGCACTGTGATGTAGCTCAGATTGTATGTTCTCGTGCTGAAGTGTTATTTGAAGTTGCACAGTATTTGCATTGTACTGACGTCTTAACAATTCTTTATTTGCAGAGAAAGCTGCCTATGCGCACATGGGCCCTCCGCAGAACAAATATTTGGAGCAGAGCTTTCAAGGTCTCAGGAGAGTGCTGAAACTTCCAGTCGAAAACACAGGGCAACAGGAAGCTAACGAACATGCCTTACTCACAGACAAGGCCCTTTGGGCCTGGATTGAGAACCTAATTTCGCGATTTTGGGTGCTGGCCGACACCTGCTCTGTTTCTGAGAGCTCTGTCCGACTGGGTTGCCAATCGTTGCCTCCCTGCAGACAATCGGTGTGGAGCTCCCATTATCCTGATCCAAAATCTGAACTTGGACCTGTCCAGTTGAATGGCACCATCAGACATTAGCCCGGCCGCACAGCAGCGGCGGCACGGAGCTCTGGGTTAGGTAGGCTAAGAAACTCACCTCGCGTATTCCATTCTCAGGAAAATGCGTGCGGGTGGATTGAGAAAGTATAATGCGTTGGCAGGAGCTTCCCCCAGAGTTTCTCCACCACCAGATGGACACATTCAGAGTCCGTGCAGCTTTCTTGAACTGGTATCGTGGCTGCTTTTGCCACTGCTGCGTTACCATTGCACACTGCTTGTACTTTTCAATGGTCAATTGATCCACCTGCATTGCATCACCTGAGATTGGAAAACCCGTATCGCCACTGCAAAACGGGAGATTGACAGAAAGAAACAAGGCTCTTCCAACATCAATTTGGTGTCCGTTTTGATGTTCATGACATTTTTTTGTAACAACAAACGTTTTCACTTCCTTATATTATACCAATTAGATTTGTAAAAAAAAAAAATTATCATGAAAATGTGTAGATGATTTTCGTTGTCATCAGCCATACTCTATCCACTGCTGGATCAAGACCTCTCCAATCCATTTCCACTCCATGTATTGTTACATTGGTTTGACAACTCCACGCCAGCCGATTTCGACGCTCCATCTCTGCGGTGATGATACTGCTGATTGGAATATGGCAACGAGCTGTGGCTGTACATCTGTACATGTGCATTGAGCATCCGTTATTCTATACAGGGCAATAAAATGAAATGGCTAGGAGCAAAGCAAATCAGATGCTGCCAGCATTGAGCCCCCCAAGCAATACTCACGAAGTGGCCCTCATTTCGACTCCAGAGGGACAAGCTTCTGAGTTGACCCAAGCAACTGTTTAAGCCCTTCGGGATGGCGTATTTGCGGGCATGGACTTTACGTATTCAACACGTGTAAAAACCAGTGGAGGCAGAACCCAATGAAGTGGGTTTTGCGTGGAGCTTCCAAGTTATTTCTGCAAAAAATCAGGAAGCGGCTATCACCTTTATTGAGAACACTTTTACACTGAATCAAGGTGCGACTGCATCTTACTACGGCCAGGAAGACATTAGCAATAGCGAGATTTGAGGCCATTAATTTTCTTCCAAACTTTTTTTAAACGCAGTGCATTCTTATTCTGGACACCACCATTGCACATTTTGGAGACCTCTCGCCTCTAAAATACGAATACCGTCAAAAGGCCTGAATCACGATGGGAAGAGCCACAGATGGCACAACTCAAGCCGTTGACGGTGATCGCGACGTGGCTTCAAACTGTGGCGCTCAAAGTGTGCAAAACCGTACACGTCATTTTTTTGCAGTGAACTCATGCCATTTCCCGTATTTTTATTTCTCAAGCACGCACTGGCATTGTTTTTACAACATTCCTACGGCCAATTTGGTCCCAATGTGACCCCATTCGTCAATGTCTGGTCATGACTGTAGCAGTAGAAGCTTGTTGCAAGCAGGGAACGCATGCTATGAAATAAGTTATTCAGATTTATGAAAGAAAAGTAATATATACCATTGCTCAATATTCTGAAATATTTTGTTAAATTATTGTAAAATGTCACCTCATGCATATTTTGCGGAAACTCTATTTATAATTTAAAATATTTTTTAAAACAAGTCTGCATTTGTTTTAAAATGTAGGCCTAAATATACAAAGCAAGGGCACAACGTTCTGCCGAGAGTAGTGGCCCACACCTGTAGCGGAAGACGTGGGGCTGGTGAACCCCACGGAGGTGTGATACCCACCTGTATGATGCAGTATAGAAGGTGGGTTGCTGACCTGTATGTGGCAGAGCTTCAGTTGCAGCGGTGGCGCACGACTTGAGTTTGAGAGCTGGAATCATCGCCTCTGGATTGACGACATTTAAAATCTACGCATCTTCATTGGAGATCAAGGGGCCGTCCATAAATGACGTCATGCACCTGGGGGGGGGGGGTCAGATATTTGTGACGATGTGTGACGAGGGGGGGGGGGGGTGAGAAATGTGACGTCACGTAAAAATGCGCAACTTTAAATAAATATAGACAACACGTTCTACTTAATTAAATAGACTTTTTAATAAATGTTTTCTCCTACAACATCAGAGTGCAGCGCCACATTAAATACGCACTACAATGACAATAGTGTAAAGCGATTTGAAGCTTGTTTTATTTTCAAAATGGAAATATGGTTTGGGGGGGGGGGGGCAGAGCTTTGTGACGTCATATTTGAGGGGGGGTCTGACTTTTTGTGACGCCGTGTGACGACGGGGGGGGGGGGGTCAAAAATCGTCCAAAATCGCGTGACGTCATTTATGGACGGCCCCCAAGTGCGGTGGCAACTCTCCACGTCACGTGAACAAGGAAGGAACTCGATTGCGATTTCAAGGGACTTCATAAGAGCAACGTATTATGCACCTGTGAATATACAGCTTTTAATTACCGTATTAGCCAGATTATGAGTTGCTCTGGAAAGTAAGATGCACCCCAAAGTTTGGGGTCGTTTTCAAACATGTTCTGTTTACGCGACAAACCTTACAAATTGGCTGTGTCGGGTGGTGGTGGGTTTAACGACATATTCATATTTACGTGATCTCACCCAAAAATAGACGACATCCCGGGAATTAAAGACGCAAGGGTACAAATAGACGCATATAACGTTAGGAAATAAAGAGTGGACGCTGTGGAGAATGCCGTGATATTATGAAAAGACGTCTTCCACAAGATAATTGCTTTAAAACAGGAGTCGGCAACACGCAACATCCGGAACCGTACGCGGCTTTTTAAAGACTGCGTCGTGACCGTTAATTATTCAGGAGCACCGTCTCGTCTTCACGTGCATTGCTGCTCGTGAAATATTGATGGGTTTTATTTTATCGAAATCGCAAACATATGGCTCTTCTCGTTATTCTGGTTGCCAACCCCTCCTCTAAAATTAGGAGAGATTTATTTTGGAAGATACTTCTAAACGAGATTAACATTTGTATGAAGGAAGATAATGTTTTACCGATATCACAAAACAGTGTTGTCACAAATAAGTGGCTACATATGGAACTATAAGTCCGATAATACGTTAACTGATGCATAATACATTGCTCAAAATACGTTGTCCAATTAATTAACCACTGTACATCTCCTACAATTATAAAACCGAATGAACAATTAACAATTCCCCAAAAGCAGAATGAGCTTGCATTGAATTACGGTGCAGTTTCATCAAAGCATATTACTATTACTTTATGAAGTAGTTTGACGTTTCTTATTGCACAATATTACTTTGATTTTAGAATATTATATTCTCAAACCTTAAATGTTCTACTTTGTTTCATCTCAGCCGTGTGAAACTGACCAAAGCGATTGCGTTGAGAGTGACAGGCATGGGAATTAGGCGTATGAGTGTTTGTCGTTAGATTGGTGCTCGATTGATAATAAAAAATGACTAAATTTCAACATTACAAGATTGGGATTTTGACAACTATTAAGGGATTTAGATTTTGACTGGTATGGGAATAATTATTATGGTTAGTTTATGGTTAGGAATAGACTTATGTTAAACACCGATGTTGGGAACTGAATAATTCCAGAATATAGTTATTTTTCCGATAGGGAGTTATTTGGTTAAGATTGCATGCTGGGTTTCCAGCTTAATTTTGCACCATTAAGCGTTTTGAAATAGCATACATTGGATTTGTGGAATATAATATGTTACCATAGTGATAATGATTATCTATATTAAGGGCATAAAACCAAATGCCATGACAGGAAAACCTCCATGATAATAAACACAACACACAATAACATCAAACAAATATTTATTATTACAATCAGAATAATTTATAGCCCTTTGTTAACCCAGTGTTCATGAAGCCTTCCCAACGTCGTGTCGGTCATGGGGATTGTTTGACCATACTTCACCACGCTGGCTAGCGTGGGTTGGCCAAACGGGGTGGGGTGCAGGACCAGTTCAGACATCACCACCGATGTTACCCGTGGCCAGGAATCGAACTCGGGTCGCCGGGGTTTATAGCGCAGAGCGCTTGACCATTGTGTCACCACCCCCTCCCCTGTTTTTAGTTATAGTATATGTTAAATAAATAGTTCTCAAATGAATGCACTAAAGTTGCAAATTAAGATTTTGGTTTTGGTCTTCACTGTGATTGGCAGCACGCTACGTTAATCAATATCGAGTCGACGCACGGGTATATCCTATGTCACGTGATTTGAAAAGGTGTGCATGCTTCCTTCCAATAGGTTCCATGAACATCTCTGATATATCATTTAGCATGAGATCAACAACGCCAAGTTTAACGGAACGTTGTGCGAAACCAAATCAACGTCGAAGTATTTGCAATACTGTGAACATTCTTTTGGAAATAAAACATTCCTTGTAATTGAAATGTTTATATGCAAATCTCATTATCTTGTACCGTACAGCTGAATGCCTCTACCATTGACCTTAATACACAAGTATTTGTGCTGCTACTGTACTGTATGAATCATCTGCAGTTGATGTTGCGCTAGAAACATTATACAAACACAGTTATACAATCTTAAAGTGTTGGCAATGGTGCACAAGTAAAAAGACGAAAACATTCATCAGTAACACTGTGGCCTTAAAAGCCAAAAAAGGAATAGGCGATGTTTTAGGGTAGTGTTCTTGATGAATGTGTAGAGTTTGTAATCTTAATTAAGGCATTATATGCTTAATTTTATTTTTGCAGCATACAACAATTGTAAAGTAAAAATAAAATAAAAGCAGTAACCGTACAAAGACTTACAAATTTCATACTTTCAGAATAAAATCTGTATTAACATATAATTTACAGTTGCCCATCACATTTATGTGTAGGACTATAGTTTTTTTTTCCATAAACCTTTCAGATCTTAAAAATGCTCTCGTTCCTATGCCAGGCGATGGCAGTCTGCTACCGATAAATCCACTGCTGGCGAAAAGCAGCAGTTTCTGTTGCAATGTTCAAGGGCATAATAAATGTGTTTGCAGAAGCTGGTTTCTACTCACTGGAAAACAGCGTATGGTGCAGACAATGTCTGATGCACACACTGCAACCAGAATGGCTCTGCAAGGAGGAAAGTTTTCCACTTTTCTCCAGTAGTACCGGATCGTGACATGTGATGCAACGTCTTGTTTCACAACAAAAAAATATATAACGATGTTCAGTTTCATATAGCATCGCTCAAGCAAATGTGCTTCTCCACAATCGCTGGTGAACTACAGAAAAGCTGGAAAGCAGCCAGGCAGTGAGCCGGTACGAGCAATTTCCCAACCTCTGCAGCCCTCTAGATATTAACATGTTTTCAGTCAATTAATGTGAATGTTTATACATGTGGGAGGAATCCAGAGCACCCAAAGTAAACCCACGCGTGCGAGTGGGCAAATACTCCATCCGACACAGAAGGGGCAGATCATATTAGTCCACACTGCGGTGTACCGCCTTCTCCTGCCGAGTGAGGGTATGGCACTTGGACATGACAGGTACGTGGCCAGCCCTTTGTAAATACACTGCTGGATATGAAAGCCTCCCCACGCATTGTCAGCCATGGGGGGGTTGTATGATCGTACTTACTGGACATCTATGAAAAAGAGCTTCACAAGCTCATCGGATTCCTCCAGGATAGATACAGATTTTTGCTTCGAGACCAGTTCCCATAGAATTCACAGCTGCTGCTGTTAGCCGTGGATGGGAATCAAACTCAGGTTACCGGCCGGGGCTCACATCACAGTGTGATAACCATTGTACAACCCCCAAAATAATACACTCTTACGATACCTGTTCAAGATGCCATACCCTCTGGTCAGGTTACAGTGCGCGTAACCTTTATTTAACAGAGATGTGATACAACCTGTTTCAATAGCGGACCCACAGAAAAATGCATGACATTCAATATTTGAGTACTATACACATATACATTGTTTGCATCCCGGATTAAATCACTAATATACAGTCCAGGGTATTTAAGCGATATTGCCACCACTTGAGCGTTCCGTAACTTCTAAAGTATAAAAGCCGCCACGGCAAACGGATTTACCAACAAACGGATCGCACAGCAACGACGTTGTCCAAAAAGGTTGTCAGGCCTGGCTTGACGTCAGACTCGCCACACGCCGGACAGCCGATTTACACTTGAGCAAGAGGTGGCAGTGTGTGCAGAGCTTTGTGGAGAGCAAATCCCCAATCGCTGTGCTGTGCTGTAGTGATGAGCCAAACGTTTTTTTTATCTTACTGGAGCCAGCCGGCAACAGACAGAAATACAAAACATGAGCATTTGAGCCAGCGAAATCCATCACCATATCCCCAAAACCTCAAGTATCTGAGAGGTCTTGGACGCCACGGTTGCGAGATGTTAACTACCTCGCCTGGTATACAGGAGGTTGTGGGTTCGATCCCGACCCTGTGACGCCCTCTGTATATTTGGAGTTTGCAAGTCTCTCTCCCCGTCTCTCTCCGAATTTATAATCTGCGTGCGGTTAGAGCATTTCGCTGCCATAAATTTCCACGTGATAAGCCACTTCGTTGAGCTATCATTTGTGGCAAGATCGCTTCTGAAAGAGAGCTATACTAGCTTAGCGGGCCTTACCTGGTTAAAAAAGAGAAAGTATATTCGTGTTTTTGTTTGTTTTAGTAATTGAATTGAAGGTGGAGGGGACAGCAGCTCCTTGTACAAAATGCAGAGTCCCCGTTGGCTACTGCGGTGGTCATGTGCATGCGATGGTGATAACAGCTCCTAAGCATGCATCAGCACACTCTTCGCCTTCCCCTCCCCACAGTGGCATAGATCACAATCACACCACAGTGTTGCCCTTTGTGACACCAGCGATGCATGAGGTGGCGGTTGTTTTGTCAGACAAACAACAACAGCCGCCTTTTACAAATAAGTGGCGGTGATGTCAGTAATTTCTGCGATGACATTACTGCGATTGGAGAAGCATCATCTTGGTGATGTTTTTTCCTTTTCCATAATTGTTTAAATATTATCATTACAAATAACAAGACACAATTGTACCACCAAATGTATTTGCTTCATTGGGAAACAAAAACATAATTGTCGTGGTAGATTCTTACATTATTATAAGCCATAGCATTTTTTAAATGATGGTAAATATTCTTGATAATTTTGAGGATATAACAATAGCACGGTTATAGGATGCAAAACTGTAAGACTATTTACAGTGAGGGAAAAAAGTATTTGATCCCCTGCTGATTTTGTACGTTTGCCCACTGACAAAGAAATGATCAGTCTATAATTTTAATGGTAGGTTTATTTGAACAGTGAGAGACAGAATAACAACAACAAAAATCCAGAAAAACGCATGTCAAAAATGTTATAAATTGATATGCATTTTAATGAGAGAAATAAGTATTTGACCCCCTCTCAATCAGAAAGATTTCTGGCTCCCAGGTGTCCCTTTAAGGGTGTGCTCCTAATCTCAGCTCGTTACCTGTATAAAAGACACCTGTCCACAGAAACAATCAATCAATCAGATTCCAAACTCTCCACCATGGCCAAGACCAAAGAGCTCTCCAAGGATGTCAGGGACAAGATTGTAGACCTACACAAGGCTGGAATGGGCTTACAAGACCTTTGCCAAGCAGCTTGGTGAGGAGGTGACAACAGTTGGTGCGATTATTCGCAAATGGAAGAAACACAAAATAACTGTCAATCTCCCTCGGCCTGGGGCTCCATGCAAGATCTCACCTCGTGGAGTTGCAATGATCATGAGAATGGTGAGGAATCAGCCCAGAACTACACGGGAGGATATTGTCAATGATCTCAAGACAGCTGGGACCATAGTCACCAAGAAAATAATTGGTAACACACTACGCCGTGAAGGACTGAAATCCTGCAGCGCCCGCAAGGTCCCCCTGCTCAAGAAAGCACATATACATGCCCGTCTGAAGTTTGCCAATGAACATCTGAATGATTCAGAGGACAACTGGGTGAAAGTGTTGTGGTCAGATGAGACCAAAATGGAGCTCTTTGGCATCAACTCAACTCGCCGTGTTTGGAGGAGGAGGAATGCTGCCTATGATGACCCCAAGAACACCATCCCCACCGTCAAACATGGAGGTGGAAACATAATGCTTTGGGGGTGTTTTTTTCTGCTAAGGGGACAGGACAACTTCACCGCATCAAAGGGACGATGGACGGGGCCATGTACCGTCAAATCTTGGGTGAGAACCTCCTTCCCTCAGCCAGGGCATTGAAAATGGGTCGTGGATGGGTATTCTAGCATGACAATGACCCAAAACACACGGCCAAGGCAACAAAGGAGTGGCTCAAGAAGAAGCACATTAAGGTCCTGGAGTTGCCTAGCCAGTCTCCAGACCTTAATTCCATAGAAAATCTGTGGAGGGAGCTGAAGGTTCGAGTTGCTAAACGTCAGCCTCGAAACCTTAATGACTTGGAGAAGATCTGCAAAGAGGAGTGGGACAAAATCCCTCCTAAGATGTGTGCAATCCTGGTGGCCAACTACAAGAAACGTCTGACCTCTGTGATTGACAACAAGGGTTTTGCCACCAAGTACTAAGTCATATTTTGCAGAGGGTCAAATACTTATTTCCCTCATTAAAATGCAAATCAATTCATAACATTTTTGACATGCGTTTTTCTGGATTGTGTTCTTGTTATTCTGTCTCTCACTGTTCAAATAAACCTACCATTAAAATTATAGACTGATCATTTCTTTGTCAGTGGGCAAACGTACAAAATCAGCAGGGGATCAAATACTTTTTTTCCCTCACTGTAAGTGACGGTAATCGGAGGTGGCCAGGTCTCCCGGGGTCAGGGTACAGGGTTTAGCGTGACAACACAAACAACAACAACCGCCATTCGCCACTAAGTTGCGGTGACGTCTCCACGGCGCCTGTGCCAGGCTAGGTGCACTTTTGAGGCCGCGTGAAGTGTCGAAGGCTCGCTGCTGGCAGGAAGTCACGGGACAGACCCAGGTGGTGCCATGGACTGACTGAGATGACTGGCAGATGCACCACCTGTGCCAGGCTAGGTGCAGGAGGACACGGGGTAGACCCAAATGGTGCCATGGATTGACTGACTGAGATGGCTGGCAGATGCACCACCTGTGCCAGGCTAGGTGCAGGAGGTCACGGGGCAGACCCAGGTGGTGCCATGGGTTGACTGACTGAGACGGCTGGCAGATGCACCACCTGTGCCAGGCTAGGTGCAGGAGGTCACGGGACAGATCCAGGTGGTGCCATAGATTGACTGAGATGACTGGCAGATGCACCACCTGTGCCAGGCTAGGTGCAGGAGGTCACGGGGCAGATCCAGATGGTGCCATGGATTGACTGAGATGACTGGCAGATGCACCACCTGTGCCAGGCTAGGTGCGGGAGGTCACGGGACAGACCCAGATGGTGCCATGGGTTAACTGAGACGGCTAGCAGATGCACCACCTGTGCCAGGCTAGGTGCAGGAGGACACGGGACAGACCCAGATGGTGCCATGGATTGACCGAGATGACTGGCAGATGCACCACCTGTGCCAGGCTAGGTGCAGGAGGTCACGGGACAGACCCAGGTGGTGCCATGGACTGACTGAGATGACTGGCAGATGCACCACCTGTGCCAGGCTAGGTGCAGGAGGACACGGGACAGACCCAGATGGTGCCATGGATTGACTGAGATGACTGGCAGATGCACCACCTGTGCCAGGCTAGGTGCAGGAGATCACGGGACAGACCCAGGTGGTGCCATGGACTGACTGAGATGACTGGCAGATGCACCACCTGTGCCAGGCTAGGTGCAGGAGGTCACGGGGCAGACCCAGGTGGTGCCATGGGTTGACTGAAACGGCTGCATTCACACCACCTGTGCCCCCCACTAAGCACAAACAACAACGGGCATCGATTATTGCGCTTTGCATCGATTAATAAAATCGTTAGTCCACGAGTACTGGGATCACTTTGAATCGTGACGTTCGTAGGAATCGCGAGAGACGAATCGAATTCCCACCGCGTCGATTCTCCAGCGCCACGCCCGAGAGCGACTGCCGATTTCCGTCGGCGCCATGAGAGCGGTACGTCCATACTGTCCCCCTCTCCGTCTCTCTTTTTATCTCTCTCACTGCGGCTGTGCTTAACCCGCGGACGTCTTTGTGTCTCGCCCTTCTCACCCAGGCGTCAGACGACGACACGGAGGACGTGGCTCTCGAGTTCGGCGACGACGATGAGGGGGCGCCTGGCCGGGCGAGGCGGCGCGTCGGGTGGGTTGCGCGCCCAGGCGAGACGGGGGGGCCCGAGGCGGGCTAGGCCGCGCGTGGGCTTTGCTCGCGCAGTTTGTGGCCTTAGGTGGTGGATTTTAAAACTATATATTCTTAGAGACCAGGACCGTCAAACAACTCTCAACTTGAGCGAAGGCGCTCTATCAATGATAAATTAAGACTACAGGGTTGTGTAACTTTTATTAAATAGTCTCGGAGGGGAACATCTTGCATAAGACTGAATATTTCATAGTTCATTTATTTGGTATAGCCCTGTGAGCCATTCGGCTCTTGAATCGGGTGCAACCGCAACAAACAAAAACACGAACAAGAAAAGATCTTAAAGTGATTATGTCACTGTGCAAACAGAAAATCCAGGAAAAAAACATTAAAATATACCTGAAATAGCACCGTACACCAACGCATCGCATTGCAGTGCGTTTAGCGGTGTTAGAGAGAGACGTCTTATAAGACATTAAACAATATTAAATATCACCAGCCATGGTCAATCCACTGCTGGATTAAGGTCTCCCCAAGCCACCGTCATCACTCACGATCCTGCGATGTCACAGCGCTTTGCGCGTAGGTTGGCTACAATCGGTGGCTTAATATTTTCATAGTTTCATTTATTTGATATAGCCCTGTGAGCCATTCGGCTCTTGAATCGTGTGCAACCGCAACAAACAAACAAAAACATGAACAAGAAAACATCTTAAAGTGACTTTGTGCATGTGCAAACAGAAAATCCAGGAAAAAACATCAAAATATTCCTGAAATAGCACCGTACACCAACGCTGTGTGCAAAAATCACAGTGGGATGCAAGTCAAACAACAAGAAAACTTATATTAAGGCCATCAGTCTAACTCCGTACTACAATAAACAAAAACATGGCCAAACCAAAAAGCTTTTAGAAATCACCAAAATAATTGAACACTTAATAATGACTCAACTATTCACTATTGTATACAGTGCTGTAGTGTGGGTAGTGTTCACTTATGCAGTGGCCTTGGAGAAAGAGGGGTTTCTCCCAGAAGATTGTCAAACAGTACTTTGTGATATTCTTGGTTCTTTCGGTAAAGTCACGTAGAAGGGAAACAATAAAATAATAACAAAATATAAAACAAATTTCTCAAGACGTTTCGACTGCAACACAATCATCATCAGGTGTGATGATTGCTTGTGTTGCAGTCGAAACGTGATAATTTTATTTTATATTTTTATTATTTTGTTTCCCTTCTACGTGACTTTACCGAAAGAACCAAGAATATTAATCCCTGCAGTCACGAAAGCTTTAAATCAAAGTACTTTGTGATGTTGCAGTAGTTGTGGAGTTGTATGTATGAACGGTATGTTGAACTTCTTTCGCACCGTACGTTGGGACTTTTTTTAGAGAGTACTGCCACAGTGCTGATGTAGTGGAATGGTCAAAACTATATATTTTCCTTAGTTGTATTACAGACAGGGAATTCGTCAAGATGGGGACAGTAATGATTAACCGAGGGTTATTTTTTTCTACCCTAACCCTATCGATGGTTTCCATGTGTTTCAGGCACCCGTTGGCGACATTTTCCCACCTATTTTTCCGTGTTTCTGCAATTGTCTTTTACTTAATTTGCGAGTGGTTCATCGACAGTTTCATTGCCAACTTTGTCACCATCATCTTATTTCTTTCCTTCGACTTCTGGACTGTGAAGGTATGAAATACATCTCGCGTTTTGATTTTAAATAAAGATCTCTTCTTCAAACAATAATGCAATATGTTGCATAACAAAACATATTTGTAAAATAATATATTTCATTAGAATGTCACTGGAAGATTGATGGTGGGATTACGTTGGTGGAACCAGATTGATGAAGATGGCAAGAGCCACTGGGTGTTTGAAGCCAGAAAGGTATGGTCGCATTTAACATAACCTGAAAACCAGCATTTACATGGCAGCTTTCTTGTTTAGTAGAGGTTTTGAACCTTGTCAGGATTTGATCTTTGAATGTTATGGGTTCACTGGATGGCACATTTTGAGCGCTACCTAAATTGTACATGCCTCATTTACATCATAGTTTGAAGTACACAAGTTGTCATGATGCCGATGGGAGATGTGTGGGTGTGGAGGAAGGCCAATGTTCGTATTTCAAAATAAATATTTTAAATGTAGGCATTGCATTCCATTTTTACATGAACCAAATATTAAGGCATTGATAATCACATAATTAACATGTTCAATGGAAGAGCCACACCTTTTAATTTAGTTTTACACTTTCATGTCGCTGTCCAGTATTTAAATAAGTGAATTGTTTAATTAGGGCCGTTATTTTGTTTGGACGAGTTTCTCAAAACTATACTCTCGACAAATGCCTAAAACATATGTTTTGTCACTGTTTTCACATGAAAAGATATGTAGGTGTCAAATGCAGACTGAAATACAGTGTCCATAAAGTTATAATCATATTCTTTGGTTCTTTCGGTAAAGTCACGTAGAATGAGATTAAAATAAAACAATAAAATTCTCACGACGTTTCGGCCACAACACAAGTGGCCTTCTTCAGGTGAAAGTAACAAACCTGTTGGGACGACAGCTACAATGAACGCTGCTAAGATTCGTGTCTTTTAAGCTGGTTGAGAGAAGTGAGGCACCTTGACAAAGGGGTTTACATATCAAACAGGAGAATTTAGCATTGAACCAGTAGAGGGATTAGCTTGTGACTGGTCACAGAAATAGCTATGTTAAAGTCAAAGCCTACACATCTACAGAGGCACCTCGTACATGGACGCCAAAGGGGCTGCAACAACTCAACTATCATACAGTAAACCGATGTGAAAAAAACCTAAGTCTAAATTACATCAATATAATAACTGTACCCAATATATTCTTCAATAAGCAGAGTTATTAACAGCAACTGGGTATACACTACACTATATAATGAATACCATATAGTAAACAGATAAAAAACTAAAATATAAACTACCTCAATGTTATCAATAAACTCTATATATTCTCCAATCAGCTGAGCTACCAACAATAAGTCATTATATATCAAGATGCTATATGGCGAAAAAATGGGTGGATTCTTACCCTCCACATCAGCACCACGGACCGCTACGAGCCCCGTTCAGACGGACGAGTCCATCGTGGTCGGAACAGAGGAGAGAAACAGCTGCGAGGCGCTGTTATAATCATGTTATAACCATACCATTAACCGTGGTGTGAGAAGTATTAAGAGTCAATGCCAGCGAAAGAGCTGCGGTCTGAAGGTCACCATAAAACAATTAAGAACCGAAATGGTATAAAACATCTTTCCAATGGTTACTAAGCCAGAATCCATCTATTTTATTCTCATTCTACGTGACTTTTCCGAAAGAACCAAAGAAGATGAATCCTTGCAGTCACGAAAGCTTTAAATCGAAATTTATAATCATATATCGGGTAATTAAATTAAACAGCAGTTTGAATTGCATGGTTGAACGTTGGGGTTCTGTTGAAAGATAAAGTGTATGATGGAAAAACTAAAAGAGCTTGAATCTTCAGTAGCATTTATAACGATTACACATGACATGTTGGCGAACAACTGCAGGAACAGCTGGGACTCATCTCCATGGGATACTGTGATTAATGCCATAGCAGACATGTGGAGGTTTAAAGAGATGAAACTGATCATAATATCTTGACACTACCAGGTGTGTGTGTAGTGTTATTAACCTCGCTTAATCTGCGAATTATAATTGTTTAATAATGGATGACACCTTTATTTACACTGACTGACATGGCTGGCAGATGCACCACCTGAGGTTGTATGAAGCAATGTTTGGTTAAAAATGGAATTGTGTTTCGTGCCTTGTGTTATTTTTTTAGGCGTCTTCACGAAACAAACTTAACTCCACAGAAGCAGAAGCCAGAATATTTTGGTTGGGCCTGATCATCACTCCTCTCATCTGGTCCATATTCTTCTTCAGCACACTCTTTGCTCTAAAGCTGAGGTGGATGGTAAGGGTACTGGCTGTATGTTACAAGTTTTACATATACATGCTTTTAAAACAGTGGCGCACTGTCCATACTGAAAATATGGATTTTCAGGTAAAGTTGTGTACAAAAGTAAGCTTTTTACGGTTGTGTCTAATACATTTGCATACATTTTATATTGTGTAGATGTATGCCTTGTATTAGTATGTAATGTATGCAAATATGTACTGATAACACATTCCTGCGGAGGGAGCTGGTAAGAACGTTGGGTTGCTCGGTCAATGGCCAGGGTCAACGGCGGCACCACGTGGTGTATTCCGCAAATATGCCCGACTGTGAGGGCGGGCACAAGCCGGCGTGAGTAGGTTAAACGTTGAGTTTTATAAGGGCACCACGGGGTGACCAGCCCCTCCCCACCCAGCCCCACCCCTCCCACCCCCCACCCAGCCCCACCCTCCCCACCCAGCCCCTCCCCACCCAGCCCCTTCCCACCCAGCCCCTCCCCACCCTCCCCTCCCCACCCAGCCCCTCCCCACCCAGCCCCTCCCCACCCTCCCCTCTCCACCCAGCCCCACCCCTCCCATTTTTGGATGCACAACGGACGGGCAATCCCCTGTGGGCTGGTGTAACCAGGAGGTTCCTACCAGTAAAAATACATTCTTACACTCAGTATCAACAGATACGAGTGATAGTTACTGTTGAAACTACAAAAAATAATATATATTTTTTTTAATCCAGATCTTGAATTGTGACAGTTAATCACATTGTCAGTTGGGTAAATCATAATTTAGGCATTGGGTGTTAGGAATGGTTAGAAATATAAAATGGTTACAAATATGGAATGTTCTTGTAAAGTAACAGAAACAGGTCACTGCATGTACTTAGAGACATGTGCCTGTGAAAAAAGTATGTCCCCCGTGCTCTGTTCAGCAAAAATATGGATCAGCATCTTTACGGGAACATGCATGTGTAACATGTATGCCACCACTCGTCCAATGTTTAATAAGCAATGTATACATTAGTTTTACATGATTATTTGTATGCACACGATCATGGCTTGCATGTCTGTTTTTTTTATAGGCATTGGTGATACTTGGAGTGATCCTACAGGGAGCCAACTTGTATGGCTATGTGCGCTGTAAACTTGGAGGCAAGCGCAATTTGACCACCTTAGCTTCTACATACCTAGGCCAGCAATTTCTACAAAGGGTAAGTCTTGAGATATTTCTCCATCTGTACCTTATATGCTTCACTTTTAATACAGAGAAGTATCACACCGACTCCCATAGTGATGTCAACCCAAATACAATTGACCCTTTACATTCGTGGGTTTTTTTATCGTTGCCTTTCAGTATTTCGTGACAAGTTTATCGTCATGGATATTTTAAATTCAAGGGGTTGTATTTTAATTGTTCGCGGGCGTATCTCGCGACTACCCGACAAGAAGTCTGTGACGCGTGGGAGCGGCGTGGATCGCTGAAGCGTGATAATTGCCTTGCCCACGCGACGTCACTCTAACCTCTGTCTGCCTCTCTTGACACGCAAGTGCTTTCCTATATAATAATTTGGAATTACCTACTGTATAATATACATTTTATATTCTTTGATATTTGCACTCTTAACCCTTTCCCGTTCCGATGACGTACATCCGTGTACGTCATCGTTTTTTCTTCCGATTCCCTTCCAATGACGTACGCTTGCATCATCAAAACCAAACCGGAAGTACAAATAAAACAACTTGCGATACCGAGGTTCCCACAAAGCCAAGCAGGAGGGTATGTGGCACAGTTTGGCGCCAGTTATCATAGAGTGCGGTTGTGTCACTACGGTTCTCTGCGGTGAGTACAATGTCTTTAAAAACAAAGGCGCTACATCTCTCTTGAAGAATATTAATGCTGAGCCGCTTGTGTGTTGCGAGATCAGAGGTGAACGAGACACCAACCCTTCAACTTGCAGTGGTCTCAGAATGGGAAAGGGTTAAATGTTTATATGAATCATTATTAAAGGTAAGTTAAATAAGAATAATATACAATATGTATTAATTGATATATAATACAGTTTGTATGTTTAAACCTAGTATATGTTAATGCCGCCTAACCCTATTTTCCTCAAGCTTTATTAATATTCACGGATTTAATATTCGTGCCGTTTTAAAGGAACGTGTCCCCGTGAATATTAAGGGTGCGTACTGCATTGTATAAATGAACAGGTTAAAAAATAACTTCGCTTTTCTGTTGTTAAGAAGCTCTCAATGTTAAGAAAAAATACCTTTACTGAGGCTTCGATTAATAGGCATAAATATCCTGCAGGCATTGGCTTCAGTTGTGTTAACACTGTTGATAAAGCACTAATTGTAAGTCGAGGGCGAGGGGTGATGGTGGAAGGGTGGTCGCTTTCGGCTATATTTGTCTCATTCGAGTTTAATTAGGCTTCAAAGTGCGACTAATTGGCAAGGTGTTAAGGAGGTTAGCAGTGGGCTTGGTGTGACAGTTTAACGAACGCTGCCATATGGTTGGTAGGCCTGCACAGTAGGTGTTTGCAAATACCTGCTGTGGAGGATGTACAAAGGCGCGCTGCTGGATGGTATTTTAAAAGTCTGCCTCATCTCTTTCATGGGCACTCGAGGGGGATGAAACAAGGCGTGATTAGGTGCCACGACTCGGGCACATGCAGAGCTCGAATATTTATCTATTCATGTTTATCTTGTGGCACACGCGATTTATGAAAATGCTGCACCTCCGAAAAACGCGGCTGCTGTGGCCGCCATGTTAATGGGTGCACCAGTGTTAGAGTACTCTTGTCATCTTGGGTGAGTGAGGCTCCTCGTTATTACCCTGCTGTATTTGATAGAATCGAATGTCAAATTAGTCGATTGATTGGCCCGGTGCTAACTGGTTCACTCCAGTCTCACTGGGCCATCGTTCAGTCGCCCCTTATGCTTCTGTCACCAAGTACACAACCATTGTAACTGACCGACGTTCAGGACCCGTGCTCGACCATCATATTGTAGGGACACGTTCATCTTATTTCCTCAATGCTCGACTTGGGAACACACTCCCAATAGCTCCCTCCCCAAGTTCCTGTAAAGCCTTGTTCAATTCAAGAAACATGTCCTCGTCCGCTCAACTATCATCCATGCCTTTAATTACTGATTACATTGCATTATGCGCCCTTCAGACTCTTGTGAGGAATTCGGATGCCTTTAATTGAGCTTTCGCGCACCCCCATCAATTCTCTAAACTCCTCCATTCGAACAATCACATTCAGCCATCAGTTTTAAGCTTTAAATACCTTCTGAACAGATCGAAATGTTATTTTGTTCCATCTGGAATAATTGAATTCCTGGGGGTTACTTTGGATTTTGGACTGGAATGTCTTACTTCCAGAGGTTAAGGTGTGAGACTCATCAAGACAAGTTGTGGAGTTTGAATAAGATGTGCAAAAGAACTATTTTTCTTAATAGAAAAGCTGCTAGGTCCTGAAAAACACTAAAGGTGGCACGCTCTTTCTGACTGCACATAAGATATTTACGATGAAATTTCAAAGTTCTTAGAATGACAGCCTCCATGACAGCAGTTTTTAAAAAACAATGTTCTGAAAACGGGTACTTCTGTGGCCCATACAGATTACATGGTACAGAGTGATGAGCAGTTGTGAATACCAAATAAGCACCATGACACATTTATGTCACTACAAAAGTGCAACATGCCACTGAAGGTGAAAAAAATCAATGAAATTTGTTGGGCATGCCTCTCGGACTGCAACATCATGCATCAAAATGTTCCGGTTGCTTAAAATATTTTTTCAAAGAGCGAAGCTCATGGGCGTTGGGCAGCAATGTGTGCTGTCAGCATTGATGTATGAGATGTCAAGACAGTCTTCAAAGGCCAACAGTACAGGCAAAAGTTTACATCGCCCTTCATTGAAATTCTGCTGGTTAGAAATTTTATCCAGTCTACAGAGTAGAGACGGCGCTTGGTGCTGTAATTTAAATTGAAATAAATCCATTGAGCAAAGCTTGAAATCTTTTTACTCCCATCCTCGTTCTTTTTGGTGGTTCTAACCCACAAATGCAAGTCAAGCTGGACAACTTCACTCCATTTACGTGGGGTTTGGTCCCTGGTGGTTGAAGTGCTACTTCAGTCATGCTAAAACCATGGGAACCATACGTGCTGCAGTTCATAGAGCCCCTGTGAACTTTCCTCTTGTTGTCATTGGTTCTACGAAGCCTATACATTCCGCTGACATGGTCCTTCTCTTGAGGCCCCCAAATGAAAATAGACAGCCCATAAGTGAGAGGAAATTAATGCATGGTGTTTTACAACACGATGGATGACAAGAATCCTTAAAAAGCAAAGGTGGAGGATGAATATGTTTATTCCTCAGCGCATTACATGAGACAAATGAATTAAAGATTTATTCCTTCATTTTGGGAACCATTGAATGGTTGTCAGCCCTCCCCCACCCCCCATTAAAGAATCAATTTGTGTAAAGGAATAGATGAGGTTTGTTGTGTAGTCTATGCAGCACAATGGATTTTACCTTCTGCAAAGACCCGTACACGTGTTCCCTATTTCTCTTGTGTTTGTCAGGTGAACAAGAGCCACTGACAAAAACGTTTTATCGGCAAAAAAGTGCAGCGGCACTTGAGACAAGATGGTGATTTAATGCCCCTTTGATTTTATCATCTTAAGAATAGAATGAATGTGGCAGTGAACAAAGTGGTCCTTGGATATTTTTGACATATCTAGCTGTACATGCACATTAGAAAATTTGAAAACATGCCCAGTTCCCCAAATCGCAAAACTTCAATGCAGAATATACAGCTAAGCGAACCCCCCCCCTCCCCCCAATATCTCTGCCTCGGTGGGCAAATATGCCCTCGCCCATTGCAGATGAGTGGTAAGTTGCGCATATGTGCTAGTCGTGTGGAGATTGTTGACAAGGTGGAATGTTGAGCCCTTGCATGTCCATCGCTGTTACACGATGCTTGGGGTATTGTTGTAAAGCACTCCTACTATATTTTTAAGGATCACATCCCAGTATTGATATCAGAATTTAAATACAGATAACCATCATTCATGTTGGAATATTACCTGGATGTAACACCACAGGCTTTTAAATTACATTCATATTACCTATATGTTGTATTACCACAACCACTGGATGACATTCTTTTGCTGAGCAGTTGGTTCATTTGGGTCTGTGCCGAATATGCTGTCACGAGTTGGGACGGTCGAAATAAAGTGCAAAATAATTGCAAATGGTGTGCATATATAGCAGTTGGTGACCATAGTGAGTCCGTAAAATTAAGTATCTGGTTTAATTGTGGGTGGTTGCTAAGATCACTACAATTTCAGTGATGCAAACTAGATATTTTGATATGGGCACATGTCCCTTATGAGCCACCTAGTTGTATCCGATTAATTCTTAGGGTTCAACTGTTATCAAGATCATAAAACATGAACATGTTCACTCCAACAATGGCATCTACTGGTTTTATCTGCATCTAATTGTAACTGGACATTGAAGTCAATAAGTATAGGAATATATGTGAAAATCATGCAATCTTTTTTAAAATTGTGTTGCTTGGCTTCTTCAAATGTGTTGCAGCCTGGAGCATTCAAGGCTGACTCTTACTTCAGTGGTGGAAAAAGCTGGTAGTGCATCTGTATTCACACCAGCATATCAAGGTCAAGAGGTCAACACGGCCCTTGCCGTTTGCCACCAAACCTCGGCTTGCCAATAATATTAGTCAATTTGATGAGGGCTGAGACAGCGCAAATAGAATTACCCTTCACTGTTGGTTAGACCCATGATTAGCGGGGTTTTTTGCCTGTGTGCGCATGTGTACGTGATCTTGTACGTACGTTAAAATCGATCACATTTGTGTGCACGCGTGTGCTGTTGTCCAAACATGGGCACACTGAATTTATACGAGACGAAAGGTGTGAGAGATTTTGACAACCCATCAGCCCCCACGGCCTTACAGGAGTATGTATGTGCACTAGAGATAAAGGATTACGCCACAAAAACAACTGCCACTGCCCAACTCCCATTTGACGAGATGACTACTTTAGTCTTAATGGGCGGAACACTGCACGAGTGAGTTGGTTTTCACACTCAAAACCAAAATCCTAGTGCTTACCTTAAATCCAGTTATCTGTGGAAAATTACAGATAACTGACGGGAGTTTAGCCAACAGTTTTTCTTATTTTCAGATGGAATTTAAGGTATTTTACCCCATCTAATTCAGGCTGAAAGCCAATAATTGTAGATGCCCAAAGACAATGCCGAGTCTGCAAGCAAATATTGTATTGTGAAGAAAGTGCATGGTGTACAGGTGCTGTGTTGCACACAGTTCACCGGAAATCACAGAAAACAGAAACATCTGTTTTTATCCTGGAAAATAATATCTACTGGCCAAGTTGACCTTGAGAAAGAGTGGCGTGTGTATAGCTCAATTGGCTTACTTGGCAAAAATGCTTCTGAACTTTTTGATCTTAAAAATGGACAACACCATGTCTCTTCGCGGCCTTCCTCATATCTCTAAATTCGCAGATAATTGGAAGTACAGTACTGATCTGGATAACGACATGTTATCCACACGCTTTATAACAGCCTGTCACGAATAAAGAACGGTTTCGCTAATTCGGATACGGATGGCAAGGGTTTAATTATGATTTACAACTTTAATGAGTGCGGCTTTAACGTTACAGTTTATTCGACGAGCTACGCATGAGAAGAGGCGCCTCGTGTTTTGAATCGAACGGCACATTTTGTCAACGGAAAATATTCAATGATATTCCAAATGCGATTGCTTTTTGCGCACAGCCATACTGCTGCTGCGTTGTTAAAAGTAATTGTAAATCTGTAGGTTTTGGGAAGTAATCTAAATGACGGTGTATTCTAAGCATATTGATTAGTTGAGTAATGAAAAAAAACCGTAATAGTGTGTAGTTATACAAATTTCTGGGTGTGCTTTGGTTTTTTTTGGCGAGTTAGAATCAGAATATTAATTTGCACTGGAGGAATCCGATGAGCTATAAAGCTCTTTTTCACAGATGTCCAGTAGGGGTGGGTAAGAACGTTACAAGAAACAACAAAAACACGTGATAGTAATGCAAAGTACAAGAAAGGTCAACAAATGGCCAAAACACAAATCGAACTAAACCATCCCCATCCTGCCAGACAAAGCCCACTGAGGTATTAACTTATTGATCAAAAGCGACCTGGCTGCAAACGATAGCTTGACAAAGTGGCTTATCGTGTGGACATTTATAGCAGCAAAATAATTTACATAGTTTTAACGCACGTTTCTAAATGTGGAGGGGAAAACCGGAGGACCCGGAGAAATACATCCACGCGACCATGAGATGGACGTGCACACTCCAAATATAAATACGGTCAGGGTTGGGATCGAACCCCCAACCTCCTGCATACCAGGCGAGGATGATAACATCTCGCCACCATGGCACCCCTTAAGTAGGGGCAGGATTTTCTGACGTTTGCTGGCAACTTGCACGGTCACATGAAGCTGCTTGTATTATAATAGTTGTTTTGCTTCTTCGGACCAATTAAATTAACGTGAATGTGATCACGACAATTCAGTATTGCCGAAATCTCATGTGGCCATGTGGTCGTACTCTGATGTACAAACTAAAACGGTACATTCACACCATTATCACTCGGTTACTGTCAGGTGAGATTTTATTTTCCTTATCCAATTTGGAATGCCTCATTTCATTGAGAAGTCGCGCTAATTGTTGTGATTTACCACCTGGTAATTAGATGAGAAAGTAGATGGTGACTTAACTGCTCTCTCGTGTTATGGAAATGTGGCTGAATAAGCTGCACGTCTAAAATTAACTTCTGTGCAGGAAATGTATTCATTGAAAAAAAACCTGGTTATGGTTGCCTTTTTATTTTCTTTATTTAAATAAACAGTATCACGGCTAGAAAAGCATCGCAATTCATTTAATGAGCTGAACTGTAGTATGAATGTAGTGTTATATTTTTAACATTATAATCGTGGCGGGACTATGACATGTACGAGGATGAGTCACGTTTCTCGGTTTAAATTCAGCAGCAAAATACCGCTGTGGAACGTCTTAAAAACATTTACTTGCCTCCATGGGGATAACACGATTGATGTATATTATTAAAAGACTTGTATTGAACGTGTGCCTTTTCAATTATTTAAAAAGTGCATGCCATTTCACAAATCGTTTGCTTATGAGTTGTTTGACCATACTTCACACCGGTTAGTGCGGGTTGGTGAAGAGAGGCACTCCAGCTTCAGATAGCGCTTACCGTTGATGATAGCTGTGGCCAAGAATGGAACTCTTGTTTGGTTTAGAGCACAATATGCTAACCACTGCATCACCGCTCCATTACTTAACCACATGATTTAACATGGGATTTTCAGTGACAGGGAAAAGAGGTTGTAGAACATTTGCCGATTGCTGTAAGAGGGTCGTGGTTTGAGTCCAGCGGCTGCCTTGGTTCATGCTGCGAGTATGCAAAAAAATGTACCGCTTATTGGTACTGATACTACAACACGTTGGTAAAAGGAAAAAATATATATGCCATCTTCTTCAGTGGTTTTTATGGATCCCATGATGTCATCGAAAAATAGAGGCGTGTGTGCCGGCGTCATGGTCCAGTTTTTTTAATATCTGCAAATGACTAAATTTGGTAAAACTGCATAGCAACATTGTCCCCTGCTGGCAGTGTATGCTCAAAGGTATAAATACAACACCTGAAATCCTTTGTGCTGTAAAACTGGTGCAAATAGCTTGTAAACTATTTATAGTTTTGTATTGACGTATCTTTTATAGCGTATAAGTACATATATTTATTTTCTTCACTATATTGACTATTACACTAACCTTGGCATGGGCAAGGCTTCATGCAGCGGTGGATTGACAAAGGACTGCAAATTATTAGTAATCTATAGGAACTAAAGGCCTGAAACCATTGCATGCCTTGACATTTTTTTGGAAGAATGCATCGTCATTCGTAAAAGCACATCAGGTGACGTGCAAGGTCAAATTGCTCATTGCAATGAGCGCCTAAAGGTCAGAAATCCAATCAAGGAAAAAGCAGATGGCGATATGGTAAGCATGGGCTTTGAAGGCGCGCCGTTGTCTGCAACAGCTAAGAAATCGGGCAGAGAGTAGTGCTGACAAGGAGAAGTGACTGCTGTGATCATCAACTGGCCCATTCTTCCTTTACGTTGACTATGCATCGCGTTAATACGAGGCCCTGCAATGTTCACGTCACACACTCACAATTAACTATTAGTTGCCCACTGCCTCTCCCAACTATTGCCACTCGTCCTATCTGTTGCCCTCCCGTTCTCCATCGGTCCACGTGTGTTTCCCTGCACATTTACGGGCAAGCAGAGCGTCTCTGCTAAATGTGGAGTGGAGCTCTCCCACCACACCCAGCAGTTGAAAATGGTGTAGCCGCGCTTCCCGATAACGGGTGCCTTGTTATCCCCTCCAGATGTCGCTGCTGGATTTAGAGCGAGCTGGATGCAGTGTCCTTTTTTATCCAGACGAGATCGCTGTCGAATGGGAAAATAGCCTCTTCACTCCGCGTGTGGCGAGGCGAACAGGCATGGCATGTGGGCAGGAGGTTGCACTGAATGCTGTAGCGGCATTCCCGTTCTGTTCAAACCCAGACAGACGGCTGCCAGTTTTTTTACTTGAAACTACGGCGCGATTCAATTGGAAGTTACCTCCCACCCGATTGACTTCTCCAAGTGAGCTTTATTTGCTGTCAAATGAAATATAATTGAATACATGGTCCATCGCTGAAAGGTAAAGTTGCGGTTCTGATTATATGGTTGGTGAAAGGACAATTTCAAGCGGTGTTTATAGGAAATGGTAGGCTTTCCACGATATGGATTTGGCAGGTTTTTTTCTCTTAAAAAAACCTGGCAAATTTGTTTATGGCAACATGAATAGGGCCATCAATATTTGTGTACTTCCAGAAACGCAAAGCACTGACCTTTTTCACAGGTGGGAGAGATATAGGTCAGGGTGATATCACTGTTGTGTGTTTCATAAGCACCATGGTGGTACGTGACCTTATGTAATATCAGCAAGGTTATGGTCCAAGCGCGTAAAGACGACGCATCGAATGAAACAGATTCTTACGCTTGCGGCACACGCATCCGATTGTGCTTGTGAGAATCACATATTTAGGTGAACGGGGCAAAGAAAACTATCCAAAGGAAAAAAAAATGAATTAGGACATAAATAGCTAACGCCACAACACCAGCGGCTGAAGAATTCTCAACGGCAACCGGAGCAGTGGTCGCTCCGGCCATTAGCTTGTCTTACGCGAGGGAGGTTATTCACAACAAATCTGTCCTCGGGTGGATTTAACTCCGCGCGACTATTTGTTTTCAAAACAGGCCAATTCTTTTCATCGCCGTCTTCCTGCCCGATGTTTTCTCGCCAGAGGGGAACTTGCTGGAAAAAATAACTGCCTATGATGATTCACCCCCTCCTCCCCCCCCCCCCCCCCCAAAGTGATTCAATGAATCTTCGCGATTAGATTCGGGAATAGGTTCGCTCGTGCTCTCGTTTCGATTGACGTTGCTGCGAAATGTTTGTACATTGAGATGGTAAGAGGCATCTTTATAACTTGTGAAGCAATGGCAATTATTTACCAAGGAAAACCTTATGACTTTTTTTTAAGGAAGGTTCTTCATTGGGATGTTTGGTCAGTCACATTTACAAGTACGAGGCTGAGAGACTCAAAGACCCGCACAGGTCAATCAACAGACAGTCCAGTGGAGAGGATCAAATCCATCCGTGCTGTACTATTAGGCACCTCACATCCTCACCGATGCCTCACCTGTAACACCTGGTCTGCACTGATGGTCCCCGAACCCAAACACCAACCAGGGTTGAATCCCCCTCTGCTCAGCTTCTGAAATCGGATGAGGCTGGGCAGTCATTGTGATGTGGTCATGAGCTCAGCTGTTTAAGTTGATGACGCTTTGCTCAATGTTGCTGTATGCACTCTAGTCAGCCATTAACAGGTTGGTGTTCGTAGAAATCGCTCAAGTTGGCTATGAAGTATTTGTGATTCAGAATATAAATTTCGATTTAAAGCTTTCGTGACTGCAAGGATTCATCTTCTTTGGTTCTTTCGGTAAAGTCACGTAGAATGAGAACAAAATAATATAATATAATTCTCACGACGTTTCGGCCACAACACAAGCAGCCTTCCTCAGGTGAAGAAACAGGTCTATCCAGGAGACAGAGAAGAACCAAAGAAGATTCAGTATATAAATTAAATGGTGTTTCTTTGATTACGTGACAACCCAATTACGCTCATGTAACAACTGAGAACACGTACAAAATCATGGAATATGTATTTTCTAATTAAATAAAGGAATTGAAGTATAAATAAAAATTGTGAAAACACCCCCATACTAATGAATCTAAATTATGTTACTGATAAATTACCTGCAATTTGCTCCACGCTTAATAACAAAGAACTGTTGCCATTCTTCATCGAACAATAATTTTCCTTCACTGACAACAAAACTCTGTGCTGTGTTACAGGCGTTTGGGAAGACGGCGGACCCAAATGCTGAAAAGTGACATAAGGTGGCTGCACGGTGATTGTGGGAGAATGGTGTGGGGTGTCACTTTGGGCTTACGAGGTGTCTTGATACTGTGGGGGTGGCAGCTCCAGTGCTTTGTAAACGTGGGTGTACATTTACGGGTTCAACTGTGGGCATTTCCATAGCTTCATGTAAAGGTGCACTTTAACTTTGTAGAACCTGTTAAATACATTGACAACTTTAATCAATAAACGCTGTAAGGAATAATCTTTAATCGGAACGCATTATAAGATATGAGCAAATTGACCCGACTGCAACGTTGGTGACAGAATATTTTTTTATTTGATTGAAACTTAAAACATCTGCAAAAAGCTGTGGCAATTTGGCAGTTAATCCATGCACCAAATATTGGTGGAATCGCTATTTATACCAACACATCAATCGGGTCTGATCCTGAGAATCGTGCAATGAACACTTTTTCACAAACACTTGTGAGAACTTCTATTTTTTTCTCTCTCACATGTATTAAAGCCGGGAATCTTGGTGCATTAAAATTTAACATATACCACTTGTTACTCATTTAGAATATTCTGGGGTTTTTTTTCTTTTCCTGAATATAAATGCAATGAGCTACTCAAAATGTATTTTCTTTTTTCCAGTAAATTAAACACGTCAGATGAGGGCTCTAATCTCCTGGTTGGATAAATATTGATCAAGTGCCATTGACGCAATTTAGAGGTGATACATTCCGAGGGGAAGTATATTATGTTTATTGTTAATGTTTAGGTGCAGGACCATGCTGTTTTTTTAAATGAAATCAAGAGGTACATTACATTATTTGCATTACATGTAAATTGCAGAAATATCATACTGGTATAACAAATATTTTGAGGTCGCAGAAAACACAGGTTTATTTTCTCTGTAAGTATCCTGTAGAACTCGCCTAGCAGACGTGAACATCAAACACTCGGTGGTGGAACGGCTCAGGTTTTGAGAGCCCAAAGTTTTGGGTTTGTTCACCCCCACCACCTGCCCAAGTTGAGATATGCTTGTTTGTCGGCTTAGGAAAACAAAAATCTTAACATGTATTTTGAAACTGCAGAATCAGAAATAATTTATTGCATCTATGCAACAATTTTTCAAAGACGTGACGATTATAAAATAAACATTTGCATTCTTGTAATTTTGGAATGTTACCATTTGCAATAAACACATTTTCTGTGAAGGGAAAACAAATGTCCATGTGTCTTCAACAGCAGCCATCACTGGGTTCGCATACGGTGTGGAGTTCTTGCTTCAGCCGTTATTCATTTTGATGGATGTGCAATATTCCTGAATCTCTGAAAAACAAGACGATAAAAAAGTATTGTCATGCGTTGAGGTTGCACAACACTCAATTATGACATGCGTTCATAACAATTTCCATCACACCTCTGGTGTTTGTTATTATTTGCTTAATGTTTGGATAAGTACGGCATTAATGTTCCAAAAATGTACCAAAGACTTACTTTTATGGCTAATCAACCGAGTATAGAATTAACTTATTCCATCTGTGTTTGGATATTGCAAGTATCTGTCTAGTTAATTTGTAAAAAAGAATATTCCATTCAATAGATTTAATACATTTCATGTTGCCAGATTGGTAAGTATAATGCACGGGTAAATTTTGCACAAAATAATTCAGAGTTGAGTATTTTATTAAGCTCTAACGATCACTTTTAGGTGTTGAAAAATGTCGTTGATTTCCTCTTCATCTTTGACGGGAGAACGTTGATGGTGGAGTGAAGAGACATGTGCCAGCATTTGTTTTATGGCTGGGGAAGTGGCCTCACAATGGGAATGCTATTTATGGCAAAAATCCTTGGGTGTGTGGTGAATGGAAAGAGCTGGCTTGTGTCTTGCTTGCTTTGGCTGCTTTGGTGCAGCTGCAGATCAGAGTGAGAGAGCTGGAAGTCAGCAGAGAGAGGAGGGGGGGGGCAGAATGTGGACTGCCTAGAAAAAAATACAATTTCTTTGCCAAGTAGAAAACAGCTGAAAAAAACATGCGCTGAATACGTTCTAAAAATGTAAAACCCCATGAATATGCATGATGCTTGCAAAATAATGGTGTCCCCATGTTCAAAACATGTTGTTTACAGGACTCGTCCCCATAGGTGGCACTGGGGCAGTGGTGTAGCAGTCCCCCATGGGGTGACTGTTGATTCAGTGGACCAGTTGGAATTATAAGCAACCTCCTAACTGGATAGAATATCAATATAGAATATCAATAGTGCTCTCAACTGGGAGCACGCTGGTGTACCAACTGAGCTATATCGTGGCTGGCACTCAGTCCTTTATGCTGAAGAACATTCTTGATTGCAAGGATATTTATCGTCATCGATCAATATCATCGACAGCCATGATCAATCCACTGTTGGATGGAGGCCTCCCCACATTGTTGCCATCCTGATGATCCAAGTGATGACGAAAGCCGCTTTGCTGCCGTACATAAACTGAACCCAACGCTCTGTTTTCTACGGCCAGCGTCCTCTCTCGGGTGCTTCCCCTACTGGCTGTCATTCCGTCGCCATCAACAAAGTGGCATCATCAAAGAAGTGGGACCAGTTGGATTAATAAAAGCTAAGTGCCTAACACAGAAATTAAATACCTCAGTCATGGACAGATGCCGCGATCCTTTTTATATTAAAAAAGGAGACAAAACTGATTTCTCAATTAAATTACTCCAGAGCTGTTTGCTTATGAAACACCTACATTAAGTGTTTATGAATATCATAGGGAATGGAAGAACGCATAATTGGGAAGCTGACCACCCAAGCTAGCCAGCTCGATATGTAAAACATTTTCTACCATTGATGACAAACAATATCAAATAACTCTATGCCTGGCTTTTGTCGACTATGAGCCATTTTGATTTATTCAGATGAAATCTTTTTTTATATCTTTTCAAGTACACCGTTAAATGTTGAGTGCTATTACAATAAAGCTGTACACATGTATTCATAACTGCCTAAGGCTTAGCAGCAGGCCATAGGAACATTTTGCAAAGTGTAACGCAACATAATCCCAGTTATTTCTTGCCACACACTACAGTGAAACGAGATGCAAAAGACCTTTACCGTTGTTTGACCCACTGACGAACACTCTGCTCTCTTGCATGCGGCTGCCAGTTCACTTTATTTTGGAAACAAACCTTTAAAATACCCCGTGTGTATGTTGGAACTTCTTTCGCATCGCACGTAGCATCTGCGATTAGCTCGGTTGGCTACATACGGCGCGAAAGAAGTTCAACGTATATACGTAGCCAACCGTGCTAATTGGAAGTGCAGGCCCTATTGTGTACTCTGGCAGCGAGGCAGCCGTGGAAATTGAGGGTAGGGAGGGACGCGCACTGGTACAAACCGGCTTCATGCTATATAAAGATTCTCAACATTCATCCTCCTCCTCCCCGCCACCCATGGTGGAAATCCTACCCATCGCACCTCGGCTCCACCAAGCTGGCCTGGGCGCAGAGATGGGACACGCCAGCGGATGACCATGGACAAAGCCAGGCACAGCGCGGGCCATTCGCTGTGCTCGCTCGTTCAGCTGCTCATTTTATTTCATGCATTATAATCAGAATATGTATTTAGACTGGAGGAATTCAGTGAGCTATACGGCTCACAGATGTCCATTAGGGGCACGGGGTAAGAACGTTACATCAACAAACTACAAAAACATGATAGTAGTGGAAAGTATAGGAAAGGTAAACAAATCAACCAAACAAACAAATAAAATTAAACCATCCCCAGACAAAGCCCACTGAGGTATTAACTTATTTTTCCAAAAGCGGCCTGGCGACAAATGATAGCTCAAAAAGCAGCCCATCATTTGGATTTAAAGCTTTCGTGACTGCAAGAATTCATCTTCTTGGTTCTTTCGGTAAAGTCACGTAGAATGAGAATAAAACAATAAAACAAAATAAGACAATAAAATTCTCACGACGTTTCGGCCACAACACAGCGCTGTCGTCCTGACAGTTCTGTTCCTTCACCTGAAGAAGGCTACTTGTGTTGTGGCCGAAACGTCGTGAGAATTTTATTGTCTTATTTTGTTTTATTGTTTTATTCTCATTCTACGTGACTTCACTGAAAGAACCAACAAGATAGCCCATCATTTGTTTAGCCAGCTGGGCCAATATTGGGCAACACCTGGCCCACCTTTTCACCCAGGCAACTGGAGAGCACAAGACGAAGTGTTACTAACCTAATGTTAAAATTGAACAAATATCCTGAAGAGTCACAAATAAGAGACGAACAACCTATATAGTATTCTTGTTTCTTTTTATTATTTTATTGTTTCCCTTCTACGTGACTTTACCGAAAGAACCCAGAATATGAATCCCTGCAGTCACGAAAGCTTTCAATCAAAATTTTACCTATATAGTATTAACAAAAATTGTACGTAATTTTCTCGAACTTGAAATCGAATGAATGGTTCTCAAACTATCTGGGACACTTTTTCCAGCGCCCAGCCAGGCTATTTAAAACACCGTGAGCGTCAACCGAACGCCACGAGGAAAATGTTTGCTATTGCATGCCCTTGTCAAGTGTGCCCTTATCCATTGCACGAGTGGGCGAACAATGTGAATCGAGTCTTAAACGATTCACATGCACGAAATTCACGTTGAAAGCTCACGGAATGGTCAGGGAATTTCACAGATTCAAAACCCCATAATTATGATTTTGGGAATAGTTTCTTCTGGAAGGGTACATTTCGAGGATTTTTTTTTTACATATCATTGCCATGCCATTTTCTGTCTCTTATCAGATCTGTAGACTTGGTTAAAAAGGAGGGCTCTGGAATGTTCTTTACAAACTGGTGGAATTAACTGCAGTACAAACTTATCAGGCTGGCCTTTGAAAACCAAGAATATGATCTATGTGCATTTACATGACCGTACAAGCCCTTTGTCAATCCACTGCTGGATGAGAGCCTCTCCACGCCATGCAGGTTGTGGGGTTTATTTGACTACTTCACCACGCTTCTTAGCGTGGGCTAGGAAAGCGTTAATGCATTAGCCGCGTCCGTCTGTAGTGTGGGGTCACGAAGGAGTGCAACTCCTTTAATCCACGTCGTTGATGTGGGGGAACTGATTGGTGGATCCTATAATCTGCAATACACCACGGAAAAAAACTAAAATTGGCGAAATTTTGCAAAATATACGAATTCTTAGGCACACGACTCCTCAAATCTGAAAAAATGAAAATTTTATGAGTTATCCCTTTATTGAAAATTTGGCAAGGCCAAAATATACATACATACTCATTAATGTACACTGTAAGATAAACTGCAGCAGAAACCATATGGAGGGGTGCATTTTGCATAGAAACGTTAAGAGGCTGGCATGCCTGCCCACTACTCTCAGAGGGCAATTCCTATGCTACAGCTTAATACAGCAGAATGCTGTAACAGGGCATGTGCTTCATGCAGGAGAGAGGTCCCCTTCCGAGAGCCCCCCTCCCCTCCACAATGCACTCATAAACACTCGGCCGCATCCCCCTCAGCACGTGCCCCCCCCCCATCCCTTCCCTCATCCACAGCACCACACTTCTGCCTCTTGGAGCAGCAAAAGGTTAATTAAACATTTTTTAAAATCGTTTTTGAAAACCGCTTTCAATCGTTGATGTGATGTATTGCCCATATTTACCCAAAAATCTATAGAGAACTGGGCATTTGACGAGCCGAGCATTCAGACTGGTAGCGACTGGCTCCGGGGTTTTGAAGTTCAATTTAAAATGTCAGCGTTGTCTGCGGACGGACGGATGAACGGACGCATGTACGGCCGTGAAAAAAGAGAAAAATCCGAGCACTCGTTCGTAAGAACTTAACCTTGGGCTCCATTAAAAACAAGTTCAGCCGTGGAAGGCGAGGAGGGAGGGGAGGCGACAGCGGGGGGAGGAGGCATGGAGGGGAGAGGCTGCGGAGGAGAGTGATGGAGCAAGCACAGCGTGTGGGGGACAAGGCTGGTTGATGCCGTCACAAAAATATGACCATGCCTTGTTAAAAAAAAGTATAATACCGCATTGTGTTTAATTGTGTAGCTGGCCGAAGTGCCCTTAATCTGAAGGGGCGTCGATGTTTTTTTTACCGAACGTCTACGGCTATTACAGAGTAGTTAGTTTTTTTTTCTTCAAATTAAACATAATTCATCATGCACGGAGGCAAGCGAGGTTTAAGAAAGATTTCTCTACCGTCAGCCAAAACTATGCATCAGATTTCTGAAAAAGATTAATTCATTTAAATCACGATTGTCCCTAGCCTCCATATACATTAGAACACAAGGATAAGATAATGTAACAGAGTCCCGAAGGATCACCTCTACACTGGTATGTTGCAGATTTAAATAGAGTATTTTTAAATCCATACCAATAGCAGACATCTATATATAAAACACGTAGTAATGAGACACAGGGGGAACTGCTCTCGGAGTAAATAACCAGATAAATGATACCAATTTAGCTTTATCTGTGAAGCTCTGTGTTTTCTGCATCTGCAGGATTTGGGTATACCATTAACATTTCAGAACAGTATTTTGAGTGTGCAATTTTTATTGACTCTGCTGAGACCATCAAACTTTTAACGCCTATTTTACTATGAATGGTTCGTGCCAATTTGGACGTATCTGATCCAAGGCATGAATATCTAAGCGGAGCTTGCTCATTACCCGGGCATAAGCTGTCACTGAGAGATGCCCAGAAAAATGTGAGAGACGGTTTTGTTAATTTATCATATCTCGTGAAGGGGTGCATGCATGGAATTACAATGAGACGCACGAACGTAAATACATGGACCGCTGATGAAACGCAAATTAGACGCATCATGTCGACTGTATGTATGATGTGTATGTTGAAGTTATTTCGCACCGTACGTAGCCAGCTGTGCTAATCGGACTGCGAAGGTAAGAACGCGCGCTTGTGAGATAAACATGACGGCGAGACGGGTGAAGGAGTGGTGGCATCCGAGAGGATGACCACCGTGGAGATGACTGATTTGCGTGCTATGAAGAAGTGCCATTGCTGTGGTTATTGAGATGAGGTCAGTTAGTGTGCGGGCGCAAGTTGGACTGTGGCATCCCAGGGCTCTTGAGGTATGGTGACAACATGGCGAGGCCTTCATCCAGCAGTGGACTGACAATGTCCGATGATGACGATAACGATGATCAATTTAAGATTAATTTTCACAAAATACAAACTCACAACTGCCCACGCATGCACATGGAGGGTGGGGGGAGTGCGTGAGGCGTGACGTCAGCACGCACCGACGCGGCTCCACGCTATGGAATGTGGGTGACGTCATAGCGCAGACGTGCGCGGTGACGTCATCGCAGCAAACTTGCCCGCCCGCGCGCCAGCCAGCAAATCTTTATTTTTATACAATTCGCATTGTGACGTAAATAAACATGTTATTAGTGTTACACTGTGAAGGCCAATTATTAGCAAATGGCGCCTACCCTAACCTCTCCTGAACCTCTCCCACCTGTTCCCCTCACCGTCACCATAACTAACACCGCCAATTTAAACAATAACGCCACCACTATCATCGTATGCACAATTTCATAATCGCTGCAACATGCCTTGGAATAAGGCGCTATATACATCTAACTAAGATAAGATGGTGCAGGGCAGTGATTTGCCTTGCATTCGGCAGTACAGCAAGTAGGTTTGCAGTACTTGAACGATGTTTGTTTATTATAATTGTATCCCTGTGTATTGAAACGGCAGTGTTCCTCTGCATGCCAGAGTACTCGCATCACTGAAAGGAATTTGCTAAATATCCCAAAGGGAAACTGTCTCTAAAATGAGTTTAACCCTCGCTGAAGCTTTGCTGAATAAAATAAATAAATAAACAATAAACGTCAGATTGTGTGCCGTTAACTTTGCATGCAAATTATTCATTGGACTCCCTTTCACTAGTTATATTTCTCATTTGTTAAGTAAAAAATGTTCAATGTAACCATATAGAACTATATTACGTATTTCCATTTTTTTACGTCTCCCAAATATCAGCGCAAAGACCAGATAGGTTATTGCACCGAAATTTGTGATATCAGCTTGCACGTTGGACTAAAATACAATGGCAGTGTTCCAGAGGTTTCTCACGCAGGACTGCGACACATTTTAGATTCTACTCGCAATTTGCAGCCACAAAATAGAACTTTTTTGGCAGTGACGCACAAGCACAAATAACAAAAAAATTACATTAATTAGTCAATAACACTGTGGGCCTTAAAAAAACACACAACTCATGTACGTGCCTATGAAGGGCCATTGCCCGAAACGTCACGGATTACGCGCTTTTAGGGCAGTGCTGTTGACGAATGTGTTGAAGTTGTCACAAAATACAGGTCAGCATCTGCAGTGGGTGAACGCTACACAGGTCTGCTACGTATCAAGATGCCAAGACAGGTATTTGCGTTCGTTCATTCGGAAGTGAAATGGAAGAGGGGAGACTATGAAAGAAAGTATACCATCACAACGGTACATTCAGAAATTAATATCTATTAAAAAACAATGCAAAAAAATTGAAACAGGACATGCTCTTGTAATTAAGTGCGTTCAGCCGTGGCGCTTGGCATAGGCAAACTCGACAAAGGCATAGGGCCCCACACATGCAAATAATCTGAATATTCATACTGGAGGAATCCGATGAGCTATAAAGCTCTTTTTCACGTGTTCAGTAGATGTCCAAAAGGGGGGTGATATTCACCAAAAATATATATGGGTGCTTGAATTAAAATCCTAATATGTATAAAAAGATAATAATTCTAATGCGACAATGAAAATACTGTATATGTTTTATTGTATTGTATTGTTCAGCATATGTTTGTACATGCAGCGGGAATCGACGTGTACCGAGACCTGGGACCGGTATTGCTGTGTTGAACTGTCTCATGGTACACTACCGTTTTGATCGATCTAGGCTGCCTGAGAAACATATCCGGGTTTGGCTCTGTGGAAAGGTCACATGAAGGCGGGCCGACACGCGCTCCACCAGGGGTAGAGGTCAGTGAGGGTCAGGGCTTAGACCATCAAACATCTAACGGTATGGGTGCGTACAGTATTCATATGGTTTTCTCTACACATCTCTCTCTCTCCTGTCTTCTTCTGAGTACATCTCTCTCTCTCCTGTCATCTGAACACATTTCTTGCCTATTTCGTCTAAACCAGTCGGCCGTCTCCGACCCATCCTCTCACGACTACATCACTCTCCTATGAATCCATCCCTTGCATCTCGTCCAAATGTACAATTTGATTAATTGCGGTCGCACGACCTCCGTGACAGCACAGCATGAGGAGACTTTTGTCCAAGCGGTGGATTGACAGGGCTGTAAATCATAACTTACCATAGGTCATCTAACCGTTAAAATTCTAGTTTTGCATATATGGGTAATATAAGCATTACTATTCAAGGTTTCATACACAAGTGGCATGTGTCTTTCTATAAGGTGAGTCAAGAATAGCGTCTGACATGTACAGTAAAATGGATTTCTGTTCTTCCCACACATGCCCCGGGGGACACGAGGGGGCTTATGTATACACGGCACCCACTGCAACACTCTTTAAATATTAATGACAACATCAGTTACATCTCCCTTACCTTTTATGAAAGCCAATGACGACCAGGCAAGGGGCAGCGGCTGTTTATAGGACGGAGATGGAATGGTGGCGTTTGAGTGATGGGGTACTTTAAAAAAAAATAGATACACTGTATGGTAATTACGTATCGGTTCCGTAGTTATGATGGTCTAAGAATATAAATCGAGGGAAAAATGGGCATGGACGGAGAAGAATCTTTAAGACAATAAATGCAAAGAGTCCATTAAAAATATTTCTTTTTTTTCTCCCTCTGTCGGCTGATAATTTTTTTTTAACCCCTCGGCTGCAACAAAAATAGCAGATGACGTACATTTATGAATTTATGACAACGCGTTAGATTTAGGGCATGGGCATATAAAAAAAAGGATTCTGGGTGGTATCCAAAAGTCCTCGAGTATAAAATGCCAATACGAATAAAATAGCAGGATTTTATCCAGCACCAACATCGGTGGGCATGCACACACACACACAGCGTAGTGTGAATCTCATCGTGTGTCCATCTATAAAGACTATAAAGACTCATCTAGATGGACACATTTTATACGCTCATAGATGGACACAAATTGGAGTGCATAATAAGGTAGATGCTCAGTTGAGAAATCCCATGTAATTAGACGTGCACACCATATTTTACTAAAACATAAACACACCAGAAAAGCACTCCGAAGCGAGCGGCTCGCAATTGGAACCCAGTGAGATCAAGTCCTGGTTGCGGGTTTGGACTCGGCCCATCATCCCTCCGGGGTCGGTACAATGATGTACCACTTTGTGGGGAAATCAACAGTGGTTTGTCCTTTGGATGGACTCGCCAACACTCCAGGAATGTAGAATCTCCGCTCCCAGCTCAGGGCTCTAAATGGGAGATGGTCACAGCTTCGGTGCTAATTTGAGCAGGAAACCACCATAAAGACTCTTTTACACACACCAACGCCCCCCCACCCACCCGCCAGTCATAAAGAGTTTTACATTTAACGTATTCGCAGCGAACTGTTGGGCAAAATATATTTTATGGGGGCTCTAATGGTTACAATTCCAAATAAATATCGTATGCACGTCTTTTAGCTGACCGATTGACGAATATGAATTGGTCGCTCTGCATCGTTACAGGAATAATACGCTTCTTTAAGGTAGCGAAAATAACGGCATTATTTTTTTGCGTAACACTTGAGCATATTACTTCAATTACAAAGTGTGAGTACGTATTTAAAATATATATCAGCATCCATTTTCTACGCTTCACTGAACTGCGTGCTCCCCATTACGGAATGAGCATCTGTACGGCTGTAATCTGTCTTCCTTGTTCCGTGGCCTCATTTTGTCACTCCACCTTCCTCATTAACCGACCCGCCGAGTTCATTTCCCCGTATCCACCGTGCGACATTATTTTTTTTTACCTCGCCGTTATCCACTTTACAACCTTGCGGTAATGGGTGCAGGGGAGAGCACGGCAAGGTTAAGGATGCAAAAACGTCGCAAGGGTGTTTTCAACGGGATTCTCTAAGGTTTTTTTTTTATTCCCGAGGGAAAATTTTTAACTTTTTCGTGAAATCCCAATCGCGGCGGAGGTCAACATGGGACGTGTAAATTTTATCGGGTCTCTCTGCATGCCATTTTTGCTGTTTGCATTTCGCGATGTGAACTTCATGTAAACAGGGATGCGCAACCCTACAGCGTGACCTTGTTCTAACAGAGGCGGGGTAGGTGGGGGGGGCAGACGCATAGAAAATCTCAGGGGAGCACGCACACGGTCAGTGTTAAACAAACTTTAAACAAACGTTAAACACTCCACAGAATGAGCAAGAGTACGTTCTGACAATTACCTATCGTGCATTCAGTTCTTACTCTCACGCCATGTGTACACGAGGGAAAGCTGTCATCCCTGGTGTTAAATATTTCACCGTCTATTTTTTTTCTAAATCACTGTTAAGATTTTATAAGGGAGCGCCGAGCCTTCCTACAGCAGGGAGGGGTGGGGGACTCAGCCCCCTCCAGCCCCCCCCCCTCCAGCCCCCGACGCTACGGTGTCGCGAGTGTGGCTCACCAATGCACAAGGCCAATATCGCAAGCAGGATGTGGGTCACGATGTGGAACATTACGCAGCAGAAATGGGATAGGATTCAATAATCTGCATCGACGCAACACAAAGCAATGCAAGAGAGATCATTCACACGTTTGTCTGTTTAATCCCTCCCAGGTGAGATCACCCTCCGAACAGAATCAGAATGTTTATTCATACTGGAGGAATCCTATGAGCTATAAAGCTCTTTTTCACCGATGTCCAGTAGGGGCGGTTAAGAAGGTTACAACAAGAATCAGTACAAAAACATGATAGTAGTGCAAAGTATAAGAAAGGTAAACAAATTACTCAAACACATACAAATGAAACTAAACCATCCCCATCCACTAGGCAAAGCCCACTGAAGTATCAACTTCTTTTTCAGAAGCAACCTGGTTACAAATGATAGCTCAACAAAGTGGCCCATCATCTAGACATTTATAGCACTAAAATAATCTAAATAATCTTAACGCATGTTTCTGAATGTGGAGGGAAAAACCGGAGGACCCAGAGAAAAAAATCCACGCGGCCAAGGGGAGAACATGCAAACTCCAAATATACAGCAGGCGTCGGGGTTGGGATCGAAACCCCAACCTCCTGCATACCAGGCGAAGAAGATAACGTCACATCACTGTGGCGGCCCTTCCTTCCCTTCCCACCACTCGCATATTTTCCACGAGTATCGCTCCAAGTCTCCAACAAACTTCTGGGCCAGTAAATCTCCTATTGGCCAACTTGAGCCAGCGGTGGAAATTCCACCTTCCCATGGCGGGGGACGAGAATGATGAAATTACTCCTGTTAACTTTCCTATATTGGTGGTAAACATGTTGATGGATGCTGGACGATGACGGGTTTGAGTTGAGCCTCCATTCACCAATCACAGTTGTTTAGATCTCACAACTATGAAAACATAACCGATTTTTTTCCCTTCACACCCTTGTATCCTGCAGCCCTCTGTAAAAACGGGGGTCACTGGACAAAGGCCTGACAGGATAGAAAATGCGTCCGGGACATTCACCTCCATTCCTATACAGCAAGAACATCGAAGAGGAAAAAACTTCCCCTCCACACTAAAGAGTCACCTTCGCTCACGAGTTTCCTCACTCAAAACCAACTTATTTTCCCTAGCTCACCCCACAACCCCTTAATCTCCCCTTCATAACCACCACCCGTTGCTGTTCCTTCTTCATATTCTCATTATGCGGTGATCACTCATTGCCCATTCATTCACTCCATTCATCATCGTTTACTGATATAAAATTAGCTTTCACCGAATTCACGCATCACAGATTTGCCCATTGCGTCCTCTCATCTATTTTATTCACCTCATCTCCGCCATTACATTCAAACGTTGTACCGTTCTTAATTATCTGTAAAGCACCTTGGTTAAGGCGCTGTATCAATTACGTTAAGATAAGGTTTGTCCACCTCTGTGCTACTTCTGAACCCGAGCCTCAAGCTCTCCCGAGGCCTACGTTGGGGCGTCATCGTCGATTGCGGGCGGTGTTCCTCCAACCGCAAGCTCACAACTCCGCGGGGCCCCATACACCCACACACGCCTCGTCTCCAATTAGCACGGTTGGCTCCGTACATTGGGAAAATACGTTCAACGTACATACATCTCTCACGTGCGTCAATGTGGCACATTCCGGACCCTGCTGTCGCCAAAGCCTTTGATCAATCTTTACCTGGTACCCTGACTACTATAAACTCCCAACTCTATGCTCCACGTTAAATCCCTCTAAACGCCAGATGATCCTGGCAAACACTGCCAGACTCCTCACATGTCAATGTGACCGATTCTCCGTGATTCTGAGATCATTCCACTGGCTTCCGTATAGATTTCCAATCCAAATCTACCACAAGATCAACGCCATTATTTTCTGGGTACTCCACGGCAATGCTCCCACTTAACTCTCTGATCTTATCTCAACTCGCTCTCTTTTCTCTGATGCTAAGCCGCTCCAAGTCTTCTCTCAAATCCTCCCATCAGCTCCTGACCATGGGAGATCATTCCTTAATCTCTGCTGTCTGGAGCTCCCATACAATGGGTTGTGTTCATTACTGGCTTCCCTCATACAAATCACAATGAAGCACTCTCCCCACTTTCTTCACCTATGATTAATAACCATATTATAGGTTAATACAAATAATAATTTCCAGTCCTTTATCAATTCACAGCTCTCTTCCCACACTGTATTGGTCAAGAGGGTTGTCTGACCATACTTCGCCACGCTCGTCACTGCGGATATCACTCGACACGAATGTTAGTCGTTACCAGGATTCTAGGTCAAGCTCACCACTTGCGTCACCACTCCATTCCTTATTCAGAGCACAGTTTTCTACTCTCTCCCACTCACTTGCTATATATTATCCTTATAGCCCTGATGTGCACACTTACCTACCACCCACAATACCCTACTAAACATGTGTCACATTTTACCCCAGGCCACACTGTGTCTTGAAATAAACTATTTTTACATGTTTTATAAATGCCACGGTACTAGACCGTGACTGCAAAATGTCACCGTGTAGTTCCTGTAAGGTTACACCTTCTACCTGAACGCACACCCTACACTCACCTACCATCAGCACACCCCCCACCCCCCCCCGCCATCATCCAACACCTGGCCAATGGGCAAGGGGAGGTGGTGGATTAACTATTCTATCGGATTGGCTCGTGGTGCCACAAGGGAGAGCTGCGTTGAATGGTGGAGCCTGGGAAGAATGAAGGAGTGGGATGCAGGGGGGGAGAGAGAGGGGGAACGTGCCTACGTTCACGTGTCAAATGTGCAAGACACATGGTGGCTCCGTGTACTGCCATCGCAACAATTATACGATCACACCCATGGGACCTCATTTCCACCTATCACAAAGCCAGGGACAGATGAACAGCTGGAAGCTACTGAGAGGCAGGGAGAGATCATCCCAACGATTTAGAGGTGCAATGTGGCCTGTATACAGAGGCTCGTTTGGGAATTGTGTAGCTCCCAGAGAATAAAAAGGGTCCTGGTCATGTACTAAGGCTGTGGCACAACTGCTGGGACATTGAGGACTAAATTACGTGGCACCGTAGTCCACTTCTGTATGGGTGTGCTTCCGGTACCACTTGAAAAAATATTATTGCTTAAAACGGAATTATAAAGTATGGGTGTGCTTAAATTTTTGGGCTTCCTGGAATCACACGTTTCTGATCCAGCGCTTTGGAGGCAAGGGTTTGGTGGGTCACATAAATGGGTTAAAACTCTTAAACCGGCTGGGATGCGGAGTGGCCAGGAGATGGCGGTACAGCCAGTGGATTTAATCCGTTTGTGCGGACCTCTTGAGTGTTGCCACCTGGAATTCGTGGGGTTCTCTCTGGGTTCTCCGCTGTCCTCCCACAGAGTATAAACACCCAACACAGGACCCTCCTCCTTCAAGGTATTCTTCAGATAAAAGTGAGGCTTTATTCCATAAACCTGGGAACATTACTATTGTCGTAATTTTGTATGATGTTGTATTATACTGGTAGGAACGAAGTTGTAAACTGAGTGTACCAGCCTGCAATAGATTAATGTGTCCGTCCGTCCCCTTTCAATACTTTAACGAAGTGAAATCTCGTGCTGTTGGGTGTAAAATCAGCAATAGACAGCGCAGAGACTTGTCCTACCAGCCCACCCTGCAGGGACCTGTTTATTATAAACTGGCTGGGAGTTATGACAAACATTGATAAAAATTGGAGATGGAGTTGGTGGATTACATGGAGGTGATGTTTGGGCAACGAAAAGCTTGTGGGAGTTAGCAGAGTAAGTAGTTTGACAACCTATTTGTGAATGTTGAGAGCTATTCCCACAGTATGTTGTTTTGAGTTTGTCCTTTTATTCATGCATTCCACATTGTGTCTCCCGGTGTAATTCCCGGCATACATTTTCATCCTGGAATGTATTTTTTTTTAATAATGCCCTTGCCAAAAAAAAAGCTAAACAAAAATATAAATTGGAGGGACACAGTTGGAAACATCTTATTTTTTTAAACGTAAAAGCTCACATGCTGTATAACGCCGCGCGTCCCATATGCACGTCCTCATGGTAAGGTGAATGTTTTTTACCGATTACATACTGCGTGTACATGGGGAAAATCTGATGGAGAAATCCATGATGCACATCATGAACTTTATTCAATTAGCTCGGCGAAGTCATAAATCATTAACTTCAGGATTATCCTTTATATTTTAAGCAATTATATTTTTCAAGTGGACCGGAAGCACAAGGATACAGTACTTGACTACAGTGCCAAGAGATGGATTGAATGCTAGAGGGGCAATGTTAGCTGCATTAACAAATGTGAAGAGCAGAGGGAGTGACGTTTTTAAAATTGATGTCACTGGATGAGCAATATTTTATTATTTTTACACCATGCTTTTGGATTTGACTTTATAGCCATGAACAAAACTCTTTATGAAAATGGACGCAGAAACACAAACGCACGTTGTATATCGAATCGAAGCTGCACTTAACGCACACAGGCTGACACGATTTTAGAGGCAAGAAAAACTGCCGTTAAACTCAAAAGTCACGTTTGGGTTAGGCCCACCAAAATGTTGGGGACGAGGCCACGGACATTTGGGCGAGCGCCACGACAAGGCGCGAAGCACGTGTGTTTTGGATGTTGTGCAAAGCAATCATAAATTGGGTGCCCGCGGCTGCACCAGTGCAGCGAACTTACTTTGGATGATCTCTCGGAAAGCCAACGCCGCCGCTGAGTCTGGGACCTCTGCGACAAAAGACTTTCCCTCATCGCAGCACCGCCCTAGAGCGGCGACGACAGAGAGAGAAAGAATACCGAGCGCGACCTATTATTAAATACCGCCGCATTGAACGTGTTATGGTGCATCGTAGTCTAAGGTGAATGGACGTGGAACTATGAGACGTTAACTTTTCCCGATTAGATTTACTCGTGATTTTTATTGATATAGAATGAAGAGGTTACTTCAACTGGTAGAAAACAAGTTTAGAAAATACAACTTGTTCTCGTGGTTATGTGATTGGTTACCTAAGAGGCCCGTTACTCATCTCACTCCAATATCTATCAGTCATCCTCTCAAAGAAGAGGTGCTGACATTAAAACTGCAGGATCTAGCGGAAGCGATGGCAAGGTGTGGTGGCATCAACCGGGCATTGGTCACGATGACCTCTTGACATCGCACACAGTCACTGATCGTAAAAAATGAGCTGTGACATGCGTGAGCTTCCTGGAGTGAGGATGCAATGCAAACAGCTCATCTTGTAGACACACACTCCTACGCTCGCCGTGTGTGTGCAGAGCCATTGGCGTGAGGCTGAAGCTTCATTCGTGAGAAGAAGAAAAAAAGGACTTTAGATTTAGGTCAGTCGTGCCATTACAGCGCTCGAGTCACGTCAAATTGCAGTTTAGAAAAACACGAGGCGATGTCGCAGTGATGTCACTACAATGACTCATCTGACCTAATGGTTTGTCTGTCCGTAACTGAAAGGTCTTTTATCTTTCTCATTAGCAAAGCTTCAATCTCGTGCTGCACGAGAGCACGCAACCCAGGAAGGTATCTGCAGGAAAAAGAGGCAATTGTTTTTTTTTCTGGGTTGCTTCTTCCTTTGAAGGGAAACGTGCTTTTGCATGCACAATGGGTGTTGCTGACACAGATCCCACTGGGGGAAAACTGCATCTTTTCAATGCAGTACATTTACTAAAACAATACATTTTCCAGCAAAAAAAAAAAGCACAACGATTTCCGAAATATGACAGTGCCGACGGACAAGATCCAGAAGCGTTGCTTCATCACAAAGAAATCCTAGGTCTACGCAAAAAGACAAAGGTGTCAGCCGCGTAGGCGAGTGTCGTGGCTCCCAGACCTGCGGTCCACGGGCCACTGGTGGTCTGCAAAAACCGTGGGAAGCGCTCCGTGGCACCGGTACTGATACTACGATTCAGGGTCGTTTTAATTGAGAAAAACTGTGTCGGTGTGCGCGGTGGGCCGGTGAAGATCGTCCTGGGGGGTTGACGGCAGTGAGCGGGTTCAGAGAGATTGAGAAGCACTGCTGTGTGGGGCACGGTTCACTCGACCCTCTTGTGCGAAGAGGACGGACGGCATTTGGCGAGACCAAATGCACGGACAGCAACAACCCTTGAAGGGTGTCTATTCTCTCTCTCTCTCTCTCTTCATCGGCCACTGAGTGAGCGTTCATTAATTCGCTTACGGGTTGGCATGTCCAGAGTCCCCGACTTCGGGACAGTGTCCAACAAATTACGGGAGACACTGCTACATGCCAGCAGCTGTGCCTCATTCATTCTGGGCCCTGGGTGTGCCGCCTGTTCCATTCCTCATTGCCCCTTCGCTCAGGGATCATGTGACAGCTGTTCAGCAGCAAGTACAAACATAGCCTGTGCCGTGCACGAATAATTTGTTCACCGACTCAAAAAGGTCGGTGCATATTCTGAGGGCATATTCTGAGGGCACAGTGGGCTGTGTGAATTATCCACTCAAAACAGTAAGACGCCTTTCATCGTCGCTCAACTCTGAACCAACCGCCACATATGCTCCGGCAAATACAGCAAGTGCTTTTGGAAAGCTAAACTTGAAAATGAAGAGCAACATGCCGACGTCCGTGAAGAAGCGTAAATTAGCTGCTTTGAAACACATGGATCGGCAATGTGAAATTACACAGAGAGACGGAAAGAGGAACACGTGGATGTGAGGACGTATGCAGATTAATGACATCATTAGGACACATTGCCGCTGGACGAGAACATTTAAAGCGTTGCACCCAATGAAGGGAACGTGCTGGAGAGGACGTCCAGCTTGGAGATGGAGTGATAAAATCAGCCCACATGTAGCTGCCTGGTGGATTCTTCAGTTCGCAGGGCCGTGAGAGATTTCCCAGCAGATTGGGGGAATTCTTCATCCAGCAGCGGACTGACCACAGCTGCTGATGATTGCGATGATGAAGAAATATAACCGATTCTCGTCATATGTTTTATTTGGTCATTTATGTATTTAACAAAAGAACATGAATAGGAAATCTTAAACCGACGTATACTTAATGTTGGGTTCCTTACGCCGCACGATTTGGCTCGAGTGGAAAGGAAGGAAGCAATATAGCTGTGAAAGTATTCTCACCTAGCCTTGGGTCGAGGGGAAGCTTCGCCAGGAAAGGCACGTTCATGCCGCGGCACATTTCCACAGCGCCTCCCGTGCTGGGCGGGAAAATCTGTGACTCGTTCTGAAGAAGGCGGCAAGATAACGCTCGTATAAACTGCGTGTGTTTAGTTTAGTTTGTTGTCCTTCTCCCATACCTCTGATTAGCACGGTTGGGTACGTAGGGTGCGGAAGAAGTTCACTGTACATAGGTACGTACATAAACCGTCCCCCGTGTTACTCGTACGTCCATACCCAAATTCAACAGGATGTCACGTAGTGTTGCCGAGCGACGTTTTACGCAGTTATACCTTGCACTTTGGGCAGATGAACCCACTCATGTTCTCTACGACGCCGATGATTGGTAGGTTCACTTTCCTGCAGAAGTTTATCTCCTTTCGTACATCTTGCAAAGACACCTCCTGAATCAGAATCAGAATCCGGATTTATCCTGGAGAAATCCGAAGGGTTATGAAGCTCTTTTTCACATATGTCCAGTAAAGGGGGGGGGGGGGGGCGGGACATAAAGTTACAACAACCAACAATACAACAAAAACAATAGGAGTGCAAATTATAGGAAAGTTAAGCACATAGCAATAAATAAATAAATAGCAATAAAATACGATTAAATTGTGTAAGTACATCAATTCCCAAGCTTGGGCAAGGCAGCAAAACAGCAAAAAAAAACTGTCCCAGACTACATAAAGACAACAAGCAACAGTCCCTCAATAAAATTGAACATTAAATTGACCATGAAGAGTGAAGGACACAGTTTAGTCCACCGTCTCCGTGACGTCCTGGTACATTTCTTGGTCAGAAATAAATTGAGAATGCAAATGTAGTATCCTTTATTTAACTAAGAGATTAAACATAGGCCCATCGGGACACGTGATACTCTTAGCCTCTGTGTGTTATATCAAGTCGTTAAGAAACCAAAATAATGTCTATTTTTTACGCAACTAATTTAGATTAGTTTCACGATTATCTGTAATAGATGTTGAAACAATGCTGCACCAACATATACCAAGTGTTCTTGTTGTAAACATACTGTATTCTCTGGACTATAAGATACTTGTGTAAAAGTGTACAAATGCAAAATATAAGTAATTATCACAAATATTTTAAAACAATTCTGGTAACATAATGTACAAGACTCGATGGTCTCCTGCACCAGAATCTACGGCAAGGTCGTCCACGGATAAGAGCAGCATCTCCCAAACCCAGCACACCAGGCAGCCTCCTCTATCTTGCTTCACCAGAGTACAGGACGTCCATCTTGTTTCACGAGGCAACGCCCCCAACCACTGTGTGGGGGCGACGCCCGACTGTTATCTAATCGGCCATAATCAAATCCAGATCAAAACCACAACAAGACTCGATAGTAAACCGAACAAAACTGTCGACAATGTTGTGTAATCTGGACCAGTTTTACGAGAAGGCAGTGGCATGGCGATAGCGCGACACAACGCGGATGTGTGAAGTCGCCAATGTGCGGCTTCACCTGTCGACACAACGGTCAGGAACGAGAGCGAGGTTTTCACTCAAAGCGGTAAACGGACAGCTTTTTTTTTGCGGAGGAAGAAGTGCAATTCGTATAATGGCTTAAATGTCACGAGTGGCCAATTGACCCCTTGTAAAATGTCAATTGCTGCAACCATGCCATAAGTAGGGCGATGAACGCAAGGAATGTTCCTCACAAACTCCAGGGGTGTTCAACTCAACGCAAGTAATGGCAAAGGGAAAAGTACGCAATTATGATATAATTGAAAATTTGAGACTATAACTGGATATGTGGAGTAAAACCCGTGCTAATTGTGCAGCCAAGTGGAATTAAAGTTTACAATTGGTGAAAATTACCTGCTATGACTTACAAAGAAAACGGGAAAAGAGCTGAAAAGTGCACGCATAAGGTATGGAGATATTCATGTTTGGAATTACACTGAAACAGAAAGAGGAACACTTAGAGCAAGGAACAAATGCAAGTCAGGGACATCACATTGACCATCAAGGAGAGTAAGTGGGCTTGGGAAGAATATGTTGTGAGAAGGTATGATGAAAAATAAGAATAGGTTGTACCCTTTCTGGCAATAAAACAGGTGTGTTAAGATGTTGAAACACCAAATAGACAGGTCTGTAATAACCACACGTACTTGTGGTGAACATGCAAATAAACATGCTCTGATAATATACGCATTGTCTTTGAAACTGATTGGCCTACACTAATCTTACCAGTGTCAGACCATAGAACAACGCCAACAGGCGAACAGTACATGGTTGATGGATGTGACTGATGACGGAATGGCAGAGAACATTGCCCTGAGAGGATAGCCCACAGCAGAGACGGAGCGATGAGATTTGTCCATATGCAGGAGTGAGATGCGTTGTGGCATCGCAGGACGGTAGGGGATGGTGATGACGTGGAAAGGTCTTCCTCCAGCAGTGGACAGACAATTGTTGATGATGATGGTGATGGAAGGTTAGGAAAATTACAATATTTACATGGTTAGATAGAGTATGGATATATTATTTTTTGTTTTATTTTATTTTTCTACCTTCGTGACTTTCCCGAAAGACCCAAAGAGTATGGATTCCTGCAGTCACGAAAGCTTCAAATCAAGATAGAGCAGTGTTTTGTTTGAAAATAGTGTTACCTTGAATTCTGTTTTAACTTTATTTAGCAAACCAAGACGGGGCGGGGGACATGCCAACACGGCAAGCCTTTGGTTCATTGATTATCTGCGATCGCAGATTCCAATTTGAGAAAACTGGGCACGGGGATATGTGGGGCTGAAGAGTGCTGGAGAGTGGAATGCCTGCTCTGATGATTTATCGTGAGGTGCGGCGGTGGGGGAGATGTGGGTATTTGCGTGGGAAAGGGGGAACGAGGGGAGGGCACAGGGGGAGGGGAGGGTGGAGGAGGAGGACGGAGAGGACAGGGTGGTGAGTATGGGGGAGGGAGGAGTGGGGAGTTCTAATGCTCACCACTCCGAATAGTGTGGTTTGGTGATTAATTGGTATGGATAGGAATTGGGGGGAGGGTAAATAGCTTTCAAGGTGTGTGATTTACATGGTTTCGTTCTGTGTTAAGGATTTCCAGAAATTATGCCCACCCCCCCTTCCTGTTCAGTAACTGGGGCTATGTACTGGGGCTCGTGTTGAGTTGAAATAAAAACAATTTTAAAAAATAATTGCCTGAATATCACGAGTCCTAAAAAGCTCTTAAAGGATTAATCACTGTGAATTAACATAACACACATTGTGTAATGCCTACCGCTGAAAAATATCACATCCTAAAAATATCTGGGCATTTGGTTGCATAATCATCTGTACCTTAAGACACATGGACAAAACGTTACCAAGATGTTTAAAATGTCATTTTTTGAATCCAGCTCTAATCAAATTATTCTCATTTCCTTCCCGATGATAATTGACTGTAGTAATGTGGGATAAAAATACACTGAAGCCACAGCCTGAAATGAGCTAGACCCGGTCGGTCTTCCACCCAGCCCTGGCATTTCACCTCTCATAAGAGTTATGTTGTCCATCATGGCCAACTCTATATATCTTCAAGAGAGAGTGCTTGCCTGTAACATCTGGCAGTTCAGCATTTAATCAAGCAAGCCCGCTGATAAGACGCCATATGTCAAAACCAGCCCAGTTTGCTTGTATTGAATTTACTCCTTGGGGGCTGCGAGAGCCATTGGGTTATAGGGACAGTACTTTACATTTGATGGGTAAAGAGACAAATGTATGGTGAGAGGGAGACATTACCTGCTAATCAATTTTGTTACTATAATGTAACCGAATATCTTACCATCTCAAAAATGTAATGCAATGGTCAAAGTGTGAACAAAACCTTTGCAGATAGGTAACGTATTCACTCAACAGACAAAAATAACAATGATAACCCCGGAGAGTCAGGCTGAGTCTGGAGGGTCCAGCTGTATTTGGTGGGATGTTTGTCCAACAGCGATGGCACCAGCGTTTCCGCATGACGCTTCACATTCGCGAAGCTTAACATTTCCTCGCAAATACAACATTTGGTGAGTTTATTTGCCTAATTTAAGTGTTGATTTAATTTAGATTTGCCACACAGATGGTCCCGTTTAGCCAGCTGGCCGGCTATATCGTAAGGGAGTTCCGTGGTGTGTGAGTGCAGCAACAGCAACAACATCTATATTGCAGAGAACGAATACAGGATTCTGAACCCTTTCACGCTCCGATGACGTACGTGTAGGTGTACGTCATCATTTTTTCTTCACATTCCGTTCCCATGACGTACGTGTACATAATGAAAACGAAACCGGAAGGAAAACTAAAATTAAATAACTTTTTCGGTACCAAGGCTCCCACAAGGCTGTGTGGGAGGGCACGTGGCACAGTTTGGCACCAGCTATCACAGAGTGCTGTCGTGTCGCTACGGTTATCTGCGGTGAGTAACAATGTCTTTAAAACAGCAGAGGCTATGCCTCTCTAAATAAAATGAATGCTAACCGCTGACACGTTCCGGAATTCGGCGGTGAACGGGACCCACCACCCTGCTACTTGCAGAAGTCTCGGAACGCTAAAGGGTTAAGGAATATTGCGCACTGCATTGCGCTCAGAAACAATGCCGACCATGTCAGCTTTCAACAGGTTTTGCATTGCCCTTGACAAAGGTGTCACCTGGGGATTAACATTTCATGCAAACTAACAATACCTCATTAGTGTCACGCACCATGATCACCTTTGTCTTCTCTCTCGTCTCTCGTGTTGAACACTGGAATTGTACTCATTGGTTTTTTCGGTAAAGTCACGTATGTAGAAATACAATAAAATTATATTAAAACAAAAAACAATCACGACGTTTCGATCACAATGCAAGCGATCTTCATCAGGTGTCCAAATCACGGAGGTAAATACAACAAAAAGATGAGAGACGAGAATTCAACAAACCTGAAAAAACATTATGTGAAGCACATCCAGTCAGGCCAACAACACAGTTAGACACTTCCTGGCGGACCACGATTTTCAGAAGAGTGTTAAATTTCGTGTTCAACCTTTGGATTGCACATACCAGCATAGATAGAATGAAAAATACGAGGTACACGGTCAGTAGAAATACATATACAAGTCCACCAAGAGGTAAGGAGGGAGGAAAGACGGACAGGGAGGCAGAGAGAGAGGGGGGGCGAAGGGATGAACAGAAGCTTAAATAGGAAATACAGTTGGAGGGGGGAGGGGCCAGAGCGAGAGCGGCAGCTCAAACACGCACATCTTACACATACAAAACGGCAGCTCAAAAAAGGACCACCTCTTGTAAATATACGTGACTTTACCGAAAAAACCAATGAGTAATTTTATGCAGTCACGAAAGCTTTAATACTGGAATTGTACTTTCAATTGAATTTGATCTTGTTTTCTGTTAATTTAATCTCATTTGCTACTTTGATGTTCCAAGCCTAACCGTGTACATTATGTGATGTATTACATAACTTGGTGTGCTTTTGAGTAAATGTTGTGATGTATAATTGCTGTACTCTTTGGTTCTTTCGGTAAAGTCACGTAGGTAGAAAAATAATAGATCACGACGTTTCGATCGCCACACAAGCAATCGTCTTCAGGTGGGGAAGAAGAAGATTTCGATTGCCACACAAGCAATCGTCTTCAGGTGGGGAAGAAGAAGATGATTTCGATCGCCACACAAGCAATCGTCTTCAGGTGGGGAAGAAGAAGATTTCGATCGCCACACAAGCAATCGTCTTCAGGTGGGGAAGAAGATGATTTCGATCGCCACACAAGCAATTGTCTTCAGGTGGGGAAGAAGATGATTTCGATCGCCACACAAGCAATCGTCTTCAGGTGGGGAAGAAGAAGATTTCGATCGCCACACAAGCAATCGTCTTCAGGTGGGGAAGAAGAATATTGCTTGTGTGGCGATCGAAACGACGTGATCTATTATTTTTCTACCTACGTGACTTTACCGAAAGAACCAAAGAGTATGGATTCCTGCAGTCACGAAAGCTTCAAATCAAGATTATAATTGCTGCTTTGATCTTTGTTTAAACCAGGGCTGCCATTAAAGAGAATGTGCTGTGAAAGGAAACGTTTAATGTCAATGGGCTATCGCCTAGGTATTAATAAATAAATTTACATTATTTAACATTTAGTGTATATAAATACCATGTCTGTGTTGAAACGTGTCACTGTGAAAATAATAGAGTGTAAACTTTAGCATAATAACAGTTGAATAAAACTTTGATACGAAGATCTTACCAAAAAAAAAAAGCATTTAACGCGTTCAACGTAAACTTTACAATAAAAAAAAGAGTTGGCTGCAAATTCTGAAGCAACACCACAGCTGGTACATTTTAGGAAAATAAAAAAACATATAAAGTACGCCGAGTTGTGCACGAGTGTACGTCACGACTAGCACGGTCGGCTACGTACGGTGCCGAAGGCGTTCAACGACACGCGCGTAACGTACGCACGAACCTGTGGCGTGGTGATGATCACTGCCCCGTCGAGGTTCGTTTCACTCAGATACTGGACGATGGACAGGTGCTCATCCGAGGTGCCCGGCGGAGTGTCCACCACAAGGTAGTCTACGGTGCCCCAGTTCACGTCCCGCAGAAACTGCTTGATCAGGCCTATCGGCACAGAAGAAGATAACAACAGAGATAACACAAGGGAAGGCGGGGGGGTCGGCTCAAAGCCAACTTCACCTCCGATTAGCACGGTTGGCTACGCAGGGTGTGGAAGAAGTTCAATGTACATACATACGTACATACATACGTACGTACATACCTGAGGAGCAAACCGTCTAATTGGCCCGTGGGCGAGAGCAGAATTTAGTCACCATCTAAGAGGGCCAATAGTTAATGAAACCAGTTTCTGTATTCTGTGATAAAATACTTCATTAAACAAGGTGAATGCACAATTAACTTTCATTGGCAACTTAAACCTATTGGTACAACTCAAGTGTTTCCTTCCCAGCTGGTACCAACAAGTAATATATTTGGTCTGGGCCAAAGGACTACATTGATAACACTTTGCGAACACCACCCACAGACTGAACGAAGTTAACCCGGGAACCACTGCTGCTTTCATTGAGCGTATTTGTTAAAAGAGCCAACAGAGTTAATGGGAAAAGCACTGCTGAGAAATCGCTAACAGTTTTCACGGGAGAAGTGCAACACATAGCACACGTAGGGAGGATGTTTGCGGCTCGGGCCCAGCGGGGAATTTGTGGCGCCCGCTCGGGATAACGTGCCGACTACTGTGGGCACATCCGTCCCTTGGGTACGGGCGAAGGGGGGCAACCGCTTCGACATCACAGTGTCAGATGTCACACTTCTGATTTAGTTTGAAGGTGTGGGGGGGGGGGGGGCACACAGTGGGGTTTGCCCCGGGCCCAGAACCCCCCCGAAATACGGCCCTGCCTGTGGCCACGGACTGTATGTATGTTGAACTTCTTTCGCACCCTACGTAGCCAACAGTGCCAACCGGGAGGTGCAAGCGGGTGGGCCACACAGAAACGCAGCACCCACCCCTTCTCCCTGCCTCCCTCCAAGCCAGCACCACCGGCCAAGCCTTAGCATGCTGCCTGCAAACCTTCAGAGTTAGCTGAAGTGAACCATGACTCCAATAGCTCAATCACCTGGCCAAGCAGCTTATCCGCTTGTCAAACGAATGAGAGACCCCAGGGCTCACAGTGAGTAAAGTCGGCTAAATTCTTGCCACGTCTCCTCATTAGATGTATGTCCCAACTGTTTAAAGCGTTCTTTCAACGCATTGAGAACTCGGCGATCTGGAATGGAGAGGGGGGAAGCCAATCACGATTTAATCACTTTGTACTTTTAATTCTATTCCACGGAAGCCTTCTTCCGCGTAATCAGAAACAAGCAGATTTCTTATCCGGGACAACGTTGCAGATGCCAACTGGAACAGGTCCAAAAGGAGGACTCTCTCACCAACATATTTCAATTATCTTACGTTACCATTTTAAGCGCCGAGTTATTACTCCATAAGAAAATTAAATAGAAATGTTTACAGAATGCGATTATGAATACGTTTACAATGCAGTGGGGTTAAATTATGAACCCGAGGACCTGAATTTGATTCCTCGCCACGGTTAAACATCAGTAGTAAAGTGACATCTGAACCAGTCCTGAGCCGCCGAAATTTACAAGCACACACTGACCAGCATGGTGAAGTATGGTCAACCTCCCTCCACTCCCCCATGACCAACACTGCATGGGGATGCCTTCATTTAGTGGTAGGATTAACATAGGGCTGATGATTATGACATGTATTTCTTTATTAACATAATCGTATATCGTTAATATCGCTGTTTAACCACTCAATCAGGGAGCGATTCTACCTTAAATGCCTGTATTGATATTAGGGGTGTACTGTAATGATTCACTCGCCTCGCAAGGTCACGATTCAGAGTCGCGATTCTATTCAAGGATTGATTATATTTTTAACATTGCAGTGAATGTAGCAGCACCTAGTGGCTAGGACGGAGTCACGTGAAACCATTATATACGTCTTTGATTTGAAAAAACATCGATTCTCATGATACACGCGATTTGAACGGGTGTACCGTGAGCTTACAAATGGAAATGAACCGGTGACTCGTTACGTTGTTACACCGATAACTGCCCTGATAGCAGATACATTTCGTTAGAACCAACAGGTCTCTCTCGTCCTCACTGTTGACATGTTCAGTTCTTGTCTGCGGTAATCTTGAACTTATGTATTTAATCCCATTTAGCTATCATCTCATTTTAAAACACGGGCGTTCTAAACACTGGACTCGGAAAGCCATGCGGTAGGCATTGTAGCGATCTGCAATTGTAGGCTCAAATAATTTAGGTACTTCTCAGTATGCATTGGCTGCACACGCCCACAGACACACATTTGGTGACCGCAATGCATCGCCTGCTACGGAGACGTGAAAGTAGCAATCATTTAAATTGTATAGCAAAAAAGACGGCACCATACCTATTGGTGTACGTACAGAAGCCTCTTGTATATGGACTTCATGCATACATACATATATATGTGTCCCCTTCAGGAGGGTATTTATATTCTCTGAATAAATTGACTGTCATGGCCAAGGCTGAAACGTGCAAGACAACGCTCTTAACAAAGTCGCGCGACAAAACGTTCAAATGCAAACTTCGGTTGATCAGCGTGGAGAATACCGACAGGTTTAAAATAAGTTTCACGCAACGCCCAGCGTTGCGATGTGGCACGCTATTTATACGTGAACGGTGCCATTAGCGCGGCGCGTTATTTGAAGTGCTGTTCCCTTTATTATAGGTAGGGAGCAGACTTGCAGCATGCGTGGCGTTTCCGCTATTTTCAGATCGGGCACATTTAGCTGGCAGGGCAGCACGCATTGCTTTCGTTCCTGGCATTATTCTGGGACACTGTGCCTGGCTGCCTGGACTGTCTCGCATACTTGTTAGATAATTCTACGCTCCCCCTCCCACATGTGCAAGAGCTGCAACCAAAAATGAAGTGTGCTCATCTTCGGGCTCACTAACATCCACCGCGGGGAGTAAATCACTTTCCAAGATGGGGACACTTTATCTACGAGGGTAAATATAGTGTTTAATCTTGATGGCTATGCACGCAGATGTAGCCGAACGCAGATATACTCGTTCGCGCGACATGAAACAAATCCACATTCTGACTCCATCATCCTCCTCCTTACCGACCACAGCAGGCCAGCCTACCGTGCCGTGCAATGTAAACCAATGAAAAAAAAAGAGCCGGGATAAAACGTGCTTTTAATGTGCAGACTATCACCACTGATACAATTAATTCAGATGAATTCACAGCTCACGATAAATTACTTACAAAACGCACCGTGACCTTTTTAACGTGCAATCAAATCGGCTCAAGCACCTCTGGGAATTTGAAGCTGAAAAAGAAAATCCTGCCAATGTGGATGGAAACTCGTGCGGTGCTCGTAACCCAACACGCTTCTCCTGCGTGCCTACCACCCAAGCAGGGGCCGGGAAAAAATCAAATGAATAACTATTGCTGCAAATCGCACATGGTGTACAGTATGCGCTTGCAAATAGATTTGTACATACCATTCTTTTTCGGTCCGCGCCATATCACAGCATCATTGGGGCTGCTGAGCAGGAACCCCACCGACATGACACCTAAATTCTCCTGAACATACTGCGAATGCAAAAAACACATTATGAAGTTTGTAGATAAATAAATATTTCCTGAAATTATAATTTAAATTACTTCTCTACAGCCGTTGTGCCGTATGTTTATGCTTGCAACAGCTTTTTTTTGTCAGCGTCAGTATCACACTACAGTATTTCAAAAAGAAAAATGCATTGTCGAATAACTAATGTCGAGCGAGGATTCAGTGCCCTTGAAAACCTCCAGATACAAACCTCCCTAAACCCAGGTTCTAAAACAACGCCGTTAAAATTGTGGGGATTTATGTCGTTGTAAGCATAGACTTGACTATACGTACGAGCCAAATTTTGACTTGAAGTCATTCTAGAACAGCGTTAGAATTTATAAAACTCACTCGTGACCTTTTATACAAGGTACACAAAATCTATACTGTTATTATTTTTAATAGTACATTATCAGCACGAGTAAATTGTCGCATGTCATACCAATAAAACACAATTAGTGGAAACAGCCAAATGTATTATTTGGAAGAGGTCAGAGACCATTTCAATGTCCCTTTTTATAAATATATCTCCACCACCACCACCACCACAGTATTGAGGGGGGAAAAAAACCCAAATGAAGGTATTATACATCCATTTAAAAGTTGAAAGCAAGTTATTTTCATTACCAGACAAATTAAATCCGCACTGCACCACTGCACAAACGTTCAATGGTCACAAAACCAAAGGATTCCAGCCAAGGTTACAAAGAATGTCTTCAGGATGAGAACAACTCCTTTTCCGCTTCCCGCGTGTGTTTACACCGTTGTCATTCAGAACGGAATGGCCGTGAAGGACTCCTGATTTTATCACCTCACGCGGAGCTTTCAATATCGGTCTTTGGAAAAAGAAAAAAAAGGCTTCAGGATATATTTTGCCTCAACTGGTTTGCTAATTTTTTTTTTTAAAATGCACTGAAAATTTAATTTGAGCCAGAGCATGTGATTCATCGTACAATGAATCTGCCGGGTTTCAAACGATGGCTCAACAAGTCTGTCATCATATCAGGTTAGCAGACTGTGATAAAATTGTTTTAATTACAATTCACTATGTACATATGTATCAATAGATCGTTTTATTCAATTCGTGAATGTAATTTTACATTTAAGAATTATCTTTAATGAATTCAATGTTGAAACTATAAGGAATCAAGTTATCAATTACAGTATTTTTTTTGTTTAACACATGCATTTCCATAGTTGGGGGAACGGCAACATTCTGCACATTACATAACCCATCTAAATGTCAGAGTGCATACATACATATAAGATTAGACGTGAGAGTTTGCAGGACGTGTTGATATTTGCAAGAACCAAAAAATTAGCATTTCCTTGGTAACCTCAAAATAGAAAATGCCTGTGGACCTCAAAGCGGAAAGGCTGAGGCTGAGCGAGATAGAAAGTGCGTAGGTCAGCCCACTCTCTCCGCCTCCCTGCCTCTAACGGTCATCGGTTCGCCCGCCTGCGATGGCGGTTGCACCGCAATTTGTGAATGCTAGGAGGGTAATGGTTACTACCTATGGGGAGGGGGGCAGGGGGGAAATCCGCGGCATATCATGGTGAAAAGAATTATGATTTCCGGTAATACCGGAAGAGAGGATAACGACATGTGGTGCATTCATAATTACACAACTAACAAAAACAACGGGACCTTTAATCGTGCCCGGGAAGACTTACAGATTTCCCAGGACAGCTACTTCAAAAAGAGGACGATTCAGTGAAAACAGGATGGGTGGCTACCCAAGCCGGGGGTTTTTCGTGGTTCCTTTGCTCCAGTGTTGTCCTACGTTTGTTGATTCTTGTTCGTTCGTTTGGTTGTTTAGCCCTCTCACAACTGTTTTTCAACTCAGTGTTTCTGCAGTCATTTAAGTCCTCAATATATAAGAATCGGTATCCCTAACCTGTGTTTATTCTGGTTGCGTAATCATAGTCTGCAAATTAAGTCCAAAGTAACAAAAACATTTTTTTTTGACAAACCAGCCTGCGGACAGATTTAACGGCCGATTATTCTATTCGCAGTCCAGTGATGAGACACTGCGGTGAGCATTGCGTATCTGAAGCCGCACATGGAGACCCAGAATGCCATTACAGGGTTGAGGTATTTACGCCATTATGATTAGCACAGGCGACGAGGGGAGGTTTGAGAGCAGTGGCGCGTTGGATCAAGCACTGCGCTGATGCCGCCTTATCTGAACTCGAACGTTGGCCACGGGCAAACATCGGCGGCCAAATCGGCTGCCAGTGACATCTGAAATGGCCCCTGGGACTTCGCCGACTCGCGGTGGCCAGCGTGTTCAAGTGCGGTCAACCAATCCCCATGACTATAAAACAGTTTGTTGAGTTAGGCCTTCGTCCAGCAGTGGATTGACAAAATGGCTGAAAAATTGGTATTTAATAAAAAAAAATTAATTACATTTTATTTAAATGTTTTTTTGTCATTATTAGAACTATTGCGGTAGGAATTCAAATGCACGCTATCAGCCATTTAGTTTTCTCAACAGTTACAAATGTTTCACTTCAAATCTCATCGAAAATCTGAATTTTAAAACGTGAAAATGAAGTTGGGGACTTTTTTATCGAAAACTAATCCTGCTTCTCATCTTCGGCGTGGCAACCTTTGGAAGCTGCTGCTTTTATGTCTGTCCTAGGCCAAGCTCAAATCAAATACAAATTAACCTCGAAAACCACCTAGGATTCGCTCAATTTTATCTTTCATTCCACCTCATGCTTTATCTCACAAACTAGCTAATCCACTCATCACTGCCATTTCTACTTCAAGACTGGTTATCATCTCGCTCTTTTCAACTCCAGAGTGAGATTCATTGGACGAAGTTCATCTTAAATGCATACACACATAACTCAGTCTCTTATCTCCACAAGATGATTAATCAGGACCAAAACCCTCAAAAGTCTTTGGTGCCCCCCAGAGCACTGAAGTGGACTGTATCCGGGACAAAAAATACTCCATTAATGGCCCAAACACCTCTAGTGTCATTGCTTTCAAAATATCCTGGTTAACTTTCCCATATAATTCAGAATTTGATGCCAAGCTGTCGATTCCACGTAATAACTTCACTTGCAGCCATATTTGACATAAGATACCAGTGCAATAAACGTACAGTCAGTATAAATGTGTTTCTAAAACTTTTAATGGTTTTCAAAACTTATTCCTCCAAGCCAACCTTTGTTATAGGGCAATTTATTTTATTTAATATGGTTTGCATTTGTGCAAGATTTAGATTTCTTCCGTGTATTGCAGCTGTTTTTTGCTCCTATTTGGTTATTTTTGCTCTGATTTATGTTAGCTTCATCTTTGTACTTGTATTTACGTTATTGTTTTTACCATGTTGGTGACCAAGGGCACCCTTTGCAATTGAGACTATCCTTGTCTCTTGAGTTCTCACCGATTTAAAATATACTTTAAATTGTCCTCTTGTTGTCTCTCAATGTAATTCTAAACATCTTTCCATCATTTGCACTTCCCACTTTCATTGTTAATGTCCATGTTTCTGTATGTTGATTCTAAATGTGGAGGGAAAAACCGGAGGGCCCAGAGAAAAAGCCACACGACCACGGGGAGAACACGCAAATTTCAAATATACAGGCATCAGGGTTGGAATTGAACCCACGACCTCCTGTATACCGTTAACATTTCGCCACCCTGGCGCCCTATATACACCTTCTTTAAACAAAATTCAATATTTCCAAGTACAAATACCTTGGAAAGTGTTACAGAAGCCATGCATATGCATGGGTTTTCCTCGTTGTTTTGTGAAGGACGATATAGAAGGAAGACAGAAACGGGAAAAGGACGAGAGGAAGGCCAAGGATTAGGACGGTGGAGGAGGAGCTGGAGGAACGGGGCATTTGTGGAAATGAAGAGGAGGGCAAGGAGCTGAGGAGGATTGAGAAGTTGACAACCAAGGACCCTGCTGTGAAGGCACAGCGCCAAAGAAGATGTCAGACATTGGATTTTGGATTTTTGTTGTTCGCTTGCTACAAAGCCAGGAGCAACCAATGCAGAAGCTTACGGATGACTTCGCGTGCCACTTTTGGATCGCGGGGGGAGTGAACTCCTAAACACCGCCCATTTGTTATGTTGTCGGGGGGGGGGGGGGCACGGAGATTATCTGAGTGCTGTGTCACCCTCTGGGTGTGACACTGGGCTAATCCTCAGTTTGGAGGGGGCTGTGAGGCGACGGCGAACATTCACCGTGCCCACGTTACGACGGCTCTCTCTCCAGAATCTACAACGCCACGCGCCGCGGTTTTCTGTAGGCTGCAGTATGACAATGCAGAGTTGGCACAGCAGCGCTGGATTGTAATTGCGTTGGTTAGCCGAGAGTTGCGCATAGCGAGTCATGACTTTTTTTATAGACATGAACAATGCATGAGAAATCCAATTAATGAAGGTAAATAAAAATACTGTACCGTCAAACGACAATTTTTTAAAACCCATGACCCATCACAACAAGTTTAATAGTCTAACATTTTGAAACATTCTAGTTAAGTTAAAGAACATTTTGCTGGCATAACAATTATAAAACCATGAATAAATCCTCACACGAAAATAAGCATTTTGTACATTTCTTCCGATTGTTCCTCAAGACCATGAACACTGGTTATACCATGGTCTCATGTGAAAACTGCCCAGCAAAAAATGTATAACGGACAGAAAATGTTGGGGTTGGTGCCTTCAACATATATTTTGTTGTTTAAATAAATAAGCCAAACATGCTATTGCATACAAAATCTTGGTCATGCAGACTTTAGGAAAGCACAGGGTATTTTTGGAATATGCTAGATTGGAAATTTCACAGATTGACATGGGCACGGAGGCACAAATTGTATCCTGCCTACACTGTGACAGTCCAGCCATTGAAACGACACATTCCATAATCTGGCATAGGGGTTGCTGCAGCAGAGCAGTTGTGTGGCAATGGACACGGTCCTGTCAATCACACCACCTTTCTTCTGGGCCCAGGAAGGGAAGCGTTACAAATAATAAAGTCTGAAATATCTGTGCCCTAACAGCCTAGAGACGACACAATCAGTTAAAAATAATGCAAACACGTAAGCGGATCAAGCGATAAAAGGTGGAATAGTGTCCTAATTTACAACAAATTCTACATTGCATATAACATTGCAATAACTTCGAGCCCTTTGTCAATCTACTTCTGGAGAAAGGACTCCCCATGCCGTGTCCGTCATGGGGGTAGTATGATCAATTGGTGAATGGGACGCACCCAGAATCGGTTTGGATGTTGCTCACTCCTGATGCTAGCCATGGGTGGGAATCAAAACTCAGCTCGCGGGGTTCAGAGCAATGCCTCCCCCACTGCTCCCAACATGTCATACACTGCTCTTTACTTATGCGTGCGTTGATTTATACGTGTACTGTGAAGTAGCGACCAATGATCTGTTGCATGTTGTTTTGTGGTGGATTGTCAAGTCGCTTACCACAAGAGACCAGCCCGCACCACTCTGATGAACCTAAAAAGAGAGAAAAACAAAACCATCAATATATTTTAAAAAAAGATCAACAACCAAAATAATGTTGGTTTGTATAAATATTATATTTATGTTTGGCCCTGGTATGAAGCTGCTAATAGATGTGATGATACCGGAGGATGGGATATCAGAGAATAACACTGGTTTACAAAAACAATTGCAGAATTGCAAGAATCACATTTGGGGATGACAAAATTAAACGTATCTTCATTTAACCTCTGAAATGAGATACAACGTATGCCAAACATAATATTTACGATAAGGAAAACAACCCAGGTAGGGCTTCAGTCGTGTACTACAATATAATCCTATATCACTCGGTCCTTTGGTCTTTTTGAACCGCTTCAAACGATTAAAATGAAATTGGAACCACGCAAAAACTGACACCGTGGAGAATTTGGAGAATGCCCTAAGCACCGTTTTGTGCAGCTGCTTCTACTGCTGCTACACAGGCTTCATTTCCCCTGCAGTATACACAGCTCCATTACTCATGTCCACTAATACAAGCACAGTTAGGACACTTGGAATTTGAATTTGACGTGCTTGATTTTATATATGTATACATATATAAAGTAAACCTACAAGCAGCCATGCTGCAAAAGTATGCAGAATACGGACTCAAAGACTATGAAATAATCTATCCGATTTATCTTTTGCCAACGAGTAAAATGAATGATTAAAAGCAGTCTCACGTAATGTATGTTTACATTGGATGCTCTTTTCGGCATGCCAGAGAAGCTACGCCCTATCAACAAAGACTGACTTTCATGCACTTTGCTACATCAATGCATTGATTTCAACCCATGTACAACAATTCCTTTGTACTGCGAATGTCACCAGAAGACACACACACACGGACGGAGAGCCTCCGTGCAAATTCTACTTGAAGCAGTTTCGCTGATAAACACGGCCACTTTTCTTGTGCGTGACAAGAATGCTGGCGAGCAACAGTGGCATCTTGTACTGCGGCCGTGCTTCTGTACGGGGCCCGTGGGGCAAGCACAATCGGTTCATTTAGGGCCATTACAGAAGCTGTCATGCTGCTGAATGAAAATGCAAAAGGAGTACGTTATCATACAACTTCTAGATTTACCGGCTTTGAGACGCATTTTCTCAGTGGCGGGGGGGGGGGTTCTTCATGTTTTTAAATTATTCAAAGTAATTAACTGCTCAAATAGGTTTACGCAGTGAAAACTGTCAAGGGAAAATGCTTTGTCATTCAGGTGGATGGGCGACTCCAACGGGTAACGCCACGCGCACGGCTGAGCACTGAGGCAGCAACCGCACGGAGGGCCTGATTTCAAGGCCCAACCCTCAGAGTCAGGTTTTCACCTTGGCAGTATATGAGGGAGCCTCAACATTTGACTCGGCTCAGCTGTGAGGCATTCATTCATTACACTCGCACAGAGTGAACACTCACCCGTTCATTTGCAGGCGGCGAAGCATCCATAACAGAAATGCCGTAGAAATATCGCAATTTGGCATAGGCCTGCTATGCGGTATAACTTCCAGGTCATTTCAAAACTGGATGTTTGCCGGGATTGCTTAAAGGGGTTTTGAATAGATAATGCCTTGTTATGTGGCTCGTATGTATGCTGAACTTCTTTCGTACCGTACGTAGCCAACCGTGCTAATCGGAGGTGCACATGATAAAGGTGCACATGATAAGGTTTTGTGGGTTAGATCGCGAAAATGTAAACGTGTCGTACACCCACCTCCACACGACACAGCCAATTGGTAAAGTTTGTCACGTGACACATTGTATTGGTTGCGAACGCTCACGTGTTAAATTGGCTAATAACTGTTAAATAACTACATTTGGTAGAGGGGAAAATGGCAACAACAAAAAATTGTTAATGACCTTTAATTAAAAATGTTTGTTTTTAAAAATGTACAAGGCTAACAACTAGATAAAAAAAGCAATGAAAAGCACACGTAAACCATGATATAATAAAGATGTATATATGCCAGTATTACATTAGGTACCATATGTATAGTACAGTACTATACAGTACGTCATGTATCCGACCATCACATCCACCCTGGCCAATTACCTCCTCACCCAGTGCAACATCTGCACATGGAGTAACTTTCGCCTTGTACAGATGTCCACAAACCCGACCATTTCACACACAGCCGCGTATTCTTAATCTCGAGTATGTTCTCTCACTTCTAAAAAAGTAAATAATTTCCCCATGCATCAAAAAACACTTTTTACTGTGCATCAGTAACCTGTCTGTGCAGCGTGTAACTGTCATTTAGTTTTTTTTCATAGACGTTCACATTTTCTCACCCTTTCACAGTGTATACATAACCACTGGCACGGTGTTGTTTGCATGGAAAAACACCAAATAGCACCTCAATGGACAAAAACATAATGCAGAAAACAGAAGCAGAAATGGGGGAACAATCCTTTGGGTTGTTTTAAATTAGCCTAAATTATACGAAACAAAATCATTCGAGTTGAACATGTTTCACAAAAATGCACTTCTGTGTATGTTTTTTTAAACTTCTTTTGCACCATACGTAGCCAACCATGCAAAAAAAAGTGTACAAAGAAGCAGAGAGAGAGATACATGCCTGAAATGACACTCCTAAAAAATATAGAAAGAGCAAAAACTCGGATCACAGAAAAAATGCAAATTAGTCTGCTAATTGACTGGGAAGCAAGCGGGTGGGCATGGACAGGACACTTCACGTAGAGAGAATGGGCGCTGGGGGAGTACACACCCCAGGGAATGAGCACCACGGATGTGGAGGGATGAGATCAGCTCATGTGCAGAAGAGAGATTGGTGCATTGTGGGACCGTGAGGCTTTATCACTAAAAATGCTTTGAAAAAAACGCAACTGCAACCCAAAACATGAGTCAGTCGCCCAAGTGTATCGAGAAGGTGGCTCCCAACTGATTCGGGAAGTCACGTGGTCGTTTCTGTTCAAATGGAAATGGAGACGAATGTTGTCAATTCTCCAGTAGCCATGTTTGTAGCCATGGCGGTACTGGGTGCCGTCGCCAGACAAAAGCACAGGAAGTGGCAACCCAGGGCATCTTCTCTGTCTTTAAGGAGCCGTATAAGCACTTGCACTTACCTTTACGTTACAGAGTAATTCAATGCATATATATTCGACATCGACTTCATCATCCACAGCAATATCATTACCAACACCATCATCACAAGTACAGTAACATCACATGAAAACAATGAAAGTTTTACGAAACAATTAGATAGTGTTCAGTTGCAATCATCCCTCAGGGAAACGTCTCTTGTCGTATATGAGGGGGCACGAGTTACTTCAGAAAAGCAAATTCACAGAAAAGCGAAGTTTTCATTCACTCATCGAAGATGACATAGACGGCCCCTTTGCCTGAAATCTCCAGAATGTTTCCAGGCCCCACTGGCAGCCATCACGTCCTGGATAGTTGTTAAATATTCCCTCTTTCAGTTGCTAAGCCAGACCCATTAAGTCTGGTGACACCCCGTCACGTTTGGAAAGCTTCTCATTCAGTCGGCATCGCTCCGCATTCAAGTCTCCAGACCCCCGGCACTTTTCTCCAATGCCTCCCAAGTCGTCTCAGGGTTTTTTTTGTTGTCTCAGACCTCACTGCGGCGAGAGTAAAAACAGTGCCGGTCCTTGCCGTTCACTGCAACTACTTGCTTTCCCCAGTGGTGCCTCTGTTGACGTGCACTCGGAATCATTCATGATCCCTCTCCGTTGTCCACAACAATGTTATTTCTTATACAGTGAAGGCAGGAGAGAACTTCTCACCTGATGGCCTTGCAGCCCCATGATTCTTGGAATAGATGGACCGCAGATGTCAATGTCCAATAGAGCAACCTGAAAACACATTTTTACAAATATTTTGAATGGATATACTGTACTGTTTATCAGTAAACAAATTAAAACTTATATTCAAATTTCGCCCCTTTACAAGAAAAATACTCTGGGGGAAAAAAGTGAAAACTTCAAATGTTTCACTGCCATGTGTGAAGATATATAGATTTATAACGCATCATGCTGCGTTGTATAGCATAACGACATCAATCAAAATTAGATCATGAATTCACTAACCCTAATACCACGATAAACCTTGAGGCATCTGTAAATAACAGCACTATAAACACAACGTTTAAAAAAACACACACACACTTGGAATGTGCAATACCACCCGTGCATTGATTCAAACGCTCATGATAAACGCAGCAAATTGAACGTGTGAGAATGGATTGAGATATATATGTAAATTGCACGCTAAATACACCTGGAGGCTAATGGAATGAACAAGATAGGACAAACGGAACATAAAATATAAACGAGGAAATAAAAACCGAAAAAAATAACTGATTCCTCAATCAAATTGAGACACCCTGAATCACAACCAGCTCTTCAAATGGCCACGAGACTGAATCATTATGTGCCTAATATGTAATGTGATAATATTTTAAGATTGAAATGTGAAGTATTTCAAATTACATTGACATTGTACTCAAATGGCCCCTTACGGGTTATTTGCATCATTAACCTCCAAAGTACTGACTTCACACACTGCGATGCCAACCAGTGAGTCAAGCCCAGAGGTACGCTACGGTTAATTGGAAATAGCTCGGAACGAAAACCATTAACGAACACTGAAATTAGTGCAACCTGATAACAACATAAAAAAGATAGCAAATGTCACGCTGGATGCCAATGGAGAAAATCTTTGAAAGCGGTCCAGATCCCCTTGGGAGCTACAACTCCTAATTTGCAGAGGACGTTGAGAACAATGTTCTACAGAAGACATGTTAAAGCGATCACATCCACCAGTGAACATCCTTTAATGGGGCCAACAGCACTCACTGCCATTACAGAAGGTGTTCCCAAAATGCACAAAAAGTTGCCAATTCATCACGGAGTTAACAGCATACGATGACAGCGTTGGGAGTTAACCACTGCAGTGGTGCAGTAGTTAGCACACTGCACTATGCACCAAAACACCCGAGTTTGATCACTGGCCATGTCTAACGTGACATCTGAACTGGATGTAACTGGTAATGGACCTACCCCTGCACCCCTTTACAACCCACAATGACCTGTGTGGTGAAGTATGGTCAAACAACCTCCAAATGTCCATGACTGACAGCATGGGAAAGCCTTCAGCCAGCAGTGGATTGGCGTTAAGATAAATGTGTGCCTCCAAATGAATTTAATTTCCAATATGATAGAACGGAATGGGAGTTTCAATATGGTTGATACGGACAATGTACTGTAATGGGGAAGCCAGTTTAAATGTGGAGCTTCTCCAGGCCAATAGCAGTAATGTCATCAAGACCTGGGGGATTTATTTATTGATATTTTCGAAGCACTGGCAGAGAGAAAGAGTGGCTATAACATTTAACAGAGAAGACGATTTCACAAGGTAACGGTGGAAATGGGTGGATTTCCATATTTGAAGCACCAAATTTCACAAGACGGAAACTTGCAAATTAGAGAAGATAAACTTTTTTTGATGTACGATCGCAGTAAAAGAATCAAGGAAGAATGCTCAGGGAAAATGAGTTGCAGTCACTTTGTGCAGATTGTTAAAATAACTAGAATGGGCAAAAGAGTGGATTTACACTTTGTTTTTCGAAATTGTTATGAGATGTTGCATTTACAGAGTACATTCAACAGAACTGTTACTTTGGAAATCAAGAAACACGTGGCTCTGGTTTCCCTGCAGAGCTCCATTCAGGATGTATAGTTCTGCATCTACTCGGTAAAACACATTGCCACGAGCTTATATGATATATATAGGGCCTATACACCTTCACTTCCATTAGCAGCTCTTCCAACATAAAGAATAGACGAGAATACTTGCATACAATAAATAATGCCAGGACTTTCATTAGAGTATACGAGTTAAATGAAATAAAGGAATTCCATTCCCTTCAGTAATGCTTACACGCATTTTTAAATAGACTTGAAACATTTCACAATTGGGTGTAATAAACTGTCACGGCGAAGTAGAGTAAATAGCTTGAGTGAGTGACGCTGGGATTATAAAGGCGCATATGCAATATAATCCTATTATCCGCATTGATCTCTTGGAAACCTAATGTCGCAAGACGATCGCCCTACCCACAACTCATCAACAACTCCAATTAATCAAAAATTCCCCACCCCCCCCCACTCACGAGAGAGTGTGGAGCAATGCTCATCTTTGTTGGCAAGTGGTGGAAAATCCACATTACGATGGCAGAGATAAGCCCGTCTTTCGTATGGCTACTCTGGACGGCTCAACGGGGTGCTGCTCATAATATTGCCCCCGAGGAGCCGATGGGCTGAGTCAAACCAGCAAGTGGCGTTTTAACGCAAGGCCGTGGAATTGTTAATCGCTCCACCACAGTGCCATCTGCCATTCGGCCTTCAACTTGGCAGCAGACTTCTGGGTGCCAACAACGAATAACAACCAACGCCCATCATTAGCAACTTGCCGTTCCTCAGCCCTGAACATATACCAGGGATGACACATTTCACCTTACTGGACGTCTGTGGGGAAAAAAGAGCTTCACAGCTCAACCGGATTCCCCCAGTATAAATAAGGATTCTGAGTCTGATATTCCATTACAGTCAGCCACTACTGCCTGCACAATATGAAAATGCCACACCCCAGCCACCCGTGCCATATACTCCCTGCCCATGTTCAACTCCAGGCTCAATGACCTTCCTAAACTCTTCAGCCTATAACCACGTCTTCTCCTGCCACTGCTGGTGGAAGCCCCACCACTCAAGGGAGCTCTAGTGTATTTACACTCCTTTTCTCGAGTATATGCGCATATACACTCTACATATCACTGTCTACATGATGCGCATGTCACACTCTTTTTTGGCCAATGTCTTGAGATGTGGTTGTACTGTACTGTGTTCCATTTCATACATTAGCGCGGATGGCTACGTACGCTGCGAAAGAAGTTCAACATACATACACATCGTTTACCTTTCACGGCAAAGGAATGGTTACCCTTCATGTGCCTACATCTACAGACGTAGAGTCTCGAAGTATATTTTCTATTTACTTTACCAGGGCCGAGCTCATTGACGAAAACAGTATTATAAACGACTCCCGCTACAAAACAAAATTCGTTTTAGCCAACGGAGGCTTTTTGAGAGGTGATTAAGATAAACATGCCACGGCAAGCGCCGCAAGGCTTGCCATAGCAAAAAGCTTCAGCGCCCGTTTTGTTTTTAAAAGCTCGTGAAAAGTCCATTAGCACAACGAGATGTTGCCCACCTGTTTGGTTTTGTCCTCCGCAATGCCACGAGCCAGCTGAGTGCTGAAGGTGCTCTTTCCCACGCCGCCTTTTCCCGACAGCACCAGCACCTTGTACTTCACAGAGGCCAACCTCTCCTTTATTTCTTTAATCGCTGCAACAACAACACACAATCAACCCATTAGTGGAGCTCAAAGGAGTACCGATCGCAGCGCGGCGAAAAACCCGTGGTCTGGGCAACACCCTGGGCTAGTGTGCAGCATACTAATGCAACGTTACCGCAAATCAATTTCGCTATAAACAAAGATATATCTCATCGCTGCACAAATGTTACAGCATTAAACATTGAAAGGACGAAGCCGCCCGACAGAAGGTCAAGTCAGAGGTTGTGTGTACTTAGTGTGTAGAGCTAGTCTGTCAATCCACTACTGAATGAGGGCCTCCCCACTTCACGTGGGTTCATGGGGGTTATTTGCCCATACTTCACCATGCTGGTCAGTGGGGGTGGTGGTGAAGACAGCGAGCATAGACATTGCCATGTAGTACAGTACAAATATGAATTTGCAACATTGTCCATTCCTGCTGTCCACAATAATCCAGGTGTAACAACGTTAAAACGCTGGACAGGACTGATCTCGAGTGGCAGTCAACAGCGGGAAGTGGAAATTGCACATTCCTATGGTGGAACTGAGTTTTTCCACACTGCTCTGTGGATTTATCAAACATCATCACTTGGGGAAATTGTCACGCGGGTAACAAATGTTTGATGTAACTTAGACCTGTAATGATCCCGCCTCTCCCCACCTTACGATTCAATACATCTACTCGGTTCAGTGTTACGACTCGATTCCAGGATCAAAAACAATTTTACACTGTGGCGAACGTAGCACCTCTATTGACTGCAGGGATCATTGTCATCATCATCAGCCATGAACGACAACCTTCTGGATGAAAGCCTCATGCCCGAGTCGTCACATTCCTTCACGGTCTCGGGAAGCGACGGTCCAATCTAGTTCCTGCACCCGAGCCGATGTCATTGCTCCATCTCCAAAGCAGACGCAGATGAAGTCAGTGTGTTCCCTCCTTGCGCTGTCCTTACATTTCCCCAACTTCATCCCTTCGCCACGCATCTTTCCAGGGATGTGTCCTGCCCAAGCATTTCTCATTTTCTTCTGACAGTAAGGTGTCGCTCATTTGTGATCGTTCTCTGATCAACGTGTTTCTCTTTTTGTCTCTTGTATTCGTGTTGAACTTCTTTTTTCGCACCGCTCTTAGCCAGCCGTGCTAATCGGCGGTGCTAATCTCGAGTGTCATCCCCCAAGCAGGAATCTCTCCGTGCTTCCTCGCACACCACTTTTTGGGTTTTACTCCATTTGCTTAGTAAGTGTCCATGTTTGCAAGAGGTGTCATGGCAGGTGACACTGCACTCATTAAAAGCGTTCTAATTCAAGCACTGTGGTACGTAGCTTTTCATTTTCAAATGATGTAATCTATCAAAAGCTCTTGCTCATGTTCTTGCTCACCTATTTAATTAATCATTCTAATCCAGATTCGCCCACCAACAATTTCCCTCGGTGTCATTCCCTCCAACGTACATTTAGTGACCTTGTTGTACATGACCTTTGTTATTTCCTTATACAATAAACCTCGCTATTTTGGTATTTGATCATTCGTAATTGGGGATAATTCTGCATATATTGTATATTAGTAATTCGCCATGAGCCGAATTGCCATACCAAATGGTCCAATTTCGGCATAGCGCGTGGAGCGATGCCGCACGCCACGACCAAAACAACGACTTGGTCTCGCGGCGGCGCGCGTGGTGAGCATTTGTGCAGACCTGTTGCTTTGGACTTTACCTTGTTAATGCACTCTGTGCAAGCCAACCATCTCACAAATGTCGTCTTCACCTACATAAAAAATGCAAAGGGACTGCAGTATACATTCTTTAGCCTGCGAGACGAATCCAAAGTTTAGGATAGAATTGGTGCAGGTGTATCAATGCGTATTTTCTTATCTGGTTACTGTTGGTAAGTGTTACTTTTTTTTAAAAATAATTATTGGAAAATAAATTTAGATTTTTTTTTTTATTGGGGCAAGAGGCATTGTACATAATTTGGAATATTGGCTAATTCGGCAAGGCCAGAGCTCCATATGTCTCAAATTAACAAGAGTTCACTGTATTTATCTTTGAGCTCAATCTTGCAGCCTTGATTCTTAAGTTCTCCAATCACTTTCCATCATTCATTTCCAATGGTTGTCACAACAACTGTCATCGGCAAATCTGAGACGGTTCATATTTTTCTCCACTTATATTAGTTTGTCCAATCCAAATTTTCACAAAATGTGCCCTAATATTACTGTCAACACCTTTTTGAGGGAGCGCATCTCCTTGCCAGACACCTCTTCCGCTTTGTATTTTGTTACTTTCTTCATCACGCAATCACAGCGCGGGTGTTCAGCCGTCATAAATTGCTTTGCTCATTCATATCAATGCCTTCATTCGCGTAGAAAAAAACATTAAAATGGCAAAACAAAATCAAATCGACGATTGGTCATTGACAACTGGTAGACAGCGCGAGGTAGGATTACAGCGCGCACGTGAAGAGAGAACCATGAAGCGACCAGATATGGGGGTGCCAGGAGAAGAGTTGGGAGGATACAATGGCACCAGGCGAGCCGGCCGATAGCCCCTCACCATTGCCACCGTCTTCAATGGTTAAAGCATTCAATGTGGAAAAATCTCGTAAGACGGAGCATCATGTTTGCAAGGGTGTTTCATCACTGCACCCCCTGTTCTGCTCATTTTAATAAATGTGACAATTACACCACTTTGGAGGCCTACATCAGCTTTCTTGGCCTCTTCACCAGCTTGTAGGGGCCCCTGTATAAAACCGCAGGGTCTCTAGACCAGCCCGCTATTCCCTTTAAACCGGGGGGCCGCAAGTTAGCACACTAAGTTCAGTACACCTGCTAGACAAGTTGCTTAGCCTATTCAGACCATCCGACCCTTAGACTACTGCCAAGACATTTCTTGCTCGAGGAGGCCCAGTTGACAGGGAGAGAGTAAGCAAGGACTTTGGTGAGTTCTGTTACAGGTGCCCGTGTCAATCATCAAGGCATGAGTCCTCCCCACACCCCTCAGTCAAAAATAGATTAACCAGTGCACGCACGCAATTGAGCACGTGCGGTTCATTGAAGCACAGTTAATCAAGTCTACTGGACTGACAGTGAGGTGAAGGTCAAAGGAGACCACAGGACGGAAGAGGAGGACAAGTGACCTCTCGTCGTGAGAAGAGGACAGACGAGAGAAGGATTCTCTCCGACAGCAGGCTGAATTAGAGACAGAGGATGTGGAGGGCAATGAGGTCACAAAAATGGGTAAGAGAAAAGCCATACATTATTTCTTTATACTTACAGAGATTATGTAGCTGATATGAAATTCAATAGGAAGCCAGGAAATGCGCTTAATGACAGGTTTAATATGGTCCCATTTCTGATTTGGAGTGATTACGTTGGCAGCAGCCATCTAGATAACATTATCTTCTGGGCAAAGGTGCCACAGGGGGTTATGGCACACCTGGTACATTGGCGGGGGGAGGGGTGGCACGCAATAAACAACAACCCCCACGAAACATCCCCTTCGCTGACGATGGATGGCAGGCAGGGTAATGAGAGCCAAACGACCAATTGTGACTGTTAAAAAAAATGTAATAGTACATTAAAAAAAGGTCTTCTGTATTTGTCAAGTTAAAAAGAGTGTGGCTCTGTCGAGATACAATGTAGATGACAGGTAGGACACAACAAAGCCTTGACGATTGCGCGTGTTGCGATCGAAACGTCGTAGTTTTTTGTGAATTATTTTGTTCTACGTGACTTTACCGAAAGACCCAAAGAATACGAATACAATGTAATGCACGAGCCGCTGCTCAAACCCTCATCCATGCTTTCATCACAACTCGACTAACAATTGCAACCCTCTCGTATGTATGGATAACTTCTTTCCCACCGTACATAGTCAACGGAGCCAATCGGAAGTGAAGTACTATTAGATTTGTTTAAACAGTCCAGACTTCTCTTCCACGTCCGTGAAGGAGACCACACCGCCGACTCCTCCAAATTCCAGAGAGTACATTGTAATCCGAGGCAGCGAATTGAACCCATGTCCTTTGTGTATCAGGCAAGGTCTCCACCCCGCCTGCCTCCCCACCTCAAATCTGTGCTGTACGGTCACCCCATGGTGCTGTGATTAGGAATTTAAAGAGTTCAGTAAAGTTGTTTCAACCTAAGCAGGGATACATGAACAACTGAGCTTTTTGGCACTAGTCAGGGTAATTACTGATGGGAGGATAAAGATATGTTTAGGCAGGTTGGAATTTATTAGAAAATATGAAGCAGTTTTATCTTTGGACAGATACCTTCATGATGTAAACTTGTTTTCTTACAGTTCTAAACCTGAATTCTTATAACGCTTATCATGGCTTGAGTCTGTTAACCATAGGGAATTAGGTTTTTCTGCCACTCTGTTGGCATATTGAATTTCCTGTGCATGCTTCTATTAGCAACCATGCCTCTCCTTCGTGAAAGAAATAATCCGGTCTTTGTGTTTGCTTCAAATTACATTCACAAATATAAAGAAACAGCATTATAAGGAAACACTGCACAACCATGAAGGACTCACACCTTTTGAGACCTCGTTTGCCAGTATTAAATTATGATATGGTTTTCCCCTTTCTGGCTATACAACAGTTGTGTTAAGATGTTAAAACACTAAACTGAAACCTTTGCAAGGAATTGTCTGCATTAACCACATATACTTGTGGTGAACATGTAAACAAAAAAACATGCTCTGACAGTATGTGCATTGTCTTTGAAACTGATTGGTCCACACCAGAGACAGCTTTCTTTAGAGCCTAGTCTCAAACAGTGTTAGACCAGAGGACGCTCACCCCGAGCTCTCAATGTCCTGATCGTGCGTTGTCTTTGTGCTGTTCACCTTTTGGCGTCCTCTGGTCTAACGCTGTTTGAGACAAGGCTCTAAAGAAAGTTGTCTCTGGTGTGGACCAATCAGTTTCAAAGACAATGCACATACTGTCAGAACATGTTTTTTTGTTTGCATATTCACCACAAGTACCGGTATGTGTGGTTAGTGCAGATATGATTCCTTGCAAAGGTTTCAGTTTGGTGTTTTAACATCTTAACACCTGTTTTATTACCAGAAAGGAGAAAACCCCATTTTCATGACTCACACCTTTATTAAAAACCCATCTTCTCATCTCCATCCACACAAACATCACACATTATATCTTTCACCATTACATTTTTGCCCAAGATACCCACCGAATGCATATTGCATGTATTTAAACGTATTGGCGCTTAGGGATTCTTATTAAGTTAGTAAAATAAAAGTGTTAAAATACACCATATCATTCTTAAAATAATGAAATCAAATGGAAAAAAAGCTTCCGATTCAGTATACCTTCAAATACATATGATCCAAAGGATGTGTATAAATTCATTCCGGGTACCTGGATCTGGAGCCTTCGTCACGCCAGATGCACACAGTGTCTGGTTGGGGCATCCTTGGCAGGCCGACACCTTCCCGGCCTGCTCGCTGCTTGTTCCAGGGCAGTCTGTGTAAAACAAATACGAAGACACCCCGTTTAGCAAGTGCTGTTAGAGAGCACCTATGAATGCCGGCACAGCACACGAAGGGGCGGGTGGCCAGCACCACGCCAGGTTGCCTTTGTTTCCCTGGTGGCGATGTTTACACACCGCACCAGGTACTCGTTTAAGTCTGAGCCAACCTAGGTGAGGCCCAAGAGCAGTTCAGATAATTGTCACTGGTTTTGGTCGTGAGCGGGAATCGAACTGCGTATAACACGTACACACACACACCAATGTCCACTGTGTATATACCTCTACAAACTGTCCTGGCAAAATGCTTTTTTCTCTGTGGCTGCTCCAATCATTTGGAATTGCATCCCGCTGCACAAACGCAGCAGCAGCATCATCGTGAAATCCACCGCCACTTCTGAGTGGAAGGCTCATATTAGGGGCCGTCCATAAATGACGTCACACACCTAGGGGGGGGAGGGGGGTCAAACATTTGTGACGATGTGTGACGAGGGGGGAAAGGTGGTTTGAGAAATGTGACGTCACATCAAAATGCGCAACTTTAAATAAATATAAATAGAATTGTTATAACACAAATTTTGATTATCATTATTAACTATTTGATTATTTAAATTTACTAAGGTCACCTTTTATTTATTCCATGAAGGAGCATTTTGCTTCTCCATGGGAGAATGGAGAAGCATACATTTTGTAAATTTTTTGAATGATTATTAAATATTTTTATTTTAATTATTCTACCACGGCATTTCATTCTGTGGAATGTGATTGTTATAATTGTACTCTCCATTTTGCTTGGTTCTACTACAAAGTTTCAAGTATTTTTTAATTACTTTAAATATTTTATAATTATAAGAGAATTTCAATATAATATTCTGAACATCTACAGTTTTAGTTAGACGTTGAATATTTTCAAGTGAATTTTATGCTAAATTTCAGCCTCCTATTTAATAAATGGTTTCTCCTACAACATCAGAGTGCTGCACCACATTAAACACGCAGTACAATGACAATAATTTAAAGTGATTTGAAGCATAATTTAAAAATGAAATTATGGTTGGGGGGGGGGGGCAGAGCTTTGTGACGTCATATTTGAGGGGGGTCTGACTTTTTGTGACGCCGTGTGACGAGGGGGGGAGGGGGGGGGTCAAAAATCGGCCAAAATCGCATGACGTCACTTATGAACGGCCCCTTCGTGTCGTCGGGCAGATGAAGCATGGCTTCTCGCATCCAAATCGCAACGGGGAAATTAGCGTTTGCATGAAAATCTGCCCGTTATAAATTGTTTAAATGTTGTTGAGGTTTTTGCCCTTTAATGCAACTATAATTGGTGACGTTTTGGGCAACGGCCCTTCTTCATGCCACATCGAGGCCAGACAGAGTGAATGGATAAGAGTTGAAGACTTGCACTTAAAAATAAATAAATAACTTTGATGTTTTGGCAGTTTCTATTTTCACAATTGTGGGCACTGTTGTCAAATGACAGATGTAATAACACCTTTCAATTAAGCCAACCACATATGAACGTCAACTGCACAGCCCTTTATCAATCCACTGCTGCATGACCGAATCCCCACACACTTTGGTCATGGGAGTTGTTTGGCTCGTTCAACGATACTTCACTACGCTGGTCAGCACAGGCTGCTGATAGGAGGGACCTTGGGAAGGTTAACGTATCACTAGTCCTTTATGTTAGCAATGGCCAGGAATCAAACTTAGGTTGCGGAGTGTTTAGTTTGTTGTCCCACCAACCCCCCCCCCCCCCACGTCTAATTAGCGTGGTTGGCTACGTACGGTGCGAAAGTTCAACATAGTGTACTTACCGACGTGCCACCGTTCCATGCCCCAAATACATATACAAAGTTATATTGTGGTTTGTAATAATATGTACACCCAGGATGTGCTAACCACAAGTCTGCACATTATGAACCAAGGTCACAGGTCAAGATCACAAGCTGCCAGTCACCTCCACAGCAATGGCTGATACTGCTCCTGCACTAATTCATTGTCTCCAGTGTATTCGCTTTAATCTCATCACACACAGTACAGCAACATAGCCGGTGTCTCCCGACAGCCCAATCTTGACGCTGTCCTCACGCAGTTACGTGTCACTATCCGTCAAGGTATAACTATGTTTGGACGTACAAACAACAAATTACTTCTAACCCCGGTTGGAAATCGACTCGGCCCATCATCCTTCTGGGATCAATTCAAGTGAGTGCCACTTTGCGAGCAGACAAAAAGTGGGATCCGACTCTCCCCCTGCTGTAAACTAACAAAAAAAATGTCTACTCGTTCCTCTGAACTATAAAGAGAAGGGAAAAAAATCCCCACTTGTATTTTTGGTGAACGCTGAATTCAGGTGCAAGTATATGCACTAGGAACAAAACAATGTACAACCTACGCGCTGCACAATATAATGGCTCGCAGTGTTATTTATCCACGCATTTCCTTTCTCAAATATATTAAGAGATGTGCCCATTCGGTGACGTTATGAGACAAGGATGTTCTAATTTGGAACTCTGAGACAGCGGTGCATCTTCTCCACGATGTAGACACTCAATGTCATGAAATGAGACATGTAAACTGTTGAGAGAGCTATAGACACAATTTGATGTTATGTTAATTGACGCGTTTATGTTCAGTAGCATCTGAATTCTAGACGCTAAGTGGCCCATCCACGTTTTCACGAATCTGGAGCTCCTTCAGCCTCTTGGGGCCCTAAGCGTTTGTCTCACCCCCTCCCCTAGGTGCGTGATGTCATTTATGGACGGCCCCTTAGCCACTCTGTTGAGCTATCATTCGTTGCCAAGTCGCTTCTGAAAAAGAGCTGTGTTTTGCTCGGTGGCCCTTAGCTGGTAAAATAAGAAAAGGTTTGTTTGAGCCATTTCTGTCGCTGGCCTCGTTAAATAACAGCCTCTAGGAAGGCGGGATCACGTACAACTGCTGTCTGCTGCTGCTGCTGCCTACAGCTTGACACGTGCTTGGGTTTCGTAACGTTGAGCCCCCTGGGTTGTTATCTTCATGAATGACGCGGCATCAAAGCAATATTGTCTTGACGATGACAGTATTCTCTACTACTCTTGTGAGTTCTTTCGGTAAAGTCACGCAGGTATATAAAATAAATTAAATTACGACGTTTCGGGCGCAACACAAGCGTCCGTCATCAGGCGGGGACAACCACAGCAAGAAACAATTGCTGAAGTGGGCAAAAGGGCTGCTGTGACAAGAGGTTATATAGGTAGGAGAGGGGCGAGGAGCAAGGGAGGAGAGATAGAGAGGTGGGGTAGGGGATTTGTGGTTGTCCCCACCTGATGACCGACGCTGGCGTTGCGCCCGAAACGTCGTGATTTAATTTATTTCATACCTACGTGACTTTACCGAAATAACTCAAAGAGTATGGATCTCTGCAGTCACGGAAACTTTTCATCTAGATTAGTATTCTCTGCTGTTCACGTTTGCCGATGTCCCAAGAGGATCGCGGTGTTGATTGTCGCCACACCCGAGGTCGTGTCGCGTCTGGCTTGGCGCTGTTCTTGTCGCGTCACCGTTTGACGTCTCAAGTGCGGTGCGCGATGTTCAGCGTTTTGAGACGTTCGATCGTGAATGACGCGATATAAAATGAATAAACACCGCTTCTGAGGGCCTCTTATCGACACTTCATACTCTGATGCGACTATTTATTAAGGAACCCCCCTTGAGCGACACCCATACCGAGGGGCTTCGACCCAGCAAACTCAAACCCGAGTTGTTGCTGGGTCGATTTAATGTTAATGGTAAGGCGAAATAATTTACACGAAGAGCACACGTGGAAAAAAAAAGTTGGGAGTACATTTTAAGCGAACCGTACCAGCCTCGTGAATTCGTGACTCACGCCTCTCTCAGCGTCGCTATCTATTGTGCAGTCTCAGTCCAAATCAATGTTTATGTCACACGAACATTGTTGTGAGCACGTCACCACGCGTTGACACGAGGCCTGAACCCATGGCCTCGGCAGTGGTGGCCTCAAATGCTTTCCGACAAAGCCATCATCTCTCTCTGTGTGTCTCTCTCTCTGAGAGAGCAACGCGACACAGCCTGACCTAGGACTCACAACCCAGCCACGGGCATCTCAGAAGTTGCTCCCGCTATGTCCATTGCGACATATCGAGGCGAGGTTAAAAAGACGACCCCAGCCGGTCACCGTGGAAGGGACTCGAACCCAGGTCGTCGGCGGTGCCGACTCAGCGCGTTGAACCCCCCCCTCCCTCCCCGAGGCACCGGGGCTGCGCTTCCGTCCGGCGTCTACTTAACGCCGGCGCGACATCGCCTGGACAGAGGGGCCGAGGGGGACTCGAGAGCTGAGGCGGACTCACGCTCGGGAGCGTCTTGCGGGCGATCGGCCATTGGGGTCCCTGTCGGAGCAGCCTCGCGCTCACTGTACTCGCGGTGCCGCACCCACGTGGTACTTGCACGGGCGCACCGCCCTCGCTCAGCATGCCTTGCCAACTCAGAGGGGGTTTTCCCTCCATATCCATCCACATGTCCACTTAACCACTTGCCCGCCCACCTACCTACCTACTCATCTGCTAACCACATACCCACCTACCCACACACCCACCCAGATACCCACCCACTCAGCCACATTCATTCCCACCCACTTACCCACCTACCTACCCACCTCCTACCCACATACCCACCCACCTAACAACAAATCCACTTAACCACATACCCACCCACCCACATACCCACCCACCTACCCACAAACCCACCCACCCACACTCATACCCACCCACCCACATACCCACCCATCTAGCGTATTAATTTTAACAATTATATGTTTACGTTTCAATTGTGTAACCAGGTGACAACTCTATAGACCAGGATACTGCATGTTAGAATATTTATTTATACTGGAGGAATCCGATGAGCTATAAAGCTCTTTTTCACAGATGTCCAGTATGTGTGTTGAACTTCTTTCACACCTTACGTAGCCAACCGTGCTGTTTTTTTATTTGCTGTTTTTTTTCATTTTGCTTTTTTTTTCATTTTGCTGGGGTTTTTTTCATGGATTATGTTTGCAATCACATAGTCACTTTAAGATGTTTTTCTTGTTTGTGTTTTAGTTTTTTTGTTTGTTGTGGTTGCATCCGATTCAAGAGCCGAATGACTCACAGGGCTATACCAAAAAAAATAAACTGAAACTGAAAATAAACTGAATCGCAGGTGCGGTGGAAGGACAACAAACTAAACACAACAACAAGCAGTTCTAAAGAAATCCGTTTTCAATATAGATTTAAAAGTGCATAGCTCCAGTGTCTTCTTTATGTCACTGCATTGCGCGCTTTCAGATGCGCAACCGCGATGCAGTGACGTCCTTTGTTCCGATGGCCAGCCAGAAGCCGCTGCGATTGAGGGATTTAATTTGGGGGGAATTATCCGAACATGGCAAATTTGGACCGTGACGCGGGCACACGGTGGCCTAGCTCTTGCAAATGAGGTCAGGGGATCCGGAACGTCCATTGCAAAGCAGACGCCTCGTGCTGCCTCCGGTTATTACAGCCACAGTATTAATCAGGGCGGCCGCTGGATTTGAACCGAGGACCTCTAAGACAAGCGGCAAAGCGCGGGACGCATGTGCCATGTCACCGCCTCGAACTAGGAGCCATATCTTAAAGAGAGCACCCGAGCCTATCACGTCTGATCCTTCACCAGCATTCATTCAAACAAGCCTGGCTTTGCGGATTAGACAATGTGTGTCGGTACCAAGCCCAGAGTTTTGCTTGCGTTGAATCAATGCTGCTGAAATGATGCATGTGGTAGAAGGCGTTAGGGCTGATGGATTGTATAAAAAATATCTTACTTTACGTCTAGATATATTTATTTTTTATGTCGAGAGAAGGTGAATGTTTTGTGGTTTTGCTTGCCTGGTTCTCTTCAGCAAATAAATACTGATTGGACAAATGATGTTGGAAATCGTGTTGCTTTGGAAGGCTCAAAGGGCGAGGGAGCTAAATATGACTTATGTTTTGGTGGTGGGTGGGACAGGCCATTGTCAATTATGTATGACCATTCACCCACAATACGCTCTCAGATCAGCACGTAACACATTTTGTGGAGATATTTCATTGTTAGTACCACGTGCATGATGTGGATAACCTTAAGTGGCTCCAATCTTTGCTGTATGATCACTTGTCAAAAATTAATTGGCTATCACATAGAGCAATTCACATTTAATATACCACATTCTCCGGATCATAAGACGCTCTCCAAACTTGTGCCCCAGTGTCAATATAGTAATACAAAGGCAGTCGCACACACAGGCACACCAGACTTTTGTTTTGAACATGCAAAGGGGAAAATGCGTCTTACAAAATGCTAATAATATACGAGCCTCTGTCAGTTGAACACGTAGGCTTTCGCGACCAGTATTATCCATAATACAGGGTTTTTTGGGGTTAGATCGCGTAGATATAAAAGTGTCGTTAAACTCGCCACCACCCCACATCGCCAAATTTTAAGGTTTGTGTGCAGCACACACCGGTGTGCTACATCAATAGCTACCGGTTGTCTAAAAAAGAAAATACCAATCGGTAATTTGCTGAGAGCGGTTTAGATATGGTTTTTATTTTTCGATTTAAAGCTTTCGTGACTGCAGGGATTCATCTTCTTGGTTCTTTCGGTAAAGTCACGTAGAAGGGAGATAATAAAATAATAAAAATAAAACAATAAAAGAAAATTCTCACCACGTTTTGGCCACAACACAAGTAGCCTTCCTCAGGTGAAGAAACAGAACTGTCGGAAAGACAGCACTCCAATGAACACTGCTAAGCTTGGCAGCGTATTTTAAGCTGGGTGGGAGGAGCAGAGCTCCTTGACAAAGGAGTTTACATATCAACAGAAGAATTTAGCATTGAAGTAGCTGTGTTAATGTGAGAGATTAGCAGGATGTTAAAGTCAGAAATTAGCATGTAACTGGGAGATTAGCATGATGTTAGTGTGAGGAATTAGCATGAAACTGGTCACGGAAGTAGCTATGTTAAAGTCAGAATTTACATATCAACAGAGGCATTTAGTATATTGACACTAAATAACTGCAACTACCCAACTATCATACAATAAACCGATGTGAAAGCACTAAATATAAACTACATCAATATAATCAATGTATTCAATATATTATCCAATAAGCTGAGCTATTAACATAAAGTAACTGGGTATACACTACACTATATAATGAATACCATATAGTAAACTGATAAAAAAATATATAAACTATATCAATATTATCAATTAACTCAATATACTCTCCAATCAGCTGAGCTACTAACGATAAGTCATTATACATTACAATTCTATGTCGAAAAAAGTGGCGGTTTCTTTTTTCCTCAACGTTAGCACCATTGAAAGCGACGAGCTTTGTTCAGACGGACGAGTCGATCTATGCTCAGAACGGAGGAGGGGGGAGAGAGAGCGAAACAGCCACGATGCGCTGCTGTCCTGTGTTGCGTTACAACTTTGCTATAAACTAGACTACTATACATTACATACCTTCCAATCTAAACTACATTATATAATATCGTATACACAGCCCAATGTAAGCTCTAACATTATGCATTATATTGATATGTCTCCAACTAAACTTGTTTCTACATTACACGACTATACACCGTAATATACACTGCCATAGACAAACCCCACCATTGAATTATACAATGTGTTACTATACACTACCCTATACTTTAGACTATAAAATATCAGACTTGTAATATTACACTATGTATTATTCTACCAACCCTACTGTATACCACACTGCTGTATATTCACTATACAATTACGATACTATATATTGCCTTATGAAGTATGTTAAACATTACACTGTTATACTATTTATTATTATACAATATGCTATAAACCATACCATTGACCGTCGTGTGAAAGGTACTAAGAGGCAGTGCCAGCGAATGGACTGCGGTCTGAAAGTCACCGTAAAATACAATCAATCAAGAACCGAAATGGTGTATCACGTCTTTCCAATGATTACTAAGCCAGAATCCATCTTCTCGGTTTAAATTGTCTCTGTGTTCACGGATGCAGTCCGAGATATGTCGTTTGGTTTCTCCAATGTAACTGCTCTCACAGAGGCAACTTAGTTTGTAGATGCCCGGGTGCTGTATGTCTGGAACCACATCTTTTACAGACGGGACCAGATCACGGATTTTATGTACTGTGTTGAATCAGACCTGGATCTTGTGTTTATTCAGGATTTTGGAGATATTTTTTGTGACCCCCGCAATGTAGGGTAAGGTGATGGTTTTGAATGGCTCCTCAAGAGGATCTTTCTTCATGGTTGGAGTGATGGCTTTGCGGATTGTGTAGTCGGAGTAACCATTTGCCTCGAGAGCTTGGTGTACGTGCTTGAGTTCACTGGCAATGTGTTCCTGGTCGGAGATGCATTGGGCTCTATGGTATAGAGTCTTGATGAGGGAATTCTTCTGGGATGGAAGGTGGTGGGAATCCGGTTTTAAGTAAGCATCCGTATGGGTAGCTTTCCTGTAGACAGAGTAGCTCATTGAACCATCAGGTCTCCTTTTAATTAGGACATCCAAAAAGAGTAGCTTGCCATCTTTTTCGACTTCCACCAAGGTGTGCTTACAAACAGCAAGAACTTGAACAGCTAGTCAACTTCGTGACCTGGAGCTGACCGCCACCACAAACTCAAGCACACGGGCGAGAAGCAGTACATGTGCGACGAGTGCGGCAAGACATTACTCGCGCTTGGCCTACCTGTACGTTTTTCACTTGTGTGTTTAACTGTTGTGGATCTTTGTTATCTTAAAGTTGGCAATTCTCCTGCTGTGTATCATACTACTGTCGTTCCCGGCCATATCTAGTGCCACACTCAACTCTACAAACGGCTACCCTCGTTACTTTGCGTCCATACTTATTGCTCGATTTGCCACTGCACCTGCAAATGAAACAGCTCATAGACACTTCTACACTCCATCATTGTATCCTTTTAAACCCTATCTTTGTCCCATTACTTCTCCAGCACTCCTTCCAAACTTCATTCTGCTCTTAAAAATAACACCATCTGCGAGCTGCTGCTATTCGTCCAAGGTTCACCGCTCTTCATTCTTTCACAGAAAATACTTGTGCAAACTATTAATTCTACTTTTCTTATTTCTGGGTGGAATTGAGCTTCATCCTGGCCAAAATATAAAGAACTCGTATAATTCGGTAGATTTTTCTGGCAGAAAAGGTGTTGGTGTTCTACATGTCAACATCAGAGGGCTTGTGATTAAATTAAGTCAACTAAAACTAGAAGTGGCAAATCTTGACCCGGACATTTTTTGCCTAACAGAAACATTTCTCACTCCTGCGGTCAATGACTTGCAGATTACGATTGACAACTACAACCATTTTCAGCTTGACCGAGGATCTAAAGGAGGTGGAATTGCCATCTATGTTCGTAATACTATTGCATTTTCACCAGCTCACTCCTTGTTTAAAAAATGTTGCTTTGAAAGTTTGGCTCTCCGAATAACTCTTCCAAATAATCATCAGATATTGGTAGTGTGCTGCTATAGACCGCCTAGTGGAAAGGATGTTGAAGCTGCATCTGCACTGAGAGAGCTTTTTGGGGGCCTCCCTAAAGGTGAAATAGTTTTACAGATTAATTTAACCTGTTTAAATTAATAAATGTCCCCACAAGACCCAACCTAAAAAATCCGGGACAGTCATCTCTGCTTGACGTCCTATTGACAAATGCCCCTCACAATTTCACACTGACTGGTGTTCTGGGTAATAACCTGAGTGATCACTCCTTCATTTTTGGTGTGAGATCATCAGCCAGACCCAAACCCCCCCCTAAATTGTTTGAGAAGCACTCTATGAGACATTTCAGCACTCAGGCATTTACTAATTATGTGCTTCACTCGGATATTGACAAGGTCTGTGATACCCCAACCTGACTAAGGCTTGGGAGACCTTCAGGTACACGTTTCTCCAAATTCTTAACAAACATGCTTCGTTGGTTAGATTTAAAACTAAAGGAAACCGCCCACCATGGTTTGATCCTTTGATTACAAAGCTCATGAAAACTAGGGACAAGGCTTGGGCATGTGCTCAGAAAAGTAATTTGGTCAATGACTGGCTAGAATACAGGATTTTAAGGAATAGATGCGTCAAAAAAATACGGCATGCAAAAAATGCCTATTTTTCCTCCACTCTCCTGGAATCACATGGAAATGCCAGGATTTTCTGGAAAACAATCAAATGTATCGAAAAGGCATCCAAAACAGACAATCTGCCCGTTGAGCTTAACCGAAATGGGGAATATTTTTCAGATCCCAAAAAAATAGTTGACAATTTTAACCTTCATTTTTCTGAAGCTGGTAATCTTTTTGATAATGTATTGGGAGTCACCCCTGCTCCTGCAAATTCCTACACCCCTGTCCAAACATTAAACGAATTTAGTTTCCAGCCAATCCACGAAAGTAATGTTCTGAAACAACTGTCCTACCTCAAAGGGTCCCCCTCTACCGGAGCAGATAGTTTTCCCGTCTTTGCTCTACTAACTGTTGGTCACCTAATATACAAACCTATAGCCCATATTTTCAACCTGTCCATCAAAGAAGCATCAGTTCCTCTACAATGGAAACATTCCTATGTCCGTCCATTTGACAAAGGGGGCCCTAAAGATGATCCAAATAACTACCGACCTATCTCAGTTTTGTCCCCGTTGATGAAAATTTTTGAAAAATTATTGATCTACCAAATTAGCAGTTTCCTGTCCACCAACAATCTACTACATCTAAAACAATCTGGGTTCCGAAAAAAATACAGCACCACAGCTGCTGCATTAGACTCTCTGAATCACATTTACAGTAGCCTTGATAATAAGCAGTACTGTGCCTGTCTTTTTCTTGACCTGTCCCAAGCTTTTGATACAGTAGACCACAACACCCTGCTTAGTAAACTAAGTTACCTCGGTTTTTCCGAAAACGCAGTAAAATGGTTACAAAATTACCTCTTTTCTCGCACTCAAACTGTATTCACAGATGGTTGGAGGTCAAACAGTGTTAAGATAACAAAAGGGGTTTCACAGGGTTCCATCCTCGGCCCTCTTTTGTTCTCTCTTTATGTCAATGACTTGGGCACTGAACTGGATTATTCCAGGGTAAATCTTTTTGCAGATGACAAGACACTGATTACTGCTGGCCACTCTCCGGATGACGTGATTGCTAAACTACAGGGTGATTTCAACAAACTACAACATCAGCTAGTTGCTCTTAAACTAGTCCTGAATACCTCCAAAACCAAGGTGCTATGCTTCTCACCGGGACTAAAGCAGGAAGTTATTTCTCCCCAATTACATTCCTTGAATAATTATCAAATAGAGCAAGCCAAGATCTATAAGTATCTTGGGGTCATCCTGGATTCAAAACTGAATTTTGAAGATCACATTGATTATATTGGTAAAAAGATGAAAATAAAAATTAGTTTTCTGTATCGACACAAGCACTGCTTCCCCCCAATGTTCCGTTTGGAATTGATAAAATCAACCATACTGCCTCTACTTGACTACTGTGACATCGTGTATAAATCAGCCCCAAGTACTGTACTGAAGAAGCTTGATTCCATCTATCACTCGGCCTTAAGATTTACATTGAACTGCCCATATAGGACTCACCACTGTGATCTCTACATTGGGTCAAACTTAACATCTCTTAATGTTCGACGGCTTGTGCACCAGATCTTATTTATTCACGATGTACTTACAAAAAAATCCACAGACTACCTGCTGGATCTCCTCTCTGTTTCAAAAAACAAATTTGACCTCAGGTCTTCGCTCATTTACCAGCTTCACATTCCCTATTGCTGTACAAAAACTGGAGGAAGGGCCTTTGCTATTGATGCCCCCAGAGTTTGGAATGCTATTGCCAATAAACTGCAACTTGAATCGCTACCAATGAGATCTTCTCTCAAAACTGCTCTAGAGGAGTTGTACACCCCTAGCTGCCAATGCTATTCATTGGCGTAAAAAAAATGTTTCTCTCCGGATGACGCTGCAAAGTATTATCTGTATTTTGATTTAGCGTGCTGATCTTAAAGGTGCATTGAAAAATTTGATACTCCGACCGATGCTTCTGTTGTTGTGGAGTAACTCATGCAGCCAGCTATGGCTCTAGGGTTTGGTGTTACATGTTATTTATGCAGTTTACTGTAAAAATACGGTCACAGTCCTTGTGATCACTGTTACGTTGCAATTATGGCTTCATTTTTTGGTGATTTGGAAAAGTTTTTTGGTTTGGACATGTTTGTTTTGTTGTAGTGCGGAGTTAGACTGATAGCCTTAATCTAAGTTTTTGTGGTTGTTGTTGTTTGACTTGCATCCCACTTGGATTTTTTCCACACAGCGTTGGTGTACGGTGCTTTTTTCAGGAATATTTTTGCTGTTATTTTTTCAATGGATTTTCTGTTTGCACAGTCACATAGTCACTTTAAGATGTTTTTCTTGTTCGTATTTTGTTTTTTTGTTTGTTGTGGTTGCACCCGATTCAAGAGCCGGATGGCTCACAGGGATATACCAAAATAAACTGAACCGAAACTGAACTGGTAAATCTGATGGTTGGGTGTATGGAATTGATGTGGTCGAGGAATTGGTCTAGAGCAGGCCGGCCATGTGTTCATTGGAGCGCTGTCTTTCCGACAGTTCTGTTTTTTCACCTGAGGAAGGCTACTTGTTATTATTATTATGTATTATTGTGTTATTTTATTTTATCAATTTATTATTTTATTCTCATTCTACGTGACTTTACCGAAAGAACCAAAGAAGAAGGCTACTTGTGTTGTGACCGAAACGTCGTGAGAATTTTATTTCATTATGTCTTATTTTTATTATTTTATTATTTCTCTTCTCCGTGACTTTACCGAAAGAACCAAGAAGATATGTTTTTTATGGTTTTGCACCTTGTTAGCTTGAACAAGGGTCATTGAACCAGAACAAAATGGTGCAAAATTGTGTTCTTGCCTAGGCAGGGCCTACAGAACTGCATTTTTAAGATGATGGTGAAATATGTTGCACTGAGTACCCTAAAACACATACTTGAGTATTTTTTTAGGTGAATGACATATCCCACATGCAATGCCACAAGAACACTACTCGGTCTCTGAATCTAAGTCAGACGGTTTCTTTTGAGTAGATTTTTTTCGACTCGAAAACGAAACAGAGTGGTTGAATGCGTCACGGATTCTAAGTTGAGTGTTAACCACGCCTGCTACGCGTAAAACGCAACTAAATAAAGGCCGACGCTTCACCACGCTCGATGCTGTGTGCTCATGTATGCGGGTAGCAGCCTCTGCCCTATCTTCTGCGTTTGTCTGTAAAGATGAATGAGATGTTAAGGAAATAAATTATCTCCTTTCACCACCTGGATGCACGGTTGGATGGGCAGTGAGTGCTTCCTGGGTGTGCCGTCTTCACCTTGGATGGAGATGACAATTGTAAATCATATCTTACACTTATAAATGACTCATATAAACAACCGTAGAGGTTGATGTGGTGGTGGTGCCCAGCATCATGGCACACGTGTGGTGTGCCACAGATCAAGCTAAGAAATGCGATATCTGTTATTCACATACTCTCTCAGCTGTGACCCTGTCGACCCACTTCATCACGGATAAGAGGCATCTAATGACATTTATGATGTCAGTTTATGCAGAACCACCCATATATTCATGCATGTAAACATCTGATTTTGTTTTCAAATGATGAGGAGAAAGCCCACTGAACATCCAAGGTTGGCATGTGGTTGGAACCGTTAGACCAACGTTGGTCCAACGTTCTGTGTTTACTGGAAAACTTATACTCAAGATTTAAATGTAATTTCTTTCAACTACTCAATTTATAATTACTAAGCTTGTTAAGGGCACTAGTTCTATTTTCAATGTATTGGATTCGGGGATGAGAATGAGACGTTAATAAGGGTAAAGCTATTGTGTAGATGTTTCTGTATTGATGCTTGTGGCTAACATTACGTGAATCTCTAAAAAATATATTCTTGAATTCTGCCACGAAGCAGGGTGATAAACGGTGTAATGTTGTTGCCGTAGGGTCAGCCTCCTTTACCAGTTGATTTGTTTCTATAAACTGTTTTATGAGTGGGGTTTTTTTAGATGCTAGTCGAGAAGCCGTTGCTCTGCAACGCATTAACAGGAGCACAAATTTTAAAGTTAGATTAAAAAAATTCCGAACCGTGCCTGCCAGTCTTCCGAAATTATTACTCCCACCTCTTCCAGTGTCGTTATCCATGATATGTCTTCCGAACTTCACCTTCCGCCGTCTCAGTTCAAATCAATGTTTGTTACACGGAAAATCCTGTTCATCCAGTTAGTTACCCAATTGGTTTTAGTTGCAACGGTCCGGCAGCCACGAACAAACACATAATTATTGTTGGGTTTGAGAGGAGCCCAGCCAGCAGCCAGCCAGGAAACTCGATGAATTGATTATTTGTAATTGTAGTATAATAGATTGGAATATAATTGCGTTTAAAAAATATTGTGAGAAAAAACGCCAATGCTCTCAAGATTATATATATTTATAACACAGCATATACGCACCTAGAATCTTGGGTTCTGGATTGTGAGAAGCTATGGTTGAGATGTGATCGTATGTCTCTAATTGGCATAAACAAGGCCCCAGCTCTACTCAGCCATCATGGCCCATATGAGGAGCTGTCCATCAGAATGTATATATCGGACTTCACAAGATAAACACAACGTTAAGGGGCCGTGACAAACCCCTTAACTCCAAGCCACAAAACGGAGCTTGGACTGCTTCACCTCATCTCAGTCACCCAAATCCAGGAGAGAGGAGGTCAAATTGTTCAGCTCTTATTAGAGGCAGGCAATGTTTTACCGCTGGGATAATTCCGTGGTCAGGATTGATTCACCGTAGACTCTAAAACAGTACGGTGGGTGGGAAGCTGTCCTTCAGCAAAAGCAGCTTCATCTTGTAGCCACGGTATGACGGTCACCAGTGACATTTTTTCTTATTCGTCATCCTCTGATATCCATGCAAATTGGCAAGAAACTCGGTTCCACGGGTCACTACGAATAATAGGATTTGCGAGTATAAAGAGCCATTTCAATGCACCATCGTGATTCGTGTTTTAGCGTTTTTATGCATCACATTCATACATTGTATTTTAACAGTGCACGCGATTTGATTCTCGCATAGACAAGCACACGTGTCAAACATAGCAGCAGCTATCGCGCACCGCGTCTCGGCACAATGTCACCGGTGAACATTCAACTATTATTGAGATTACGCTGCCAATGATTACAATGACGCCCTTTAGTGACCGCCCTCCCCCACCAACTTCGACGAATTCCCCGTTCCGAGTCACGGGCCAAGAAATGAAACAGCCTGCAAGCCGCTGGTGTTGTAGCCTCGCTGTCAGAACACGACTCCGGCGCTGCGAACCCAGACATCTGAGCTTGGCCACGGCTAAACATAAGGGGCGAGTGATACGTGAACCTCCCCTAGGCCCCTGCTATCACCAACTCGCACTGACCAATGTGGTAAATTGTGGTGGTGGTGGTGGTGGAAAGAGAAAAACAATATTCGTGACCAACACGGCGTGAGGAGATTGTCACCAAGTAGTGGATCGGCAAAAAAAAACTGTAAACAAGTTCGTGTGATTTATATATATGTATCGCACTGACTGTGCTGACTTCACAATAAACAGGGACCTCAACATTTTTATTCCTGAAAATCCCTCCCTGGCTAATGAAAATCGCCACCATCTTGAGGGCGAATGGCCAGCCGCAATATCGCAGAGTGCGTCGTTTGGCTTCAGAACGACCGCACGCACTTTGGTTAATTCCCTGCAGAAATTATGATGAGAAGGGTGACTCCGACGTGAATTCTCATCTTAATGACAAACGGTAGCTCTCAGATGCAACGCTGCCGCCGGCTGGAGGCTTGCGCAGCTGCCAAACTCTGCCCCACCCTTTCACGTTTCCTATTTACCCACTGCCCAAACTTGTCTTGTCCGTGACACGCAACGTTACGTCTAAATGTACCGCAGCCCACCGTGAGCGCTCATACCTTTCATTTAAAGCTCACGTCGCTATTTGGCAGGGCGCTGGTTAAGACAAAGGAGGCGGACTTTGCATGTACATACGAAAAAGAAAACAACTAAAATCATTACAGTCGAATAATAAATAACGTATCCGCCAAGTTGGAAGCGTATTTTCCGTTTGACTTGCCAACGTTTAACGCCACATTTGTGTGCGTCAACACCCGTTTGATTGTTTGACTCATGATGTCCACTTGCTAATGGTAATTTTGTTTTTGGCCGAATGCAGCAATGCGCCCAACGCCCACAAAATTCTGGAGACGCAAAAAAAACCCAACCCAGCCACACGCATGGAAGCCACGAGGAGGGAAGGAGGGAGTGACCGCCCCAGTGCTACCACCACCACGCATCCAATCCCCTAACACCGAGCCTGGTGGGTGGGGGAAGGGGCCCTTTGTAAACAAGTGCGATGGGTCTCCTCCTCCTCCCATCGTACTCCCCCATCATCATCATCACCATCGCCCATTCCTGTCGTGCCGGGCAGGACCCTGCTGCTGCCGCTGCTGCCGCTGCAGTCCGCGAGTGTGCGGCGATGCGCAGTTGTCACGCCCCGACGTGACGCATGAAGCCCCATCCCATCCCCTCCCCATTTCTCTGCCGCAAGCCGTGAGCTTTGGGCGTTGGTCTCGCTCCATCTCCACTTGCGAAGTGCCTCCTCACGTCTCCGTCTTCTCCCTCTCTCTCTCCCTCTCCGTCAGTGCCGGTCCCGCCCGGCTCTCTGCTCGTTCGACCCGCCGGGAGAAAGGGGTTTCACTTCTCCTTCTTCTTAACAATTCGTCGTAGCTTCATCTCCTCGTTCTCCCCCAACATCTCTTGCTCTGCCGTGAGCGTGCAAGTAAGTGCGCAACTGTCACTCGGGACACACACGGAAGGTGGCCGCTGAGCTGTGTTGGAGAGATAGAGGAGGAGAGGAGGGGGAAGGAAAACAAACTTTTAAAGTGTTGGGATTTTTGTTGTCGTCCTGGGAGTGAAAAATGCAGCCTCCTCCTCGCCTGCATCAGCGACGGCAGTGCCCGTTAGCCGCCGGAGTCGGAGCAGCAGCAGAGAGGCGCGGGGAACGCGCCCTGGCAACACGAGCAGACAGAATCCGATACTTTTACACAACACAGGAATAGACCGCGTTTATTCGTTTATCTACGGGCCGAATATTCGGTGTGACGCCCTGTATAAAAGTGTAAGTTCTCTTCTTTTGTTGTTGCTTTGCGAAACGGAAAACGAGCGGTTTGTTTTTGGTTGTTGTTTGCTCGTTACAAACATTCTTTCAATTGCAGATGCGCTGTCATATACGAAAAGAAAACAAATAGCAAGGCTCGGGAGGAGAGGGAGAGAGAAAAAAAAACTTATTTTTGCAGAGTTCCGTTATATTTGTTCGCACAGTACAATTGAACGAGAACGGCATCGGTGCCAAATGTGTTCGGTGTGCGGCAGAGCGAGAGTGGTGTTGTGGGTGGTGGTGTGTGGGTGGTGGTGTCGTGCTGACCGCCAGGAGTGGCCACTGTCAAATGCGTTCGGTGTGGGGCAGAGCGAGAGTGGTGTTGTGGGTGGTGGTGGTGCTGTCGTGCTGACCACCAGGAGTGGCCACTGTCAAATGTGTTCGGTGTGGGGCAGAGCGAGAGTGGTGTGTGGGTGGTGGTGGTGGTGGTGCTGTCGTGCTGACCACCAGGAGTGGCCACTGTCAAATGTGTTCGGTGTGGGGCATAGCGAGAGTGGTGTGTGGGTGGTGGTGGTGCTGTCGTGCTGACCGCCAGGAGTGGCCACTGCGAGTGGTCAGCCCTCCAGGGCTCTCACCTCCTCGCGTGGTTTGTTCGAGGCCGCTATTTCGGGTGCCAATTTTCGAACGTTACATTCCATGCATAGACATTCGGTCGCGTATTGCATTGCAGTGTTTGCTGTTTCGTTGTTAGTGTGTTTTATTTGTTGTCCTTCCAACTACCCCGCCCACCCCCCGGCTCCTCCGATGAGCACGGTTGTACGGTGTGTATGTTGAACTTCTTTCGCACCGTACGTAGTCAACCGTGCTAAATCGGAGGTGCGGGGGAAGGACAATAAACTAGACACAAAAAGCAAATTAGCTCTATGTTGGCTACGTGTGGTGCGAACTAGGTTCAACATACATTACACGTGTTGGACGAGGGCGTGTGCGTGGTGCGTGTGTGTAATTAATAAGAAAGTGACAGATGTGTGTTCCGCTCATAACAAGCACGTTCGGTTGTGCAAAGGTGCTTCACATGGCACGGGAAGTGGTGAATGGCAAATTGTGTTCGCGAATTGCGTTGTCAGCAAGGACGCTCAGCGCAACAACAACAACAACAGAAAAGCCCTCGAGTGTGCGAAAGACACTGACCCACGACACACGCCACCTATTCAAACAGAATGACCCAGATGGCGGTGGGGTGGGGAGGTCCTTGTGCGTGGTGGAGCAATGCGAAACGTGCGGCTGGATAGTTGGGCAGATGCTGCTGCTACTGCTTGCTGCTACTGCGCTTCGGGTGGTATTTATAAACGCCCGCTTGGGGCATCGCCTTTTCTGGGACGTGACATCATTGTTGGGCCGGTCGAGAATCGTGTTACCTATGTTTAAGCAATGGGGGGGGGGGGGGGGTAAGGGTGTTACAACAAACAGAAATGCTGCTATAGTGACCGAGCCAAATCAACTGTTAGAATAGTAATCATCAACACAATATGAATGTGCTGGGGGTGGTGGAAATGACGCACGTGCGCCGTGAGCCGCGACAAATGAGATGGCGAAAGAAGGTAAACAAAAACGTCGCTGTCTAACGTGGAAGATTGTGAGGCCGGATGAACCCCCCGCGTTTGCAAATGAACAAATCCCAGCGACGGATGACACGCTTCCGAATAAAAGGCGGAATCATCGCCGACTCGCTGAACCTTCGAGTGCGGTAAGTTGTCGTCGGTTCCCCGCTGCGGAATCAATCGAGATGCTCTCTTTGCAGGTGACCATCGGGCAAGTATGTTCCTGCTACTTTTGTTCGTGATCTTCCTGCACATCGTGCCCATTGTGCTGCTCTTCGTCTCAACCATCGACAGCGTGAGCACATTTTCTGCTGATAGTCGCTTTTGTTAATCCCGCATCCTCCCCCCCCCCCCCCCCGTTATCCTGAACAAGTGGAATGGGCATTCTTTTTTTGTCTTGCAGTGTGATCTTTTGAATATTTGCAGCCCGTTCGGTTGTGGTGGCGGTGGTGTTTTGATTCACAACTGCTTTTGTATCTGTGTGTGTGTTTTTTCAGTCATGGTGGGTTGTGGAGAGCAACGTCACAGATCTGTGGTATTCTTGCCATATTTATAAAGAAGAATGGAAGTGCAATGATATTAATTACAAGAACGAAGATGCAGGTAAACCATTCTTTATTACCGTCGTTAAGGCATCGTCAAAGGCGCGCAGCACGATTAGCGTTTGTAATATTACATTCCGCCATGCTATGCTAATTGAATACTCTATCTGTGTCGATCCATATAGTGAGATAAAAATGTGTCAAATTATATCATGTACAATATTGCATATATTACCTTCAGGATATATTTTAAGACTCGCCATGTGGTTTAACCGATTTCATTGTTTGACCCTCTGGGATTGACATTCCTAATTCATTTAGAGGTCCTCTGACCTCGCCTTCGCGATTAAAATAAGAATTGGCCTGAATGAGAAAAATCTATCTGAATGAATAAATAACGGCAGGATGTGCATGGGTTAAACCATTGTCAATTCTGGTATTGAACTGGGTGATGGGTGAGTGAAGGGGTGTGTTTCTGAATGCGTAGCTGGTCGTGTGGTTTTAAAATAGCCAAACTATATTTGGGAACTACCAGAGTCAGCTAAATACCTCGACGCTCTTTTGCGCTACGTTCATGCCAGCACTATCTTAGCTCTTACTTGTGATTTTGTGATGTGCTTTTGGAATATTTGAGGAAACATTTGAACGATCGGTCGTGTAATTTATGCATTGCATAACACCACAACTGTAAACGTCACGAGAGGGCCGACGATGATTCCACTCGGTCCTGCATAAGCTGCATGTGGTTGTAATTCTTTGTGTAGGCGTGTTCTAAAGGGATTTGCTAAGTGTTGCGATGAAAATAAACACAATGAGCCAGATACACGTGGTTGTCAAAATAGACTTTCCGAATAATAGTACAATTTAAAAAAATAATGATTTGGGCCGTTTTAGAAGGAATAAAGGTACTTTACCAGCAGCACGTGACTTAAGGACACATCTATTGTATATTTTTTATTACGAGAATCAACGTGAACTTTTGCCAGATAACAGATTCACGTCAGAGATGTGCGAGTACAAACGAATTATGGAACAGACTAAGGATCCCAGGTCTCTTGAGTTTCATTTCAAATCTGACGGCCATTTTATCCTTGTGAAGGGAATCAGTTACCAAGTGCATACACATTGCGTTGTATTTAACTTGTGTTTCGCTTTTGAATCAGTGGAGCAAGCCAACTCTACTGGCCAAACCGAAGTGCCTGAGCAATGAGACAAGGTTTTATAGGGGGAATGAGGCAGTGTCATGTAACAAGACCAGTAGCATCCTTGCCATTTTATTTGTAAACTAATATCAACTGCGGAAATACAAGTCCAAGAATACTTTATGATTTTACTTAAAATAATAAATTTCAAATTCCATAACGTATGCTCGACATGAGCAATGCATCTATGAAAATCACAAACACAAAATTGTCTGAATAATTTTCTCTTGTTGACTAGATATATATATCATTTGTTGGTTAATTTTATCAAAATGTATTCCCAATTGTCATATCAGCGCCACATGTCATGTGACAAATAATCTGTTGGGAAATCTCAGGATGTTGCCCTTGTTGGAGAATTGCTGCAGAAGAGTTTTCAGAAGTGATCTCTTTTATCCTTTACACAGTAGGGGTCACACTTTCTCTCCACTTTTCTGTAAGATTGTTCATCTTGCAACAGTTAAACGAATAAATTTGTAATAGTCAGAGCTGGATTTTAGCGTAATTAAGTTCAAAAGCAAATGTTACGTGATGGGTTCTTAAAAAATAAATGTGAAACAACATTTTTTTTCATCATTAGACCTCCTTTGCCAGTACCAAAATGTAATAATGGGGTTTTTCCCCTTTTTTCTGGCAACAAAACTGAAACCATTTTACAAGGATTCATGTCTGCATTAACCACAATACCTGCAATCAAAATGCAAACAAAAAACATATATGATAATATATGCATTGTCCTTGAAACTGATTGGTCCACACCAAGGGACGGCTTTCTTTTGAGCCTTGACCCAATTGGTGCTCGAATTGGTGCTCGACCACATGACGCCATAAGGCGTCATGTGGTCGAGCATCAATTGTGGTTAATGCAGACATGAATCCTTCTAAAAAGGTTTCAGTTTTGTTGCCATAAAAAAGGGGGAAAACCTTATTATAACATATTTTTTATTTGACACTTTTCATAGAAAGATCACAAAGCGCAGTACATGTTTAAAATTGCAACGCTCAATACAAGAAAAATGTGCCACACAAGACTAAACAGATTGCACCAAGTTCCTTGGCATTTGTTTAGCCATCGTTGACTGACCTGGCTCCCTCAACACCGCTAGACTTGAGAACCTGGTTGATTCACAGGCGGCTAAAACTCAGATTCGAGCCCAACATCTCAGTGGTGCTGGCTCAGCGCTCTATCCTCGGGGCCATTTGGCCGACCTCTTATTTATCAACTTAAAAAATAATACTTCAAAGGGCTTTTCTCAATGCCAAAGAATGCAACATTAAAAATGAAATTCAATATTGACAGAATACTCATCTATTAAACATGGCGCTTTGTATATTCAGATAATTGTGAATAATGGATGTTGTTAAACATTTATTAGTTCTATTTTTATAGAAATACCCTACATTTTTACAGCCGAAGTAGAATAAATTGTGTTGACTCGGGGAAAATATTGCCCTTTGATGTGTGACTATAATCTTCATTATGGTTTGCCAAACTGAGGTTGCCAAAGGTGGGTGTAAACATGATCCGCATTGTAACAACAACCTAACACTGCCCTTGTCCATGTTAAACACGCGTGTGGCACCACTTATGGGCTATGAACCTCATAACACTGCTGTGTTAACATTTATTGTTATTTTGTGATTGTAACATTAATTTACACCACAGCATTCGTGTAACAATCAGATTGCTACAACAACAACAACAAATATATCTCAAAACGTTTCACAAATTCCGCATGCTGCAATGCAGCCTCTTCATAGGACAGTGAAGAGGCTGCCCTATGAAGAGGCTGCGTTCAGGACAGATGGGTGACCATCATGCATAATATATTTTGTGGTAGGCTGCTACTGCTGTGAGGCTACATCATGGGCGAGCCAAGGTCAGTGCAGCAAAATCCATTGTACTGTACTACGTTCCTACGGCCACCATTCCCCACCATCGCCAACCTGCTCTGTTCAGCGCGGTGATCTACGGTCAAATAGTCCTGCGACCCACGTAAAGTGGGGAGGCCCTCGTCCAACGGTTGATTGACATTAGTACCCAAAAAATATATAAACCAGCGGTGTAGCTATTGAGTCAGGAGGAATCCGATGAGCTATGAAGATCTTTTCACAGATGTCCAGAGTGCCGGGCGGTGTGGCTGCACCAAGGCCCGTAGGCCTCAGGGGCCGCAGTAACGAGCTATGAAGCATGGGGAAGGCGGCTGGGAGGCCCTGTTTCATTCCTCCCTGACCACGGAGCCGCGTTACACCCAGCAAATAAACCGAAAAATCTCAAGAGGCTTGTCCCGACTGAAAGCCATGATGCCTAGACACAGTAAAAGGCCCTTATCCTGATCGCCCTTACAACCATCTCCAGGAAAACGGGGCCCAAACGATACTATGTATCCAGTCTGACCTCGGCTATGCGCAGATAAACAACATGAGAGCATTTCCTGATGTGACATTGACGCCAGTGTCGTGGGACCGGGCCGCGGTATTGCTTATCTCGCTGCCTGCAGAGGCGTTTTGTTTATTGATATGAATGAAACAAATTCGAGTCCCTGCATGTTGCAGCATTAATGTGACACGGTGTGGAGCAATCTGGAGATACATGCCACCGGCGGATCATTGAAGATGATCAGAGGGCAACTTCTGTTATCTTCTAACGCCGTTATCTGCGGCCTCGCTCCGCCACTTCAGCAAGGACAACAGGAGTAGTGCCATACTGAAAACACTTTTTGCTTACGTGATTGAGCACCTTATGAATGAAAGATATTTCAAAAAAATTACAAAGGGTGACAAAACCTACTTTGGAAGACACTGCGATCGGCCTCTTATCCACATCAACATCATTAGCCACAATAATCCACTGCTGGATTTAAGACCTCACCAACCAGTTCAATCAATGCATACACATCGGGAACGTGGACAATAATGGAGATGGAACAAAAGCTCAAAAGTGTAAATACTTGGGATTACACTGAGGGGCAGAGGGTGGACGACGTGGGTTAGAGAAAAAAGACAATTCAAGCGACATCAATTTGACTCGAGAAACGTAAGTGGGCTTGCGTAGGACATATTGCTAGATTGGATGATGGCACATCGATGGTAGTGGCTACCAAAAGGAGGGAACGCACCCGAGAAGACAATCCCCTTGGAGATTGAGCGATGGGAGCAGCTCGCGCTTCGGAATGAGCTGCTTTGTAGCATCATAGAATCTGAAGGGATATCGTAGACATGCAAAGACCTAATGATGATGAATTATTCCAGGAGCAAAAGGGTTAAAGAAGTGATGGATCTGAGATATATACAGTATGTTTTATTGTTCAGGTGTGAAAATTTGCGTGATGTAAAGGAAGAATAGCTCACGGTCAAGAGTTTAGGTTGTAAATTAACTTTAAGAAATGTTGAGAGTTCGTGAGTGGAATCTTCACTGGGGACAGACTTTTTACGAATACAGAAGACTTCAGTTTTTGGAATGTTGCGATGGACGAAATTGGGGACTAAGCCAAGAGGAGGGAGCGCCGAAACGGGGAGAGAGAAAAGAGAGTGAGGTGGGGTCAGCCAAATCGAAGACCACGGAGTGCCAATCACTTTGATGTGGTGGTCAATAACGAAGCCGTACATTCAGGGTCACAAAGCATGAAGATAGAAATTGAGAAGAGCGGAGAGCCGAGGTGTGTGACCGTTGCAGAACACTTCAAAAACAACAACAAAAACTGTTTTTGAAGGAGTTGCAGATGTTGATTGGGTCACAGGGAAAGGAGTTGGTTGTGAAATAGCGCAGAGGATAGGTATGAAACGGGTTTGTTGAGGACACACGGTTGAGCTGAGGAGAGTGACCGAGGAGAGCCGCAGCTGAACCAGCCGAGCTCGGCGGCCGAGCCAATCAGCTGCTGAGTTAGGGAAGTGAGCCAATCAGGTCAGGTGGGTCCAAAAACAAAGGCCAAGCAGACTACGGATGTGAGCCAACTTGTCCAAGGGAGTCGGCAAAACGGCCTGAGGGTGACATTTGGGCTGAAGGCAAAACCAAGTGGGAAAGAGTAATGTGTCTGTTGTAGTGAAGCCAGTGGTAGTGTGGTAAAGCCAGTGGTAGTGTGGTAAAGCCAGTAGTAGTGTGGTAGAGCTAGTGGTAGTGTGGTAGAGCTAGTGGTAGTGTGGTAAGTCCAGTGGTAGTGCGGTAAAGATATTTATAGTGTGATATTGCCAGTGGTAGTGTGGTAAAGCCAGTGGTAGTGCAGTAAAGCCAATGGTAGTGTGGTAAAGCCAGTTGTAGTGTGGTAGAGCTAGTGGTAGTGTGGTAAGTCCAGTGGTAGTGCGGTAAAGACATTTATAGTGTGATATTGCCAGTGGTAGTGTGGTAAAGTCAGTGGTAGTGTGGTAGAGCCAGTTGTAGTGCGGTAAAGCCAGTGGTAGTATGGTAAAGAAAGGTATAGTGTGATAAAGCCAGTGGTAGTGTGGTAAAGAAATGTATAGTGTGGTAAAGCCAGTGGTAGTGTAGTAGAGTCAGTGGTAGTGTGGTAAAGCCAGTAGTATTGCGGTAAAGCCAGTAGTATTGCGGTAAAGCCAGTAGTATGGTAAAGCCAGTGGTAGTGCGGTAAATAAATGTATAGCCTGGTTAAGCCAGTGGTAGTGTGGTAAAGCTGAACGTCAGAGATGCCACAGGCTAGGTGATGGAACTCAGTGCTGGGCACGTGTCCGTCTGGTTTAATCTATGACTACACCGGGGTGAGACAAAGTTGTGAATGGCATCAAAGTCGCAGATTCACGATCGGAGCGGATTAGGGGAAGAAAAACACCGATGGATGAGCTCGCCACTAAATTCACCTTGATTGCACAATTTCCACGAGTTAACTTGATCAAGAATGGGAACAGAACTGCAGTTGGCTGACAATGGCAAAACAATGCCGAGACAGTGACCAGCAGGACACTGGCGGTGTCTTCCACTCTACGCGAAACTCGTGATCGCCATCATTTTCCAACGTGGATATGAAAATGTGTTTACAAAATCACACACACACACACGCAAAAATATCAGGTTCGTATTACCGTTTGAACAACGAATCGAGAATGCAGGATACGTACCTTGAAACAAATTATGAATAATTGGTGAAAGGGAAGCAGTTGGCGTTTGGGGTTTACATTTGCGATGGTGAAACGGCAACTCTCTGGGGTGCGCACGGTTGCGTGCGTGGACTCAGGAAGCTCCGCGCAACCGCTCACACGGGATGCAATTATGCAAAGTGCACTTTTCGCTAATTTATCCGACACAATTGATTTTTGGGGCCAGGCATCAATCACGAGCGCCTTTGCCGACCAATCGAAGCACGCGACGGTTTTGTGTGCAGCCAGGTACGTTCCGTGCACCGTGCATCCTTGCAGAATCCCTCGCCCCGCCGTACGAGGTGCGATCTGCGTTTGCGGCAAGTCTCGGATTGGACGGTTTCAATAAAATGGGCAACTGGATTGTCTGTTGGAGGCATTGGAGAGTAAATTCACCACGTTATCCATAATTTCCAGTGGACGAGAGAAGTGTGGGTGGAATGGAGCAGTGGCGCAATTGTGGGTGCGCTATAAAGCCATTGACCTAAGTTAAATTCCCAGCCACAGCTAGCATCAGTGATGAGCGATTATCTGAATTGGTCCTCCTGGGCCCCACCGTTACCAATCAGCACTGAGTTGCGTGATGAAATATTTTGGTCAAACAACGCCTTATGACCATAGTTTTGGGAGGCCTTCATCAGGCAGTGGATTGATGGAGGGCTGTAATTAATTATTCATATTTGCCAAGAGCAGTTAGTGGCGTATTTTAGGCTTCACGAGAAGCAAAAGACTTCAAGATGTGCTTGGCCCTGCTGCACAAATCCAATTTCCTATTACTCTGCTATCTCTGAGTATGCCATGAAATAAAATTAAAATGATAAAATAAAGTGTAATAAAAAAATGGGGAAACGTGAAATTGCGCACATATATTTGACTGATAGGGGGATCTGTGGTGAAATGTAGAATGGGTGACTGTTAAGTACACATTCATCACAAGAGTTGGGTGTTTCATCGAGGACCCTGTGCTGGCATTGCAAAAATGTGACGTTTTGCAATGCCCAAAAAAATTCTGGAAATGTTCCGCCCCAACTCAGTGTGCAATGTGTGCAAAGCGGCAGCTGCACCCATTGCAGAGCTATTACTAGGACACTGGATAGGAATAATATCCATTTGACCTGCCGCACCACCCATCATTGATGCCTTAGGCCTCTACTTATGAGGTCTGACATGGCACGAGGACAGATCTGACCCTCTGCAGATAGACGTTCCGAAATGCCCGCCACTTTCTTCAGCGTGTTCGCTGGCAGCAAAACGTCCGACGGATTCACCTATTAAAAAAAACGACGGCAACTCCTTTATCGCCAGCTCCAACAGCAGCACACCTTGATGAACTGGGTGGAGCAGCGAAAGGGGCGACCGTGTGGCAGGAACAGGGCTATACAAGGCCACGCGATTCGTCGCCACCATCAGATGAACAACCAGTGTACACCAGACGAAAAAACTCCTGCCTGGCATCGACCTGTCATAGGAGATGACCGCAACCCGGACCGCGTGATTTTGCCAACTCCACTGACCCAATATAGCTATGGCAGCTGGTGGAAAGCGCTCGACACCACCACCGTCACGCCCTTCGATCACACCAGTTTATGATAGACCCTGCTGCTCAGCCCAGAGGGCAGCGGAACCCTGACGACGCAGCTCACCTTTCGTACCGTTCGGTTTAGTTGTAAAATAAAGACTACATTTTGCATGTCTCTTTGTCTGAGAGGCGATCAAATGTATGTTGAACTTCTTTTGCGCCCTACGTAGGCAGCCGTGCAAATCGGAGGTGCGGGGGAAGGACAAAAAACTACACACAAAAGGCAGTTCTCAAGAATGAGTTTTTTCAATCGAGATTTAAAAGTGCACAGTTCCAGTGGCTTCCTAATATCGGAAGGAAGAGAGTTCCAGACGGCCGCAGAAGCGCATCTGAAAGCATGGTGACCGTCTTTGTTCAGTAGGCAGCCAAAAGCCACTGCTTCTGCGAGAGGATACATGATGGTTTACGCTCCTTGACATGATCAGCAAGGTAACTGTGGTTCATTGGTGGCAAGCACCTTGTGTGTAATGAGTGCCACCTTATATGAATGGGTATGACCTTATATGAGACGCAGAAAAGGGTGAACGCCAAGCGAGTATTCATCACTTGGAGTGAGGTGCCACGAAAGGAGGCGATCGTTGGTTTTGCAATTCCAGAAATTGCTCTAAATCTGTTAAGCGAGTGTTATTGAAATAACATTAAGTAATTTGGGTTTAACATTTCCCAAGTTGCATGCTCCGTTATAAGAAGAAATTGCACCGGAGAGCCTTAAACCTGTGTGATATGAGTAGCACGAGTTATGGTCCTTAATAAAGTTTTTTTGGGTTACATCACGGAAGTATAAATGTGTCGTTAAGCCCGCCACCACCCGACATCATTAGTAAGAGTTCTCACGTCAACAAAACATGCCATTTCGTTACGAGTTCAGCACACCGGTGTGTGTTGGAGAGCAAACCCACAACATTTACAATTACGAGTAAATGGTATTTGAGATAGCTTTTTGGGTATCAATTTGAGAACTTTGCATGTACACTGTCGTGTTACTCATCCTGACCTTTGCCCTCAATCCCCCATCGTCATCTCTTCTGTGCGCACCCTCAACAGTATGCTCTTGCCCATCTGTACGGCCCTCTGTCTCCTGTGGGGCATCTTGGGTATTGGAGCTATTTGCGATCGGTCGCCATGTCCCCATTAAAAAATATATACGGTGCCCGTAAATGGTACACGAGACTCTTCTCGAAATGAGACCCGCCTGGGCTCTTGCGTTCTCACCTACTCAAACAAAGTAAACGCGAACGCTTGATATATACCGATGTCCTTCAGACTGAAGATTATCCTGCTGTGAGATGATATCGCCAAACACGGACAATTTTCAACGGATATAGGCTGACATACTTACAATGTTGTCACGGATAATTTAACGTCTTGCCACCGTACGTGCATTTAATAGTAAATCATACTTCACAACATTTTTTGCCAATCCAATCCTTAGATGTGAGGGTTGTTTGACCAATTCTTCACCACACTAGTTCGGCATGGGTTGGTGAAGCGAGAAGCCCAGCAATCACTCCACTGATGTTCGCCATCGATCACTGTGGATCTAACGCCAGTAGTTGGGTTGCTAGCGCAGCGCACTAACCACCTCAATACTCAAAATATATATATATTTAATCTTAAAATTTTGTTTCGTTTGTGGAAATGATGGAAAATATTTTTTTTACAGGAAAGTATCTTCGTATCGTTGCTTGTAGAAATAGAAGGTACCTTACTCCCATAGTGTTCAGACTTATCGCGCCATGGTATTCAAATGAGAGTTCGTGCTGGTTGGCTGCATTGTTGTGTTGATTGACGCAAGGGCTGTGGTTCCCATCTCGCAAGTAAGGGCGGTTTACGGGCAAAGTTGAGCCTCCAGATTCCCATCTTTCTGGGAATTATACAGCGGTTCGGAGTGAGACGGGGGGTTGGCCTCGGGCTATGCGGAGCCCCGGCCCACTCCAATGTGAGAGCCGCACCAGAGGACACTTTGCATCATTGCCAACTCCACGTTTTTGTCGCTAAATTGAGCAACTTTTTTTGTGGGTTTCCCTACAAGTGACAAGATTTTGTCACAGCTACCCACGACGATTTGAACAAGGAGCCGCAACACCGATGTCTCGGTGCTTGTGCACACAAATGGCAATGCAGTTTCGCAAATTATTTGTTTGATTTTGAGAGATGCATTTTGAGACGTTCTTCGATTAGAATGTTATGCAGATGCATGAGCGATTCCAGGTGTATATTGAGGATTAATGTACTGCGTTTGATACTTGGTGAATTCTCTCGTGACAGTTTTGACTTTAGATGGTCTGTCTGGTGACATATAGTGCCTCTTTGAGGTTCATTAGTAAAATGTATACTTTGAACAGTTGGCAACATTGGGCGAGAATCTGGTTTTCGGTACCGCGGCCAGGAAATCATGGTTCTTTGGTGTTTTCATTTGAAGAAAAATAAAAACATCTTGATTTCCCAAACTTGGAAATCAGAGTTGATGTCTGGCAGCCACATGGTGATTGCAATGTTTCTGGCCCTCCCCGCCTCCTGGCTTGGAAATAACGACTGTTTGTTTTCCCGCAGTACGGTACAATGCCCCCCAGTGAAATACACGGAGTTATTATCCGTTGAAAGCCCATTCGGAAAAAAACCCCAAAACTTCTATTTTGCAAGTGAATGTTTTGCAAAAACTGTAAGGACAATGTAACTTTTTGTAATCAAAAATGACAAAGGTGGTTATCTCATAATATGTTATATGTTCTGGTGGGGAAACCACTGATGATGTGATACACATACACAATGGGGTTTCCTTGAAAGGAATGCGTGCATGAAACGGTTTTGGTTTAAAAATCAGTAGTCTGAAACCGCATGCCAGTGATGGAAAAGGAATGCCTGATAAAATGCAAGGTTGCAACTGCACTGGTCTAAAGTGCACATAAGGCATTTAAATAAATCATTCCAATAATGATTTTAGAATTCTATGCTCCCTCTTGTTCCCTACAATTATGGATACATAAGCAGCGGCGAAAATATTTAAGAGCATAACTTTAAATAACCCGCACGGACTCGTCCTCGTCATAGTATTGTTCAAAACGATTCCCCTTCAATGCAGTGCTCATATTTACGAAGATGATCTGATGAATATTATTCTGCATGCATGAAGCGGCCTCTCCCGTCGACATGCACAGTGCAAACATGCTGCAGAAAAAAAAGCCATGTGCACACACGATGCGTGCAAAAAGCATTGCATGTATGTGCATATATATACATACATACATCCGTCTAGCGACGTGCAGCATACAAACAGCAAGGCGGCGATGACGCCCCTGCACAGAAGGGGGATAGGAAAATCCCTGAAGCAAGACATTCAAGAGTCTACCACACTGACAGCGGTGTCCATCAGTGGTGCAGTGTGGTTGGCATGGGTCCTGGTGCAGGGAATTAAATGCCTCACCTCACCACGCCCCACCGTCTAATTTCCCACCCTCCAGCTCACATACCCCAGTGCAGTTGCACAGCAGTCTGCACACTTGACTAGCGGCGATGTCACTGGTGTCAGTCTTTCCAGCCGAGGACGACTGCACGCGTGGTTTTTCTAATTGCGATTGTTGTGGTGTCATTTGTGCACCGCAACGTGAATATTTGGAGGGTTTTGTGCATCACCCCCACCTTAGTGGGCGTGAACAGTGCGGCAGCAAGGCTATGCCCCGTGAATTTAAACATTCCCTCTTTTGTTTTCAGTCGAATACAGGCATGTGTCTAAAGCAGGAGGGGTTTATTTTTATAATCGGTTCACATTACCTGCTGCCACCATATGGATCAGACACATACACAAGGGCAAATAGTAATGACACGAGCTGAAAATGTGATTTGTACAGAACCATGCGGAGATGCACGCAGGCGCGGTAGAAAGAGGTGCACATGGACGACAGAACACATGCAAATGAAAGACATCGCATTGACTGTTAAGGAATGTAAAGTGCGCTTGTCGCATGGAGGGTTGATGGCAGATGAACAAGAGCGATGACAGAATGGCAGCCAAAAGGAGAGAACACGATCAAAAGGATGCCCACAGCAAAGGTGGAGTGATGTGAGCAGCTGATGTGAAGCCGTGCGAGATCATTTGTGACGTCGCAGGACCTCGAGGGATGGCGTCCACAAACGGGAGGTTTAATTCCTGCAATAGATAAATGGCAGGGCTGTTGACGACGACGACGTCGAAACTGACGTTGTTATTTAGCAGCCTTGCTTTGAAACATAATTATCGGCAATTCCATCGACGAGCAGCGTCTAAATGCCTGCCCACCCCCGTACATTTTCGTTGAGACGTTGCCAGCCGCGGTCATTCCCCCTCGTCGACCGCGGTGTCTGCTGCTGCTGCTGCGGCGGCGGCGGTGTGTTCTTTAGGCCACGTCGTACTACGGCGGGCACATCTCACGCTCTGCACTGCAGGTGGCAACACAAATATCATGGAGGGGAGGTGGGGTTGGGAGAGGTGCGCAGACTTTCAAAGAAGGAGAGTAGAGAGAGAGTACTACCACCAAGGGGGGGGGGGGTGATCGTGAAGAATGGTGCGGTGAGAAATGTAATGAATAGTCCCATTTAGGACACGGCCCTTCCCTCGCTGTGTGGCTGCATTCGCTGGGGCGCAGGAACGGTTGGGCACACGCACGCGTACATACCCCGCCAACGGATTTGCTGCCGAACGCTGAGGTCGTACATGTAAAAGATGTTATTCCGATGGCCCAAAAACGGTGACGACAACAAGCCGGGCCCGATCTGCCCGTGCTCACCTCCTGTAGGATCAGACGCAATTATTGGGCGTTATTGTACACGGGGCGCACACGTTTGCGTCTGCAGAGCACGACTGAGCTCTGGAAGATTGACGCCAGTGTCCTTAGCTCACACTCCCTAACGGTTCCGAGGCATCTGCTATTGTCAAGGCGTATTTACTGACAGCGCAGTGGCTCGCCGCAGACGGATATGCACGGGGCTTAATTTTATCCGGAGCTGTGGCCCTGGAAAAGATTTGATGGGAAATGAAGCCGTTGGATATGCTTGAAGGCTCACTGCTGATAATGATGGATGACATAATAGCCCAGAATGAGCCCAATTTCGTCAGATCTTTCAAGCTAAGCAGACTTTAACCTGAAGATTGGATGGATACTCGGGGCTGTGCTACATTTTGGTCAGCAGAGGTTGGTCCGACAAAATCCATTGTTGTACAGTACAGTACTGGAATCCTATGTTCCCAGGACGATGCTCCCCACCTTCACCAAGCCACACCAACCAGCGTGGTGAAGTATGGTCAAACAATCCCCATGGCCAACACGGCACGAGGGCGGCCTTCACGTAGCAGTCGATTGACAAAGGGCTAAAAAAATAAATGCCGCAGTCTTATTTTATTGCACAAACTGTATTTAATAAAACCCAAATGTTACAAATACCACTGTGCACCCATTGTCATTTGCCCTTAGCTGACATGAAGCTTGCTGGTGGGTAAGGCTGAGAGTGGTTAAGTGATCCGCTTCATGTTTGCAGATCACACGCAAACACATTTCCAACGCTGGTTGACACGTTTATCTCTGTGCCACGGCGAGTGAGTGTAACATCCTGGTCCTGACTGCACTCTGGATTTGTGTTGGCCATGCAAACCGTTCCTCGCTGTCTTCGTTACTTCTACAAAATGCACTTGTGCGAGATTCATACCCTGCTGCTGCTATTTTTCTGCTTTAGGCTTGGTATTTGTTGCGGTTTATTTTGTATTATATGTATCCATTTTTTTGTATATTTTCTCGGCAGCTAACACAGCTAACGCTGCCGAGAAAATATATAAAAATTACTATCATTCCCACAACGTACGGTAAAAACGAGAGAGATAAAAAAAACGTTCCGCAATAATACGAAATGGATAAGTACCCAGAAACGGCAACAAATACCAAGCCTGAAGCAGAAAAATGAGGCGTGTTTACGACCGTTTTAAGGTTTAGCTGGGGGAGAGGGGTGAGGGTTTGGAGGGGGGGAATTTGCGGTTTGACCGCCATTTCTTACCCAGTAGTTGACCCCAATAACGACCAAACTTCCTGATTGACATCTGGTCGGGAGTTAGTGACCGGTGGTGCTGAGCACAGATGAGGATCTGGTTCTCAGCGGTGACCGTTAACCGAGAGTCGCGCGTGGGGGGAGGTGGAACTGGGGGGGGTTCTCAGTGTTTTCGCAGCAGCAGGAGAGTGGAGGAAAATCGTGCGCCCCGCAATGTTCCAACGTGTTAAATCGTTGCCGCCAGAGTCTCGGCTTTACTGAAATCTTGAATTGCGACGCTCGCACAAACATTTGCAAAAGCGCTGGTTGCCGATAAAGGGTGCATTGTGCATGTACCAGAAGTGTGCACAATGCTTTCTCCATTCACGTGTTCGACTGTGGTGTAAATACATGTTGACATTGTACAAACATACACTCTATATATACGTTGTACATTTGAACACGGCTGTCACGTATTTGCTGTGTCACTTGACACTCTGAATATTATTATTTTACGGTTACTATTTTAATTTTATTTTTAATACCCTTGCAAACGAGGTATTCTGTCTCAACGGACCGTCCAGGTGAAATGTTTTAATTAAAAAAATACATGGAATGCGAGAGACAAGGGGAGTGTGTTTATAGCCTTCTCTGGTATCCACTGGCGGCTACGCGCGCGTGTGATTCTGCAACGCTGTCAGTGACTTAATCTTTGCTGTGTATTCCGCCCAGAGCTTGTTGAGCATATGCAAAAAAGGTAAGGGCGCAGCCCTGCGATTGCTTGCCCACATCCCTCGCAGGCAGACGGGCCCTCCGCTAGAGGAGGCTCTGGAGAGGCCTCTTTGGGGGATATTTTTGCCTCCACGTCGAGGCTGATTTCGTACGCAGCCTCGTGCGCACTCTCGACACGCCGGCCTGTCGCCAACGTTCGTGACGTTCGCCACGATTGCTTCCCGTTCGCAGAGTGGATTCAGGCGGTGCAAGCCCTGATGATCCTGTCGGTGATCTTCTGCTGCTGCGCATTCTTCGCCTTCGTCTGCCAACTGTTCACGCTGAAGAAGGGCGGCCGATTCTTCATCACCGGAGTGCTGCAGCTTCTGGCGTGTGAGTGAGACGCACGTGTGGCGGTTGCGAAAAGACGCAGATGCCTTGATTCCGAGTGGTAATATAATGGTGAATCTACGTACGGTTTGTTCAACGCAGGTAAAAAGGTCATTAGAATCAGAATCTTTATTTATCCTTGAGAAATCCGATGAGCTGTGAAGCTCCTTTTCACAGAGGTCCAGTAAGGGGCGGGTCAGAAAGTTACAACAACAAAGGATACAAACAATGAAAAGGAGTGCAAAGTATGGGAAAGGAAAGAAAATCACAAAAAATAAATACTTAAAATAGATCAAGTATATAAGTTGCGTCTTTAAAAACCGCCAGAGTGCCCCCTCCATACAACTCAACTTCGCTCGCCGGGAAGCCTAAAAGCTGCGTGCTTAGGCCAAACAAGCGAGCTACAGGTACAAGGAGGGACATTCTATTTGAGGATGTTTTAAGAACACGAGCCGTTAAAAAGCTTCGTCAAACCAAACTTTACCAAGTCTTTTTATAGTATTGACATTTTAGCGCGATGTTACGTGAGCTCATTATCGTTATTTTTGATGGGCCATTCTCTAACAAACCCCATGATTGATGTGGTATTGGGAGGCCTTCATCCATCAGTGGATTTACAAAGGGCTGTAAAGTAGTATTTAACTATTTAAGATCTGCCTTATCTTTGCGCTTGATGTGTATCTCCTTGTACAATTTTATTGAGCGCAGTACAGAACGCAGAGTAGTGTTAGTAATGCCACATGCCACCCATTCAAAGCACGTGCACGTGTCCACAATGAGGTATGGGGTAGACGCAGCCCTGGACTCACGGTGAGCATGATGGACTTGCAATCCAGAGGTCGTCTCTTTGACCTCCCCGTGAGGAGTTTGAAACAATTAGCAAGTTACTTCACCACCCCCTACACCTCCAGCCCCCCCCCCTCCCTACTGAAAGCAACCCTACACAGATATATTAAAGAATCCAATACTCTATTGCCTTACGCTTGGCACGGTTACATATTTTAGCGTGTGATACTTGTATAATAAATCGTAATCTCGTTTATTAGTGCCACATTTAATTCATTACACATCAAAAATCGTCAACGGTATGAAGAAATGTACTCCACTTGGATATGCTGCAGAAACAATCCAGCAAAAGCAAAAGACCACCCCATATTGTTTCAGACAGCAATATAAAATGCATTTCTTCCCGGTTAGCAATAAATTATTGACCAAAACATTCTAGAGATGCAAGATGAATGAATGTAGCCTGCAACGTTGTATGCGAACTTAAACGATGAAAGATACATATTGTAGGTGGTTTCCAGAAACCATGTGGCATTCGCTTAGGACATTACACATTTCCATTTCATGAGTCATTACTCATTGGAATATATGACCAAAAATGTAATATTGTCAATGAAGCTTCCCAGATGTGCTTGTAAAAACTGTATAAAGGAAAATGTGGCTTGGTAGGACAATTAAGAGTTTTAGGGTTGAGAATATGTGGATAAGGGGTCTGAATATAATAATTTAAATAAACAGCCCCATAAGCACAAAGATTTGAGTGTTGGCAGAAGGCATTTCCACAGCATTGGCTATTTTCCTCCAAATATCTTTGGTGCCAAACACGTACCTTGGGTCCAAGGTACTACATGTAAAATTAGACCTGATATTGTTTGTAGAATGAGAGCGAGCTTGACAAAAAATGGCAGCTGTATTCATCTTCATTTAGAGTGGTATGTATTGCTTTGGAGTTTACAAATGTTATACATACAATGGAAAGAGACCTCCCTGAGGCCTTAGACATTCAAAATTGCATTGGTTATTTTGTGAGTAGGAACATACATTTGAGATAAGATACATTATTGCTGCTTCAGCAGTTTTACACAATTTCATAAAAAAGTTAAAAGCCAGGTTGAGTTCTATTTATGAACATAATCAAACATTAACGGTTACGAACTTGATTAGGTGCTTTCGTGACTGCAGGAATTACTCTTTGGTTTTTTCGATAAAGTCACGTAGGTGACTTTACCGAATAAACCAAAGAGTAATTAACGGTTACCTTTTGCTAAATCCCTTTTATCGTACAATGATTGCCGAGTGTGTAGCTGTCATTACAAAGGACATTAGAATAGGGGCCCTATTTTGTTTCTCCTCGAGGGCGATGTAAAACTTTTGCTTACATTTGGTCTGCTCAGCACTTGCGCAAAGCCGTCGTATGTGCACACGCATTTGTAAAAAAATCCCTACCGCATTTTCGCGTTGTGTGGGCAGAGGCATTCTTACATGGAGGCAGCTTTGGGTACATGTCAGCAATTGTTGCCAATGCTAAGGAGGGGGCGAATGTGTTTGCCCACGTGGGCTCAAATAGGCCCACGAGTGCAGTCCAACGTGGAAAGCCCCCCCCACTTCCAACTTTGATTTGTAACTTTTATTTCCAACGTGGTCTTCTCTGCAGCAGAAACTGCCTTGCAGGAGGCTTGCCTTACCTTTCCTCTCTTTGGGGAAATATTTCGGCATCCTGTTTAAATATTTTTACGCTTCTGTTTGCATGATGAATCCCACCTCGCCGTCACGGCTAAGCAATGGAACGCGCCAGGAGAAACTCGTACATTCCCAGCAAACGGCTGAGTTCACACAGAGGACCTCGTGAAAAAAAACTCACCACCAACCGCAAGACCTTCCTTGAAGCTGCGGCAGTTACTTTTAACAAATGTATAAAACCAGCTGTTGTAATTAATTGATAGCATTAATACACAGTTATTTGACGTCATCATTAAGCAATAAAGCAATATGTTGTTTATTCACACTGTGGACATATACGGGATATTTTTTATGGTTAGGAACATTGTTTCTTGCTCCTTCCACGTTCAGGTGAAAATTTATTCCGTTGTTTAAAATGTGAAGGAGAGGTGAGATGCCTCTTTGGTGCAAACATCTGTTTTTCCATGAGGAAGTAAAATGTGTCATTGTGGTAAGTCCCTAAAAACATAGAATATTTTAAGGTCCGAGGAAAACCATATTTCCGTAAACAACCCTCCAATTAGCCAATTAGTCTGTAATTGAAGGGTGTAGTTACACAGAAACATTTATGACTTTCCGCAACTTCTATGAACTTGTATTTCAACAACAAACACACCCACCCAATACGCCCAGCCACCCACCTAACAAGTTTGTTTTCTGCATTCATATTTTTGTGATGAAAGTCCAGCGTAATGTGTCGGTGCCGTATTCGTGTGCCCCCTCCCTCTCTCTCTCTTGCAGGTGCCTGCGTTTTGACCGCTGCATCCATTTACGTCGGCTGGTTCCAGCCTCAGCATCTGCCCTCCAGTGGCCCGGGCTACTCCTATATCCTAGCGTGGGTCGCCTTTACCCTCACTTTCCTTAGCGGCATCATATACTGCTTTTTGCGAAAGAAGGAATAATGTAGCGGGCACGTTCCCGAGTGGGGTCAAGGGTGCTTTTCCTGGTTGGAGTACTTTTTGTTTTGTCATAATCACTGGTACTCCCTTTGCAGACGATGCCACAAGGTCCTCAAAAACTTACAATGCTTTCATTTTGTACATGTTTGTAAATAGACAAGTTCATTGTTCAAGAATGCAATAGGAGTCATAAACGTAACATTTTATTTTATGATTTCACGTGTTACTTGACCGAGGCATCATAAGAAGTGAAACTACACAAATATTAATGTATTTTCATCTGTGAAGTATGCAATCGATAGTACTTAACAATAATGATAGTGAGCATGTTTTCTGCATAACATTTTTACATTTTAAATGTTTCATGTTCTAAGATTGATTACATGATTCTTTTAAGAGCTAAGGTCTATGCCCAAAAGACTTCCATTGCTTGCTGAAATCTATGCAAAAAATAACAGCATGTAAAGTTTTAAGAAGTAACGTCATTGTATTTGCTAATTTAAAATCACGAGATTATGATGGGGCATCTCTTGAGGACTAGACTTCACGTGAAAAGCCTTGACTACAATGCTTACAGTACAGTGTATTAATAGTGGCAAATAAACTGAATTTATGAAATACAGTGAGGGGAAAAAGTATTTGATTCCCTGCTGATTTTGTACGTTTGCCCACTGACAAAGAAATTATCTGTCTATAATTTTAATGGTAGGTTTATTTGAAGAGTGAGAGACAGAATTACAACAAAAACATCCGGAAAAACGCATGTCAAAAACGTTATAAATTGATTTGCATTTTAATGAGGGAAATAAGTATTTGACCCCTCTGCAAAACATGACTTAGTACTTGGTGGCAAAACCCTTGTTGGCAATCACAGAGGTCAGACGTTTCTTGTAGTTGGCCACCAGGTTTGCACACATCTCAGGAGGGATTTTGTCCCACTCCTGTTTGCAGATCTTCTCCAAGTCATCAAGGTTTCGAGGCTGACGTTTGGCAACTCGAATTTTCAGCTCCCTCCACAGATTTTCTCTGGGATTAAGGTCTGGAGACTGGCTAGGCCACTCCAGGACCTTAATTTGCTTCTTCTTGAGCCACTCCTTTGTTGCCTTGGCCATGTGTTTTGGGTCATTGTCATGCTGGAATACCCATCCACGACCCATTTTCAATGCCCTGGCTGAGGGAAGAAGGTTCTCACCCAATATTTGATGGTACATGGCCCCGTCCATCGTCCCTTTGATGCGGTGAAGTTGTCCTGTCCCCTTAGCAGAAAAACACCCCCAAAGCATTATGTTTCCACCTCCATGTTTGACGGTGGGGATGGTGTTCTTGGGGTTATAGGCCGCATTCCTCCTCCTCCAAACATGGCGAGTTGAGTTGATGCCAAAGAGCTCCATTTTGGTCTCATCTGACCACAACACATTCACCCAGTTGTCCTCTGAATCATTCAGATGCTCATTGTCAAACTTCAGACGGGCATGTATATGTTTCTTGAGCAGGGGGACCTTGCGAGCTCTGCAGAATTTCAGTCCTTCACGGCGTAGTGTGTTACCAATTGTTTTCTTGGTGACTATGGTCTTAGCTGCCTTGAGATCATTGGCAAGATCCTCCCGTGTAGTTCTGGGCTGATTCCTCACCATTCTCATGATCATTGCAACTCCACGAGGTGAGATCTTGCATGGAGCCCCAGACCGAGGGAGATTGACAGTTCTTTTGTGTTTCTTCCATTTGCGAATAATCGCACCAACTGTTGTCACCTTCTCACCAAGCTGCTTGGCAATGGTCTTGTAGCCCATTCCAGCCTTGTGTAGGTCTACAATCTTGTCCCTGACATCCTTGGAGAGCTCTTTGGTCTTTGCCATGGTGTAGAGTTTGGAATCTGAGTGATTGCTTCTGTGGACAGGTGCCTTTTATACAGGTAACAGGCTGAGATTAGGAGCACTCCCTTTAAGAGTGTGCTCCTAATCTCAGCTCGTTACCTATATAAAAGACATCTGGAAGCCAGAAATCTTTCTGATTAAGAGGGGGTCAAATACTTATTTCCCTCATTAAAATGCAAATCAATTTATAACATTTTTGACATGCGTTTTTCTGGATTTTGTTGTTGTTATTCTGTCTCTCACTGTTCAAATAAACCTACCATTAAAATTATAGATTGATCATTTCTTTGTCAGTGGGCAAACGTACAAAATCAGCAGGGGATCAAATACGTTTTTCCCTCACTGTATGCAAGGTATTATTATCAGGTATTTTCTTCATTTTAGCTTTCTATCAAATATAATATCTGGACAAAGTAAAATTTTTAAACATTTAATTTAAGACACTAATACCATAATATTGTGCTTCAGAAAAGTAATGTGCAACATATTAATTATAATTAGCTATTTTTGCAGTATTTTACGTTTTTTTCCCCTAGCTTATTTCAATTTACTCTATGAGAAATAAAACTAGACTTCTTACATTGAACTTTGTTTAGGTATGATTATTTTTAATGGGTAATGTATTGAATCCAATGTATTGAATCCAATGTATCCAATGTATTGAATCCAATGTGTTGATACGTAAGCTTAAGTTGAACCGTTTTGTGTTAGCGTTATGCGAACGCTAAAAGACAATAATATCACAACATGCAATACACATTCTAAACAAAAATTTGGTTGCAATCGCCTTCATTAGGGTCTGCAAATAACCAGATTCCTTGCACATTTCATTGTCAAGCGACTTCTGGGGTGCAGATAGGTCTGCCTTTGTCTCCCCTTTGCGTGATAATTTACTTTGCAATCAGAAAATTGTTGGAAATGTTGACTTAAGTGCAAAATTACGAGGGTGAATGACCTGAGACCAAGCGGCACATTCACACGATCGTCTACTCGAGAATTTATTACTGCATTTTCTCAAAGTTGACAACACTGGGAACGGCTTGCTCACTAATTTCGTCGACGAGTAGGATCTGTCGCTGGGAAATGCATAAGTTTCGTATTTACACCCGGTTGATGCTCTTAACGAAGTTGACCGTGTAAACTTATGAGTTGATTGAAAAAAAACCCAATATTGTCCATTCCAAGCACATTCAGATTTCAATAGTGCAGAGGAAAGAGTGGATCGTGTGATACTTGTGATCTGTGATTACCAGAAACAGCAGTAACCACCCTGGGGCTCTCCACTAGTAACCTACCGTTATATCTGCGTTGCATATTGTAAACACTTGTACTGTAATGCTAACCCTCTTAGTGCTATTATTATTTTGTAATAATATAAACACGTCGAACAAGAACACCCTACTAAATCCAGCGCACCTACGATCCGAGTAATATTTTGTACGTGTGTTGTGCGGTCACGCTATATGTCAGGATTTCTGTGGGGGCTTTTGGACTTGGCACGATTAAATGTTGGTGGGCATCACACCAGCTACAAGTGTTTATCCAATCCAAGGCAGTCACGGAAGGAGGTGCAAGTCGTACGGTTGCAACAGCGACCGAATGCTATCCAAGAATCACTGGGTGGTCCTGAATGAGTAGCTAAAGAGACCAATCAAATTTTATGGGATTTATTTTTTTCAATAATGGACAATTGAAAGTGAATAATCCAATACACTGTACTCGAAATGCAGTCATGCCATGTCTACGATGACATTCTGTTGCTCAGCCTGAAATAAAACTCTTGTTTTAAATATTCCAAAGGTTGCGTTTTGTTTACCTTCGTGTACTGTACACAAATAAATACGGCCATTGATACTTGATACTTCACACGGCATATATATTGATACTTCCCACACGGCAGAAGTTACGCGTTGGCAGGAACAAATTCAGAAGAGGCCTCACTTTCGATTTAAAGCAATCGTGACTGCAGGGATTCATCTTCTTGGTTCTTTCGGTAAAGTCACGTAGAATGGAAATAAACAATAAAATGAAAGTTATTTCCATTCTATGTGACTTTACCGAAAGAACCAATAAGATGAGGCCTGACTTTGCTGATGAGACCCTGAAAGTCAAACTCGGTGCAGGGCTTGCCTGCTTGAAATCACGCTGCTGAGATACATTGGTCCAGAAGGCAGAGGCATACAACATGTATTTTATGCAAAGAAACTCACTGCCCTATCCATCCATTATTTGTAAAACGTGATCCTCTTACTACAGCTTACAGTGAGTTTGATCTCAATGTGAATCTCTTAAACGAGTCTTGTCACAGTGATGCAACGTTAGTCAGTTTTTAACCCTAACTCAAGGTTGTGCAGTGGTAACAATTTGGCTAGCGGCAAAAAATAAAAACCCTGGGTTTGATTCCTGGCCCAGATGCCTTTCCGTGTGGATGGTGTATGTTCTCCCCTTATTTTACACCGCTCACCTCCCATAGCTTAAAAAAACACACAGTAACCGGTATTGGCCAAACATCGCAATGCTGAATAATTACCTGCAGATGACTCGATTGGGCTTACACAGCAGCAGCAACAACATCGCCCCCCTACTGCGAAAACGAGGAAGGACCCTCCTGAGAGCGGCTTGGGACTCAGGTGAGGACTTCGTGTGTAAGCAAGTGGAATGAATAAATAGTTACTAACCGCCACGATATTTTAAATATACAGTAAAGTTTACCTACTGTACCTCATAATAAAGGTTTTTGGGTTAGATCGCGTTTATTTATAAATGTGTCGTAACCCTCCACCACCCGACACGGCCAATCAGCAAAAAAAAGTGTCACGTTGACAAAAGACAAATAATTCACTACTTCAGCCCACCGGTGTGTTGAAGAGTTAATCCACATTTACAGTTTGAGTACGACGTTTCGCTGGTAAATACTTCCAGCATCATCAAGCAATTCGCCAGAATGGTAAAGCCCTCGCTCGCTCCCGGTTTTATATAGAGCAGCAGGGTGACGTCATCACTTAACTCATCAGGTGCAGTGATTAGAGGCGGAGGGGGGGGGTAATGTAATAATATAATCGATTAGTAATCAGTCATTGGTTATGATTAGTAATGAGTTGTAGATTAGTAATTCTTTAAATCAAAATGTAATGTGTATTATTTAATAATACGCTTCCAGGCCGCACTAAGCCGGTAGCTGTCAGAGCGATTAAAGTTATTCTTGTTCCTCTCAATTTCAATGGATTCTCTAATTAGTCTTTGCCAGTAATAATTAGTTTTACACACCACTGCAACATTGGAGGGTTATGACACATTTATAAATAAACGCGATCTAACCCAAAAACCTTTATTATGAATAATATTGGTCGCGAAAGCCTACGTGTTAAACTACTGTACCTCATTAGCCTACTCCATTATTCTAAAATATTCCAGGAGCACAAAGATACATTTCAACAATAGAGGGGTTTTTTTAGGGGGGGAGGGGGGGCTAGATCGCGTAAATATAAATGTGTCGTTAAACCCGCCACCACCCGACAGCTAATTCGTGAGGTTTGTCACGCAAACAAAACGTGGCAATAAGTTGCTAGTTCAGCTCACCGGTTGTGTGTTGGAGAACAAACCCGCCACAACATTTACAATTCCAGTACCGTGACGTTTCGCCGGTAATTACACCAACCAGCATCATCAGGCGACAGCCAGAGTTGTGGAGAAATCCTCCTGTGATGTGGTCACTTGTGAGCCAATCAGGTGCGATGGCCCGGGTGGGCGGGGAGGGTTAATGCATATCGATGATGTACATTTCAAATCCCTCTCGTACCGGACCTCAGCATAGCTCGCCGAGCAGACTGCGAGAGAGAGGAGGAACACATTTTTCAAAGTCAAATCCACGTAAGGAACCCACGATTCCAGCACGCATACAACAGTGGTAACCACACCACCCTTTGCTCACGTCTTGCCATGGAGATTCTGATCACAAGCTTGCCTCGTGTGGCAAAAGCTACAAACCTAAGTGCAGGATAACAAAACGGTAGGCGTCTGACCCCCCCCCACACCACCTTACACAGTCAGGTAACGTAACTCTCCTTCACCCATCGCTGCTGCCACCAACACATGATTGGGTGTGCTCAGCGGTAGAGCGAGCCTCTCGCGGTCGGAAGGTCTTCATAGTTCAAATCCCGGTTAGGGGTTGACTCAGCCAATCATCCCTCCGGGGTAGATACAATGGTTTACCACTTCTGCGGGGAAGTCAACAGTGGTTTTCCCTATGGACAGACCTGCCCCCGCCACCGCAATGTGGAATCTCCACCAGTGGCTGAGGGCTGTAAACTGGAGAGGAGCATCAATTGCCTCAATGTTCATTTGAGGAGGAACTCACTCTGACAGAATTCAGTGAATAAACTAAATAGCTCGCTGAGCTATTTAGCCTTTTTAAGAAGCGACCTGGCCACAAATGATAACTCAACGAAGTGGCTTATCGCGTGCAAATTTATCGCAGCCAAATACTCTAAACGCGCGATGTTGATTTCCAAACGTGGAGGGCACAACCGGAGGCCCCGGATAGAAAAATCCACACGGCCACTGTGAGAGAGAGAGAGACACGCAAACTCCACATGTACCAGCGACAGAGTCGGGATCTCCTGTATACCTAGCGAGGTAGTAAACATCTGCTAGCCACCCGTGGCGCCCACTTCCTGTGCACGTGTCTCACACAGTACGCGGGAGTTCCTGGGAGCCTTCAAGTGCCCCATTCTCCTTGTCGCACTCTCGCAACTGGGCGACTGCCAACTTCACTCAGTGATGTGGTCTTGTTTAAATACCCTTGGTTATCGTCTCACATTATCAGGCAACCCAACACTTTAGTACCCTCCAAAAGAGGGTTCGTGCGGAGGCAACAGTGTGGTTATCATCGCACTGCAAATACGAACCCCGTCACATGGGTTCGATTCCCGGCCATGGCTGACATCAGCGGCGATCGATGTCGGAACCCGTCGTGCGTCTCCACCCCTTCAGCAAACCCACACTGACCAGTCTGGTGAAGTATGGTCAAACAATGCTCGTGATCGACACGGCGTAGCATTGGGGGGAGGAGACCTTCACAGCAGCACGCGATTAACAAAGGTCTAGAAATGAAAGCCCTAATTGGTGTGGCCTTTGATACGAGGCAAAAGGAGGGGCAACGGGAGGTTGTAATCACCCTCCTCAAATTCGAATATAGGGGATATTGTGGTGCATACAAAAGATTGCCAAAAGAGACGGAGAGGTGACAATCATTGATTTGTTTTATCAATAGGCAGGGTTTTGTGATCAATGCTCTGCTACACGCCTGTTGGGAGGATGTCCCCCAAAGGGAGTTTGCTATTTTGACTTCCCCTGGCAGAGCTGCTGCTTGATTTCTAACCAATAATTGATTATATTTGCGACTGACTCTTGGTTAGGATCGGAGCTGTCAATACGAGTGATTGGAGCCGCCAATTACACAGAGCCACGCTCAACGAAGCCAGTCCACTCGGTGAGCCTCCACTTGTTTTGCCGTGAGAATTCACCGTTGGGGGTTGGATGCTCGTTTACCCGTGCGCGTGTAGTCCGTGCAGCTGCCGCAAAACAAACAAAAAACCCGGCACGGGGCACGGGTGGCGTGGATTCCGGAGCCAGGCACCTAAGAGATGTGCACCGTTTATGGCGTGGGAGACAAAGGCGGCCGGGCGTGGTGTTGGCCACCCACCCTCTTTGTGTGCCGTGCCGGCCTTCATAGGTGCTCGCTAACAGCAAGCACTTGCCTCAATAGTCTCTTAAGGCTATACGGGTGATCTTTGTCTTTGTGTGTGTGCTCGGGGCAACATGCGGAACTAGGTACACAGGTCGAATCCCGGAGCCAGCAGACAGGCGAGAAACATGGAATGTTCTCTCCGCCTTCTTGCAAACACCCTGACTGCTTTGCAAAGCTGTCGTGTCGCTTAACACAGGAGTTGCCAGATGGTGCCACTCCAACTTCGTAGGGTGTCAGCAGTGTGTCATAGATTAATAGTTACCGAGAGATTAACTAGTGATTCGTGCGTGGTTTGTAAAACAAATATTGTCAGTTTTGTAACATATTTAATTGCCAATCTTGTTCAAAACTATGCATATCTGGCAAATGTTATTTTTATGCTGGGTGTTAAGTTTCGAAGTCATTGGTGTTGGCGATTTATAGTTTTTGTGAAAACGTGTAAATTATTATCTGACGGACAAACGTACATTGGCTCTTCGGCAAAGCGGTAAAGAGGCTCTATGCTTCGATTTAAAGCTTTCGTGACTGCAGGGATTCATCTTCTTGGTTATTTTGGTAAAGTCACGTAGAAATAAGAAATAATAATAAACTTGCATTTAAACAAATGAACTAGAAACAGTCGCAGCGGTGTTTGTAAAAAAAATACAATTAATTTGTAATTATGGACAAGGCTATAAAATCAATGGGGTGAAGAGAATTAAGTAATTTGTGGAATGAGAGGTGGGTAACATAGGCGGTTACCTAGGGTGGAAAATGTAATGGTGATTTACAGAAATTGGTCAATCCACTACTGGATGTAGGCTTCCCCTTGACGGATCGTTCGTTGGGGGTTTGCTTGACCGTACCTCAACATGACGGTTGCCTCGTGTAGGTTCATGAAGGGCGAGAGTAAGGGCTGGTGTAGATGGCACTCGCCACGAACGTTCGCCGTGGTCAGGAATCAAACACGAAATGCGGCAGAGTTCAAAATTGCAGCGCACCATCGTAATCCGCCCTAAAGATCGGGCAGAAATTGTCCTCCCCCCTCCAAAGACATTTGCAGGGTTACCCATGACTCGAGTGGGCGTAGCGCTAAAGCTGCGTCGGTGGCTGCCCGAATAATCCCGCTGCATGCCCAGTTTGCTCAGGTCTTCATTCCAATCTTAACCCCGTTAAAAGGTTACACCGCTACTCGTAACGGTAAATGATGCAGAAAAACCAAATTCCTAAATGTGAGAGAACGTTTATCGTTTTCCCATCCCCGTATTGCATCGCGGAGCAATGTTGGCTGATGTTTTTATGTGACCAGCTTGCCAATGGGTCGTATCCCACGTTCATTTGTGAGCAGCTTGTTATCGTTGTCAAGTTAGTATTAATTGCATTCCCGGTGCGCCACGTATGTCTCGTGACAAAGAGTCGATTTGTAAAATATCGCAGAATAGCACGAACACGTGCGGTGTGAGAATTCTGTCAAAAAACTTGTGAAAAAACTCTTCAAGTGATTTTTATTTGTATCTTCATACAAAAGGCGCCAACGTTCCCCACACATTCTCCCTTGAGATTGGTATTTGGAGCATGACAACCCTCAGAGCTGTAATATATAAATAATAAAGTATGATGAGGTTATTTTTTTCCAGTCATTGGTAACAAGACTTAGACCATCGACTCGCAAACCCTTTTGAATCGAGTTTATTTGGGAGTGGCTGCCCGGAATTTCCAACCTAGTAGCTCAGTGGTGGAAGCTCAACACCTCTGAGTCACTTGGCCACTTCGGCAGGTTTATTTCTTTTAATTTGACAGTTGCTTTGTACATTTGATATGCCCTTTGTCAGATAACACTCTTATTTGACATTTGAAGCAGGTCCTTGATATTATTACATATCAGAGTAAATTACATTGGCCACATTTGTGTGAGCAGAACAAAAAAATATCCCTTGGTTCAGAATTTCCCGAGCCTTGATATTGAAATGCAAGGTGTCATCTGTTGTGTGACACATTGTACCGTGTTAGGGCTTGTGGCTATGGAATAGAGGGTTTTTTTTTATGCGCATTGTATATAGAGGTATAGAACACCCAGTGGTATTTCCCTGTAGGAGGGAATAAAAATAGCTTGTGAATGACGACAATGATGGCGTAAGAAATTCTATTTTTTTTGTTCTATCAATGAACCACTACACTCTCAGTATTATTCCAGAACGATGCCGCTCTGTAATGTTGGCAATTTCCTTTATTTTTTTTGGTGTGTTCCAGTGACACCTCTCTAAGCTGGATTACAGGTATCCACCGCCACACGCCATATTACACAGCAGCGTTGTTAGGGATACGTTTTTTTTGCAGCAGTGACATGGCAAAGAGGCCTCAGCTAGAGCTAACCTTAGAGTGCACTTGGTCTATTCTTCCATGTTGACTCGAGGTCTTCGAGTGGGTTGGTGCTCCCCATACTTCAACCCCACCGCATTGCGACATGCCGATCGACTAACGTTTGGTGCAACCATTTCATGTTGCCGGGCGGACAGAGGCGGGACGATTTGAGAAACGTGCTCCATTGTTTTTAAGCTGCCGTGCCAGAAGATGGACTCTCGAACCGACGACCTCTGGGTTGACAAGTGAGGGTGTGCGAGCCATTACATTAAGGCAATTCTTCCGAAGTAAATTAGACCATTATTCATCCGGAGCAAATACTGCAGTACCTTTAAACTGACTCTCGATGAATCTGACATCCGTGGAATCCCTGTTAACCCATTTCGCAGTGCGTGGAGTCAATTCTCAGTGCAGCATGTAACTTGTCTGTTGGAGCTCTATCAATCCTTCTGCCGCCAAAGGGGGGAAGTCTGGCCACACTCTTGCCAACGGCAGAGAGCCGCTCATCTCCACGTTGTGTTTCGCCACTTCTGCTCCGCAGCAGCCACACACACAATACACGGTTGTTGTCGTTGGTGTTGTCGTTGTTGTTGTCGTTGTTGTTGTCGTTGTTTTCAGGCGTGTTCGGAAAATGTGAAGATACATTCGGGTTTGGCACCACCTATTTAAAAAAAAAACCTGCACGAATTCATAAATTATGGAGGCATAGTGCAGTTGATGTGCACAGTGCGAGTAATGGGCATTTATGTCACGAGCCTTGACTGTGGTGAGTTACCGCTGGCAGTGAAAACTGGAGGGTGCCTCGTGCTTTTTAGGTTTCATGATCTTGCTTGGCTCAATGTAATCATAAAATCCATAGCGTCGTGTACACGTACAACATATATATTAGTAGATTCATACAAAGCGTTTTAAACAGCGGTGTGATAAACAGCTCGAATGCAAATTTCTGCCGTTCATTTTGCCTGCTTGTGGTATAAATAGATTGCAGTTTGTACGGAGATGGATTCTTCTTGAAAGTTAAAGCACCCGCGTTGTGAATTTTGTATTCGAAACATTCACCGGCGTTTGCGTATTGCACCTCTTGATGCACAGCGTGATATGAAAGCCAAGGGCCCTGCAAGGCAGCGTAACCTTGACAGCACAGCAACATCTCCGATATGCCCTCACTTGGGGAATGTGATTAAAAAACTGCCGAGACAAGATTCATTCCAACGCTGGACCCTGAAAATCAAAGTGCGGAATTTGCGGGGTTGCCAATTTCTTGGCAATTTCGGTGCGTTTATTTCTTTATACCTAATTATATACTGCGCGTGTGTCTGTGTATATATATAAGCAGGGTTGCTGATATATGGGTGTAATGGTTAGTACACTGGATAATTCAGAGGTCGCTGCTTCAATCTCCCGGGCACGGCAGTTGAAACAAAGAGAAGGATTCTTTAAAAAAAATCCCCTCCCCCGCCAGCAGTATAAACGGCTACAATCACAGTCCATCAGCAGATGGCAGCTTGCGTGTAATGGAGTCAAGTGTGGGTACCTCCTTACCGCCCCCAACATCTTCCAAGGGCACCTGGCCAGCATGTAAAAGAGTAGGCCAGATACCATCTCGAGGGGTTCACATGAGCGCCCTCTATTGGAAGCCCGTCCACCAGCAGTGGCGTGAGAGAGACATTTCAGGATATTCCGTTTGATGCGAGGTCATATTTAACCGAACGTATCCACATTCATCTATTTTGCCACCCGATATCATTTGATTTGACCTCTGGGTCCCACCTCTGCCAGACGAATATGATTTTATCCACATTTGATGAATCTCCGGAAGAAACATGTGCAGATAGAAGTTTTACATTTGAAAAATAAATACCTGTCGCGGAATTCACTTTGTTCTGACAACAATCATCCTGGCCTGTTCTTGCTTCGCGAAAATGAGACAAGTAACGGCGAGATTGTGTCATTGATCATCACACATTATAATTTACACTCCAGTTATAGTCACCCTGCAAACTAAAAATACGATTCCGCTCCTTTGTCTTTGACGTAAAGCTTGACCTTTTCGTGGCACATATTGTGTGTGTCATTTCTGTTCGCTGGCTTAAAGCCCTTGTACATTGTGGGATGTTGAAATGCTTCGGTAAGCCTGAACATTAATGGGATGATCTCCTTTTGTCCACTGAATCTGGACAATGCAATTGAAATGAATGTGATGCAAGGAACAATGCGTGAAAAGTGATGACGCCGAAGTGGCTCGATCGTTCTTCCTCTAAGCTTTGTGAGGTCTTTATTGAACAAGATCAAGCAGGGTTGAGCAAAGACCAAAAAGGTTGGACATCTTTAAGTAGGTGGAATCCACCTCAGGCACGAACGCAGGGACCAGCGTGACATGAATAGAGTTCACGTGTATCTAGACATGCTTAACATTCAGAATCAATATAAATGATTTATATTAAATAAGTTTTACGGTAGCATCGCTACGAGGTGTCATGTGCAAGCGACGCCGCCGTTATTTTGCTAATGAGCGCTGAATAATTCATGTTGTAACGAACGGTGAGATGGCCTGTGTCGTGAGTGACCGTGGACACTCCACAACCGCTGTCGTTTGGATCCGATTTGGAACCACAATTTGGTTCTTTGCGGTGCGCCACTGAAGAATGGAGCGTTCGGAAACCAGTGTAAAAAAAAACGCGCTTAGTTTTTTTTTACTATAAATTTGCCGTTTTAACCGATGAAATTTGCTCTTTCAACAGAAGAGATTTAAGTGCAATTTGAACATATGACAAAAATTGAATCACACGCAATGATGATAGCAGATTAATGCGTTTGACCAGCGTGAAATGGTTTCATTGGGGAAGAAAGATAATACAATCAGGGGGGGGGGGGGGGGGAGAAAAGGAGCCAGCTGTATCGCCCGTTCAGTCGCAGAGGAGATATCCGTGGTTTGGCTGAAACCGCTCCAGTGTCCTCCTCGACTGCGCTAGCCGCCATTAAACAACGATATTATACAATTGCCTTTACACAGCTCCACATTTAATTAGTTGCTAGCCACATTGTAAGTGTCGTGTGGGTTTACCCTCCAACACACGTGTGTTGTAGTAGTAAAAAATTGGGACGTTTTGTTTACATGACAAACCTTACTAATCGCTGTGTCCGGTGGTGGTGGGTTAACGACACATTTATATTTACCCGATTTAACCCCCACACCACCACCCCCCCCCCCCCCCCAAAAAAAAATCCCTCTATTACGGTGTAGGAAAATCCATGATTGCACCCTACCACGCTCCCATGTCTATGCTCGCCGCTGTCACCAACGGGCGCTGACCAGCGTGGTTGAAGCATTGTCGATAAGCCCCCACCACGTGGCCGCGACGTCGTGGGGAGATTTCTGCCCGCGGGCACTCGCTGTGCACGCGCACGGTCACAAGGAATGCGTCCACGATTCTCGTCGCACGTCGACAGTCGCTCGAACAGTACCGTCAACACAAATAGCTCACTCACTCCACGTTCCTAAGGTGGAGGAGGACGGATGAGCAGCGCGTCTTCCCGAAAGCGGCGCTCGTTTAATATTATAGTGGGGGGTGGGGGGTGGGACAACGGGGCAATGGCGATAATGGATCGGGTGGTAGAATCTGGGTCATGAGAGATGGGGAGGGGTGCGCTGCGGTGATGAATGCGCCCGTGGCACGTGCGTGGTTCTCATGCACTGGAGACGAACAACCTCGTAGGGTTTGCATCACTGTAATAAACTAAGGACCGCCTGGGATCAAATGTTCCTCGCTTCGAGGTTTTTATCTCACGCAATGCGAGATTTCTGTGTTTCTCTCTCTCTCTCAGGGTGGGCCCCAAGTTTTGTCTTCGATTTGCCTTCGGGAAGTGTTTGATATTTCTCGATATTTGATTATGGGGCCCAGTAACCGTGGCAGTAGGCAATTTGGACCAATAAATAGCAATAGTCTGTAACACCTTGCAACTGTAAGAGGTACAGTAACACTAATGCCAGTCGTTTGTCAATCAACTGCTGGATAAAAGTCTCCCACCTCACACCGTGTCGGTCATGAGGATTGTTTGGCCATACTTCACCAGGCTGGTCAGTGTGGGTTCGTGACAGAGGCTCCCAGAAGCTCCACTACCATCCAGCTCAGTATCTTGGAAGCTTTCCTTATGATGTGGTTGGCCCTGCTCAGAGGGTTTTGTATTCATTACAAGTCCTCTCCATCTCTAGTGTACGTTATATTAAATGTATGGGATGTGTTGCAGATATTCAGATTAACATTCTTTTTCTAAATCTGGGCTAGACATTTTATTGCAGTGAACCTACATTTTTTGTTAAAAATGGGATTGATGCGGAAACGTGACGTCCCCGGAAGTGATGGCGTTATGATCGACAATTCACCACTGCTTAGCTTGATGGTTTTGTACAATTTGCTGTACTGCCATCAACAGCCGCACGTTTTGCATGGAGGGCTCACGTCCTATCGTGTTTTTGTATTGTTCGTTGTTCTAACGTTCTGACCTGCCCCTCCTGGACATCTGTGAAAAGGAGCTTTGTAGCTCATCGGATTCCTCCAGTATAAATGTTCTGATTCTGATTCAAAATACGAGGCACTGCAGCAGCAGTAGCAGCTGTCTCGTCGGCCACGCCTGACTGATGAGGCTGAGAAAAATCAAAACCGGTTCAGGTTTCCCCTTTGCTTAACCAAATGCGCTGAAAAGACATTGGTAAAAAAAATCACGATTTTTCGATCGCAACACAAGCGATTATCTTCATGTGAAAAAATACAGTCGGCGGACTGCTGAGACAGGAAGGATGTACGCTTTATTTCTTCCCGCCTCAGCAATCCGCCGACTGTATTTTTTCACCTGAAGACAATCGCTTATATTGCGATCGAAAAATCGTGAAAAAATTGTTTTCTATCTACGTGACTTTACCGAAAGAACCAAAGAGTATGAATTCCTGCAGTCACAAAAGCTTTAAGTCAAGATTTAAAAATAAAAAAGTCCCATTGGTTGATGCTCTTCAATTGTTTAGTTTTTATATAAAAAATTAAACACCCTTTATTTATTTACATTTCATTATTACGTGTCAGCTAGAGTTCGCCGTATCTAGCTCGGGTAACTTAGTTGTGACAATTGCGGACAAATAAGTATTCGATCAAAATTTGAAGTCGAGGCAAAATAATTGTTATTCATGAGCTATTAGTTTTAACAGAAATAAGTTCAGGGAAAGTCCTCGGGGTTTGTGCTTTGCAGTTGCACAGTAATTGCCACGGGAACCACACGGCACGTGAGTGTAACAAGAAGACTGGCTATGCATACATAGCACCTCCAATGAGTACGGTTGGCTACGTACGGTGCGAAAGAGGTTCAAGATACGCACACACGTAGCCAATATGTAACGTGGGAAAACTCACGTTGATATCAACTCGTTACCCCCACAACCTTCTGATGGCATGGGTCCTCGTTTGTCCACCGTGAGTTGGATCAAGGCAGCTGGTACATCTGCCTCTGATGGCCCTTGTTGGATGAGATTTATTAAGTGCTTTGCATTCGCCCGATAAGCACCGATATTCCGCTCACGGCGATGGTGCACCGTGAATTCGTTCACGTTTGTGCTGGGCCACTTATGCCCCACGGGTGGTGTGCAGATTACGATGACCGATTTAAAGTCAATTTAGACCGACACCCATTAGGGAAAACTGGCAAATAATCAAATAACTGTATTAAATGATAAAAACAAACATGTTTTTAAAATTACATTTATGTGCAATTACAAAACTCGAAGACGTTAATTTAACGTTTAAATACTAACACTATTTGCAACTTAACAGCACGAAAATTACGACCTTGCAATTTAACCCCGAGTCGCTTACCATCATTACCAGCACCACCACCAGCACCACCGCCGTGAGGCAGACGCGACAGTTTCACAGAGACGAGTCTGGAGAGACGCAGGTTGACAGAGAGCGGAGGAGCACGTGGATCAGAGAAAGACGCGAACACACGCACGAGGGACGACACCTTGCCGTGACCGTGAAGGAATACAAATGGACTTGCTTGGTCTGGACCAGGGGTTGGCAACCTGCGGCCCCTTTGCGGCTCTTTGGCTGCCCCCTTGAGGCTCTTTGGCTGACCCCCTTGCGGCTCTTTGGCTGCCCCCTTGCGGCTCTTTGGCTGACCCCTTGCGGCTCTTTGGCTGTCCCCTTGCGGCTCTTTGGCTGCCCCCTTGAGGCTCTTTAGCTAACCCCTTGCGGCTCTTTAGCTAACCCCCTTGTGGCTCTTTGGCTGCCCCCTTGCGGCTCTTTGGCTGACCCCTTGCGGCTCTTTGGCTGTCCCCTTGCGGCTCTTTGGCTGCCCCCTTGCGGCTCTTTGGCTGCCCCCTTGTGGCTCTTTGGCTGTCCCCTTGCGGCTCTTTGGCTGTCCCCTTGCGGCTCTTTGGCTGACCCCTTGAGGCTCTTTGGCTGTCTCCTTGAGGCTCTTTGGCTGTCTCCTTGAGGCTCTTTGGCTGACCCCTTGCGGCTCTTTGGCTGCCCCCTTGCGGCTCTTTGGCTGACCCCTTGAGGCTCTTTGGCTGTCTCCTTGAGGCTCTTTGGCTGTCTCCTTGAGGCTCTTTGGCTGACCCCTTGCGGCTCTTTGGCTGCCCCCTTGAGGCTCTTTGGCTGCCTCCTTGCGGCTCTTTGGCTGCCCCCTTGAGGCTCTTTGGCTGTCCCCTTGAGGCTCTTTGGCTGACCCCTTGCGGCTCTTTGGCTGCCCCCTTGAGGCTCTTTGGCTGCCTCCTTGCGGCTCTTTGGCTGCCCCCTTGAGGCTCTTTGGCTGCCTCCTTGCGGCTCTTTGGCTGCCCCCTTGAGGCTCTTTGGCTGACCCCCTTGTGGCTCTTTGGCTGACCCCTTGCGGCTCTTTGGCTGACCCCCTTGTGGCTCTTTGGCTGCCTCCTTGCGGCTCTTTGGCTGCCCCCTTGAGGCTCTTTGGCTGCCTCCTTGCGGCTCTTTGGCTGCCCCCTTGAGGCTCTTTGGCTGCCTCCTTGCGGCTCTTTGGCTGCCCCCTTGAGGCTCTTTGGCTGACCCCCTTGTGGCTCTTTGGCTGACCCCTTGTGGCTCTTTGGCTGACCCCCTTGTGGCTCTTTGGCTGACCCCTTGCGGCTCTTTGGCTGTCCCCTTGAGGCTCTTTGGCTGTCCCCTTGTGGCTCTTTGGCTGACCCTTTGTGGCTCTTTGGCTGACCCCCTTGTGGCTCTTTGGCTGCCTCCTTGTGACTCTTTGGCTGTCTCCTTGAGGCTCTTTGGCTGTCCCCTTGAGGCTCTTTGGCTGTCTCCTTGTGGCTCTTTGGCTGCCCCCTTGAGGCTCTTTGGCTGACCCCTTGTGGCTCTTTGGCTGACCCCTTGTGGCTCTTTGGCTGACCCCCTTGTGGCTCTTTGGCTGACCCCTTGCGGCTCTTTGGCTGTCCCCTTGAGGCTCTTTGGCTGTCCCCTTGTGGCTCTTTGGCTGCCTCCTTGTGACTCTTTGGCTGTCTCCTTGAGGCTCTTTGGCTGTCCCCTTGAGGCTCTTTGGCTGTCTCCTTGTGGCTCTTTGGCTGCCCCCTTGAGGCTCTTTGGCTGACCCCTTGCGGCTCTTTGGCTGCCCCCTTGCGGCTCTTTGGCTGCCTCCTTGCGGCTCCTTGGCTGCCCTCTTGTGGGCAAACTTTTCTTTAACTGATTTTACTTCATTCGGTTATTTTACTCTCTAAAGTTATGGGTCAGCAACCCGCGTCCCCGGAGCGGCACGCGGCTCTCGTATTCACCGCGCAGTGCATTGCGGCTCATGAAATATTGAGATTTAAAAAAATAAGATTTTACCGAATAAAAAAAAGTCTCTTCTTATAATTTTGGTGGCCGACCACGCCTGGTCTGGACACATGGCTGCAGGGAATGGATGGCCAATGGAGGGGGGGGGGGGCAGTAAACGGCAGGAATTGGGTGGGGGGCACACGGGGGGCACTGCCCCCCCCCCCCCCGCTCCCCCACCTTATCTTCGCTTAGAATGGCCACTGATTTGTTATCACCTAACGCAGTGTGGTTAGCACGCCGTGGCTATGAACTTGGCCAAAAAAATGTGTTCCGTTAACGCGCCACGGATAACATCGGTGGCGAGTGATCTCTGAATCAGTCATAGCCAGGTCGACATTCAACAACCCACATTGACCAGCGTGGTGAAGTATGGTCTAACACCCCCCCCCCCCCCCCCCCCCACGAATGATAGAACATCGGGAGGTCCCATTCCATCCAGCAGTGCAATGACAAAAGGGCTCTAAGTAAATTGTCGGTATTCTTTCATTAATATTATTGTGGCAAACAAACTAGAAACTCAATGCCTTGATTAAAGGTAACGCATGAAAACGAGTGATTTCCCAAAGTTGTCTTAGATTTTGTGTTTAAACAAAATAAAACCTACTCAGACGGCGCGGAACCCACAACAGGTGCTCGGTTATCCACAGAGCCACGGAAGGCGCTCGACGACACAGCCCCGGCCCCCGCCGAGGGGAGATGGAGCGATGTTAAAGAGCTCGAGTGCGTGTGCCGGGCGGATCATTGACACCGCAAGACGGCGAGAGATGACGACGGCTTGTGGAGATCTTCATCCAGCGGTGGATGGATCATGGCTGCTGCTGCTGACGATGACAGCGGTGGATTGGTTTTGGGTAGCCAGTCGTGCCGCCAGTAGCTGGACCCGTCACTGCGCCTATGGCTTGCAGAACCCACGCGGTTGCCGATGATTGCCGGAGGGAATTGGGATGAGCATCAGCGCAAGCCCCCATTATTTAATGGCTTCTCTAAGGAAGTGATTTTTTTTTTATTCGTAAGGTCGGCATCTTGTGGTGACGCAGCCTTATCAGGCGCTTTGTAGCGAGCGGCAGAAATGCGATGTTCGGCCGAGACTCTTCTCAGAGAAGAGATTTGCAGAGATTGTATCACGGTTTGGCGACATACCGTGCGAAAGAAAGTTCAACGTGCATACGTAGAGGCTTATTGGGCAACGATGGGATCTGGCCTGCACTGTTAGCGTCGGCCAGGCTGAAATTTGATGGGGGGGAGATGGGGGGATCTCCCCTGGATCTGCTTTATTATTATTCTGGTGATTGTACTTGTGAGGGTATACATTTATAGATTTCCCCCCCTCTCCCAATAACAGATGTAGACCCGACAATGTCAGGGTTGAGACTGGTTCGTTCGTGAGTCGGATACTGGCTTCCAGGTGGCCAGGAGATGGAAGCACAGCAATGGATCGATGAATGTCTATGCGGAACGATTGTCGCCCCCGTCGATGCTATGCGCGGTGGTTTTCGCCCGTTTCCTCCCACATTGAGCCAATGACTCATTATTGGAATATCGAAATCTAGCATGGCCCTCTCGACAAAAAGGGTCTTGAGACTTATTGAAGCTTCCCAAGATAGAATGCATTACTATTATGATTATTTCAAAGTGTAAAAAAAAATTACACGTAAAGGCAATATCAACCGCGACGTTCAGTTTTGTCCTGTAATACATGTTTTTTTTGGGGTAGATCGCATAAATATAAATGTGTCGTTGAACCCACCACCACCCGACACAGCCAATTAGTAACGTTTGTCACGTAAACAGAACATGCAAACTCATTACTAGTACAGCACACCAGGGTGTTGCAGTGCAAATCCTGTGTTTGTGTAATTGGCTGTGTCGGGTGGTGGCGGGTTTAACGACACATTTATATTTACGCGATTTAACCCCCCAAAAAAAACATGCATTATGGATGATATTGGTCGCGAAAGCCTACCTATTAAACTTTTTGGTATTTTATTATTTCTCAATCATGAGATCAAGGTCTCATCAAGCCGCGTCGGCCATGGAGGCGTTGTTTGACCATACTTTACCATGCTGGTCGGTGGGAATTCAAAGGCGAAAGCCAATGGGCAGAGGCCACGGTGCGACACTGTGCGATTGTCATGAGGCGCACGTTTGTCTCCGTTGAACTTCACCCACGTGCGCTCCCTTGAAAGCTGCGCGCGACGAGCGTCGCTCCGTGGCTGCCGCCGCCGAATGCGTTGCAGGGCAGCGACAGGGGTTTGTGTGTGCGTCGTGAACGTTGCGGGCTGCGTGTTGCGTGATGCGCTCGCCTCTTGCAACGAGGAGTCCGTTCCGCGTGGAATATTCACAGTGGCGAGGAATATTCCGAAAGAGAGAGAGAGAGGGGCGGGTAGGGGGAGGAGCACGTAAAACACGACCTGGCAAAAAAAAAGAAATCGGGCGGGGATTTCACGAATTTGCACTGCGATATAGATATTGATTCGCGTTTCAAGAGTACATATTTTGTTCTCAATTGCACCAAGTTCCCCATAGGTGTTGCATTCAAGCCAGCTCGCTAATTAATACACCGGGACTGCGCCCTGCTAATTTGGCACGCTTTAAACAACAGATTAACAGGCACGCGCGCAACATCATCGCTCGTAAAACAAAAACAGGACTTCTCGACACGGCAGAGTTGACGGAAAGGAGGGACGAAAGGCGAGACGAGGTTTGTGGTGGGAGAGGCGGAGGGATGGATGGATGGAGAGAGGAGGAGGAGGAAGAGGAGGAGGCTCATTAACTATGCTGCAAAGTGGGACACGCAGCTGGGCTGAACGAGAACGCGAAGGGCTCCCGAGCCTCTGTCGCCGCTCTCACTCCTCACTCGGCACACTCAGGGCACGCCACGCGGGCTGGGCTCTCTGACTCGCAGCGCTCGAAGATTACTCCGTTTTAGCTCCCCCACCGCCACCCCCCCCCCCCCCCCCCAGGGAGAAGGAGGGAGGGAGGAAGGGGGGAGAGACCCACATCGTCTTGGAGCTTCCCCGAGCCGAAGCCGACTGGAGCGCTGCTGGTGCCGCTGGTGGTGCCCGCTTGGCTCACACCGCACTCACGCAGAGCCAAGGAGCCCCCCCCCCCCCCCCCGATACCGTCTCGTCGGCTCCGTGATGTCATCTGCGAAGGAGGAACGCGCGCGTCTCCACGACCATGTTTAAGGTGGACGGGAATAGTGCAGCGGTACAACGAGGAGGATTCGTTACCGGTGCGAAGGAGAGCGTGGCGAGCCCACATAGGCGACCCTGGTGCAGTAATTGCTGAATTGATTAGCGTGCGTGTCGTGTGGAGGGGGGGGGACACGAGGGGGGGGGGGGGTGGTGAGAATGTTAAGATGTACGCGGTTCGGAGCTCGCAGCTGGAGGAGGAGAGAGGATTGGATGTAGGTCTCTGATCAAGGAGGACAGCTCCAGCACCTGATTCATTGTGATGCTATTCTTCTCTCCAATATCATTCTTCTGAAAGGTAAAGAAAGCTTCTGCGCGATTTCAAATGTGAAATGGTGCGAAACGAGACGTTCAGTCGCCGCTCCTCGTGCGTTAAGCGTGGCGAGCGCCAGGGATGAGAATTGAAACAAAAAAACCTTATCTGAACTGCAAATCGCAGCTCGTAAATGAGCATTTATTAGAATAAAACGCTGATAATACGTCGTGACTGCTTTGATATGTTAATGTGTGTGTGTGTGTTACAAGATCGTATTATTTAGCCTCTGTGCCATCTGGTTGTGTGGGTAAAAAAAAATGTAACGTGGTGATCACAATTAACGTCGATAGGAAATGACCACGAACGAGTCTTTTGTAGAGTCAGTAAAAAAAAACAATCATGGATTGTTAGATATATTTAAAAAATCATTACGGAGCCTTGTTGTGATCTTGTATATGCTGGCTACGTATCGCGGATCTTGTATTGGTACATATTTCGCCAAAAGGTGCCAAACCATTCAATTCTACCACGGTGTAGAGAAATGCCAGCAGCTCATAACACGGCGAGAAAACGCAGCAATATCATTAAGCAGATCACATAGTCAACGTTACGTGCGTGCTATGTGCAAACGTTCACGTTGGAATTTTTTTATATATATAATAAATTGCCATATATCGACGTAAATCCATTTCGCATCACTGTACCGCTGCTTGCTGGCGTACACGTCGCATGAATACTGATAAGGCGAGACCCCACAAAGCAGCCACCGTCTTCATTTCATACGCATTTTAATTGTGGAACGTTCAACTACCCACACACAAAGGAGATTGTTACTCGCGATACGCGGCGAGAAGGCGATGCCCGCAATTGCGTCGAGTTCGTCGGTGGCTCGTGATTTTAAGTTGATCACTCTATTAAAATAGTTCACCCGCATGATGCCCACCACCACCAACAACAACAGCAAAGAAAATCACAGTCATCATTCGCGTGGTTATATTTTTAGACTCGTCTTGGCGAAAGCTCACTCATCATGTTGGTCGCTCGGCCAATTCGTTTACCGAATGGAAACGTTTCATGATCGAGATTTTGCGAATTCGACAGATGCTTGTGCAAATGACGGGCGCGCCGTGACATCTCACGGCACGATTTGGGTTCGTGAAGTCCACTTGAGTGGAGGCGGTGTGCCGTGTGGCGATGTCCTGGGGTGATGGACATTGCTGGGGATGCCAGCCACTCGGAATCATTGCAGCCACGACACCCACCGGCAGAGTTGGCACTCCCTTCACGTCCTCTTGTCTCACCAGATGTTGTTATACTCGTCGCCGTCGTCGTTATTATTGTTGTCATGGGAAATAATATAACGCGTGCCATTGATACATTATTGTTCAGATGGAATTCGTTGTTGAATGTGACACCATTGATTGTACACCGTGGAAAGGTGTGGGAACTAGGTCTGAATGAATGAACATTGCCTGCATTAGACTGTCTAAAATATGTAGTGTAGGTTGGATGTGCGCCTACGCAATGTATGTGTTTCCTCTGTATATGTTTGTGTGATACAGGATACACGGTGCGTGGTGTAACCAACAGGAGCGGTATTGCTAATCATGAGTGCAGTACACAATGGGGATACGTGGCTCTTCGGGAAAACGTCACAGTAATAAGTGGATGTGGGCGTTCATCCACCTTGCGTGCAGTACCCTCAGTGGGTTTTAATACGACATGGGGTTTTTTAGAAATGTGTATTCTTACCTCATAATTTCATAAAGAGACATGTGTAATGAAGAATGGCACATTTGATATGTGTGTCGCTTTAGGATATAAAACGCAAGGTACGGTTTACGATTTTCAGCACAAACTGAAAATAAATACAACCATTAGTCTCCCTTATCTACGGTTCCTAAAAACGTTTATTTAAAATGGCCACCTTGAAGTGGTTTCAATATGCAGCGAGTCTCATCCACTTGAGGTGCAGCCGACTGATGGAACAGCCACCAAACAGCCCCTCCTGATGGTGTGTGTGTGTGGGCAAACGGCATCCACGGCTTCACAGCATCCCCGACACATTCACGAATGCCGTGTTCACGACAAAGGTGCACGTTGCTTAAAACAATATTCTGCAGCTTCATTAAAGCAATACGCAAATCATCTTAATGTGTAGTTGAGTTAAAATCAATTGAAACAGATCTCAGCCTGTTGGGGCCTTTGACATCGAATGTTTCCCGGTGTCATTTCTTTCAAAATGCCACCCTTGACCTACATTGTACTCAAGTCTCATTAAAGCGATGACTTTTTACTTGAGATTATACAAACTGACTTTTTGAGATTCTAATTTTGATCTCGTGTTCATCTTCATTGGGTTTCTTATAATCGATTCTCAATTTATGTGAACAACTATACACGTTCATGTTCTTCCACGTCTTCTGAATTTGATTGAATTTCAGTTGTCGACCTGTAGAGTCTGCTTCACAGGCAGCTGATTGTGATGCCAGATCATGTATCAATCATGTGTCTATCAACGTCGGGTTCCTGTGTAATATTCGAGTTTATTTTGGCACTGATTATCTTAATTTATTAAACCCACGTCCACACGGACTATTATTGATGCAATACATCAACAATAATCAACTATGAAGTTTGGAATAGAGCGTGGCAGGGTGGCATTGTAGAGGCAACGAGGAGGAGGCATCTGTGATGGAAGGGACACGTGTGTAGGCTTGGATGAGAGGCAGGTTAACTGAGATAGACGTCGAGACACATGGTGCTCAGACCGCGGAGGTCGGGTGTAGGCTATTCAACAGTTGTGGTATGTGGCAGAGGGAAGCGATGCCGAGATGTGGTGGCGACATTGGAATAGCGCTCGCCATGACGACCTCGTGATCTCCACGTGCGCACGTAACTTTACCAACGTTGTTATTGCTGGCATTGGCCTCGGTCATGTGATTAAACATTTCTGTTACGACGCAAATTAAATTCAGGGACAAAGGAATGAACTTGGGAGTTTCCCTGGGGTGGGGGGCTTGGGGGGGGAGGGGGGGCACGTGGTCTGGGGTGGAGGGCAAATATCCATGTGGGACCACGTCAAGTGGCCAAAGGGGCCCCATGAACGCTCATCATTATGTTGGCACGGCACCAGTGTAGCGTACCCTTCCTGTCTCCTTTGTTTCCACACGCGTGCCCTTAATTTTTCAGACATGGAAGGATGTTCACTTCACGAGCTGCACGGTCTTACAGGGTAAGGCAATTCACGCCGCCTATGGATAATGTAACATATTCATGGTGTACGTATTACACTCTACGTTACAAGTGCAGCCCTTTTGTCAATCCACTGTTGGATGAGTGCCTCCCCCACACCGTGCGGGGCATGGGGGGTTATTTGACCGTACTTCGTCACACCGATCAGTAAGGGTTGGTGGAGGAAGGGCACATAGACATTAGAGAATAGTACAGTACAAGAAAAAATCGTCACTGTAGACAATGCAGCCCTGCAGCGACCTCCAACACCTGTTCGTTGCGGTCATCCATCCAATAAATATCCAGGCTCAACTTTGCTTAGCTTCAGAGAGATCAGGTGCATTCCGGGCATATGGTCTTGGGCAGTGACACATTATGTGTATGCATGCGGTGTGCTCTATATGCCGTACGAATAATGTACAAAGACTAACCCCCCCCCACCTCACAATTAACATCGTTTGATACCCACCATTAAATAACCTGCGGTACCAGAGTTGGCTGATGTTTTGGGAAATGGCCGCCTATTCGGTGCAGAGAGAGATTGGGGGCAGCCTAAATGTTTTGACTGACATTTGAAGGAAGACTTGGACACACTGTGGTGGTGCCTTGAGAACACTGACATTTGGACGTACAATACCCCCTTGGATGACATTTAGCGATAGTTGGCATAAACGATTTTCATAACGACCAGATAACTGGATAGCAAACCAAAACCTATAAATCTGCAGCAGCAACAACAAAAAACCACACTCAAATCGTTTCGTTTAAAGCAAACAAAAAATTAGCACGTGATGTAAATAAAATCAAAACAAAATCAACGTGTGTACGTGCATTGATCTAAATTAAGCAACGACAAAAAAATTGACCAGGTTGCATCCTCTGCAGCCCACTGCAAGTCAATAGATTAACGTTTCGTTGTGAGTGCAGCAGTTGAAGACATTGTTATGTTAAGTAGGTCAACCATTTTTAGGTGTGACCAATTCATGCACTGTTCGTTTGCTAATGTATTCCCACGGGAAGGATCCGAAACAATGCTCTCCAGCAATTAGCCACATCATTACACTCCTTACACAACTGCCATATATTTCTACCTCGTCCATCAAAAATTACGCGCATTCTGTCCATCGACAAATACACGCGCACATAGACCGTGCACAGGCGTTAAACATTTCTACTGTGTATAATGTTTACACGTAGAAAATAATGTATGGAGTCCAAAGGATGGTAGGTGTGTTTTGACGTTGCAGGCTTCTCTGTTTATACAAGGTCGTGTCTAACTGGAATTCACAACCGATGGCTTGTTTTAAGGAAAGCTGAACTGAGCTCTTTAACCCTGCCGAGTGAACAATGTCCCATCTTTAAAACAGAGAAAAATCCTGCCCTCCTTTGAGCCTCATTCCCATCAGAGGCCAGCATGACATCGCGTACAGCCGTGCACACATTTAAGGTCGCTCGAACCATCGCCAGCGAGGTGATAAACCACTGGGCTTGTGTCACCAAGGTGAGCCGACCAGGCACGTCCAACGAATCTGTATCCTCCTGCTCTTCAGACGAGTGCAGCACATGCAAATCGCGTCTACGTAAATACCTTAAGTTAGAGGTGTTTTTAATTTAAAAAAAAACACACACAATCTTAGCAAGAACAACAAAAATGTTTTTTTATATAGATGTGTGGCCCCTTGTCTCAGTGTTCGAAGCAACAGATTGTCAAACGCTTTCTCTGCCTCGCCGTGTATGTCAGTAAAAACGTCACGGCTGCCATTTCTCTCTTCTCTTCTAAAAGGGCCATTTTATTAAAAAAAAATCTTCCACTGTACCCTCTACTAAGGCTGTGTTAATGACGACAGTGGTGAGGTCTCCTTCATTGCTTGTAGACAATTGCCGAAGAAAATGCACTTCGTTTTTTAAACATTATATAGCATGTATTAACGACTTCTGTATACACTGTACTACTGAATGCATCCGTACACTGGAATGCATGCATACATTATATTAGTATACATTATGTACTGTGTATGTATTTTTTTCCCTATACAACCCCAGTATGGGGTAAATGTGCTGCACAGACATCTCAAGTAGGATGATGGGTACTTGCTTGGGAGTGGCGTTAAGATCAGCAGGGGAGAACGTGGGTGGGGAGGAGGGCATTGCTATGTTTAGGAGTCTGATCCTGGGCTGCTTTGTTGTAAGAACACCCAGTTTACAGTCATTCTGTGATCACATTTTTTAAAATGTATTTTTTTTAAACTGTAACAGCATTTTTTTCCGCAGCACTTACCCACAATGCTACCACATTTCCGGGAGGCACAACCGAGACACGGTGTGAGCTGGTGGGAGAAACATTTGTAACCAGAACAAAATGTAGATTTCTCAAATGTTTCCGAACACCAGGAGAGCCTTTCTGAAACCGGAACTGTCGCAGCTAAAGCCTTTACCTTTACAACAATTTGTTCTGGCCAGGAATGGGATGAATCCATCATTGGCGAATTGTATCAAAATTTAAGCTGAGCTTCCGTACCCTAAATACAATCTATCCGAATTTGTGTCTAAAAAGCACAAATATAATGCAATCACGTTTAACTTTCCGGGTCCCCTGCTAACCGTAAGAACAGCAACAACTGGATACTCCGTTGCATCTGCATCAACATAGCAGCGGCCCTGGCGTGGCTCATATCAAGTGTGCCGCTTATGAGCAAGAGTGGAAATTGAACCCAGGATGCTGCTGACATCATAGACCATTGCACTACTAACCACTCTTACTCCGTGGTAACCAACTTTTACCTCTCACACCATGGTAAATGTTTTAACTCTCAGACCAAGTGCAGCTCTTTAACCTTCATCATCATGGTGGATGAGAGAGCTCCCCAAGCTGTGGGAATATTTATCCCAAAGATGCAATAATTCGTTTAGCTCATGCACGTGAGCTGATATCATTTTCTCCGACTCAGAATCAGAATATTTATACTAGAGGAGGAATCCGATGAGCTATAAAGCTCTTTTTTCACAGATGTCCAGTAGGGGCATGGGATATAAGAACGTGACATCAACAATCAGTACAAAAAAACACAATAGGAGTGCAAAGTACAACAAAGTTAAACAAATCGCCCAAACACAGACAAATACAACTAAACCATCCCCATCCTACAAGGCAAATCCCACTGAGGTATTAACTTATTTTTCACAAGCAACCTGGCCACAAATGATAGCTGAAGAAAGTGGCCCATCATTTGAACATTTATATCACCAAAATAATCATGGTGGATGTCCTTTCGAGTAAATTCTATATTCTCGATCATCAGCCATCATCCCTTCTCATGACATGTCCTGGCTAAACCCAACTATCTTAAGAATTAATATTTATATAAATGTAGCTTGTATATGTTCTCTGATCCACGTGTTGCTGTTTTATGTCTCTCATTGTATTTTCGAGCATTCACCTATCCACGAATATAAATTGTTCACAAATATCAATGAGACAGAATAACAAAACCGTTAGGATTCAATGAACTACGTGAGAAATGTGAGATTTAGGAAAGGTTTATCTACCGCTGTCTGAATACATCACATTAATCAGAGTCTGGGAAATACTAATGAATATCAAATATCATCCAACCAAGCCTTTGTAGACTATGACATGGCATTGAAATTAGTGGAAATTAATGCTGTCATTCAAGTGCTCACAGACCAATGCATAAATAAATGTATGGTATTTAAGTGCATTTTAAATACATTGTACTATTGTATATCACCCCATTTATTAATGATTTTATATCCACAATATTTGACGTAACTTTACTTAAAGCATTTTAAATACATTATACACGGCATAACATTATATAATAGCTTGAAGATATTCTATACCGCAATGGCATATTTAGAGCATTTCTAAGGTACAGTAAATTAAATTGAGCACAGTCAGAATCAGAATATATATTTATACTGGAGGACGAACCCGATGAGCTATGAAGCTCTTTTTTTCACTCAGATGTCCAGTAGGGGAACGGGATAAGAACGTGACATCAACAACAAACAGTACAGTAAAATTTTGATTTAAAGCTTTCGTGACTGCAGGGATTCATATTCTTGGTTCTTTCGGTAAAGTCACGTAGAAGGGAAACAATAAAATAATAATTTAAAACAATACAATTCTCACGACAGTGTTGTTGCACATCCTAGTTTGTGAGGATCTGCTGCCACGGGGTTTCAAGTTGACGATTGCTCTTTTTACCAGGTGAGAGCTCAAGAGGCCCAGGAGATTTTCGTTTATGAAGATCTTGAGCTAGCTGGCCAGAATTGGGAGGAGGAAGAACAACAAAAAAACTTAGCCCACTTTTCTCCCAGGGCAACTGGAGAGCACAAAGTGTTTCTCACCTGACATTAAAACTAACAATCGAGTCTCGATTGTAGGAGTTACCTAGATCAACACCGTGGTGAAAGCACTATCGTAAAATAAAATACAACACGTGTGTGTGTGTGCGCGCGTGTTACTCGGCCTACACATTTATGTTTGTTAAATCCTATAGATGATCGAATCTAAATTCCGAATCCTCCAATTCCTAGGTCCAGCGTATGAACAATCTAGAAATGATCAGCTTCACCTTTAACAACATACAGTGCACGTAATTATTGTACCTTAGCAAGGGATTGTTTTTCCAATTACGTCTATATTCGGGGAATTTTGTCAGATAAAGTGGTTCCACTGCTTATTGAACTAGGGCTGACTAGCTTGAAAAAATGTACCTACCTAATAATGCTATGTCTGTTCACTAATACACCCACCAATTTACATTCAGCGTTCTAATAATGAGGCTGCACAGAAATTTAGCACTGTGCAGTAAGGTCACAATCACGAACAATGTAAGATGTTCCATTACAGACAACTTGATCATTCACACACACACAATGTTGTGTAAGGGCAGGTATTCTCTCACCTGAAACACTGCCAACAGAGTGTTCCCGGACAGATAATAACTGTACATTACTCGGAACGACAAGCACCACTCGAATGCACTGTAATGTCTCTATGTATATATTAAAATAAATCAATTACATTTCTGTCGCTGCTTGACGACCGAGAGGGCCCCTCCAGCTGAACTCGATAGCAACAGCTACTTTCCTGCCCCCGCAAGCTTCCAGCTCTCCTTCATCTCAATTTTTAATTAAAAAAATGTAAATAGACGTGTCCAGCTCATAGGTCCGCCCGTCATGTGCCCGTGGCCACAAGTGTCCATTTTACTGGACTGGAAAAACCTCAGCGTGTAGGGTAGTGTCAGCCTGCTAAGAATTCACCATTAAGGAGGGGGGGGGGGACAAAGGAGCACAGCGTTCTAAAATCCTAAAATTTAACTTCAGTGGAATGACAGGCCCTGAGCCGTGAATAAAACAACCGGCCCCGCACTCCGTAGGAAGTAAGTAACTCGATGAAAATAAAGAGGGGCACGATTCCCCACTTGTAAAACAAACAAAAATCGCACGTTTTCCGGTGTAAACAAATATGGCAATAGTTCCCCACAACTGCCAGCATTCCAGTGAGATGACAAAAGGTGAATGGGGAAAGTGACATTAAAATAACAAACGCATCACAAAGCAAGTTACACGTGTACCTCTTGCACGGGGTTTTGTTATCAGCCACCTTGGCTTAGACCCCTGCACACCGTAGTCCTGGCATCACCGAGTCTTTGGCTGTAGCCACTGCTGGTGACGCTGAGACAATCAATCAACCTCCCACAGTCCGCCGAGAGATGCACGCCAACTCTCATGAGCCCCCTAACACCACGGCCCCTGGCTACCGATGGATCTGGCGGACACGTGGCTTTGTGTGGCCATATCCTTTGGAAGGACACAGTTCCCAGCCGGTTGCCTGCAACATCCCAATAGGACAAAAAAAACATATTTTTTATAGGGGTCAGAGTTGCCTACAGGTGCAATCACGGGCTAAGCGGGAGGGATGGCGATACCCTGGGAGGTGCACGTGGTTTGTCCAAGGCCTCACCATGACAAACCTGGCACTTGCTGCGGGAGGCTAAGAGCGACTGGAAGCTGAGCATGCGAGCTGAGAGTACAATGACGCTGGCTCGCGTGAAGACTAGGCGCAGGCAAAGGTGGTGCGCGCGCATGATCAAGGGCTTTTTGGGAGGCACGGATTTGGTTGTGGGGTCAAATTAAAATTCGTGAATCTCTCCCATACTTGCTGGGCTGTTAGGCAGTCAGGAGGTGGCAGTATAGCAAAATGGATTCAAGGCATTTGTGCAGCGGTTTCTCTTCACATGGAAGGGGGTGTACGCGTTTTTGAGGCGCCTTTCGCTTTGATTTCACGTGCACAGACATTGATTTCCTTCGGAGAGGATTGGACACACGTTTCTTTCGCTGAACCCTGCGGAAAAGGAGACTATGTGACTTAATGAAGGGTCCATTATTAATTGTGCACTATAGCACAACGTATATACAGTATATATTTTTTGCCAGTGAGATGTGTTATTCATATTTGGTTCAGCTATTGTGATTTTGGATGCAATGGGCTTGTAGCTCGGCCATCACATTATTGTCAATCATATAAAGTACACAGTGTAATTGTCACGCATCTGTTAATGATGCTCATTTTAGTACTGCACTTAATGAAAATGAATGTAAGCTAATACATGAATGCAAGCGATAAGCAATTAATGGGATTTTTTTTACAGTTAAATCAACACGAAACTAATTGCCGAAGAGCCGCTCCAGCTATGGGGTTATGTGGGAAGTCCAACGTATCGCGAACGATTAAACGTATAAATATGACATTTTATTTCACATCGACACGCAATGAAACCCGATCCCATTTAATGAACACGTAATAACGCACCAACAATAAACGAAATATTGACCATTTCAAATGCACAATTAAATAGCGCTTAGAATTCAGTTGCACACTTTACTGTGCGGTTAAATCCCGGCCGCTGGGCATCAGCATGAGAACTCAGGTGCAATGCTTGGGGTTGGTTTGATGAGAGGATGGCTGATGGCATTTTGTTGTTGTTGACGGGCCTGAAGAATGTGTAAGTTTTTTTTTATTTCTAAATGTAATGTCAAATTAAAGTGACAAGCCAGAGCATAAGGGACCCCCTGGACACAGCACGTGGGTCGCCTTGGCCACCCAAGGGCACGGGGTTCTCTGAATTCCATACAACCGTTAAGTACTTATAGCTTTATAATTGCCAGTGCACAAATGCAGGTCAAATGTATGTGGAGTTTTTTTTATTTAAAACAACGGTTAAAAATAGCATTTTACACTTCCTAACACTGAATTGATAACACGTCTCAAATTCCCCGCACGAGATTAGCACAAAGCATGACTGCGTGCAGCACAAGCAGTGGGTGAACAGTGTTGCAAGTGGGGTTTTTGGTTTGTTTTTGCAATCGTTATTTATTGATTTATTTTGGAAGCTTATCTGCTTTCAAGAGGATTCACTGTTTTCTCCAATGGCAATTCTTCGTCGGTCATTGTCTATCTACCGCTGGATGAAGGCCTCCCCACACTCTCACCAGCCCACACAGGTCTCCGATGCCACAATCCATATCGCTGCGGTGCATCACCTGATCTCATCCCTCCGTCTCCACCGCTGATCGACCCCACGGGGTCCATCCGCTCCTTCGCCTGTCATTCTGTCACCAGTCTTGTCCATCATCCACCATCCATCCCTTACAGCAAAGTCTCCCGGGCCTGAGCCCACCTCCGTTCAGCACTGTTGGCAACGTACGGTGCTAAAGAAGTTCAGCACCCATGCACACTTGCATTAGTCATGGGAATGACTGCACGTGTAATAATGAAGTCACGTAACTGAACAAATAATGTTCAGGTATTCTCTGTGCAATGCTTGATTGATACTTAACCCCTTGGTGTCTGTTGCTGGGTACGTTGCTGGTCACACCACCGCCTCGGTCTTTATACGTGTTCTTTAAAAGCACTTGCCCCAACAGCACTACGTAGGCTAAACAGGTGATCTTTGTCACACTGTGACATCGTTGATTCATGCGCTACGATCACAGGAACTCAGCTTTGCTTCCTGACCAATGCACAGCATCGGTGGCAATCGGTGTCTGGACCAGTCCTGAGTGAGGGCCCCCTGGTCTGGAGTGTGAACTTCGGCACGGTGGTACTGCCCACACCTCCACCATGCCAGTCCGAGTTGATAACCCACCCCAACACTTGCCCCTGCAGTCTGTAAGGCTCAATTGGCCTATCACAACCGCACACCAATTTAGCACACCATGCTACAGGATGCGAGGTTCAAAACTAAAATGAGCTGAGGCTTGAATTTTTAAGAAGCGCTCAATGTGCAGAAAAATGCCAGGGTGGACCATTTGCATGTAAACAGTAAACATTGGCGTGAGCTAATTGGTGCTAATTAGCGCGTGTCATTTAGCTCCTAGCCCTTGGGATTCGTGAGTTTCCACATTATCGAGTCTCCGAGTCTCATATACACACTGTTGGCTCCAAGAGCACGGCTGGCTTGCCCCTCTTTTTTTATATTTTTACGGTTCATTGTTAATTCCTGATGCTCAGAAAGCCACCCTTGGGATTTTAAGTTGATGAGTTGTTGCCTAAGGCACGGAGCCATTCTAAGACAACCTTATGTCACCATGAGTTAACTTATTAATGTCCGTTGCTTAGAAGGACAAGCTGACACTCTTATCATTCTTAGGTTGCATTAATAATTTTTGAGGCGCACAAAGACGGGTTAAGACACCTTAAAATCCTCCGAATGGATTGGCTGAGAACATTGTTAATTGACTATTCATAATTTGGTGCATTTAGTATTTGCGCAATTCATAGAACGCATGGCTATCACGAAGGAGCTCTGTTTCACAGACAGTCTGAGGTAGTTTCACAGTCGGGGTGCGATGTTGCTATGTATAATCCCATTCCATTATTTCGCGGGTAAATATTTTGAAACTTGCCATATTTGGAACATGACACTGGTACGCGATGGTTTATTCATTTCAAATGACGTCAGAATATGTTTTTTTATCGGTCACTGAGAAGCAGACTGCGAAATATTTTATGCATAATACACATTAACCAGGGCGGCCATGCAGATTCAAACCACGAACCTCTCCCAACAAGTAGCGAGCACGATACCACTGTGAAACGTCACCGCGCCGATGTCTCCGCTCGAGCGTACAACATTGTACATACCAAGCATTGGTATCTTCATGCCAAGGCCGTAATTACAATATATATTGGGGGGGGGGACACATCCAATATTCAAATATGCTCAAAATGTCCCCCCCAATATATTGCTATAAAATAGATTTCTGTTTATATGATTGTGGTTATGGTTGTACTTTATTAATTCCTAATCTCTGCCATTGCATACAATGAAACAAGAAAAGATAAAAAAGTAAAAACAGAGCAATGTAATACAATACACTATTAGACATTATTGTAAAAAAAAAGTCCATCCTATGTGTTAGTTATTTTTTTTATATTTTAGGCAGGAAATTCGTTTTCAAATTTAGATTTATTTATTTTCTGGGGGGGGGGATCCCCAGACCCTCTGGAAGATTTGGTCCCCCCAAATGTTGACTCCATGGCTACGGCCTTGCTTCATGCTACGCTTGTTTTGTTTTGCCAGCACTCAAGAAGAGTTTGTTCAAACATTCGCCACTGCTGGTTGCACAGATTTAAGGGACAACAACAGCAGCAGCAACAACATCAACACGAGCGCACGTGTTCAAATGCGGTATAGCACAACGTCTTCTGGGCAATGCTGCAGATTAGAACGATATCCAATTTAAAAACAGGGAAGATGTGGGGGAATTTTGATTGCATCACACCACCTTTATTATATCACACCACCTATTTAAGTCCCAAGACTGGAGGAGATGTTCACACTTCCCGGCAATGGCCTCACGATGCTGCTCGTAGCTGCAGAGCGAAACGCCGTGAATGTTGTGGGTCGCTCTCTCCCACAGCCGCCGTGCTGTAGCAGCGATTCGTTGGGGCATTTGTTCACGCGGCAACTGTGTTTGGCTGCGTCAGGTGGCGGAGGGTGTACGACACAGCACTGGGCTTTTACTCGCCCAGCGATCTGATCCAAAAATGTATTACGGATCAGGAAAGTTGCTGTTACCTTGTTACGGGTTCGTTGAACGATTTAGGCGTCAAATGCATGTGAACATTATTTAACTTTAAACACAATGTAGTACTGTATTTAATGCTTTGCTTCAGAGAATCAACTAAGACGTCTCTTTGGACCGTTATTAATAATCCACGTTAATATTAACTAATAATTCATAATAATGAATCCATAATTAATATAACCAATAATAAGGAATTATTAATAATAATGCTGCACGTAAAATGTATATTTGGACAATTATAGAGAAGAACGCGGCTATCTTCCTTTCCGAAACTAAGAGTGACATTTTTCTGTTCCATAAGCAACAAGCGTACGTTTTATGCCTTTGCTAAAGAGCGCTGTACCTTTAAGGGGGAGAGAGGTGGGGTGAATTGCTACTCAAACCTATGGGATTAATGAGCTATTCTCGGCTTGAAACGGTTTCAGGAGAGAAGGTTTTAAAGTGTGTGGCGGGGGCACAGGGGAGGGGATTAGTCAGGCTGCCCCGCTTCCTACAATCGGGAGTAAGACGTTCCTCGTTTGTTGTCCCTCCAGATCGCATTGAGCGAAGTGCATCGGCAGCTCACGGCAAGCGTAGTGGAGGCAGCGTCCAGAGAGATAGCCGGGAGGCGGCGGTGGCCCAGTGGGCAGCGCACTAACTCGGGCCCCCGCCTGACTTTGATTCCTGGCCGTGGGTGACATCGGCGGCGAGTGGCATCGCACCGACTCACGCTGACATCTTCGTCGCACGGCTGATCTTGACGCAGAGCAACGGCCATAAAGTTTACATTGAGGCGGTTGTGCCAGATGATTGCGTCAGGAGTAGCGGAGTGTGCCGCTGTGATGCCACCTCCTTCATATAGATCCCTGTGCGAGTATAAGTCGTTCTCTAGATGAGTCTTTGGGTCTCAATGTTGATCTATGTATCTCTGTATGAGTCTATGGGTCTCTATGCGCTGTGAAAGTTGCATCACTGGCTTGGAACTGACAGAGCGCAGACATCGTGTTGGGCTCTCTGAGAGACCCTCTGACTCTCCGATTTTCCCTAGGAACGTCTCTAGGTGCCAACTCACCGTCGAGACTTAACTTTTCCCGGGTCCAAGTTGACCACGTAAAAATAATCGTTGCTCAGAATCGTCGGTATGGAACGCTTTATTGGTAGAAATATCACAAGAGATTTCCATTTGATGGACAAAAAAACCGTATAAGTAAAAAAATATATAAAGTAAAATATTCACATTCTGGTTTTATACGATTCCGCTTGCACCTTTTAGTCAAAGGAAGTCCAAATCCTGAAAAATCATTAACCCCTGGTTGGCTTCCTCTCCTCCCTGTTTGACTCCCCCCTCTCACCCCCCACCGCGGCCCACCCCCCAATGCCCCCCCCCCCCCCCCCCAGTCTACTCACAGAGACGCCTCTCTTGCTACTTGTACACATCGCAGTTATTATTACAAAGGGCGCGTGAGATGCGCCATGCCCAGCCCAATCGCGTGTGAACATCAGGCCAAGGGAATCTGCCGCCGTGGCCAATGAGTTACGCGCCCGCACCGGGGGCTAATGGTTACAAAGAGGCAGAGCCTCTAATAAATTAAAACTCCACCGGGCATGGACTCGGAAACCCTCCGAGAACATAATGCAATCGAGTGTTGGGAGCGACCTATATGTATTCTCGTGTAAAACACCGATATACACGGAGGGGGGGGGGGGGGGAATTAAAATGAGTTAGGAACTGTGCCGTGAAGACCTAGGAGGCATGGGTTCTGTGGCACCAAGCCAGACAGGGGTTGTGGGCACGGTTTATTGGGCACTGCAAATACATACATGTACACGCAGAAGCACCTCGTTCTTAAACACATTCATACTCGAGTCATCTGACGATTCACCCTCCCTGCCGTGTGATGAATCGTCACCACGTTGTGGTCACGCATTGATTCAAACGTCGATTATCATTTTGTGTTTTTGTCTCGTTTCCGTTTCATTTGCATTGTCTGTTTCCACGTGCGTGCTTCGTCTTGATTGCTGTCCGAGGCCACTCCATTAGCCTTCGGGGTAACATTTTAGCACGTCATTTAGATAAATAATAAATTATTGATTGCAGTGGGCACCGATATGAACACGAATTGCCATCGTAAAGATCTGTGCGAACCGGTGAGTCGTTGAATAGTTACTTGCCTGATTGAAATTCATAAACATTCCTGCAGAGATTCCAGAGTGATTTGTGCAACTCCGAGTTTGTGTACGGTTTGGCTTTTTTTGCATTGAACGGGGGCCCCAGGATTGTATACGGAGTGCTCTTACCAATAAGATCTGGCAATCTAGCAGCATTTGTTGAACAAGTCTGATGGCTGATGAGACCTAAAAAGTTGAAAACCAGCACTGGAGTTGCCTGGTTTAAACAAATACCGGTTCATATTCTTGGTTCTTTCGGTAAAGTCACGTTGAAGGGAAACAATCAAATAATAAAATATATATGATGACTGTTTGTGTTACAGTCGAAACGTCGTGAGAATTTTATTGTTTTATATATTTTAGTATTTTATTGTTTCCCTTCAACGTGACTTTACCGAAAGAACCAAGAATATGAATCACTGCAGTCACGAAAGCTTTAAATCAAAATTCAAATGCCGGTTGTTAACTTTGGCCTGGAAAACCAAGATGCTGGTGGACTAAACATATATACCTTTTATTTATATTGTGGAGACAACAGAAGTTGTTCTGCTTATCCTGTACATGTGAATATTAACATCCCAGGACACACGCCCTGATAGGACACATAAGGAGTGGCTTATTATCTGTACATAAGGGATGTTATAAAGCACACTCTTTTAATGTATAGAATATGAGCAGACACAACATGATAGAGTTTTATTTAACAATACCGCAGTGCTATTCCTGTCGTGCGCTGGTCTTGAGACTGAATACCGTACTTCTTGAGACTGACTGTAGGACCGGCCTTGCTGTGCACGTCTGCTGAAAAACTCTACGTCGGTAAAGCAATTTGATTGCGATTCTTATTGAATGCAACTCGGGAAACAAAATGTGGCAATCAAAAGTGACGGCGTGATATTTATTTACGCAAACACGTATCATTGCTGTGACATGCCACGAGCACACACAGCTACAAATGGGCTACAAAAACACAGCGTTCACTAAGCCATTATGAACTCATCTTTGGAACATTCCTCCTAGAATGTCACACTTCCACGCAGTAACGACGTCTTTCCACCAGCTTACGGAATTTTTTTTGCATTTGACCGTGGCGGCTGCTGAAAACAAACCATCTGCAAAAGTCGATGTGGCACTTTCCGACTGACAAACATTACCACAATTTGTTGGCAAGGAATTACCTGTCACAGGGATTCACCATGGGATTATTAAGATATCGGGGGAAGGGATAAATTGTACGGCGTGCGTGAAGCGTGGCTACTTTAACACATCCTTCGCGCAGCATAAAGCTCACTCGTTCGCGTGTGGATCTCGAACATTTTTGCGTAGTTTCTTTAATCCTACCCATTCTCGCCCACATCACAAAATGCTAGCGCGTGTTTTCCGCTTAACGCCAATGCTGATTGGGAGAACGCTGTTTTGAATGTTGCGAGTGCCACTCTTCAATGTTATCTCTCTCTTTCTCGTTGTCCCCCCACCCCCCGCCTGCAGGAATTCACAATACGGTTGAGTATGGGGAATGCTGTTGTGGCTGTTTTAATGCTACTTGAAATCTTAGCACGAAACTGGGATACGGTCTGTGAAGCGAAGAGTACACGTCCAACTGTAAATATAACTGTTATCTTCGGCTGGAGCGCGCTGGGCATTCCGGACATACTGAATACGGACGACCTCTCCGGCATCCCGGTGGCGATCAACCTGAAGAACAAAGTACTGAACGAGACGAGTCCCACTGGCATCATCAACCAGCTATGCAGCCTGGTGTCCTCGGAGAGAATGAACGGAATTGTGTACGGTGACGACACCAGCCAAGAAGCCATCGCTCAGATTTTGGATTTTATATCGTCGCAGACGTTACTGCCCATAGTTGGCATTAACGGTGGCGCTTCCATGGTCATGAGCGGAAAGGTAAGCGCGTCCGGTTTGACCGGTCGAAAAAATATATCTCTACGTTGACAAGACGGTTCGTACGCACATGTGCAGCAGAGCTTTAACAATCTCAGAGAGTCGGCGCTAATGTCGGTGTTGTTATGAGAATGGGCAGAACGGTAAGTGACCTGGTTTCGGCATGCTTAGTGCAGATAGTGACATTTTAAATATTATCCATAATAGAGGTTTTTGGGGTTAGATGGCGTAAATGTAAATGTGGCGTTAAACCTGCAACCAGCCGACGCAGTCAATTAGAAAGGTTTGTCACGTAAATAATAATAATAAGTGCCAATTCTTTACTAGTCGAGCACACGGGTGTGTGGAAGAGTAAACCCACAACATTTACAACTCGAGTACAATGTTTTGCCAGTAATCACAACTAGCATCATCAGGAGACAGCCAGAATTGTGGAAACATCCTCCTGTTAAAATACCCGTTAAATATGCACACTCACTTGCAAAATGTAGACACGAATGATTACATTGCACAAGCTGGGCGGTGCAACAGCGATGGCGGTTGTTATCTCGCTGCACTATGAACCCAGTTATTCCCAATTCCCAGCCAATGGCTAATATCAATCATCAGTGGCGGGTCATATCTGATTCTGCAGTGTGGTCTCCCATTTACCAACCCGCGCTGAACGTCCGAACAACCCCCATATATATATTCTCGTAGAAGGGAAACAATAAAATAATAAAAATATAAAACAATACAATTCTCATGATGTTTCGATGATGATGATGATTGCTTGTGTTGCAGTCGAAACGTCGTGAGAATTTTATCGTTTTATATTTTTGTTATTTTATTGTTTCCCTTCTACGTGACTTTACCGAAAGAACCAAGAATATGAATCCCTGCAGTCACGAAAGCTTTAAATCAAAACCCCCATATAATTGGCATGGCTCTGGCGAGGTTTTCATTCAGCAGCAGATTGGCTAAGGGCTGTAAATGATTATTTTTAGTACGTACTGAATAACTTAAATGTCAGTTCGTGATGTCGTATGAGGGATATATGAGGGGTACATTTGTTTTAATTGCGTGGCTTGGGAATACAACATTTTGGTGAGAAAACAAAACTGGTGTAATTAGTTTGTGTACTTGCAGCTGTACACACGTAATTACCGAGATCACATCGAGAGAAAACTTAAGAAATACTGTACACGGCGTGGTAAATCAACGCCTGCACGTCACACGTGTCGCCTACACTCGGAGCCGTTTAAATAATGAAACATTTGATTGTATTCCAGCGATACAAGCAACCAAAACACGCTAATTGTATCGAGTGCTGACGTTGCCATACTGTGACCGACTGCCCACAGTGGGGGCAAAGAGATGTGAAGGAGCGAGAGACGGGCGTTTGGGATAATTCGATATTAGCTACATTTATCACGGAGTGTACAAAGCGTACACTCGGGGCAACGCTTTTAAAATCACTCGCATATTGATAGAGCTCTTTCTCTGGGAACATTACATTTTTATTTGCTCTTTCTTAAGGGTAAATTGAGGTGGGGAAATACTCACGGCAACACTTTTGGGGTGCACCGGCTTGTTCTTATGTAACACGCGAGACATTTCCCCAACACTGCGAGGAGATCCGGCGTCATCATCAGCCTGAAATTTCCCTCCATCAACGATGACTTTAGGCAGGCACGGAACCCCCATCGAGGGAGAGGAGGGAATGTCGGCAGCGGTTATTTATACAGCTCAATCTACTCCCTGACCCAAGGACCGGGCCATCCCAGATGCCGGGCTGCAGATAAGCGTGCGAGTTAGCAATTATACAGCTCAGACAGGAGAGGCTAGATGGGGAGGGGGAGAGATTCAGCGTAGAATTTGCTAAGCGCCGGATTCGCGATTGATCAACTTAACAATTGATCATTTTCGTTTGATTTTGTTGTTGTAAAAACGTGGTTGGAGATGTTTCCATTGACAACAGTGGTGAAATTGGCAAAACAATTCGATTCCTTCATGAGGCCTCCTTTGCCAGTACCAAAATATACTAATAGGGGTTTTCCCCTTTTTCTCTGGCAACAAAACTGACACCTTTTGCAAGGAATCATGTTAACATTAACCACAATACTTGCAGTCAAATTCAAACAAAAAACAATACTCTGATCATTTATGCATTGTCCTTGAAACTGATTGGTCCACACCAGAGACAGCTTTTCTTAGAGCCTAGTCTCATACGGTGTTCGACCAGATGACGCCAAAAGGTGCACTCGATTCGCAATTCGATTCCTATCGACGTTTATGGCTAATGCCAGCGATATATTGGAAGCCTGTTCTGTGCCTCTCTTAGGTAGACTCGGCCTTAAATGAGTTGTGTGATAACATCAACACTGTGGAGACAAAGGTGGCCAGGAATGGTGCTCACCACACCACCCGCTCGTGAACTGTGCGGGCCTTAATAGGTGCTCGCTAACAGCACTTGACCCAACAGTGTACGTAGACCATATGGGCAAAATTTGTCTCTGTATGGATGCGGGGTTAATTACCAATTGTGTTTCAGGAAATAATAAATTTAGTACTCTTGGAAATCTTGAAAACGCCGAATGCATGAGGAAACAATTTGTACTGGACTGACCAAGGGTCTAAATAGCACCTCGAAACACAATGTTCACTGCTAACCTCAGGATCCGTCCAGTCCCTGGGACCCACCCTGGTTTTCTAGGTATTTTTCTGTGTTGCGGCAGCAAAAAATGTTCCAGCAGAGCTCATCGTATCCAACTAAAACGGGCCGTTTTCAGTCACGACATTCGTTTTCAATGGACCCCTTTTTTTTTGTTCCCACCAAACTGCAAGTAAAATTTGCTTTTATTGAAAGAAGCTAATTTAAAATTAAAGTTGCTTTCGTCAACAAGCCTTCGAGATTCACAAATGAATTCTGGGCATTTCCCCCTGACTCAACATTTCCCTGCGATGCCTGCACTGCCACTTTTTCAAACGATGCCATTACATAACCGCGACACGTAGCCACAGACAAAACAAACCAAAAAAATCACCTTCCACAACGAGATTGGATTAAAAAAGAAATTACAAGGAACTGTATCAGTGGATTAGGTTTTTGCTATAAATAACCTTCCAGCCGAGAGCTATGCACAACACGTGACCTCATAATACATACCTCTTTGCAAAGTACATGCTGCCTCTCCGATGGCAGGTACTATAAATTATCTTGAAAGCTGCCAGTAGTTCGGCTGATTCAATCACATCTCGCTTTCTTAGATAAGTGATCTTTGGCTGACTGCAAATGCGATAAGACTAGTTTTATACACAAACAAATTGACAGCCGCAAGTTCATTCTCTGTTTTAACATTTAGCACCTTACCCTCTGGTTAAACGGACTTGCAGATTGAATCCCTTGGGTTTCGGAGGCGTTTGGCATTGCCAGAAGTTTGACTCAGCACTGGTAGTCAGCACAAACAGAGTTTTCTGCCTGCAATGTGAGCAAAAATATTTCATTAATGCGCCGATTTTCTTTTTCTTTCCCAGAGTGCTTTCTATGCACGATTTATTTCTGTCACTGGCCCCAAACCTCGTCACACCCCTGGTGCAACGGAAAGGGGAAATACTCGACGTTGCCTGTGGCGTGCGTCCCAAGATCTGTCGTGCATTTTTTCCAATGTTGCGTGCAGGAAAATTTGGCTGAACCCCCACAATCCCAAAACCGTTCGTGATTCCATGCAACAAAAAATCTCCTCGACTCATTTGCCCTGTGAGCGTGGCCTGGCGCAAATGGCTTTTTTTTACCTGAGTACACAGTTGCACGCTCCCCCTAGAAATAATTTGTCTCAATAAGAACTACAAAGTCTAAACGTACCTTTCCTTATCTGCAATTTATTTTATGACGCTGCTGGCATAGACAGCGGTGCACAAAGCACGATTGACAAAACAAAAACAACTCAACAAAATTCATCAGTAACGATGCCTTAAAAGAAAAATATATAATAGGCGACGTTTTGGGCTATTGCCCGTCTTCATGGCACCTCCCCTTCTTCACATGCTATGGACTAGGGCAGTGGTATTGATGAATGTGTTGAGCGATTTTTTTTCTCTCTCTGTCTCTTATCTGCAAGAAATTGCAAATTGCAGAAGGGGTCTGTTATCACCTTTCTCTAAAGAAAAGATGTAATCTCAAAGAGAAACAGCTGTTGCCTTGTAGATACAAGATACGGGGATGGTCAAGTTCATCATCATGGCACTCCCGTGATTGCACTCCCGTCCATATTCATACAAAGTTTTAAGTTTATTTTTTGTGTATTGTTTAACTAGGTGAGAACCCAAGAGACTGGGATATAGTCTCATTTGCAAAAGTGACCTGGGGCACTCAATGTGAGAGAAGCAAAGGCATAACATAAAGTTCTCCGAACGAAGCAAAGAGAAGTCAGTGGAAAAAAACCATAACAGAACCTGTAACGTTTTTTTTCTCCTTAACAAAGCTAAAAACTAACAAATCACACAGCCAGGTCTGCAAGATCTCTTTGTGTTTCGAACTTGTTTTTTTTTCCTTTTAAACTCTGATGAGCTGGGGTGGAGCAGTGGTGCAGTGGTGAGCGCACCTCCATGAATTCGGTGGCCTGAATTGTTCAATTCCCAGCCTTGCACGGCACACACGCGCCCGTCCCGCGCAAGTAAGAACGCCATTCCCGATTGAATGAGGACTTGCGTGATTCCTGCACCGCATGTGTGCGGCGCAAGATTTGCACCGCATCGCAGCGGAGCTCTCGGCTCTCGAGAATGGTTTGCTCGATAAGCGTGAGCGGCAGGACGCGCGCGACTTGTCGGTTTCCACGGCAGAGTCGGCTCAACAGGAGCCGGCAGAGGGAAGGGGCCACTGGCTACAGCTGCGGCAGCGAGTTGGCCGATCATTCGCCACCACCGATTTTCCACTGCTCGCAATGCTCGGGGGTTGCATTCTGCACTCGAAGGAGTCCCCGCAATCCGGAGGCACACTGCACAGAGGCGTACATCGGTACGTGGCACGGTCGGCTACGTGCGGTGCGGAAGAAGATGAACGTACATCCACACGTACGGCCCAACGCGTGCACAGTGCAGCTCACAGGCGCCACGTGCGCGGCGCGGGCAGCTTCCAGGTGCGGCACCCACACAGTGGTGCCCACAGCCACGGTCAGAGTCCAACTCCAGGCAGCCGGGCGTAGGGCAGCTACTGGGGTGAGCTCACCGATGGTGTCCGCTGCTCGCGTCAGGTTACCCAGGAGGGGATTCGTGGCGAAGCCGTTCGGCTCTCGCCTGCAGATCGGCTGCCAGTGCGTGGCGCAGTGCACCGTGGTTGTTGCCATGCATTGAAACAAAGAATCAAATTTTGCCGATGATATATATCTGCATCGCCAGTTTAGGCAGGTAACCACAATTGAGTGGCGTATCTTTCCATGATGGCAATAACAAAACATCGCGCAGTCCTTTCACATGTTGGTAAAGTGTATATCTATTCCTGACGTTCCACCCAACTCCCAGCTCTGTTGACTACAAAGCATAATAACTCTCCAATGGCTCTTGACGCTTGGCTTTAGTCGTGTGTACATCAGTTTAGTCCTCGCAGTCACCCATGCTTTCTATAGCTGGCAGGCTTCCCTGGTCTGGGCAGCATTGTTTCTGAGTCCCACAGCACACAAAGGTGCTCAATACTGGATCAGCTGAGTCAGCTTAAAGTGGCCCTCCTTGTTCCTCGACCACGAGGGCCTTACGACAAGGAAAGATGCCAGTCAAAGGCGTCAGCTCCATTGCTGTGTTCCCACGACCACCGGCGTAGCAGGCCGGCTCAGTTCGTGAAGCCGAATCCCCAGGGCGACGTTACCGGGTCGAGCGAACTAGAACATAGCCTGCGCGGCCCACTTACGCTGCGCTGAGCAGATCGCTCTCCATAGGACGCCAATGTCAGTCGCACCGCCGTCAGAGAACAGTCGTGGTGTCACGGGGAGCAACGCAGAACAGAAGACCGTGCCATTATTTCCCTCCACCGGCGGAGGGGAGAGGGGATAGGGAACAGACAAATGAAGGAGAGGGGCTCAGCCCACGGAGTTGCGAATTAGAACGAGGCCCGAGGCGTTCCCGGAACATCCCCAGACTGTTCGAGATTTGAAGCTTTCGTGACTGCAAGGATCCATACTCTTTGGTTCTATTCGGTAAAGTCACGTAGGTAAAAAATGAAAAAAACACTTGACTTTACCGAATAGAACCAAAGAGTATCCCCAGACTGGTCCGGCACGGTTCAGGTCTGGGTTTTCAGTGGCTGCTGGAACGTAGACAATATCCGCTCCATTCTACGCAGCATTTCCCTTGGACCAGTTGCAACTCAGAGAATTAAGAAACACAATGTCCCATGCATAAAACCACTGGAGCCTTGTATGCACAGCGCAATATTTCAATACATTTCCACGTAATATTAGCCCAACACCAAAGACATGAATTACTTTGTGGTTCTGTGGCCTCGCATTTTACAGCTGCAGTGCATCGGCAGGCCAACAACCTATTCTGCTGCCAATGCCATGTCTAACGGACCGGGCCACTGCTGATGCTTTCGCAAGCCCCTGCACTGCTCACATGACCCCCCCCCCTCTCCCCAATAAGGATTTGCATTTATATGGCACTTAGCCGCCCGCAGTATCTCAAAGCGCTTTACAAACACGCTTTGGGAATTTCACAAAGCAAAAGAGCGCGAAGGGATAAGTTAAGCTAAAAAAAACAATGAAATAACGTAATTGAAAAAATAACAGGCAAGGGAGGAGGGGGAGGGGGGAGAAAGTCGCCCCACGCGACAAATCGCACGGTCCGCGAAGGCAGGGCAGGGGGCGCCTGACTGTGGGAAAGTGAAGAGAAACCGAAGCATTTCGATTCAACGCATCAAGCTCAGCTCCCCCCGGACCTTCCACGGCGCTGATAGGAAAGCCTGCGCTGCACGATGCCAGGGGCCGTCTCTGCCGAGTGTGATTTAGTGCAATCTCACTAAGTGACGCGGCAAGTCGTCATTCACGAAATGCAATCTACACGGGGTAAAGAAAAAAAACGCATGGCACGAGGTCTCGTGACCCGCAGCCCCCCCCTCTCTCACCCAAGGCGACTCTTCCTCGCGTTGCTGTGAACGAACGCTACCTGATGCGCAAATTAGGAAAATGTAAAACTCCCCGGTAGCGCTGCGACTGTTGGTTGTCCAGAACAGACCGTACAACGTGGAACGACGCAATGCCCCGATGCACAAATACGAAGGAGACGTCACGGCGATGATGACACACCCATGATGCGGTTATCTGGCTTGACCACCTGCATGTGAAATTGTCTGCTGCTGTTGTTGTTGTTCTGCATCGGCATCAGTCGTACGAAAGAAACAAAGAAATAAAAGCGTTACCCGATGCACAGAATCACGCGTGCGTGTGAGGTCACCACCACCTCCCACACACTTGGGCCCCGAAGCAGGCCGTGTGGCAATTACATTGCAGTGGATTTAATTTTATTAATTTTTTTATCAAAACATACTTTGAGAAACATACAATTTTCTAAACGGGATTTTACGAACCGCATTATCATCGCGTGGCGGGAGGGAACAACGGAAACAGTAAGAAAATAACAAGATAAGCGAATTAATTATGTACGAGAGACCTCCCATTGTACAATGGACTACAGCGACCACCAAAAGCCCCCCAAAGGGCTCCAGGCCATTTTTTTTCACATCCACCGCATTGCGATGGCTTTCCTCGCCATTTAATTAACGCCACCAATAATTTACAGGGGTGGAGCGGTGGCGCATCGGTTAGCGCACGGTTGCTCTGAACTCGGCGTTCCGAGATTGCACTACTCCGCGCGTTGGATGCCGGTCGGATCGATTCAGATATCACTCGCCACTGACGTCAGCTGTGGCCAGGATTCAAACTCTGGTCGTCAGGTTCACGGACTAAGTGCTCTCCCCACAGTACCACCAGCTCCTAATGATAAGAGTGATTTTAATGTTAAAAATGTTTGGCAATAACATGCTTTACTCAACCGTGGTCAACCGTCGAGACTCACAGCTCATCTGCAAGGGTCCCTTAGCAAGATGGCAACCATATGTCAGTTTCACATAGAATTTACAAAATGTAAAAAAATACAACACATTAACATTGCATGCCAGCATAATGTATCATCTGTGGCATTGTCCATACTCTGCAATGCGTTCCGTGCAACGGACACTAACATACGAGCTGTCCACCACCCTCAATGGAATTTTTTTTATCAGGTGAAATATTTTAACGGTTAAAAATAAATCATTTTCAGAAATGCACATTTGTAAGTGGAAATAATGGCGTGAAAAGGCTTAAAATGTGTACCGGCAAGACGTGAAGTGGCATAATGGGCACATATTGTTTGGACATTTGTGAAAAGGAGCTTTATAGCTCATTGTATTCCTCCAGAATATATAAATATTCTGATTCTGTTTACTCCTCAGGGAAGTCGACTGCAGTTTGCTTGTGCTCTGCATTAACACCAACATGCTGCCATATTGATAAGTGTGTGTGTGTGATTATCATAGTGACAATTTCTCCCCCACCACCTACCCCCCCCCCCCCCCAATTTGTTTTTATCTACCTCTCAATTGTTGAAATAAATAATCATTATTACACACGTATGGTCACGTAGGTCAGGTCACAGGCAATGTGCCAGTCGGCTCTGAAATAGGGAAATAATGAGCACACATCAATACGCTGCGTAGAAAATCCAATCCTTGGTGCTGCAATAATCATGCGCGGTGCCATTAAGAATATTTTTTTAATTGGTTACGTTTCTTCTTCTAGGTAGGAGGCGTATATTCCCCTCTAGGTGAGAGAGAAAATCCCACTTCCTCTCGCCAAAAAAAATTACACATTTTGTTTGCATGTGGGGAGTCACGCGGTAGGCCCCAGGGTGCAGGAGTGCGTGGGTGATATCGGGATGCGAGTGTGGGATGGCGGAGGAGAAGGGGGAGGGGGAGAAGCCGCCGTGTGTGGAGGAGATGTAACAACATGAATCTATAGCGACTGCGATTGACGAGTGTCGTCTGCGAATCGAGGGGCAGCCCGTGGGCTCCGAGTGGTGAGCGTTGGTGGTTGTGTGTAATTGACGTCGGTGGTAGGGTTTAGGCTACGCGGTGGGGCGATGTTAACTCTCTCGCCAGGCATGCAGGTCGTGGGTTCGATCCTGACCTTGATACCTGTACATTTGGAATTTGCGTGTCTCTCTGTCCCCATGGTCGCGTGGATTTTTCGCCTGGTCTTCCGGTTTTTCCCCTCCACATTTAGAATCGACATGACAGTATTTGTTGCTGCTAAGCCACTTCGTTGAGAACTATCATTTGTGGCCAGGTAGCTTCTGAAAAAGAGCTCTGTAGCTCAGTGGAGCCTTACATGGTGAAATAAAAATAAAATAGTTTCGTTTAGCGGTTGAAGTAAGTGGTGAGCGTGATTGGTGAGTGCAAGTGGAGAGTTGCCCATGTGCAGTCGTGATTATTACCAGCGGTGAGTTACCGAGTCGAATGGCCCCATTTGTGCGTGAGTGAAGGATCTTAAGTGCTCAATAAGTGGCGAGCGCTAATTCTTACTGATTGATATAATAACAATAATAACAACAACGAATAATTGATTTTATTTACGGAAATTCTAACTGCTGAGATTTCAGCTGTTCAAATTATGTTTTTACATATATATTATGAAAGGAAAACAAGCGTGGATTTTTTTTAAACCACAAATTGCGTTTATTTGCTAACACGGAGCCAAGCCAACGGTGCCCTCGTGGTGCTGCCATAGCGACGTGAAGGGCGACTCATGAACAGGCTGGAAGTTGCCACGCAAATGGAGTTGTCCACTTTGCCGAAAGGAATTATTTCGTACCTTGCCAAAACTCCGTCTTTAAAGAGCCAAGGAATCGCTTTAACTCCGCAACACAGGAGCACGATTGCATCCCCTCGCATGCGCGCGTGTCTCTGTGTGCGTATCCACATGGTTCGCTCCACCCAACCGTCCTCCATCACCTTCATCCCTCTGCCAGATTCCCCCAGTGGACACACGACCGCGGGCGTGTGTTCTTACGGCATCCGTGCTTCTGGCTTCAGGTCATCTTCTGCGATACCAACATCTAGACTCCATTGGCGGCCCCCCGAGCCAGTGTTGGAAATTCCACGTTCCCATGGCGGTGACCAGCCTCTCGTATTCTTGGTTCTTTTGGTAAAGTCACGTAGAAGGGACACAATAAAATAATACAAATATAAAACGATAAAATTCTCACGACGTTTCGACTGCAACACAAGCAATCATCATCAGGTGTGAAAACCACAGCAAGAAAATTAGAAAAAAGTGGCGGTTTTTTTTAACGTTAGCACCACGGAGAGCGATTTGGCAGTTATTCAGATGGACGAGTCCATCTATGTTCGGAAAAGAGGAGGGGGAGACGAAAATAATGGATGCGGTCTGAAAGCCACCATAAGCGTGAACAATCAGTTAAGACCTGAAATGGTTTATCAAATCCTTCCAATGATTGCTTAGCCAGAATCCATCTTCTCGGTTGAAATTGTCTCTGTGTTTGTATATGTGGATAGCCTCATGAACTAATCTCTCATGGTAGCCAGATGGCTTGCAAAGAACCTCTGTCTTGGAGAAGTCAATGTCATGTGAGCCTACTGAATTATAACAGTGATCTGCCACGGCCGAGGTGTTGGTCCTACCGTGTTTTAGGTCTGCTTTGTGTTCACGAATGCGGTCCGAGACATGTTGTTTGGTTTCTCCAATGCAACGACTACCACAGAGGCAACTTAGTTTGTAGACGCCAGGGTACTGTATGTCCGGAATCACATCTTTTACAGATGGAACCAGATCACGGATTTTATGTAATGTGTTGAAACGGACCTGGATCTTGTGTTTATTCAAGATTTTGGAGATTTTTGTTTGTGATCCCCGCAATGTAGGGTAAAGTGATTGTTTTGAAAGGCTCCTCAAGAGGGTTCTTTTTCATGGTTGGAGTGATAGATTTGCAGATTGTGTAGTCGGAATAACCATTAGCCTTAAGAGCTCGGTGTACGTGCTTGAGTTCACTGGCTATGTGTTCCTGGACGGATATGCATTGGGCTCTATGGTGCAGAGTCTTGATGAGGGAATTCTTCTGGGATGGATGGTGGTGCTAACGTAAAAAAAACCCGCCACTTTTTTCAAATTTTCTTGCCGTGGTTTTTACACCTGATGATGATTGCTTGTGTTGCAGTCGAAACGTTGTGAGAATTTTATTGTTTTATATTTTTATTACTTTATTGTTTCCCTTCTACGTTACTTTACTGAAAGAAGCAAGAATATGAATCCCTGCAGTCACGAAAGCTTTAAATCAAAATTCAGCCTCTCGTAGTTATAATTTATGTCACGTAATCTGCAGTGTTGTATAGATGCAACTGATTAGTGAAAGACAAATTAAACCGCGATAATATAGTGCATTGATAGTAATAATAATAATACTGTGGGTGTAGCAGTGCCACAGTGGTTAGCACTATGAGCCTAGGGACCTGTGTATTATTCCCAGTCACGGGCAACGTGGGTGGCGAGTGATATCTGAACCAATCTAGGGCCCATTTACTTCTCCAGCCCCCATAATCGACATGGTGTGAGGAGGCATTCATCCATTGGCCACGGAGCTATAAATGATCACTCATATTTATTTTTCTATTTATACGGCATAGTACCAGGTTGTCGCATTCATGAAATGGACGAAACACATCGCCTTGGTGATTCGCCCCAGTGTGGGTGACAGACGCAATCGGCACTTTGATTTTTACAAAAGCCTGGCTGAAAAAGAGCATTCATCAACACAGACTCAAAGGCAGGCTTATAAGAACAAAATGTAACATTGCAAAAATTAAAATGTTCTTAGGGGCTTTTCGGTGGAAAGCATTCAAATGAAATCCGTTCTAACGTTTTATATTTGCAGGAGATGCGGTCGATGTTTTTGCAGTTTGGAGCTTCGGTGCAGCAGCATTCCAACATCCTGATGCGCATTCTGGAGGAGTACGACTGGAACAGCTTTTCCATCATCACCAGCTTCTACCCCGGCTACCACGACTTTGTCAATCACATTAAGCACATCACAATCAACAGCTACTTCGGCTGGGAAATTCAGACCATCGTCTCCATCGACGTGAAGAAGGACGACGACATCGCCATCCGCATGCAACTGAAGAAGGTGCACACGCAGGTCATCGTGCTGTACTGCTCGAGGGACGAAGCCGAGTTCCTCTTCCACATGGCAAACAGCGTCGGCCTCATGGGGCCTGGCTTCGTGTGGCTGGCCGCTGGCCTGTCGGTGGAGGACGGCGAAATCATTCCCCTCGGCTTCCCCATCGGTCTCATCACGGTCGCGTTCAATGACCTGGACTACAGTTTCTCGCAACGCATGGCGGATTCGGTGGCCATCATCGCCTCGGCTGCCCAGCGCACCTACCAGGATTACGGTCACATCCCCGAGGCAAAGACGGGCTGCGACTCGCAGCCCGACGAGGTGCCAGAAGAAAACAATATATTTTACGAGTAAGTGAGCAGAGAGCGTGCATGCTGCCACGGTCTCGTAAGCCGTTGATCACCGCCCGTGAAAGCATTACACCTCCACTAGTTAATGTCGTTCCCTCGAAACGTGAGAGAATCAGTGCTTTAAAATCTCACGTAAATGTCCACGTCGTTTATGATTAATGACACGCGTGTGAAAACCCAGTGTGGCGCAGCACCTCTGGAGTACGTGCACAGTGAATGTTAAATTGCTATACCCGTGTGTACAGGTTGAGACTTGCACGCGCATAGGCTCATTTGTGCCCTCATAGACCGCCAAGCGTGCACACGAATTCATGAGACAGACCTTCACAATTGGCCACAAGCTGGGGTTCCACAGTCAAATCATCATTATCCCCCTTCCTGTCGCTCTCTTGTACTGATTGTGTCATTAATCAGGTAAGTATTAATGAGATATTATCTCACGCGATGTGTTATTTTTTTATATAGAAATACAGACGTAGCCATAGTATTTATAAGAGTCCACGATGGTGGGATTTCCGCTATTTCAATCGGTTTGAGTGTCACTTGATTTCAAATATATATTTGAAAATACCGATGTCATATTTGGATTCAACACACCTCAACAATAATAATAATAATTTCATTTTTATGTAGCGTCATTCATGCAATTGCATCCCACAACGCTGCACATCAATTAGCCAGTCCTTTACACAGATAATACAAAAATAAAACCCCCACTACTTAGCAAATAAATAAAAATGCATACATAAATAATGAGAAAATAACTACACATCACTAGAAAATGGTCATCACCGAGAAAATAAATCAAATAAATCCGTATGCTTAGACAAACCTTCATTAGCCTGGGTTGAAATTATTTTTAAAAATATATATTTTAAAACGTATCATGGTTTGCTTCCTACATTTGGGAGGCCTCGAATTTGACAATCTCGCTTTTCTGATTTTAGTAACGTAAGAAAGTAAACAAAAAATGTTCCAGATTTCAGCTTCCTACCCATTTTAGAAGAGCGTGATTGTTACTATCACACACTCACTCACAACCGTATATATATTCGATTTGTTTTCTATGACTGTCCAATACAACACCGTTGATATTTCCATATAGGAAGTCAGACATTTGCGGAGGAAAACAGGAAAGCCTTGAGCCTGGAAACGAAAAATAAACTATTTTTTTATTTTACCAGGTAAGGCCCACTGAGCTATATAGCTCTTTCTCAGAAGTCATTTGGCCTCAAATGATAGCTCAACGACGTGGATTATCACGTGGACATTTATAGCAGCCAAATACTCTAAACTCATGTTTCTAAATGTGGAGGGAAAAACCGGATGACCCGGAGAAAAATCCACACGATTACAGGGAGAACATTCAAACTCTAAATATACAGGCGTCAGGGTCGGGATAAAACCCACGACCTCCTGTATACCAGGCGAGGTAGTTGACATCTCGCCGCGGCGCCCCTGGACTTGAACAGCGTAGAGGATTAAGCACAACTAATATAATCACAGGCATTGCACGGTAGAGTGTCGTAGTGATTACTAACACAAGCCGCGATGGTCATTGATGCGGAAGAATGATTTGTACCGCCGTTTCAGTGTTAGGCAACGGTCACTGACGCAGCCCGGGATTCATTCGTTCCTCGTGAAGTTTAGCGGCGGTGGTGTTGACGTTGGCGTCTTAAGGTGCTGGCGGAACGGGCTCCTCTCTGGTTGCATTGAGTTTTCGTGTAATGGCAGAGAGCCAGCCGCTCAACGGCCGATGACATCCACACCAAGGGAATGGCACCCTGGGTAATCGTGGCCTTGCCGAAGGCTGATGAGCTTCCAGTTTTCCATTAAAGGGATCCTAAAATATACATTAACTTATAAAATACTTTATAAATAAATAGTTTGCGTTAAAGATTTAAGCGGACTCACCCCAATCTTGTGTGTCGTTTGTTAACCTGTCAATCACTTGGTATCATGGGAAGAATTGTGGATTCCATTGTAATTTTGTTGTACTGTAGTATAAATAGTACGATTCACAGATTACAGACGGATGGGCAAGAGGAGTTTGACCATCGCAAATTCCATCAGAAGACAATCATCCGCAGAGAGACGCACATCCAAACGGGAAACAAAATCAATAATTTGACTTTCAACTGGTCATAGAGCAACAGCACGCCTGATCTACAGCACTTGAGGCAGCGCTGTTTGAACATAAGGTTGAAACAACGCTTTCCAACTTAGAATGAGGGAATTGCCTCCCCATAAAATGTTAACGGTCCTGTTGATTTAGTTCATTTTGTTTAATCAGGCAAGAACTCAAAGAGGACAGGATATAATCTCATTCATAAGAGTGACCCCGGGTCACCAGAATGACAAAAATAAATATATAAAAACTAAACACAGCAAGGATAATAAAACAAGGTCAGAGAAGAACCACCGCACTGCAGGAGAAATCAAAATGACCGCGAAAATGTCCATTAATATTCATGACAATAAATGCTTTCCTGTCAGAGACGTTGTTGGCTCGGTCATATCGCATGTATTTTTAAAAGCTTCATTGTAAAAATAAGTTTGAAAAAAACATGAAGTTAGGGAAATCATTATTGCGGTAACACACCACATTTATGAAAAATGACCCAAATAGCCGCAGAGGCAAGTCAAGTGGTGTTACATGGAGGGGAAGTATGGTCAATTCAACCGCGTACAAACCTGTCAACCCCTTATCAGTGCCTACCTTATTACAAACCAATTCAGACATTATTGGTCACCCCGTGCCCCTTATAAATCTCAACGTTTTATCCTACAAAGTCCCAACACAAAGAGACAAAACATTTTTTTGCCCCTATTGAAACGGCTGTACGCCCTGAAAACGCAATTTCCCTGTACACGAATACGGGTAAACCGTATGGGTTTGACAGGTATGCGCTTAACTGGCACGGTGTTAGGAGGCCTTCATCCAGCAGTGGATTTACAAAGGGTTTGTAATTTAAGAGAATAATACGATTTTTTCTCAGTGTGGCCCTATCGACGATGGCTACTGTTGTTTATGTTTGGCAGCGGCCAAGCCCGGGAGTGGCCACGTGGCAGGCTCCAAATGTGGAGTGGAATTGTTCCCATCCAAAAGCACGTGGCACTTGTCTCGTGAAGCTCCATTCGCGCGTCACGAGACAATTAAATCAGATTTGAGACGCGGCAGTTGAAATTGATTCCAATTGTTTTGTGTCACTGGAGGTAGTTTTGTTAATATTTTTTTATTTTTTTAACGATGCAAATATAATGCACGGATTCAATATAGTCAATTCCAAGGTGATACTGTTTTACAAATGTGTTAAGGATGGTATGGTACTATATGTACGTAGTGGTCGATCGCTGCTGAAAAAGAAGATAATAGCTCAGTGGGCTTTACTTGCTAAGATAAAAAAAATAGTTTAGTTTCACAGTATTTCAATATTGTTTTTTTAAGTTGTTTGTTTACCTTTCCGAAACATTTGCACTCCTATCGTGTTTTTTTATTGGTTGTTGTTGTTTATATTCTTTGGGTCTTTCGGTAATGTCACTTAGATAGAAAAAATAATAACAATAAAATAATAAAAATAAATACTAATGAAAATTAAGTGATTCTTTGGGTGTTTCGGTAAAGTCATGTAGATAGAAAAAATAATTATATCTACGTGACTTTACCGAAATACACAAAGAATATGAATTCCTGCAGTCACAAAAGCTTTAAGTCAAGAGGTTGTTGTTGTAACGTTTTTACCCCATGCCCCTACTAGGACGTCTGTGAAAGAGAGCTTTATAGCTCATCGGATTCCTCCTCCAGGAGAAATAAATATTGTAAATTCTATATTTATTTTTATTATGACGACAGTGATGATGATATTATATTCTTGGTTCTTTCGGTAAAGTCACGTAGAAGGGAAACAATAAAATAATAAAAATATAAAACAAAATTCTCACGACGTTTCGACTGCAACACAAGCAATCATCATCAGGTGTGAAAACCACAACAAGAACATTTGAAAAAAGTGGCGGTTATTTTTAACGTTAGCACCACGGATAGCGATTTGACAGTTTGTTCAGATGGACGAGTCCATCTATGTTCGGAAAAGTATGGGTAGCTTTCCTGCTTACCTGAAACCGGATTCACACCACCATCCATCCCAGAAGAATTCCCTCATCAAGGCTCTGCACCATAGAGCCCAATGCATATCCGACCAGGAACACATAGCCAGTGAACCAAGCACGTACACCAAGCTCTTAAGGCTAATGGTTATTCCGACTACACAATCCGCAAAGCTATCACTCCAACCATGAAAAGGGACGCTCTTGAGGAGCCTTTCAAAACCATCACTTTACCCTACATTGCGGGGATCACAAAAAAGATCTCCAAAATCTTGAATCAACACAAGATCCAGGTCCGATTCAACACATTACATAAAATACGTGATCTGGTTCCGTCTGTAAAAGATGTGATTCCGGACATACAGTACCCTGGCGTCTACAAACTAAGTTGCCTCTGTGGTAGTAGTTACATTGGAGAAACCAAACGACATGTCTCGGACCGCATTCGTGAACACAAAGCAAACCTAAAACACAGTAGCACCAACACCTCGGCCGTGGCAGATCACTGTTATAATTCTGTAGGTTCACATGACATTGACTCCTCCAAGACAGAGGTTCTTTGCAAGCCATCTGGCTACCATGAGAGATTCGTTCATGAGGCTATCCACATATACAAACACAGAGACAATTTCAACCGAGAAGATGGATTCCGGCTTAGCAATCATTGGAAGGATTTGATAAACCATTTCGGGTCTTAATTGATTGATCACGCTTAAGTTGGCTTTCAGACCGCATCCATTATTTTTCGTCTCCCCCCTCCTCTTTCCCGAACATAGATGGACTCGTCCATCTGAGCAAACTGTCAAATCGCTCTCCGTGGTGCTAACGTTAAAAAACCGCCACTTTTTTCATATTTTCTTGTTGTGTTTTTCACAACTGATGATGATTGCTTGTGTTGCAGTCGAAACGTCTTGAGAATTTTATTGTTTTATATTTTTATTATTTTATTGTTTCCCTTCTACGTGACTTTACCGAAACAACCAAGAATATGAATCCCTGCAGTCACGAAAGCTTTAAATCAATGATGATGATGTTACGACGCATGAATTCTCGCCGTTGCAGGTATTTGATTAATGTAAGCTTCTGTATGTATTTTATGATGTTGACGACGACGATGATGATGTGAATTCTCACCGTTGCAGGTATTTGATGAATGTAAGCTTCTGTATGTATTTTATGATGTTGACGACGACGATGATGATGATGATGATGTGAATTCTCACCGTTGCAGGTATTTGATGAATGTAAGCTTCTGTATGTATTTTATGATGTTGACGACGACGATGATGATGATGATGTGAATTCTCACCGTTGCAGGTATTTGATGAATCTAAGCTTCTGTATGTATTTTATGATGTTGACGACGATGATGATGGTGATGTGAATTCTCACCGTTGCAGGTATTTGATGAATGTAAGCTTCTGTATGTATTTTATTATGTTGACGACGATGATGATGATGTGAATTCTCACCGTTGCAGGTATTTGATGAATGTAAGCTTCTGTATGTATTTTATGATGTTGACGACGATGATGATGATGATGATGTGAATTCTCACTGTTGCAGGTATTTGATGAATGTAAGCTGGCACGATAAAGACCTCTCGTTTAAACGCGACGGCTACCTCGCCAATCCTCCCATGGTGGTGAAAGTTCTCAACAAAAAGCGCACGTGGGAGAAGGTGAGCTGCTCCTCCTCCACTTTGTCGCGTCCATCCGCACCAACTGGATACACGGTTACAAACGACCTCTCTGAAAAAATAAGAATAGCTCTTACCCTTTCTGGCGATAAAACAGGAGATGTTAAGATGTTGAAACACCAAATAGATACATTTGGCAAGGAATCAAGTTCTCTCTCTCTCTGTGAGCGACATCAATTCCTCTAAGACGTTGGTGATTGTCCACTTCCTTCCGTCAGAATATGTATTCATCCTCGAGGAATCCGGTGAGCTGTAGCGCTCTTTTTCACGGACGTCCAGTGGTTCCATTCACCTCTCTTTCTGTGATATTTACTCGAGAGATTTGAATCAGATACTCCTCCAAGTCTGCCTCCAATCGTTCAAATAGCTTTTTGGTGTAACGCAATTCGCTCTCGTCCACGGATTCAATAAACGCACAGGCGTATGAAACGTTTGAGTGAATCGCAGCTGACGTTGGCTGACTATGATATACCGCTTATATTTGCTAATTCTACAAGTAATGGCTGTTGTGCACCAGTTGTTAATGATGATGATGATAAAATCACGGTAAGGGTGAAAAATGCTCACCTCATTAAAACATCCTCATGGTGAATACACCTGTCAAACATGGGTGTACGACTGGAGCGACGCCTATCTTGTGCTGCCAAAGCTTCTGTGATGCATATCTTGGTAGAATAAAACAAAGAGTTCAGTTTAGAGTGATTTTGCAGGTAATTTCTCAGCATTGGGGGTGAGGTTTTGGCCCAAAAGCAGTTCCCATGTGTGTTGTGGGTTTAGCTCTGGGAAGAAGCCAGAGGACACGGAGGAAGCCCCATGCCAAACACGGGGGAGTACAGAGAGAGAACTTCCACTCAGGGATTCACCCGAGTTAGGAATCGAACCCAGCCCCTGTCCAGCTGCGAGGCGCGATCGTTACCACTGCCTCCACCTTGTGTAGTTTATATATACAGTATATAAGTACATACGCACATGTACGTTCGTATTTAAATAGCCATCAGATTATTTTTCCGGTTGTTCTCTCAAATGTCCAGCTCTTTTGACCCCCGTACCACATGGCAGGCGTTGTTACTCTCGCCTCAGACACCCGTCTCTAAAACATCTCAGGTCTAATTCTAGATTTGAAGCTTTCGTGACTGCAAGGATTCATACTCTTTGGTTTTTTTCGGTAAAGTCACGTGGGTAAAATACAATTTTAAATAAAATAAGACAGCTAAATTAAATCACGACGTTTCGGAGGCAACACAAGCTTCCGTCTTCAGGTGCAACAGTCACAGCAAGATAGCTTGCTTGTGTTGCCTCCGAAACGTCGTGATTTAATTTAGTTGTTTTCTTTTATTTTACATTTTATTTTACCTACGTGACTTTACCGAAAAAACCAAAGAGTAAATCTCACGTCTAGCTTCTTGCACTCTTAGAGAAACGATTTACGCGGTCCATAAAACCCCACCGATGCTGCTCCACAATGCCCCGCGCGACTACGAAGATCTGCCTTCGTTCAGCAATAAAACACGGTTCAGGGTTCAGGACGCAGAGCGATGCCTAACAGCGTAATGATTTACACACTCGGGTGTCGTAGCATTAATTCACAATCAATAATGCACTGCCCTTTGATGAATCGCTGCTGATTGAGGCCTAATCACGTCGTGTTGGTAGCCCATGGTGGTTGTTTGACCATACTTCATCTCGCTCGTCGGTGCATCTTGATGGTGCTGGCAGGGAGGATTCTTGAGCCAGTTTAGGTGATCGCTGGATTCATAGCGAAGTGCAGCTGCTCATACCCATTGTCATATTCTGTTTAATTCGTGCGTTGTTGTTTGCGTGAGTTTAATTCCCTTCCAGAAGCCACATCATGCAGAATTCATTAAAAAAGTACACATGGAAACAATAATAACGACATGATATGTAAATGTGGTAATTTCACCAAGCCGCACCGACCAGTGTTGTGAAGTATGGTCACGTAATCCTGCCCCACCCCTCCATGTACGTGAATTGATGATGTAGTGGATAGATACATTGTGGCTGTTGACGATTGACGATGATATGCGGTTGGCTACTTACGGTGCGAAAGATGTTCAAGATACATATTGTTTTCAAGTTATAGTATTTTCATATTCATATAAATGTGTCGAATTCAACTAAATGTCATTCTAAATTGCAGAAAGTTAACAACGTGTGTGTGGCCTGCAGTCATGTCCGATGGTCTTTACCATACCTGTGAAACGCTTTCACAATTAGAACTTTCAGCATCCAATTACAAGACAAAATTATTTCCATTTGATTACGGCACTGCCAAAAAAAACTGCTCTGGGCACGTGCAGTTTAGTTACAAAATCTCTACATCAGTACAAATCAACGCAAGCCTCCCGTACGTCACGTGACTTGTGTGTGACCACGCCCGCCCCCTTTGTGAAAACAGACGCTGCTCCGTGCAGATCTCTCCTGCTTGCTCCTTCCTTCTCTCTCTCCCTCTCATCATCTCTCTCCTCTTATCTCCCCCCCCCCCCTTCCTGCCCGGCTCTCCTTCCCTCTTCCTGCTGCTCATCTTGAGCCCGCTTTGAACTGTCTTGAGGACTTACATCCTGGCTTCCCTTCCATTTTCCATTCCCCTTTTCTCTATCCATTCGTGATATATCATTGACTCCCCTTGCTGTGGTGATGTGCCACTGGTAAACAGTGTTCACACACTGTTATGTGGGTGCCGTATAAGCATTCTGACAAGTTTTAATTCGTCGAATTCTGCATTAATTCGCTTGACATCGTATTCAAAGTGATGTGCAAGTGCGTGCGTTGAACTTGTTTCGCGTCGTACGTAGCCAACCGTGCTAATCGGAGGTGCGGGGGGAAAAAAAAAACAACCCTTGGCATTTTGGCAACCATGGCTTTGGCTCGCAACAAGGGTTTTCGTCGACACGCTCGTTCCAGGTCGGGATGTGGGAGAAGGACCGGCTGTCGCTGAAATACCCTCTGTGGCCGCGCTACGAGCTGTCCGAGTCCACGGTGATGGACGACCGCCACCTGAGCGTGGTGACACTGGAGGAGAAGCCCTTCGTCATCGTGGAGGACGTGGACCCCCAAACACGCATGTGCATGCGCAACACCGTCCCCTGCCGCCAGAAGATCAAGCTGTTCAGGTGAGTCCACGGGCCTACGATGGAGGGCCCACTGCCCACACCACCCCCCCACCAAACACGTCATCTCACGAAAAACGCGCGGCGTCGGTGCCAATGTTTTGACGTGCGGTTGGGGAACGTTTGCCCCAACGTTGGCTGGACGTTGGCCCAACGTTCCGTGTATACTGGGCTGTTATATATATTCTTCCCATTTAAGGCGACAATGTTATTGCCGAATGTGTTGGGGGGGTTTTTTGTTGTTGTTGTTGGGTTATTTATTGCCGTGCACTGCTGCTGCCGCAGCCAGCATCACCAAATAATTTGCTCCGGTAGGGAGTGATTTATCTGCAGGCGTTTATTTTGCTAGAACGGCCGTCCAAGCGTGGGTGTTGGTTGCTGTGGCACATTCACCGCGTGACTGCCTTCCCCGGATACATTTGTGGGTGTTTCTATATTTGGGCAGGCAGAGCAAATGTTATTTTGTTACGTGAGGTGAATAGCAAGGGGAGGCCTCGCCACGCCGCTAGCCCCCTCCGCGCCGGTGGCCACGACGCCGTAGGGGGAAGAACAAAAACAATCCGCAGAATTTTTGTTGTTGCTTGCTGCCTGAGTGGAGATGAGCAAAGTGTATCCTACAGACGCTTTGCTCCGCTTGAATCATGGCTTCGTCTCCTCCGTAGCCCGGGATACCTCTGTAGATTCAATGATGGAACGCAACACATTTATTTTCTACAAGTGTCCTGCTAGGCGGTGCCTTTAATTGGCCATTTACTTTCTGACAAATATCTACAGAGAGTGGCTCTCTGACTCGCTCCGTTTTGGGCTCATTGCTCTTCACCCGAGCGAATTACTGGGACACTATTTTCTTTACCGGCAGAGAGGTGGTGCAGCGGTTTGTAAACTGCACTCAGAGCCCTGCGAACCTGAGTTTGATTTCCAGCCACGGCCAACATCAGTGACATTGGAACCAGTCCTGGAAATTCCCCCCCCGCCACCCCCTCAACCTTTCATAAACGCACACTGAACAGTATGATGAAGTGTGGTCAACCATCCCCCACGAATGATACGGCATGGGAGAGGCCTTCATAGAGTAGTGAATTAACTGAGGACTGTAAATTCCTATTATTTTATATTTTTACCACTATATTCCAATACCATTGCGTAAATAGTTTAATAAGAACTTGTATATGTGCGTGTGTACGCACGTGTGTATTTCCCCCCCTCCCCCCCCCCCCCAGTAATATGACCAATCCATCTTCGAGCCCATACGTGAAGAAGTGCTGCAAAGGGTTCTGCATCGACATCTTGAAGAAGCTCTCCAAAACCGTGAAATTCACTTACGACCTTTACCTGGTCACCAACGGCAAGCACGGGAGCAAGATCAACGGGGTGTGGAACGGAATGATTGGCGAGGTAAGGAGCCTTCGTTTCAATCGGTAAATATCCCTTCTGGTTGTCCGATAATACTTTTTATCCCAGCGGTCCTAATGCACTGCGTGAGGCCCCGTGCTGTGTAAACTATTCGGGATTTGAACGCGCAGCGCGACGGGCACGCGCAAAAATCATTGGGCGCCGTTTTCGTGGTTGCGTTATCAGATCAATATCATCGACGCCAAAGAGACAGGTGAGAAAAAAAAAATCCGCTGCTGTAAATTGAAATGAAACCGCCGATTTCGCGTCTCAGATCTCGGCGTGGCCATTGCGAACGATCAATCCCAACGCCGGCGACGCTCCACTGCTCAGCGCCGTTGGCGTGACATCCGGCAGCCTCCACCCTGCAGCGCTGCCCTGCAAAAAACAGCGGCTGGAGCAAGCAAGCGGGCAGTGTGCAGCCGGGATGATCAGCGTTAGGTCGACTTCGGTCATTGATGAAAGAGCTCTGCAACTTTGTAACAGTGGCAAAAAATGTTTACGAATTGTTATCATCGTGATGATCATCATATTGCTGCAATTCAAAAAATGTTTCGGTTTACATGAGGCCCTGAGATGGGGCGCCATGTGGTGTGCCAATTAAACAGCAGTCGATTTGTTTCGGACTGCGTCTTCAGTGACGCTTCTTCATAAGAAAAAGTTATCTCTCTCGTTTATCTATCCACAGTAGCAAGTAGCGTGTAAGGCAAACAGTCAACCAGCTTAAACATTCCGTCTTTTTGTTTTGTGTTTTTATAATGAATAAATAAATGCTGCGTCTTCACGAAATGCAATTATTAGCAGCAGCATTAAACACGAGACATCGATTCGTTTCCATTAGATTGAATTCCAAATTACAAGAAGGCGTGTGAGCGCCTGGTTCGCGCTCGTCAGCGTGCGGGGCACAGGAGCACGCGAGGCAATTTCGTGAGTGCGCTCGCAGCATTCAACGTTATGACGCTGGCAAGTGGCTTAAGTTACACTGCCAAATGTTGTCGCTTGATAGGCCGTTGTGCATCATCACGTGCAGTGTTTCTACGAGTTGAATGTCCTAATTTCCTTACCAGCTCACCACCCCTCTCACTCTCACAATCCACTACCCCCTCTCACTCTGCACACTCGTTCACCTGCGCGCCATCCATGTTTTGCTTCGTTCATTCGCCGCAACAACCCCCTCGCTTGGTGTCCCACGTCTTGCCGCAGGCTGCCACCTCGACTCCGTACCGTGGCCCTCCTTCTGTCCTTACACCGCTCTCGACACCTCTTCACGCCACTGCCCCCCCTCTTCACTCACCACGATTCCTCCTCTCTCTCTGCCTGTCCCTTCCTTCCTCTGCTTCCATCATAGCTCCGGTACCCCCCAACCCGCCATCATCTCCCTCCCCCCGTCTAGCCTTCTCATTTCTCTCATCACAATCTCGGCTACCTTAATATCCTCTACTCCGACGGACTCCCTATATCGTCTCTTCCCTTGCACCCCCCTCTGACCACCATGATGCACCACGCTGTTGGAATGGGGCCAAGCAGTAAACTGACAACGGCCACCTTCACGACCACAACAACAATGAAACAGGCTGGGCAGCCAATATGCCTTCCACAGCAACGCTTTCCAACATTTATAGTTGAACACTTAGGCTTTCCGACCAAAAATATCCAAAATATAATTTTTGTTTTACGTGATCGAACCCGAAAACCTACGTTATCTTTCCAGCATTGTCCGTTTAATGTGTCCCCATCTGCTCCTTCGTGGATGGATGGAATTTCGTGTTTAGCGATGCACTGTCGGGCCACCTACGTGTCCGTTCTTTGAATCGTGAGCACGCCAATCCCGCGGAACAATGAGGTCCAGCAAGAGGGGCGGCTCACGCGGCGAGATTAAATTGTTAAGTCGCCCGTGCTTGTGCTCGTGTGCTCGTGTGTCGCGATGTGACGCTCCTCCAGGTGGTGAACATGCGTGTGCTTGTGTGCTCGTGTGTCGCGATGTGACGCTCCACCAGGTGGTGAACATGCGTGTGCTCGTGTGTCGCGATGTGACGCTCCACCAGGTGGTGAACATGCGTGTGTTTGTGTGTCGCGATGTGACGCTCTACCAGGTGGTGAACATGCGTGTGTTTGTGTGTCGCGATGTGACGTTCCACCAGGTGGTGAACATGCGTGTGTTTGTGTGTCGCGATGTGACGTTCCACCAGGTGGTGAACATGCGTGTGTTTGTGTGTCGCGATGTGATGCTCCACCAGGTGGTGAACATGCGTGTGCTTGTGTCGCGATGTGACGCGATGTGACGCTCCACCAGGTGGTGAACACGCGTGTGCTTGTGCTCGTGTGTCGCGATGTGACGCTCCACCAGGTGGTGAACATGCGTGTGCTTGTGCTCGTGTGTCGCGATGTGACGCTCCACCAGGTGGTGAACATGCGTGTGCTTGTGTGCTCGTGTGTCGCGATGTGACGCTCCACCAGGTGGTGAACATGCGTGTGCTCGTGTGTCGCGATGTGACGCTCCACCAGGTGGTGAACATGCGTGTGTTTGTGTGTCGCGATGTGACGCTCCACCAGGTGGTGAACATGCGTGTGCTCCTGTGTCGCGATGTGACGCTCCACCAGGTGGTGAACATGCGTGTGCTCCTGTGTGGCGATGTGACGCTCCACCAGGTGGTGAACATGCGGGCCCACATGGCCGTTGGATCGCTCACGATCAACGAGGAACGCTCGGAGGTGGTGGACTTCTCGGTCCCGTTCGTGGAGACGGGCATCAGCGTCATGGTGCCTCGGAGCAACGGGACCGTATCGCCGTCCGCGTTTCTTGGTAAATCGCCGCTAGGGCTGCCGTGACATCTCGCGGACGGACTGCGAGGGTGGGGGACAAGGTGCGAGACTCGGAGAGGTCCCCCACCGCTTGCGTCGATCGTCCGGCGGTAAACGCGGTGTAAATATTGCGGCGGTGGCGGCGGCGAATTAATATGCATCAGATAAGAAGGGATGGCAGGCCGTAAACTTTAGTTTTAAATCTTTATATGCCTGAATTATGCCTCGTTTATGAATAACACTTTTTTTTGTCAAACGGTGCGAATCGGTTTGTAATAAGGTTATCCTGCTGTGGGTTTTGTTTGTAATTGCAGAGCCGTTCAGTGCCGACGTCTGGGTCATGATGTTCATCTTGTGCTTACTCGTGTCCGGAATAGCCGTCTTCATCTTTGAATACTTCAGTCCCGTTGGCTACAATCGACAGCTGTCAGCCGGAAAGGGTGAGTCCCGCTCCTATGTATGTGTGTGTGTGTTTGTGCGTTCAACTTTTTTCGCACCGTACGTAGCCAATCGTGATAATCGCCGTAGCCTGCAGATGCGCCGGGTTTATTTTACGCTGGATTTATGTCTGCAGTGATTTTCTGCATCGATAAATCATCACGTTTCTTTATTAGTGTCATCGTCACAATAATCGTCATCGTCATCAATTTTCAAGGGGTGTCCGTGCACCGCTGTACATTTCGTCGAATTAATTTTAACTTTAAATCTTTCTTATTTGTAATATGTCACTTTGGATGCATATGGCGAAATTAAATTAGCAATATAAAAGAATAAACAAAAATGTCCATCACCCCACGATGACCAGCATGGCCAAACAACTCCCATGACAGTGGATTAACAGAGTGCTGTACAATACTTATTATATTTAGAATCTTTCACTCACCCGAGTGATTTAAATTCATCTTGTTAGCCCTGAGGGGTGAGAGTCTGGATTGTCCGTCAACCAGGAGGCACGTCTCCTGTCTCCCTATTGTGCGTTAAGCCCTCTAACCATAGTACCTCCTGCCTCGATGAAAGGAATATTTTCCCCAATATGTTTTCCAGCCATTTAAGACATTGCAATTAAAAAAAATTAATTTCATGGACGTATAATTACGCTTTCAGCTGTAAAACTTCGTAGCATATGCCGTCTGCTTTAATCTTCCCAATGTTACATCACCAAATTAATTACACCTTTTTATATAATCACATTTTACAACTTCTTTGGTTCTTTCGGTAAAATTCAACATCATTCCTGCATTTACACGGGCAAGATGACCAGTGCATCATCACCATCATTATCCAGATCATGTGTTTGAGATTTAAAATCCATGGAACGCTGCAAAGAAGCCGCTGTGCCCAAGGAGTATATTGCACATGTCATAGACAAGAGCCATCGATTGATCAGCGGACCATTTCTCGTGGTTATGTAGTAGCGCCCAAATGCATGGAAATAAGGACAAGACGAGCCAAGGAAGCCTTGGGATTGAATCAAGGACTCGGCACGTTCGTCACAGACGCTGTGGACTTAAAATAAAAAAAAGTACATAATAGGTGACATTTTGCGCAGTGGCAATTTTTTTCACAGCACATGAAAAATGGGCCATAGTCTGCAACTTCAATCGTTTATTTTATTTTTTTAAAGGCCACAGTGTTATTTTTGAATGCGTTGAATCGTTTTTTGTTACTTGCGCTTGTGCACCACTTCCAACACAGCAGCAGCAGCCGCAGCTGCATCACCAAATAATTTGTTTATATTTAATCAGTCAGCCTGTATGAGCACATTGGAGGCGTAGAGATACTTTCATGTGACCACAGTACCTGCTGTCAACAGCTCTTGATTAGTCCGAGAAATTCTGGAAGATCAACAAATTATTTATATAGCCAGCATGAAGACTTGGACATCGCAATTCCAGACAAGATGGACAAATCCAACCGAACTTTACAAAAGTGGCAAAGATACCATATGAATAACTCACACCAAAGCAATATACATTTTAGACAATATAAATGAATAAATGCATAAGATATCACTATAATTCATTTTCAGATGTAATTTAAGCATCACTAATCATCAACAGTTGTATATACATATTTCTTAGAAAAAAAAACCGTGACGATTCGAGAAAGTGCAATGCATCACGACTGGAAAGATTTAGACGAAAACCGGTTAAAACTAGATTTAAAACATAAAATAAAAATATTTTAGAATATCATCTTCAGTGAATAACTTCCCGCGTGGTGCCGCGCGCACGCTCGTAACGCGTTCATCTCTGCCTGTTGTTTTATGTCTCTCTGCAAGAATTCGGAGGGCCGGCGTTCACCATTGGCAAGTCCATCTGGCTTCTCTGGGCCATCGTGTTCAACAACTCGGTGCCAGTGGAGAACCCGCGGGGAACCACCAGCAAGTTCATGGTCTCCGTTTGGGCTTTCTTCGCCGTAATTTTCCTCGCCAGCTACACGGCCAATTTGGCGGCCTTCATGATCCAGGAGGACTACATTGACCAGGTTTCAGGTCTCAGCGACAAAAAGGTAAATCGATCTTCCCCTTGCCATCTTGCAATGCTTCCGGATGCTCTTACTCGGAAAGAAAGAAAAGAGAACCGCTATAACACGGCCCCCTTGTGAAACCTACTCGCGTACGATCGAAAGCTATTTGGAAATTACGTAATTTGGAATGTGCAGCATGCTCGTGTCTATTCATGCAATCCTTTGAAAGCATTGGTCTACATGTATAAGTCGATGTGGCATTGCACGTCTTTCACTGAAATAAAATGGAACTCTTTTAAAATCCATAGCGACAATGATGCGGGAATTCACAGACACCGGGAGATTTTATTATTATTCGTTGTTGTTGTTGTTTTTGCGGTAAGGTTATGCAAATTGATCCCTCCCCACCCCACGATTCATATTTAAGTAAAATCGCCACGGCGTTCCGTGAGCTTAACGCCGTGTGACGTTCGCGATGCGAGACACATTAGGGACACAATGGACGGGGTCGCATTTCTCGGGCCGTCTCCCGCGCTATCGCTGCTCACCGAGAAACAGCAGCGGGGGAGCGATGTCAACACGCCGCTGTAATAACGCCCATGTCATGCGGCACTCTGCAAATCACCTTATCGCGCCAGGAAGTATGGTGGGATTCATCCGGTCCTTTAATAGACTTTAAGAGAACATGGAATGGGTGGAGATAACAGAAGATATCTTCCAGGGGAGAAATTTAAAGTGCCCTACGCTTTCCCATTCGCCGGCTTTGCTTTTCAAGCGACGCTTTCACCCATTTGTGTTTTGGGTGGGGGGGGGTAGAGGGAGTCGGGAGGGGGGGGGGCAAAAACAATCTGTGGGTATAAACATCTCTCAGATCCAGAGGGGCTGTAGTTCCAAAAATATCAAAAGCACATCCCACACACAATTGGTTGCCACTTATGCACCAGCAGCTGTTATTCCACTGTCCGAGAATGGAACTGTCAAATTTGTTTTAAATATCCACAAAAATAGACTGAATAAAACAAAACAATACATAGTGATATATATACGTGTGTCTATTTAACACGAACGTTATTTAAGTACGTGAATTAAGCAAACGCAAATGTGTCGTATGAGAAGTCTACATTATTGCTCAAATAAAAATAAACGTTAAATTATGCATTATTAGGAGAATAAGTCGGCTCAGGAAGATTATTTTTAGACTGATCGTTGTGCAATTACTAATTAAGTAACAGAAAACCAAACGGGTATCGGGTGGCTATTGGACTACTATGTAAGCAGAGAGGCAATAATCAGTAGCAATTGAAATGTAGAATGCGCATTCCATCCTAGGATCCCAACGCGCAATGCACGAAAAGCAGGAAACAAAAACAAAACCAAGGCAACCGACAAATCTAAAGAGGGAAGACCACTATCAACGAGATGGGGTTTCAAAGCAGACTTTAATCTATCGACCGACTCGATTTCCTGACTTCAAATGGCAAGGCGTTCGAAATGCAATTGCAAGTGAAGTTATCAGAAATAATGTCTTCACTCGTCGGTACATTTCACTTGTCCCTCCTTTCACCCTCAAAGGACAAGAAGCCTGGAAGCAGAGCACACGCAGAGAGAGAGAGTGAGACAGTTAGAGACACAGAGAGACACAGAGAGACAGAGTGAGACACAGAGACAGAGAGAGACACAGACACAGAGAGAGACAGAGTTAGAGACACACAGAGACAGAGTTAGAGACACAGAAAGACTGAGTTAGAGACAGAGTGAGACAGAGAGAGAGACAGAGAGACACAGAGAGACAGAGTTTGAGACAGAGAGAAACAGAGAGACAGAGTTAGAGAGACACAGAGAGACAGAGTGAGGCACAGAGACAGAGAGAGACACAGAGAGACAGAGAGAGACAAAGTTAGAGACACAGAGACACAGAGAGAGACAGAGTTAGAGACACAGAGAGACAGAGTGAGAGACACAGAGAGACACAGAGACACAGAGTTAGAGACACAGAGAGACAGAGTTAGAGACACAGAGAGACACAGAGAGACAGAGAGAGAGACACAGAGACAGAGTTAGAGACACAGAGAGACAGAGTGAGACAGAGTGAGAGACACAGACAGACAGAGTTAGAGACACACATAGAGAGACACGGAGAGACAGAGACAGAGTCAGAGACACAGAGACAGAGTTAGAGACACAGAGAAACAGAGAGAGACAGAGTTAGAGACACAGAGACAGAGTGAGAGACACAGAGAGACAGAGAGAGACAGAGTGAGAGACACACAGAGAGACAGAGTTAGAGACACAGAGAGAGACAGAGTTAGAGACACAGAGAGACAGAGTTAGAACACACAGAGAGACAGAGAGAGACAGAGTTAGAGACACAGAGAGAGACAGAGTTAGAGACACAGAGAGACAGAGTTAGAGACAAAGAGAGACAGAGAGAGAGACAGAGAGAGACACAGAGACACAGAGTTAGACAGAGATAGACACAGAGAGACAGAGTTAGAACACACAGAGAGACACAGCGAGAGACAGAGTTAGAGACACAGAGAGACAGAGGGAGACAGAGAGAAAAACACTTGCCAGTTTATGGAAATACATACATTGAATGCATTAACATCTAGATTTGAATTCACATGCCTAGATGTGGAGTTGGGCTTTCGAGCTGGCGAGTGTAAAAAGGGCTTCTCCGATTGGTCTCATTATTGTCCACTTCATTCATGTCACTTTATTTTAATTTCGTAATTTTAGTGACCCAGAAACTCCCTTGCAAAATGAGACTCATCCTCGTCTGTGGCGTTTCCATCACCTGGTTGAAAAAACGTCAACTGACACTGAACCAATGGGTTGAGAGTAAATCTTTGCACAGGAGCTCATTTCGTTCCTCCACCTCCGTGATGGTCACACTCTAAGACGCGTTCTCTCCTTGAGCTGCAATTCCTTCACCAGTCCCGTCCCCCTTGCTCCAACGTCTCGTCTGGCGATATGTCTCTCCGAAATACAACTTGCTTACCTGAACGATCAATCTGATGTCTTTAGTTTTGTGATAGCTCATTGATCCACATCTTCCTTTTTTATGTTTTATCAGTGCAATTGCATTTTTTTTCTTTCCTCTCATAACGCAATAAAAAAATGTCATTGTGAGATAAAAATAGGCGTTCGTGTATTTGAGAATGTTCACATCCGCGTATCAGGCAGGACGCTTTGATGAAAGAATGATAGCCGGTGGGGCAAAAATAATAACAGTGGCAACCAAGGGAGGGGAATGCACCAGAGGTGACGTCTACCGCGGAGATGGAGCTATGAAATCGGCAGCTGCTGGGTGGATTGTGACATTGCAGGGCCATGAGAGATTTCTACAGATCTGGGAGGCCTTCATCCAGCAGTGGATTGATCTCGGCTGGTGATGATGCTGACGATGAATACGATTGTGCAAAATGGGTGCCTACTGCATATTGATTGATGTCCACCTATTGACGGATGCCCATGCATACTTACAGAAGTCATGCAAAATAAATCGGTGCCACCGTCATGTAATATTCATTCGTAGTTGCATTCCACATTCCATTAAAGAGGCACATAAATACCAGAGCCTCTCTGCTCCCACCGCTGTCGTTCGGACGGCTCCCAACCTCCCCGGTTTGCGAGTGCGAGCCTGTCCCTTTTTGCGAAAGCGTTATTTTTTTGTTAATTTCACCCAGTAGCCTTTTTACAATGCTAAATTGCACACTCAATCCCGATCATCAATTGGAAGGCTAATTCATGAGGCGGTTTGGCGATGTTGGGACACCGTGGCCACGGTGTAACGGTCAGCACGCACGCGGATATTGAAACCTCGAGGTCGCCGCTCTGAGCTCCCAGCAGGGCGGAGTGAAACAAAGTGACACGTCCATAAGATCCACACGCTGCCTCTGCCCGCCCAGCAGTGTAAACGGGTAACAGCAGAGCGAGGGGCCGCAGTGGCGAGATGTTAGCTGCCTCGCCTGGTATACAGGAGGTCGTGGGTTCGATCACGACCCTGACACCTGCTGTATATTTGGAGTTTGCATGTTCTCCCCGTGGTCACGTGGATTTTTCTCCGGGTCCTCAGGTTTTTTTCCTCCAGATTTAGAAACATTCCCTTAAAGTATTTGGCTGCTGTAAATTTCCACGTGATAAGCCACTGTGTTAAGCTATCATTTTGTGGCCAGATGGCTTCTGAAAAAGAGCCACGTATCTCAGTGGGCCTTTCCTGGTCAAATAACAATAGGTTGGGTTTCAGTACAATCGATCTTATTACCTTACCGATCACTCTGCCACTCATTACAGAGTTACCCTGCGGACTGCCAGCAAGAGTGATGTGTTTTCATTAGTGTGCGACCTGTCTTATGGCCCCTCACTTTTTTTAGAGTAGAATAAGCCTGGAGCACAGGGTTTGGTAGTGTCAGAAAGATAATTTTCGTAAAACCCTTGAAAAATGTGGGAACTTTGGGTAATCCATTAGCAGTGACCTCGGGGTACCTCTTGAGAGGTTTTTTGTTTTTTTCTCTGGATTATTAATAGGCCTGTAAGATGTAAATAAATATACATACATGTATGCACATTGCTAGCAGAACGGAGCTCTGGAGAGCCCCTCTAGTTAGCATTCGGCCTACTCGTTCACACTCTGGCCAGACAACTTGGAGAAGGTTGGAGCACTCACACTTTACCCCACCGCATGCGAACCGCCGATCGAGGAACTGCATTGAGGCCATATACGGTGCTGGGTGGACAGAGGAAGCGAGGGAACATTGTGGAAACTTGCCCCATCGTCTCAACTGCCGCGCCGGGAGATTGAACTGATGACCCCTGACTTACAAGTCCAGTGTACTATCCATTAGAGGTTCATTTGAGTTAGGTTGCATAAATATAAATGCGTCGTTAAACCCGCCACCACCCGACACAGCCAATCGCGTAAACAGAACATGCCAATTCGTTATAAATTCAGCACACCAGTGTATTGGAGTGTAAACCCAGCGCACTGACCATTACCGCACTGTGGCAGCATGCCATATGTAACTTTGACTTAACATTCACCTCATGAAGTATTTAAAGAAATGTTTTAAAGAAATATTCTTGAAACAGAATTAGAGGGTTGGTAGCACAACGTATTAAGAACCCGGTGGGTCCCAATTTTAATTCTTAACCATGGCTAACATCAGCAGCACGTGATTTCTGACCTCACCCCGTTCACCAACCCTCACCGGCCTGCCTGGTGAAGTATGGTCAAACATCCCCCATAACCGACACGGCATGGGGAGGCATTCATCCAGCAATGGATTTTAAAAATGGTCTAACTTGAAGTTCAATTGTCTCCTGTTATTCATAAGCATTCTTGAAACGCATGTCAAGTCTAAATTGTGTAAGCGACCAATGTGTGTGCGTATGTTCGTTCCAAATTATTGTCTCGTAATAAAGAACTAAGGTTTGTTTTTAACAAGTCGCATTATTCCCCCCCCCCCTTCCTTAGTTCCAAAGCCCGCTGGAACATTCACCGCCGTTCCGGTTTGGAACTGTTCCAAACGGAAGCACGGAGCGTAACATTCGAAATAATTACCTACAAATGCATGGCTACATGTCAAAGTTCCACCAAAAGTCCGTAGAAGATGCTTTAATGAGCCTGAAAGCAGGGTAAGTTATCTTTTTTTTTATTATCACATCAAAGCAAGCGCACGCATGGCATCTCGCAACAGGGTGGAGGATTCATCCCCGAGCAAAATGTTCCCCGGTACCTCACGGCACCTTGCTCTGCCGTGGCGTACACGTTGAGAGACTAGGGCAGACAGCAGGTATAAACACCAACAGGTGAACAACGTCTTCGACCCTCCAGCCACAGTGACACTGCCAAGAACATTGTACGCGCACAACTCTGCGCCATGCCTTGCCCGTTTGCCCGAGGTAAAAAATCTTATCACCTTCCACATCCCCTCAGCGGTTCTTACAGCAGCCACTCACCTTCCTCCGCTCTCCCGGCCACCCCAGTGTTTGCAGTTGCGGTGGTATTACAGCCAGATCGGAATCAAAGACCACTACATTAATTAATGGCTGTAACGCCTTACTGCGTAGTAGAGCATTTATAGTTGGGTGTCTTCCGTGAGTATGCGGAGGTGTCTCGTTCCGGTACCATGAACCCCGGACCCATTTACCGCCATCAGATAGCCTGAGGCCACAATGGGGGGAAAGTCAGTTGGACAACCATTCAAAGCGGGAGTCTGCCTTGGCTTTGTATTCATATGATGAAAAGTAGGACTTCACATTCCGGGATAAAACGCAGGCCGGCCGGCCGGTCCAATCCTCCCGTTGCGACGACGTGTGGCGTACATGCTGGGCCTGAGCTGCGCTGACTCCGAGCCAGAATTGCGTCAATCAAGGCCGGGCTGCCACCCCACGGCCGCGTTGCCCCGCTGTGTTTAAACTCCAGCTGCTTGCCCACCACACTCACACTCCCACTCCTTGTTCCAAAGTCCCAGTCCCCTTCATCATTAGACCTCCTTTGCCAGTACCAAAATGTAATAATAGGGTTTTTACCCTTTTTTCTGGCAACAAAACTGAAACCTTTTTACAAGGATTCATGTCTGCATTAACCACAATACCTGCAGTCAAAATGCAAACAAAAAACATACTATGATAATATATGCATTGTCCTTGAAACTGATTGGTCCACACCAAGGGACGGCTTCTGGCGTCATGTGGTCGAGCACCAATTGGGTTGAGGCTCAAAAGAAAGCCGTCCCTTGGTGTGGACCAATCAGTTTCAAGGACAATGCATATATTATCATAGTATGTTTTTTGTTTGCATTTTGACTGCAGGTATTGTGGTTAATGCTGACATGAATCCTTGTAAAAAGGTTTCAGTTTTGTTGCCAGAAAAAAGGGGAAAACCCCTATTATTATCCCAGTCCCCTGTGGCCTAAGCGTCCTGCCCAAGAACAAAGCATTCAGTGGGCAAGCATCAAGGCAAGGGCTGGTCGTGGTGATGGTTGAGAATTTACATGAAAATGAAACGTGCCGAGACGAAAGTGTATTTTTTGTGATGAAAACAAAAAAGTAATTTTTCTGTCGTGATGCAAGAAATTATTGGGCAGTGGTGCACAAGTACAAACAACAACAAAATAACCTCAACACATTCATCATCCCTGTATTTCTTTATGCCTCTGTCAGTCTCTCTCCATCTCTTCATCTTTCTGTGTCTCTCAATAAATCGTGTCTCTGTCTCTTCCTTCGTCTCAGTGCAACTCTTCATGTCTCGGTATCTCAGTCTCTCTCTTCATCTCAATGTCTCTCCGTGCCTGTGTGTGTGTGTCTCTCTCTGTGTCTTATCACGATCTGCACAGCACTGACCTCATTGTTGAGACAGCTTAGAGCCCAGAGGCTGTACACAACTTCTCCAGGGGCAGTAATCTCAGCGCAAAGCCCTACACGGATTGAGTGTTCCGTGGAAATGAGCCATGAAGAAATGTTTAAAGCCATCGCAGGTGTTCCTATGAGTGGATCACTATATTAATTATACATTGTGAAAAGTTACCGCTGCAACATTAAATGCGTTTACATAGAACCTAACGGCCATATGTGATCAAAAATCAACTCTTGTTTAACTTCAAGCAAAGAGCTCATCAGATCAAGCTCGTAAATACCATTCGACACTTAACCTAAAGTTTAATGTATTAGGACATGAACAATATGATTTGCACTTATTAATACCTGACATTTGTGAGAAAAAAATCTTGTCATTATTCAGTTACAGTCGGTTCACAGATAACGGAGCTGGGCCCTGTATATTTGGGGTTTGTGTGTTCTTCCCCTGGTCGCGTGGGGTTTTCTCCGGGTCCTCCACATTTAGAAACGTGCGCTTAGAGTAACTGTCTGCTGTAAATTTCCACATGATAAGCCACTTCGTTAAGCTATCACCTGTGGCCAGGTCGCTTCTGAAAAAAAGAGCAATATCGCTCAGGGGGCCTTACCTCGAAAAATAAAACATTGTTAAGTTTGAGTTTAATCTCCATAGCCACTTCTAGTTGCATCTTCTTTGTATCGCTTGTCAACGCGTGCACAACACATCTAAATAGCCCTTATCTTCCCGGCAATAATTAGTAACTAGCTTCTAATGCTCCGGCTTCTTCAAGCAATGGTGGTGTGCCTATCGGTGAACTCGCTCTTCCACTCTTTCAGGAAGCTCGATGCGTTCATCTACGACGCAGCGGTGCTGAACTATATGGCGGGGAAGGACGAGGGCTGTCGCCTCGTCACCATTGGGAGTGGAAAAGTGTTCGTGGCTACAGGATATGGCATTGCCCTGCAGAAGAGTTCCCGTTGGAAAAGAGCCATAGATTTGGCTCTCCTGCAGTTTATCGGTGACGGTAAGACATGTTTATTTTTGTTCAATAAAATACCTCGAGATGAATTTTAACGAATGTGACTATCTGAACATAATGATTCATTTGCCATGTTAATATTTAAATTTATGTTACTATATTGACACGCGTATATCTCCAAAGTTTTGGTCTCGGCTGACACACCTGACAATAAAATAAGCACAGAGGCATGGAGAGGTGTGTACTTGGAATTGCACCGGGAAGACAGAGGGACACTCGGGTTGGAGACCGTACACACACACTAGCGACGTCGCGTATCGACTGCTGAAAGGGTCGGCGGGCTTGGGCAGGGCTCGTCACAAGCAGGAGCGATAGCCGGTGGGCGAGAATGATTACGGAGTGGCAGTCAAAGGAGGGAGTGCGCCCAAAGAGGAAACATCTGCCAGCGGAGAAGGAGCGATTGAATCAGCTCATGTGCAGGTGCCGGGTGGATTTATATATCGTAAGCGCCATGAGAGATTATGATGATAACTTGAGGATGCCTTCCTCCAGCAGTGGATGGATCATGGCTGATGATGACGATGGAACGTATGCAAATTGCTCAAGGTGACCTTTGGCAGTCGCTTTGCAGTCGACCATTTTGAGGAGCTATATTTGATGCCGGGGTCAAAGGTCAACGCAACTATGGTGTGACTACAAAGATGACCTAACACGAAAGTGTAATCGTGACATTTGGGAAATGTTCTCTGCATAATTGAGTGCAGGGTTGAGGTCACATTTCAAAAGTCCTACGATTGTTTCACTTGATCACTCAGAGATCCCCCGCGCACCAAGTTCATCGCTCGTTCGTTGATATGTATGACGTGACACTGCGTCTGGCCCTGTCCGCCAAGTGGCGCGGCGGTTAGCGTGGGGCACTGTGAACCCAGGGACCTGAATTTAACACCTGAGTTCAAATCCCAGCCACAGCCACATTAATGACACGATGTGGGTGGGGGAGGCATCTACTTACCCAGCAGTGGATTGACAGAGGGATTACAATTATGTATTTATGATTATTATTACTGTCTGCCATTGATTTCAGTAAGTTGCTGATGTTGGTATTGATGGTGGTGAACGGACTGCGGATTGGTAGTAATCTGGCGGGATCCATGATGAGCAGTCTTGCTCCATGGGTCACTATGACCATAGTTGGTGCCAATGATGCTAAGATCAAATGGTTAATGAACCCAAACATGCTCTCTCTCAAATTATATAAATAAACAAAGTCAATAAACAGCATGCATATGTTTAACACAGTGCAGAAAAATGTGGAACAGTGTTGTCAATATGTAAAATGATAGGCGTCACACCTAAGAAAAGTTACGGACATCTTTTAAAAATGGGCCGTCCATAAATGACGTCACGCACCTGGGGGGAGGGGGGGGTCAGACATTTGTGACGCTGTGTGACGATGGGGGGGGAGGGTTTGAGAAACGTGACGTCACATCAAAATGCGCAACTTTAAACAAATATAGACAACACGTTCTACTTAATTAATAGACTTTTAAATAAATGTTTTCTCCTACAACATCAGAGTGCAGCGCCACATTAAATACGCACTGCAATAACAATAGTTTAAACCGATTTGAAGCATGTTTTATGGTTTTGAGGGGGGGGGTGCATAGCTTTGTGACGTCATATTTGAGGGGGGGGGGTCTGACTTTTTGTGACGCCGTGTGACGAGGGGGGGGGGTCAAAAATCGTCCAAAATCGCGTGACGTCATTTATGGAGGGCCCCAAAGCACGATTTCTTTTGTGCTGCGCCGCGACGCAGCGACGCGTGGACTCCAACGGTTCGAGCGACCGCTTAAAGAGAGACGAATTACGAGAAGTAACTTCACCGTCAAACTGGTGACAGGGAGAACAACGGTTATTGATTGAACACGGTACTGACAAATGTAAACAAATATACCTGTAATATCAAGGTTGTGCACGCTCATACATTTTTAATGACTCCTATTAGGCGCACATGTAAATTTGTCGAGACGCATAAAAACCAGGGTCACTGCGTCATTAATCAAAAGCGTCACTTTTGCGCCAGAAGTTTTGCCTCCTGTTTGGCGAATGACCAGAAGTGTCTGTTTTGTCCAAATGCGACATTCCTGTGCTTCAATCTGGACAACAACAAAGATAGGCTGTGCTTTTGTTTTGAGGGGTGGGGATCACGGCAAAAATGTGTATTTTAAGGCTGTCAAGCCGAGCCTCTGGTTTGATGTAAACATTCTAGAACTGTAATGGCGAGGTTTGACGAGTAGAGTGATGATCCATGATGAGGGTGGCCAACCACGAGAGATGACATTCACCAATAGAACATAGCGTATTCTCTGGATAATAAGGCGCATTATCCCCCACCCCAACCCCACCCCCTCCCCCCAGTATTTTTAAGCAAAGGTTGGGGGTAACGTCTGATGATCTGGAAGAAGGCTGGTTCTCCATCACAATGCTGTGCAGTGTATGTAAACAGGAGCAAAAACAAACGGAAATGAGATTGTAAAAATAAAAAAATACAATCAATCAACCTGGTGACCCAGTTTAACACGTAGTAGGCTTTAGCGACCAATGTTATTTAACGTGAATGTTTTTGCATTGCATCGCATAAATGTGTCGTCAATCCACCACCACCCGACACAGCCAATGAGCATGGTTTTCCACGTGAACAAAACGTGCCAATTAGTTACCACTTCAGCACACCGGTTGTGTGTCGGAGAGTAAACCCACAACGTTTACAATGTTGATACGACGTTTCGTTTGGTGATCACAACAACCAGCTTCTTTACAACCAGCTTGCGCCCCGAGGTTCAATCCCGGTAAATTCGTCTATCCTGATCTCTTGGGTTCTCTCGCGGTGATAAAAAAAAATAAACCTGAATGGAATTATGACCCAAATTTGCGACAATGCGTCGTATTGTTAAATTATCAGTGAAGCGTACGGCAGATTATCCGCCCCCACCGACATCATCATCGTCGTCGATGTCGTCTTTTGAACGGAAAACCCAACACGCGCGCGTTGCGGTTTTGTTGTTGTTCTCAGCGATTCCCGATGCTGCGCCTCTCTTTCTCTCTCGTCCCCCGTGTTGTGCCACGCAGGCGAAATGGACGAACTGGAGATGATCTGGTTGACGGGCATCTGCCACGGCGAGAGGAACGACGTGATGAGCAGCCAGCTGGACATCGACAACATGGCGGGAGTGTTCTACATGCTGCTCGTGGCCATGGGCCTGAGCTTCATCGTCTTCGTGTGCGAACACTTCTTCTACCACGTGGGACGCCACTGCGTGAAGAATAAAGAGAACGACGAGCCGGGCCTCCTCTATTCCATAAGCAGGGTGAGTTTGGGTTTGTTGGTGGGAAGGGTGCGAGCCGTGCGAAACGTCAGTCGACATCGCTGTGCTGTCCTGCTATCGTCGTCGTCGTCGTCCAGCGGTTGTCGATTTTTTTTTTCTCTCTCTCTCTTCCCGCAAAGATACAGTGAGGGAAAAAAGCATTTAATCCCCTGCTGATTTTGTACGTTTGTCCACTGACAAAGAAATCATCAGTCTATAATTTTAACGGTAGGTTTATTTGAACAGTGAGAGACAGAATAACAACAACAAAATATCCAGAAAAACGCATGTCAAAAATGTAATAAATTGATTTGCATTTTAATGAGGGAAATAAGTATTTGACCCCCTCTCAATCAGAAAGATTTCTGGCTCCCAGGTGTCTTTTATACAGGTAACGAGCTGAGATTAGGAGCACACTCTTAAAGGGAGTGCTCCTAATCTCAGCTTGTTACCTGTATAAAAGACACCTGTCCACAGAAGCAATCAATCAATCAGATTCCAAACTCTCCACCATGGCCAAGACCAAAGAGCTCTCCAAGGATGTCAGGGACAACGTTGTAGACCTACACAAGGCTGGAATGGGCTACAAGACCATTGCCAAGCAGCTTGGTGAGAAGGTGACAATAGTTGGTGCGATTATTCGCAAATGGAAGAAACACAAAAGAACTGTCAACCTCCCTCGGCCTGGGGCTCCATGCAAGATCTCACCTCGTGGAGTTGCAATGGTCTTGAGAACGGTGAGGAATCAGCCCAGAACTACACGGGAGGATCTTGTCAATGATCTCAAGGCAGCTGGGACCATAGTCACCAAGAAAACAATTGGTAACACACCACGCCGTGAAGGACTGAAATCCTGCAGCGCCCGCAAGGTCCCCCTGCTCAAGAAAGCACATATACATGGCCATCTGAAGTTTGCCAATGAACATCTAAATGATTCAGAGGACAACTGTGTGAAAGTGTTGTGGTCAGATGAGACCAAAATGGAGCTCTTTGGCATCAACTCAACTCGCCGTGTTTGGAGGAGGAGGAATGCTGCCTATGATGACCCCAAGAACACCATCCCCACCGTCAAACATGGAGGTGGAAATATTATGCTTTGGGGGTGTTTTTCTGCTAAAGGGACAGGACAACTTCACCGCATCTTAGGGACGATGGACGGGGCCATGTACCGTCAAATATTGGGTGAGAACCTCCTTCCCTCAGCCAGGGCATTGAAAATGGGTCGTGGATGGGTATTCCAGCATGACAATGACCCAAAACACACGGCCAAGGCAACAAAGGAGTGGCTGAAGAAGAAGCACATTAAGGTCCTGGAGTGGCCTAGCCAGTCTCCAGACCTTAATCCCATAGAAAATCTATGGAGGGAGCTGAAGGTTCGAGTTGCCAAACGTCAGCCTCGAAACCTTAATGACTTGGAGAAGATCTGCAAAGAGGAGTCGGACAAAATCCCTCCTGAGATGTGTGCAAACCTGGTGGCCAACTACAAGAAACGTCTGACCTCTGTGATTGCCTACAAGGATTTTGCCACCAAGTACCAAGTCATGTTTTGCAGAGGGGTCAAATACTTATTTCCTTCATTAAAATGCAAATCAATTCATAACATTTTTGACATGCGTTTTTCTAGATTTTTTTGTTGTTATTCTGTCTCTCACTGTTCAAATAAACCTACCATTAAAATTATAGACTGATCATTTCTTTGTCAGTGGGCAAACGTACAAAATCAGCAGGGGATCAAATACTTTTTTTCCCTCACTCTACATAAGTAAATAACCCTAAACAAGTTTTTTTTTATTAAACAATTTGAAGTCTTTAGTATTCAACAACTTTCGGGAGCAACAGCAAAGGCTACCCTTCAATCACCATACTCTACGTCACCTGTCTCTCCTGTCCTCTCACAGTGTGCGCTGTTACTAGGCACGTTCTCTACGCGCTGTTCCAAATCGGAATGGGGTGGGGGGCAAGACGTGAGAGTGTTTAATATTAAAATATTTCGTGAAATATTTTCATATTAAAACCAGCACTGCCCGCGCATTTTCGCGGTGTACACGGTCCGGGGTGGAGGGTGGGGGGCAGTGGGGGGGGGGGGGGTGACGTCACCACGAGGCTTCACGCTGCATCGCCACAAACAGCACAAGGACAATGCACACACACACACACGCACGTTTTCTAAAGCATGTTTAAAATAAAGAAGAGTTTTTACCCTTCCTGGCAATAACACAGGAGGTGTTAAGATGTCCAAACACCAAACAGAAACCTTTTGCAAGGAATCAAGTCTGCATTCATCGCACATACTTGTGGCAAAACATGCAAACCAATCATGCTCTGATAATTCACTATGTAAAAAAAATGTTTTTTTGTTCCTGGGTAGTAGGTGTTATTTTCCAATTGCTTGTGCCTCAAAAGTATAGAAAATTATTATCAACTCCATTAATAACACTGTGTAACAAATGTATATGTTTTTTTGTTCCTGAGTAGTAAGTGTTATTTCTTAATTGCTTATGCCTCAGAAGTAGAGAAAATGGCTATTATTACCCCACAAACTTTGCTTTTGTGACCAGGACAGTGGTATTTTGAAATTTACCTATTTTCAATGAGAAAAGTGTGCATTTGTGTCATTCCTTCACGTAAAGTTCTGGTCACAAAAGCAAAGTTTGTAGGGAATAATAGCCATTTTCTTTCATTTTGAGGCATAAGCAATTAGAAAATAACACTTACTTCCCAAGAACAAAAATCGTGTTACATAGTGATATAATATATGCATTCGTCTTTGAATCTGGCCTACACCAGAGACATCTTAACACCTGTTCTATTGCCAGAAAGGGGGGAAATCTATTCATCTAGTTCCATCATTTTCATCCTGGCAAAAAGATCTCATGGACACGAAAGCATGTATGTTTGAATGTTTTCTCACACGACATGTCTGATTAATGCAGACTCAATGCTACCTTCAGATGGGTGTCTATTTGGCGTTTGAACATCATATCACCTCCTGCAGTGTTCTTACCAGAAAGGGTGACGCCTATGCTTTGTCGCCATCTTAATGCTACCCCCTTAAGCTGGTGACGTCGGGTGACAAGCAGGCATGAATAATAATGAATTGTCACGATTAGGATCACAAATGCGTTTCAAGGATAGGTTGGGGGTTTGTTTTTTTCGTCTCGAGCTTAAGAATCCATTTGATCTTCTAAATATATTATTTCCCAGCGCTCTATCGATATCATGGCACCGCGTAACAAGACGGAAAAATCCATTCAAAGATTTGCGTGGGGCAAGCGAACCAACACTGCTGATGGCCCTCCGAGAGATTTTTTTTTAAGAAATTCTTACGTGGCCTCTTTATTTTCCTACAATAAGGGGCATCACTTACTTCCCACTGCTGTTAGATCAGTGTTTGTCACATAGAAGTCCCACCGATGGTTTACTTCTCAGAGACCTGGAGTTTAGCCATATTAAGTGGAAACATACTATGTAATGATAGTTTTTGTGTGTGTGTGTTAATGTATGTTGAACTTATTTCGCACCGTACGTAGCCAACTGTGCTAATTGGAGGTGCGAGGGAAGGACAACAAACTTAACACAAAACGCAGCGCAATTTTTTTTATTTAAAAGTGTGTAGCTCCAGTGGCTCCCTAATATCGACAGGAAGAGCGTTCCAGGCGGCCGCAGAAGCGCATCTGTTTGCACGTGATGCAGCTGCCGTATTTGTTCGATGGCTAGCGAGGATGGTTTATGCTCCTTAGTGTGTGCAGTTATCAGTAAGTGGGTTGAGACCATCAACTCACTGCAACTTGAGATCACGGTTTAATCACGGGTGTAACCATGGGCGGAGCCAGGATTTCAGGCCGGGGTGACATTCAACAAATTTTACTTTCAAGAATGATTAGACAGTCAGGCTGTTGAACTAGACGCCATCGGTTGGCGACACACTCTGACAATGCAGTTGCACGGAGTCCGCCAGACCGAGTGTCGTACACTTATACGCAGAATGTCACCCCTGTCACCCCCCCCTGGCTCCGCCCCTGGGTGTAACTGACACCCGGGGTTCAAACCCGGAGTCTCAGTCGTGTCGGCTCGGCAGCCCAGTGAGACTATTTCAATCGATGCATGGTTAAAATTCCAAAGTGACAACATCCAAAATATATGTCCTTTCTCTATTCCATGAAACCCATGTTTACTGTGTATAGAATGGAAAGATAACTCAAAAAATGAGTTCGCTCAAAAAAGGTGTTTCTCCGAATGCCACTGAGGAATCTACAGAAAGCCACCTGGAAGGCGGCACAATCAGGGATCTCACGTCGCTGAGTGGTGGCATGAGACCAGGCAAAACAAATAATCCTCCAGCGCTACTGAAGATGCGTGCCACTGGATCTATTCCAGGAAAAGTGAGACTTCCAGACGAGGCAACAGCTCTGGAGCATCCTGTGATGTGCAAACATTCAACGATGCAAGGAAACTAACGGGCGCAAATATCCGATTGGATTTCTGCTATCGATTTTGCCGATCCACAGCCTCCTTCGTCGCCGTCTGGCAATTAACGGTGTCATGAGTGATTCTGCTGAGGACGGCAGTAGGGGTGGCAGTGGCATTTTTATTGGCTCTGTTATGGTGCCATGTTGCAATGCATTCTCAACCCAGCGATTTTGATTACCGTAATTATTACAATTCAGCATCGCAATTCAAATCAAGAATATTTTTTTATTCTCTCATGTTTTTTTTATTTTCAATTGTTCCGCCTCGTACAGTCAGGTATATGTGCCATTAACATGTAAACTATTTAAATTAAACTATTTTTTTCATTTTACCAGGTAAAGCCCTCTGAGCTATATAGCTCTTTTTTAGAAGCGACCTGGCCACAAATTATATCTTAATGCAGTGGCTAATCATGTGGAAATGTATAGCAACCAAATACTCGAAGCGCATGTTTATAAATGTGGAGGGAAAAACTGTAGGACCCGGACAAAAATCCACGTGACCACTAGAACGTGCGAACTCAAAATATACAGGTGTCAGGGTCGGGATTTAACCCACGACCTCCTGTATATATAATTTGTGTATCATTTGTGTCCATTGTAAATAATTGATACTCACGTACGCGCGCACACACACACACATCCGTAATTCGATAGCTACATCGGAACAGTGTGAATAAATTGTAATTGTGCGGATCAATGCATCGTCACACGTTGACCGGGCACAGAGATGGAAGAGACGGCTGAAAATGCACGCTTCCTCAAGCTTTCTCGCGTTGGCCTCAGATGGGGGAATGAGCGAGAGCGCGAGCAGGGCGAGCCTCTGGCAGAGGAGAACGAGCGGGGAAAAAACGAAGCTTTTATTATCCCAGCAGGGAACCACGTTAGTTCCGCCTGAGAGATCACGATCGGAGGAGGAGTGGGGACGTGTCGAGATTATCGCAGGTTTGTTAAGATACAGGCGGCGCAACAAAACAGGACCGCCGCTCGCCAATGTCGGAGGCTCGTACGGCACAATGAACCGTGGCTCGTGATCCGCGGTGAATTTGCATTTGTATGACTTCTGCAGGGGCAGCTAGGGGGTTGCGCACGTTTTGGTGCATTAACTCTTTGAGTCGAGAATTAATTTGGGGGTCAGCGCATTGCGCGTAGGGCCGAGCATCCTGACCGAAACCCCGGCAATTGTTCCTAGGCCAAGGATGTGAATATAAAACAAGCTGATAAATGCTCTCGAATTGGGTTCAATTACTGCCCACGCAGCACAGGTTATTTAGTCGTATTTAGGCATGCTGTCCACAGTGCAGCATTGTGACTGGATGATTCAATATTGATATACTTGAGGGCAGGCCGTCCTACAGACGAGGTGATGCAACACACACGTGTCTCTTACCTGACCCTCACTACACTCCACTCACCATTCACCAGATATTGACACGAAGTAGACACTCACCACTTAAAAAGGAAATCAAATACTCAGATACGACTCACCAGACAGTCACCAGGCACTCTCCACTCACCCAATAACCACTCACCTATTGCCAGCCATAGTATATGCCGTACGCTGTGTAATAAGAACCTGGAGTCCATCGATGATGATCATGTGGTCATGGTTTTTAGATCTAGATCAAAGGTCATAGGTCACACGGCTCATCTTCAATACCAGAAGTTCCTGGATTATTAAGATTCACTGTAACGGGCCATCCATTTAGTACGTACGCATGGAGGGGAGAGGAGGGCTTAACGCAAATGTGTACGCTTGCGTATGGGGGTCTATTGACAATGTACGCACGCATAGGAAACGGGGGGGGTGGGGGGGGGTGAAGCCGATAATAATGTGTCTACATTGGCCTTCAAATTAGTTAGATAGTCCGGCGATGGATCATCTGTTTTCTTAAACACGTTAATATTAATCATCATTGATTGTTTCTGCGTGGATTAAATATCGGCCGTTCTATAGGATTCTGGGGGGTGGGGGGGGTGCGTCAAGCGTACGTACGCAGGTGGGGGTGGGGGGGGTGGGTGTAAAAAGTACGCGTGTGTACAGGGAGGGCTCACGTTTTGACAGATTTTTGCGTACCTACTAAATGGATGGCCCCTTATTGCTAAGGGCTCCAACAACCAAACATGAAGAAACTTATCAAAGACTTCAATCACAGTTGGAGAAAGATTCCAAGCGGACCTGTGTGACCCCCCTGCTTTTGAACTAGCGCAAGGTCATATATTTCGCACATATTTCATCTTCAAAACCGTAGTTCCCTGTTTCAGTGTGGTGAGAATGAGGCCTCACTGCACTTCGATAATCACTCAAGCAAATGCTGTGACTGACACTGACATATGATTGAAGCTATTTGAGAACAAAATGAGAGGATTTATCCGCAAATCTGGCTATCGCCTGATAATGCTAGTTGAAATTGCTGGTGAAACGTCATACTCGAATTATAAATGTTGGCATGTTTTGTTTACGTGACAAATGTTACTAATTGGCTGTGTCGGGTAGTGGCGGGTGGATTAACGATACATTTATATTTACGCAACCTATCCCAAACAAAGAATATTATGAATGAAGCTGTTCACCATGTATATAGATTGGTGACAAACTGTGACTGCCAATTTTTATGAAAATCATTCCTATGACTTCGGTCTATAGCCACGGGAATACAAACCGCGCAGTGGGTGGAAACTTGATCAGGACTTTCACGGTTTTTACATTATGCATGGGCAGAATTAAATGTGCAAATTACATTTTGCATAAAGTGTTAATTTGTGTTAATTTGCAAAAATAACAGGTCTAAAGAGGCGTAACTAGGGTGTACGTGGATGGCAACTCGGTAAATATACGGTAGCATCTGAGGAAACTTACAACAGCACTGATCTTCTTTTGTTCTTTCGGTAAAGTCACGTAGAATGAGAATAAAATAATAAATTGATAAAATAAAATAACAATAATATTCTCACGACGTTTCGGCCACAACACAAGCGGCCTTCATCAGGTGAAGGGACGCTTGTGTTGTGGCCGAAACGTCGTGAGAATATTATTGTTATTTTATTTTATCAATTTATTATTTTATTCTCATTCTACGTGACTTTACCGAAAGAACAAAAGAAGATGAATCCTTGCAGTCACGAAAGCTTTAAATCGAAATTTAACAGCACTGATGATAGAAAAAGACTCAACCAACTCGTCATTAACACCACTGGCCTTAAAAAGGAAAAAAATATATAAAATGGGCGACATTTTCGGACAATGCCCCTTCCTCATAGCACATTTATAGCACATTTATGTGCTATGAGGAAGGTGCATTTTCCTTTGAAGGCGGATTTATTGATCAATATGTTGGGTTTTGTTGTTGTTAATTGTGCTTGTGCACAACTGCCAACACAGCAGCATCAGCATCATAAAATTAGTTTTTCCCATCGATAGCCTTTTGGCTGGCCATTTTAGAAGTCCTCCAAGTGCCCATCAGATAGAACACATGGAACAGCGGGCAGAATTAAGAGCGACGGCTTATGTTGTGCTGATAAAGACGGCAACACCTGGCCGAGCTGGCAACCGCTGAGACCCCCCCGGTGGGTTGAACCTGGGCAGCTGCCCATGAATAAAGTGGACGCTCAAGTGCAGTGAGTGTTTTTTTTTTTGGGTTTCAGCCTGGTCGCGAGCGGCTTTACGAAACAAATAAAAAAAAACCTCGTTGAATGTGATTTAATTTAGATAAATTTCCACTTTGAGAATACTGTGGTAGAATTTCAATAACATTGAAGGGCCGGCGGGGAGTGAACTAAAATAATAAAGAAGATGAATGGCACTACTGCAATGAACTAAACTAAACTATGGAGCCCGAGTATTCCGCAGATCTTTGTGCGAAAACGATTGTGGGGCTCTTCGTGCAGTGGAAGCCATGTCACCCCAGCATTCCTGCTAAATTTAGCCCAGTTGGTTATTCCGTGCCTCTATCTACTGAGCTGTGCAACGAGATGGCGAGTGCGGTGCTGCTACAGGGAGAGAGAGCACGTGCGCGAGCCCGCCAATTGCGGCCATGCGCGCACAATCGGCGAGCTGCTGCTCCTAAACGCTTGGCCCTGCCCGGGCACGACCGCCGACGCTAACGAAGTGCACGCGCTCAGATCGGACGCGGCGCGAAAGCCACGGCGATGGGTGGAATGACTCGAAGTAAGCAATCGCTCGCCGCTCCTCCACTCTGCCGCCGCCGCCGCCGCCACAGGGCCGTGTTTATCCGGTCACATTCCTCCGGCAGACGGCCACAAGCGCAAATGGAGACAGCCTTCTTCATTTTGTGCAACCGGTTGCTTTTGTCCGAATCTCCGAAATGCGATTTGACCTCAGTGTATTTTGGAAATGTTAATGCGCTGACTCTTGTAAAAGAGTGCCATGGTGACGAGGTGTTAACTACCACACTTGGCATACGAGAGGTCGTGGGTTCGATCCCGATCTTGACAGCCTGTGTGTTTGCGTTTAGCATCTTCTCCCCGTGGTCGCGTGGAATTTTGTCCGGGTCCTCCGGTTTTTCCCTCTCCATTTAGAACCTTGCGTCTCGAGTATTTGGCTGCTATACATTTCCACATGATAAGCCACTTCGTTGAGCTATCATTTGTGGCCAGGTCGCTTCTCAAAAAGAGCTACATACTGTAGCTCAGTGTGCCTTGCCTGGTAAAATAAAATAAAAAATAGTTGAAATAGTTAATAGTATGGTTCGTCATGCGCGTACATTTTAATGGAAAAACATCCGTAAGCGCTGTGCCACTATGGGGGAAAGTGGTGGCGTGGCGATTGGCACGCTGTGCTATTAATCGGGTCACCCGAGTTCGATTCCTGCCCGTCGCAAACATCAGTTGCGAATTTTTGCCAATATACACTGACCAACCTGGTGAAGTATGGTCTAACAACCCCCATGACCGGCAATGCACAGGAGAGGTCTTTATCCAAGAGTGGCTTGATGAAGGGCTGTAAATTATATATAACTATGTAACACGATTTTTGTTCCTGGGTAGTAAGTGTTATTTTCTAATTGCTTATGTCTGAAAATGAAAGAAAATGGCTATTATTATTCCCCACAAACTTTGCTTTAGTGACCAGGGCTTCACGTGCAGGAATGACACAAATGCACACCACGTGTTTTCATTGAAAATAGGTAAATTTCAAAATATCACACTCCTGGTCAGAAGCAAAGTTTGTGGGGAATAATAGCCATTTTATTTCATTTTGAGGCATAAGCTATTAGAAAATAACACTTACTACCCAGGAACCAAAAAAATGTTTTTGTTACACAGTTAATTATTTTATTATGAGCCGCGTACCATGTCAAAGTTTATAGACGCTTGTAATTGCTTACTTTCATTGGCAACAATGAAATATCAACGGCACTCACAGCAACATAGCCGGTTATCCCATTGCTGTATTAGCATATCATAAGACGCTCCGGAATAATATAATGCACGCCAAACGTATGTAACCTGATCACAAAGAGACAAACATACCGACCAGATTACTTTTGCCCTTTAAAATACCTGGTAGAAAAGTGTGTGTCTTGCAACCTGACGAATATGATATCAGTAGGGCCGGCCAAAAGTGGGGTGGGGGGCCCTTGACGCTTTCAGACTGAAAACCCAACATATTAAATCTGACACCGTGACGTAAAAGCGTGAGGCCCCCCCCCCAAAGCGTGGGACCCGGGGCTGTTGCCCAGATTTGCCGTTACCCAAGGGACGGCTTTGGGTAACAGTGGAAGAGTCACCAGGAGACTTGGCTTAGATCTCCCAATTTGCATGGGCAGACGACAGCAGTCTGGGCACAGATTCTGAAGTATTGCTGGCTCTAGCCTGGGAAAGATAAGATTTAGTTGTTTTTTTACTTTTTACAAAAATGATGGCAAATTCCTTTCTCCTGAGACTGAACATTTCACTGTATTTTTCGTGAGAGCGATGGGGAAGGTGCTCATGAAGATGTTCACGTTTACCGATTTTCGTATCAGCTTGTCTCAAGTCTGCGTGCAGCATCAAACAGTCGGTGTGACACATATATATGTATATATATACACTGTGTATGGTGGTGTCGCATATATCACTGGCATTTTTTGACAAGTGCATCGTGATTTCTTTAACATGTTTTTTTTTTCTTTCACCGAGCGTTTAAACCGATTGAGCACTCTTACAAATGAATTACGGTGAATTGCTGTGTTACTTTTCTTCGCGTGTCTCTGCAGGAATTGTACAGCTGCATTTACGGAATTGAAATTTCCAATCGAAAGAAATACATGCAGTCGCCGAAGAAGCGTGTGATGGACACAAATTCGAGCATCGTGAGGTTACTGAAAACCGCGCGTAGCATGGCCAACCTGACTCACATCAACGGGAGCAATTCCACTCCTCACCGCAGCAGCAGCAACAACGAACGGGCACCCCAACCGACCCACGGCATGAACGGGCCCTACCACAGAACGTCGATAAACAACTCGGTCCTGTACAACCACAACCCGTCTTCGCACCGCTCCAGCCTGCGGGAGACGAGCTTTCACGAGAGCGACGCCGCGTCGCAGTACCGCTCCAACGCGAGGCTGTCATCGCGCGGTTCCTTTTCCCTGAAGGAGCAGGAGCAGATCCACCCCTCGGTCCGGGCAAACTCGGTCAACACGACGATCCACGAGTTCGGCGAGGCGGAGCGCAACATGGCGAGGTCTCGCCACGCCTCCGAGAGGCCCCGGGACCTGGCCCCGGGCCTGCGGGGCATGCGGAGGAGCGCGTCCCATGCCTACATCGCGTCGCAGAAAATGTACAAAAACGGATCGGAGCTCGGCAGGGGCTACGTGTCGGACCTAGAAGACATACGGGAGCACAGCCCCATCCTGAGGCACGACGCCTACAGGGAGAAGAACGTCCCCTACAGAAAGTTTGATCGGAACCTGCGCGACGGCGGTCGACTCCCGGGACGCTTCTCGCTCAAGGAGAAAGAACTCTACGGGATGCCGCCCCCGCGTATAATGACCAAATATGCATCCATGGACTGGAAAGACCCAAAGATATTCACCCGCGATGCCCCCAACGTCCTGGAACCGGCGGCGGCGGCGAAGAAGAGGTCACTGTTCAAGCGAAGCGACAGCTTCGTCGAGCAAGAGGCCACCATGCGTTCTACCTCCTCCATCGGATCGTACTTCCCGCAGCACGAGGAGTGCAGCGGCTGCAGGATGAAATGCCACGAGGTCGCGCCGATGAGCGTGCACAAGGGGGAGCCGGCTCACCCGTCCCGGAGCTGCCCGGGCCACTCCAAGTGGTACGGCAACACGCACGGCGGCGCGCGTCACCAGTGCGTCGGCTGCAAGTGCCCCGGCATCGCCGACAAGAAGGCCGCGGCGGACCACGGGGAGCGCTACATCGCGGAGCGGCAGAAGCGGCCGCGCGGCGACGACGAGTGCTCCTTCAGCTCGTTCTCGTCGCACAACGTGCACAGCGCGCCGCCGAAGGAGTCCCACCACAAGCACGGTTACGCGCCCGAGTACGACAAGCCGGCGGAGATGTACTCCTCCTCCGCGGCCGCCGCGGCCAAGGGCGACTTTGCGGAGGGGAAGTTCGGAGACACCGACGGTGCCGAGTCGGTGCGGACGATGCACTGCTACCGGCCGGGCAACTCCGGCGACGCGGAGGCGGGGCTGCAGCACGGCCGCCACCAGCCGCCCGAGTGCCAGCCGCACAAGGCCTTTGCGGATTCGTACCCCGAATCCCTGAGCTCGTCCTACACCGACCGGGGTTACTTGAACACGACTAACTTCGGTCGACGGGCGGCCGCCGCTGATCAAGCACACAACAGACACTTCCCTCCCATCAATAAATCAGAGGGCATGGGCTGGGTTCAAAAACACAACTCAGCGGAAGAAATTCAACTTTGTAATCAAGACACAGTTGCCAAAATGCCTTATTTTCTAAGCAAGACTGATGGGTGGACAGTACCACGACCCATCAATAGTACTTGCATTAGAAGGGTCTACAGCAAGCTGCCAAGTGTGGAATCAGAAGTCTGAAACTTGGTGTACATATATATAATTTATACAGTGCTGTAATCTGCTGTACAAGAATACCTGTGAATATTTAACATTAATATTGTACATAAATGAAATGTTCAATTTTGCACTTAAATGCTTCCGTCTTGGCACTCTTCTTTATACAATCTGCATGGTTTATTGGTGACTTTTCACTTGAAAAATTAACTGTTCTAGTTTAAAACATTATTATAATTATTTCCTAAAGTAGATTGTCATCGACATATGTACACAATGTGTGGAGTTTGTATAAAATAAAAAGGGTAGATTAAAAAAAAAGTTCCAAAAAGAGTAATTTGCATGGAAAATACCACATTTTTCTGTGGAAAGCAATAGGAAGCATGAAGTCTGCGACCTCTGAGAGGCGGTACAGAAAACTGCTCTCGTGCGACGTGGCAAATTTACAATAAGCCATATAAACCATCGTAACGTTTATTTTCTCATTATTCAAATTATCTTCAAGCGACGTGAGCAAATTTCGGGCTAAAATTTATACACATTTTAAAAAGGCTAAAAAAAATCCTCGCCGCGCATTTCTTTCAAAGTTGACGGCGCTTGGCACAAATCCGTCATTTGGCACCGCGTTCCCACGCGACAATGGGTAGAGTCCTGACGTCTAACGGAGAACGGTTCCTCGTACAGTATGTACTGCCTTAAAACGTTAACATTCACCTACCCAAGTACATATTATTATTTAAATTATGAAACATATCAAATGAGAGCGACTAATTTGATATTTATTTTGGTAAGGCGTTGTCACGTGTTCAAAAAAAAGTATCCGCAGATGAATGTGCAAATTTCCTTGCTCACTGCATCACAGGTTGACCAATTCCAGGGTTCGATGTAAAGTATTGTTTAAAGCCATATAAACCTTTCAGTGCACCTCCAATGATTTCCCTCCACATTTTGTGCTTGTATATATAAATCTCTCTCTCTCCATACAAACCCTATACTACAACCTTTTTGTAAGATAAATACCCGTGTCGTTATATATACACACACCATTTTTAATGTGACAGGGTAAATACAATACAATTCTGTTTAATTGTACCGTAGCAAATCGTTTTACATTCAAATAGGTAAAGAGGGCTAAATATTTAGTAGGAGATATGCTTTTTCCATTTTTCCATACACGGTGTTAGATTAGTAGCCATTGTGTTATTTATTTCTTTGCAGTTAACACACATACTATGTGCATGCATTTTTACCTTCTACATTTTTGTAGCAAAATAATATAAATTATCGCATTTACCTTTACAATCGTTTGCAGTTCGTAGAGCTACATATGCTTTGTTTTGTATGGCTGCAGCCGAATGGCCCCACACTCTTGAGGCCCCTTCGTCACTCTAGTCCCGCGGTGTGGGATTTTGACGTCATTTCATGGAGGTTTATGGTGCAAGGGATGCATTTCCACACACGTCACATCCGAAGCCACCAGGTGTAAAATACTGCGTGTTATACATTCCTTGCTTAGCGTTCGCCAGTGATCTTTTTTAAACGGAAGACGTGTATAATATATAACTATATCAACAAGTTAGAAGTTTACACTAATTAACACATTTCTCATTCATCATTTTACTTCCTTTCACTGCCGGTTTGAAGATTTCCATCCATCGTGTCTACACATGGCAATATTATAACCGAAGCTATAAAACCTACAAATCTAGCAAATCCTTTCCGATAATAAAATGGGTTCGTGGTCGTGTGGTTTTAGCCAATATCACAAGTTAGTATATGGAAGATGGAGTCAATATTTAGGTGTGACACGGTTTTTATAATAAGAGTAATGTTGTTTTATTATTAATCAACATCTGCAATGTGCTCAAGATCCCTTGTTGTTTAACCTACATGTATTAAAATTTGACCACATTTACTTGAAACTGCTTATTTTGACCGAATAAATTTCATGAATTTAAAATCAATGATGAGCCTCTGCTTGATTTTTCCAACGCGTGCTGCTGCAGAACTAAAGAGTGCTTGGGAGAGCGGAGGGTTCGTTAGCATGCCGTGCCACTGCACCGAAAACCCGGGTTTGACTCCCAGCCGTGATCTATAGGCAGGGGTCAGCATTTCAAAATAACAAGAAGAGCTATTTTTTTCCTGTGGAATTCGGACAAATATAACTCAATATTTCAAAAGCCGCAATGCACATGAATAACGTCAGAGCCTCATGCGGCTCCAGAGCTGCATGTTGCCAACCCCTGGGCTGTAGTGTCTCCATAACATCAGTGGCCCCTGGGCTATAGTGTCTCCATAACATCAGTGCCGAGTGATATATGAACCAATTCTGGACCCCGAACCCTTCGCAAACCCTCACCGATGGTTATGGTGAAGTATGTAATTGAGATGATTTTAATACAGCAGTGAAATGCCCGAAGGCTGTAAATTATGAGCACCAGTATTACTCGTAAAGTAACTATTTCTGTAGCTGACTGCTTTTGACAGACATCATTTGGATTACTGTATTAATTTTAACTTTCTAATCTGCTTTATTCTGAACCCTTTCATCCAATCTCCTGTGAAATGCATCACTACTTGACAATTCTTCATTATTTATTCAGTGGCTGTGTTAAATAATATTGTGCTAATAACCACGACTTTCTTTGCCTAATTAATGATTCTCAAGAAAATGAAGCCAAGCATTTCTGCGATTACAACAACAAAACCTAGAAGTGCCTAAAATTGCGCAACGTGCTGGACTTGACATGTTACGCTCGTTTAATAGGACAAATGCATCAGCAGACGCAACTCAAAAGTCATTGTTTTAGTGTAAGCTGCAATGCAGTGGCGGTCGGTGGTAACGAGGTTTTTTTTTAATAAAATTCATTTTTTGGTGATGACATTGGAATGGGTGTGGGGTGAGAGAGACATAAATAGAAAGATGTAGATACACGCACATCAAAAGCATCGTTTTCACCGTTGATAAAAGTGCGTTCTGTGCGCGTACAGCTTCCTGGCGGCTCGATCCCACTCATCACTACACATTGATGAGATGAGAAACTAGGGTCATTAAACCATGGATCCGACGAGACCCAGATCCTTGGTGGCAATTCCTACAATCGCTTATACCCGACAGGGGATGGGGTAGTGCCTAGAAGCTCACCAAATCAACCGTCGCCTCTCTCTCATTTTAGCTCAATCATTTGGGCAAACACACCCCTGAAGGTTGGCATTTAAAGGATTAATCTGACACCAATGGATGGAGGCGGGAGTGCAAACGGTCGAGGGGCTTACTTGACCCCGATTTGCGGCCACATTCAAAATGTAAAGGCCAAGTATGACATCGCCAGCCATGGGGTTGTTGTTTTTAAAGATATATATTTTACATGAAGGCATGCGATCTTTTCTCTCTCCCCCCAAAATCCAGTTGTCAAGAGCCCACGCGCTTTAAAAATAAAAAAAATCTTAATTCTTCAATAAATCACGAGTCATTCATAAGCCCTTACTTGAAAGCAACGGTAATCCGAGAGCGCAGAAGTTCTCCTCTTCCATTATCGCCTCCTGACGGAGCGCTGCCGGCAGATGACAAGGGGTAGAGAGGAGCCTCGAAGGGATATCTTCTGGGTCCCCTTGTTCGCAATTTTTGTTCTTCAAATTTCAAATGCGGACGTGCGGAGCTTGGCAAGAAGCAAGCGTGGCAATGGACGCCCGTCGTGCGAGATGCTCCACCCTCACTGAAGCCGAGGATGTCCCCAAATTTCCCCGTCGGAAATGATTCGGTGCCGCTGCGACTGGCAATAACATAAAGTCAACACATTGGTCAATACCACCGTGGCCTTAAAAATGAAAGTATTATAGTTTTTTTTTTACTTACAGTATTATTATTTCCTTTTACGGCGGTGTTATTGGCGAATGCGTTGATCGATTTCGTTATCTTTGTAATATCGCTCTCCTTTGCCTCAGAAACATGTCTCCTAAACCTCGTAAGGGGTTGATTAATTGACTAAATCTCACGACGCGCCTTGCTCCGAACAGTCCACGTCATTCGTGAAATCAGTCCGGTATTGTGGTTCAATTGTGGCAAGCACTTTGTGTGTGGATAAAAAAAAAGGAATCCCGTGTCAATGATGGCGGCTATTTGACCATACTGTACCACCGGCCGTCTAAATATATATTTGTTTTTTATATATATAAAACTTGAAGGAGCACCAAACACTGGGTCTTGGCAATTGGTGGCCGCTCATAATGATGCCTCTTATTCCCACAAAGCCTCGCGTGTCAGGGCTGTGGTGTCACCTGTATTGTGTGACAGGTAAACGTGTCAGGGCTGTGGTGTCACCTGTATTGTGTGACAGGTAAACGTGTCAAGGCTGTGGTGTCACCTGTATTGTGTGACAGGTAAACGTGTCATGGCTGTGGTGTCACCTGTATTGTGTGACAGGTAAACGTGTCATGGCTGTGGTGTCACCTGTATTGTGTGACAGGTAAACGTGTCATGGCTGTGGTGTCACCTGTATTGTGTGACAGGTAAACGTGTCATGGCTGTGGTGTCACCTGTATTGTGTGACAGGTAAACGTGTCAGGGCTGTGGTGTCACCTGTATTGTGTGACAAGTAAACGTGTCAGAGCTGTGGTGTCACCTGTATTGTGTGACAGGTAAACGTGTCAGAGCTGTGGTGTCACCTGTATTGTGGGACAGGTAAACGTGTCATGGCTGTGGTGTCACCTGTATTGTGTGGCAGGTAAACGTGTCAGGGCTGTGGTGTCACCTGTATTGTGTGACAGGTAAACGTGTCATGGCTGTGGTGTCACTTGTATTGTGTGACAAGTAAACGTGTCAGGGCTGTGGTGTCACCTGTATTGTGTGACAGGTAAACGTGTCATGGCTGTGGTGTCACCTGTATTGTGTGACAGGTAAACGTGTCAGGGCTCTGTAGTGTCACCTGTATTGTGTGACAGGTAAACGTGTCATGGCTGTGGTGTCACCTGTATTGTGACAGGTAAACGTGTCAGGGCTGTGGTGTCACCTGTATTGTGTGACAGGTAAACGTGTCAGAGCTGTGGTGTCATCTGTATTGTGTGACAGGTAAACGTGTCAGGGCTGTGGTGTCACCTGTATTGTGTGACAGGTAAACGTGTCATGGCTGTGGTGTCACCTGTATTGTGTGACAGGTAAACGTGTCAGGGCTGTGGTGTCACCTGTATTGTGTGACAGGTAAACGTGTCATGGCTGTGGTGTCACCTGTATTGTGTGACAGGTAAACGTGTCAGGGCTCTGTAGTGGCACCTGTATTGTGTGACAGGTAAACGTGTCAGGGCTGTGGTGTCACCTGTATTGTGTGACAGGTAAACGTGTCAGGGCTGTGGTGTCACCTGTATTGTGTGACAGGTAAACGTGTCAGGGCTGTGGTGTCACCTGTATTGTGTGACAGGTAAACGTGTCAGGGCTGTGGTGTCACCTGTATTGTGTGACAGGTAAACGTGTCAGGGCTGTGGTGTCACCTGTATTGTGTGACAGGTAAACGTGTCAGGGCTGTGGTGTCACCTGTATTGTGTGACAGGTAAACGTGTCAGAGCTGTGGTGTCACCTGTATTGTGTGACAGGTAAACGTGTCATGGCTGTGGTGTCACCTGTATTGTGTGACAGGTAAACGTGTCAGGGCTGTGGTGTCACCTGTATTGTGTGACAGGTAAACGTGTCATGGCTGTGGTGTCACCTGTATTGTGTGACAGGTAAACGTGTCAGGGCTGTGGTGTCGCCTCCTGTATATTTAAGCGACGTTTCGGGCAATGGCCCTTCTCATTCGTATAAGGGCCGTCACTCAAAATGCCGTCTTTTTTTATTACACGCTTTCATTTAACTCGCTCTGTTGTTGTTCTTGTCGTTGTTGTTGTATCCTCAAATCTTGTAACTCAATTTTTACCCACTTCCCAATGTGGTATCGACTGCAAACTTGATATACTTATGTCATACTGATGACAATACTATATTCTATCATAAAATATATATTTTTAAACATTCTTTCATATGTTATGTTTCGGCTTGGGTCTAATTGTCCACGCTCAACTGACGTTGGCTGTAATTGACCACGGCCCCCTGACGTTGTGGCAAAGCTTCGGGCCCACTTCTTGGAGTCGTGGAGTTCTTCCATTACTCCAGTACATTTAATAAAAGCGTGTTTTTAAAAAAAGTTTTTTTTTTTTAAATATTACTTTTCAGGCAGCGTTGTTAACGAATCCGCCGACCGTTCTGTTGTCGTTATCGATTGAGTGCGCCGCTGCCCGCGCACTATCAGCGAATCGTTTGTGTCGACGTTCAGCAGATGCCCGGGCACCTGTCGTAGAGATCGGCCGATTGCCACCCCCCACCGGTAGCAGCTCCCGTCCCGGGGCGAATGCGCTGTCCGCAAGCCGGCCGTGCCCACGCGCAGGGCACGCAAATCGCGAGACGTCGCACGTCGCGCTCGAAGTGAGGAGGACGCGGCGAGGATGTTTATATTCCTGCTCCCCCCCCCATCACCTCCACCGCCACCTTGCTGGCGCGCTAAAGGTGGACAAAACAAACGGGGGAAATAATTACAAAGACCACGCGCGGGTCCCCTCCTGCCAGAGGGTATGGGCACCATCAAAGCGGTCCCATTCATCCGTTTCAAAGTTTAAGCGATCTTCACTAATCTAGATTTGAAGTTTTCGTACGATCTTCGATGTTATTCGGCAGCCGACTTGATCCGACGCACGCGTTGGGATTTCTGCTGGGTCCTTCCCTCCGTAACAAAAGGCAAACAGTTCCGATTCCACCGCACTTTCCTCGCTTCCATGGGATCTTGCAACTGCTACCACAGGCGACACGTGTCCTCCATGACCTGCTATTCCTCCTTCTTGCTTCAAGTCATCTCTTTAAGGTCACCTGCCATCCTCCACTCCGCACGCACGCCTAATCCATTGCACTCTCTTCTTCCTGATTGTCTGCAAAGCTTCCTTGACATTGGAGTCGCAACCATGCCAAGTCCCTGACCCTATTGTATCATGAAATATCAAGCATCCTCCACACACCCAAAGCGCATGATGCACATCCCTACCAAAATGCCGAACACCCTGCCGATCATCTATATTCCCACTTCCTACTGACACCCACAATAAACAAAGAGCAACCCTATTCCTAGGCTTCACAATGCGTTCAGTTTGTTGTCCCTCCCCTGCACCTCCGATTAGCACGGCTGGCTACGCGCAGTGAGTAAGAAGTTCAACATACATAGAATGTAAACATGTGATTGAACGTACTGTATAGTAAGTCAAAGTAAAGTAACCTTCGACAAAATTTCAAGTTTATTTTGCTTAACCACGCGAGAACTCCAAGAGACCTGGATAAGTCCAAGTTGCAAGAGTGACCTGAGGCCTTAAGTCTGCCAATAGCAGGCGATGACTACTGTGTATAATCCCATTTTAGTCATGAGTGGATCAATTTCGTATTTGGCGCATTTGAACAGCGATGCCAGCACGCAACAGACCCAACTCTTGCGAATGACGTCAGATGATCTTTCAGGTCCAATGCGAAGCAGAGACATCGTGTTATTACGGATATTACTCCCGCAGTATTAACCAGGGCAAGCCGCTGGAACCGCACCGTGAAACCTCGACAACAAGCGGGGGAAACTCGTAACCGCTCGGCCATGGCACCAACCAATCAAGTCGGGACGTATCAAAACCACTCAATTCCAGAAGCGTTATCCACAGCGTCTTCTTTTATTACGAAGTTTCGTTTAATAAAAAAAAAAGTACTTGTAGACGCACATTCGTTTCCCCCCCACCCCATCCACCAGAGACACTTCTCGTGCCAGTCCACAGCATGCACCGTCATACACCTGTGACATCGCAACCAAAAAGGTGGCAAGTACACACTTACAATAAAAGTTATGATCAGCATCACGTAAAGCAATTGTGAGCAGCAACCTTCCCAGCGTCAGTCTTCATCATCATCATCAAGATTCAGTGCCCAAAAAAACCCTTTAAAAAAAGAGAAAAAGTTGCAATAAAGGACGCAGATGTTTGGGTTGGTGGGTGGCGCCGCAGTCCAGCCAATCTCGGCAGCGACTTCTGCCTTCGAGAAGCTCCAGCCGAGGTCACACAAGTCGTCCCAGGGCGGGCGACGGCCTCCTCCTGCCACGTTGGCGCATGGCCCTCGGGCTGACGTCCGCAGCGGGCCCCCCCCCCCCCCCCCCCCCCGGAGCACCGTCCACGCGCGCGACACCGCGAACGACTCAAACCCCACGACGCCGTCGCAGAGACTCCGACGGCAGAGACGTCGGCGCGCTTCTTGGAATTTCTTCTCGGCCGGAGACGCACTGCGGGGCTGCCTCCCTGGGTCGTCTCAGCGCCGCAAGTTTGGACACCGCGGCGCAACAGCGCACAAAACAAAAAAGGAATGCGTTTGAGAGGTTCGCAGCGCCGCGCGCTTGCAGGAGGATTCTGTAGCGAAGACGTGCGGCGCGCGCTCTGGAACCCCGCTTGCATTGATTCCGTTAGCAAATCTTTTTTAATTGCACAGTTCGATGCACACAGCAAACTTCGTTATTATTATTTTTAAAAATGTAAAAAAAAAGCAATAACTGAACGTGGAGGTGCGTTTTAGATATGAATCAACCACAAAAATATTAAGACAATTAGTTGATTAGAAAAACTGTGATTGCCATTCAGGCTAAATGTGCATTACGCGCCAAGCCCAGGTTCGTGGATAGTGCCGAGATCACGTGCATGACATACATACACCTCCAAAGGCAGTGAAAAAGGATGCCTGTAAGATGCAGTACAGAAAGTAGGTATCTCAACCGAGGATAAATTGAGTGTTCTTCTCGTGTGTCGGTTCTATCTCGGAAACCCAGTTTCCTCCCTCATTAAACAATACACGTTATAGAAATAAATTATAAAAGCCAATTTAAGCAGGACTCGTGAAAAAAAGTATTTGGACTCGACAATGCTTATTTGGGTTAACACATTGCGACATTCCGATTATCTGTTATCCTGTAAACTGCCATCCCAACATCTGCCGACTTAGGGAGCCACATTTTCACAACTCCATCATTGCGCAAGTCCTCTCTATATTGAACAAAAGGGTCACAAATTAAGCGATTGGTAAATTCAACATACAACACAAGTTTTTTTTAAAGACAGTAATAATCATGTACAGCCTCTCTAAAGTCGCTGCCCGATGGCCTCTCCACTCTGTGGGAAAGCCGTGTGGTTTACTGACCATACTTGACCAAGCCGACTTGTGCGGGTTGACAAAGGGGAGGCCCCCAGAACTTCTTCAGATATCGCTTGTCATTGGCGTTAACCATGGCTGGGAATTGAACTCTTTGTTACTGGCTTCATTAGGCACTGCACCACAGCTCCCCACAGTCATTTGTTATAGTTCTAAAAACCAGAGAAAAGAGAAAGTGTCCTCCAAGCAGAGAAAGCCTCGCTATGACGAGACTTTTTTCAGGAGGTGTTCTGCATTACGATGTTTGGTCAATTCCTCTTTTTAATCATGAGTGTTTTGCGTGTAGGAACAAGGCCAGGAGAAACCCGCACGCATGATGGGATAACACGATACAATCAACACAGGTTGGGCATGGCACAATTTGTACATCCTCCCATTTCTTAGTCAAAGCATGTGAGTAAACGTGCATTAGCTATTATAGCACGGCTTTACAAGTGTGCGAACCAATGCACGGGAGGATGTGGAGTTGAGTGGACTTGCCAACGACTGCTACCAGCGGTGTCAAGATCGACCTCTGTGGAGGAGGCTCATGAAGGCCGCTACTGGACAGTTGGAGGCAGTCGCCCTCCAGCAATAATGGAGGGCAGAGGAGCGATGCTCCCAACAATGAGCAGAGCGCCGGGCGGCTAAAATACAGCACAAGTTGGCACAGTAGGGGGTACAGCTGGTGCATCTACCAGTCATCTCAGTCAGCGAACCCATGGCACTTGAGTCTGTCCGAGACCTCGGGACAGACTCGACACTTCCCGTGGCCGCAAAGTGCACCTGGCCTGGCACACGCGCCGTGGTGACGTCACCATCACTTAGTGGCGAATGGCGGGTATTGGTATTGGTGCCAAAGCACTCGGCCAGTTGCAAATGAAATTTTTAATTCCTGAACATAAGTGCGCTTTACAAAACTGCTTTTAGCCAAATTACTTTAATCACCGTCGAGGGACGTTTTACAAAAAGACACGTTAAATCAAGTTTTTACTCCTTAAATATTTTCCCTTAAAAGATTTTCTCAGACGGCCGCAACATACATGATGCCTCCACATATCGTTGACAGACGCATACATAATGACAATAAATCAACAGACAGGGCCTATTTGGAAGTGTCAACATGTCTCTCCAGTCATAAATTGAATTGTCCATTGCCGACTGCATCAGATGAATTGAGCAGAGCGGCGCAGCTTGACTTACAGCCGACTTCTGACTGCATCCTGCCAGTTGGGGGTTTTACACCCCTCCAATTGCCAACATTGAATGTGCAGCGTTGGACGAGGGGGGGCGGGATGCAGAACGGGCCACAAAGCAGCTGAGATTTTACGGCAACTCATTTTAAATGAGACAGCGGATGAGAAGGGATTCGCTGAATTAGGGGGGAGAGGACGTGTACGAGTGAAAACTGAGATGACTATAAAATTAAGATACAAACAAATATATTCAAACACCGTTGGCGTAATGGCCATTGTTCCACCGAATAAGACGAGTAAAATCATTTAAAAATATAACGGCACCGTCGTCATTGTATACCCCCATGTATTTTTTACACGTCACACGGTGTGAGAAAAGCTCGTGCGTTTCTTCGTCAGGAAAGTCCACAGGTTGTAGAACATGGCACAGTTGATCTTGTCCGAATTTTTGCTGTAGAAATTTAGGAAAATCCCCAACACTACCACTGCTCCCGCGAATACGTAGCTGCAAAAAAAAGCATCGTTCAAAATGTTTCACAACGGCGTCTGATTCAAACATGGAACAGGCACAGCGATTACTACAAAAACGGTAATTTATTGCCTGCATATGCGTTTAACTAGTTAACAGAAACTAAGGACGATGCATGTGAACGCGTAACTGTTAGCAGACTCGGGCCACTTTTTATTGACTTTAGAATCACTCTTCCAAAAGAGCACCCCAAACAAACGGTTATTGAAAAGCTGATGTCATATTTAGCCCAAACAACCTGGAAAATATCCAAATGCAATCTTTCGTAGATTAAAAAAAACTAAAAAAAAATGTCAATGTTTACCCAGATCGCACTGACAAAGTTTGCAAACTAATTAAAAGTTTACAGCATTTTACTTGCAGAAATCACCATCAGTTTACGTGCATGCAGTGAACAACAATTCCCTTGCATCACAAACATTTATGGCTGTAAAGCTTCACAGCTGATGACTCCGTTCCAAATGTTTTTGGCAGCAAGGCGTCAATGTTTTTCCACTATATCAACTCTTGTTTATGTTCAGGGTCCGAGCGCTGCAAAGCGTGAAATAAATCGTTGTTGCGTTTTCATTAGACTTCCAAACATTCAACGCAATCGCGCTCCCGAATATTTGGTGCGGCTTTTCATAGGCGCCAATGTTCGGTCGCGTAGGTATAATGTAATTAATAAAAATATGACCCTCCACCATCTGCCAAAGCAAATCAGCTCAGATCAAATTGTCACGTCATGAGAAAATATGCAGCTGATTTGGGTTTTCAGCTAACCGAAATGTTTGTTGAAGAGCATGCATAATTTTATAATTTTACACGATGAATGACTGGAGATTACATACAGCATCATCAGCTGTTAACAAAAGCTCGGCTCTCTCTTGCTTGAAAGAGCTTCCTGATTCTCATCCTTAAGTAGGTGATATGACATCATCAGGACAGCCACCCCAGGTGAACCGGTTTAATAATGAGATGATTGCCGGTTGATTGGTTGTGATTGGCAGATTATATTTATTGTAATAAGATTAATCTAGTAAGTGGTTGGTGAAAATAGGCTTTTAATTATATTAACGTTTCCTACGTTAGTTATAGAGCTGGAGTTTAAATGGTATTGTGATTCTCATCCAGCGTTAATTGGTTCATAGGGTTAATTAAATTAGCATTTTTGGGATTTGCAATGAGGAAATTAGCAATACTAGTTGACTGTAAATGTGACATTAGTGTATACCTATGCAATCCAACGCAAAATAAACCAATTACGAATCAGACGCATGGGACATCACTTGCCATTTATGGTTTCTCACTTTCCGGCCCATTTCTGTTCGTCCACTCACAGATAAATCGTGACAAATACCCTCACCTTGCTTCTATCGATAACACTGCATTGTGATCTGTATTCTTTTTCTGGAAATTCATCACCAATCCATGGTCAAATATCGTCAAATCCATACCTTTGTTAAACATTAGCACAGACGCAAGTCTGCCCATATTTATGCAAACTCCGGTCATCCTCGCAGCGGCTTTTGGCTACCATCGAAGACAGCCACCGCATCGTGCGGTGCTTTCAGATGCACTTCCACGGCCGTCTGGAATGCTTTTTCTTCCGATATTAGGAAGCCACTGGAGTTATGAACTTTTAAATCTAAGTTAAAAGTAATTTCTTTAGAACTGTTTTGTGTGTTTCGTTTGTTGTCCTTCTCCCGCACCTCCGATATGCACGGGTGGCTACGTATGGCGCAAAAGACGTTCAACATACACACAATGCGAACACCGCTGAGCTCAAGTGCGATACTGCATGCATGTATAGATAAAGAAATCCAAATTTACCAAACATTTGTGTATATGTTACATGTATAAATTAATGCATGGGCAAGATCCCTTTGGAATTCTCTCTGTAGTTGCTTTATCTGCCTTCATTCTGAGTGTTCGGCTTCAAATTACAATTCATAAATACAGTAGATAACAGATAACAACCGTGCTATTTCATAATAATGTTAAATCGTATATCTGTTAAGCTGTACGTAAGTAAATGTTACTTACTGTATAGTGAAGGGTTTTGAGAAAAACATGAAGGACAGCACAATTGTCATGGCCTTTCTCCCAGTTGTAACTGCAACAATATAAAAAAATACATCTCACGTGAAAGTCACCAACTATTTCTAGAATTACACTCTTGACGGTGAGCAGTCCTGACACCTTGGGTCGATTTGCTCAACAAAAACGTTCATCAGGGCGAATGATAACCATGCAATGAGGATTATGAATAGCATCAACGCTTCAAACCAACGTGCCTTCAGCAGATTAATGAGCACACGAGGTGGACTGCTATTTGTGGCCCGACTCATGCAAATGATGGGTTACTCGACTCCATTTACTCATAACGTTATCTGCAGGATATGGAACAGGCCAGAACAAATTTCACTTTGTTTTCAATAAGGTTTTTGCCCAAGAGACTATAAACTTTTATTGGGAGGAAACCATAGCACTCGGAGAAATATTTCCAACACAAGGCGGATGGGAGGGGGGGGTAACATATTTTCTTCAAACCCAATCCACTGAATTATCTGTGGAATGAACCAACTGCTCTATTTCTATCTCCTGGCCACCACTGGCAGAGCCAAACAAGTCTTCCATTAATTTCAATAATTATTGGAGATGTATCGCGTGATACCAAATATTTAAACAGCCTACACAAATTTTACATTTTGCAGCTGTGATGGAATAACTTAGGCATGTGATAATTAATAAGCACATTGATTAAAATAGACCATTATGCTCATAATACATTCATTGAGCCGCACGTGTTGTATTTGATTGGTTCAAGTAAACCTTGCAGCCGATATAGATTTCCAAGTGCACCACCATTCATCAAGCTGTCAGGCTGGGGGATCATTACATACCTCGTGTATTCATTAGGCCTACATGGCCAAATCACTTGGAATGTGTCCGATATCGTCAGATCTGGGCACCTAAGCAGGACTGAGAGTCCGTAGTATAGTGCTTGGATAAGTGACCACAGTGGGTAAAAGCTTGTTATGGCTGCTGCTGCTACTGGGTGACGTATTGAGCACAGGGCAATGTAGGAGAGAATCCATTATTGCAATGTACTTCTGTGCTCACTGCCTTCACCAACCCGCACTGACCAACGTGGTGAAGTATAGACAAATGATTAGCATGGTATGAGCAGGCCCTCTCCCAGCAGTGGGATTGACAAAAGGGCCGTCCGTACGTGCACATGCATTCGTTAAGATACCACGCCGAGATCGCAAGACCATTGCACTGAAGATCATCATCAAATCAATGTTGCTGAACCGTATTGGAACACTGGATCTCAGTGGTGCAGGTGGCTCAATAAAATTCTGCCGCAGAATTTCAGGTCGTGCAGTCACTCAAAGCAACAGTGCATAAATGGGAAAACTAAGAAATGTTAGCTGATAAAATAAATGTAATTTACAGAGGATTTAAGCATTTTTCTTTTCTGTAGAAAAACATGAATCAATTCCACGATCATCATTAACTGTAAGATTGTATTCATATTGCACAATTTTTTTTATATCACTATTTAAAAACCGTCATAATAATTACTTGAGAAGGCATATCAAACAAAATCCTCGACTGGGTTGAAGCTCTATGGGCTGGGTTTTTCCACTGACGGTTGGCTACTGGCAGGACGAAAGAAGCTCAATATACGTATGTGCATCACGGTCCACGTGAAGTATAAAGCGGAGAGCAAACACTCGCTCTCGTTGCAGCCTAACAAGGACGAACGGGTTCCACCATTTACTTCTAGAAACTTCTCTAATGGCCTAACACACAAGCTTTGTGCATTAAATAAGAAATAACTTTCTTTTTATATCCCTGCATTTCATATTTTGGGGAATTTTAAAGTAATGCTGTGATGTGGAATTGGGCTGAATGTATTGGGGGAAATAAAAGTATGACATTTAATATGCGTTGTTACGTCTTTCAGCGGGGTTTTTTTTTGTTTCTTAAACTTAAAATGTAGTTTTTTTGGCGTGCTTGTGTTTCTTTAATGTTGTTACTCGGGTGCAATGTGTTATTTGGTAAAAATGTGGATATGTATACGTGTACTACAGCAAAGCATAATGTTACATAACAAACAAATACAGTTTAAGGAAATACTATACACAAAGTAGTTAGCTATCCTGCAACAAAATATAAAATGTCATTCCACACGACAGGAGATAAATTAAAGTTTCATTACCTGTGACCGCAACAAGTGCTCCAAAGAGTTTAATCAAAGCCAGTACGAATGAAATTCCCAAGTACCCACTGATAGAGAAGATCAGCGCGTAGCCATATGTCTGAAACGGATGCTGAAACAAACGAAAACGTTAATTCCATTAAAGTCAAAATTGCATGATATGCAATAAAGAATAGCAGCTATAGGAACAGCATTCAAACAGTCATCCCTGAACGATGTTCAGGATTCTACACAAAACAGTGGCTGGTGACGTGGCCAAGCCATAGCACGTTTTCCGCTTGATGCAGAGGTTTGCAGTTCATGGACTGGGAGTCTAAAAACACATTTCTGTGTGATCCATCAACCCGAGCCTTTAGAGTGCTAGATCACAGGCCTGTGCCGCTTTGTTGATGGAAAAAAAACATTCCGAGAATGCGCCTTCTGCTCATATCCTTATAACTCATCACCATCAAATGAACAACATTTTTTGCATTCATTAACTGACACTAACTGTATGAATTTGCTGTAATATTCTCTATAACGCATCAAATTGGTGTGATGATGTATAATGCTGTTTTAAACTTCAATTTGTTTTGTGAACATGAAAGTACAAGCAATGTTTTTTAAGAAATTAATGAGCGCCGAGTCATTTGTTGTGATGCTTGAGAGTCATGGGCATTGGACTAAGCCAAATAGCTATTGGTCATCTTTAGCCTCACATTCTTACAAAGAGCCCCAAAAAATTGGTTGTAGAAAATATGAAGTCATTTTATTCGGATTCAGTGCCCTTCAAAACCTTTGATGAAAGTCTGTGAAGCCCTTTGTTTCAAACATTTTTCTAAGTAAGGTATACTCTCGAATATCCTTGCTAATGAAGGGGATGGCCGCAGATATTTCAAAATCATGGCTAATCCAAAAGTATCCATTTTCTGCGGATCTTAATGCCAAAAAACACTATTATACGATCGACCGATCGATGTGCGTGCTCAGTGTTGTATATGAAAACCCTTTCCTGCTCCCGCGCAGAGGACTCTGGCCCACTAGGTGGACAGCACAGCCACGTCAATCAAAATCAATCAAATTCCCCCCACTGTTGTATAGATATGCAACGACTGTACTGTAGCGGCGATCACGTGGATTTCGGATTAACCAGACCACATATTTGTTCGGTTTAAGCACGTGAATTGTAATCAATATTATCCAAGAATAACAATGTATAGCTGTTGTTAGGTTAGTACTTTGGGCTTAAGGGAAAACCCAGGAGTTATTAATTTATTTCAAAATCTCAGGTGCGTGGTTAATCCGCAAATCAGATAAACTGCACGCGGATAAATCAAGAGTCTTCTGTAGTTCCCAGACTGGACCATGTCAAGTCTAGTCATCCAGGTCACTCGTGCAAATGAGGCTCATCCTGGTCTCTTGAGTTCTCACCTGGTTCAACAAAATCAACTTGAAACTTGGATGTTTTTTTTTTTACATTCTGCTGTTCAGATTTGATGGCTACATTAGAGCCAGGAAAAATTAATACTAATGCACTACATATACATTATTTATACATATCTCTTTAAACAAGAGTGCAAATGGATGTGTGTACATTCTATATCAAGCCAAGATGAATTGTAAATGTGCACTAAATTTCGAGTTTACCTGGTAACAAAATGTAAAGGCTGTACTGAAGCTTCCTGACAGTCCGATTCCAAAAAACAGATACACAAATCCGATGGAATAGGAGTAGAGTACCTGAAAAACACAACGTGCAACACAAGCTCGTATACGCACACTTTAATCAATTACAATAGTTTGCGGTAGTTAACCAGGGACCTACGGTAATTTAAGTGTTGGAAAAAGTCAGCGTTACGCATTGTAAATTCACACCACAATATTTAAAATGCACGACGACACAGTGGCATAGCCTCTATCAACATGGTCAGCTCCAACCGTGCTCAGAGAAGGCATCTGAGCGCAGACTTAATCTCTCATGCAAAGTCTCCTGCAGAGCTGCACGTGACTTCGCGAATTAAAAAAAATGTTTCACCCGTTCGTAGTCGATTCATAGTCTAAGGAATGCACCCACACCTGCATGTCATGTCAAATAAACGAGAATCATAGCGGCTGGGACGTATTGTTCGGATCATATCCGTCAATTAAATATGTGACGGAGATAAAGTGCACAAGCCCTTTGCTCAGGCAGCATCGCCTCCCGAGCACGGGGCAGAGTTCCTCTTTGTTTGCATCCTTTATTTAGCCACATTAATACGGCACATCGCATACACCACATGATGAATACCACATCCTGAAAGCGAACACATCAACCCCCCCCCACGTGGCTTCACATATACCGGCTCAAAACGATCGATTGGTATAATCCAAAAATGAACCGGTCTCACAAATCAGTCTTCTTATCTGCGACAACCCCCTGTTCCACATTATCAGGTGCGAGAAATATAAACTGAGAATATTCACCATTTCCGAGTTGGAGCTGCTAAATTCTTTCATGGCTTTCTCTTGCACATTGCCAATTGCTGCGTCGGCACAGAGTGCAAGCAGTATCAATGCAACGCCTGTAAAAAAGGGAAAACAGAATTAATCAGGAACCGACACATTTTGAAATGTATTCAATAACGGCAGCAACGGCGTTAAACAATTAGTGCCGATTGTGTTATGAAAACCGACAACAATCATTATCTTGCACTAATGAAGTCAATTCATTCAAATCATTGATTCGAATTGAGCAATTATATGACACCGCAGCGAAATTATCGACACCTTAATTTACGTTGGTAGGTTTAACAGAACGGTGAAAAGGTTATCGTATTACATAATGAAACATGGGCAAAGCATCTTAATTCACACCACATTAACAAGATTATAAAACAACTACATTTTACCATCACGGGTGACTTACAACTTGCTTAAGTTGTCTTAACAATGTGGATGATGGAATTAAAACAAAAATGCTCACTTCAACGAAGTGCTTTTCCTGCCAACAGCAACGCGATTCGGAGTAAAGTTTGCATGCAGAGCTGTTCAGGCATTACAAATGACCCGTTACTGGGGAATTTTGATGAAAAGGTTTATGCTATATCTAATTATCCGGCTGGGTGGCACTGTGATTTAGTGCACGCATTAAAATACTCTTCATAGCCTAGCATCGCGGTCCCCAGGGAAGTGTGCTTGGGTGCAGGCATGATCTCACACTCCATAAGCATGGGCTTCGTCTGCTGTTCTGCCACAGGCACAACACACGGGAGCCAGGTCTTCACCCTTACGCAAGCGAAGCCTCGGCCGTTACTTGCTCATCAACCGTTTTGTTGCGTAGCAGTCACTGCCAAAAATGATCGTATGCCATTCACCGAACTGGGGTGGAGCAGTGGCGCTGCGGTTAACGCATCGCACTATGAAACCGACGACCCCAGTTGAAACCGACGACCCGAGTTCGATTTCCAGACACAGCTGGACCGTCCTGGACACTCTCTCTTCACCAATCTGCACTGACCATCGTGGTAGAGTACGGTCAAACTGCGATGAATGGCGTGGTCTGGGGCAGCCTTCATCAGGTCGTGGAATGGTAAAGAGCTGGGCACTTTTATTTTGTTGAATTTAAGATCCTGTGGCAATTATCTGCACCTCGTGATGTCATGCAGCATATACTGTACAAGGTATTCATTCAGGTATCATATTAATGGTTGATAAATAAACAGCTGATTGGACTGAGTCGATAAAACAACACACACTGACACTTGGTGAGTCTCCATTCTGTGAATCAGGATTTGAAAGGGTCACATGTGTTTTCCAACGTCGGGTGCAACCATTTTAATGATTACGTTACATGCTAAAGAGTATGTTATATGCTAAAGAGTATGTTACGTGCTAAAGAGTATGTTATGTGCTGTTACATGAACACTTAAGCCTTTCAGTTTTTCTTTTGGAATTCACTTTTACCTTCCGCACAAACTGGGCCACACATGAACGTACGACTCGGTTGCTTTTCAAAAATGTTCCCCTCTCTTGGCCGATTAGTGGTGCCAAGACGCTCGCAGCGACGGATGAAAAAAATATATCGTTTGCGAACCTAGGCCTCACCATGGCCACGGGCCGCATGAAAATAATTCCCGAGGGCATGTGAATCCCGCGTGCCCTGAGGCACAGCATCGGCGAGCCTTACCCGTTATGTTGAAGTTGGGGACGACTTTGCTGTCCGCGAGGGTGAACCATATGAGGCCCAGGCTCATACAGATCACCGCACACACATCCACCAGGGTGTACCTCTTCCCTGGATAAGAGGATTTAACGTTTCCATTGTCAACGATTCCGTCCAAATTTCAGATTTAATTACTTTAAACGCACATTCAAGTGACTGTTTCATCATGCAATGTTTAAAAAACCGCAATAATTAACGGGTTAAACAAAGGGATGTTTTAATTACATTACAGAGTGAAAGATCTCAACATTTTGGCTGACAGGCCTTCTTTGGGAAATGTACGCAGTTCAGCACTGTATTTTTACATAACCTTTCATTTATTAAGCATATTCCCAAAAGCGACATTTTAAACACGTTCAAGGGACACTTCCACATGATAAGAGAATGTGTTTAAACAGTTTTTCAAGTTTGATGCAGCAAAGATAATGGAATGTAACAGAACCTCTGTAATTTCAAATGTTATTCAGAATGGGAAAGAAAACGTGGCAAATTATGAGATTACCTTGGATAAGCACACCTCCTATCATGACTGGAACAAGTTTACAGCACTTAAATATCACTTGTGTTGGGTAATTCAGGTAACCAAGAGATGTGTTTGACAGTCCCATTGTCGCAACAGTCAAAAAGGCAATCATGAAATAGGTCCGTAGAGGAATCCTGCAATGTGGAATAACGACAGGCAAAATAATTTGTTTATACAGATAACAAAAAGTAAAAAATAATAACGAATTACAGTCCGGTAAAACGTCAATAATCACTCCTTGAAAAATTTGCCTTGCCACGAAAAATTGCAATTCCGTGAGATTGGGACTTTTTGGAGGGTGTCTAAAAACAACTAGCAAAAAATGCATGGATTATATCGGCAAACCCCTCTGCAAAATTCACGAGATACCGCACCAAAAATTATTATTTTTCAAACATGGTGGGGCTCCTTGAATAGCAATAATAATATACAATTTACAGGTATAACACGCACATATTTCGCGAAACGATGAATTGTTCAATCGAGAACTCAGAGGCACAGAGCTAGAGCTTAAAGTCCCTCGTACGCTTGCCTGAACATGTGAGAGCCTGAACAGGTGGAGAGCCTCATTGAAAAATGGATGGTGATTAGATGCCGCGCTTGCACAGTGGGAGAGAGTTCCAAGCGGCCGCTAGTGCGGCTACGGAGAAACGCCGTTGGTCGCTGATTACAGGATCCGCAAAAGTGCGTCCCCATAACATCACGGATTTTTGGAGTTCTACTGCATTACAAAAAAGTACTTCGAAGTTGTAATTAGTTTTGGAAAATACTTTCAAGAAAATAAAAATGCATCACAGACATATCATGCCAACAATGTGTTGTGTAAACACTTCACACTGCTACATTCCCAAAGCTGTTACAGACACTAACATAAACCTATAATAGGAAAGTACAAACACTTTAATAACACTAGCAAAGACACACAAGTAAATACCACACATGCATCATCATATTTTATAAAATGACAACGCAATTATAGCACATTATAAATACTGTCGCATTATTACTAATATTTGCGCAAGCAAGGCAGAGATAACGGTTGGGCTGGAGGAAAGTGGCTTTACGCATGGGCATTTAAATAACGATGATGAGAACAGAGGGGGCCTATTGTTCAAGGGCAAGAGGTCACGAACGCCTGCATTATTTTAATGCCACCACGCTTCCCCCCATTGCTGCCTTCATTCGTCACGGAATTTTGAAATGCATCTTCAACGTTTTTTTATCATGGTTAAAATTTCAAGTGAGAACAATGTATTCACAAGAGCCAATGGTTTAAAAAAAAGATTCAAAACTAATTCGGAATTTTATGGTGGAAATTTGACAATTAAACGGAGGCTGAAATGTATAATTCTTGGCACTAAAGCATAGGCAAATGTTTGCTTTTTGACTCATGGTTTTACTGAAAAAAACTATAACATTCATTATACTTTACCTCCTCTGTTTATTGCTTTTTATTTTCAGCTCGACAAGACCAAACAGCGAGTAGTAAGCAAACTGCACAAGGGTCAGGTACCAGCCGAAGGGCTTGAAGCCCTCCACAGAGAAGATGAGCTCCTGCGAAGAAAACCAACAAAGGATGAAACATCATCCGTGTGCATGGAGTCTTCAATGCTTTTCAACGTGCATTTGTCCTAAAAATTACATACTTTTGGAGAAAAAATAACCAGGCTAACGACATTGTTCACGCTGTTAAGAAAAGTAATTGGACTTGGGAAGGACGCATCGCTGGAATGGATGATGAAGAATAAGTCGAGATTTATCGCCAAGTGGTAGCCGAGGTAGGGAGAGACCACCACGGAGATAGAATTATGAAAATAGCTCGTATGCAGGCGTTTGGATGAAAGGTGGCAACGCAGCAGTATGAGAGATGGTGACGGCTTAAGGGAGGCCTTCATCCATCAGCGGATTTATAATGGCCGATGACGATGATAAAATGTAGGACAACACAATTTCAGACGAAGTGATGTGTTCGTATAAGTCTTCATACTGGGGTTCAGATAATGATTGCAGTGGCAGGTGCAGTAAAAAATTCCAGGAAATAAAATTGCATAACCTGTGTTTTATAGCACGCTTAATAAACACAACTTACAAAACAGACAGGAGAGTGGCAATGAGGTTTTGTTTTTCCTCAAATAACTGCCATGCATACTGTTTTCATATCCATATGGATGCATAAACATGAGGAATAACCTGGTAAATCAAGCACTGAAGCTTTTAAGCAAGAATGGAAAGTGAGCATGAACAAGTAGCCATACCTTTACACTAAAATATCAAGAGAAAGACTATGGTAGACCAATTAATGCTCGAGGAATGCACTTGCGTAGAAAATTTAACATAAACTGTAGCGCTTATAATGAGGTCCACAGTGGCATAAGGCGTGTAAGTTTTTGGTGGTTGACGCAAGTTGAGCCCTCTGAGACGTGCAGTCAAAGCAGCCATAAATCAGGCAGAGATGGAGAAAATGGCCCTACCAATGAAGGCTCTCAGAGGATTGTTCACAATTGCACACGTGGAGGCGGAAGGTTAACACTCGCAGAGCTGTAAAGAGGGAAATTAAAGGCAAGTCTGATTGACATGCAGGCGATACATCCCCTACGAAGACTTCTCAAATTGTAACAAAATTAGATCCGCAAGAGACAAGCACGGAAGAATGAGATTTTAGCGGAGATCACGGGAGAATGTTGCAGACTTGCAATCAAAAACATCCCTTTCCAACCACTGACATATAAACAACGTTTTGGTTTCATTAAAATCGTGACACGTGGTTTCAATTGTAAGTAAAATTTAAAAAGTGGAGTTTAATTGTAGCCTGTCTACTGGACAATGTCCACTGATCCTTGCAAAAAGAAGACTGGCTGGGCAATGGAGGCAGCGAGAAAGTGAAAATCCTGTGTACAAATGCCAAAATTAGGAAAATTCAACTAGTTACAAAACACCAAAATCCACATGCCTATCCATATACATTAGATGGTACATACAGTGACGGAAGAAAGTATTTGATCCCCTGCTGATTTTGTACGTTTGCCCACTGGCAAAGAAATGATCAGTCTATAATTTTAATGGTAGGTTTATTTGAACAGTGAGAGGCAGAATAACAACAATAAAATCCAGAAAAACGCATGTCAAAAATGTTATAAATTGATTTGCATTTTAATGAGGGAAATAAGTATTTGACCCCCTCTCAATCAGAAAGATGTCTGGCTCCTATGTGTCTTTTATACAGGTAACGAGCTGAGATTAGGAACACTCTTAAAGGGAGTGCTCCTAATCTCAGCTTGCTACCTGTATAAAAGGCACCTGTCCACAGAAGCAATCAATCAAACAGATTACAAACTCTCCACCATGGCCAAGACTGAAGAGCTTTCCAAGGATGTCAGGGACAAGATTGTAGACCTACACAAGGCTGGAATGGGCTACAAGACCATTGCTAAGCAGCTTGGTGAGAAGGTGACAACAGTTGGTGCGATTATTCGCAAATGGAAGAAACCCAAAAGAACTGTCAATCTCCCTCGGCCTGGGGCTCCATGCAAGATCTCACCTCGTGGAGTTGCAATGATCATGAGAACGGTGAGGAATCAGCCCAGAACTACACGGGAGGATCTTGTCAATGATCTCAAGGCAGCTGGGGCCATAGTCACCAAGAAAACAATTGGTAACACACTATGCTGTGAAGGACTGAAATCCTGCAGCGCCCACAAAGTCCCCCTGCTCAAGAAAGCACATATACATGCCCGTCTGAAGTTTGCCAGTGAACATCTGAATGATTCAGAGGACAACTGGGTGAAAGTGTTGTGGTCAGATGAGACCAAAATGGAGCTCTTTGGCATCAACTTAACTCGCCGTGTTTGGAGGAGGAATGCTGCCTATGATGACCCCAAGAACACCATCCCCACCGTCAAACATGAAGGTGGAAACATTATGCTTTGGGGGTGTTTTTCTGCTAAGGGGACAGGACAACTTCACCGCAACAAAGGGACAATGGGCGGGGCCATGTACCGTCAAATCTTGGGTGAGAACCTCCTTCCCTCAGCCAGGGCATTGAAAATGGGTCGTGGATGGGTATTCCAGCATGACAATGACCCAAAACACACGGCCAAGGCAACAAAGGAGTGGCTCAAGAAGAAGCACATTAAGGTCCTGGAGTGGCCTAGCCAGTCTCCAGACCTTAATCCCATAGAAAATCTGTGGAGGGAGCTGAAGCTTCGAGTTGCCAAACGTCAACCTCGAAATCTTAATGAGTTTGGAGAAAATCTGCAAAGAGGAGTGGGACAAAATCCCTCCTAAGATGTGTGCAAACCTGGTGGCCAACTACAAGAAACGTCTGACCTCTGTGATTGCCAACAAGGGTTTTGCTACCAAGTACTAAGTCATGTTTTGCAGAGGGGTCAAATACTTATTTCCCTCATTAAAATGCAAATCAATTTATAACATTTTTGACATGCGTTTTTCTGCATTTTTTTGTTGTTATTGTCACTCACTGTTCAAATAAACCTACCGTTAAAATTATCGACTGATCATTTCTTTGTCAGTGGGCAAACGTACAAAATCAGCAGGGGATCAAATATTTTTTTCCCTCACTGTATGTAATACATGTTAGTATTTTCAGTCGCTTTCAATATATTTGGATATTCACATTGGCATACAATGAAGTGCAGCAATGGCAAAGTGGCAGGCGTACTGCGTTTTGAACCCAGCCCTTCCTGAGTTCGATTCCCGGCCATGGCTAGAATCCGTGGTCGTCGTATTTGGACCACTCACCACCCCTCACCAGACCACACTGACCAGCGTGGTGAAGTATGGTCAAACAACCCCCATAACCAACATGGCGTGGAGAAGCCTTCATCCAGCAGTTGACTGACAAAGAGGCTGAACATTTTTTATCATGCACTATACAATGGATGTGAAGCAGAAGTTTGGTGCTGGATACAACCACATTTGCAAATATGATTTGTAACTTTGATCCTTACCTGTGTATCGATAGTTCATTTGAATGTGCAATTTTATTGAGGGACTCCTGTGTGTTGTCTTGGTGTGGTCTGGGACTGTTTTTGTTCTCCAAGCTTCCATTTAGTGTTGAAATATCAGCAGGCATTTATGTACTTATGCAATATGTTCTTATTTGCTTTATACATTTTTCATGACTTGCTTACCTTTTCTATATTTTGCACTTAGTTTGTTGTAACTTTCTGACCCATCCCTACAGGACACCTATGAGTAAAGAGCTTCATAGATAATCGGATTCCTCCAGTCTAAATAAAGATTCTGATTCTGATCAATATATACTACAAACAGAGGTCACAAGATCATGTTCCACTGTGAATGCATACACTGTATAGGGGAGCGGTAGTGTAGCGGTTTGCGTGCTGTGCTACAAACCCGGCGACCCAAGCTCGATTCCTATTCGTGGCCAGCACCAGTGACAATTATCTGAACTGCTCCTGGGCCTCCCATAGGTCGACTCGGCTTCAAATTAGTACTTGGTGCGGTTTTTAAACATCGCCACCTTGGAGACGTGTCTACATGTGCTTCACCACGATCCAACGTACCTGAAGGTAACCATAGATGAGGTAGAAGACGAAGACCCCTCCCAAGCAGATGAGGAACTGCACGCTGCGTGAAAATTTCCCCAGGTTCAAACCCAGCACGTACAGCTCCTCCGTCGTTCGTATGTGCGGAGAGATCACTTCTTGCTTCGTCGAGATGTTAATGCTCACGAACTTCCTTGTGTTGGGGTCCATTGTGGCTGTTACTTTAAACGCGTCTTCAGCACTTGTGTCCTCAGCGTCATGCTGTGGTTTACTCTCCTGCACGTAGAAAAAAGAAACACATTCACACAACGTTAGTTAGTGTTTCGTTACAACTAATCAGTTACCTTATTCATAACAAGCAAAGGGAGCAAGGCTGTATACTTTTGGAAGGAGGCCAGGTCAAAAAAGCCTTTATAATAGCTTTGGGGTAAGGACCAATCATGTAAGGATATTTCAATCACGAAGAGGCTTGTAAAATAATTATATTCGTAATGTTTTATATTTTATTAAATGGGCAGATGTTGTAAAGTGATCGAGCACGACGGTGCCCTTACACAACCATACATTAGAAGAGCGGCAATTGGCTATTCGTTTGTCCCGAGGGTGGAAAAACAAAACACCTTCAATATCGTTAAAATTCCACGAATCATGGCAACATTTTACACATTGGTAGAACGACTGCATTGAGACAATAATGCATCACAAACAAGTAAACATATTTTTAATGAGGCCAAAAAAAATTGGTAAATCCTGTAAAATGTATTGTCTTTGTTTACATTTTTGGCACAAATTGGACACACGTTTGGAAAATGTAACTTGTTGTGGATTACTTAATTAACTGCTCCTGTGCTGGCACCTAACGACGGTACTGCGTTCCCAACACGAGCGATGTTGGCCGGAGTTTTAAAATGATCTGGCCTAAAACCTCCGTTTTCATCACAGGCCTGCTCACATATTGATTGGAGCCGTTCCACCCATTTGTAAATGTGGCCATTATTCGTACAGTCAGCAGCCATATTGCAGCTTCATTCTTTACGTTGATCTTCTAATGTACAGCTTCAGAGGGCCAAAAAAATAAACGGCTGACTAACCTTTTTTAAATGTTTTCATTATGCAATCGCACTCTTACCTTTTAACACAGAATTCCAGTAAAATGTATTACCAAATATAGTAGAGACTCAAATTGTTAAAATCAGAGCATAATGCGACCGTCATCGCAGCCAGCTCCATATGTTATACTTTATATCATGCAATGAAAGGCAATGGAGAGCAGGTTAGTAGTTAGGAGCCATCCATTTAGGAGGTACGCAATCTGTCAAACTTGACCCCTCCCCCCCTCCCTGTACGCACGTGAACCTTTTACACCCCCCCCCCCCCCACCTGCATGCGTACGCTTGACCCCCCCCCCTAATCCTATAGAACGGCTGAGATTTAAACCACGCAAAAACGATCAAGGATTAATAATATTAACGTGTTTAAGCAAACAGATAGTCCACCGCCGGCTGCATTAAATAATTAAGTTGCGTACCTTTAAAAAGTTTGTCAAATGCGCTAGGTTCAAACGCCGACTGAACCCAGTGGAACAGGTGATGTATTATAGCGATTTCGTCAACACGCGCCATGTCAGGATGAAGCACAGCAGCGTTAGCTGCAGTCTTCTGGGTCGCCGACGTCGTCATCATCATCATCCAGCTTATGATTGTTCTCACTGTCAGAAGGCTCAGGAGTGTGAATGCGTTGGTGTTGTTTTACACTGGCCTGCGGCAGCTAAAGTCTTGAGCCAGCGGCAGTCTGCAGTGAGGCCAGATTGAAGGATGTGTAATCCATGGGGCAGGCCGCCAGACTATGTCAGACTCACTGATGAGCTGCGTGATAGCTGCAGTCAGCATACAAGTGACACCTCTCCCACAGGCCTACTTCTCCCGGTAGTACTTGTTGTCTGACAGCTGAAGAAACTGAATTGTGGCTCATTTGAAGGCCAATGTAGACAAATTATTATCGAGGCTTCACCCCCCTCCCCCCGTTTCCTATGCGTACGGACATTGTCAGTAGACCCCACCATACGCTAGGGTACGCATTTGGGTTAACCCCCCCTCCATGCGAACGTACTAAATGGATGGCTCCTTATGCTGGCATGCATGCTGTGCTGTTGATCACAGTTGATTTTGCCATTGCAAGCTGGGCTTCCAGAAAGTTAACTAAAATAAAAAAAATTATGATTTAGATTTTAAAAATACATGTTTCTCCAGAAAGCATGATGTCTACCAGACACGCTCATCAAATATGAATTAAAATATTCCACTCACACTTGTCTATACGAATGTTAAAACATTTTAAACACCACCGTGAAAATATCATGTTAACCACTTAAATAATCCAAATAAACAAGGTTGCATATCGCTCAAAATTAAGGTATTTTTTAAAATTCACATTAATGTATAAATGTCATATTTTCACTTAAGACCGCAGAACTCATATGGTGGCACTCACCTCATCACCAGCAATACATAACTGATGTGCATCAATAATTAAGTTAATTTACATGAATAATGTGCATGTGTGAAGTTTTAATTAATATATATGGTTTTGAGCTGTTCCATATTGAGCAACTGTGTCATGGGAGTGTGGAGTGATATTAGGAAGCAGATTCTCTCATCCGTAACACCGTTTCCCTGCTTTGTTACAAAATAAATCAGTTCTCCTGCATCAGTATTTATGGGTCAGAGCAGAAACTGGTGTCACGAGATAGCTATCAGCATGGTGAGGTATGGTCAAATAACCCCCATGACCCACATGGCATGGCAAGGCCATCATGCAGCAGCTGAATGACAAAAGGGCTGCACGTGTGTGCATCCTTTGAAGGGGTTATAAAACATTAACTTTCATTGGCCATAAAAACTGTATTTTTAGCACTAAAATGTGCCAATTTTAGGTGAATCTATCATGGTTGACACTGTGGCTTGCCATGGGATTCTGACCGAGGAAGGGGAGGGTTAGCAAGACGTTAAACTGCCAATGGTGAAGCAAAGTTCCCATTACGTTCATGTTACAGAGCGGTTATGAGAGTCAAAGGCCAAATTGACATTTAGACCATGGAAGGATATACAATACAGTCGAACAATAGATTGTGGGGCACTGCCTTCTGCTGCCCACAATTTAGCCTCGACAGTGGGCGTCACTTCCAAACATCATCTCTGGCCACTGTCCTCCCGAAAACACGCAACACTGCGTTGTGTCATATCAGGCTGCGCAGAAAACAGAAAGATATGCTGTTGGGCCCTCGTCTACACATGCAGTGATTTATGTTTTGTCCGCTTGGATGCATCTCCTGCAGTCACATTCATCAGCTGCTTTAGTGCGGATGGGGCAGATCGAAGAGCGATTGACATGTCTGAGTGATGGTCAAGTCTTTGATTATTTAAAAAGACACTGACATTCCATTGACATTGGTTCCATTACATATCCAGTAATGTCGACTTCATGCTATGGGCAACACGCACATCATTTAAATGGTTTTTTTTCTTCCAAACTTGCATCGGGCAGGCCAAGACGCACAGCGTATTACAGTATTTACAAGACCGCTTTTGATTGCAACTTTCTTTATGGCCGAGTTAACCTAGGGGGAAGCCCCGGGAAGGTTCAGGTACCACCTGCAAGTGGCCAGGAATCAAAACACAAATCGGCAAGTTCAGTGCCATGCGATAACTACACCTCCAATACACACTCTCACACACACCCCCATAGGTAATGACAACATTACCCGATACACCTACTTTAGGCTGCTGGGTCTATTGCTGTTGGCGAGCACCTATTAAGGTAAGCCTACGGTACACACAAGCAGATGGTACGGCCAATACCGTGCCCGCTTCGACCCTTGGGGGAGTCACACTTTGACGTCTGCTGGGTGGGTCAACGCAGCAATGGCATCTCTCGCTTCAGGGCCGGGGTGTTGGTTGAGAGTAATAAAAATCAACGGAGAAAAGGCCAAAATATTGCCTAGGCTCGTGATAATAGCTATAGTCCTTGGAGAAATGCTTCATTGATTGATGGCTGCTCTCTGGATGCAGTGGGGGACAGAATGTTAGCAGTCGTTCCCGGGGCCAACGAGCCCACTGGTGGTTGGACACAAACACAAGTCAGGCAGACGCACACAGTCACCCACACCGACTCGGAGAGAGACGACAAAGGCACGCATACACACAGCAAGAGACAAACTCGCACGCACACAACAACACTGCCAACGAGATTCAGACACACGCGGCACATTCCCACGTACACTTGTGCACAGGCAGACTCAATCGCATACAAAGACACACACTGTCGTGCATTTACATGCACACACACACACGCATCACAATACTTAGGATCACCCACAAACATACAAACTCCTCCTCATAACCTCCATACATACCACACACTGCCACGTATACACGCACGCCGCCACACTAACACAGGAGAGGCCTAACCACGCCAAACGAAGCCACCACCACTCCTCGTGACGTTCTCTCGCGCGCACGGAGACGTCAGTCGAAGCTGCAGCGGCAACAACGTTGGACACTCACAGAGCCACACGGACAATGCTGACAAAACCCACAGCGATAGCAAAATGCCATCTCTCACTCCCTCTCTCCCTCCCTCCCCTCTCCCACCTCGACAGCTCAGGCGGCGGCGGCTTTAGCTTCCTCCTCAGCGGCTGCCGTGGCTCTGGGCAGCGAAAGCGGCGCGCCCTGTGCGGCAACTTAGCACACGGGGGGTGGGGCAGCGCCGCTGTTTGTCGGGCTCAATGTGACACGGGTCAACTACACAAGTAGGATAATGCGCGCGCGTGCGTGTGTAGCTACAGTACCGGCAACTGTACTGCTACTGTAATGACACACGGACGCAGGGGGCCCCGGAACGAGCAATGAGACCCTTGGGGCCCCGGAACAGGCATTGAGACACGCGGGGCCCCGGAACGAGAATCGAGACACTTGCGGGGGGGGCCCGAAACGAGAATCAAGATACTTGGGGCCCCGGAACGGGCATCGAGACACGCGGGGCCCCGGAACGAGCATCGAGACACGTGGTGGGTTTGCCTGGGAGTCTCGCGGACGAGTCCCGCGACTGATTGCCCCCTCTGTGGCACGGTGTTAAGTGGCGTTGGCTGCGTACGGCGCGAAAGAAGTTAAACATTCATACATATACGCACGGACATTCATTATATATGCACACAGCCACAGTAGTGCCATTGTGGGCATGCATCCCAAACTACGGACCGTATTGTACTCCCAACAGAGACTCAAATCGATGCATAGATGACCCATAGATGTGCATTAAAGACAATCTACAGTAATGCGATTGTGGCCATGCATCCCAAACTACGGACTTATGGTAAAACGAATGTAAACTCGTAGAGATATTAAAGACAAGCCAGAGTAATGCTATTGTGGGCATGCAATCCACGCAATTGATCGTATAGCAAACCACTGCAGTCTACGCTGCTTCAACGGAGGAGTAGCAGAAGCACACGAACTTTTTCTCCTGAAGTCCTCTCGTGGCTCGCAGACCTCGACATTTCGCTCCTGAACATATTGCCATACACAATAATATAAAAAAACGTCAACACGTTCGTCAATAACTGTAACCTTAAATAGCGACGTTTCAGGCAACGGCTCTTCGTATGCACCACTGAAAATTACGCATACCCTAACTGCTAAAACGTTCCAGTTTTTTAAAGCGGAAATACTTATTTTGAAAAAAGTCGAGTCATTCTCGTGTACCCATCACACACACACAGTACGCTCTCTCTGTACTCCCACGTTTAGATGAGCAGGTGCGATAACGCACTGGTGTTTTCATCGTCAGATGAATTGGGTGACGACACTTTTACGAATGTTTTATTAACATGCCAATACGATACTTTAATAGCTGAAATGATAGATCTGAGCCGTTAAAATTTGTACGCAGCGGAGCCTGCTTATTTATTCCCATGGGCCAGAAAAGAACTCGTTAACACACGAGATGCTAAAACTTTAGTCTTACCAAAAAAATTATGGCCAATGCAAGCTGAGTTATGGGACAGCTAATTTAAATTCACCCTGAAATCGACGCGCCACTCCATTTGCACACATTGAGTGGGAGGGTTGTTGGGTTTCCCTGGCCCTGGGACTCTCGGACTGAGGGTTGGAGATGAGTCCCAGCCGCCCTGTGACTGCCCCCTGACCTGGTGGGACCCCACTGTGCCTGGTCCACCCCTCTCACTTCTCTACGGACTGTGACCCGTGCGATACTCGTGATCTCTTATTTGCTGCGTGTCCCTGCATCTTTTAGACTATGGACCATATAATTAACCCGCAGAGACTCACAGAGATGACGTGATTGCTAAGCTCCAGGGTGATTTCAACAAACTACAACATCAGCTAGTTGCTCTTAAACTAATCCTAAATACCTCCAAAACCAAGGTGCTATGCTTCTCACCGGGACTAAAGCAGGAAGTTATTTTTCCCAAATTACATTCCTTAAATAATTATCAAATAGAGCAAGTCAAGACCTATAGGTATCTTGGGGTCATCCTGGATTCAAAACTGAATTTTGAAGATCACATTGATTATATTGGTAAAAAGACAAAAATAAAAATTGGTTTTCTGTATCGACACAAGCACTGCTTCCCCCCTATGTTCCGTTTGGAATTGATAAAAGCTACCATACTGCCTCTACTTGATTACTGTGATATCGTGTATAAATCAGCCCCAAGTACTGTACTGAAGAAGCTTGATTTCATCTATTGCTCGGCCTTAAGATTTGCATTGAACTGCCCATATAGGACTCACCACTGTGATCTCTACATTGGGTCAAACTTAATATCTCTTAATATTCGACGGCTTGTACACCAGATCTTATTTATTCACGATGTACTTACAAAAAAATCCGCAGACTACCTGCTGGATCTCCTCTCTGTTTCAAAGACCAAATTTGGCCTCAGGTCTTCGCTCATCTACCAGCTTCACATTCCCTATTGCCCTACAAAAACTGGAGGAAGGGCCTTTGCTATTGATGCCCCCAGGGTCTGGAATGCTATTGCCAATAAACTGCAACTTGAATCACTACCTATGAGATCTTCACTCAAAACTGCTCTAGAGGAGTTGTACACTCCTAGCTGCCACTGCTATTCAGTGGCCTGAAATAAAATAAAATGTTTCGCTCCGGATGACCGCTGCAAAGTATTATCTGTATTTTTATTTAGTGTGCTGATCTTAAAGTTGCATTGAAAAATGTGATACTCCGACTGATGCTCCTGTTGTTTGTGAAGTGACTCATGCAGCCAGCTGTGGCTCTGGGGTTTGGTGTTACTATTTATGTAGTTTATTGTTAAAAATTCGGTCACAGTTCCTATGATCACTGTTACATTGCATTTATGGCTTTATTTTGGTGATTTCTAAAAGTTTTTTGGTTTGGCCATGTTTTTGTTTATTGTAGTACGGAGTTAGACTGATGGCCTTAATCTAAGTTTTCTTGTTGTTGTAGTTTGACTTACATCCCACTGTGATTTTTGCACACAGCGTTGGTGTACGGTGCTATTTCAGGAATATTTTGATGTTTTTTCCTGGATTTTCTGTTTGCACATGCACAAAATCACTTTAAGATGTTTTCTTGTTCATGTTTTTTGTTTGTTTGTTGCGGTTGCACCCGATTCAAGAGCCGAATGGTTCACAGGGCTATACCAAATAAATGAAACTATGAATGAAATAAATGAAAACTATAGAGACTCCCTGCATCTTTCAGACGCTCTTTCGTAATGTTGTTGACAGTAAAACCTCGAAATATGAAACTTTTTTTTATTTTACCAGGTAAGGCCCACTGAGCTATGCCGCTCTTTGTTCAGACGTGACCTGGTCACAAATGATAGCTCAACGAAGTGGCTTATCAAGTGGAAATGTATTGCAGCCAAATAAACATTATAAACGCGTGTTCATTATAAATGTGGTGGCAAAAAGCCTGAGAACCCGGATAAAAAAAATCCACACGACCACGGGGAGAGAGACACCGCAAACTCCAAATATACAGCAGGCGTCAGGGTCGGGATCGAACTCTACGACCTCCTGTATACCAGGCGAGGTAGTTAACATCTCATAGCCACCTTAGAGGATCCCCTGCCCCTAAATTTAATAACACGCCCCCCACCACTTTTCACCATCACGTATGCAGAGCGCCACTGAGCCGCTTGTGTTTTATTGAGACTGTTATCTGTTGTTGTTGATGCTGTATGTTGTTGTTGGTTTGTTGTTGTTGAAGATAAAACCTCCAGACTGCAATTCCTCAATGGGGATAGACGAGGGCAGTGCGGGGGTGGGGGAACACCCCCCCAAAGCCCCCCCCACCCACACGCGCATTCTCGCTCAACCATTGGCCGCTCGTTGCCCTCGCGCGACCGCGGCTTGGTCCAATCAGCAGCTCGCGCCGCCGGCTCGCGCCAGCGCGCCAACCAATCGTGGGAGCCGTGGTCGCTCACGCCCCACCCCCACCCCGTGGCCCCACCCCCCGGCCCCCACTCAACTCGCTCGTGAAGGAGTCGTCCGCGTGCCTCTCTCTCTCTCTTGGGTCATCCTCGAGTTTTGCTTTTGACCGCGGGTGGACGTCGCTCGCTCGACCTTCACTCGCCGCGTGCATTGCGTTGACACAGAACAGGTGTGTGGGGGGCGGGCGGGGTTCAGCTCCGTGCGATAGCAACTACACCCCCATAAGTAAACTACTGCTGGGACTATCGCTGTTAGCGAGCACCTATTAAGGTAACAACCTACGGCACACGAAGGCGTCTAAAGTGCCGTGGGCGAAGGAGGGTCGCGCGCTTCGGGGCGAGGAATGAAGGAGGCCGCGTGGAGCGTGAAGGGTCGATGGACGGATGCGGAGCGCAAGGTGGTGATGGTGACGGGCGCTAACAGGTACTGGACACGTGCCGGAGGAGGCTTGCTGCGTCGTTGGCAGTGGTAAACCTGCACAGGCATCGCTGCGCCTTTAGAAGAAAGCAATAGGCGATGTTTCGGGCAATGTACCTATCCCTTTTTTTGTCCCTTTTAACGCCAGTTGTTAACAATGTGGTGCGTTTTTTATTATCGTTTAACATTGTCTCATCGATTAGTATTATTATTACTATGCTTGCACCGATTGTATGTGATGCATGTGCTACGAAGGGCCTATTTTATCAGAATCAGAATCAGAAAGGGTTTTATTCGCCATGTAAGTTCACACCGACACGGAATTTACTTTGGCAGGATGGTGCATACATTCAACATATAGGAATCTAAAATCTTAAATAAGTTTTAAACAAGTCTTACTATAATAAGGGTTAAAAGTCTAACACTAAGGGGCTGAAGTATATAAAATTAAATAAATATCGAATATAAAATAGCTTTAAGATATAATTTAAAAATACAAATAGGGAAACATAGTTAATATCAGCAACGTGTCGTTATGTAGATCAAATGTTAAAAACAGTGTTAGCCCTTGGCCTTGTTTAACAGGCCAGCAGCAGATGGGAAGAAACTGTTTTTATGGCGTGAGGTTTTGGTCCTGATGGACCGAAGCCTTCTGCCGGAGGGGAGTAGCTGAAACAGAGAGTGTCCAGGGTGGGAGAAATCGGCCATAATCTTCCTCGCTCGCCTCATAGACCTTGTCGTGTGCAGGTCCTCGAGGGTCGGTAGATTGCAGGCAATTACCTTCTCAGCAGTGTGGATGATACGCTGCAGTCTGCTCTTGTCCTTGGCAGTGGCAGCAGCGTACCAGACGGTTATGGAGGAGGTGAGGATGGATTCAATGATCGCTGTATAGAATTGCACCATCATTGTCTTTGGCAGGTTGAATTTCTTCAGCTGCCGTAGAAAGTACATCCTCTGTTGAGCTTTCTTGGTGAGGGAGCTGATGTTCAATTCCCACTTGAGGTCCCGGGAGAGAATAGTGCCCAGGAAGCGGAAGGACTCTACAATTTTTACTGGGGAGTCTAACAGGGTGATGGGGGTGAGTGGTGCTGTATTCTTCCTGAAGTCCACAACCATCTCAACTGTCTTTAGAGCATTTAGCTCTAAGTTGTTCTGGCTACACCAGGTCACCAGATTGTCAGCTTCCCACCTATAGTCAGACTCATCCCCACCAGAGATCAGCCCAATGAGGGTGGTGTCATCCGCAAACTTCAATAGTTTGACGGACAGATGATTGGAGGTGCAGCTGTTGGTATACAGGGAGAAGAGCAGAGGGGAAAGGACGCAGCCCTGAGGAGTTCCGGTGCTGATGGACCTGGAGCCAGAGACTTGTGTTCCCAGCTTAACGCACTGCTTCCTGTCAGACAGGAAGTCTGTGATCCATTTACAGGTGGTGTATGGCACGTTATAGTTTTTCCTTGACAAATTCGTTGGGTTTTTCTCTCTCTCGCTGTGTTCTGTAAAGGCCATTTGACCAGACAGACGTGCGCGCACGCGGTACACTCGTGTCCCTTTAAACTTTAAAGAGAAGTACAGTGACGTACATCATGGGTCGTAAGGGGCCGTCCATAAATGACGTCACGCGATTTTTGACCCCCCTCGTCACACGGCGTCACAAAAAGTCAGACCCCCCCCCTCAGATATGACGTCACAAAGCTCTGCCACCCCCCCCCAAAAAATAAAACATGCTTTAAATCGCTTTAAACTATTGTCATTGTAGTGCGTATTTAATGTGGCGCTGCACTCTGATGTTGTAGGAGAAAACATTTATTGAAAAGTCTATTTAATTAAGTAGAACGTGTCGTCTATATTTATTTAAAGTTGTAACATTTTTATGTGACGTCACGTTTCTCAAACCCCCGCCTCGTCGTCACATCGTCACAAATGTCTGACCGCCCCCCCCCCCCAGGTGCGTGACGTCATTTATGGACGGCCCCTAATCTTGAAAATAGTTATCAGTAGTTTGATCAATTGTGTCTTGTTTATGGAATGAGTCGATGCGTTGACACGCGCAGGAGACGCAATGCCCCCGTCATCCCAGTGTGGATGAAGAGTTGTTGGTCTCGATTGCATCCAACCTCGTGGCATTTTACGAGCGTGTCTCCCGTGATAACGCAATCGGACGAGAATGGTGTTTTTTTCTGAATTGCAGGCCTATTTGTTAGACAAACTCTGCCTTTGTAAAAGCCACCTTAATTGTTAATGAGCACCCACATCTTTAAGTGTCTGACTTGTACGTCCGGCATCATGGAATTACCCTTGATGTGAAAGAATTTTGATTTTAATAAGCTGAGTCAGGAAAATCGAACTTCTTTTTTCTAAAGTTTTGACCGTGACCCTGGCTAAAAGAGTGCAGTTTGAAAATTTTAACTTGCAGCCTGGAATTTCGATTTAAAGCTTTCGTGAGAATTGTATTGCGTTATTTTATTTTTTTATTTTTTTATTTTATTCTCATTCTACGTGACTTTACCGAAAGAACCAAAGAAGTTGTAGCCTGGAAGTCATGGCAAGCTAACAATAATAATACAGGATATGAATTCAATTTGCAATGCGCACTCCCATAGCAACAATGACTCAAAAGGCACGAGAAACCACAGATACAGTGAGGGAAAACAGTACTTGATCCCCTGCTGATTTTGTACGTTTGCCCACTGACAAAGAAATGATCAGTCAGAAATGATCAGTCAGGGGATCAAATACTTTTTTCCCTCACTGTAAGCAGGAAGGCAGCCACCTTCATCAGCCGGCACCAACAATTTCCCAAGCTCTGAGCTCCTCTGTACATTAAGGTGTTATCGGCCAATTAATGCGTGTTTAAATGTGGGAGGAAACTGGAGCACCCAGAGAAGCCCCATACGTGCGAAGGGGAAACACTCTATCCCATACAGATGGAACAACCGATTAGCATGGTTGGCTATGTACTGTGCGAAAGAAGTTATACATACAGTTGGAGCCCACATTTTCTTTACTGCCTTCTGGAAAACCAGGGTATGGCACCTCGACGCCCACGACAAGGGAGTTTAGCAACGTTTGTGTGATCCACCAACCCCCACCTCCACAGTTCCGGATTATAAGCGCGCACCCCCACTGTGAAAAGACTTGTCCGACGTTTTCCTTGTGTGTGTATTCCGAACTTCTTTGACACCGTACGTAGCCAACCGTGCTAATCGATGATGCGGATATGTGCGGATGTGCCGTGTCTCAACAGTGGCATAGGCTTGGCGCTGTGCACGCGTCTCCTGGCTCGGGAGCCCAGCCTGCACCTGTGCCTGGCGTGTCGGAGCACCGTGCGGGCCGAGGGCGCTCGCCGGGAGCTCCTGGCCGCTCACCCCGGTGCCGACGTGGCCCTGCTGCGCGTGGACGTGAGCGATGTGGAGTCTGTGTACCGAGCGGCGCAACAAATCAAGCAACGGTGCGAAGTGCACCTGAACCCGGTTGCGTAGGAAGTGGGAAAAAAAGTTCTTATTTAACAGTTTCTGACTGGAGCTTCACTTCTCATGGGATCTCGCTTGCCAGTATCAAAACCTTTTTGCAAGGATTCAAAAGGTTTCAGTTTGGTGTTTTAACATCTTAACACCTGTTTTATTGCCAGAAAGGGTAACACCTATTCTTATAGCTTCACTTCTATTTGCCCATTACAATGGACGTACCCTCCTTATCTACCTTCACGTGGGGGGTGGGGGGGCATTAGGGTTGGATAATCCTCATCATTACTCATATTCTGTCAACTGCTAGATGAAGGTCTCCCCAAGTCTTTGTCGTCTCTTAGAGTCTCTCAATGCAACAGTTTATGCTCGTTCTTGCACATGAGCTCATTTCATTGCTCCGTCCCTGCCAGTGGACATGTTTCTTTGGCCCTCATCAGCACAAATGTCTCTCCTTTTAACCGTTGATCAATCTACGGCTCTTATGATGGCCTCCCCAAGCCCTCGCCATCTCTTGTCTACCAGAAGACATAAGTGCTGTATTTCATACTGAAGTCAAATAAATTCCACGTGAGATCACAATTCTATAACTGAGAGTGTGCGTGTGTCAATTTCACAGATACACGCGCTTGGACTACCTTTATCTGAACGCAGGGATTATGCCAAACCCTCGTATTAACTGGTCAGCCTACTTTTCTGGGCTATTTTCCAGGTACTGTAATTGCATTATGTTTCCACACAGCTCTGCACAACAAATATTTAATGCTCGTGCTGCATCAGCATAAAAAAATATTTATAAAATAAACCAAGAAATTTTAAGTTAACGAGAATATAAATAAGTATTTGCACACTCTATATAATTCTCTATGCGGGTTTGGTTTGTGCGATTTGGCATACAGTGAGGGAAAAAAAGTATTTGATCCCCTGCTGATTTTGTACGTTTGCCCACTGACAAAGAAATGATCAGTCGATAATTTTAACGGTAGGTTTATTTGAACAGTGAGTGACAATAACAACAACAAAATCTAGAAAAACGCATGTCAAAAATGTTATAAATTCATTTTCATTTTAATGAGGGAAATAAGTATTTGACCTCCTCTCAATCAGAAAGATTTCTGGCTCCCAGGTGTCTTTTATACAGGTAACGAGATGAGATTAGGAGCACACTATTAAAGAGAGTGCTCCTAATCTCAGCTTGTTACCTGTATAAAAGGCAGCTGTCCACAGAAGTAATCATTCAATCAGATTCCAAACTCTCCACCATGGCCAAGACCAAAGAGCTCTCCAAGGATGTCAGGAACAAGATTGTAGACCTACACAAGGCTAGAATGGGCTACAATACCATTGCCAAGCAGCTTGGTGAGAAGGTGACAGTTGGTGCGATTATTCGCAAATGGAAGAAACACAAAAGAACTGTCAATCTCCCTCGGCCTGGGGCTCCATGCAAGATCTCACCTCGTGGCGTTGCAATGATCATGAGAATGGTGAGGAATCAGCCCAGAACTACACGGGAGGATCTTGTCAATGATCTCAAAGCAGCTGGGACCATAGTCGCCAAGAAAACAATTGGTAACACACTACGCCGTAAAGGACTGAAATCCTGCAACGCCTGCAAGGTCCCCCTGCTCAAGAAAGCACATATACATGCCCATCTGAAGTTTGCCAGTGAACATCTGAATGATTCAGTGGACAACTGGGTGAAAGTGTTGTGGCCAGATAAGACCAAAATGGAGCTCTTTGGCATCAACTCAACTCGCCGTGTTTGGAGGAGGAATGCTGCCTATGACCCCAAGAACACCATCCCCACCGTCAAACATGGAGGTGGAAACATTATGCTTTGGGGGTGTTTTTCTGCTAAGGGGACAGGACAACTTGACCGCATCAAAGGGACGATGGACGGGGCCATGTACCGTCAAATCTTGGGTGACAACCTCCTTCCCTCAGCCAGGGCGTTGAAAATGGGTCTTGGATGGGTATTCCAGCATGACAATGACCCAAAACACACGGCCAAGGCAACAAAGGAGTGGCTCAAGAAGAAGCACATTAAGGTCCTGGAGTGGCCTAGCCAGTCTCCAGACCTTAATCCCATAGAAAATCTGTGGAGGGAGTTGAAGGTTCGAGTTGCCAAAAGTCAGCCTCGAAACCTTAATGACTTGGAGAAGATCTGCAAAAAGGAGTGGGACAAAATCCCTCCTGAGATGTGTGCAAACCTGGTGGCCAACTACAAGAAACGTCTGACCTCTGTGATTGCCAACAAGGGTTTTGCCACCAAGTACTAAGTCATGTTTTGCAGAGGGGTCAAATACTTATTTCCCCTATTAAAATGCAAATCAATTTATAACATTTTTGACATGCGTTTTTCTGGATTTTTTGTTCTGTCTCTCACTGTTCAAATAAACCTACCATTAAAATTATATACTGATCATTTCTTTGTCAGTGGGCAAACGTACAAAATCAGCAGGGGATCAAATACTTTTTTTCCCTCACTGTATATGCAATTAATCTTTTCTACCCAAAATCCGCTATATTATGCTGTTTGACTTCACTCATAATGCGGCGATGTGGTTGGATGCTACTCGGCAGGCAGCTGTCTCATGCGGTGCATTATGGGTTTTTAGGTGACTGCATTCTATGCAACGCAATTTTGATTTGTGCGGATTTTTTTGTAACACTGAGAGAAACATACCTAGTAATTGCAACTGCACAAACTGCAACGCTCATAAAGCACACACTCTCAGTTACTTTTTGATTTAAAGCTTTCGTGACTGCAGTGATTCATATTAAAATATATTTTATTTTATTGTTTCCCTTCAACGTGTCTCAGTTACTTAATAAATAATAAAACTATAAAACATCACATCGCCATGAAATTCATTTATCCGGGAAACATGGTGCAAAGTACTTATTTAAAGTGTCATTCAGACTTGTTAAGACATTTTATTGTCAACTTTCATTTGAAACATTGAAATAACATATTTCAATAGATAAAGTATGCAACAAAATACAATGAAACTATATTTTTCAAAACGGATTATACGATTTATCCTGGACCTTATATCCGAATATATATCATAGTATCACCATATCACAGCAACCCAACTACACAAGTGGTGAAATACCCCGGCATGAAACACAGCGCGGGATAAAAAACCCGGACCTAAACCGGTGAGAGTGGCAAGAAGGTCGATGTGTAAATGTTATCTCTTACCAATTGTTGGAAGGTATCGTGTATTCTATGCTTAAGATAGAGTGTTCGTTAAATGGTTACAATTTGCCTAGCTTAATGGTAAGTGCTTTTAGTGATTTTTACAAGTGGCGTGTGCATGTGTGTGTGATGATGATGATTAGGAATGTTGTAAGGATGTTTTCCACGGGCGAGGGGCTGCTAACCCAAGAAGACAGCGTGAATGAAGATGGGCTGCAGCACGTTTTCACGACCAATGTCTTTGGACATTTTATCTTGGTTAGTGAGCTGCACGCTCCGTGCATTACTGTTAAGTCACGGGAAACCATGCATTTTTAATCTACTCGCCTTCCATTCTATTGAAGACTTGTAGGTTTTCTTGTTCTGTTATTGAATAAAATATGTTGCATTTCTCACCCAGCGAGGTACTGCCAATCCAACCCAAACAAACTTTATGATAATATTGGTCGCGAAAAGCCCTAGAGTGTTAAACGTATGTTATCAATGTAATTATGTTGCCCAGGTTCGTGCAGTTATAAACCATAAGTCACGAGGGCATTTTTGGTCTATGTTATTTAATTGTTATGGAATCCTCACATTCCCGTTTGTGTGTGTTTCTAGTTAAATAATGTATGCAGAACGTTCCGTGTGTGTGCGTGTTCCCAGATACGTCAATTGGAGGATTTGCTTTGTCATCCAGACACGCCATCACAGCTTGTGTGGACTTCTTCGAGCAATGCAAGAGCATCAGCCTTCAATGCCAGTGATCCTCAACACAAGAAAGGCTGTGAGCCCTACAGCTCATCCAAATACGCAGTCGATTTACTGAGCGTGGTACTCAACCAGCAGTACAATGAGAAGGTACTCTCTAACGTGCTCATGCAAGCGCTGTCATACATGTTTCCTAGATTACAACTTCTATTGATATTTCAAAGATTGCATTTGAAGTTGTGTTTTGATGGGAATTTTATTTTTACACCTGTGTCTTCATAGGGACTGTACTCGAGTGTGGTTTGCCCTGGTTTGGTAATGACAAATATGACATACAACATATTGCCTGCCTTCTTCTGGACTCTAATCCTTCCAATCATGTGGCTGGTAATGTTTTTTACCCTTGCTCACACACTATATGCACTGATATTACATCCCCACCTACACAACACAGACCGCACACTTGAATGTGATTTTCTTTCTCGCGTTACGTCTACATTAATCGCAGCCTCATGGGAGCAATAGGTATGGCGAAAGTGATCTTAAAATTGTTATTGACACTGATGGTGTGACACTGTTATTTAGTTGAGTTCACAATTGATAATATACAGCTCTTTATCAATCTATTGCTGGATGAAGGCCTCCCAAAGCTACGTTATTCCTGGGAGTTGTTTGATAATGCACACTTTTCAGTGCGGTTTGGCGAAGGGAGAGGGTTTGGGTCAGCACCAGTTCAGATATCACTCGCCGCTGATGTCCGCAATAGCCGGGAATAAAACTCAAAACTCAGGTTGACAGGTTAATTTTATAGTATGCTAACCAATGCCTTGATGGGTTTGTTTCCATGATTAACATTTTCTTTACACAATAAAAACACGGAGTTGTTGCCCATTATATCTCTGCCAGCAGTGCAAATGGAACATCTCAAACATGATTAATTGTAATAATAGTTTTTTGTTTTCTATTAGATCAGGATGTTCACGAACACGTATACTTTATCTCCAAAAAATGGCGCTGAAGCTCTGGTGAGTACATCCTATTTTTATTACATTAAAGAAATAAAGTATGTTTTTTTCTGTCAGCGGCGATGCACATTTCAGGCAATGAACATGCACAATGACTTTTTCTTGATGACATGTGGCAAGCCCTCTCTCTCTTGTGCAGATGCGACAGTAAATCAATCGTAAAACAACTTTCACATATCGATTCGTGAACGGTGGAGTCATCGGTCATTTCCTTGGTGTGGCACACACGTGTGTGTTCCAGGTGTGGTTGTTTGGAAAGAAGCCAGTCTCGTTGGATCCACTGGTCAAATACAAAAGCTCCACGTCAGGAATGGGCAAAAACTATGTTCAGGCTGACAAGGTTTGATACGCACATGGGCACATTGGCATTGGTATACACATATACACTAATAGCCCTCGCTCAGGTTACTAAACACATTTGAAAACATTCAATGTAATAAGGTTTCATGATATTTGTTTGTGAATACATGCATATTTAAATATCGTATGAAGATGAAGTTAAATTGACCAAATAAGCCATGTGGACCAAAATGAAGAGTGACATAAAAATAAAAGTCGAATTCACCCAGGCTGATTATCAGGACACAATACCAAATGTACAAGGTGTTCATTTGTTAATTGTCTCTACATTATTATTAATCCTGTAATGTGTGCTTTGCTATATTCTCGAAATAAGTAATAGGCTGGAGTGGTGGTACAGTGGTGAGCACATTCCACAATAAACCAAGTGACCTGAGTTTGAATTCTGGGCACGGCTAACATGGGTGGCAAGTTCTATCAGAACCGGTTCTGGCCCGCCTCCTTTTTACCAACCCACAATGACCAGCATATTGAAGTATGGTCAAACAACCCTCATGTTGGGAATTGGAGAGACTGTCTTTCAGCTGGTGGTTTGCAAAAGGAATGTAACTTACAATCGATATTTATCTGGCCAGGTGCCATTCTTGAAGTGCTTGAATTGCAATTTGGGAAGGTTTGTGAATTCCTAGTTAAGGTTTGACACAGCTGTCACCCATCCAAAGTTGATAAATTGAGTACTAATTTGTGAAGTCAGCACAGGCAGTTGGTGCTGTGGGGCAAATGGCCTTGGAATGTGTAATTTGCACTGCTGGCGGAGGGCCATCTCAACGCTTATGTGAGCAGGAAAAAAACACTTTCACTTTGCCCTTGTGGATGCAAGTGAAACGGTGTTCAAGGACGATAGTCCAACGATTGTTTGTGGTGGGGGTTGTAAGGGGGTTATTGACAAAGAGATCAAATGAGATGAGAAAAATACTCAGGTTTTGTTTTTTAATGTGATGTTTGTCGTTGCAGATGAACGTTAATCTGGAGGATGCTGAACGATTTTTTGAATACTTAATCAAGTTGGAAGCAGAAATGAACGAGAAGTATAAATGAAAGCAATGCCCTCTGTAACATGAATGTATGCTCCTTAAAACAAAGGGATTATATTGTTGAGAATTATGAGTACATTTTGTATAAAGATGCAATTCTCTGTTCATTAAAACTGCGGTGTATTATATATACGCATCGATTCATTCCAGTTTGTTCCTGTGCAATAAATGCAATGAGTTGATTAATATAATTATTCGTCACATTGGTGTCATTAAACATTTTTTGTGATATACCGCTTGTGAATTGTGGTTTACATCTCGTATGCACAGAGGCTCATTGAAACGGACTGAAGAAGTGGTCCTTGGATGTCAACATGTGACTACAAGAGTTCTGTGTGACAGTTTCATAATCTTGTGACATAACTCCGTACAGTTGAAGTAATAATTGGAAATGCATTTTTTTTTAGTTTAACCTCATGGGTTACTATGGTTTCACTTCAAAGCAGCTAATAAAAGCTTAAAAGTCAAGCTGTGTCGCCTGACGTCATGCCAGGCGTTAATCCTCACAGGGCCTTGGGGATGCCACCATTGGCTGAAGTACAAAGTTGGAAACTCAAAGCATGGCCGAGGATATTTTGGAAAGAGATCGTGAAGGCATTGCAGCAGTATAAACAAGATAGGGGAGAGATCGGCATAAGACATCACAATATAATTGGGGCTTCATGGCGCCACGGTGGCTAGGAGATGTTAACTACCTCGCTTTGGTATACAGGAGGTCTTAGGTTCGATTCCGACCCTGACACCTGTATATTTGGAGTTTGCATGTTCTCCCCGTGGCCGTGTGTATTCTTCTCCGGGACCTCTTGTTTTTCCCTGCACATTTAGGAACGTGCATTTAGAGTATTAGGTGCTGTAAATGTGCTCACGACGTTAAGCCACTTCGCTGAGCGATCATTTGTGGCCAGGTCGCTTCTGAAAAAGGGCTATATTGCTCAGTGGGCCTTACCTGGTAAATGAAAAGTTTAGTTTATACAGCGTTTAAATGTGACTGCGTCTCGCCATATTTATTTCAGAAGAGAGGGGGGGGGGGGCAGTAATGCAGTAGCAAAAAAAGTAAGATCCTCGAGTCTGGGCTTGGAAGAGGGGCAGGGGAGTGGACAGCATGGATGGCCGGAGGAAGGACCAGACCGGGCGCACGAGGGGAAAATGAGCGACCTTTCACTGAACCAAGGTTGACTCGGGGCTTTGGTAGAAGCCTTGGTTGCTGGAGCAGAGTTATTGCACGGTGTTCACTGTAGTTTTAATTGCAGCTGGAGCTGTCTGGGGCTAAGCTCCGGAAAATGCCTCGTTCACCCCCCACCCACCGCTGCTGGGGGATTTTGTGAGCGCCAGACAGCAAAGAGATATTACGAAACGGCTTGTTGCTATATAATTAAACAGTTCAAACAATACAGGTCAAGAGAAATAATGCAATCATTAATTAGATCTTGGCTTTTAAAAGTAATTTGTCCAAACCAAGTATTTAATTTCGTGTTTTATGTTGTGATTAAAAAAAAATCAGAAATGCGATATTTGAGTGGAATTTTTTGGTCTAATTTCTGGTTATTTTGTGCTCTGATATATCTTTGCTTCCTTGCTGTACTTTGTTTAGATTTTACCATATTGGTGCCCCAGGTCACCCTTGCAATGAAAATCTGCGTTTAGATTATTTGACTGCTATAAATTTCCACATAAGGGACCGTCCATAAAATGACGTCACGCGATTTTGGACGATGTCTTACCCCCCCCCCCCCCAGTCACAAAAGTCAGAACCCCCCTTAAATATGACGTCACAAAGCTCTGCCCCCCCCCCCAAAAAAAGTGCTTCAAATCGCTTTAAACTATTGTCATTGTAGTGCGTATTTAATGTGGCGCTGCACTCTGATGGTGTAGGAGAAAACATAAATAATTATATTTAATTAAGTAGAACGTGTTTGTCTATATTTAAAGTTGCGCATTTTGATGTGACGTCACATTTCTCAAACCCCCCCCCCGTCGTTACACATCGTCACAAATGTCTGACCCCCCCCCCCTAGGTGCGTGACGTCATTTATGGACAGCCCCTAAGCCACTTTGTTGAGCTAATCATTTGTGGTCAGGTCGCTTCTGAAAAAGAAGCTCATAGCTCAGTGGTAAAAGAAGAAAAACTGTTTTTATTTATTGGAGTGATTTGCTTACCTCTCCTATACTTTCCACTCATATCGTGTTTTTTATATTGTTGTAACATTTTGACCCGCCTCTACTGGACACACACACACACCTGTTCCCCGTATTCCTGTACATGGAAATTGAGTTTTCCGGTCCATACGGCGTACAGACGTTTTGATACGGGCAAAAAAGTATTGTGTTTCTTCCTTGTGATAGGACTTTGTAGGATGAACATTGACATTTATAAGGGGCACGGGGTGACCAATAAGGTCTGAATTGGGTTGACAGGTATGTGAACATGTCAAAAAGAGATATATAGCTCATCGAATTCCCCCAGTATATATTTTTTATACATATGTAAAAAAAGAGCTTTATAGCTCATCGGATTCCTCCAGTATAAATACAGTATCCTGATTCAGGGTCTCTTTGAGTCTCACCTGGTGACACCAATTGCACTTGAAACTTGACCCAGATTCCTGAATCGACAATGAGTTTGCTTGTGAGCGCGACACGGGAATCGAATCGACTGGCAGGGCCCACTCTCTCGTCTCCCACACACACAAACACGTGTGTGTGTGTCTCCAGTACTGCTGTAGGGACATCGACTCCGTGAGGATGACTCTCCTGCTGAGACGTCGTCATACCTTGAAGATGACTCTCCTGCCTAGACGCCCTGATGATGATTGCTGTTTCTCCCGTGTCTGTGTCTCCTTGCTGTCCCGTGTCTCCCCTCTCTCCCGTGTCTCCCCTCTCTCCCCTGTCTCCCGTGTCTCCCCTGTCTCCCGAGTCTCCCCTCTCTCCCGTGTCTCCCCTCTCTCCCCTGTCTTCGCTGCTGGGCGCCTCTGTGGCCCCGCGACCCCTCGCGTCCCTGGGTCGAGGGGTCTCTGCACGCACGGGGAGCCAGGTGATCGTGGTGGATGCACGCACACAAAGGCAAAGATCCCCCGTGTAGCCTGTAACAGACTTTAGGGGCAAGTGCCGTTAGCGAGTAGCAGCAGCTACGAAGGCCGGCACGGCACACGAAGGGGTGGGTGGCCAACGTCACGCCCGGCCGCCTTCGTCTCCCTAGTCGCGATGTTTACACGTCGCACCAGGTACTCATTTGAGGCTGAGTCGACCTAGGGGAGGCCCAGGACCGGTTCAGATAGTCACGCGCACGCGCAAACTTCACTCTCGTTGAGGATTGCTCCGCTTAACAAAATACTTCCGCAGTTTCGGTTCGTGAGTGCGTGCGTTCGTAAGTCGAGGACGGCCAAAACAACTTCCAGGCGTCAAATCGACGTCAAACTTCAACCCCAGGAGGAGCCGTATACCCTGGTTCGCCAGGGGGAGGCAGTGCAGCAAACACGTGGACTCGACCCGTTCCGTCTGCATGGGATAGAGTGTTTCCCCCTCGCACGCGTGGGTGCAGCAGACACGTGGACTCCACCCGTTCCGTCTGTATGGGATTGAGTGTTTCTCCCTCGCACGCGTGGGTGGGTGTTCGCCGAGTGCTCCGGTGTCCAAAGACAAAGATCGCCCCCGTATAGCCTTAACCAGAATGTTGGGGCAAGTGCTGCTTCGTGAGCACCTAATTGACCGGTAACACCTTAATATATAGAGGGCCGCTGAATTTGGGTAACTCTTGGTGCCCGGACGCCTTCTTGCTCGTCCGTAGTTCTTCACCCCTCTCTCTCGCCACGAGAGCGTGCGAATACCTTTGTGGCGCCGTCACAAGTCGAAAATATTCACGAATATAAATTAACATTTGTAATTTTTTCTTTTTTCAGTTAGAGGATCGGTTGTGAGTAAGAGGCACGGCAACATTCTGTCGGTCGGAATAAACCGGCCTCACGTCCGTAATTGCGTCAACGCAGAGGCGGCCCAGTTGCTCCACGAAGCGTTCACCGCGTTTGAAGAGGACGATGACCTGCTCGTGCTGGTTCTGCACGGCATTGGTAAGTTCCGGAGGCAATTCGTTTTGCTGTTCCTCAATTGAAGGAGCACAGAGTAGAGTGAGTTACAGTGGTACCTCGGTGCACGTCGTTAATTCGTTCCAGAAGGTAGGAGGACCTATACCGAAAATGACGAATACCAAACGAATGTTTCCCATAAGAAATCAAGGGAAAGGAACCAATCCGTTCCAGATTCTTTGGTTCTTTCGGTAAAGTCACGTAGAATGAGAATAAAATAATAAATTGATAAAATAAAATAACACAATAAGTGAGAATATTGTGTTATTTTATTTTATCAATTTATTATTTTATTCTCATTCTGCGTGACTTTACCGAAAGAACCAAAGAAGATGAATCCTTGCAGTCACGAAAGCTTTAAATCGAAATTTAATCCGTTCCAGAGTATAATAAATGATATTTTATATGGCATATTATATGCATTAATGGGGTTGTATAACATAATGTAGACACTACTTATTATTACTAAAATGCATACATACATTAAAATAAATGCATGTGAAAATTCACAGAGTTCTAGCAAGGGTTGTGCACTGAACGAGATCTACAGTCAGACTGAGTATCGGCGCTTTGTCTCAGTCGTGAACAGGGTCTACACGTGTACCTCGGTGACTCATCCCGACCCATACAAGTTCTAGCGAGCGCCTCATATCCCAAGCAAGACGTCATATCCCAAGACATTTTATTCTCGTCAAAACATGACGTATACCAAATTCGAGGTATTCCAAAGCAGTCGTATACCGAGGTATGACTGTATAAGTAATGGTTCATAGGTTGGGTTACATGGCCAACAAAGCCTATGCATGTTCTGTTGTGGTTGATGATCACCAAAGTGCCTTCGAGGAATGTCATAGCCAGGAGGTTGCGATGTTTTGGTCTAGAGCGGATGTCTGTTCGGGATCTCCGCGTTGTTCCACTCCGTTCTCCGGCGTCCTTCCCGATGTGGGTGAGATTCTAGGATGGTGACAACAACGCCATCCCAGAAGGGGGATCGGCACTTGAGCCGGCAGCGAGGTTCACTCTTGAGGTCTTGATTTATGGGTTGGTTGTCGTTGGTGAGAGTGATAAATACTAACACGTTTTTTTTTAAAGAATACCTCTTCTGCGTGGAGGTTTGCGGGGACCAATTTTGCAGCTCCTGTTACCCATGGGGTTATACGCAACGTTATTCCCCTTATCTGCAGGAAAACATCCAGGGATTAAGCTTGGATAATAGGAAATATAGATCCGCTGATGAGTTTTTGTTTGCAGATCCAATGGCTGCAGCGGATAATGGGAGTCGTGGGCAATAGGCTAATTGCTAAAAAGTTCTCTTGAACGTTTGACTTAGCCAAGTAGATGTACATCACAGGTGCGAGGACCTTGTAGTTTCCAAAACTGCACAATGGCATATCTCAAGGTGGTACCTGAAAAAAATATTCAAATCGTTCCAAATCAGAACTGCAAGACCATCACTTACACATACTGTATAGTCAATGTTTACGTGCATACAGAAGCCATTCAGGAGTACATGTCGCAGCCGCAATAATTAACCCTTTCCAATTGAAGCGTAGTGCTGTAATGCCATTAAACTGCTTTCCATTCTCTCCAGTTAAGCCCTCACTGGCTCATGATTTCATGTATATAAAATGTGTAAAAAATGGTGTTCCCATCCTAGCACATAAAGCAGAACCTTTATGCTTCAATTAGCATTTGTCGGCACTTATTTTGGTAGATTTTGTCTGACTCACTATTCCCAGACACCCCCCCCCCTTCCGCCCCCCAGGCTGTGTTCTAGCCTTTAATGCCTCCCCAACATGCTCGACTCCGTTAGTGCACAACCAGCGCCCCCAATACGTGCCCGCGACTTACGAAACACTCGTCGTTTTATCATTTTAAGGTCGTACGCTAGAAATGTCAAAACTCTTTAAGTAGGTAATGTTTTCATGATCATCATGAGACCTCCTTTGCCGGTATTAAATTATGATAATAGTGTTTTTCCCTTTCTGGCAATAAAACAGTTGTGTTAAGATGTTGAAACACCAAGCTGAAACCTTTGCAAGGAATCGTGTCTGCATTTACCAGTTTCAAAGACAATGCACATACTGTCAGAGCATGGTTTTTTTTGTTTGCATGTTCACCACAAGTATATGTGGTTAATGCAGACACGATTCCTTGCAAAGGTTTCAGTTTAGTGATGGAACATCTTAACACAACTGTTTTATTGCCAGAAAGGGAAAAAACCCTATTATCATAATTTAATCCTGGCAAAGGAGGTAGCTGTAGCTGCTCGCCCCAAGCTCTCAATGTCCTGATAGTGGCATTGTCCTTGTGCTGTTCACCTTTTGGCATCCTCTGGTCTAACGCTGTTTGAGACTAGGCTCTAAAGAAAGCTGTCTCTGGTGTGGACCAATCAGTTTCAAAGACAATGCACACGCTGTCAGAGCATGTTTGTTTTGTTTGCATTTTCACCGCAAGTATATGTGGTAAATGCAGACATGATTCCTTGCAAAGGTTTCAGTTTGGTGTTTTAACATTTTATCATGATCATGTAATGACATCATGATTATACTATTCAGTGCCAAGGTTATTACAAGGTGTAACATGTACGATGAATGATTGTACGATGAAGGCTGGGCCCAAGGGTTTTTGGCAGAAGCGGTGGTGAGGAACTGTATGAGAGAAGAATTCCGAGTAGGTGGAGGTAGGCGCCACCGCAAAGTTCAGAGATACGAAGGCGCATTGTGTTAAGAGACGCGCGTTGTAACGCAATAGACACTCCACGTTAAAAAAAATAATAATGGATATTTAGTGACCGTATTATTACAGGGAGCCCAGCGTGAATATGAAAAACCCAGATGTTTGCGTGATACAATCCTGGCCCGTCGCCGCATTCCCCTCGCATGTTGAGATCACCTATTTGGTACGGCCCACTGCTCGTGCTAAAAATAAATAGCGCAGGCGGTTGCTCGTGCACAGCGAATGCGGAGGAGCGCTCCAGGGGCAAGCGAGTCGTAGTTTTCCACTTTGCTGTCCCTGCTAGCTGTGAGCAATTGCTTCATGATCACCCCCAACAGAAGCGAGCATGGGCAAATAATTGGGAGGCACGACTTTCCGGGCCGCCTCCCCGATGACCTTTTACTTAACAATCCCAAGTTCCGCTGGACATGAAAGGACACTGGGAAATACCCCACGGTTTAGTGCCTTGAAAGAGTAAAATCTTTCAGCCGGAATACAATCACCACTCCGATTTGAGTACATTCTTATAATTACAATCATGTGAAAAATGTATCTAACAGCATATTTACGCTGTGAAACAAACCCCACTCAATGAAATAACAGATTTCCGTTAAGATTATTTATGATTGTATTAATGTGCAAAAGTTGTTTATATTAATTTTAAACCCATTACAGTATTTGAGTTGTTAATGTCCCCTCAGACCGTCCAGTGGAGGAGCCTACCAGTTGATTTTACGTTACTTGAAAAAAATTGCCACGAATCTCAATGGGCTCATACCTGGCCGTAAAAAGCATATGTTTATTATTCATTCACATGAGCAGACCGGTGGATCTGCCTGCATTAGTTTCGCTGACAGGCCGTGCAATATCAAGTGGATCGTTATTGCTGTGAGTAGGTTTACTAGGAGATGGTTTCCGTATCCTAGATGCTGTGTGCCTTCACCCTGCCTTCAGCCCTCCCATATGGTCTGACACAATACATTGTTTTGTTTTACTATACAGTAAGCATATTAACTCGCTCTGTTTTCAAATTAACAATTTGTACAGTTTTATTTACCCTTTGGATACACTGACGTCCGCCATAGGAACGTTGAAATTCTACCACTGGCTCTGCTGGGCTGTAAACCAAGAGCTGAGCACAAATGCTTCAATGCTCATTTCAGCAGCAAATTACTTTTAACTTATTGACACTGGGCACAGGTTTGGGGGAGGGGGGTGTGACGCGTCTTACTTTGTGGCATCTTATAATGCGGAGAATACGCTAGCTACTATTTCATATATGTTAGTAACGTTCTCGTGAACGTAATTCCTTGGTAAATTGCACGTGCGTACTGTAATGTACTTTTGTTTTTATTCCAGGTGGAAACTTTTGCGCAGGGTACGACTTGAAAGAACTCGCCAACACGACAGCACCGATCTCAATACCAGACGTAGGCAAAGGGCCTGGGCCAATGGTGAATGCCTTGTTATTGCTTGACATTCTACACAGAGAAACTTGAACAAACTCTGTACTGCAAACGTGTGACATTTTTTTAGCACAAGGACAGGCAGGTCAGGTCAGTCGGCCTAGGCACCACAGCAATTAACACCAGAAAACAGATGCCCATTCACCCAGCCTCTCCATGAGGAATGATGCACGTTGACATTTTCCCAAAATAGGTGACAGTATGGCTCACATATGGGAGAGCTGAGCTGTCACCGCTGGGTTTGAATCCGGGTTCAGCCACCCGTGGTTAAATCGGGTTCTCAAGTGTAGTGAATTGATGGATATCAGAGAAGGATGAGGTGATCTAATCCCCATTGCTATGCTGACGACATACCCCACCAGGCATAGGTGAGGCAACTGGCGTGACCCATTTTTAGCGAGGAGATATCAAACGCATCGTATGTACAATGGATATACAGTAATTGTAAAGCGCTTTGGAACAAGGTGCCGCTGTATAAATCTATATAAGACAACATAAGACGTTTTCCAGATCGCTGCGCATAGAATATTTTGAGAGATGCATCAGGAGTACGTGTGGACATGTCGCACCCGATGCGTCGTCATCGCTGGTTTGACGCAGGGTCCGTCGCGCATGGAGCTGACGAAGCCTGTGATTGCTGCGGTGAGCGGCTACGCCGTGGCCGGCGGGCTGGAGCTGGCCTTGCTTGCGGACATGAGGGTGGTCGAGGAAGATGCCACAATGGGTGTCTTCTGCAGACGCTTTGGTAAAAAAGAGCACATTCGTTCACTTCAAAGGTCGTCTCCCCTGCTGTCGAAGTAAACTGTTAAAAGACGATTCTTATTCGTTTAGGACATCGTTAGTGGTGTCTGGTGAGAGTGTCTTGTGAGTGTAATTGCCTAATGCAGGGATCGGCAACCAAGATAACAAGAAGAGCCATTTTTTTGAATTCGAGACGGTGGTCCTTAATAAATAACGTCACGAAGCGGTCCTTAATGAGCCGCATGCGGGACCATAGGTTGCTGAGCCCTGCCTATGGTGAACTGGACTCTTATGGTCAGAGGTCGGCAACCGAAATAACACGAAGAGCCGTTTTTTCTCTCCAAATTCGGAATATTTAAAACAAATCTATAAAATAAAGTCCGAGAAGAACCGCACGCGGCTCGAGATCCGCAGTTTTACCAACCCCTGGCCTAGTGAGTAGTGAGCAGTGAAGGTCTGGTGGCAATGACTGACGACTGGTGATTCGTGTTAGGTGAGTGGTCTGGTGTGCATGTCACGTGTCTGGTGAGTTGCGTTAAGGTGAGCCGTGAGTGCCTGGTGATGGTCAGGTCTCGTATCACTTCACCCAATCTGTAGGATAGGCTGCCCTCTAGTGGTACATGTTAGAATGATCCCACGTCGTCTATTGTCTTAATCAGTAATGATCAATTCGGAAATTTTGACTTAATAGTTTCAAGCGCATTGTTTCATTGGTCTCTATTATGAGATGTAAACGATAATAATGTCTTAATATTTTAAATATTGTTTCTCCCTTTTTTGTAGGAGTACCTCTTATCGACGGAGGCACTGTCAGACTTCCCAAGTTAATTGGACTGTCCCGAGCTCTGGATCTTATTTTGACTGGCCGTCCAGTTGACGCACAGGAGGCGCATCATTTTGGATTGGCCAATCGGATTACGACCAAGGGAAAAGGTTTGCCTAACACGAAGACGATTTTTACCCTTTTTCCACGGGCACATCTGAGCCGAGCCAGCATGGGTAGATTTCCACTGGCTATTTACCGAACCGAGCCAGAACCGAGCCGTAATCTTTGTTGGGGAAAAGCTGGGCTCGGGGCAAAGCTAATACGGCGTGCAATGTGTCCGACATCATCTCAAGCTAGCCAAAGCGTTGGGGCGCTGAAGAAATGTGTGTTGTGTGTACGTATGTTTAACGTCTCTCGCACCGTACGTAGCCAACCGTGCTAATCAGAGGTGCTGTGTTCGACTGTGTGTATGTCTGTGTGTGTGTGTGAGAGGGCGTGTGAGTGTATGTCAGTGTATGTGCGAGTGTGTGGGGAGCGGTAGTGTAGCAGTTAGCGCGCTGCGCTATGAACCTGGCGACCCGGGTTCGATTCCCGCTCACGGCCAACATCAGTGACGATTATCTGAACCGGTCCCGGGCCTCCCCTAGGTCGACTCAGCCTCAAATGAGTACCTGGTGCGGTGTGTAAACATCGCCACTGGGGAGACAAAGGCGGTCGGGCGTGGTGCTGGCCACCCACCCCCTCGTGTACCGTTCCGGCCTTCATAGGTGCTCGCTAACAGCACTTGCCCCTACAGTCTGTTAAGGCTATATGGGGGATCTTTGTGTGCGCCACCAAGTCATCTACATGCATCTCGACGTCACACTGTGTGTGATGTCAGCGGCACGGATTTGCTTCTGCAGTGGGAAAACAAAGCCTGTTCCTCCTGACCGATGCCGGGCTGGCACAGTTTAGATGTGCAAGTGGAAAAGACGCATTTGTGTCTGCAAAGTGAGTGAGCATGGGTGACAGTATTACAGTGAAAGCTACTTTAAGCATTCCATATAAAAAATGTCGCGAACGTTCAAGTAAATTAAAAACCCAATTGATGAGAAACTCCACTCATCTATGCCTTCAAAGTCACACTCTAAGGTAAAACTTGACAAATCAATGCACCACAAATCCCCCGTGTAGGTGTACTTGTATATTTTTCCGCTACACTCAGCGCTATAACATGCCCATGAATAGTTTTCCATACTCGCAAGTGATCAGTCCAACATCTTTCCCTCTCTTCTTCTTTAGTTCCATTCCGTCTTCCCGTAGAGATGCTGGGGCCGAGTGAGATCTCTCCACCTGTTCCTGCCTTGCGCCAACTTTACGGCTTCCTCTACTCGTCGCACTTTTTGTTCGAGATCATTTTTCACCGAGTCAATGGAGTGAGCCTTTCGAGCTCCTCCATGTTTTGTTGCGTGCGCCTGCGCGCGCGTGTGTACGCCAAGTCCACAATTCTCTTTGGATCCGTTCTAGACGCGCGTCCAAACCACCGCAGTCGTCTCTCTCCTGGTTCATCTCTTGATCAGTGTCACCTCTTGTTCCAGTCGTTCTCGTATTGCTTCCATTTGTATTGTTCCTAGCCTTAGACACTCACTATTCTTCTCAGCCAGCTCATTTCAGCAGTTGCTATATTTTATTCATCAGATTCCCCCATTACCCAGAATTTGCAGGCATACGTGAATATCGACAATGATCACTCCAACACGAGCGGAACACCATTATCTCGATAGTGATGGCGTTCAGATGTGATCAAACACATCCACGATTGATTTTTACTAACAAGTCGTTTGTGAAAATCATATTCATCCGAAAACTGTATCTTAACCCTTTACATGCTGTAAGGGATTGACGGCCCTTACGTGTCGGTGCACAATGGTTCAGTCATTGATTGAGCGTTCTCTTATGGAACAGTGACAGAAAGACGTTTGATAACCTGAACCTGGCTACTGTGCAGTGTGGACGCTGCAGTAGAATATAAAATAATGAAATTCTGTCCGACTATAAATAGTATGGTATCTCATTACTTTATACTTGCTCTCAAATTTTAGTTGGCATGGCAGCTTCCATACGCAGTTCCGCATTTTCAAACCTTTTTTTCTCGAGGCCATTTCTGTGAGTCCGGTGTGAGGGATGGACAGGAGAGGTCTTCGACGCAGCACGGATTGGGCCGCGTGCGTGCGCTCGCTCCTGCACTCTATCCTCCTGCCGTGTCTCTTGTCAACAAAGGCAATGAAAAGTTTGTTTAAAACAAAAATGTTCACTCACTTGGGGAAAATGATGCTCCTACCCTGGGGCGTCGACGAGGGCCCAGCGGCCCCGCGTTCGCCGCTCGTTGGAGTGATTCACGGTTCGAATCCGGCGTGCGTAATAACCGGAGTGACACGGTGAACGTTGGTTAAAAAAAAAAAAACATGGACGTCATTCGCAAGAGTAGGAGGCCATTGTGTGCCGGCGTCGGGGTCCAATTTTCGCCGCATTCGAAAATTACACCGCAAATGACTCGATTGGGATTATATACACACACACACAACAATAATCGCCCCCTACTGCCAGACTAATTAATGCCCCGGGTCTCTCTTGCAAATGACACTCTATCCTGGTCTCCAGAGTTCTCACCTGGTTAAAAACAAAATACATTTGAAAGTTTGAAAAGTGTTTTCATCATTGCTCATAAGCATGAAACTAAATTAGACACTTTTTTACATCTGGCACTACCACAGTTGCTTGTGGTTGTGTTCCACTGGCAAATTTGCAAAGGGCAGAATGCCTGGTGCGCTAGGCAACATGGAATCCTCAGTTTTATTGGCACTAATCAATGTTATGCACAACAACGTTGTTGGTATGCTGCCTTTGATGTCTACTATTTGGACAACATTGTACTTTGTAGGGTGATGCAACCTATGGTATAATACACAATACCGTAATACTATGTCGTCAATATAATGTATTACGAATATTTGTGTTTGTTTCCACAGCCTTTGAAGAAGCTATGAAGTTGGCAGAGCAGATTTCATGCTTCCCTCAGAAGTGCCTGCGATCAGATCGCCAGTCTGCTTACCGCAACGCGTTCTGTTCTCAAGACCATCACGAGGCTTTGCAGTTTGAACTTAACAATGCCAAGCATGTAATCAGCGAGGAATCCATTAAGGGTTCATTAAAATTTAAATCTGGATATGGCAGGGGAGGAACATTTAATGACCACTAAGGATATTAACGCAACCTTCTAAGGTACAAGATTGTGATTTCAAATACTTCACCAGTATACCACCACTGATTCGGTAAAGTAACATACGATAATTTAGAGTTAATTATTCAAACAACACCTATATTCAGTATTAATTAGACAATGTTTGTGCTAATTTATTCATTCTTGCTAAAACAAATGTTCTGCAGCAAAGCATCAGTCTGTGGTCCTGAATCATGTATAATTTAGTTTTTACTCTTTCGTAGAATGGACTGCATGATTAAAAAATTCGATAACAGCAATTGTGCCAAATTTGGGTAGCGGTCTTCCAGGCCGGTTCGCGGTGCAGAATGTGTGTGGAGCTGTGGCGATAACCCCAATTTCTGCGGGCCACGTCACAGCCAATCAGTTGCCGCAGGGAGTGAATCGGGAGCCGAGCGTAGTGATGTCACAGCTGTCCGGCCGAGTCGACCAATCGGAGCGTGTCCAACTTGCACAAATGCCGATGTGTGTGTGTTACTTTGCCCTCCACCAAAGTGCGATATCGTAGCGCAAAATCAAAGACGGCTTGACGCCTCGTAAAAACAATGATGAAGATGACAGTGATAATTCTAATGTTAAGCATCATGATTACAATTAAGAAAGTCGATTTTAATGGTGATAATAATGATAGATTATAAATGATCATGATAAATTATAGACGATAATTAATATGACAATAATGATGCAGCTGATGATCCACCAACCCCGAATCCACCAACCTACACCAACCCCTAATCCGTAGCCATCCACCATCCCTTGCCTCCATACAGTGAGGGAAAAAAGTATTTGATCCCCTGCTGATTTTGTACGTTTGCCCACTGATAAAGAAATGATCAGTCTATAATTTTAATGCTAGGTTTATTTGAACAGTGAGAGACAGAATAACCACAAAAAAATCCAGAAAAACATGTCAAAAATGTTATAACTTGATTTTAATGAGGGAAATAAGTATTTGACCCCGTCTCAATCAGAAAGATTTCTGGCTCCCAGGTGTCTTTTATACAGGTAACGAGCTGAGATTAGGAGCACACTCTTAAAGGGAGTGCTCCTAATCTCAGCTTGTTACCTGTATAAAAGGCACCTGTCCACAGAAGCATCCAATCAATCAGATTCCAAACTCTCCACCATGGCCAAGACCAAAGAGCTATCCAAGGATGTCAGGGACAAGATTGTAGACCTACACAAGGCTGGAATGGGCTACAAGACCATTGCCAAGCAGCTTGGTGAGAAGGTGATAACAGTTGGTGCGATTATTCGCAAATGGAAGAAACACAAAATAGCTGTCAATCTCCCTCGGCCTGAGGCTCCATGCAAGGTCTCACCTCGTGAAGTTGCAATGATCATGAGAACGGTGAGGAATCAGTCCAGAACTACACGGGAGGATCTTGTCAATGATCTCAAGGCAGCTGGGATCATTGTCACCAAGAAAACAATTGGTAACACACTACGCCGTGAAGGACTGAAATCCTGCAGCGCCCGCAAGGTCCCCCTGCTCAAGAAAGCACATATACATGCCCGCCTGAAGTTTGCCAATGAACATCTGAATGATTCAGAGGACAACTGGGTGAAAGTGTTGTGGTCAGATGAGACAAAATGGAGCTCTTTGGCATCAACTCAACTCGCCGTGTTTGGAGGAGGAGGAATGCTGCCTATGACCCCAAGAACACCATCCCCACCGTCAAACATGGAGGTGGAAACATTATGCTTTGGGGGTGTTTTTCTGCTAAGGGGACAGGATAACTTCACCGCATGAAAGGGACGATGGACAGGGCCATGTACCGTCAAATCTTGGGTAAGAACCACCTTCCCTCAGCCAGGGCATTGAAAATGGGTCGTGGATGGGTATTCCAGCATGACAATGACTCAAAACACAGGGCCAAGGCAACAAAGGAGTGGCTCAAGAAGAAGCACATTAAGGTCCTGGAGTGGCCTAGCCAGTCTCCAGACCTTAATCCCATAGAAAATCTGTGGAGGGAGCTCAAAAGAAAGCTGTCTCTGGTGTGAACCAATCAGTTTCAAGGACAATGCTTATATTATCAGAGTATTTTTTTTTACCACTCGTCGTCATGTGCTTGTGCCTTTTCCATTACACCACTTGCCGCAAAGTTCAGAGCGAGAGTAACGTGCTCCACATTGTGCAACGAAGTGCAGAAAATCTCTCATGGAATGGAGGCACCACAAAAAATAAACATTAATTTGTGCGGAATGCTTTGCCATATATTCTTAAGTACCTCCCACACGCCCGACAACCCCTTGATATGATTGATGTGATTCTGCACCACGGTTATGCCCATAACCCCAGGCTAACCTCGAACCCACGTAAGGCCATTCAGCAATTGCGGCTCTGGCAAAAGGTGATGTTTTAGCTTAATTGGGTGTACGCGAATTTCCAAAAAATGCTGAATGGGTCCAATTGTCTTTAAAAAAAGTAATTCTTCCAAACGGTGGCAGTGATGACGGACAAAAATAGCGGCATGATTATGGGTGACAGACAAACGGAACGAAACGGGAGGATTTCTCCACAAAGCTGGCTGTCGCTTGATGAAGCTAGTTGTAATTACTGGCGAAACGTCGTACTCAGATTGTAAATGTGGCTTTACTCTCCAACACACCGGTGTGCTATACTAGTAACGAATTGGCATGTTCTGTTTACGTGACAAACTTTACTATCTGGCTGTGTCGGGTTGTGGCAGGTTTACCGACATATTTATGCGATCTAACCCAGAAAAAACCCTGCATTAATATGGCCCAATTCAAATGGGGCAATTGCTATCTTGGCCAAATCACGTATTGGAGGGTAGCAAAAGAGCAGCAAGGTGATTCAACAACGTCCTGCAATCTCAGTTTAACACGTAGGCTTTCGCGACCAATATTATCTCCATATATATAAAAGGCAAAGTTGTGAATGTGTGTCTGTTGAAAATGTTTAGCATACTTCCCGACATACAACAAACCTGAAATTTGCCATGTGGGTACTTTCCAGACTGTACACCATGCAAAAATTATAAAAATACACTTTTTTGGGGGGGGAGCTCAATAATGCATTTTTTTTGCACGGCAAGTGAGCTGTGACGTCACATCTGTCATGTGACCCGCGCATGTAGAAGGGTAACGCATTGTAGTGTAGCGGTGAGCACGCTGCGCTACGAACCTACTGACCCGAGTTCGATTGCCGCTCACGGCCACCACCGGTGACGATTATTTTTACCGGTCCTGGGCCTCCCCTAGGTCGACTCAGCATCAAACGAGTAACTGCTGTGTGAACATCGGTACTGGGGAGACAAAGGCGGCGGGCGTGGTGAATCCAAGTCCCGGGCGAAGCCGGGTAGTCAAGCTAGTTCATAATAAACGTCATTGGGTTAGATCGCGTTATTTATAAAGGTGTCGTAACCCTCCACCACCCGACACGGCCAATCAGCAAAAAAAAGTGTCACGTTGACAAAAGACAAAATAGTTTTCTCGGGGGGGGGGGGGGGAACGATCGAAGCAGGCTGTAAATGGATGTGCCAAAGGGTGCGTGCGATTCTAATGTTTGGCCGAGGATTCATTTCGGCCTGGCAAAGTGTTTCGGATTGGACAGCGAATGCCAAAACTGAACCGCTCAGCCAGGCTTAGGTGGCCTCTTGCCAACAAGAAAAATGAATAACTGCAAAAACACATTCCTGCGGAGGGAGCTGGTAGGAACGTTGGGTTGCTCGGTCAATGGCCAGGGTCAACGGCGGCACCACGTGGTGTATTCCGCAAATATGCCCGACTGTGAGGGCGGGCACAAGCCCGCGTGAGTAGGTTAAACGTTGAGTTTTATAAGGGCACCACGGGGTGACCAGCCCCTCCCCACCCAGCCCCACCCCTCCCATTTTTGGATGCACGACGGACGGACACAATAATCCCCTGTGGGCTGGTGGTGTAACCAGGAGGTTCCTACACAGTATAATGGTTGAAAATGTATTATTTTATATTAAAGCTGGACACGATGACGGGCGCAGAATACTGCTGCCTGATATCCGATTCATACTTTCCAGATGTGCAATTGTTCGTAAATATTGTGACTTTACCGAAAGAGCTAAGAATATTGTCCTACTCTTCACCAAGAAATATCTCGCCTGTGCCTTCAGCCAGTGATAATTATTGCAGCACCAACCGGTTACCTCCGATGTAAAATGTAGAATTATGATCTGGGTTATTTTGTTAAGTTATGCGTTGTACAAGGTATACGGGGTTTATAGGGGGATTGATTCGTTTGTTGTTGTGGTGCATCTTGCCGGTCATCTCAGTCAGTCGCTCCGAGGCACTTCGCCACCACTCACGTGGCCACCACCACCACGACAACGACCACGGTTGTTGTGGTGGTGGCGAGGCAGTGAAGCAGCCACTACACTTGGACAGTCGTCGCCCTGTTATTTGGTTGTTGTTCTTGTTGTTGTTTACACCGCGGTGTTTTCCACCACTCACGTGGCCACCACCACCACGACCACGGTTGTTGTGGTGGTGGCGAGGCAGTGAAGCAGCCACTACACTTGGGACAGTCGTCGCCCTGTTATTTGGTTGTTGTTCTTGTTGTTGTTTACACCGCGGTGTTTTCCACCACGAACGTCTCCTAGTCGTGTTGTTTGGTTGTTGTTGACTTAAAAGCTTTCGTGACTGCAGGAATTCATATTCTTGAGTCTTTCGGTAAAGTCACGTAGATAGGTTCAAAGAAAATAACAAAAATAACAAAACTACGACGTTTCGATCGCAACACGAAGCGGCCGTTTTGAGACCGCTTTGTTTGTTGAGAGCAACACACAAAGCGGTGGGCGGGCCCGTTGGGGGGGGCGGGCCCGTTGGGGGGGGCGGTTGTTTGTTAGCAACACACAAAGCTACTGAAGACGGCCGCTTTGTGTTGCTAGCAACACACAAAGCGACTGAAGACGGCCGCTTTGTGTCGCTAGCAACACACAAAGCTACTGAAGACGGCCGCTTTGTGTTGCTAGCAACACACAAAGCGACTGAAGACGGCCGCTTTGTGTCGCTAGCAACACACAAAGCGGTCTGAAGACGGCCGCTTTGTGTTGCTAGCAACACAAAGCGGCCGTCTTCAGTAGCTTTGTGTGTTGCTAACAAACAACCGCCCCCCCCAACGGGCCCGCCCCCCCCAACGGGCCCGCCCACCCCAACGGGCCCGCCCCCCCCAACGGGCCCGCCCACCCCAACGGGCCCGCCCCCCCCAACGGGCCCGCCCCCTCCGCCGTCTCTTAGCGACGGCGACGCCGCCGAGGGTAACGGAGGAGGAGGCGCGACGCCGGGCGGCCCGGGCCTCGCTTCTTCTTCTTCCTCTTCTTCCTCTTCGTCTCCTCCTCCTCGCGGTAAACGACGAGAGAGGTGCCTCGCTAACACGAAACGGTCCCCCAAACCACCACCCGTGTGTAGCACTCCACACGGACGACAATGCCGAAGTGGTTCAGTGGTGGCGACGGTCGCCGACGGCGGCGCCTGTGCCAGGCTAGGTGCACCGTGAAGATGCGCGAGGGAGAGGGAAGGAACAGAGGCGGGTTGCCTTGGGGGCGGTCGACCGACTTGAGATGACTCCTGGCAGATGGATCCCCTCACCCCGAGTAGCCTTGACAGACTGTTGGGGCGAGTAGCAGTGCTAATGAAGGTACCGGCACTGTGGCACGTGAGGGTGGTTGGTGGGTGGCCAGCACCACGTGCTCTGTCAACCCGTACCCTGTCAACACGTACCCTGTCAACACGTACCCTGTCAACCCGTACCCTGTCAACACGTACCCTGTCAACCCGTACCCTGTCAACACGTACCCTGTCAACCCGTACCCTGTCAACACGTACCCTGTCAACCCGTACCCTGTCAACCCGTACCCTGTCAACACGTACCCTGTCAACGCGTACCCTGTCAACGCGTACCCTGTCAAACACGTACCCTGTCAACGCGTACCCTGTCAACGCGTACCCTGTCAAACACGTACCCTGTCAACACGTACCCTGTCAACCCGTACCCTGTCAACATGTACCCTGTCAACCCGTACCCTGTCAACATGTACCCTGTCAACACGTACCCTGTCAACGCGTACCCTGTCAACCCGTACCCTGTCAACGCGTACCCTGTCAACCCGTACCCTGTCAACACGTACCCTGTCAACCCGTACCCTGTCAACGCGTACCCTGTCAACGCGTACCCTGTCAACGCGTACCCTGTCAACCCGTACCCTGTCAACGCGTACCCTGTCAACGCGTACCCTGTCAACGCGTACCCTGTCAACGCGTACCCTTCAACCCGTACCCTGTCAACATGTACCCTGTCAACCCGTACCCTGTCAACGCGTACCCTGTCAACACGTACCCTGTCAACCCGTACCCTGTCAACGCGTACCCTTCAACCCGTACCCTGTCAACGCGTACCCTGTCAACGCGTACCCTGTCAACGCGTACCCTGTCAACCCGTACCCTGTCAACGCGTACCCTGTCAACGCGTACCCTGTCAACACGTACCCTGTCAACGCGTACCCTGTCAACACGTACCCTGTCAACACGTACCCTGTCAACGCGTACCCTGTCAACACGTACCCTGTCAACACGTACCCTGTCAACATGTACCCTGTCAACGCGTACCCTGTAAACATGTACCCTGTCAACCCGTACCCTGTCAAAACGTACCTGTCAACACGTACCCTGTAAACATGTACCCTGTCAACCCATACGGTTTACCCCGTATTTTGTATTGGGAAATTGAGTTTTCAGGTCCATACGGAGTACAGCCGTTTCAATATGGGCAAAATATTTGTGTCTATCTGTGTTTCTCCCTTGTGATGGGACATGGTAGGATGAACGTTGAGATTTACAAGGGCACGGGGTGACCAATAAGGCCTGAATTTGTCTGTAATAAGGGAGGGCACTGATAGGGGGTTGACAGCGATGGGTGCGGTTCGGCACCACCACCATGCCCGGCCACACACGCCTTTGTCTCTCCCCTTCCCCCCCCCCCCCCCCCCCAGTGCTGATGCTTTCATACGCATCGCACCAGGTGCCCATTTGAGGCTGAGTCGACCTCTTCGGGGAGACCCAGGAACCGGTTCGGATCATGAATCGCCACTGGTGTTGGCCGTGAGCGGGAATCAAACTCGGGTGGCTAGGGTTCGTGGCGCTGTGCCACTGCCCCCCGTGTACACGTGAGGCTCGCCCAACAACGTTGGCCGACGTTGGCACGTGGCTGGAACTGTTGGACACTTTGGCTGCTATGCATTTCCACATGATGAGCCACTTTGTCGAGCTATCGTTTGTGGCCAGGTCGCGTCCATAAAATAAGTGAAGAGCTCAGTGGGCTTTACCCGGTAACATAACAAAATATAGTTTATTTTTATTAGTATATTTTAAGTGATTTGTTTACCTTTCCTATACTTTGCACTGCTATAGTGTTTTTTGTATTGTTTGTTGTAACGTTCTGACCTGCCCCTAATGACCGTCTGTGAAAAAGAGCTTTATAGCTCATCAGATTCCTCCAGTATAAATAAATATTCTGATTCTATTAGACCAACGTTGGTCTAAGTTTCCATGTTTATTTGGAATAAGCTAAGACGTGTTGTTGACAAAATGAAAATGTGTGTTTCTTTTCCTTTCAGGTAAGAAAATGAATCAATTGTACGATTCGAGGGAGCCGAATGTTATTGACGAGGAGATGTTGATACAGGCCGTGGAAGAACAAGACCCCAAGCGACAGGCTGGAAAGATTTCTCACCTGCAAGACGTTGACTTCAAGGAGATAACGCACCTGAGACTTGACTTTAAAAGTGAGGACGTCTTCGCCGTCTATTGCTGATTTAGGTTGCGTGCCATGTTTGATATATTATACTTACTTGAATGTTTTGACCTTTGCTGATGGATCCATTGCAAGACATTGTACTTTTATTTAATAGGCAAAAAATACAAACTTAAACACACGTCATCTTAATCATTGTCATCGGCCATGTATCCACTGCTAAATGGAGGCCTCCCTCCACGCCACCTCCAGATATGCTGTACGCGTACTATGTTTCGAAACGATTTTCTCCAAGATGTATGCTCACTGCCTACCTGGCGACTCGAATCTCACCCCTGCTTCCGCTCACGTACTTCGGCAACCAAGGGCCTTCTTGTCTATAAAGCCCCAAGTCAACCGTCACTCAGTGGGAAGTCACTGCTGCTGTTTTGATGCCCCTTAAGATTGGAACTTGCCTACCTACCGGGCCATATGTCCCATCGAATGCCTGTCCTTGTTAATGTCCTTGTTAATGTCCTGAGCCAATTCAGTCACCTTCACTCATTTCCTCTGCCTATGACTGCCTGTCTCATCTCTTAAATTAATGATATATACACAGTATACTGTGTGTATCATGTAAATGTGTGCCATCTGTGAAAAAAGAGCTTCATAGCTTATCAGATTCCTCGAGTCCAAATAGAGATTTTGATTCTCCTTGATCTGAATAATAAACATTTTGTTTTGTATGGTGCCTAAAGTTGCAGTCGCATTTACACCGTACAAACATTCAAATTATATTGTGTTCTACCTGCCCAAATATTGTACTGTATTGGAGAACATTGAACCATTCGTGTGTGGAGGTGTATTTGACCATACTTCACTATGCTGGTCAGTGCAGGTTGGTCAATTTCGAGAGCTTATTCATGGCAGCATAGTACAGTACAATTATTTTTGGTACACTTCCCTCTGCTGCTCATCACGTTGCCCCACAGTAGTCTTTATCACCTGTTATGCATGGTGTTCACCCATCCAACCACAATCCAAACGCAGCTCTGCTTAGCTTTAGATATATTTATGAGACTGGATGATTTAGTCGTAGGTTGTGATTAATGAATGAATAACAAATGCCTGAAAAAACAAGTAAAATGTGAAATTTCGATTTAAAGCTTTGGTGACTGCAGGGATTCATCTTCTTGGTTCTTTCGGTAAAGTCACGTAGAAGGGAAATAATAAAAATAAAACAATAAAATAAAATTCTCACGACGTTTCGGCCACAACACAAGTAGCCTTCCTCAGGTGAAGAAACAAAACTGTCGGAAAGACAGTGCTCATTGAAGCGCTGTCTTTCCGACAGTTCTGTTTCTTCACCTGAGGAAGGCTACTTGTGTTGTGGCCGAAAACGTCGTGAGAATTTTATTTTATTGTTTTATTTTATTATTATTTTATTATTTCCCTTCTACGTGACTTTACCGAAAGAACCAAGAAGAAGTAAAATGTGCTTAATTTAACTTGTGCAAACACGTCTCATTGTTCATACCGCGTCGTAATGATTTGTGTTCCGTCACATTTTCCAGACATTCTTAGAATTGATAACCTTTGGCAGTGTAACAACATTACAAAACTGCAACTGGATAACAATTTAATTGAGAATATTGAAGGACTCGAGTCACTTATCAATCTCCAATGGCTCGGTAAGCATTCTATCTGTGTGTAGTGTTGAATACAAAGTATTTTGCGAATTTTATTTGGTGCACCTGTACAGCATTTTTAATTTTAAGGTGTTGTCCGTCACTTCCACAGAGCACTTTTTATCCAATAAGGTTGTTTCTCAGTGTGAGAATGTAAACTTCCGGCGATGTAGTTAATAAGGAAAAGGGATTGTGTGTGTGTGTTGTAGATTTGTCATTTAATAACATTGAAGTTATCAAAGGTCTGGATACATTGACAAAACTCGAAGATTTGAGTATCTGCAACAACCGAATTTCACGACTAGAAAATATGGACTCATTAAAGAATTTGCAAATCCTCTCTGCTGGAGACAACTCTCTGGATCAGTTACCAAATGTAAGCCTTCAAACAATGGTTGTGTTCACATTACATTTCGTGTAAAGAAGTTAGTTCATTCATACCACACACTTCTGCTGCTTCAAGTCATTTTTGTTATGTATTTGTTGTTGCAGATGGTTTACTTGAGAACATTTCCGAGACTTAGTTCTCTCAATCTGAGAGGAAACCCTTTGTGTGAGGATGAGCAATACAAGTTTTACATTGCTGCATATTTACCAAACCTGGTCTACTTGGATTTCAGACGTCTGGATGACAATACGGTACGTGTTTAAAGTGATGTACTTGCAGAAAATATTTGTAAAAACTTTTTCCATTATTATCGTTCCTTTATTCATGCAATCCATTCATCATAATTTGTGGTCATCAATTTGCTTTCACCGAATTCACGCATCATCACAGATTTGCTCCCATTGCTTCCTCTAATCTATTTCATTCACCTCCACCATCACACTCAAATGTACCGTTGTTAATTCATTGCGAAGCGCCTTGGTTCAGTCGCTCGATAAATTCCTTGAAGATAAGATAATGTGTATGTCCATACATTACTAAAAAAAGAACATAGCACTTGCAGAAAATTAAACTATAAATGCAACTGTTAAATAAAGCGTGCAATTATCGAATGGGTGATTGCAATGAATCACTGCCTACGTAAAAATAAAATTGAAATGTGTATTTCTGTCAGATATTTGGTGAAGAGCAAAGCATTGCCAATTGTGTTATGTGCTTTTTGTAGAAGTGGCATTTAAACATTTACTAGTCTGCTTTAACACAAAACATTTTATTTGTCTCCTAGAAAGAGCAAGCATTTCAAAAGTATCACTATTTAATTGAGGAGCTCAAGCATAATGAGAACATTGCGTTGCAGAAGAAAGAAGAGCATTTGCAAAAGGAAAAAATGCTAGCATTGCACAAGGTATTTATGTCTATAACGATATGGGACTGATGAAACAGTAAAAAACCCATTGCATTGACGGTTTGCCCCGATGTTGGTGATGGAAACATTGGCAAGCTTTTACCAAACTCAGATAAAATGAACATGCACCACCACCGCATTGATGGAGCACTTTGGTGCCATCTATTTTTGGACGATACGATTGCCATTTCTCACAGTGTCACTGCCCTCCTTTCCAATCCCATAATAGAACTCTCGCTCAGATACACTTTAAGTCAGATCACATAAAACGTACCAATTTTAAATTAATTATCTATCTATATTCAGCCCCTAAAATACAGTGTTGTGTTAGCTATGCACATAAGTCTCACGAACACTGAACAGGTGTGTGCATGGAATCCAGATCTCCTCCAATTCAGGGCCTCTAGAATGCCCGCCATGATCTGCAGAGGATGGCACAGTTCAGAACCGCGAAATCTCTCCACTGGTCGGAACTGGGTCAGCCTTTTTCGATTTAAAGCTTTCGTGACTGCAGGGATTCATCTTCTGGGTTCTTTCGGTAAAGTCACGTAGAATGGGAATGAAATAATAAAATAATAATAACAGAATAAAATTCTCACGACGTTTCGGCCACAACACAAGTAGCCTTCCTCAGGTGAAGAAACAGGACTGTCCGGAAGACAGCGCTTGGGTGAACACTGCCAAGCATGGACAGCGTCTTTTAAGCTGTGTGGGAGGAACAGAGCGCCTTGACAAAGGAGTTAACATATAATATGTTAACTCCTTTGTTAACATGTTATATGTTATATGTTAACTCCTTTGTCAAGGCGCTATGTTCCTCCCACACAGCTTAAAAGACGCTGTCCATGCTTGGCAGTGTTCACTCAAGCGCTGTCTTCCGGACAGTCCTGTTTCTTCACCTGAGGAAGACTACTTGTGTTGTGGCCGAAACGTCGTGAGAATTTTATTCTGTTATTATTTTTATTATTTCATTCCCATTCTACGTGACTTTACCGAAAGAACCCAGAAGATGGGTCAGTCTTGTTGAGATCTCAGTAGTGCAGTGGGTCTCTTAGCCCAGCCCCAGGGGCAAGGGGAACAGAGGCAGTGACAATAGTAAGATCTATAACCAGTGGTCCTCACAGAACCACTCCTCCACCCCTGCCAAAATGAAAGCCAGCTCCGTCTAGGACAACTGGATGGCATTGAGAGGCTTCTATATCTGGAGGGCCTGAGAGAATATGTCCTTGAACAGGATAATTTGAAATTTTACACCTGAGTTATTCTTGACCCCAAAGTCCTTTAGGGGATTCTGAGTGAGATTGAAGTTCCACATGAGCACCAAAATGTTCAAGATAGAGACTCTGGGGTACAAAAGAGAGGCGGTCAGGCCCGGTGACTGGTTGGCATCGATAGACCTATCTCCACATTCCAAAAGTGCGAATTCCGAGAAAGATTTGATTTACTTCTCCATGGGAAACCAACACTTCCAGTTTAATAACTTTGACGAGAGCACGTGTAGGTGATAAATTATGAGAGAAAAAAATTGATGGAATTCAAATTAATTATTGGAACAATCCCAGTGTTAATGTTCTCGTGAGTTGATGAATCTCCTGGAATAGCAATGTTCAATGTCTCTTGCAGGCTGCATTTGTGGACACTCTGGATGACAAGGCTGTCTTTGACAACATGTTTTCTGAAGATACAGATGGTGCAATACTTCAATCATTGCCTGAAATGTCAGGTTTTGCTGATGAATATCCTTTTGATTGTATGGTACAATAATTATCCTGCATTTGTGTGTATATTATATATACTGTACACATTTTTTGTATCACAAACAGAAATGGGCACACACATAGTGGGTAAATAAAATGGACGTCATCTACGTTATATAATTGCACATACATTCAGAGGGACTTGAAATATACTTTTGGTTTTGGGTATCATATGTGGAGGATTATATCCAGGGGGTGCTTGGAATTCCTTTACAGGATCGTGTAAGCAACTTGGAAGTTTGGTATACAATGTGGCGAGAAAGCATCGCTGATCTCACCAGGAAGATGAGATCACAATGGGTGGGGGATGTCTGAACGATGGATGGGGGCAGGCCACTGACATAGGCCAGCTTTGGAGTGGCAGACGGAAGCATGCGATCAAAGGGAAGCTCGAAAGGCAGATGAAGGGACATGAGTAGGAATTGCAGTTTTTTTAGAAGGTAGTCCAATAGCTGTGGGACCTGCCATATGGAAGGCAGCATCGTCGAGGTGTTGTTGGTTGTAATGACCTTTTGACCTCTGCTTCAGAGAGCGTTACAATGAAAACAGTAGGGTAAGTTGTACTCACAAATTCACAACTTAGAGAAACATTGCCAATCTTCAATCATGATTTGAAGCTTTCGTGACTGCAGGAATCCATACTCTTTGGTTCTTTCGGTAAAGTCACGAAAGAACCAAAGAGTATTGCCATTCTTCACTTAGCAGGATGAAGCACAGATCAACTGAACCCTTCGGATGACAGCAGCAACGGATAATAGGGTAATGGTGTAACCCCGTAATGTTACAACCGTTAACGTGTTAAAGGAGAAAAACAAAAGCGTTGCTTTGCACTTGTCATTTTCCTTGATCACAGTTACTTATCGACAGAAGTTTGTTGACATTTGCCGGAAGATTTTTGAATATGGACTGCAGCAGTACAAGAAGAGGGAGGAAGAAGTCGATGATTTCACCAGGTCTGTAAACGAAGTGAAGAGCGACAACCGGCAGGCGGCTTCGGCCATCATCAGCGACTTTGAAAAAGAAAACGCACAGGTAATTGACAACCGACATTAAAAGCTATGCTTGTTAAAGGCTTACGGAAATGACTTCTAATTTGCCCTTGAGTGATGTTGAGGTTGCATTTAAATGTATTGTGGGGAAAAGGTTCAGTTTCGTGATGAATATATAACATGAGCCTATTTAAAATGCGATACGTTTATAATAATATAATTTATTTGATATATAGCACTTGCCGCTATACACATGTGTGGACGAGGAAGGAGTTTCGGATTTAGATATGTTCGGATAATTTACAATACAGGGGAGATATATGAAATTTACATTTACAGGGGAGAGATTGGAAAGCAACTGGGAGAGATTGGGGGGGGGACAAAGAGTGGATGCATTTGTGTAAAATGGAAGTACAATACGAATAGCGAAAGGGATGAGCAGTGGTTTCAACATGGAAAAGATATAATGTGGGCAGAAGTAGCCAAATGACTAAATTAAGCCGGACATGGATACACAGATGGGGTGTGGGGGGAAGTCTAGGGCATAATGGGAAAGCTTGAGGCAGCTATGGGAAGGAAGGCATGGAGGAGGTGGAGATGAACATTGTGGCTCTTGGTGCCAATTAAAAACATATATATTGCTATATTAAAGTGCGGTGAACGTGTTTGTGTTTTAAAGCTTCTCGAAGAAGTACAGCAGATCACCGATGCTGCTCTTCTGGATGCTAAGATTTTGGAGCACAGCCAGAAAATAAATAATATGTGGGATGCGTTGATGAAACTAGAGATCCAACTGCTCGACCAGCTGGAGGTGAGCGATGTGAAAAGATGCCTCCAGTGTCATATAATTATTGACACGTTCTGGCCTCAAACACCAAGTGAGTCAGAACCGAAACACTTCAAAGCCAAATTCTCAGAAATAAAATTGCTTGCGCTTTAACATGGAAAATACTGCACTAATCTGCCCTTTCAGAAAGCATTACTCTAAATCGTGAAAAGGGAGAGTGGTGCCCATTCCCATGAATCTCGAGGCGTGTGCCAATGTTAAATGTGTACCGCTTCAGCGATATAGCGGGGTAGAGCAGCGGTGCAGTGATTCATGCACTGCACTGTAAACTTGGTGACCCGAGTTTGAAGTCTGGCCACAGCTAACAACGAGTCGCAAGGCCTTTTATGTACGTTGAACTTCTTTCGCACCGTACGTAGCTAACCGTGCTCATCGGACAATGAAGAATGGTCAAGAAGTGGATTTACAAAGGGCTGTAAATTATCATATAAATTGGGGTTCGGCAAGCCGTGTTACACACTGCAATTGTATGTATACTGCTGCTGTAACCTCCCAATATAATTTATCTTTCGCAACACCCTGTTGATCTGTTCACACAAATGTGAGTTTGGCCTCCGTGGAGGCTTGTGGATGTCGGTGACATTTCCCACGTATTGACAGTGTGGGCACCATTGGATCACGCGATCCGTGGTCTGGCTTTGGTGACTACAGGAGTCACATTTATGACCGTTCTGAATTTCCCATCAAAGGCGGTTACCGTACGTGCCGTGCCCTGTTCCGCGGTGGTTCAGAGCTGTGACCGCTTGTGTCCTTGGATTGCTTTGACTCTGCTTTCACCAACAGGATGTGGTGAAGGACTTTGAAAGGAACCTCACTGACATGGTTGCCGCGTTTATTGAAAACGTGCAAGGATTATATCCTTTGGCATTGTTTGCATTGCTCCTAAATTACACGACTTATTTATGATATTACTTGGTAAACCTGCGAAACATGTTAATTTCATAGAAACATGACTGACATGACTTTGGAGGAGCCTTCGTCCGATAGTGGAATAATGAAGGCTTGTAAAATATTTATTTAGTCAATAAGAGATGCATCATGGTAACAGGGTAAAACATCTGCGACCAACCGAACGATTAATTGGTTTGGTTCTGCTGTAGGATCACATCCCTGGGGCGTTATGTACCGTGCCACGTGTGTGCCGTCGCATGTGGTGACAACAAATGTACTCTTGGAAAAAAAATCTTATAATAACGTATACATTATCCAGAAAAGCCTCACTGAGTTCTAAGACTTTTTTTCAGGAGGGTCCTGATTCGGAGATTTGTCCACATTCTTGTTAATCGGTGTTTTAAAGTGGGGGTTAACCAGGGTCAAAAACCCACTTGCTGTACTGTTATAGTCTGGACACCTCACAGCCCAACAGCTTTTGGAGCCTGCCAAAGCTGTGTGGTCCATCAATACTTGCCTTCAAAGCACTGGATTACAGTACAGGAGTGTGGAACAGTGCCTAATGTGTATTTACCACTCTTTGTGAATTTATGCTTCTTGAAAATATTGATAATACTGTAGCTATGGGCATAGGGACGTCAACACTTCGACCCAATGGAACATTCCCGGAACAAAAACGGGAGTTAAAAACAACTGCAATAAATTCCTCCACTCCGTGAAGTTACAGAGCAGAGATAGCCAGCTGGATCAGTGGTGCCTGATAGGTGGTTGAGACAAGTCGTATTACTTTGCATGAACAATCTTCAACATGTTTAAGTTTTTAGTTTGTTTAACCAGATGAAAACTCAAGAGGCCAGGATGAGTATCGTTTGCAACAGTGACCTGGGACATTAGTCTTCTTAGATGGGGCAATGGTTGTTGTGTATACTCTCAATTGAATAATTTGTGGGTGATTTTAGAATATGTAGTATTTGCTAAATGTGCTCTAAACGTATGTATGTGGAACTCCTTTCGCACTGTACGTAGTCAACCGTACTAATCAGAGGTGCGGGGGAAGGACGACAATCTAAACACAAAAATAGTGATTATGAACGTTTTAAACTGGTGTTTTCAAATGTTTTATTTGCTCTGCCCACGTTTCCTGAGCTTCTTCCTACGTTGTCCCAGTGCCGTGAACTGGAGAACAACTACCATGAGAAACTTTTAGAGGTGTTGATGTCTACATTTGACAAGATTGTCAAAAATGAACTAAAAGAAGAATTATCTGAAGATCTGAGACTGGTTTGTTGTTTTTTTTTTCATGTTCACCTCCAGCTATTTGCTGCTTATATCAAACCAACATTTCTGATAATTCTTCGTATGATGATACATGGACATTAAATTGCACTCTAAAGTGGTATAAACATCGTCGAATATTTTTCGTACTATACTTATATATCAACTTAAAACTTTATTATAATTTTAAAAATATATGAAACTGTCACTTTCCTAAATGGTGTTTATGTAATTATAGGAAGATTTATTCTATTATGTATGGCAATATGTTCAGGAGCTGAATACCAATGTCGAGGTCTGCTGGCCATAATGAGAGGGCTCCAGGAGAAAAAATTCGTGTAGTTTTGCTGCTCCTCCTCCGTTGAAAGAGCGCAGACTCACAGTGGTTTACTGAGTGGGCCATAGTCTGGGTTGCATGGCCACAATCGCACCACTGTGGCCTCTGTAAAGTTCCATTCATAAAGGAGATGTGCGTATCCACCTGTGGGTGTCAAAAGATGAATAATAATAACACTACATCGATAATTACACAAAGGAATGTTTGAATATACATTTTCTGTACAATGGATCTTGGATGAAAGAACAGAGTATAACCCTCTCCATTAAAATAGAAGCCATTGCCCACAACATTAGCCTATCGTTATCTATCATCGCCAGCCTTAATCTGCACACTTCAGGTTGAGAGCTGTTACGCGTGCCACCCAGAGCGGTGGAGAGTTTTGCTGTGATGTGTTTGTACCCCAGTGCCAACAACAACAACCCCTTCAATGTGTTGAAGGGATTTTGTAAGTTGGTCAGATGTACATGAAGCACGTATGCAGTACGGAGCGTCGCTGCAGTGGTTTATAGTGTCCGATCAAAACACCGGGTCAGTTTCGTTGTTCTGCAGGTACATTAACGATGAACTCTATTCGGTGGGGGTTTCTTTAGATATTCACAGACAAGGACTCACTCGTCAATGCGGCTAGTGCTTCACACGATATTCACCTACTGAAGATTGACAACAAGGAAGATGACATCATTTCTCGAGCAAACACCTGGATGGCCACCTTTGTCCAAAGGGTGAGAGCATTTTTTGGACATATTTGCGAACACCTTAAGGGGCCGTCCGTAAATGACGTCCGCACCTAGGGGGGGGGGGGGGGGGTCAGACATTTGTGACGATGTGTGACGAGGCGGGGGGGTGGTTTGAAAAATGTGACGTCACATCAAAAGGCGCAACTTTAAATGAATATACACAACACGTTCTACTGAATTAAATAGACTTTTTAATACATTTTTCTCCTACATCAGCGTGCAGCGCCACGTTAAATGCGCACTACAATGACAATAGTTTAAAGCGATTTGAAGCATGTTTATATATCTTTTGGGGGGGGGGGGAGCAGAGCTTTGTGACGTCATATTTGAGGGGGGGTCTGACTTTTTGTGACGTCGTGTGACGAAGTGGGGGGGTCAAAAATCGTCCAAAATCGCGTGACGTCATTTATGGACGACCCCTAACCTGTCAGGGCAGCACACACTTCACCTGGCACTCGACACTCGCCTGGCTCTCGCACTCGCCAATCAGCAGGAGTTGGAGGATCTGGGCGAGTTGTCCAGTGAGAGAGTTTCGGTGTGCCACATCACCGTGGCCTTATGCTAAATACTGCAGATAGGCAGTGGTTAAATGTTGACTTAAAGCTTTCGTGACTGCAGGCATTCATTTTATTTGGGTCTTTCGGTAAAGTCACGTAGATAGAAAAAATAATAACAATAAAATAAAAAATAAAGTGAATAAAAAATAAATAAAAATATCACGACTTTCAAGCAATCGTCATCAGGAGAAAAAAATTACGATTGCATGTGTTGCGATCGAAACGTCGTGATTTTATTATTTTTTAGTCACTTTATTTTCATTTTTATTTATTTGTATTATTTTATATTTCTGTCTACGTGACGTTACCGAAAGACCCAAAGAATGTAGGCAGTGGTCATTTATATAAATTGCGTGATTTGTACGGCAGGTGGCGCTACACCCACTGCAAATAATATTTAGTAATTTTTTTCCCTAGCTTGCGCTTGGGTCAAATGCGGTAAACCACAGGCTCCCTCCCGGGTTTCCTCACTTTCAGGATCCTATATGATGAAAATTACCCAAGTAAATGCGGTTCGACACCCAACCACCTGAGTTGAATTCCCAGCCACGGTGAATGTCGGTGGCAAGTGATTTCTGAACCAGTCCTGGGTCGTCCACACCTCCCCTCCCCTCCATTCACCATCATTGACAAGAGTGGTGAAGTATGGCTGATATGGAGCGGTGAGGCCATATTCTAGCAGTCTGAGTAGCAAAGGCTGTTCATTACTATTTAAGTGTCCAAAACAATTCCGTGCTGCCTGAGCAATTGTTGGGAATACACAGAAGAGGTTTATTTGCCAACATGAAATACAGTTGAATTTGTCCACCATTTGGCATTCCAGATGAGTGCATTCCAGTAGCATTTGTTGCGAACAAGGAAAACCCAGAACGGGATTCTACTTCAGTGTGCATCAACGGCAGAACGTTCTCCATAGTGGCACGGTGGCGAGATGTTAACTACCTCGCCTGATATACAGGAGGTTGTGGCTCCGACCCCTGCTATATATTTGGAGTTTGCATGTTCTCACCGTGGTCGCGTGGACTTTTCTCCGGGCCCTCCGATTGAGAGTATTTGGCTGCGATAGACTTCCACACGATAAGCCACTTTGTTGCGTTATCATTTGTGGCTAGGTCGCTTCGGAAAAAGAGCTATTATATAGCTCAGTGAGCCTTAGCTGGTAAAATACAACAAAAAATGTGTTTAGTGTCCAGTTCCACAAATGCATTTGGGTAGCCACCCACTTTATGTGAACGTGTTTGTTGTTTTGTGCGTGCGCGGCTTTGTACATTATGCACACGTACATGGTATTAACCAAATCGTTCACTTGAAGGTTCAAGACGAAGAGGTGAAACGTAATCGCGCCAGGGTCACCGAGATCAATCACTACGTCGACTATCTGCACGAGGAGCTACAGAACCAGGACATCCAGGACTCTCTGTAAACACCTCTTAGAATCTCCCAAGATTCTGGAAGTGTGCATGTAATGACATTAATGATAAATAACAAGAACGTATTTGCCCAGGGAAACCGCACAAAGTCTGAAGAGACCGTTTCAAGAGGGTGTATGGCTCCATTGGGATGTTTGGCCAACGCCAATGACATTGTGCGTTGGGTAACACGAAACTTCTGCAATTGTAGCCTCTTCAACATGGCCATTAAAGTTTTGTAACGATTTTAGTGTGTCTATGAAGGTAATTTCCATTATTATTACGAGATTATTGATAGCAAACTCGCTATTATAAAGTCAAGTATGCATAAAGGGCGTTTACGTATTATTTATGAAAACGTGTTTCATTTCACTTCAGCTTTTTCATTGAAAATTGTAAACATTCGACTTACGATTCCCATCTGCCTCTCAGGACTCTTAGCGGCCGTCATTCGTAACCGACGTTGATGGCTCATGAAGCAAAACTTTGTCAAAACACACAAGACGTACTTTGTGGGGCAGAAAAATCCATCCTCAAAATGGTGGCTATTTTGGTCTGCTCATTACGAGGTGGGGAGGACGAGTTAACTTGTACTTATATAAGAGCTACAAAGATAATATTTGGTATCAAACATTAGGCTTCTACGGTAAAACATCTCAAAGGCCGAATTCGGAGTTAGCCGGAGAGGATACCGAAGATACATTCGAAAAATAAACCAAAAAAACCTGACCAATGTCAACACATTAGTCAAGCTGCACGGCGTTTGGATATGGGGCACGTCTCTGCAATGTTCAGTGTGTGTAATATTGTGATACATTCATTTTGAAATGCTACTAGAGGCTTTTGAAAGTTATGAAAGAGCTGAAGTGCAAAATATAGCACGTTTTTTCCCAAACTATATTGTAATGTAAACTTCATTTCCGTTGTAACATTTACATGCGCTTGAATACACCATTTCAATGAATGTATCACCCAAAAAAATACAATTCTACCGACTAAGGTGATACTATTCATAATAAAGGTTTTTGGGTTAGATCGCGTTTATTTATAAATGTGTCGTAACCCTCCACCACCCAACACGGCCAATCAGCAAAAAAAAAGTGTCACGTTGACAAAAGACAAATAATTCACTACTTCAGCCCACCGGTGTGTTGAAGAGTTAATCCACATTTACAGTTTGAGTACGACGTTTCGCTGGTAAATACTTCCAGCATCATCGGGCAATTCGCCAGAATGGTAAAGCCCTCGCTTGCTCCCGGTTTTATATAGAGCAGCAGGGTGACGTCATCACTTAACTCATCAGGTGCAGTGATTAGAGGCGGAGGGGGGGGTAATGTAATTATATAATCGATTAGTAATCAGTCATTGGTTATGATTAGTAATGAGTTGTAGATTAGTAATTCTTTAAATCAAAATGTAATGTGTATTATTTAATAATACGCTTCCAGGCCGCACTAAGCCGGTAGCTGTCAGAGCGATTAAAGTTATTCTTGTTCCTCTCAATTTCAATGGATTCTCTAATTAGTCTTTGCCAGTAATAATTAGTTTTACACACCACTGCAACATTGTCAAAATCAATTGAGTGTCCTTGTTGACAAGCATGTTCTGCCACTGCCGACAGTTGTGTTTGAGAAAGCCTACGTGTTAAACTAAGGTGATACTACACTATGAAAAATCAGGCTTAGGCAGTAATCTTGACCCATACTTTTACTGCATCAAATATAAAGCATATTACAATGTATAAAATGAAGTAAAAAATCATACGATTTTAAACAAATTGATTACATTGTACCCAAGGTTGCAGATATCGGTTTAGACCACAACCCAGTTATTGTAGAAGAGTGAAGCGAGGGAGTGACCTCGAGGATTGAGAACTTTTATGTAATTTTACTACGAACTTTCTTAAAAAGTAATTTATCCCAAAACAACTTTCATTCTAGGAAAATTTAGTTTAATTTCTGTGTGTGCACTATTTTCAATTTTCTCAAGTTGTTTTTGCTCCGATTTCTATTTGGTAAATTTTGCTCCGATTTACATTCGCTGAATTTTGTTGTACTTTGTTTTGTGATTTAGTCACCCAGGTCTCTTGCAAGTGAGACTTCCCCTGTGTCTCTGAGTTGTCATCTGCTTGAACAAAATAAACTTGAATAATCGTGACTAGCGTTGACTCGGTAAAGCTATACACCCTGTGATGGCATTAGTTGAGGCAGCAGCAGCAGAACTCCTCAATTCTAACGAGGCATGAGTGTATTAGTGCGCAAACCAACGAAGCAAGAGATGGGGGTTAGAGAAGTGAATCAAAAGATGCTTGGGTGAGGACGACAGGTAAGTGCGAGGAGAGTGTGCAAGCACAAGCAGGAATGATAAATAGGTTTTACACCAGATAACTTTTGCAAGGCATCAAGTCTGCATTAACCACATGTACTTGTGGCAAAACATGCAGAAATCGGAGCAAAGGTGCAGCAGGGTAGGACGTTATTGGCAGAAGCCAGCAGAGATGTAAAATGCTAAGTCTTCTCAAATGAAACATATCACTTTGTTTCTCATCCGCTAAATACAAATACATCGAAGAGAAAAGATATGAAGTGTGAAAACATCTTTATTCTGCTCGTTAGGATACATTTTTTTGATCGATACCATTGTCGACAATGTTTTTTTTTTACAAAAACACCCCAGCACTTATTTATTATTGGTATGATTGTTTATCTGGGAAAACCTCTCCGAGTCTCACGATTCTTTTTGGAAGGGTCCTGGCTCCCAAAACGTAGTAATTTTGCAGGTCATTTTTGATATTTGGCAACAATGGACCATGACGCCTGCACATTGGGGCCTACGCTTGCGATTGACTTCACGGGATTTTGAATGTCCATTGTGAAGCACACGGCACGTATTCTTACAGTACCAATTTAACCGCACCTCCAATTAGCACAGTTGACTACGTGTGGTGTGAAGGAAGTTTAACGTACATAATACCGCAGTAATAACCAGTGATTTTGAAATCCAGTAACAAGTTTTTTTTGTTTAAGATACAGTTGCGTTATCTATCAGTGATCGAGCGCTTTTTTAAGCGAATCCATATTGTAACGATCACTCAATTGTCTGCCAGCATGTTGCAGAACAAAGTCTTTGCAGCGGCTGCTCCGGAGACTCGTTTCTGTCAACAGACTCTGGAAGGACTGCAGGAGATCCGGGGCCACTTGTTTCGTCTCGGCATTGGCCAGAAGCTGTAGAATCTCGAGCAGCCATCCAGAATCAAGCAGCACAAGCGGCAGCCATTCTAAACGTGCCAAGCAAGCACCGAGCCCTTGCATGCCCAGAAACCACAACTCTGAAATATCCTCCCAGCACTCTTTGTAACCACTCCTCATGACTACCACACTCTGCTCTCCATCCACAGTGCTCTTCTGTAGCAGGTACGGTTTGGAAATAAATTCAATGACCGCTGTGAAGAACTGTTGCGACGTCGCTTTGGAAAGAGCTGCAACGACAACAACAAATACAGGATGACAACATTTTAACAGACGTTACACCTATGCAGTCTCTCAACAGTAAAACGGTGTTTGTAAATGTAAAGCCTTCTGTCAATCCACTGCCGTATGAGGGACTCTCACCAATGCTGAGGGGGTTATTTGACCATACTTCACCACACTGGTCAGTGCAGGTTTAAGGTGGGGAATGTATAGATGCGCTTGCTTGCCCATCGCCACGTAAATAACCTCTTGTTGTAACGGCTCTCTCGCTGCTTCAGCAGTTCCACTGATGGATATTTTTTTCCGCCTGAGGACGACCGCTTGTGTTGCGATCGAAACGTCGTTACATATTATTTGTTTTATTTTTAAACCTACGTGACTTTACCGAAAGAACCAAAGAGTATGAGTATAGGAGTATCAAACATTTTCTTTTTAGCAAACACGTAGCTCCCATAAGCCTATAACACCTGTTATGCACGGTGGTTACCCAACGAGACGCTATGCAGCCTAAACTCAGGTGAGCTGAGATCACGTGCCTTCCGGGGTGATTTGGTTTTAGAGGCCAGAAGTGTTCATAAAGGTTTAAAGTAGAGCCGTGCAATTGCTTACTCAGACCGCTGCTGGCAGAAGGCTCGCCTCTTAGAGTGAGCTCGCGGGAGCTCTCATTTAGTAAGCTGCCGGGTGGACAGGCTGGGGTTGGTTTAAGAACTTTGTTTCAACTGCCGCTCCATAAGATCAGACTGGCGACCTCTGGTTTGCAAGTCCAGTTGTCCGCTATTTTCTAACAGTGAAGATGTTAAACACACCGCACCAGGTACTCATTCAGGACTGGTTCAGATATCACTTGCCACTGATGTTAGCCGTGGTCGGGAATCGAACTACGGTTGTTGGGTTTGCAGCACAGTTCACCAAGCACTACGCCACCACTACCGCATGTACGCACGAATGCTGCACATAAACACATCCCCAACATAACTGTAAATAACACCCTTTCAAGAAAACTATGCTACATTTGTTTAATGACGAACGCATGATAACAATGCACGATTTGTTAATTGCAAACACTGTATATAAGTTGGACATTTATGCTTAATTGGGTAAAAATGGCATTTGGTATCGAGGGCATTCCATTTGCATTGTCAAGAGTGTATACCAATTGTCAAAACCTTACCGGGGATGTCTAACACTCTGATCAGCATCAGGCTCAGTGCACACACATTTCCAGCAAGGATCAATAGGCAATCTCTGCCAATCACCAATGGCAAAGCATCCATCAACAGGGTCAGCAATGATGCAAAGTTTTCATCAGTCCTGAGCAAATAAAAAAAACACAAATGTCACAGTCTTACCATGTGTGAGATACATTTACACAGATTTAAGGCTGGTGACATATGCACAATTGTATATACAATGTATAAAACTTAGAGTTAAATTGGTAACCAAGCCTAGATAAAGTCTTTACCCTCGAGAAACTAATTCAATCACAAGCACTTGTGCAGCCCTTGTCAATCCACTGCTGGATGAGGGCCTCCCCATGCTATGCGGTTTATGGAAGTTATTTGCCCGCACTTCACGCTGCTCAGTGCAGAATTATGAAGGCGGGGCACGTAGAGCACAGCAGTACAGTACAACATTTGCATTTTGCTGCACAGACCTTCTTGGCCCACAGCATAACACCTGTAATGCACGTTGGTTGCTCACCCAAGAACTATTCAGGCGCGTCCCCGCTTAGCGTCTGAGATCAGGCAAAATCGGGCGTATTCAAAGTTGATTTGGTCATAGGCTTAGAGCAAGTAAGATCCCAGGATTTCAATTCAGTCTGTCCGGCTGCACTTCCTGCAGTCACATGAGTTAACCGACTAAGTCGATTACTGAATTACTCATTAACAGCTGTTGATAACTAAGACACAACCGGGCAGGTGGCGCTGTGGTTGAGAGCGAGAATCGCAATCAGCGAGGTTTATAAAAGTTGGTCGACTGAAACCCTTCAGCCTTCAGGGAGTTGGTCAAATGAGGACGAGTTTTGAGAAGTCGACCGTGGTTGACCTAATGAAAGTGGCTGGCCCCACCACAGGGATGGGGAATTTCCACCAATGGAGGAAAACACGACCCAACACCAATTTTTTCGGTGAGGTGACACCCAACTTTGTAAATTAGGCAGCAAAGCCCAACGACAAAATTAGGAGGAAATTTTATTTTTGGAGCTTACTTCACAAACTGGGGTTCGGTTACGACGAGGTTTAAAAAGATGCTGCACTGATAGCGAAGGGTCATTTCAACGTCCGGATACGTCTGCAATTCTTCATCTGACATGAGACGTTTGAAAAGCTCCCACTGTCTCTGGAATGAGAGTCTCAGGAGGACGTGGAGGTTCTGTTCCAAGAGCAGCTTCCGTGCATCGTCTTCTGCCGTTAGGTGACACAATCCTGGAAGCAGAAACCTGGAATTGACAAACGTAACGCAAGTTAAGAAGAAGGTACCATCTTCCAGGGTATTTGCCCGGATGTGGGCATAGGTTTAAGTAGGGCTACAGACCATAAAGGGTGTCAAATTCATGCTGTACCACCAATATCATCTTGTTTGCTGGTGGTGACACGAGTTAATCTCAATACTGAGTGAAACCCCCTGCTTTCCAGAAGGTCCTGCATTGGGTTTTCGTTTGAAACGTTTGCAGCCAACTTACACACGTGGGAGGAAACTGGAGCACCGAGAGGAAACCTATGCGCGCAAGGGGGCAACACTCAATCCCAGTGAAGATGGATATTAGTCCAATTGCTGTACTGCCTTTTCTTGGCAAGCCAGGTTATGCCAGCTCGACACCCACGGGTAGGCAGCTTCAAAACAACACGTGTGTGAACCACTAAACCTCGCCTCCACACAGATGGATTACAGGCATGCATAGCCGCCACTGCACAGCGATTATTATCATTGTGATTAGGGCAAATACACGGTATACACGTTTCATAAAACAAATATTGTCTCACCTAAGTGGATCAACGGTCCGATCACCGACAAACTGACGGGGGTTTTGCTCGACTGTCTTGGCCGCTGGCTCCGCTTCATTGTCTTGCATTTTCCAGCAGTACTGCATTAAGGACGGAATGATTTCCATAATCTCCTTTTTGAGAGTCAGGTTCTCCTCCGCCATCCATGATCCAAGCACACGAACTGAAGCAAACACAAAGCTGTCTCCAATCCACTCTTCCAGAACCTAGAGCCGCACAGCAAAGTTTCGTGAGCGAGATAAATGTATCATGCAAGGTGTTAAAAAAACTAACACACGCACATATATGCCTTATTCGACATGTCGCTAGTCCATTAAGAATGTTTACATAGTAAGAGAAACCTTGATAAACAAAATTACAAAAAGTATGGTTGTTTTCAGAACAATTTGCAATTAACTATGGAAATGGCCTAGGATACAAAGAAAAGATCTATGTTGAACTTCTTTCGCACCAAACGTAGCCGACCTAGGTAATCGGTGTGGTGGGGGAAGGACCAAGATGGACTCTCTTGTGATGATATCACGCGTGATTAATGTCTGCCGTGCAGCATACGGTAATTCCCAGCACAGATGATCAAGTGGCTCTGCCAAACTGTCCGCTCCGCAAACTGGCTCACGGGCAAGCGTTTGCTCACCACCAGGTTAACGATCTGCCAAAAGCAACTGAAGATGATATTTTCTGAGTTTAATAAGCGCCCATCATTGTAAATATTCGTTTTGGTACAAAACGTTTTAGTACAAAACGTTTTAGTACAAAACGTTTTAGTACAAAACGGCCGTGTGGGATGGGCTTCTCCTCGATGCTCGATTTGTGACTGCAGTTATAATTTGTTACGAAATTGTTCCAAGCCACACAAATGTCTTTCAAATCCTACACGGTGAGGATCTTTTGGACTACAGTATATGATACTATGAGTAAAAAAATATATACAACCCCAACTTCACTATGCAACACAATAATGGCACCAAAGCCTGTGCTCAACATCTGAAGTGTCGATCCGCACTGCCTTAAACATTAAAATGTTCTATAAATTCACACGGTAGCAACTACCCGTGATACATATATATTCCTGCATGAAAGCATCTTCAAACCCAGCCACTCTGTCCCTCAGGACACAGTTCACTGAGCCCTCATCTCATGCGAATCGCATACATATGTATATACCTGCTGCTTTAGGTAATAAATCACTGCGGAAAAGGCCTCTTCCATCTTCGTGACGATCTGGTTGCACCACACTCTGCTGAACTGGTGTTCCGCTGTGGTGAGCAGCTCAACGGCATTTTCCAGAATGCTGTAACAAGCAATCAAAATCGCGTGCTTGTTAGCTACCGTCGCGGAATCGGTGTCCTCAAGGCACATACGGACTTCGATGCACGCGAGATTGACGATCAGCGCGAAGAACGTATCCTTTGCGGATTTGTTTCCGGGCAGAATCCAATCCAAGCTGTAGAGATTTATCATAGCAGAGGCCAGTTTCAGGGCAGGGTCTCTCTGAGCACCAGAAATCTTGCTGTTGAGGATGCCGAATAGTTCCGCGTGTATAGTCCGGAAACATTCGGAGCACTGCGTGCACTTCTGAAAGATTTCCAAGGGTGGCAGAAAATTGGGAAGGAGCTCGCAAACGTCAAATTTATTGCCATCGTTAGAATTTGCAAACTGCACACAAAAGTGCTTCAAGACTTTGGAGAGGTTTTCTTCGGCCTTCGCCCAGCATTCTGAAGATCGTGCATTTAGCAAGTGAATAAGGAGCTGAAGGCCCTTTTCCCAAGAATGAGACTTCCTCACCAAAACATTGCACAATGCAGACAGTACTTCTTCGGTGAGCAAGTGGTTAAAGCCCCCTGGTGCTGCAATTATTCCTTGATAGCACTGATAACAATCGTCGACCACCGACCTGTACAGGTTAAGGTCTTCAGATTCTTCATGTGGCTGATCCAGTGCCAGAATCTCGCCTAAAATATGAACTTTGTTGAGAACTTGTGAATTCAACACGAGCTCAGAATCGGTGCAAAAACATGCCAATATAGCAATTCCCAGCGATCGATATTCATTTACAGTGGACACATTAGACGCCGCAGATGGTAACAGAAGTCTGTTTATAAATGTGAATCCGATGGCGTCAAAAATTCTCCGTCGCTTTTTTGCGTTGGTGTTTTCCACGGCAAGCATCTTTGTCACCTGTCAAACCAAACGGACACATATACAGCAATGTCTAAATCAAGTTTAATATATATTTTTCTCATATAGTACAAGCATATTGTACTGCATCGATTTAAAAAAAAAACACATTTAAAGCTAAGTCAAAAGTCTATATTTAAGTCAGTACTTTCAATGCATAATTGCAGCACCAGGGGCGTCTAACCGCTTGCTGACCCAAGAAGTGCAGTCTGCGTTATGCAATGTATTGGTGAGGAAGTCTCAATCTTTGGAAAAGGGGCTTCTTCAACTCCTTATTCAGTGGTCTCGAGGCAGTGGTAACAATTCCACAATCTGAAGCCAGGGGCTCATCTATACACCCACTATTTTAATGGCAAAAGCCACAAAACAATAGCTCTTATCTCGTCTGTGAGTACCGCGACTGGATTTTCCAGGCTGTCTTGGACACACATTTGGAGCCTGCGTGCAATCGATCAGAGATCAGGCTCATTTTGGGTTGTCTTTCTCTATGGTGTACTATAATACACTACCGTAATCTCTGGATTATAAGACGCACCCCAAACCTGTGCACGGTGACAATAAAGGTATAGAGATCTGGTCACACAACAATTACGCTGGACCCCAAACTTATACTTTCATATTGGGGGAAATAATTGCGTCTTGTAATCAAGATAATAGCTCGGGATTTCCCTCATTAAAGTTGTATGTTGTTGTAACTTTCTGACCCGCCCCTACTGGACATCTGTGAAAAAGAGCTTCATAGCTCATCGGATTTCTCCCGAGATAAATACAGATTCTGATCAAAGTAAAGTCATCGTTGACGATGCTAGAAGCGTGCCGCCGTTATTTGCCCGCGTTGTGCCAACGTTCACATACTTGAGTTCAACTGGATAGCAGAGATAGTTGTCATAGAGATAGGTGTCAGAGAGATAGCTGTCGAGAGATAGCTGTCAAGAGATAGCTGTTAAGAGATAGCTGCCAGAGATAGTTGTCAAAGAGATAGTTGTCACAGAGATAGTTGCCACGGAGATAGTTTCCAAAAAGATAGTTGTCACGGAGATAGTTGTCACAGAGATAGCTGTCAAGAGATAGCTGCCAGAGATAGTTGTCACAGAGATAGTTGCCACGGAGATAGTTGTCACGGAGATAGTTGTCACGGAGATAGTTGTCACGGAGAGAGTTTCCATGGAGATAGTTGTCACGGAGATGGTTGTCACGGAGATAGTTGTCACGGAGAGAGTTGTCACGGAGAGAGTTTCCACGGAGATAGTTGTCACGGAGATAGTTGTCACGGAGATAGTTGTCACGGAGATAGTTGTCACGGAGATAGTTGTCACGGAGATAGTTGTCACGGAGATAACTGTCACGGAGAGAGTTTCCACGGAGATAGTTGTCACGGAGATAGTTGTCACGAAGATAGTTGTCACGGAGATAGCTGTCACGGAGAGAGTTTCCACGGAGATAGTTGTCACGGAGATAGTTGTCACGGAGATAGTTGTCACGGAGATAGTTGTCACGGAGATAGTTGTCACGGAGATAGTGTCACTCACCAGGAGCAACGCTGCAAACTGTTCGCTGTCATTCCTCGCTTCCCTCAGAGCATTCAGACATCGCTGCATTGATGAACTAAGATCGTCGTTATCCTCACAAGGTTTACTCTCATGGCCACCGTCATCAACTCTCTCGTCGCCAGACAACCTACAAATGGTCACAAACAAGACATTTAGCTCAAAATTAACTGTGAGGAGAAACTGTTTTAAGCTGCAAACCACAATTAACGTTTTCTTATCAGCTCAAGCTGTCAAATGTACAACTCATACCTGTCAACCCATAACGGTTTACCCGTAGTCTTTCTTGTGCAGGGAAATTGAGTGTCCAGGTCTATACGGCGTACAGCCGTTTCAAGACGGGCAAAAATTGTTTTGTCTATTTGTTTGAGTTTCGCCCTTGTGATGGGACTTTGTAGGATGAACGTTGAGATTTATAGGGTAACGGGGTGACCAATAAGGTTTGAACTGGTCTGTAATAAGGCAGCCACTGATAAAGGGTTGACATGTAGGATAACTTATTCCAAATACTTAATTCTGACACAAATATTTGAAATTGTGTCAATACAAAAAAATACATTTTACTTGTAAATAATAAAAACTAAATTCAACGCGCTATAATGAAGAGCATGGAACACGACATACCTTGCGTCCCTTACTTTCAGCATTGTTGATTTTTTCTCAACAGTTTTCCAGTCAAATCAACGCAACTGAAAAATAAACATGGGGTTATGTTTTACTCCATGGTGGGGGGGGGGGGGGGTATTTAACCATACTTCACCAGGCTGATCAGTGTGGGCTGGTGAAGACGTTGGAACATAGTAAAGTACAACAGTTCCACTTTGCTGAAAACGTGGCCCCAGCAATAGCCTTCAGTACCCATCCGATCTCTATCCAAGCTCAACTCTGCTTAGCTTGTGCTTTGGCGAGTTAGGGTGTTAGGGTGCATTCCGGGAGATTTGGTCATGGGCGTCAAAGCAAGTGCTCGCGTAACGATGACTAATTACAACGATTCCCCCATTTAGCCTTCACAGACTCTTGGGGCGTTGTTCACGAGTTGTACATATCAAGGAAGGGACGGCATACGAAGGGGGTGTATAGCAAGGACCACGCCCGGCCGCCTTTGGCGATGTTTACACACTGTACCAGGTACTCATTTGAGGCAGAGTCGACCTATGGAGGGGAGGCAGAGGTGGATCAGATAATCGTCCCTGGTGTTGGCCGATACTTCCTCTACGGCAACCACGGCGATTGTGCCAGACTAGGTGCACCTTGATGCCACATTAAGCGTCGAAGATCACGGGACATACCCAGGTGCCATATGTTGACTGTCAGATGCACGACCACCTGTGCCCCCTACTGTGCCAACTTGCTGCGTTTTCGTCGCCCGGCGCGCTCCGCTCGTTGTTGTGAGCGTCACTCTCCTTTGCACTCATAACCTTGCTAGCTGGAGGGTGACTGCCTACATCTGCCCAGTAGTAGTAGCGTCCTTCACGAGCCTTTCTCCCCTCCTCATCCTGCACAGCAGAGACAAAACAGAGCGAAGAGAGGCGCCGCTCACCGGCTGTCGTGAGCTTCGCTCTCCTCTCCCCTCCTCCCTTGTTAGCTGGAGAGCGACTGCCTTACAACTGCCCAGGAGCAGCAGGGTCCTTCACGAGCCTCTCCTCCCTCCACAGCAGAGACAAAACGGAGCGAAGGGAGGCGCCGCTCACCGACTGCTCGCTCCCCCGCTCGCACGAGGAATTCCACGTGCGCGCGTCCACAGCACGCACGTGGCCCGGCTCATGACGCAGAGGTTCTACTTCCGGGGTCGACTCACGGGAGCTTCGAGGTTCTACATCCGGGTTGCAAATGTGTCCAACCGTGCGATATCAAATACAAGACTTTACATTTCAGTGGAAACCCCCTGCCCCCTCAACACACGTTCGTCAATAACACGGCGCGCTGCCGTAACATCATAAATATATAATCGGCGAAGTTTCGGGCAATAACCCTTCCTTCGAGGCACGTACATGTAGCAAAGAGAGTCGCGAGGCAATGCCGTGATTTTAAGGGATGTAATGTTTTTAAAAAATGTGTCGTCGACAAAAAAAGGGTTTGCACTCGTTACAATAAACAAATAAGAGCGTGAAGTTCTTAAAGTTTCACCCTCCTGGGCGCGCGCGGTCCCGGCACGCTTGCAGGGCCCTAGGTAAGATGGCCGCCAGGCTGCAGGCCTAGCGGGGGTCACGTGGAGCGATGCTCGTTCCAGGGCCCCTCTGCGATGCCGATTCAGAGTTCGGGGCCCCTCCTCTCTGCGATGCTGATTCAGAGTCCGGGCTCTCCCTCTCATGCTGATTCAGAGTTCGGGCCCCCTCTCTGCGATGCTGATTCAGAGTACGGGCCCCTCCCCCCCTCTGTCATGGTGATTCAGAGTCCGCCCCCTGTCATGCTAATTCAGAGTTTGGGGGCCCCTCTGTCATGCTGATTCAGAGTTCGGGCCCCCTCTCTGCGATGCTGATTCAGAGTCCGGGCCCCGCCCCTCTCTGTCATGCTGATTCAGAGTTCGGGGCCCCCTCTGTCATGCTGATTCAGAGTCCGGGGCACCCGGCGGCAGACGAGAAGCCGGCGGGATCCGGGCCCGCGTGAGTTGCAGAGGCCACCACCACAACCACTCTCACAACAACAACAACCACTCTCTCTCACCACCACCACTCTCTCTCACCACCACCACTCTCTCTCACCACCACTCTCTCTCACCACCACCACTCTCTCTCACCACCACCACTCTCTCACCACCACCACTCTCTCTCACCACCACTCTCTCTCACCACCACCACTCTCTCTCACCACCACCACTCTCTCTCACCACCACCACTCTCTCACCACCACCACTCTCTCTCACCACCACCACTCTCTCTCACCACCACCACTCTCTCACCACCACCACTCTCTCTCACCACCACTCTCTCTCACAACAACAACCACTCTCTCTCACCACCACTCTCTCTCACCACCACCACTCTCACCACCACTCTCTCTCACCACCACCACTCTCTCTCACCACCACCCACTCTCACCACAACCACTCTCACCACAACCACTCTCTCTCACCACCAACCACTCTCACAACAACAACCACTCTCTCTCACCACCACCACTCTCTCACCACCACCACTCTCTCTCACCACCACCACTCTCTCTCACCACCACCACTCTCTCACCACCACCACTCTCTCTCACCACCACTCTCTCTCACAACAACAACCACTCTCTCTCACCACCACCACTCTCTCTCACCACCACCACTCTCTCTCACCACCACCCACTCTCACCACAACCACCACAACCACTCTCACCACAACCACTCTCTTTCACCACCACCCACTCTCACCACAACAACCACTCCCTCCCACAACCACTCTCACCACCACAACCACTCTCTCACCACAACCACCACCACAACCACTCTCACCACAACAATCACTCTCTCTCTCACCACAACCACTCTCTCTGTCTCTCTCTTCTAATGTCTGTCCCTTCCCTGTCTCTGTGTCGCCTTCAGCGTCTCTCTGTGGGTCGCGTGTCCCTCTCCGGGTCTGTCTCTCAGTGTCATTCGATATAAAAAAAACTATAAAACATTATATTCAGTGTCTCTCTGTGGTGTCGTATCGGTCTCCGGGTCCGTCTCTCTGCGTCTTATTCCATTAAAACAAATAATATTCAGTGTCTCTGTGTCTCTTATCCCTCTCGGTGTCTGTCTCCGTGTGCGTTTGTCTACCACTGCGTAGATATCCCTCTGTGTGTGTGTCTCAATGCTCTGTCTCTCTGTGTCTATTATCCCTCTGTGTGTGTGTCTCAATGCTCTGTCTCTCTGTGTCTATTATCCCTCTGTGTGTGTGTGTCTCAATGCTCTGTCTCTCTGTGTCTATTATCCCTCTGTGTGTCTCAATGCTCTGTGTCTATTATCCCTCTGTGTGTGTCTGCCGCTATCTGTGTAAACGTGTGCCGCCTGTATGTCTTCTCGATCGCCCTGTCTCTGTCATTCTCTCTCTCTCGACATCCCTTGTTCACTTTGTCTGCGTCTCTGGGCCACGCAAGAGGGACAGTGTGGGCGACACGTGTCTGAACGCGGCCTGGGAATCCCTGGGGAGATACAAAGGCGGCTGGGATCTGGTGTGAGTCGCGCCACCCACTGTAATTGTATTTGTGTACGGTCGTATCGAGTACATTGTGTAAATTAACATTCTGTGGTTGTAAACCGGTAACCGGTTAATGGGAATCGATCACCGATCCTGAAATTCACGAACCGGTAACCGATTCCAGTGGCGTTCAGGGTATCGCATGCATTGATTGGGGATGCGCGAACGGACAAACCCCACGGCGGCAGACGTAAGGATGAATACAGCTAAAGGGACGTCCCTGCAATTTCTCGTTCACGCCACTGCTGGCGGAAGAGCCTCCACGAGAGAGAGTGTGTATTTGGTCTACTCTTCCACATTCACCAAAACAACATTAAATGTGGTGTGTGCCCACATTCTACCCCACGGCACGCGGATCCACCATCCGCAGCAGTGCCGGGTGGACATCCCGCCGGCAGGTTTCAACTCCCGGGTCGGGGACGTGAACTTGACCTCTCTGGGTTGCAAGGCCCAGTGAACCGGTTACGACATTACCCACTGAAGCAGCTCCCGTAGTTTTATACCATATCCAAGTCGTGTACTTTATTAGAAAACAGCTTTGCTGGCTGGATTCCTGGCTGGCTGTCTGGCTGGCGCGTGCTTATTTGTGTGCGCGCGGTAGGACTGGAGGTGGATGGAGTGAGAAGAGATGGGGGGGGGCAGGAGAGTGACAAGGGCTTCAAATGGAGAGGAAAGCGAGGGAGGGAAAGAGGAGAGAGGGGGAGGAAACGTTACGAGCAGTGGGGAGAGGCAAGAAGAGCGTTTGATGCGGGATAGGAGGGAAAAAGGAGAGCGAGAGGTCAGGGAGATGGAGCAGTGGGTGAGAGTGGAGGGAGGAGAGAGATATAAAGGGAGGGAGAAGTAGAAGAGAGGACAGAGAGACAGAACGAGGACTCGATATACACATTGGGATCGACAGGGCAGAAGGCAGGAGAAAGGTGGAGAGAGACACAGGCAAAGATAAACAAAAGAGTTTGACTGGCTGGAAGGGACGGGCGGACACAAAAACGTGCGAGTTGCTCGTCTCCGTTACAAAGGTAAAAAAATGTTTATTTGTATTATTAGATAACTAGACACATGGATAAAACCGGTTATTACAGTTTTTGTAATGCTGTTACCTGTAATGCAAATGACATCAGGTATATTTGTGGGTATTACGAATGCCCAGGTCACAATCAAATGAGTCTATCCTGGCCTCCTGAGTTCAAGTTTACTTTAGACGTAAAACAAAAACACGTGAACGTGTGTGTAATGCAGCCTGTAGGCGCTATGCGGAGGATTCGTGTCTTTGAATGCACGTGGTTATCTTCTTTGGTTCTTTCGGTAAAGTCACGTAGAATGAGAATAAAATAATAAAATACTAAAATAAAATAACAAAAAAATTCTCACGACGTTTCGGCCACAACACAGTCTCGTCCCTTCACCTGATGAAGGCCACTTGTGTTGTGGCCGAAACGTCGTGAGAATTTTATTGTGTTATTTTATTAATTTATTATTTTATTCTCATTCTACGTGACTTTACCGAAAGAACCAAAGAAGATGAATCCTTGCAGTCACGAAAGCTTTAAATCGAAATGCACGTGGTTAGTCAATGAGTGTCTGCTGTGGTGCGTAAACATCAGTACTGGGGAGACAAAGGCGGCCGGACGTGGTCCTGGCCACCCACCCCTTGCCTTTCCGGCCTTAATAGGTGCTCGCTAACAGCACTTGCTCAAACAACCTCTTAAGGTTGATCGTTCTTTTTTATCATTTATTTGACTGCACAGCGTTTTTATTGACCGCTGTTCAATTATTAACTTTGTATTCGTGAAGGGCCTTGCACAACGGTTTATCGTGAAGGGCACTAACATCAAATAAACACTAATTTATCGACGCGCTTACGGGGATATATTTGTTTGTCTTTGTAGCGTATTCGACTTGTGCCAATTGCAGCGAGCGCAGAGATGTTTTGGCACGTGGAGTGATGTTGGTGGAAGCGGCGTTGAGTCATTTTGGTGGCTGTGGTCACAAGGTGCCACGTCGCGCGAACCACGACCCCACTCGTGTAGGGGGGGCCCTTGTAAAGTAAGGCGTGACGGATGCCACTTGGCGTGGCACACAAATAGAACGGTTGTAATATTTTTTCATTGCAAAGGTGATTAATCGGAATGTACCTCTGGGTGGAGAGACGGAGGATATCCGTGTGGGTGGTGTGCGTGTGTGTGAGAGAGAGAGAGAAACCAGAGCTGACACAGTAGGGAGCACAGTTGGTGTAGTTGCCAGTCATCTCAGTCAACCCATGGCACCTGGCTTTGTCCAGTGACCTGTCAGTAGCGAGCCTTCGACACTTCACGTGGTCTCAAAGTGCACCTAGCCTGGCACATGCGCCGTGGTGACGTCACCGCCACTTCGTGGCAGATGGCGGTAGTTGTTTCTGGGGTGGGTTCCACCACGTGAAGAACTGAGGGGTTTTTTTCCCTCGCAGGGGAAATGTGAGGGCTGGTTAGGGCTGAGCTGAAGCCAGGGATATACAAAATTCATTTGCTCTTGATCTAAACATTTCCGCTTGGTGTAAATGTGACTGGGGGCTTGCGTGGCAGTGGTTGATGTGGTCCAGGAGGTGAGTTCCTCTCCACGCTGTTCACACGGACAGTTGGCACATGTGCCCACTGCCACTATAGATGGAAATTTAATTCCCGCTCTTCGTGTTCCTGGAGACACTCGAGTCGTACACGAGTGGAACAATTTCGTTTATTTTTTATTTTCCCTTGGGAGTGGTCCTGCTGCTCGCAAAGGCTTTGCTGCCAGTTCTGGCTCATGTCCACCTGCTAACAGTGCGACAGTGCGAGAGGGAGAGAGAGAGCACAAGGTGAAGAAGAACGCAAAGCAAGTGGTACAACCGTATAGAGATAACAATAATTGCTGTAGATTAGAATGCAAACGGCACCAAGTAAAAAAGAAAGCAGTGGTGAACTCTGAGTTCCCTACAAGCCATTAAGAAGCAAAAAAAAGAAACGCTTTTTACAGGAGATGTGGCATGGGAATCATGCCGAGGAACCTATACTCGTAACGACCACCTTATCCATTCCCCCCCCACCCTGCACGTCCATATTTCAAGATAAAAAATGAAATATAAAATCTTTAAAAAAGTTATGTTTAGTAGAGTTGTTTGCAGGTGGCGAGATGGATGTGATTTTATGGGCCATCTGGCTGAAAACGTTGATTCTGTGTGTGCCGTGCGTACAGGTAGGCAAGTTGTCATCCACTCGGCTCTCCACCGCCAGTCAGCCTTCGCATGATTGGTCCCCAACACTGCACACCCTCTCGGTGGAGCCAGGCTTAGAGGCCTAAGCCTTGCCCCTTTACTTATACCCATGGCTGTTTAAATCCGTGTTTTGTAATTCTCATCTATAATTTACCGTAATCTTATTAACATTCCCAATCCACACGTCCCATCCTCCAGGATAACCTTTACTGCCAGTTCTCTTAATCACAGCCAAGCTTCGCGCACAGCTTGAGAAAACGGTTGTTAATTAAACGCGCTAGGTGATATTTACGTGTCAGTGTTTTTTAAGTTACGTAATTGCGCATTCATATCATTATGTGCTGTTTGCCAGATACCTCCCCCCATAACTGGATAGACTCCCCACAATTGTTCAGGCTTTGGGGAGCTCTAGAAAGCCCCCTCTGAGGGTATTTTGGCCTCCTTTCTACGCTGGGCAGTTTTCCTGGAATATCCGAATTGTATCGTATGTGACGCAGTTTCTGTGTGCCACGATGGCGAGATTTTAACTACCCCGCCTAGTATACAGGTCGTGGGTTCGATCCCGCACCTGACGCCTGTATATTTGGAGTTTGCATGTTCTCGCCGTGGTCACGTGGGTTGTTCTCCGGTTCCTTCAGTTTTTCCCGCCACATTTAGAAACATACATTTAGAGTATTTGGCTGCTGTAAATGTCCACTTGATAAGCCACTTCGTTGAGCTATCTTTTGTGGCCAGGTTGCTTCTTGAAAAGAGCTATATAGCTCCGTGGGCCTTACCTGGTAAAAGAAAAATAGTTTTGTTTAGTATTAGACACTAATTACATCAACGGTTTTTGCTGCTCATGCCAGGATCTTCCGGCACGATGAGTGAGCACGAGGCACCCGGCCTCGCTTCGGACAGGACAAGCGGCGCGGAGGTGGACGAGGAAGAGGACGAGGTGGAGCGCAAGGCCACTGTCCCCGCGGAGACCAAGAGGCTCGCCTTCGTGTGGTGCCAGGAGTACCTGTCTGGCATGTGGAAGACGCTGCAGGAGAATGAGTTTCAAATCAGTATTATAAGGTAATGGCGAGCCCCTCGGCACAAGCTTCACTTCCGCTCAGTCCGTTTGAATCGCCGTCCGCTGCCAATGGTAGAAGCATTTTAAAATATATTCTTGGAAGCTGAGTGTACAAGCGGGCAATGTCCTACTTTGCACCTCATGTCCATAGGAAATCTTCCCTGTTGCGGCCCACAGTTGACGATTTCATTTGCTGCCTTGTGCTTTGACGTTCGCTTTGAGCTTATAAATAATTTCCTTTTTCGGCTTCCAGAGGACGTTTTCCGGTTGTACCTAAAAACGCCACTTGCTTGAGTAGTAGTAGCTGGGAACACTGACATCGAACCAATCCTCTGGTATTTCACGAACCTTCTCCGAGCAAGCGAACCACATGACCGTGAGGTCTTGTGTGAGACCCGCATTATCCTAAGACCCGTGAGACTGAGCTTGTGGCGAATACGAGGAGCGAAGCAAGAGGATTTATCCACAATTTTAGCTGTCACCTGATGAGACTGGTTGTGATTGCCGGCAAAACATTGCACTCGAATTGTAAATGTTGTGGGTTTACTCTCCAACACACCAGTCTGCTGAACTATGGCATGTTTTGTTTACGTGACAAACCTTACTAATTGGCTGTGTCGGGTGTTGGCGGGTTTAACGACACATTTACGCGATCTAACCCAAAAAAAAAAACCTCTTGTAGATAATATTGGTCGCGAAAGCCTACGTATTAAAATGAGGAGCGTTTCTTGTTGATTTATGAATAGCGGTTATCTCAATCAGACCCCAAAATCAATAACACGAGGATGTGTCCAAATCTTGGTTCACTCTGCGCGGCAGCACATTTGTGACGTGGGCCGGGGTGATGTAGAAACGCAGGGTTCAGGTAGCATAGTCCATAGATCATTTTAGGAGTGCAAATTCCCTTTTCTCTAATCCTGTTCAATACACGTCATCGCAGATAAAAGCAGTTGTGTAGACTGTTTGAAGAAGACTGATGTGGTTGCACGTCTGGGAGGATGTTGCTGGCAAGTTGCAGATTTTTTTTCTGTGATGCGTCAACGCTAATGCAGTGGGAAGAATTAAGGGCAATGATGGAATTCATCGTTTAATAATTAAACTCTCGAAAAGCCGCCCAGTACCGCTTCATAAAAAACACACAAGGCTGCAACACTGGTGCTGTGTTGTGTAATTTTAAGGATATCAAACGACACAATTACGCTGTGTCATCATCATACAGCATCTCACCACATTTTTATATACGTCCAGTGTGCAGTATACGTTCAAACAAACATAATTTTCACTGCTTGTTTTACAGTGGGGGGCTCAGCAACTTCCTCTACCTGTGCGCCCTCCCGGAGGGGAAGCAGAACTCCAGAGATGAACCAAGAAATGTCCTTTTACGAATCTACGGCCGAATCCTTCAGGTGCATTTCTGTTTGTACAAATAATATGCCGACACGCACGCCCGCCCGCACGCTTGTCTGTGCCCAGTGGCTCGCACTCGCAAGGTTGGGAGTTCACATCCTGCTTGGGAATCGACTCGGCTCACGATCCCTTCTGGGTCGATACAACGAGTACCACTTTGCGGGATATAGCTTGCGCTCGTGCCGTGTGTCCTTGCACTGTGTGACACCAACGCTGATTGTTTACCGAAGGCGGCACCGTGTTCTGACACTGGTGTGTTGTTCTTTGCGTACGGCACACTGCGTGCGTGCGTGCGTGCCCGAATGGCACACGGCGTCCCGTGGCGTGGACGCGATGCGCGTTGTACCCGGTGTACGGCACGCGTTGTTTTGCGGTGTGCAGGGACAAGATGCGCTAGTACAGGAGAGTGTGATGTTCGCTATCCTAGCAGAACGAATGCTGGGTCCAAAACTCTACGGGGTCTTCCCTCAAGGCCGCCTGGAGGAGTACATTCCTGTAAGCTGATTGCACAGCGGCTGCAGTGGGGGGATGAGCCCACGATCGGCTGCACATCGAGCAAAACATCGTTACCGTGTTCTCCCAATTAAAAGACGCTCCGGAAAATAAGACGCACTCATAATTTTGGTGGTCGTTTTGAAAGAAGACATTTCTGGGAAATCGGGAAACATGGGTGTGGGATGTGAGTGTACGTAATGTGGCGTTAGACTCTTTGTCTTTGTGCGCAGTGAAGCACCTCTAGTCCGCGAGGATGCGGATCGTCTCAAACATCTTAGAGGGTCGCCTTTTGCACCGACAATTTGGATACTTTTCAGCTAATTATCAGTGGAAACTGTATTTTCGCCAACATATGAATCATGCCGCGTGGACTGTACCTATCCCCCCTTCCCCCCGCCTTCTTCTAGTACCAAGAACTCTTAATCCCATCCTTCAGGATGAGCAAGTTATTGTGTTTGTCTGCGCTGTTTCAGAGCAGAAGATTGAGAACTGCAGAGCTTGCTTTACCACAAGTTTCTGCGGAAATTGCAACAAAACTTGCGAGATTTCACGAAATGAAAATGCCATTCAACAAAGAGCCCAAATGGCTGTTCAGCACAATGAAGAGGTAAATAATTAATGTGTCGTGGTTTTTAATGTGATTTGTCAAAGCATTGGGTGTAAAGAACAGCACGGCACAGTCACCTGTTTCTGTTCACGACTGTATACGGAGCAATCGTAACCTGTTAATATCCACCACCCGCGTTCTGTCCACTGCTGGATGAAGTCTTGTCCATCGCCTACCGTCTCGGTCCTGCGATGCCGTAATTCATCTTAATCCCCCCCCACGTGAACCGATGTCATCGTTCCATCTCCGTGCCTGTCGTGTTCGCCCATTGGCTCTGGTTCCATCACTGGTCTCGTTCGTTGTTCATCGCCCCTATTTTGCAAACACGAGCACGCTCGGTATTCTTACTGGTCAAGATGATGCTTCTAATAAGCATTTTTTCCCCGATCCATGTGTTCCTCTTTCTCTCTCCGTAGTCCCCAGCGTTAATGTCTCCCCTGCCTCTGCGCACACTTTTCAGCGTTTGTTCCATTTCCTTTTGGCAGTGTCCCCGTGTTTTTGAAGCATGTGATGGAGCAGCTATTGTGCACAGGTTGAAAACATTCTGCTTTGGGCGCTTTGGCAGTGTTCCTTTTAATTACCGATTTACATTGCACAAAAACACTCCCGAACCTGCTCGTGTTCACTTTTGTATTTCATACTTTTCTGTGGGCCTGTTAATCCCTATTAATATTTTATAATATTCTTACGACCACTGTAATAAGATTTGGAATTCATGACTATAATTATATTTGAAACAAAAGTATTTTTTGCACGGTTCGGTCACTCAGAATATAAAGATAATACTATAATTGTTAACAATGCAAAACGTCCAGAACCTAATACACACGTTAAGTTTAAATAATTTAAACGACGTTTGCTGATTTCTCTTCCTTATGTCGCAAATGCAAGCACTTCCCTTTCCTGCAAGTGATGGCCAAATCCCATCTCTGTGTGTACAGTGTCATGACGTGCGCTTGCATTTAGATCGTCCATTAATTTATGTTGTCTTGTGTATTGGATGAGAAGTGGTTTGTCTCTTTGGTGTATACACTCAGTCCCACAGTGTTCACAGTGGTCAGAATTCAGTCTTTTTCGTAGCTTTGCTACCGTTTGATCTGTTCGATATACATGACGCAAAAACAGACGGGACGATCTTGTTCTGCAAAATGTGTGTGGCTTGTAGCGCTTATGGTTTTGTTTGTGTTTAGTTGCTGTGTGTGTGTGTGTGCATGCCGTATTTCCTCCAGCTACATGGAGCAGGTAATGCAGTTGGAGTTTGCAAAGGAGCCACAAGCGAGGAAGTTTAAGCACTTGATGTCGTTCAACCTCCCACACGAGATGAAAGTTCTGGGGTAATAATCGCTACAGATATCCTTACGTAAATACCAGCCTTGTGCATTAGAAGTGATCAGCAGATGGCAGTGCAGCAATGGATTTCTGACTGCATCCACACAGAGATTTGGAGCGTCGCACCCTTATAAGGTGTGGGTTTATTCTGTGTATTTGTGTTCCCTTCCTACATACTCACAAATGGAACTGTCTAAAATCTCGACGAATGTGACCCGACTCAAAATGCGTCTTGAGGCTCGGTGAACCTTTCCTGGGTAAAAGTGGGAGAACTTATATTTACACCCCCTTTTTCGTATCACTTAGAACGGTGGTTCATGTTAACCTGGGGTGCACGCTACACCCCCTGCGCATGCGAGATGCCCGTTCTGGGGGCACCTAAGTACAACTACTTTGTTTTATTAAACCTATGTATGTATTAAGAACTACTGACTTGGAACATGACGCTAGTGATGCAGTGCAGATTCGCCGAGCATGGCGTCGTCTTTGCCTTTACGTTGACCTCATCTGATGACTGCCGTTTGATGTCCCCCTGGCTGTGCCCGCGCTGCAGAAACCTTCTGGCCGCCACCCCCTCCCCCGTCGTGTTTTGTCACAACGATTGTCAGGAAGGTGAGTCTCGCCCCCTGTGCCGCACCGTACGCAAAGTCACCTCGACACACGGTGACGCGCGGTGCAGAATGCCCACGGCTCCGTCACCGACCGCCAACGCACTCCGCTGTTCGTGCCACAAGGCTGTTGACAAAGTCTGGCGGCGTGGGTGGAATCGGCCGTGACGACCTCTTGAACCGGATGTTGATGTCGCAATGCCTGTAACTTGACCACAAGGCAACAACTTGCGCCTCGGGCAGGCGTACATAATTCCGTCAAGCGGGCACGTTCTTTTTTTACAGCGTTCATTATTGTCTACAAATTAATATATTGCTGGAATAGCTGCAAAAAGCTCGACCGGTTAATGAATGAAGGGGCGCTGCGGTGGTGAAATGTCAACTCCCTCGCCTGGTATGAGGAGGTTGTGGGTTCGACCCAGACCCTGACGCCTATATATTTGCATGTTCTCCCCGTGGTCGCGTGGAATCAACGCACGCTTAGAGTATTTGGCTGCTGTACATTTCCACGCGATTTTCCGCTTCGTTGAGCTATCGTTTGTGGCCAGGTCGCTTCTGGAAAAGAGCTACATAGCTCAGAGGGCCTTACATGGTAAAATAATGGCTGCAGAAGCTGGTGATAGTTTGGTTGCGCGATTAGCGTGGTGGCGTGAGACCAATAAACATCCGTTTGGAACTCTCGGAAGGCAGTGTGACATCTCCAATGTTAGCGAATGGCCTCCACCTGAAGGTGACACCACAGAACTAATTCCGAAATCCCTCGGTTGCCCGTAATCCATGCCAGGCAGTGCACCTTCTCGCGCTCTGATGTGGGGGTGTTGGTTCACATGGCGACCAAGGCATTGTTTAGTTCTCGGAAGTTAGAATGTGCTAAATTAGGTACAACTTTGTTTTATGGTGATTTGTGACAAATCACTGGTAACCATGTTGAGACCATCAACTCGCTACACCTGTATTCTTGGTTCTTTCGGTAAAGTCACGTAGAAGGGAAACAATAAAATATTAAAAATATAAAACAATAAAATTCCCACGACATTTCGACTGCAACACAAGCAATCATCATCAAGAAAATTTGAATTTTTTCAAATTTTCTTGCTGTGGTTTTCACACCTGATGATGATTGCTTGTGTTGCAGTCAAAACGTCGTGAGAATTTTATTGTTTTATATTTTTATTATTTTATTGTTTCCCTTCTACGTGACTTTACCGAAAGAACCAAGAATATGAATCCCTGCAGTCACAAAAGCTTTAAAATCGCTGCACCCGGTTAAATTGCAGCTGGTGGAAACACAGATTTGAACTCTGTATCTCAGTGCTGGTTTGGTGCTTTGAATGGGAGCATTTATATTTGACCGAAGGATTATTCATTACCACACACACTGAACTGTAATATTACATGGTATGTCTATAAACATGCCCTTTAGCGTGGGTGAGGCTTTGCTTTATGAAATGCATTTAAAGCTATGCAAACGAGGCATTGTATAATGCTATCGGTTGATATGTGTATTTCAAAAGGTAACATTCTCCTCTTGGAAGACGAAGTCAAGGCAAATGAAGACAAACTAATGATTATCGACTTTGAATACTGCAGCTATAATTACAGGTGAGTGCCAATGCCCAGAATCTGTGTTTAACATTGTTGGGCGTTTTAAGACTGCAGATTATTTTAACAGATTAAATTAATCGGTGGTATGTATGTTGAACTTTATCACCGTTGCTAATCGGTGATGCTGCTTGCATTGACAGTGATGCACAAATTACAAACAAAAGTCATTTGACATCAACACTGTTGGTCTTGAAAAGAAAGAATATTACGGATGCCGTTTCTGGTAATGGCCGTCTTTGACAGCACGTAGGCCTCGGTGAAGAATCGTTGCAATGCAAAGCGCCTTTACTTTCGCACAGCACTTGATCTCGTGTGGTTTCGTAGTTAGTGATAGTGAACAGGGTAACAACAGAATAGGGACAAAGGAATTAAAATACAATCAGAAAGTCATGGACCACATTACTACCAGGATGCTAAATTAAATACGTCGTGACTAAAATTATTTTATCGAAGCAGGGACTGTAAGGGGCAGCCTTCGGCTTTGAGTGCAAAATGTATTTGTATGCATGTGTGTTGAACTTCTTTCGCACCATATGTAGCCAACCGTGCTAATCTTTGGCAACAGCACACAGTTTAGCTCAAAATAAAATAAAAGGGTCGTTCACGTTTTCATCACTTTGTCAAAAGTTTTTGTCCGCTCGTCGTAGTTTGTACGCAGAGGCTGTCCTCGTTTGCTGTGTGGAAGTTGCGTGCCGAGTAACGACCCCTCCCCTCTTCCCTTCCGCAGGGGATTCGACATCGGCAATCATTTCTGTGAGTGGAGCTACGACTACACGCACGACGTGTGGCCGTTCTTCACTGCCAACCTGGACAAGTATCCGAGCCGTGAGCAGCAGGTAACTCCCCCCTAACCCCGCAGGCGACCCACACCGTCCGTCTTCCTCCGCCGTCTCTCGGTGAAGTGACTTGAGCTTTCGACATGAGTCGCTCGCGGGAAACGAGCGGCGTACATGGCGCCGCGTCCATCTGGGTTCCCCCGCCTTTTTAACGCCCGTTTTTGTCGTGTTTGATTCTTCGCAAACGCACGTCTTGGAAATGCGTAGCCTGCTTACGGACTTTCCAAGATAATTAACAAATTGCTGTTTGATTTCCTTCGTTGCAGCTGCACTTTCTGCGGCATTACCTAGCAGAGACCCAGGCCGGTAACCACATGAATGGCTGCAGCAGCGCTCCAGAGAATCACGTGGGAGGAGGTCAGAATGACGTTTCTGGCGGTGGGCGTTTGGGCGGAAGGTCTGCGGACAGCGCGGGATTACCCACTGCAAGTGGCGACACCGCGGTTTTGGAGGCCATAGTGGTGGAGGTGAACAGGTGATGATGCCCTCTCTTGCAAGCGTAACCTCTTTTTTGCCTGAAGCATATCACCAAGGGGCGAGGTGCTCGTCGGATGGCTCAAAGGTTAGAGCGCTGAGCCGGCAATACTAATAAACCTCGTTTTCAAGTGCAGTGCGTTGATGGCCTCGAGCCTATTTAGCAGTGACTGTGTGAAAAAAAACATCGAATTAAATTTGGTCCTGCACTTAATATTGCTGAATGCCAGCTCTGAGAATAATAAAAAGATTGGTTTGACCGTCATGCGGAAAATATTACTCTGTGGTTGAGTGAGTGGGAAAGTGCTGCCCCCTGCTGTGAAACAGAGGTCTCTAAAGAGATTTCAGTGGTAGCTCAGTAATATCGCCTTTTGTGGGCCGTTTTCGATATCTCTGCTTACGTTCGCCGTCTCGTGACGCGGCCCGATAGTATTCGGGGGGGGGGGGAATTGGGGGAAAATACACGTTTGGTTTTTAAATGGATATCGGCAAGGTGTCAAGGAATGCGCGATACCCCCTTTGTGTTCAGGTTTGCGCTGGCTTCCCACTTCTTCTGGGGACTGTGGTCCATTCTCCAAGCTCACATGTCCACCATCCAGTTCGGATACTTGGTAAGGGACCCCTTTACACAACATAACCGTGCGACGTCCCTCCGCGAATTAGCTTGTGTCTTGTTTACAAGTGAGCCACGGTGGCGAGATGTTAACTACCTCGCCTGCTATGGATGAGGTCTTGGGTTCGATCCCGGCCCTGATGCCTGCTGTATGTTTGGAGTTTGCATGTCTCTCTCCCCGTAGTCGTGTGGATTTTTCTCCGGCTCCTCCAGTTTTTTCTCCATATATTAGAATTAACATGTGTTTAAGAGTATTTGGCTGCTAGAAATTTCCACGTGATAAAAAAAGTCAGTCGAATCTGTATATTTTGTGAAGTGGCGAGCATGGCAATGTAACAAAAAACTGCTCTGAAGTTTAGAGTGCGGTTTTAACTAAAAACAAAAAAATGTATTTAACCAGGTAAGGCCCACTGAGCTTTATAGCTCTTTTTCAGAAGCGACCTGGCCACAAAATGATGGATCCAAAAAATTGGCTTATCATATGGAAATTTATATCAACCAAATACTCTAAATGAAAATATTTGTGTGGTGTCATGATTGTGCACTTTGCATGATTAATAGACCTAAAAAGTAACAATAAGCATTACATTTTAATGACACAACACTTTTTTACATAACTATAAATACGGACAAGCAAGGACAATGTAAACGTGTTGCCAAACGTGTGTGCGTGTGCATGCGTGTAGGACTACGCACTGGCAAGATTTGAGGCATACTTCAAACAGAAGGAAGTGTTTTCTTAAAGCATCACTCCTGCAGAAAACAACGCCGCCTCTTATTTTGTCCCGTTCTGCGTTGCTCGTGTTAGGAAGCCGATGTACGATTTGCATTTTATAGTTCTTTGTAAGCACTTCCTATTTGATTTGTGGTTGATTTTGAAAACATTCCCGACATAAGTTTGACACCCAAATGCAAGCATCCTGTCAGCCTTGACAATTAGAGTGAACACTTAGGGCACAATTCGCGTGAAATCGAATGTTCATGTCTACTTGCTTTTATAAATGTGTTTCCCCATTGCCAGCGGTGGGACAAATTTCCCAAGGGGTGGGACGGATGAGCTGCCTCGTATGTTTGTGCGGGGCACCTGTTCCTGTGCGTGTTGAAGTTAACGCCTTGCGTTTCTCCTGTGTCGTGATATAATGTTCATCCGCGGCGTACATTTGACACTGCCACTGTAATCTACCGGTACGCCATGAGAGTTTTTTTTTGGGTTAATCACTTGAATATATGTGTCGTTAAAACCCGCCACCACCCGACACAGCCAACTAGTAAGGGTTGTCACGTAAACAGAACGTGGCCAATTCGTCACTAGTACAGCACTGCACCGGTGTGTTGGAGAGCCAAGCCACAACATTTACAATCTGAGTACGACGTTTCGCCAGTAATAACAACCAGCTTCATCAGGCGACAGCCAGATTTGTAGAGAAGTCCACCCGTTTCGTTCCTTATATAGAGGCGTAGATGTGTTGACCACGCTTCTGCACTCTTGCACAATGTGGTGGGAGGGGGGGGGATTACTGAGGCAACGTACATTATGCATGTGCATTATGCGAGCCCTTTGAACTTGTCTTTCCTATCTATTGTTTATTAAAATAGCCCTACCAACGGTAATCCCTATTGAAGTACGCTGCCCTTTTTAGGCATGCATTTAAATAATGTATTATTTGATTATTTGCTCCCACGCAGCACTAAGGCGGTAGCTATACGAACGGTTTAAGTTATTTTTATTTCTTTAAATTTAGATATTCTCTAATTAGTCTTGGCCAGTAGTAGCTAGTTTTGCACAAAACTTCAACATTATCAAAATCAATTGAGTGTCCTTGTTGGCACGCGTGTTCTGCTACTGCTGACAGTTGTGTTTGGGATAATTTAATATTTCTGACGTAATTTCAGTCTCGTGCTGATCATTCGTCCTGTTTGCCCAAGATAACATTTACTCACACGTGCAGTTAATCCTGTGTACACCTTCTGTTGACATCGTTTAATTTACGAAAGCCGATCTGCTCATTCGTAGGGAAACCATTCAAGCGGAGCTCCCTTTCCGTGTCGGGTTTTCTTTCCTTCATCAAAATCGCGCACGTAGGGCCATTTCATACTGTTTTACAAAATCAAACTAATGGGCATTTTGCAAACTCGCATTTCTCAATGCCTGTTAAATACATCTTTACGTAGAATATGTTTTATCTATTAGTGTTTTAATATTGCACACTTTATCAGCAACTGTGATGTCTTTGTTAACAGTAAAGCAGAAATGTGCTTTCTGATCAAAGAGTAATTGTCTTTGCCTGTTTTAAGATAAAGGCTGTAATCTGTAAAGGGAAACAATACTTGATTGGAAGTTGTTTGTCCTTATAACGATTCTATTAAATACCAAACAGAAAAATTAAAATATTTAACTCCTGCAAATTGTCTGGCTTTGTCATCTGCATACAGCAAGCATGGTAAGGAAGCGCTTGCACACAACTTTTATATTTGCGAAGGTTACTGGCGTCAGCCAATACTTGATGTTATGTAATGTTGATTTGCCAACAGAGCTTGCCAGGAATTATTTCCCATCTTAACAACAAATAACGGTAATGCTGATATTGACCACAACAATCTTGCCCGAAAAAGAATGTTAGTTAATCATGATGGTAAGAGTATATAGGTCTACGTGTTCACCTATGTTCGTGTGATGAATGGAATATACTTCAGACGGAGGAATGTGTACAATAGAAGGGGGATTTTTGTATTTGCAGCTGTGTGGACCAGTAGTCTAGCAATTGGTGCACTGCTACAAACCCAGTGATCCGAGTTAGATTCCCGCTCGCGGTCAACAGCAGTGATGGGTTACCTGCAACGGTTCTGGGCCTCCCCTAGGTCAACTCAGCCTCATGAGTACCTGGCACGGTGAGAAAACATGGCCACTGGGGGAGACAAAGGCGGCGGCGGCGGCATGGTCTGAGCCACCCACGCTCTGGTGTGCAGTGCCGGCCTTCATAGGTGCTACTCGCGAACATCACAAGCCCCGACTCAAGCGCGCACGCACCGCGCAGCGGGTGGCAAGCCCCCGGTGATGCAACAAAGGTTACGCGGAGGGTTTCAGTTTTTCTCTAATCGCGTTTTTTATTTTTCACATTGAAAACACGAACTTCCAACACGTGGTGTACCGCTCGCGCCCCCCCCCCTGCGCCGCACGTCCAACAAGGATCGAGAGAAAAGCAAAAAGGTGTCTGCGCTTTACAACTCGGGGGGGACTGACTCCGCACCTCGCGGGTTTTTAAAACAAGGGGCGGGGGGGAGAGAGAGAATGGCATATGCGTACAGTATAAAATTCAAGTATTGCAACGTACTGTTAGTATTTTCTAGCTTAGTAAATGAAAGAGCAGAAATGCACGACAGCTTTCACATTTCACGCTGGTTACAAACTAAAAAAAAGCAGTCAAGCAAAGTAATTCACGCGCGAGGCATTTCACGTCGAACTTAATGTACAGGACATGCAAAAGTACCGCTATTTTTAAACGTTACATTGTAAAGGAAATGTGTTGATACGTGTATCAAACATTTGGAACTCGTGCGTCAGACGTAAAGATGCTCCAACTCTACTCTGCGGGGGTTGAAGTTTTCTACGCATAGCCGAACATTGAAGAGCTGTGAACGTTCGCACAGAACTGAAAGGACAACGCGAACCTCCCTCCCCATGTAACCTTTTGAACAGCCATGACGAAATGTTTACAGATGCTAAGTGACGTGTGCACAATTCTTGGCATCTTTTCGGAGGTCACGGCCACGTGGATGATTTAGCACTCGCGGATCAACCGCATTTCTCGGGCCACGTGCTCTCACAAGTATCGTGAGGTTGGTGGCATTTCACTACAAATATAAATACACTTCAGTCGCTGGGTGGCTGCAGGTCAGTTACGAAGCTTACAGGAAATAATGTGAGAGTTGATCTTCAACAACCAATGTTTTGGTGCCAGTGATCTTGAAAAATGTGCCTTGCGATTTATCCCACCTAACAGCAAGCGTCACATACTGGCCGTTTCCTAGGATTATTCTCATCAGCAGCAGCATAAAGCAGATACATTTTTTTTTTTACAAATAAACGAAAGATAATTCTTGTTACGCACGAGCGAGTAAATGTGTGTACCTGTGTGACAATTCTAAACAACGAACACTAACGTATACACATATATAAACAAGCTGCAGGTAAATACTAACGGTGAGACCGTATGTACAACGTACACTGCCCTCCCCCACGGAGCTGCACCAACTCTAGGTTGGCAGAACTCGGCGCAGCGCAAAAACGACGACGTCCCGCCCACAGCCACGGAGAAATACTTCAATGTACAAAGAGAGCCCTTGATTTTACGTGTTTTTAAAGAGTACCGATTGTAAAGCCCTGCTGCTGCTGCCCATTCGCAAAACCACGTGGGGGGGGCATCGAAGGCGACGCTCCACTGCCGTTTTTCTCTCTCGATATTGTGAGTGCGCAAAAAGATGGTGAACACGGTCACTTTCAAAACAGCATTAAAAAAAACTAACACCGTAGAAGCTATACACGAGCGTACCCTTTAAAACGCGTTGTTTTTCAGTACCTGGAGCGGGTGAATATTTAACGTGATTTAACACTCGTTAGCAAGTTTTAATCTCGCCAAAATGTTAAATGTTTGGGTGCAATTCCGTTTAAATCTGCAGAGGAAATTGTGGACATCGCAATCATAAAAATACACGTTTCTGTTACCACTTCAAATGTTATGCAATTCACAAAATATATTGGTAATGCGTTTAATATTACTATTATGCAGGTGATAAAAATCACTTTTCAAATGGAAATGTTATAGAATACGACCTTAATGAACACAAACTTCTTAAATTAGCATGAGCAAGTGGTGAGCTTGTAACATTTCTGAAATCTGAGCAAACTGTACGGCTCAAACATGGCAGTAGCAGCTAATTTTGTTTTGTACACGGTTTCATCTACAGCAAACCGTTTATACTGTGGATACAGGAGTGCAACAATTAGGATAATCGATGCTATGTAAGGGACAAAGGAGGAGTACTTTTAATGTAGCAAAACAACTAAGTGCTCACAAGGATTCATATTGAACACTGGCCATTTTACCCAGAGCAATGTGCATTTTCTCATATTCCACTTGTCACATTTGCGGCAGTTGAGCTTTGGTGCATTTGGATCCAGGCTGAGATGAGCTCTAGATGAATTAGCTGTGGTCTACTACACTGGAGACCAGGCGTTACCCGGTCTCGAGAAGTTCGGCGAGCCGCGAGACCATCAGGATGCACGGTGCATCAAACCGTGCACTAATAAGCAACGGCAAAAACATGCCCGTTTGCTGCAGTAAGCCAACACACGCATGCACTATGGGCATATGGGATTACGCAACCGACATCAGCAGCACTTACGGGCGAGGCAAAACAAATAACATCTTACGATGTCTGTACATATCACTTTGTGAACCCAAGGAGGTTTTAAAGGGCTCGGCCATCTAATCAGCACTGCGGCTCAGAGACTTCCCACGGCCCGTAGCCGGGCTCTATGTTTTAAAAACAGGAAGTAGAAACTGATGGGAACTTCTCTCATCCCAGCAGTTATCCTATTCATGCCAACGATCGCGCCCGACAATGCATATGGACCCAGACAAAATATTTTGTCTGTCTGTTGCCAACTCTTGCGTTGTAAAGAACTGGTGAATTATTCAATGAGCTTAGTTAATGAGCTTAATTAGCACAGTTCATCACATCCACTTTCATTATCGAAGTATGCAAACTGGTATGGCAAAAATATGTGCCACCTCTAGTTGTGACCAATGTTGCTCTAACCTAAGAACTAATATTGTCGACAAAAGAAGTTGAGCTGTACAAATGAGTACATGGGGTTGTTTTTTTCTTCTGCTGGTAATGTATAGATTTAAAACAGCTACACACAATGCACAACGCACCAATAAACTATTACTCTACACCGCTGCGAGAGACAAAATACTTTACCAATCCCTAAAAAAGAACTAGGTGAGCAAGCTCAGTGCACAATTTTACTCATTGAAAGTATTTGGTCATGAAATGAGGAATGGCACCAAGAGGAGGAAAATGTTCCACAAATCCAAGAACGCAGAGCGACGACAAAACTCAACACTGTGCGAGATGCGGGAGGGGGTGTCCGATGGCGTCATCCTTGTGCTATAACAGGGATGGGTGCCAACATCGCCCAAATGCAAAACCTTCGTGGCACGTTCATCTACCCTCACGGTTCAGGGTTTTGAATAGTTGAGAGTGTGGGGTGTATTTCCCTTCACGCGAGCGATGTGCTCCAAACGAGATCACTGGGCGATCGTTTCACATTTTTTTTACGTGGTTTGCACGGAATGCGCGATGCGCCGCAAAGCTGCACACTAACACTGTCTTGTAACTTTAAATCTACATTGATCGATATCTGAAATGACACATTGGATAGATTGTTGCAATACTACGAGTAAAATATAAAACAAATTAAAAAAAATTCCACGCAAAAAGCCACCAGGAAGTTGAAATGAATCGTAATGCACACGTCCATCAACAGCTCCAACAGCATGGCGGGGAGCATCTTTGCAAACTAGTGTTTCCATGCTCCTTAGCAATGTGATGTGACCCGTGGAGTTTAATATGGTTCCCAAGTCACATCACTGGGAATTGTGCAATCACAAGTGTTTCGGCCAAATGAATGCCAAAGCGTGCCCTCCAGTGGTGATAATGTAACCACCACTAGAATCGCATGCAACTTTTCCCCGATTTCTTGACCTCTGGGGTCGCAGAAAAGTTCACCACTTGGTGCTGGGCGGCAGGCGGCACATATCAAAGAGAGCACTGCGATTAGCATTGCAGTGAGCATGGGTGTATAAACGCATTTTGGTGGAACAAAAACATTCGTAGAGGATAACCGTATGCATTTTTCACAAGTGCGGGGGAGACTGAACTCTACAATTCACCCCTGTGACGGTGTTGTCGGGATCAATGAGCAGTTGCTACACAATGCTTCTCTTGCTTTCAGGCTCAAAGATCAAGATGTCACATCACGGCCAAGGTGGAAGATGCTACCGCATCTCGCCAAAAGCGTTTTCTACCATCCGCCCGATCTCCTGCTTTGGCGGGTCAACATTATTCGCTGTTGTGACTCGATCGAGTGTGTAGAGAAGTACGACCGACCAGTGCGATGGATGTGTCATTGTGGTGTGCGGCGAGCTCTAGGACAATTCTAAACAACGGACGATAAACCCTGTACAGCGCAGTGGCAAAGGGGGTTGTCCACTGGTGAATTCTTGTCATGTAAAAAGAAAAAATCGTACATTTTCATATATCTATCGACCTACAACACAGTCTAAATATAACCCACATTGTCACTGGGTGGGTTAGATCCCCACCAGCGCTAACACACGACACAGTGGAGGCCTACGGGTGCCTGCGCTGTCGCTCACAGCAGCACAGACGCGCGGCGTGCCACGGCTTATAGACGCGCAGCGCCGCGGTGCCGGCACATGGTACCACAGACGAGGCAAACACGACCGCGTTTTTGCCGGACAGTACCACAACGGGCGTTGAGTACCCACGCGGGAGCGCACAGTACCAAAAGCTTCGATGTACGATGCCGCGATTCAGGAGTTAGAGTGGCTGGGAAATTCCTGTACATACCATACCTCTACGGGTACAACGATAGCTTTTAGGATATGCGTACGTCGACCTCCCACCGACCCTGTATGCATGGTGACTACAATGTAACCACTTTGTTTCAAGTGTGAGTGCAGTACCGGGTGCTGAACGGACGAAAGCAGGAATTCTCAAACTCTGTTTAAATGGAGACCCCTCTGATGTGGTCGAAAACCTGGCAGGCCAGTGCAGGTGAGAGTCGAACCAGGTTGCTGACTGATCTCACTGTAGCCTTGACCAATAAGGGGGGGTTGGCGACATCGCGTTAAGGATGTCGTGGCCTCAAAATTTGTGAGGCCTGAACGCAAGCGATTGTGACATTTGGCGACCTCAAAAGTTATTTTATTTTGGCAATTTTAACGGACGCCTTCCCTTTTACTCATCGAATACGAGGCTCCAGCAGCGACCTATCTCTCAATAAAGCACGAAAACCCCATCGTGGTCCCGGACTCGCAGCTTGAGAGACGTGGGGCTGGGACACCGGTGGATGTGGACTGGGCCCTGGGTAGGCTAGAAGATGGTCGTCTCGTACTTGGCACCAGCTGGCTTCTTGTGCTCAGACGGCTGCTCCGCCATCCAAGCCGCCCCACCGTGAAGCGGCTCCACAACTTCCACCTGCACCACCACAAAGACAAAGATCCGCCCCACCCACCCCCACCGTGTAGCCTTAAACAGAATGTTGGGGCAAGTGTTGTGAGCGAGAAGCAGCACCTGTGAAGGCTGGCACGGCACACGAAGGGGTAGGTGTGCTCAGCACCATGCCCAACCGCCTTTGTCTCCCACACGCGCATGCACACGGACAAGTCATGCTTAGAACATGTTATGCATGGATGGGTTCCCTCCGAGATTTGTGTTTTTCTCCAAAAGCAAAAAAAACACATTGTAACTGGTATTGGGCCATACAAACAAATGCTGGCAATTACACTCTTGAAAAAAAAGTCTGGAGACTCCGTGGGCTATTCTGGGTAAACAAGCATAACAATATCCCCCCCCTACCCCTACATTCGCAGAATAACATGTTCATTACACGGTGACTGGTTTACTTTATTGTGAATATTAATCGAGGAAAACCTCATTAATTTTGTTTTTACCAAAACAATGTACAGTCATATACATGTCAAAGATCTACGTTTGTATAACTGGCTTGTGCGCACTATCAGTCACATCTGAAATGCAAAAATGAAAAAACTTGACTGAATTACCTCACCCCCTGCCCTTTCGTGACCCTAACGTGACCTCTGTTACAGTCGCTCATTCCTCGGCTATTGCGCACCTCCTGCCATCTAAATCACTCGATTTCTATTTACGCTTTTTAAACTACACCAAGCACCTCGAGCTCAGTCAAGGCACCCTATAAATATAAAACAAGTCGAGATGAAGCTGTTCGAATTCAAGTAAACTTAAAGTAAAAACTACATTTTGTGCGTCGCGTAGCCGCGCGGATTCTCACCGAGGATTTGCAGACGATGCTGCGGGGTTTAGGGATGGGCTTGCTGGCCTTGGGGCCCTCGGACACATCCCCTCCACCGCTGCCTCCGCCACCTCCGCCCTTGGCTTTGCGTCCCTGCAGCGCCAGCTGGTAGGCCACCTCGAAGGCCTGGCCCAAGGTCAGGATGATTTCGTACGCCAAATTCTGCAGCAGGAAACACCGTCACGGCCATAAAAACTCATAAATAAACGTTTTTATTTTACCAGGTAAGACCCACTGAGCTATTGCAGCTCTTTTTCAGAAGCGATTTGGCCACAAGTGATAGCTCAACTAAAGTGGCTTATCACGTGGAAATTAATACCAGCCAAATACTGTAAAAGCATGTTTCTACACGAGAAGGGAAAAACCGTAGGACCCGGAAAAAAATCCACGCAACTACAGGGAGAATATGCAAACTCGTCAGGGTTGGGATCAAACCTATACGACTTCCTGTATACCAGGCGAGTTAATGAACATCTTTCCACCATGGCACCTACGATTTGCATAAGCTGTGGCACCATCTTCCAAAATAAGTGCCCAACACTGACGCATTGTTTAAACTTGATACTTCGTGAGCGTGTGAGCTTCTGCGATTCAATGAATGGGGTTTTCTGGTCTAGGCACATAGCAATTAATAAATCATGAATACACAGGAAGTACATCTCTCTGTGTAATTTTTGTTGTTAGGTCCACTGGACTATGGGCCTTCTGGACCAATGTTTTCGACTGAAGCTTGTTAATTCATTCATTCGTATCCTCTACTTGTCAACCAAGTGAAAACCAAGTAAGAACAAAAGTCTCGTTGTCAAAGGGGATGTGTGTTACAAAGGCAGGAATACAGTCAATTGCACGACAATGAGCCTTTAATATAAACATTTAAAAGAAACTCCAAAGCATACCAAATAATGTGTATATACTTAAAACAAACTAAAATAACACAAAATAAAAAGCAACAATTGTTGATCAAAGCAAATTTACACAATTTTCCACGCGCAGTTTCCAGTTTGTTGTAAGCGACCCAGGATGCCGGGTTGTTCCTGGTACGTAAAAGCCAAACTTAGCATTCACTCTCGGCGTCTAACTGTTTTATGTTGCGAGGGTTTGAAGCCGGTACAAGCAAACCAGATAAACTTAAAGTCAGATCTCGATCCCTTGCTGTTAAAATCAACTCCGAGCACTGTAAGTCGCTCCGTCGAGACAGTGAAAGGTAACCAGATTGAGAGCAGAAGATAAAGTGATGAACAGTGGCCCGAGTTTGGTTGTGCTATGAGCAGATTTATAAACAACATCAGCATAATCAATTATGGACATGGCGATGGATAATGAGAAACATGATTCTTTTTCATGAAGCCACAAATGTATATTTTATTTATTTGCAAGATTTTGTACGTGTACTGAAATTCCATGGAATTTTTTTTTTACTTTACGTGCTAAATGTGTCGAAGGTTACCATCAGAAAATGCTTTTACTGTCGAAAAAAATGTGTTTGTCATATTGTTGGCACCTTATATATATAAACCCAGCCTACTCGCCTTGTAAAAGTTCAGTTCGCATTCCGCGAGAGAGACACGTGCTCGCAGCTCGCGTGCGTACAGTCACGGTGCGAGGGGGGGGGCAGCACTCACCACGTCAAAGGCGCTGAATACGTGGCAGTAGTGGTAGCTGGTTTTGAGGTCTTTGGTGATGTACGCAAAGGTGCACAGATCCTCTGGGTCCTGAGCTGCACACGAGATGTTCCGTATCTCGTGCTCGGCTATCGTGTTCTGCAGAAAGAGGATTCGGGCGAAGGGCACCAAGGGAGGAGAAGGGCGCATTATCGGTGGGCTCGACAAAACGGAATACTCCGAGTGGGATGGAAGCTAAATGAGAAGTCCTTGTGGCGAGGGGGGGCAAAGGTGACACCAGCTACACTGCATCACCTCTACAACGACCGAGCCCGTCCAAGATGCACGACATCTCCGATCCAAAAAACGTTGGTGCCTCAAGTACAAAGGAATAACAGTTGCTGCCACTGCAGTGCTGCTCCTGCAGCACTGCAGACCCCACCTACAGTACTCCCCGTTACTGTCTCGGTCTCCCATTCTACATTTGCACGGTGTGAACGCGCATAATAAAAAAAACAGCTGATCCTCACCGAGCCCTCGACGACGAGTAAGCCACGTCTTAGATGCGCACATCGAGCACGGCGCACATTGCCTCAGCCCGCTGCACCACCCACGACCTCTCCAAAAACTCGAGCGCCCCCCTTAATTTATTGCTAAAACCCGCCACCGGTGCCCAACGCTCCTTTGCCATAACCAGCCCCACACCACCTGTACCTCCACGCCACCTCAACACGCTCATACCCACCTTGTTGGAGGCATCGATGAATTTGACTCCTTTGTATGTGATCGAGAGGGTTATGGTTGGGATCTTCTTCATGTCCTCCGTCGACTTCTGCGAACGCGGCACATCGCGGGGGATATTCAAGTCCATGTGAAACAGAAGGGCTTCTTTAACGCTCAGTACAAATACTTTCTGAACTCGTAATCGGCGGTGTCGACGTATCAAAAAGGGGGGCAATGTGCACGCACCCTCATCTTGGCGCACGCCTCGTGTGTGGAATCCGTTCCACGAAGGTCCTTCACCAACATAGATCCCATGTACTGTGGGGCAACCAACGAGCTCCCGATTAAACCACAAAACAATCACACATCGCCTGCTGCACACCAACAAAAACACAGGCCGCTGCTTAGCATTCACCGCGTGTCGATCACAGAGTTGAGTAACCACCGCATCATGAACCAACAACCATCGTTATACCAAGCCCAGTTAACATTTTACTGACGAGCATTTTGTTACGTGAACTTGCAAACGCTTAGTTATACGCACACAAATACACGTTATGCTCGCATGCACGCGGAAATACACGCGCGCTTGCACAAACGCACATGGGTGCACACACACAAAACACGTGCGTGCACACACATTATGCATGCACGCACTCAAACACAAACACAAAGATCCCCCGTGTAGGCTTAACAGACCATTGGGGCAAGTGCTGTTATGTTTACATGTTCAACTTCTTCTGCACTGTACGTAGTAGCCAACTTTACCAATGAAGGCCGGCACGGTCCACGAGACGTTGGCGGGCCAGCAACACGCCCAGCCGCCTTTGTCTCCCCCAGTGGCGATGTTTACACACCGTACCAGGTACTCATTTGATGCATAGTCAACCTAAAAGAGGCTCAAGACCGGTTCCGATAATCTTCACTGGTCTTGGGCATGAGCAGGAATTTAACTCAACTCGCCAGGTTCGGAGCGCAGCGCGCCAACACTCCCCGACTTACAAATACAAAGATCCCCCGTATAGCCTGAACAGACTGTTGGGGCAAGTGCTGTTAGCGAGTAGCGCCTATGAAGGCCGGCACGGCACACGAGGGGATGGGTGGCCAATAGCATGCCCGGCCGCCTTTGTCTTCCCATTAGTGATGTTTACACCCCACATCAGATACTAATTCGAGGCCCAGTCAACACACACAAACAAACGCACACTGAGCTTGAACTCACAAACACACGGGAGTGGGGGGGGGAGAGGCTTGAACTCTCACACGCACGCAACACACGCAGACAACAACGACACAGAGGGCTTATTTGGCACTTGCACTCACAAAGGCCTCGTAGTTGCAGGAGCGCAGGATCAGCTGGTCAGGCTGATGCTGCCACTGCTGCACAGGGGCAGACGTAGTCGCCTCGTGTGGGGGCCGCAGCACCAGCGGGGGCTCGGAGCACTCGTCCTGAGGGGGGGGGGGCACACAGTGTTGAGAAGGGGCGGGGGGGGGGGGACCACCACCAATACCAACAGCTGCCATTCGCCACTAAGCGACAGTGACATCACCACGGTGCCTGTGCCAGGCCAGGGCCACTTTGAGGCTGTCACGTGAGGTGTCGAAGGCTCGCCGCTGACAGGAGGTCACGGGACAGACCCAGGTGGTGCCGTGAGTGGACTGACTGACCTAGGGTTGCCATAGTGGCGAGATGTTATCTCCCTCGCCTGGTATGCAGGAGGTCGTGGGTACGATCCCGAGCATGGCGCCTGTATATTTGTATATTGCGTGTTCTTCCCGTGTTGGCGAGGATTTTTCTCCGTGTCCTCCGGTTTTTCCCCTCTGCATTAGAAACATGCATTTAGCGTATTTGGCTGCTATAAATTTCCACGTGATAAGCCACTTTGTTGAGTCATTATTTGTGATAGCCAGGTCGCTTCCGAAAAAGAGCTATATTGCTCAGTGGTCCTTTCCTGGTAGAAAACAATTAATTAGACTGAGATTACTGGTAGAGGCAGAAGCACTGGCAAGAGGCACTCAAACCCACTGCCATCAACCACGTTTGTGCTCACGACGAACGGTGAGACAAAATACAAATCCAACGCCAAGAGACCGGCACGCCCAACGATAATAATGCCACCGCAACTTCCCACAACCCACTTCCTTCTGAAAGATCCTGCAGTGACTTTCAAAGTCACAACCCAACTTCCAAGGTCTACTCGCATAGCATCCCACCATCCGGCTCTCAATATATTCAAACAGGGGTACAGTATTCATCGATAAGACGCCACACCAATGCTTGTCCCAGTCACCCGCCCTCCCTCCGTTAAATCTACAAAATCCTTATTCCCATGTTCTATGGCAACCGTTCGTGCTGCTCAAGCTTTTCTGCCATGAAACCGCCAGCAGACTCTGCAGGCACCTGTACTCGTAGGTCAAAATCGTATCTCCGTTCCTAGGCGCCGTGTTAAGTGAACGCAGAATCAGAATAATGAATTGCACTGGGGGAATCTGACGAGCTATAAAGCTACTTTTTCACCCACGTCCAGTACACACCGTCACGGTGTACAAATCGGCCTCGTCCCCGCGTGCAATCGCACACGGCTGTCTTACGAGTTGGTTGCCGAGCCGGGACTTGTGCGCCGGGTCCTCGTAGCGCTCTCCCAGGGAAGCCAGGATCCGCTTGCGGTGGCCTGTGAGCCCGATCTTCAACACCTGGCAGCACAACCACAACGCGCACGTACGTACGTATGTATAGTTTAACACGTAGGCTTTCGCGACCAATATCATCCATAATACAGGTTTTTTTAGGTTAGATCGCGTAAATGTGTCGTTAAACCTGCCACTACCCGACACAGGCAATTAGTAAGGTTTGTCACGTAAACAGAACATGCCAATTCATTACTAGTACAGCGCACCGGTGTGTTGGAGAGCAAATCCACAACATTTACAATCTGGCTGCTGCCTGATGATGCCGGTTGTAATTACTGGCGAAACGTCGTACTCAGGATTGTAAATGTTGTGAAGGACGACAAACTAAACACAAAAAGCAGTTTTAAAGAAATTAGTTTTCAATTTAGATTTAAAAGTGGCTTCCTAATATCGGAAGGTAGAGCGTTCTAAACGGCCGCAGCACATCTGAAGCCGCACGATGCAGTGACCGTAACATAATTAGACGAGTAGCGATGCATCGATTAAAGAATTAAACGTTAATTATTACACCCATGGTATGCACATTCAACTGTGCGTGAGAATTATTCCATTCACGCAAGTCAGTGCAACATTAGCACAACAGCACCATCTACTGCTTGAGTTAAGGAAGGACGGGATAGGATGGGTTGTGCCAAATCGAGATCCCCAGGCCACAATAACATTCTAATTAACAAAGGCATGCCCCTACAGCTCAATTCCAATGGCATTTTGCCAGTGGTCATTGAAGCACTGTCTACACGTGAAACAACGTACGTTGACAAGCTCAATTTCCCAGAGCTTTCGAACTTGGTCCATCGAGCTGTATCCATTCATGGTGAAGTTCTTGAGGTATTCGGACAGATCCAGCGAGTCCAGCCACTCTGCCACAGACAGGTCGGAACCTGCTCGCCGCACCTGCACCACCACCGTCACAAATAAGCGTCCAGCCTCCTCGCGTACGTCTCGACGCGTTACCGCTCGTCCTCTGCGACCGTAGCAATGTGCGAGCGTCCAACCAGCACTCAGAGCCACATCGCGACGTCGCCGTCAACCCTCCACACCACACGTACGTAGCCGATCGTGCGTATCAGCACCCGCCATCCACGCCACCATCACAATTTGGCGGCTACCCTGCGCAATCCTCCCGAGCATCAAACGTGCGTTTACAACGCGTGGCAGATGAACCAAATGCTGCGAACAAAAATAACTCAAATCTCATGTCAGAGAGCAAATCCGGTGTTGTTCCTCCCAGGCTCTCTTGCCGGAGAGCACGATGAGAGTAAAGCCAACGCGCGCACACGGAGACAATAAAATGCAGCCAATGTAGGAATTCCTCTCAGGAGTGCTGAAAATATATTGCGGGTGAATACCGAGCCGTGCCACAGCATGGCTTCATTCCTTTCCGCACCGCTGCGGCTGCAAACACGTCCGTCGCCCGCGTTATCAGCAAATCCTTGGCAACATCGTTGGACCACGACGACTGTTGTGCATCTCTTTCCAGCGAACAATACAATCTTGTACTCTCGTATGAAAGAAGCATTTCCGCGGACAAGCAGAGAGGGTTGGGCGGGGTACCTTGGGCAGCAGTCGAGCAGCATTGAGGACCTTCTGCCGGTGCCCCGAGTTTAGGATCCCAATCTCCAGCAGGTCCTGATCTTCCATCGCATTACCCTAGACGCAGATGTGTTCAAGCCCAACAACAAAACAAAACGATTTCATGTCTCAGCCACGGCGAAACCATCACAGACGTCAGCGATGTAGCCAGCGCCTGCTTAAGTTGGTGTGGCAAATGAGGTTGTGGGAATGCCAGTGCCATACCCAGAGTCCTTCGCCTCCACAGTGCCGATGTAAACACTGCACAAGGTGCACATTTCAGGCGAAGTAAACCAAGAGGAAGGCCCAGAGTTCGCATATCGATAGCCAGTGGTTTCCACGGCCGATATTCTAACACAGCTTTTTGGGACTGCAGCACCATATGCAAAACTTCACCGCACTACCACTCCCAACATGCACAGGCATGCACGTAGATGAGCACGATGTAAACACGCAAACAAAAGTGCGCGAGAGTAGATCTGGAGCGCACAGAAACACGATGTTCTGCACTGCTGAAATATTTCACAAAAAAACTGGAGAATGTTGTAGAGGGTGTAGACGGACGTGTTAGCGCCATGCCTAGACTATCACAGTGACCCACGTCACAGCCGATCGCAGATTGGATGGTGTCAGCCAGGCAGAAATCAGGCGGCTGGTCTTACTAAGCCATTTTTAAGGATAAACGGTCATTCGGTAAATTCAGACTGCTATGAGAATGTCTCTCTAATCTCACATGTGTGCGAGCGCTGGCAGGCCATGTCAAACGGGAGTAGCGCCGCAATTGTTCACAGACGACTTTACGGCAAGTACCTTTATGGGTGCGAGGTTAGGGTGTTTACCAAGGCTTCCAATGCTGTTACTAAACGTACACTGTTACGCAACGCCTCGATATTCAAGGGAAAAAAAAGGCGCTCAGCCAGATGTGGGGTATGACCTGCAGCGATCATGGATTATTTCATTTACAAAGTGGTTTAAAGGATCCATTTTGCTTTATCCTTTTTTTAAAGTTACTAATATAAACAAAAAGTGTGACACTTTATTGTTAGTGGTGCATTGGCACATAACAAAAACTCGACGCACATATCAATTACACACACTGGCGGATCAAAATGAATAAATATATAATAGGTGATGTTTCAGGCAATAGCCCTTCTTACTAAAGGAGGGCCGTTCATAACAGAAGAAAGGTTATTTCGCAAAGCATCACCAAGTAAATATTCCTTCCCTTTTAGGGAAGCGTTAATTGACGGACATGTTATTAATATATGCATCTTGCGGTCCATATTATTGTGGAAGAAAGCAGATGAGAGGATGAACACTGCTCTTGTCAAACATTATCACATATGGGTTCTTTCGTATCTCTCAAACAGGTTAAATGTGGTTAGTGATTTGAACATTCATCCAGCTGATGGTGATTGGCTGGATAATGAGAACACTCTTTTACCATCAACCTAATTTTTCCACACGTAAACAAGAAAAGAGAAGAGCTGAAATCATTGACAGTTGCGGTCGTGCAATAAACACACATTCCGACAGAATATTCAGACAATATGCATACATATGTAATATTATCAATACAATATATTTCACAGCTATTAAATATAGCCAACAATCTTGCTGTTTATATCCTTCAAAACTGGCGTCAATAGACAATCAACATGACAACAAACTGCCATAGAAATGTCCTTCCTGCGCTACGCCCCAGCAACAAGGGGCAGTGATACACGTTGGGGAGAACGTGTGGCCGAAACCACAGTGAAAGCTACACTGACGAGAAATATTTCAAGATCATCCAGAGGCAAAACTACGCAGCGTTCATAAATGGGCTAGACGATTCTCAAATATGGCCGTCGGTAAACTCCCACCTCAAACCCATGTGCAGCCCCATCCAATGGGAATGGCTGCACTGGCGTCAGATGACACATTAATGCAAACGCCAATGGCTGCAATGAGTGAAAAATCGGGCAACTGCTGCAGCCTGAAAGCAGCCTTCTGAGGCAGCCTGCCCTTAGCATAAGCGGTGAATGTACGCAATGTTCATCCAGCAGGTATATGCTCTCCTTGATCTGACTCAAATGCTCTCGCGTGTAAGGGGCCATTCTGGCAACATGACAAAATCAATGCACAAACTCGCAACAAACTGCAATAGAGGGTACACGGATGTAAATTTTGCAGAGCACCGTGCATTTGTGGTTCATTGCATTGCACGCACTAATTCACGCTCTGCGAGATACAAACGGGGAGCATCTCTCCATTATCTGCAAGCAAATAGAAAATACTAAAACTGTCCAATATGGTAATGGGAGTTGCTGTTGTTATTGTTGCTGCATTTCCATCACCGATGTTTATTTTATTCCTTCGAATATTTCATCTGGGCATCTCCCTCGAGACAGAACACCTAATTTTGCAAGGGCGTCCCAGTGCATCAGCGGACACCTGCACAGAATGCGCGCGAAATTGCTAGACCTCACTGCAATAGCATGAGTGCAGATACGGGGATTTCACAAGGGCTCTGCACTCAGATATGAATTGCATCACATTGCAATGCAAACGCATTTGGAGTGGTTATCTGTCCTTGAAACATCCCAGAAAGGGCATGTCGTGTGTGCATTAGTGTGTGTGTGTGTGCATGGGGAGCAGTAGTGCAGTGGTTAGCGCACTGTCCCGCTCACGGCCAACACCAGTGAGGTCGACTCGACCTCAAACGAGTACCGGTGCGATGTGTAAACATCGCCACTCGGGAGACAAAGGCGTGGTGCCGGCCTTAATAGGCGCTCACTAATAGCAATTGTCCCAAAAACATGTTGAAGGTTATATGGGGGGGGGGCGTTGTCTTTGTGCGTGTGCGTGAGGCTGGACAAAGGTTCTAAACGACGAAGGGTCACCCTGAAGCACAGATACGCGAGCGCTTGCAGGGTGCTCACTCGGCACGCTGCATCCCATTACGCGACACCACCGTCCCCATGGCAACGCAGCCTCGTTGCACTGCAGCGCGAATGACGGCAATGGCAACCCACCGCGCTGCAATAATCCATCAGCTGGGAGGCACGGCTAACACACAAGGACCCCCCCCCCCCCTTCAGCAAAACCACATCCATGGGACCTTATTTCCCAGTATTAAGAATATAAGTAGACCCTTTCTCCCAGTATTAAGATCATATATATAGAAATATATTAAAAAGCGGAATGCTTTCTGTAATAAAACACAGGCGTTAAGATATTAAAGCACCAATTAGACAGCTATTACAAGGCATCAAGTCTGCATTAACCACACATGCTTGTACTACAACGTGAACACACATACAATTTGATAACATATCCATTGTCCTCGTGCTATTCTCTGGGAAAGGAAAATTAATACACAAAGCTGCTGGTTTGTTAAATATCTTTGTAAATTTGCCATAAAAAAATGCTGCACCAGAAAAAAACGAAAATGCACAGCCATAGGATCCCCTAGCATCCGCCCTGGGCTCTCCCTGCCGCCACACGGCAGCGCGTGCAGCGTCACACTCAGTGCCCAACCTCCAGGGGTCACAGGAGCACTCGCCGCCAGCAGCAGCAGCAGCAGCCAATGACTGCAAAAGCTCTCCCAGCTGATCCCTTGCAGCACAGCGAATGACTTAGATACAGATGACGGCGAAATCTGGAAGTGAGCCCGTTTCAGTAGCTGTCAGGATTAGGATAATCCGTGACATTTTTTTTTTAAGATGCCAGAATATTGAGCACGATGGCATTTTAAGCAAAGTGCATTTCCCATCACGAGTAGAATATTTGTTACACATATGCAATATGCATTGCATGTCAATGCAGAAGAGAGTATACTGTAGGTGCACACAGGATGTGTGCGTGTGTGTGCGTGTGGGTCACCCACCACAAAGTTGAGGTCATCGTAGCCATTTGCAAGCAGCTGTGCCTCATACTGGGGCAGTCCAAGCGCGTCCAACCACTGGCCCACACTGCTTCGCCCCCCTGCGCCACCGGCACCCCCTGCATAGGGCACACGCCGGTACGCGCCGTCCATGCGATAGCATTGGCACTCCGCTGGCGACAACTGACAGTGCCACATCCCCGCCTATGGCTTGCACGCACACTCGCACACGCACACTCGCAGTCGCACGCGCGCACACGCGCAAGAGCTCCGACGATGCACGCCCCTCTCTTCCTTCCGATCTCCCGGTTTTTACCCCCCCCACCACCTCCACTCCCTTTCTCCAGCTGCTGGACCGTTCCCTCCTTAAGGGTCACCGCCGTTTGCCGCAACGACGCCGCTGGGGACGAAACTGCTACCGACGTTGTCGCACCGCATCGCTACGTTTCGAAGGCAGAAACGAACGGCGCGCGCGTTGTCGCTGGGTCTGCGATTGCCGGGGCGATGTCATGAGAACGCTCGCTCGCTCCTGCCTGCCTGCCTGCCTTCCCGCCTGCCTGCGCAGAGTGTTCCCGCACGTGTGTGCGATGCTGCGCGTGATGCCGCGCGGCTGGACCGCGCGGGGCGCACGCGAGAGGCTGGGCGTGCGCGCGCACGCACAACAGACATTACGCTCCTGCGCGCGTCAGCGTGCGGCGCCGCGTTTATGTATGCGTGCGCGACAACGTTACGCGCGTGTGCGTTGAAGGATAAATATAGAGCGTGTGTCACGGTGTGCTCCAAGCCCCCTCATTTTGACGCCACACTAAATCCATCCACGACTTAAGCAAACTTCAAATTACTACTCATTAATACCTTGCAGAGACTGTAGGCACGGCTCATAAAGGCACAGGCAAAAAAATATTTGGCATCTCATTGGGCTCTTACATGGTGAAATGAATGTAAGACAAGGAAATTTTTTTTTCGTAACGGTATTCATCATTACAGTTGTCCATCGTTTGTCGTATTTTCCCTTAGCCCAAATTTTCACCAACCTTGGAGTACCAGCAGTTTGTTTGTATATTCTATATAACGGTTTTATATTCAGATTAAGGTAACAACATTTTTTTAATCACCCAACTGTTTAATAATATGGAAAGCGCAGTGTTTATAGCGTGTGACATTCAGTCACACAGTTGCCAGTTCACATCCCGGTCAGGGGTCAACTCTGCCCTTCATCTATTTGGTGCCATAAAGTGAGTTGCTTTTAGTGGGAGATTAACAGTCATTGCATTTTGTAAATTCACGCCTGCTATAGGAATGTGGAATTCCATGTTTGACTCCGTGAACGAAATGTCCTGCATAGGTATTTTAAAACATTTATAGGCGACATGAACACGTGGCAATAGAATGTATGTCTACAACCATATAACTTTCATACATTCGTCACGCAATGCGATGCACGTTAGGAGATGCAGGGCAATCTGAGGATGTTGACACCACAACTCCTGCAACTCTGCCCTCCGACCCCGGACCAAAAGAACTAAAATTGTATCACCGAGTAGCCAACCAAGAGGTGATACAAGGAATCCTTTGCAAAAACAATAAGGTCTTGAGATATCACGACCAAACTGAAGAATTGAGGGGCATACAGAAGATTCGAATAAAATAAGAGAGTACCAAAAAAAATTCACATTTAGACGATTAGCACGTTTGGCTTCGTATGGTGCCAAAGAAGTTCAACATTCATACATACAACCAAAAGCATATGCACATAATCCCAACCAACCATGAGATGTATCCTGTGCGGTAATATGAAATATGCACAAATATGGGGCAGTGTGTGTGTGTTGTCTGTGTGTGTGCATACATACAAGCATACGTGCGTAGGCCAGTGTACGGTCATGCCTGTTACTGCGTGTGTGTATTACCAATATATCTCTACTTATAGCAACTGTAACCTACATTGTAGGGTACCAGCCCAGGGGGAGACTTGCCTGAATGACTAATGTTCCTTGGGACAGTTTCCTTGGTGATGCCGGCATCTATTGAGCTCATAATGTTGTCAATCTGTAGGGAAAAAAGGGGCATTTAAGAAGATGGAGATTGAATAAGAGGCAAGGTGAAAGTACATGATTGAGCAACATGAATGCAAGGTCAGTTGTATCATATGCACACCAGGTTAAATTCCATTATTGTATGCACACAAGCTTTTTGTCATCTGCTCACGGATTGTCAATGTGCACGGTACCGTAATGTCAATTAGTGCTGCTGTTATCAGTTAGCACACAAACTGTAATTGTTCTCAGCGCATTATTTAATCGGTATAATGTAAGCAGCGTTGTATTCATAGTGGTGACCGTATGGGATGCTGTGCTGCACTTTACGTACCAGCCAGTCTATTTTTTGTGAACAATAATGACAATTTGTTTTGCGCCGAAACGTGGCAAAGCCATTGCAAATACCGACACACAACCATTAATGGTGTGATTATCATCAACCAGATAACCACCGCATTATCCAAATTTCCCAATAACTCTCTGTACAGACAACCGTGTTTGATTTTGACACAAGTGCAAATTATGATTGTTAAATGGGAAAGCCGAGTGTTAATAGCTTGTTGCTCTACGCCTTCTAATTAGCGGAAGTAAAACATCTTGCAATCATGCCTTAACAACGGCGAGCACATTCATGTTAGCAGTCCAAAAATCCCCCCTGTGAAAAGCAACGCATCACATTCATAATAAATAAATTCATCATATTCTGTTCGAAGGATCGCAAACCTGCAAATTACTGTGTGCATGTTTGATGTGGTTTAAAGCAGTGTTACTATGTAAATGTATTTTTTTATGACTGGTAGGAACAGGACCAGAATTGGGAAGCATATTTCCTAAAATCGCGAGATCATTTCTATTATATTCTTGGTTCTTTCGGTAAAGTCACGTAGAAGGGAAACAATAAAATAATAAAAATATAAAACAATAAAATTCTCACGACGTTTAGACTGCAACACAAGCAATCATCATCAGGTGTGAAAACCACAGCAAGAAAATTTTTAAAAAGTTGCGTTTTTTTTTAACGTTAGCACCACGGAGAGCGATTTGGCAGTTATTCAGATGGACGAGTCCATCTATGTTCGGAAAAGAGGAGGGGGGAGACGAAAATAATGGATGCGGTCTGAAAGCCACCGTAAGCGTGAACAATCAATTAAGACCCGAAATGGTTTATCAAATCCTTCCAATGCTTGCTAGGCCAGAATCCATCTTCTCGATTGAAATTGTCTGTGTTTGTATATGTGGATAGCCTCATGAACGAATCTCTCATGGTAGCCAGATGGCTTGCAAAGAACCTCATTCTATTATTCAAGCCTTCGTGCGGATAAGAGGAGTGACCCAGATTCTGTAAGTGGTGAAAAATACATCGATTTCTTAGTCTTTCCATGGCTATGATGAAGTGACATCATCCTATTACCTGCGTTACTTTTAAAATTTACCACCTGGATAAACTAAACCATGCACAAAAAAACAGGTAATATGTTCTGCCAATTACACAGCCCCTATCATATTGGATAAGAAGAGTTGTACTGAATTGCTAATATTTTTTTTTAAGTTGTATTTCTAACATATATTTGAAAAGGATGAAAACTGTCAGTAATAAGAAGAAAGCAGCCCACTGAGGTGAAAAAAAGCTTCTCTTGAAAGAAATACCTGTGAAAAATACATGGTACAAAGGTAAGCAAGAATGTGTCAAAGCAAACAAGTAACACATTAAATATTTACACAAAAAATACTTTCACGTGTGAGGAATACCCGAAACCTGGGCTCTAATTTTCAAATGTTAATAATATCGTTGAGATGCCTCTCAGGTAGAACAGATTTTTTCGTGGTGCCAAAGGTTTAAATGCTGATGGGCGAGTCAGCAAAATGTTACGAGAACGTGAAAGCAGATTCCTGACACAGTTGGACACGTGTTCCAAAGAATTCCACGCCTTTTGGCATTTAGGCATTAAAACGCCCATGGGAGACACACTAACGCCCCAGCAGAGGAACGTCAAGGAAAGAAAGGGTAAAAGCTTAATTAACTTAACACTCATTATTTCTTATGGAGCATAAAGTGAGGGTTAACCTTGAACCACCCTTAAAGGCACAGGCAATTCAAATATAATTACGAATTCACACCCCCGCATGGATACGATTTAGTACTTCTTCGCGGTGGGAGTACAACACAAAATGGAGGAGGCAGTTTTACACCAACATTACGGACATATTTCATCTTTAGGGCCACCGAGATTTGGGTGGCATGTAAATTTAAACATCTTGGTTCCCGCTGTCCTCGGCTCAGCATGTCCCTCGTACGATTCACCACAGATTTTTTTGGGTTAGGTCATAATGATCCCGCCAAAATTAGTCATTAAGAAGCCTCCGCCACACAAAACAGCCAAACAAATTAATCGTCACGTGTACAAGCCTTCATAATAAAGGTTTTTGGGTTAGATCGCGTTATTTATAAATGTGTCGTAACCCTCCACCACCCGACACAGCCAATCGGCAAAAAAAGTGTCACGTTGACAAAAGACAAATAGTTCACTACTTTAGCCCACCGGTGTGTTGAAGAGTGAATCCACAACATTTACAGTTTGAGTACGACGTTTCGCTGGTAATTACATCCAGCATCATCGGGCAATTCGCCAGAATGGTAAAGCCCTCGCTTGCTCCCGGTCTTAAATAGAGTAGCAGGGTGACGCCATCATTTAACTAATTTCAGGTGCAGTGATTTGAGGCGGAGGGGGGGGGTATTGTAATTACATAATCGATTGGTAATCAGTCAATGGTTATGATTAGTAATGAGTTGTAGATTAGTAATGAGTTGTAGATTAGTAATTAGTTGTAATGTGTGTTATTGTGAATAATATTGGTCGCGAAAGCCTACGTGTTAAACTGACGTGTACAAGCGTTTAACACTCCAATGATTAAAGTCTGCAGGTCGCCGGGAAGTTTAAACACGATTCTCACAAACAGATTTAACGATTCGTCAAACATCATCAGGTCAACATTCAGGAAGTCAGAATGATAAATCCAGAAAGTCATAATCTGACAAAAGAACTTGAGCGTAGAGATCACGGAACTCAAAATGCAAGCCACACTTTTAACTACATATGCTTAATCAGAATTTGCAGGATGCAAATATATTTTTATGGATTTGTTCCTTGACCTAAAAGTGTATCAAAGCACCTTCAGGAGTTTGTAAGATTGGAATTCATGTTGAAAGAGAATATTCCTGAAAGTTGAAAGACAAACTATGTCTCACATGATGATGTTAAACTTGAACGATTACTAAATTAGCATCAACAGCAAGAGCAGCAAAAGCAGCAGCAAAAGCAAATTCAATAGCAGCAGCCACAGAAATGACATGACCATCAACAGCGCAGCAGCAACCATAGCAAGGGGTGAATGAGATATTTTAGGCCAAGGCAGGTTTCGGGAGCAAGTCGGGGAGCTGGTCACCATGAGCTCCGCTATACAGACACCACCACGTGGTGGTGAATCTGATTAATTATATATTGATTATATTAATTGGAAGAAAAAAATTACATTCATCATTTAATGTTTTTTTTATTAGCTTTTTAATTTCAGCACTGCCACCCCCCCGTCCAGCCACCCACCCCTACTCCCCTCCAGAAGTTTCTATAGCTGCCTCTGGCCCCCGTATTGCACCAATTCAACGATTGCGGCAGCGGTTTGGACACCGATGCACACAATGGCAATAATAGCCGCGATTGAAAAACACAATAGCTCTCCACGCACCCAGGCACCAGCGAAGGCTGTGGAGCTGAAATTGCCTCCCCTCTCAACCAATTAAAAACAAACAAAACACGAATGGTACGTTCTGCGGCTATGGCGTCACACTCTGGCAATAACTCGCTTGCATCATCAGCCAATCAGTAAGGTAATTCCAGAGAAAACACCAACCGCACACCTCGGGACTAACTGAACACCATGAAATGCTCGGTGCTATAACCGTAGCTGGAAGGGTGGATTCCTAGTGTGGCGGTGTCAGCGTGTGTTAGCTTCGCAAGGTTCAGAGGTGAGCACTCCAAAAATGTTACACTATGATAGCACAGACACCACCACTTTACACTGGGTACCCTGCCAAAGCCGGTGGCACGGTCTAAAGGCCAACATCAGCCAGATGCAAATTAAATGTGACTCACGGCAGGAAGCGCTGTTCAACCAAAGCCAGTTTCCATGGGAGGCCTCGGTTGTCAAGCCTATAACGCTTGATGGAAGAGTGGGTCTTGTGCAGATTTTAGGAGTTGGTACGGAACCTGCTGAAGCCCAGGAAGTGGAGACTGTCCTCATGGAGTTGGCCCTAAAAGACTCCAGTGCTTGCTCATGTCTTAGGTCATAACAAAACTGGGATTGCATTCGCAGATCTACAGACTGGTCTACCATGGGTGTGGGGGGAAAAAACATAGCCAGGGGCCCTTAAGGTCGACAGAGCTCACCATGGAAAAAAAACAAAATAGGCTCTTTGGAGAAATCAATAAAATTGTGCTACTCATCCCAGTAATAATACAATGTCAGTCTGATGATGTGCATTATTTGAACGTGCAACGTCATCACTGTGTGATAAACGGTCCTGTGTTGTTTGTTTTAAATCGGGGGGAGGAAGCCAGAGTGCACTGCCCATGTAGCGTGTATCAGTGCACGGCACAAGCGCCGTGATGACGCCACCGCCACTTCGTGGTGAATGGTCGTTGTCGTTGTTGTTCTCCACGTTCACCACTGCATATTTGCAGTTCAAATAAAACATTTTCTTCGTTAAACCCATGATTGCTAATGAATGCATCGGCGTCTGTTAAGTTACCACTATCAATTAGGTATCGTCTGTGGTAGTGCAGCAAACTACAAAGAAAAAATAATTATTGAATTTTAAGAATAGGGTTTAACAACAGAATTGGGAACACGGAGAAAGAAGAGGGGCACGAGGATTGGTGACATGCAATGTGGGATGGCAATTATGGATGAGTGCAAGATTTAATAAAGACCAGTGAATAAAGACGTGAGGTTACAGGATGAGACGAGATCAGATATGCAGTGGAAGGTCGAGTGGGGATGGGGTGACTGGTTAAACGAGTGAAAGAGTTGTCGTTTTATCTGGCTGTTGCGTGCATATAAAACAAGTGCATTCGATGCGTTCATCGTTGAATCCTTCTGTAGATCCGTAGGCCATGTATCTGAGATCCTGCTACGTAAATACCTTGACAAATTAGCCTCAAGGGAATAGAAAATGCATTCCACCACAATTAAGTACACACTAAAATAACTGCACGGCTCACTCGAGAGCAGACTGGTTTACGAGTCTAATTTTCAACCATCACTTAACAGTGTAAAACACAAATAGTTTATATGCACAGATTGCTTACCCATATAGCAAAAAGGCAACAATGCATCTTCCCCCTGATCATGTATGTGTTACTGTCCTCAACTGTCTGGGACCACCTCTTAACTCCTCTGCACGACTCCATCACCCTGTTCACAGCTGAAGGACATTCTTCCTCTGCATAGGATCGTCTCTTCCAGAGGGCTTCTTATTATTAAAGAAGCCCTCTTATTAAAGAAGCCCTCTTGTCTTACCTTCTCCCCATGACAACCTCTCCCCCTGACTTCTCCCTTCTTATTAAAATATGAATTCCCTCCACTTCCCCACAATCTAATAATAATAATGTCTTCCTTCGTGTAATTTTTTTTAGACAGTTGCTGAGCACAAGCCCAAAGGCCTAACAGGTCAACCAGTCGACACGCAATGAAGTCTTGAAATGAAGTCGCTTTTAGACGATGTATACATCTGTACAAGTAGCCACGCACTATGTACACGTGTGATATTTAACACAAGATTTAGCGGTGTAGACCTGAACTCTTTAACACACCCTAGATCTCCCCCAGGCATATATACACTGGCACTCCAGCCCAACTTATTGGCAATAAACAATAAATCACACCTATTAGATGCAATAAATATCATCATCCTATACAATTACCACATATATATGCAACACTACTGGTCCCCACATATCCCCAAAACATATAAGCACGAATATCATTCCAGCGTAATTTTTTGACAAAAACACGGACAACCAATTAGTCGCATTACAAATTTCAAGAATTAAGAGGTCAAACATATGTTAAACACGAACCCTAAAATACTTTAGACATTACCACTACTGTACCCTAGATACCGCACCAATCCATAACTGCAAGATTACACATGTACCTGACCAAAACACTTAAAGCGAACCAATTACATGGACAACAGGCTCAGTAGAGCACGTATTTAACAACTGTCCTACACACGTTTACGTGTGCATAACGAACAACGGAAAATACAACGATCACCGTGAAACGGTAAAACATGAAAACGGCATGCCGTGAAACGTGAAGACAATGCAAGGGGGAGGAACGGGGGGGGGGGTGGTGAGGGGGGTATTAACAAAAACAGAAACTGCTCGTCACGTACCTCCTCCCACTCTTTCGTAAATGAAGGGGTGCGCAGAGGTCCGCGCCGTCCACCCCCCCTGCGCGCGTTCCCCCACCCTCCTCCTCGCCTCTCGTACGACACCTCATCCTCCGAGCAGCTCTTTCCGTTGTGAGCGGCCGACTCGGATGGCATGACCAACAGGTCGGAGTCTGACTTGGAAATGTTCCGCGTCAACTCCAACTCAACGAGGCACCTGGGGGAGCGCGTCCGCCCCAGCGAGTGGAAGACACTCGTGCCCTCCGCGGTTGCCGCAGCCTGATTGACCAGCGTGTGAAACACAGTTTTGTACGTGACTGGGTGGCCGTTCTTGCACTTCCCCGAGGCGGTGTTGGCGTTAAGCTGATCGAGGCGGGCTGCTGTGCAAGGGCCAGAAGAAGCCGAGTCAGCGAGCGGCCGTGGCGACCCTCGACTGAGGTCCGCTTGAACCCGAGCTGTCTGGGAGGACCCGTGCAGGAGGCCCGCAAACTCGACGGGGAAGTTCGCCTGGTTGGAAACTGCCGCCTGCCTGGACAGACTGGACTGGCTGAGTGTGACAGGTACGTCCGAATGATTTGGCCACTCACGGCCTGGCAACGGCAGTGGCGGCTCCACAGGCCCTGAACAAGGGTTTTTTCCACCTACACGCGCCACACGCACAGGACAAGCCGGCCCGCAAGCCACCCACGGCAAGCCACCACGCACACAAGGCAACATGCGAGCCAACGTGCAAGGCAACAAAACAAACACAAAAAACACACAAGCTATCACAACACGGGCAATCATCAGAGAAGCCATAACCATAACAAGTCCCTCTTTATGAAGAAGAAGAAAAAAGAACAGCTGCAGCAATGGATGTTGAGCAACATGCAGCAGCTCAACTGGTCTCGGGGTCATATAGCCAGCCCTCACCTCTGCTGGGCTGGACGATCCCCTTGTCATCCCCGAGTGTCCCGGACCCCCGAAGTTCGTCTCCTTTTTTCTCCGTCACTCCAAACAGAGACTGTCTCTGCCTAGGCTGTAAATAGATCAAATACAAAAACATCACCTTAAAGCAGCTTAGCGCCGTTGACCGAAACCGCGGCTCTCAAAACAGGTGACGCGCGCAAGCTGTTGTCACACGCCGAGTATCTCTCACCTGCGGGCGGATGACGCTCTGAATGTTGTGCACAGCGGTGTCTGGAGACGGTGGCGAGTAGTCCGGGCTGGACAGATCCCTCAGCTCCTCTACGCGTAGACCGCCAGTGGGAGGACATCAATAAGAAAGGAACCAAGGGAGAAAATGATTTAAAGCAATGGCTTAAATGGCAGACGACAAGCCCCTTGCGCAGTGTGCAAATGTCCTTGTTTAAAAATAACACGTTTTGTGACAATGTAATTCTCATGGCTGATTATAATGATAGCATGAAAATGATAAAGGATAACAATGATGATGAGATGTATTATCCTTGTTGACACAGGAAAACCCCACCGAGTCTCCACCTTTTCTCAGGACGGTCCTGCCAAGTTTTCGCAGTCGTGGGCGATGTACAAATTTGTAATCCAAATGTACTTATTTGCAGGTAATTTTTCAGCACTGGGATGTTTGACCGATACCATTTACATAGTACGTTTTTGTTGTTTTTGAGGCTACTGATACTGACAATGTGGTTTTTGCCACTTCTGCCATCTACAGCTTGCCGATACCACGGCTACCACCATATCTGGCGCACTCCGCTGCACCAGTTCACTACGGTGCACCACACCACTACAACGATTCCACACTTGTTGGCAAATTCATCCTCCTATTCACGTTCATCCAGGGATAATGTTGTGGATAATAGCACGAGATTTCCCCTCATATGCAAATGTTCATGCTCGCAAACAGCACCCGCACCGCCCAACACCAACCGTATGAAACAACAGCGGTGTTTTGTCAGAAAGTGATCATGACTCCTGCCAAAGAAATATGGGACTCTCTCCACTGGTTGAGCACTGGCAAAGGAGAGACACTCAGAATCTTAATTTTTATTTTAAACTGAAGGAGAAATCCGATGAGCTCTGAAGCTCTTTTTTTTACATATGTCCAGTAGGGGCATGACGTCAGAACAATTACAACAACGCAAAAAACACAACAGGAGTGCAAAGTAGAGGAAAGGCAAACAAATCACTTTAAAATATATACATACGAATAAAAACGAAACACTGTCCCATGCGTTCTTGCTTTCTTGAACAAGGAGAGACTTTTAAAACGTCTTTGAACGGTGAGCAAGTGCGCGCCTGCCTGCAGGTGAATGCGGGAAGAGAAACCCCTCACCTTTACTGGGTGGCAAGTCCAGGGTGAGCGTGGGAAGGAGGCCTCGGGACTCTGCGCTTGCCAACAGTTCATACGGGTTCTCGTTCCCACCCCACCCAATGTCACAGCCCTCATCGCGTGCAGACGATCTCCTCTGTACAATCACGCACAAGAGACAAAGATCCCCCCGCCCCCCAGTATAGCCTTAACAGACTGTTGGGACAAGTGCTGTTAGCTAGCACCGATCAAGGATGGCAAACATGCACACACGCACAACGCAAAACCAGGTAATTGCCTCTTGGGAAGAATTTAATAAACAAGCCATTGCCCTTCAGTGACATTCTTAAGCTGTGATTTCAGTACATTGAACAGAACTTAGCTAGGCTATAAGTGAAGCTTCTTATATATAGATAGACTGCAATGTGTTAATTACACAGTTGTTTAGATTTTCTGACAAAGCAATCTCATACACAAACCAGCACAAGTACAACATATTGATAACATAGTTCGAAATTTTAACTTAACCTATGGAAAAAAAGGTAAAATATGGCAACATATCTATGGGACCTTTTTGCCAGTATCAAAATGATGTTCACCTATTGGCATTCTCTGGTCTAACACTGGTGAGACAAGGCCATAAAAGAAGGCCGTCTCTGGTGCAGGCCAATCAGTTTCTTAGAACATGCTTGTTTGCATGTTTTGCCACAGAGTACGTGTGATTAATGCAGACTTGGGATGCTTTGCAAAAGGTATATATTTGGTGTTTGAACATCTTAACACATGTTTTTTGCCACAAAGGATGAAGCCTATTCTTATACATGTCATCATGATTACAGGATACGGCTTATTACAGTGCATCCCAACCATGTGCCGTGCAGCACTTTTTCAGGCGCCATTCACTTGCTCAGCTCTGCTCACAGTTGCAAGTCACCTTCCCTACTCATCATGTCAGTCACCGGGTCGCACCCACCCACCCACCCACCATCCGTTTCATTCATCTACACAGTCTTCTCCCCCTCCCCCACACGCCTGATGCCCATCACCCATGAGGGCAACTCACCTGAGCAGAGACTCCTGACATGTCAACCTCGGTGTCCGCTTCCTCCTCTGGCGGTGGGTTTGCAGGTGGAGGGGGCCGCGTGCGCTGCTGAAAGAAAGGGAAAAGATTCCGAGCGTGCGCGTAGCCTCGTGGACTGCTTGAGCGAGCGCTAGTAAGTAACCATCCATAATATAGGTTGTTTTTTTTCGTAAGGCCGCGTAAATATAAATGTGTCGTTAAACCCGCCACTACCCGACAGCAAAAACAGTAAGGTCTGTCACGTCAACAGAACGTGGCCAATTTGTTCCTGATCCAGCACACCGGTGTGTTGGAGAGCAAATCCACATTTACAATTCCGAGTTAATTACAGTCTCATCAGGCGACAGCCAGATTTGTGGAACCATTTGTAAGTAACCAGTTTTATTTCGTGCAATTATAGGATAATGTAATTTGTTGTTAATAACCCTATTTAAATTATGTATACCGGCCCGTGGCTTTGCAACAAAAAATATCCAGTAGTTTGCGACGTAGCTTTAAAACAGCGAGCCGTGCCCACCTTTGGTCAATTACACTTTTCAATGCATGTGTATGCAAGCTGAAATTACTTTAGATAATATTTATATTTGAATACTGTGACCTTGTTGTTAAGTACATTCATTACACTGAAAAAAAAACATGCATTTTCAGTTTAAGACAGACAGTTGAGGTGAACTTAAGCTATAAAACTACTCTTAAATCCTACGAAACAATATTTTGGGGCTCAAACCATATGGAAGCATAATATTAACATACTCTTCAAATTATATAACTGGTCATCCACACATATGTACTTTATTGTGCATATATAAAAGTTCAAGCTCTCATTACCTTCACATATAAAATTACTGCTCAACTCTACACAGCCAAGATGCCGTTTGCTAATTCTACCCCACGTCCAGCAAAACGCTCTTCCCCGCCCTCGCGTGGCGAGTGCTGGCACCTTGCTGAGGCCATCCTCATCGGTGTGATCAAGGGATGTGGAGGAGTTGGAGAGGGCATTGCAGAGGCTCTCGTAGAGAAAGTCCCCACTCTGCTCAGGGTTGCTCGGCCTCCTTTCCCCTACCCTCTTGTGCTGCTCACCAACCACTTCCGTCATGGGCCTCGCTGAAGCCGATTTGTCCTTCGGCCAATGGTCTAGGAACAAACAGGAGTAAAAAGATATCATTTGCACAATGGAAGTTACCTTCAATATCACTGAATAACAGCATCACTATACCCAACTATTATCCATTACCTGCACTTTCCCCACGCAGCAGGGCAGAGATTTGCAAAGCCTTCTGGGACCGGTGCTCCCCCAGGATGTCCAGTGCCGTCTTGCTCTGCTTGTCTCGGATGTTCACATTAATCCCTGCAGCACGGCCACACAAACCACCGGTTAAGATGCAACGGTGGTAGAATGTGAGTGCTCGGTATCATGTAAAGCAATTAACTCATGTACGGCCAAGCATACAGTGGTCGATGCCCGGGGCTCTCGATCAGAACGTTTAAAGTTCAAATCCCAGTCGAGGGTGGATGCAGCCCTTCATCTCTCAGGGGTCGAGAAAATTACCATTTAACAGTGGTTGGACCCACACAGAGACTTTCCACCAATGGTTCAGGTATATAAAAACTAGTGAGAGTAACGTCTTTAACTTAATTATTTATTGGCTCGTGGCATGGTGGCATCCATGCCGCATTGCGAAAGTGTTAGGCTGGACATGATAGAGAAAAAGTGTGGCATGGCCAAGTGGTGTGGCATTGCTGTATGTCAGGAATGCCACATTGTGGGTAAATTTGTGTGCATTGTGGGTAAATTTGTGATGTAGCAAGGTGCGGTGTCACGGTGATGTCAGCGATGTCTCGCTCACCGGCTTCTAACAGCAACCTCACGACGTCGACCCGGCCAAAGAGCGCAGCCTCGTGGAGAGCGCTGCCCTTCTCGCTCTAGCCACACACAACCGCCAGCACAAGCACGTGTCAAAACGCTGCTACTGCACGCCGCAGCACCAGCAAGCATGATAAATCATTACTACACAGATCATGACATTCCCAAATGGCAGAAAATCAGACTCCCATTCATGAGATTTCCAAGTGAGATTCCAGCCATATTGACTCAATCACCAATGTAATTTAATTTTCTGTAAGCACCACCCTACAGGTTAGCCTACAGGTGCACTAGTCCCTGCCATAGCAGTGTGGAAGTGAACCAATTGGTTTAGAACTATCAGTGGAGATGAGCTGTGCACAATACTCATTGAGGAATGGGGAAACTTTAACTACCATATTTGTACAAACACACATACGTAGTAGTTATGCTGTTACCATCTGCATATGTCGTAAAAATGATCAGTATGTGCAATGCAACCAGTTACACCTGGCAGTGAACGTTTTACCCATGAACGCCAAAACAATCTTCCCCATCTGGAAAACATTTGCACGCTGGACCAACCATGTTGTTCTTTTTTGTTGTCCTTTCCCCACACCTCCGATTAGCATGGTTGGCTACGTACAGTGCGAAAAAAGTCCAACATATTTTCAACCATCACCGGTTTTCTTTACCGATGAGGTGACTCTTAGGTACTCGAGGCACCTGCCCTTTTTGACCATGTTTATACATCTCTCTGGTGAAAGCTCCACAATGGGCATCGACGTGAACTGTTGTGGATAACCTCCGTAAGCTTTACCCAAAACCGCCCCAACTACACCGGCTTCCTCCACGGACGGAAATCCGCGCTTTCGCCTCGCAAGAATGAGACGTAAAAGAAAGACTCGCAGAAATTCTTCCAGTTCCCGACGTCAAAATTCACTTGCGCGGTTTCTGCCCCGCACAAGTCACTTGTTAAACAACGAAAACGATTTGGATGCCGAGTGGTAACATTGTCAGCAGTTAGCATTTAAGTCAGAAAAGTCAGTAACTGACAACACGTGAATCAGGCTCTATGCACACACACACACGCCAATCTAGAGTTCACATACACTCGGTAAATATAAAGCCCGATTCATGTGTTGCAAAAAAAACACATGAATCCTAAAGTGTGTGTGTGTGATGAAAAGTGTCATATTTATAAAGGTGTTAGCCGCGTGATGTGCTTTGTGCTGGCTACATTTAGCTCCCCGATAGCAGCACTGACTGACACCATGCAGCAACAGCAGCAGCAATCCTATGAAGGCGGTCGGAATCTCAACCCCCTGCGAGCGACAATGTCCGTTGTGTGCGCGGCCGGCCTGCCCCCCCCCTCACCTGGATGTTGACATCCATGCCAGCCTCCAGCAGGACCTGCACGGTACCCGTGTGGCCGTTGCGAGCGGCCAGGTGCAACGGGGTGTGCTGCTTGGTGTTGCACGCCAGGAGGTTAGGGTGGGAGCGGGTGAGCAGCGTCACCACGTCCAGGCGGCCGTACAGGGCCGCCAGGTCGAGGGGCGTCTCGAAGCGCGCGTTGCGCATGGTGGGGTCGGTGAGCTCCTCCAGCAGCAGGCGCACCACCGCCGTGTGGCCGTACTGCGCGGCGCAGTGCAGCGCCGTCTCGTTGTCGTGGTTCTGTGGGCGCGCGAAAAGACTTTAAATTGTGAAACGCATTCATAATGACAATAACAATCAACACAATTTATAACGCGCACATATTCTGCGAAACGGACGCGTAGTTCGATCGAGAAGTCGGGAGGCGCTGATCCAGAGCTCAAAGTGCTTCGTAAGCCAGTCTGAACAGGTGAGAGCCTGGACAGGTGAGAGCCTGAACAGGTGACAGAAAGACGGGTGAGAGCCTGAACAGGTGAGAGCCTGGACGGGTGAGAGCCTGGACGGGTGAGAGCCTGGACGGGTGAGAGCCTGGACGGGTGAGAGCCTGGACGGGTGAGAGCCTGGACGGGTGAGAGCCTGGACGGGTGAGAGCCTGGACGGGTGAGAGCCTGGACAGGTGAGAGCCTGGACAGGTGAGAGCCTGGACAGGTGAGAGCCTGGACAGGTGCAAATTGGATGGGCGAGAGCCTTGACAGGTGAGAGTCTTGAGTTGCCGCTTGGAGCTGGATGGTGCTTGGAAGCTGTGCATGTGCAATGGGAGAGCATTCCTGAAAGCTGCTGGTGTAGCGATAGAGAAACGCGCACACGACGGACATTGTCGCTCGCAGGGGGTTGAGATTCCGGCCGCCTTCATAGGATTGCTGCTGTTGCTGCTGCAGGGTGTGTCGGTGACGAATTGGCATGTTCTGTTTATGTGACAACCCTTACTGGTTGGCTGTGTCGGGTGGTGGTGGGTGTTAACGACACATTTATATATTTACGCGATCTAACCAAAAAACCTTTATTATGGCAGTCCTGGTTCTATTTGGACGTGTGCTCACGTGGAGATTGGAGTGTTTTTGTAAAAACAAAAACATGTGGCAACGAAAAGCAGTATTCCAATGTGCCTCACAAGGAAAGATTTCAATCAGAGCCGTATTTCCCTGCCATGATGCTTGGATCGGAAGCATGGGCACTGAAGAAATGAAATGGAACAATAGAAGCAAAAACACGACAGAGTGCGGAGAGATGCGTGCTGCGAATTACGCCGACGGACAGAAACAAAAACACTCAGATCATCAGAAAAAAAAGAAAATTGGAGGCACATTGACTTAAGACAAGTAGGTCGGCTTGGGCAGGACGCATCGTCAAAAGGGATGGGGCAAGACTCGTGAGAGATTGGAAACTAAAAGAGGGGACAACCGCCACGTAGATGGAGCGATGTATTTAACTCATGTGCGGCGATGGCATTGCAACGAAGTTTGGAGGTCTTCATTCGCCATTGGATAGATCGTGGCTGTTGATGATATGGATAGGTTTGAATGGAACGCTTGGTAATACAGTACATCATAAAGCGTTGAGATTCCTTGAGGGATATTGACACATCTAGTTGTTGGACCAAAAACCTGCTCCACAACCCACAGTGGGTTTGAATATATTTCAGTTTATGCATGCCCCATAAATATTTATAACCTGCTTTCATCTTTCTGTTGAATAATATCAAAGTGGAAGCTTAACAAAAAAGCATGCAGACTCTGATATTTTAACAATTTAAAATAATCACAAATATTCACACATATAACACAAGTCTGTGCAGGTGGCTGGTCAGGTGGACAGGCGTCTTAACTGTTGTCCCCAGGTCTAAGCTAATAAACATTAAATTACACTCAGGATCTGATTACAGATCCTGAGTAATAGTCTCATTTCGAATGGTCTAAAATCGGTTCTGGCTAAAGGGCTGAACTTCGCTGTCACCCCCAAACACATACCAGTGGATATTATTGCCCAGGTCGATGTAGCCCTTAAGGGTTTGGAACACATCGCTGCAGACGTGACAAGATCTGAAATCGCTGCAACCCTCAAAAGCGTTAAGATACCAGTCAGTAAGGATGAGCGTTTTGAGTTCTCAATTGAAAAAGAGAGATGATATCGTCATCCTCTCAGCTGACAAGGGCAATGCCACGGTCATCATGGACAGATAATCGTCACTGGTGTTGGCCGTCAGCGGGAAATAAACTCGGTTTGCAGGGTCCGTAGTGCAGCGTGCTAACCACTCTACCCTACCGCTCCCCATACATAAAAAACGCAATGGCCAGGATGGCAGAGCCAGTGGTTTATATAGGGAGCTGTGGGCTCATACCACATGGGGTACATATGCCATTTTGCATATCACCCAAGTAATAAATACAAATGTGGGCGCAAATATAATTATTATACATCCCATAAAGTGTTTTAGTGGGCATACTTTATATGATGGAAGGGGGGTGTAAACGCATTGAGTAAAGTTTCCGGGGAAATATTGTGCAAAGCTTATGAGTGACGCGGGTTATCAGAGCAGAGAGGGGAGAGGAAGGTCGCGGAGGACAGAGTTAGGGGGGAGGATGTGAAGCAGTGACAAGGCAGGGAGAGCAAGCTGAAAAGTAGTGGAGTGGAAAATATCCCCCGTACAGCCAGACAAGACTGTTGTGGCAAGTGCTGTTAGCGAGCACCTGTGAAGGCCGGCATGGTACACCAAGGGGTGGGTAGCCAGCACTATGCCCGACCGCCTTTGTCTCTCTAGTGGCAAAGTTTACACAACACACCAGGTACTCATTTGAGGCCGAGTAGACCTAGAGGAGGCCCAGGACTGACTCAGTTAATCGTCACTGGTATTGGCTGTGAGCGGAAATCGAACTCGGGTCTCCGGGTTCGTAGCGCAGCGTCCTAACTGCTGCACTACCGCTCCCCACAGTGCGTGCACACACACATACACACACACACTCAATTCATTTTAACACAAGCTGAATAACTGAATAACTATGCAAAAATAAAACCACATGCAAAATCATGCAATGATTCGCAGCCGCACAGCCCAGCGGGCATCGTCGTTTATTGGTAGGTGGTGGATGTGGAACTGGGCGAAAAGCCACGCCTCTCACTTCCCTGCTGGGGTGGCACTGGCTTCTAAGTAGGCTCCGACGAAGTTACGGATTGCAAAGGGGTCCCCACAACCATGGACCAAAGCCCCTTTAAACTACCACTTTCTGACAATGCCACCACATAACGTTGGCTGTGTCCCACAGTAAGCATGGAAGGTTACGTTTGGGCGGTTGCATTTAGGGAGCATTGTGATAAAGCCACAGCATCACGGCAGGACACTGCAGAACCGCACTGAGTGAAGACTATGACTGTGTATACACACGCATTCATTGGCTGAAATTGCTGGTACCACCGGCTCACCACCTGGATGCAATCTAGCATGACTGTGCCACTGTAAAGACAAACATTCAAGGTGAACTGCCTTATTCTTCCTCCTTAATAATATTTCAGAACCACAAAAAAACCAAGAGTAATGTCTGTGGTTTGAGTACAAATGTGTTTCAACATGCCATGGAGTGACTGACACACAAACACAACCTCAGGCAAAACATACCACACACCCTGCACCTAACAATGAGGCCGTAAACATGAAGGCATACAGTGTTCAAGGTAGTGGACGCAAGAGTCAATGTCTCATCGCTGTAGTTCACAGAGTGCTTATCTCTCAGCTCCAGCACTAATCCAACAGAGCAGCACGTATCACTTCCTTTAACCAACTTGAAAGGCAAATGACCGAGTCTTGATAAGCTGCCAATGGGGGAAAATGTAAATAGTAATTGTTTTCTACAATTAGCATTTGTGGGAACATTTAATTTGACACATTTTAATAATTATTAATGTTTATTGGTAATCTCTATACATCTTCTTTGGTTATTTCGGTAAAGTCACGTAGAATGAGAATAAAATAATACGTTAATAAAATAAAATAACACAATAAAATTCTCACGACGTTTCGGCCACAACACAAGTGGCCTTCTTCAGGTGAAAGGAACAGAACTGTCGGGACGACAGAGCTTCAATGAACGTTGTTAAGATTCGTAGCGTCTTTTAAGCTGGTTTAGAGAGGTGAGGCATCATAGAACATCTTTCCAATGGTTGCTTAATTTGAAGCCATCTTCTCGGTTGAAATTGTGTCTGTGTTTGTAGATCTGAATTGCCTCGTGAACAAATGTCTGATAAAAACCCGTGGGTTTGCAAAGAACCTTGGTATCGGAGAAAATTATATCGTGATCACCCACAGCGTTAACAATGATCAGCTACGGCAGAAGAATTCGTTTTGCCGTATTTCAAATCTGATTTGTGCTCGCGAATTCGGTCAGAGACATGTCACTTTGTCTCCCCGATATAGCAATCACCGCAGGTACAACTCAATTTGTAAACCCCGGGGTACTGTAAGTCAGGAATGACATCCTTCACGGATGGGATCAGATCACGAATTTTATGTACTGTATTGAACCGGACCTGGATCTTGTGTTTGTTTAGAATTTTGGAAATCTTTTTAGTAACGCCTGCTATATATGGTAGTGTGATGGTTTTGACCGGAGTATCAAGTGGTTGTTTCTGTATGGAGGGAGAAACAGCTTGGCGGATGGTACGGTCAGAGTATCCATTCCTTTTGAGGGCCAGGTGTACATGTTTTAATTCACTGGTCAGGTGGTGTTGGTCCGAAATGCAATGAGCCCTATGGTATAAAGTTTTGATGAGATAATTATTTTGGGCTGGGTGGTGGTGGGAATCAGGTTTCAAGTAGGAATCTGTGTGGGTGGGTTTCCTGTAGACAGAATGCCCCAATGAGCCATCAGGTCTCCTCTCAAACAGAACATCTAAGAATGGTAGCTTGCCATTTTTCTCCACTTCCATGGTGAATTTGATGGCGGGATGTCTGGAATTGATGTGGTGGAGGAAAAGGTTCAGAGCTGGGAGGCCATGTGGCCAAATGACGAAAGTGTCATCCACACATCTCTTTAACAGACAACAGGACAAGAAGTCACAGCTCATCGAGACGCTGACCTTCCTCAAAAGATGCTGCGATCACAAGGTAATACCCATCGCTTTCACACTCACTTCTGCTGCTGTATCTTCTCCGAATTCTAAACAGATTCTGTTTAAGGCCAGCCTATCTTTAATCTCAGAGAGGATAAGGCTAAATTTCGAGAGAATATTATTGTGTTATTTTATTTTATCAATTTATTATTTTATTCTCATTCTACGTGACTTTACCGAAAGAACCAAAGAAGAGGATAAGGCTACTCCGATTTGAACTCGATACTTTAGACAGGACTCTCCTACAAGCTCATTTAATGTTAACACAAAAAATGTCACCTTCTGATAGGAATCACGTAGACAACATGACTGCTTCTTCTGCTGATTCACTGTCAGTCAAATGTAAAGCTAACCTGATTTCTAAATTCAACCACCTATCAAAGAAGATCCCAGTTCCACATATAACAAAACTAGATGTTAACAAAATCGTCATTAATCAGAGTAGCACCCCGATTTCGGACAATCTGAAAACAGTACTGGCTAGGGGACTGAATTTTGCTGTCACCCCAAAACACATACCAGTAGATGATATCATCTCTCAGGTCGATGTAGCCCTCAAAGCCGTAGGACACATCCAAGCAGACGTTGCGAGAGCTGAAATAGCCACTATTCTTAAGAATGCTAAGAAACCCATTAGTAACATCAGCAAAAATGAACGCTCTGAACTCGCGAATTTAAAAAACAGAAGTGATATAGTCATCCTCTCAGCCGATAAAGGCAACGCTACTGTAATTATGGATAAAGATTCATACAACAACAAAATCCAGAATCTGCTCAACGATGGAAGTTACTCAAAAATTAAAAATGACCCTACCAATAGCCTAGCGATAAAAACAAACAAGATCATCACAAGTTCGACCTCCCTAATCGACCCAACTAAACGTCCCTCCCTAAAACCTTCTGCTGCAAGACCCCCTAGATTCTATGGTCTTCCCAAGATTCATAAAGAAGGCACCCCACTACGACCCATCGTATCCACGATCAACTCCCCTACCTATAGACTAGCCCGTTTTCTGTCAGATACCTTGCTGCCTTTCACTGGCAAGACCACCTCAGCAGTACTTAACTCAGCCCAATTGGTCTCTATGGTCAAAGACGTTGTACTGTCCCCTGACGATATCCTTGTCAGCTTCGATGTGGTCTCTTTGTTCACCAAGGTCCCAGTACCTGATACCATTGAAATAATTGAAAATTTGGTCCAACATAGACTAGACCCCGATACACCTGCACTGGTTAGGCACTGCCTCAACAATACCTACTTTACTTGGAATGGCTCCTTCTACAAACAAAATGAGGGTACCCCCATGGGATCCCCCTTGCCACCAGTGATATCCAATATTTTCATGGAGAAATTTGAATCAGACGCCATCCAGATTTCCACCCTCAGACCTTCCCTGTGGAAGAGATATGTGGATGACACTTTCGTCATTTGGCCACATGGCCTCCCAGCTCTGAACCTTTTCCTCCACCACATCAATTCCAGACATCCCGCCATCAAATTCACCATGGAGGTGGAGAAAGATGGCAAGCTACCATTCTTAGATGTTCTGTTTGAGAGGAGACCTGATGGCTCATTGGGGCATTCTGTCTACAGGAAACCCACCCACACAGATTCCTACTTGAAACCTGATTCCCACCACCACCCAGCCCAAAATAATTCTCTCATCAAAACTTTATACCATAGGGCTCATTGCATTTCGGACCAACACCACATGACCAGTGAATTAAAACATGTACACCTGGCCCTCAAAAGGAATGGATACTCTGACCGTACCATCCGCCAAGCTGTTTCTCCCTCCATACAGAAACAACCACTTGATACTCCGGTCAAAACCATCACACTACCATATATAGCAGGCGTTACTGAAAAGATTTCCAAAATTCTAAACAAACACAAGATTCAGGTCCGGTTCAATACAGTACACAAAATTCGTGATCTGATTCCATCCGTGAAGGATGTCATTCCTGACTTACAGTACCCCGGGGTTTACAAATTGAGTTGTACCTGCGGTGATTGCTATATCGGGGAGACAAAGCGACATGTGTCTGACCGAATTCGCGAGCACAAATCAGATTTGAATCACGGCAAAAAGAATTCTTCTGCCGTAGCTGATCATTGTTACAACGCTGTGGGTGATCACGATATAATTTTCTCCGATACCAAGGTCTTTTGCAAACCCATGGGTTTTTATCAGAGATTTGTTCACGAGGCAATTCAGATCTACAAACACAGACACAATTTCAACCGAGAAGATGGCTTCAAATTAAGCAACCATTGGAAAGATCTTCTAAATCGAACCAAACGTTAAAGGAATTTTAATGGTACAGTATATTCATTCAATTAGTGGCATCCCTAACTCTCACGGTGGTGCTAATGTATTTTTGATGCTACTTGCGAGCTTGCACAGCTTTACATTTTATGCTAATTCCCTTGTCAAGGTGTTTTTTCTGTTTACCCACTCACAGCTTAAAGGAGGCGACCTGCGCTGGACTTGTTTAATGGTACAGTATGTTCATTTAATTAGTGGCATCCCAAACTCTCACGGTGGTGCTAATGTATTTTTGATGCTATTTGCGAGCTTGCACAGCTTTACATTTTATGCTAATTCCTTTGTCAAGGCGTTTTTTTCTGTTTACCCACTCACAGCTTAAAGGAGGCGACCTGCGCTTGACTTTTTCACTCCAACGCTGTCCTCTGGACAGGTTGGTCCCTTCACCTGATGAAGGCCACTTGTGTTGTGGTCGAAACGTCGTGATTTTTGTTGTTTTATTTTTTACCTACGTGACTTTACCGAATAGAACCAAAGAGTATGGATCCTTGCAGTCACGAAAGCTTTAAATCTAGAAAAGAATATTAACCTTCGATTCCTTCGCGCGATATAAAGAATCGAATCTTGGCGCGCGAGCGTAAGTTTTTTTTATCCACCCCGCGCATTGGGTTTCATTTCAATGTTTATTAATGAGGTAATGATAAAAGTGATTTTTTTTATTTGTATATGTTACGTTTTGAGAAGTTTTCAATATATTTTTCCCCCGGGCAACACCGGGTGCTTCCCGCTAGTTTCTGTATACAGGAGACAAGATTACGAAATGTGACTTCACTTTCCTTGTCATCAAATACCAAACACAGGGTATTACTGATGTTGCTGTTCTTTAATTGAACAAAATATGGAAAAATATTACATGTGGGTGGCAACCCCTAAAGTATTGGTGCCAACTTTGCGACAGGACTTTGACTCGACAGGTAAACAGCCAAGAAGAGAAGTCTTGCAACCATGCGGATGGACAGCTCAAGAAGAGGGGGCTGTTACTTAGCCCTCGGCCAGAAACAAGACGACGAAATGGCGAGGTGAACAGCACGCGGTCCTGTACTTTATAGACAGCAGAGAAAACGATACATCCGCATAGGCAAAGCAGCAATTATATTTAACCAAGAATAACTTTAGGGAAGTGACAGCTGTAGAAAGGAATTAAAATAATTGTAAAGCAAATTTCAACACCTAAAGACCTGTTAGAGCAGCTGTGGTGCAGTGGTTAACACACTGGACAATGAGAACCCAGTGACCTGAGTTTGATTCCAGGCCACGGCTAACATCATTGGCAACTGATATCTCAACCGGTCTTGGGCACGCCCCTCCATCAACCCACAATGACCAGCATGGGGAAGTATGGTCAAACATTTCCATGGACTGGCATAGTGGGAGGCCATTCAGTCACTAGTAGATTGCCATATGACTATAAAGATTATTGTTGATTGTTTAACAGCACAGCAATGCCCACTGTGTTTTGATCCTCATACCATGCTTGCTCGCATGCCCCCATGCCTATATCTATCGGTATATGACATTTGCTAAGAAGGCCATGCAAGGATGCATATCAGTGCATTCTTATGACTGCACACATACAAACACTGGTGGCTGGGGACATGCCAGAATTCTTGCACAGACATAGGCACATGCCTGCAAAAGACAATGACAAAGATCCCCCCTGTATAACCTTTAAACAGACTGTTGGAGCAAATAATTTTAGTGGGCACCTATAAAGGCCGACAGCACACAAAGGTGAGATGGCCAACACCACGCCCAGCTGCGTGTGTTTCCCCAGTGCTCATGTTTACACACTGCAGCAGGTACTTACCATTTAAAGCTGAGTCAACCTACGGTAGGCCCAGGACCGGTTCAAATATTCACCACTGTTATTTGTTGTGAGTGGGAATCAAACTCGGGTCGCTGGGCTCACCGCACAATGCACTAACCAATTAACTACCACTCCCCATTACACTACCAACATGCCTACAAACACAGACATCCAAGGGTGCCAGCTCACACTCGCTAACTTGACATCCTGGCATGCTCGTACACATGCTCATTCATCCGTATATGGGTGCCTACATTTGAGGTGGCAAGGATATGTATTAGGGTCGTGAACATTTAAGCTTTGTTTCACATTATCCATAATGACATTATCAGTTAACTAACCTTCACCAACCCACTGACCATGGTAGTGAAGTATGGTCAAACAAGCCCCATGACCGACACAGCGTGGCGAGGCTGTCATCCAGCATTAGATTGACAAGGGGCTGCAAAGTATTTGTTAACATTTATTTTATATCTAATGGGTTGTCACGTGACCAATGACATTGGAACGCGGTGTGTGATTTGAACGTTCGCGTGCGCAAATCTGTTCAATGGACACTAAAACTGAACTAGATGTAATCACCGACGCAAATAACCTTTGGAACGGTTCATTAATTCCGAAAATGATTACCAAAAAACGAATAATCGATTAATAACCATAACTTTGCCATATATTTGCATACAAGAACCAATAAAGTGAACTATGTGGAAAAACAATTATTTTCAATAGGTCATTAAAAACCATATGAAGTAATGGAATTAATAACTTTTAACAGACAGAACACATAACATTTATGCAAGACAGCAAACGAAAGATAAACAAAACAGGAAACATAAAACCGCAAGCGACTTACTTTGGCATTTACATAGGGGTCAAACGGGCCATGCCGTTTCACTTCTGACTTTTCACTCGGAATCTGTAAAACGCGACAAAATATCACAGCACATGACTATACCGAACCATGGGTCGAGGCAGCAGTGCTGCTTATCCACACAACCAAACAGATCGACCCTCAGATCAATAATAGGATGCAAACCATATAAAACTTGAGATGTAGTACCGCTTTTCTTTGCCCGCATAAAAAGTGTCGAACTGATCTGCTGGTTAAATAATAGATATTTAAAACTTCATGTCTATAAATGGTTATGTATAGCACATGTGTGTGTATATGATTACTATAAACACAAAGTGGATGCATTACAGGTAACAATGCACGTTTTTACTTTAATCAAATGTTAATTTACACTTGAAAATAATAATTTTTTCAACATTCTGCCAAACATAATTTTGTGAAAAGGGGAGCCCTAAAACAGTCGTGTAAACATGGAAGTGTGTATCCTCTTATTTATACAATGTAAGAATCCACTGAAGCTCAAGCACAGAGTAAACGTGTAAACAGATGGTGGTCACAAGTCTAACTTCATAAACCTGATATCAATACGAACTTCTTCTTTGGTTCTTTCGGTAAAGTCACGTAGAATGAGAATAAAATAATACATTGATAAAATAAAATAACACAACAAAATTCTCACGACGTTTCGGCCACAACACAAGCGGGAGAATTTTATTGTGTTATTTTATTTTATCAATTTATTATTTTATTCTCATTCTACGTGACTTTACCGAAAGAACCAAAGAAGATGAATCCTTGCAGTCACGAAAGCTTTAAATCGAAATCAATACGAACATTAAACAACAATGATGAATTCACAATAAATAACAATGGCATTCAAATGTTAGCTGTGGAATAGGGTAAAGTTCAAACGCAATTACAAGAATGATGATAATAAACGAATTTATTTTTTTTACATTGTGAGAGATGTCTTAAATTGCAGAGATTTAAGTGTGAAATTAATAAACCGATAGATTTGGCGCTAATGTTTCAGTAAATAACTTTAAACTAAACTTGGTCGAAGTTAACAGAGCTGCATACAAAAAGGCTGGAGTGGTTATCGTTTTGAATAAAGTGCGACACTGAAATGAGAGTGGTACTTGGAGGCGAAATTTTCGACTGTGCAACAGCTGAAGGATGTAGAGTGATTTTCTGCTCAAATAAGCACTGAGACAGCGCTCATGTCCTGTTTACACCACTGAACCAGTGGTGGAAATCCCACATTCCTATGACAAGGTGGAGTCCATCCATAGGACAACCACTGTTGATTTTCCCACCAAGTGTTACTCATTTTATTGACCCCAGAGGGATCATGGGCAGGGTCAACCACACCCCACCCCTCCCCAACCAGGATTTGAACTCTCGACCTTCCGACTGCGAGCCGCCCGCTCGACAAGTAGAGCCACCTGGCCGGGGTGTGAAGGAAGCGAGGGCGAGTCGCGATAGGGTAGCAGTCGGCCGTGATGATCTCTTTACCTTACTCTTGAGGTTCGGCGGAGTAAGCAACTTCCAGTGTTTTGTGTCGGCGACAGTGTTTACCTGCTGATTGGGTGGGCTGCGGGAAGGTCCGTGCTCAATCAGTATGCGCACGATGTCCGCGTCGCCCCGCCAGGCCGCCAGATGCAGGGGGAAGCAACCCTTGGCGTCTGCCACGTTTGTGCTCGCCTCGTGCTGCAGCAGTCGTAGTACGACCTCCCTGAACACACAAAGACAGAGGTCCCCCCCCCCCGCCGTATCGCTTTTAACAGACTGTTGGGGGCAAAGTGCTGTTAGCGAGCACCTATGAAGGCCGGAACGGCGCACGAGGGGGTGGGTAGCCAGCATCAGTCTCCCCCAGTGGCGATGTTTACACACCGCACCAGGTACTCATTTGAGGCCGAGTCAATCAAGGGAGACCCGGGACCGGTATAGATATTCGCCACTGTTAATGGTCGTGATTGGGAATCAAACACGGGTCGCCGGGTTCATAGTGCAGCGCGCTAACCGCGACACTACCGCTCCCCACTGCACACACAGTGCACCAACCTCTGATCTCAGTGTGGTGGGGGATCAGGGTTTGTCATGTGTGGCTCATCCACACAATAACCACGAACAACCCTGCATGTAAGCATCGTATGTATTACACAGCACCTCTGAACTTGCTCCTCTCTATTTCTACTCAACACTCCCACAGTGATATCTGGCTAAGGTGATCATTTATTACGTGTTGCTGCCCCTCGCTTTTGCCAAACAAGTTAATTTGGTGGTTTCGGCTTAAATGCCTCCCTTACCTGGCCTTTTTAAATTCCTTTCTTAACTTATGATTCCCCTTATCTTGCACACGTGGTTAGTGAACCCACGCGATCTGATGCTACATTTCTGTGCTGCCTGCTGCCAATGTTACTTGAACGGTGCACGACTTGAATGTTGCTTTCTTTCCATGTGTTTGCTACTCAACGTCATGATTTATTCGCTGCTGTTACTTCCCTTTTTTCACTAGGGTCCTCGACGGATGATTCTTGTAGAAAGAGCTTAAGGCTGAATGTTTTTTTTTTTACCCACGTAATCAAAATCAATTAAATCAATCAATTAAAAGATACTGTATATCCATAACAACAGTATTGAATGTATGTCCTGCAATTACTATTTTTAGAAACTTTAAATGAGCATGTTCAAAAACACAAAGTGCACAGGGCCTCATCCTGTGTCACTGCATGTGCATCACACTAACCCATCTCTAGCCGCAAAGATGTTATAGTTGGCGAGTTATACACAGGGTTTTATAGACACTATAATAGCAGAGCAGTTTCCTCTTAAAAGCATTACCTTTAAAAAACGACTTTTGTTCACAGACTATATGCCAATGCACCACAAAGCATGAACTTCCGAACAAACCACACATCATCAATTAAACCTTCCTACACACTGCCTTTAGACTTCAATCACAAACCTTATGCACCCCATCTTGCCAATGTCACTATTATAATGCTTTACCACATAATGTAGAAAGTGTACAACATAACAAAGATCCCCCATATAGCCTTAACAGACAGTAGGGGCAAGTGCTGTTAGCGAGCACCTATGAAGGCCGGAACGGTACACGAGGGGGTGGGTGGCCAGCACCACGCCCGACCGCCTTTGTCTCCCTAGTGGCAATGTTTACACACCGCACCAGGTACTCATTTGAGGCTGAGTCGACCTAGGGGAGGCACGGGATCGGTTCAGATAATCGTCACTGGTGTTGGCCATGAGCGGGAATCGAACCCGGGTCACCAGGTTCATAACGCAGCGCGCTAACCGCTACACTACCTCTCCCCCCATAACAAACACTAATAAACCAACACAGTGCAAAAACAAATATCTCATGTATAGCCTGAACAGACTTTTTGGGCAAGTGCTGTTAGCGAGCACCTATGAAAGCCTACACACACGAGGGGATAGTTGGCCCGCACCACGCCCGGACGCCTCCGTCTCCCGAGTGTCGACGATTATACAGCGCACCAGGTACTCATTTGAGGCTCAGTCGACCTCGGGGAGGCCCAGGACCAGTTCAAATAATCGCCACCGCTCCCCATAAGTGCACACACACACGCACAATAAAAAATCAGCAGACTGCACCAACAACGTCCAATCATTCCACTCGTCAAACACATACACAGAACACAGCACACTAAGCTGCATGCAACCATTGTGCATAAACCACTTATCCCATTAATAATACTGACATATACATCAAGTAAAACATCCATGCAATGCGGTCCAACGACAATTTTCCTTAACAGAATAAAAAACCCACCCCCCCATGCACCAAGTGTGCACAAGCCTTCCCAGTGCTCTAATAACTCCAACGTCCCTGCATCCACGAGCATACCAAGCATTTAACACACTTGATGCACAAGCCACCATGTACACGTCTGCTTGAGCAAAATGGGACATGCATGCAGGGCTGGAGGGTGCGCGTTTCAGGTGTCGTGGGTGCTACTCGACATGTGGCTGGTGCTGTGCGCGAAATGCCGAGGCAGCGCTCGTACTTGTGCCCGTTGAGAGCGGCGTGGTGGAGCGGCGTGTACCCAGACGAGTCTACGCAGTTCACTGCAGGTCCACGCCAGATACTGCACGCACAGACACACGCAAAGACAAAGATCCCCCTTTAACGGACTGTTGGGGCAAGGGCTGTTAGCGAACATTTATGATGGCCAACACGCCAAGCGATGGGGTCAGTGGTTAGCAACACCCGACTGACTCCCTTCCCCCGCACCTCCGATTAGCACAGTTGTCTACATACCGTGCATAAGAAGTTCAACATAAATATATCAAGACACCAAGTATTCATTTGAGGCTGAGTGGACCTACGGAAGGTCTAGGACCAGTTCTGATATTCGTCACCGATGCTCGAAGAGGAAATCTAACTCGTGTCACCAGAGCACAGTGCACTAACCACTACATTGGATAACTCTTGCACAATCATACATTGGTTCACTCCATTGACAATTTATTACTGCAGTGACGAGCTTACAATAAAATTGTAATATTAAAAATCTGATGATTTTTCGTTTCTCCGGTAGGCCAGGAAACCATGAATGTTGGTCACACGGTTGTATATAGACAGTATATATTTATAGCCACACAGATATATTCTCTGCATCTGCCTCCTCCGCAACCATAAGCACCAAACTCACAACTTTCTCGAATTAAAGTTCCGACACTCAAAAAACACAATATATTTTCAATCAGCATTACAAGAAAATGCCTCGACATAAACGTTTACAGTTAAAATATGGCAGTGACTAAGAAATGCATGTGTGCGCACCCACTGCACTCCATTGTAGATGTGGAAACTGTTAAAAGCAAAATAAACTAAAGCATGTGCATGACCGGCGCTCGCCAAAAAGGTGATGTGGACTCGCTCTTGTCTGTTAATAAATTAAGGTGAGCAGCACCAGAATCGGTGAATTAAGAATTCAATAAGTAATGGTGTGCGCGCACGCATGCATACACTGTTGTTAATCCCTTGCGGGTTACGGCAGACCTGTATCCAGCTATTTAAGTTGTGATTGTTGTACAAAATAATATACAGCCCTTTGTAAATTCACTGCTGGATTTAGTACAAGCCGCCCAAACCAAACCAGGGTAGAGAGCAACACAACAGAAACAGCATTTGAATTCTGCCTGGCAGAAATGTTCACGTCCAATCCTGTAAACTTGACGGGAAAAAAGGCATTCCTTCTTCATCCAGCAGTGGAATGACAAAAGGATGTACGTGACATTACCTAACTTGACGAGATATACCGTTATGGGGCTCATGAGAACTGGCTTTGTGGCGAGTTTTACAGCATCTACTTGGTGACCATGCATGGCACGGTAAAATCTGTAAACCCAAACCAGAAGCATCCCCCCCCCCCACGTGGAGTGCAAATTGGGCCTGTGCCACAAAAAAATAAAGTTGCAATTGAATTCCGGAGTTGCCCACATGAGGTGTGGTCAACCAGTTGATAAAAATCAGACTGTGTACTCTACTGGACTTAGGACTGACCAGCGTGGCAGGTTGGGCCGAATTTACATTCACAACAAAGTGACAAACCCCATTTTAATATCAAGTTTTTAGAAAACCAAAATGTTATAAATAAAATAGCTGATAATCTCTCACATCAACTTAAATACTGTACCTACTATAAACCTATGAAGTGGGTCATTGCAAGTTCACAATAAACAGGAGTTGACCATACATCCGAGTTCACAGCATGCCCATGAGAATGTACAGAAGCTCAGAGTGGTTTGCAGATATGCATTTGCACACTTCACTAACTTTACAATAACGTATAATGAATCATGTTAAGAACAGAACAAAACGTACCACCACAGACACTTACATATCAATGGACGTGATTACATTTTTAGTACACCGATTAGCATGGTTGACTGTGTACGGTGCAAAAGAAATTCACCAGACAGTAAATACATACAATGGGAATTAGAGAAGTTTAATGGGGGGGGGGGACACTTATTTGGATTGTTTTGTTTAAATATTATCTGATTAGTAGTGAATGGAAGAGTAACATTGGTAAATGTGTTTGGAGCAACCATGGTATTCACCAACCTTGCATGATAAAAGCATTGTATTTTTTATTATTATTCAAAGTGACAAGACTCTTATTAGCCCGCTCAATGATTGTTTTCAAGTATGTAGTGATTTCCAGTGATGTTCCAGCAGGCTGGGCAGCCAAGAGTCTTCTGCGGTCTGCTTCAAAGTATGAAGAACACTTACTGCTGTTTTCAGACACGCTTTTCCTGCCGATGATTTTGAACTGTAAGTAATTAGTAAATAGCTAACAAAACCAATTTTTGTGACAATTTAGAGTCATTAGGGGTACTTTCGTGGTTACAACAATGAAAGCGGAAACTTGGCTAAACAAGGCTTCAGCAACTTTATGATTCCTCAGGGGTCAGCATTGATGACTAGAGCTCGTCTCGGAAGACCAAAAACCTTGCACAACAGAAGTTGAGAAACTTAAGGCTGTATTTTTTGCGCGGTGCATTCTGTTAAATATTGCAACACTGCACTATAGTTTGCAGCTTCTGACACTGCAATATTCTACGTAATTTTGCGATGCTTGTCATAAATATTTTGCCACAGCCAAAGGAAGGTTCCACAGCCCGTCCTCTGTATTCCCCTCCTCCATGGCCGGTGATCCAGTGGAACGGGTTCACCCAAACCAGACCTTGGCAAGGAAGTTCAGCTTGCTCAGGTCTACATGGGCACGGAAGCATTTCCCGTAACAAATTTTAAATAAACAATTATACATAAACACCACGTGGATAACATACTTGCCAACCCAATGGATTTAAGCAGTAGGCTGCCATTTTTTAATGAAATCTGTGACCGAATATCACTTTTCAAAGCTTAAATCGGGGAAATTTTAATAAAATAGACGTGTTGAAAGGTGGTATGTGGTCAAAAATATGTTTTTTTTTATCCCAGAATCCTTCTATATTATATTACTAGGGTTCGAAAGTACTAGTAGACGTGATTATTAAAGGTTTAATTAATTCTAGTGAGTAAATTGCCAATGACTATAACTTTCATACATTTTCTACATAAATCTTGACTTAAAGCTTTCGTGACTGCAGGAATTCATATTCTTTGGGTCTGTCGGTAAAGCCACGTAGATAGAAAAAAATAAAAATCTAAATCACGACGTTTCGATCGCAACACAAGCAAGCGTCTTCAGGTGAAGACCCAAATACTATTTTCTACATAATGAAAATGTTTTAAACAAAAAAAAACATCAATTGATAATATGTAAAATCTTTGCCTTTAAATATTGATGTTCAATGTTATATACTATTATGAATGGCATAGATAGCCTTATAGTTTAATATTACCGTAATGAAAACATTCTTAGGGTTTGTAAGCTGTGTGGTAACGCATGCATATTTCACAAAAGCCAGGAGGCAGGATTGCTGGATAACGCTTACGTCACACGTGAGAGACCTCAATCTACTGGGGCAGATAAATTTCCTCGATAAAAATATAGCAAGGACTGACCTATATTTGCGGGGCTTAATTGTACTTCCCTAATGCGGGTATTTGCTGTGCATGCTCGTTTCCTCCCACGCCCAAACTCCCAAAGGAAATTGCCAAACGTCCCAAGCAGGATGGTGGTATTTAAAGACCCTTGAGACTCGGGAGAAGCTTTCTCACCAGGAAACAAATTAGTTACTTTGATTCGACAATCATAATCGATAGGCAACGAGCCAAATGACAGCACCTGCAGGATTAAGAGGTTACGCCGTTTGCCATGCAGCCTCAGAGACATTCTAAATGACCGGTTGGATATGTTTGAGATGTGAGTGATGATGACCGAGCCAAATATAGTGAAGTAACCACTAAGATGTTTATGATTGACCTCTAACGGCAAAGACTCAATGACACTAAGGATATCTGATGATTCCTGAATTGTGCTCTGTAATATGATTTGCTGTTACTAAATATAGATTTAAAATACATATTGGATTGCCACGCCAGGGTCTCACTTGCTTACCGCTGCAAGTTATACGGCAACTAGTTTTACATTTCTCTACACCAGTGTCTTAGTTACCAGTGGAATACGAGTAGGTAGCAGCAGGCTTTGCCTGATATCACCATCTTCCAAAACGTGCCTAAAACACTGAGTGATCGAAAGTTACGTCATATTTGGATTCAGCACCCTTTAAAACATCGGGGGCCAAATTTGCATGACCACAGGTTAAAATCAAAGACTTAGAAATTTTGGAACCCCAACATTTGTGGTTCCCAAAATCATTTTTTTTACTTTGAAGTTTTCTAAATATAAGCACAGACTTTGACTGCATTTGTAACAAATATCAGCTCGATCGCTCTTCTAGAACATCATTTGAATTTACATCACTAACTCACGACTACACATGGGGTGCATTTTTATTGTATTGTACATTAGACAGCAATTTGAGTTAAGTGTATAAAACGACAGACTTTGTGGTATATCTTAGTCATGGGTGATTATAATATCTAGTTGTGTTCATCGTCCAAACTTTCACAGTTCTAAGGCATTGGCAACACACAATCATGTTTATCTGATAAGGGTTCCCACGTGCTCATCAATACCTCTGGTTGTTTCATGCACTTCTGTTATTATCTGTTAAATATCCCTCAAGCATTTCACTGGAGATAATGTTGATATAATTTCAACCAGTACGTTAAAACGATTGAGGTGTAATCTTTAATAATGGTTGATACTTTCATGGACGACCAGTGTCTATGATTTCACATACATGTGGCACTGTACTTGATTTCTAACACAATAATGGTGCCAAGGTAGTCTTTTTTTACAGAATTAATATTACTGTATACCAAAACAAGTACTGTATGCGTACTGTGATTGACAAGACAGTTGAAAAGTTGCAGAAAGGAAAACATTGTTGTCTAATAACAATGACTTTGAAAAATGTATCACTGATTTTTGTTTAATCTACCTGGAATTTAACAGCACACAATGGCAGTTGCAGACAACGGTTTCACATGGGAAAATCTAAAATACAATGCGGAAATACTAAACTTTGTTCCCCAAACCAATTAAAGCATTGTAAAACTCATGGCTGCTTTACTTGAACTACTATACTTTAAATAAATTAACTGACGACCACATGGTGAACAGAAACGAATGCTTAGTTCTTGAATGGGTGAGAGAACAAGCGAGTTGCCGAGTACAGTAGTATACGGAGGGAAAGGCAGACAATGCAAGTGAAGTAAGTGTTGTTAAAGTGGTGTAATTATAGACGTAAAGTTCGGCGAGCCAAGGCAGCCGAGGAAGCTCGCCCTTGTGAAGGCAGAAACTCGATGTGCCAGAGTAAAACTAGAGGTGTGGTGAACAACAAAAATGAATGTGTGAACAGAGTTGGGGAGAGTAAACAGATGGCGATGGGGAGAAGTGTGAAAAGCGAAGCGGGGGTGGGGGAGAGATGGGAAAGGCAGTAAAGTTGCATAGATTGTGTAGAAATTAACAAAGCGATGATTGCCGTTACTTGCGTCCCTTTATCCCACACGCCAGTCTTTTCTTTGAATGCTCTCTCTAAAATCAACACAGCTATTTTGTTGTCAATGATTTATTTTTCCTGCGGTTGAACACACTGTGTAATTGGTTATTCTGCCAGGTGCAATGCAAACATCACTTCACCGCTTTTGCGTGCCTTCCCGTACCCACGAACAAATCTGTGTCCCGTGCACCGGACACTTTGTTAAAAGGTCCAGATCCACACACACACACGTGGTCGGGATCATAAAGAGCACTGCTCAACTCATCAGCGGTCCCATTCACCTTGTTTGTTCCCAAGCTTTGCTCACATCGTCAACACACGGGTCCCGAGAGGCCCTAGCCAACACCGCAGAAGCCTCACCACCCTAGGTCAGGAGACAAACAACCACCTCGCTTGCTCAATGCCTAGGGCGCCCGCTCACCCATCCAACAGGTGACGAAGCCTCCTCCTCTCTTGCCTGGCCAGCCTCAGAGCTTGTGCCCCACCCGACCCCTCACCTCGTGACGAGCCCACTCTCACCTTGCTCACCTGGCCATCCGCTCGTCCTGCCAGCAGTCCAACGAGCCAGTTTGACTGCTCAAGGCTCGGGGGAAGCTCCCTCAAGCTCACGCCTGTGGCTCGGCCAGAACCCCATGGGCCCCACCCCAGACCCACAAACTCGGTCAACAAGAAAGTTGAGCCTCGCCCTCGCCGCCTCTCTCTGTCTCACCTGGTCAGGCCACCCCCAAAACGCGCCACTCACCCGGCAGGGCCTTGCTGGATCCTGCCCGGGTCCCACGGCCAGGCCCCGCTCTCACCTGGTGAGATGAAACCAATTGCCTTCCCTCACCTCACTTCTAGCAACAGAGACCCGCCCGCCCGTCGCGCCCACCTACCCGACAGGTGGAGGAGGAGGGTAGCCCCCCGCTCTCTCGGCCTCACCCTGGGCCCCGCGGCAGCCTCCCCGCTGTGCCCATCGCCCCCCTCTCACCTGGTGAGTAGCCCGGGCAGAGCCTGCACGGTGGCCGAGCCGAGGCCCCGGCGGCTCGCCAGCAACTTCTCCACGGCCGCCACGTTCCCCGTGCGCGCCGCCTCCAGCAGCTCCTGCTCGCGGCCCATTGCTGCCGCGGCAGTGTCGAGTAGCAAGGGGTGGGGGCGGCGGTCAGGTCGTGGGGTCAGCTAGGGTCAGGTCACGAAGTTGTTGTGGGGGGGGGAGGTCACGGCGGAGGGGGTCGAGCGCTCGCGCCGCTTCCGATCGGCGACTCTCGTAACAAACACGAGGTGGGTGGGGGGAGGGCCGAGGGGGGGAGAGAATCGATTCTTCGAGTCGGTGCGCTCGCGATTCACGAGCAGGCAAGGAGAATCGATTACGGTTTTCAGGAGGGGGTTTTACGCAACGTTCAGAATTTTGTGTGCAAAAAATAAGAACGGGTTTTTAGTATTTCTGGCAATAAAACAGGTGGTGGTAAGATGTTCAAACGCCTTTTGCGAGGAATCAAGCACTGCATTAATCGCACACAGTATTTGCGGTGAACATGCAAACAAACATGCGCTCTGATAATTATTAATCTATGGCATTGTCTTTGAAACTGATTGGCCTACACCAGAAACAGCCTTGTTCTTTACTCTTTGGTTCTATTGGGTAAAGTCACGTAGGTGAAAATAAAATAACAGTGATTTTTTGTTATTTTATTTTCACCTACGTGACTTTACCCAATAGAACCAAAGAGTATGGATCCTAGCAGTCACGAAAGCCTTAAATCTATAAGGGAAGCCTTGTTCTTCATGGCCTGGTCTCGCCACTACTGTCAGACCATAGAACAACGCCAAAAGGCGAACAGCACAAAGGCATTGCACGTATCGGAGCTCAGCGTGAGCAGATATATAATGGAATTAATTTTGCCAGTATCAAAGCATGAAAAATAAAAAAAACGGGTTTACCCGTTCCGGCAATAAAACAGTTGTTAAGATGTTCAGACACCAAATAAATACCTTTTTGCAAGGCTTGATTTCTTACAAAGTATGAAAAATAAAAAAATGTTTTACCCTTTCTGTAAGTTAAGATGTTCAAACACCACATATATACATTTTGCAAGACTTGATTCCTTCCAAAAGGTATCTATGTAGTGTTTGAATATCGTAATACCTGTTTTATTGCCAGAAATGGTTACACCTATTCTTATTTGATATACTTTTATACTGACAGAAAGGTCCCATAACATCAGAATCTTTGTTTAGACTGCAGCAGGAGGAAAAATCTGATGAACTGTGAAGCTATTTTCTTCACAGATGTCCAATACGGGCACGGGGGTCAGCAAGTTACAACAGCAAATCAATAATAATAAAAAGATAGGCGTGCAAAATGGAGAAAATGGTAAAAAAGTCACTGAATATAAATAATAAAGAAGTGCATTATATTAATCCGATTTATCAAGATTGGGCAAAGCAGCAAAAAGAAAAACAGTCTCAGACCACACCAAGATAGCACAACAGCAGGTATTCCCTCAATACAATGGCACATTAACAATGAACTATCGATACGCATATAATTTTATTGTTTCCCTTCAACGTGACTTTACCGAAAGAGCTAAGAATATGAATTACTGCAGTCACGAAAGCTTTAAATCCAAATTTATCGATACGCATTTAATGTTAAAACGTTCCGAATCAGAATCATTTATTCATCCTGGAGAAATCCGATGAGCCACGGGTGCTATTTTTAATCTTAAATGACGCGTGTTGTTTAAAATCTTGCGAATTACGAGAAAAATCCCATTCGCAACGGGGGATATCAGCAGTGCAGGTTGCAAGCGACACGAAGTCATGCGTGTACGACAAGCAACTCAGCCTGCATTAAATTGCGCTCTGCGTTTGTAGTACAACACGCCGTGTGTGCGCGACGCGCTGGGGCGTGCGTGCGTGCGGAACTGGGCGTAAATGTTTATTTGAAGTTACATTTCTCCAACTGCGTGACTTTCTCTAACTGTGGTGTCAATGTCCCCCCACTGACTCAACGCGCATTGGCAGCGTCGCCACCACGTCCCATCTCAAGTCAAGTCCCACACTTTGCCCTGCTCGCAGCACGGCTAATTAAGATTTCACCCTTTACACCGCATTGCAAAGACACACTTGTCCTCCTCCTCCTCCACCACCACCACCAACCACTGCATTATAAATCCGGCATCCCCTACCTCTGGAAGGGCTCACAAAGAGCCCCCCACCCACTCACCCCCTCCTTGAGACTTTTCTGCCAGCAGTGCCGTGAGCGGCAAATTGTGGTGCGCGATTTGTCGAGATCCGAACTCACAAACCGCTGCTGCACTCCGCGAGACGAAATTTGCGCCGCTGCTGATGTCGCTACGCTTTCTTTGGGGCCGTCCATAAATGACGTTACGCAATTTTGGACGATTTTTGACCCCCCCCTCTCCCCCCTTCGTCACACGGCGTCACAAAAAATCAGACCCCCCCAAAACCATATTTCCATTTTGAAAATAAAACATGCTTCAAATCGCTTTAAACTATTGTAATTGTAGTGCGTGTTTAATGTGGCGCTGCACTCTGATGTTGTAGGAAAAAAACATTTATTAAAAAGTCTATTTAATTAAGTAGAACGTGTTTATATTTGTTTAAAGTTGCGCATTTTGACGTGACGTCACATTTCTCAACCCCTCCTCGTCACATCGTCACAAACGTCTGACCCCGCCCCCCTAGGTGCGTGACGTCATTTATGGACGACCCCTCTGCAACGAGGCTTGCCGCGAATCGCCTCCGTCGAATCGTTACGACTCGCTGCATTCCACACTCGAAGCATCGTTGCATCCTTACCGCTCGCAGGATCAACGACGCATTGGCTGCTGCGCGTGGTGGACGAATCGATAGCTTTGTTCCCCTCGTCAATGATGCGCTTCGAGTTCGTGACCGCTTCCGTGGAAGATTTCGTAATCCGCCATCGATTGCCCCGTGAGCGACACCGTGGCTACTTAGAAACGATTAGTGAAGTCGAATCGGTTAGTCGAAAAGCTCCGTCGGAATCGACCGGCACTGCATCGTTGTTATGCTAAGTGGCCACGAGAGGGGGGGGTCACACCATGCATCTGTTCGTGGAGGGCTTTTGCAAGTGCCTTGATCTATCTACTGCTGGATGTATGCATGTTACAGTAAACGCTTGTTAATGCGCGACTTGCCCAATTATACAATGTTCCGAATTATACAAGAATAGGTTTTACCCTTTCTGGCAATAAAAACAGTTGTATATTCTAATCTTAGTTCTTTCGGTAAAGTCACGTTGAAGGGAAACAACAAAATAATAAAATATATATAAAACAATAACAATTCTCACGACGTTTCGACCATAACACAAACGGTCATCTTCAGGTGTGTCAAGATGTTAAAACACCGAACATAAATTTTGATTTAAAGCTTTCGTGACTGCAGAGATTCATATTCTTGGTTCTTTCGGTAAAGTCACGTAGAAGGCAAACAGTAAAATAATAAAAAATATAAAACAATAAAATTATCACGACGTTTCGACTGCAACACAAGCAATCATCATCAGGTGTGAAAACCACAGCAAGAAAATTTGAAAAAAGTGGCGGTTATTTAACGTTAGCATCACGGAGAGCGTTTTGGCAGTTATTCAGATGGACGAGTCCATCTATGTTCGGAAAAGAGGAGGGGGGAGACGAAAATAATGAATGCGGTCTGAAATCCACCGTAAGCGTGAACAATCAATTAAGACCCAAAATGGTTTATCAAATCCTTCCAATGATTGGTAAGCCAGAATCCATCTTCTCGGTTGAAATTGTCTCTGTGTTTGTATATGTGGATAGCTTCATGAACGAATCTCTCATGGTAGCCAGATGGCTTGCAAAGAACCTCTGTCTTGGAGAAGCCAATGTCATGTGAGCCTACTGAATTATAACAGTGATCTGCCACGGCCGAGGTGTTGGTCCTACCGTGTTTTAGATCTGATTTGTGTTCACGAATGCGGTCCGAGACACGTCGTTTGGTTTCTCCAATGTAACTACTACCACAGAGGCAACTTAGTTTGTAGACGCCAGGGTACTGTATGTCTGGAATCACATCTTTTACAGACGGAACCAGATCACGGATTTTATGTAATGTGTTGAATCGGACCTGGATCTTGTGTTTATTCAAGATTTTGGAGATATTTTTTGTGATCCCCGCAATGTAGGGTAAAGTGATGGTTTTTAAAGGCTCCTCAAGAGGGTCCTTCTTCATGGTTGGAGTGATAGCTTTGCGGATTGTGTAGTCGGGGTAACCATTAGCCTTAAGAGCATCCATTATTTTCGTCTCCCCCCTCCTCTTTTCCGAACATAGATGAACTCGTCCATCTGAATAACTGCCAAATCGCTCTCCGTGGTGCTAACTTTAAAAAAAACACGCCACTTTTTTCAAAATTTCTTGCTGTGCTTTTCACACCTAATGATGATTGTTTGTGTTGCAGTCGAAACGTCGTGAGAATTTTATTGCTTTATATTTGTATTATTTTATTGTTTCCATTCTTCGTGACTTTACCAAAAACACCAAACATAATTTTTTTCAAGGAATCGTGTCTGCATTAACCACATATACTTGTGGTGAACATGCAAACTAAAAATATGCTCTGACACAACTGTTGTATTGCCAGAAAGGGTAAACCCTATTATTATATTTTGATACTGGTGTAGTGTCTTGAATCACGGACGAATAAACTCCTTTGAGGCACACACTGTTTATTGTTTTTTCTCCAACACGGTCCCTAACACACAAAGGGGTATCCGGTCCCCTTACCCGTCAACCTAAGGAGGTACAGCCTCCGGACTTGACGGGACTTCCACTTAAGTCTACCCGCTAACCTAGCGTCCTCCGGCTGGGACCTAGGGGAGGCTAGCTGACCCACTGCTGGCTCGGTGGGTCCCCGACCACTGGTCACACTGAGCCTCAGCCCTTAGAAGGGCTGGAAGGCTTGGTCCAGGGTCCTAGCTGTCTTCAGCCCGGGCTTCAGTCTTCGTGTGGAGAGAACTGAGCTCACGTTCTCAGCGCTCGCCCTTTTATACCGGTGTGTGGCTGGGTCCATCCAATCCCACGCTCCCTTGTGGAACTCTCTGATTGGTTCTTCCCAATCTGTGATTACGATCCTCTTTCACCTCGTCTGACCCCTGGCCATTTGTCTGGCGGGAATCTGTGGTTTCGATTCTCTCTCACCTCTCCCTAACCCCGGCCGTTATTCACACAGAGGTAACGCTGCATCGCCCCTTTGATACATAGTGGCACTGCAGGTTACCGAATAGCCAGTAGCTATCACCTCTACACTGGCAAGAGAGGTCCCATGATTCCGAATTATGTACAGTTTCTCCTGTCCCAATAAAAACCCCCCAAAAATGTCTTCCAAACTCTTCATGCACCATACCCTGCATCAATTCTGTCCAAAACTTAGTATTTGTCTCGCAGACTAAGGGATGTTATATATTTCAGTCCATTGTTACGATTTCTTGATGGAGGTGTAGACGACGTTTCCGAGAGGGTTGGCTTGCACAGAGTGCAACATAATAAACAAGGTAAAGTCCAAAGCAACAATGTCTGCACTGTTGCCACGAGACCGAGTCGTTGTTTTGGTCGTGGCGCGCGGCGTCGCTCCACGCGCTATGCCGAAATTGAACAATTCGGCACGTGGCGAATTACTAATCCTGTATATATGCCGAAAGCGCTGCCGTGCCAAATTATCCCCAATTACGAATGATAAAATACCAAAATAACGAGATTTTACTGGACGTTGAACTTCTTTCGCACCGTACGTAGCCAACCATGCTAATCGGAGGTGTACGGGGGGGGGGGGTAATATGAACGAGCTTATTTGTAGTACAGTAATATCTTCTTCTTCTTCCACGCGTTTGTCCCACTCAATGGGGGTTCCGCTGTTGCAAGGACTTTCCATGTTTTTGGCTTAAGGGTTTTTACGGCAGTTGCCGCCAGACGCCAACACTCCTCCTTTATCCTGGCTTGGGACAGGCACAGAAACAAGTTTCCGGCGGAGTTAGTACGGCAATATGTCATCGTCATCTATCTTGCCTGCGTGTCTCTTGTCGGTCACGACATCCGTCTCAAGTGTGTCTGCATCTGTCTCGTCTACATCCGTGCAGGATCTCTGTTCTGTCATCTCGCGGGGAATTCCACACGAGCACCAAATGCGTCAGCACCACCCGCTGAGTCATGAGACAATTTGGGTTGGCACCAAAGATTTCTACAATGTAGCATTTGTCCTTCGATCGTATATATAATCGTAATCTGTGTTTAGGGGCCGTCCATAAATTACGTCACGCGATTTTGGACGATTTTTGACCCCCCCCCCCTCGTCACAAAAAGTCAGACCCCCCTCAACTATGACATCACAAAGCTCTGCCCCCCCCCCCAAAACCATATTTCCATTTTGAAAATAAAACATGCTTCAAATCGCTTTAAACTATTGTTATTATAGTGCATATTTAATGTGGCACTGCACTCTGATGTTGTAGGAGAAAACATTTATTAGAAAGTCTATTTAATTAAGTAGAACGTGTTGTCTATATTTATTGAAAGTTGCGCATTCTGATGTGACGTCACATTTCTCAACCCCCCCCCCCGTCGTCACACATCGTCACAAATGTCTGACCACCCCCCGGTGCGTGACGTCATTTATGGACGGCCCCTTAGTCTGGAGGAATCCGATGAGCTATGAAGCTCTTTTTCACAGGTGTTCAAGGTATGGGCGGGTCAGCAAGTTGCAACAACAACATTACAAAAATAGGATAGGAGTGCAAAGTATAGGAAAGGAAAACGATTCACTTTTTAAAAAATACAACTGAAACTAAAACTAAACCAGACATGGGCAAAGTACGGCCCCCGGGCCTTATACGGCCCGTTGGGATTTTTAATCCGGCCCGCCGAACTTGTCCAAATATTATTATTAAATTAAATTTTACCTTTCTCCTGTAATGCCCCCATTTCCCCATTAGATGGCGCACGTTGACCAGGAGTTACGACATGTTTTTGTATTGTTCATGTTCGTGCAATTTGTTAAATTGCCTTGCAAATAAATGCTTTGCTACCTGTTAAAGGCCAAATCCTTTCATGTAATGATATTTACATGTCATTTATATTAGTTCACGCAAACACTCCATCCATCTGTTCCTGGCCCGGCCCCTCTGTCAAATTTTAGAACCCATTGTGGCCCGCTAGTCAACAAATTTGCCCACCCCTGAACTAAACTCAAACAAAAAAAATAAAGGACTATGTGTACATGGACTGCAATTACCCCAAGTTTACGTCGGGGATGCGTTCCTGAAATGCGCGATGACGAATATCGAAACGACGTTAAGTGAAAGCGATGTACAGGGTACGGTGGTGGAAGCGAAGGCCGAGAGGCGATGGATACGGGAAAGGACGGACGATGGATGCTGTCAGCGACGTAAGTGTGGGGTTGAGGCGACGCAAATCAGCGCGTGGCATTGATAAAGTGACGATGTATTCGCGAAACAACGTAAAAGGGAGAAACGTAAATCGGGGTATTACTGCACGACTTTCTGGATTGGTTGCTCCAACATGAATAGACTGAGATGAATGGAATTTCACGTGAATATTGGCCCACAAATTAAAATCCATTCTTATCAGTCGCTCACACCCTTGACACACATGCAATGAGAGCCCCAGCAGCATGCCAGAGCGTATCACTCATTCAACAGTGTTTTGACGAAGCCCTTTACAATATATGAAAGTGTTATGCGCAATTGCATTTTAGAATATATTTGCAGCCCTATGTTGCTGGCTGATTAGCATATATTGTTCTTTGCTCAAGGTGTTGCAAATACCAACACCATACCGAGATTAATGTGAGCACAAGAAAAAAAAGTTGATATAATTAATTCATATGTAGGAATGAGTGAAAACAACGCTTAGAAAATATTTTTTTTCTTAAATTCATATAGCTTCGTGTCAAACCGCGATCATTACAACTATGCGTACACTGTAACGGATGAAAGATAACTCCTACAACAAAAAAATCACGATACTTCACATGATTTACTATATCAGCCATCAGATCTGTGGCTCAGCATGATCATGTTGCTTGCTGCGGTTAGACTTTGTGCCTTGGTTGACGGCTTGAGCTGCGTGCGTGGTCAGGATGAGCTGGGCTGATAGCCAAGTTGCTGGCATCTGCACGTAGTCAAAAAACAGAATAGGGGGTCGAAGTTCACAGAATTATCTAAAAAAGAAAGTTCATGAACTGAGAAGATTGTTAAAATTGGGTTAAGATAAGAAATGCTCGTAGGCTATCGCTATGAAGCCACCGAGGGAATTGCAAACAAGTGTACGTGATACACAATTGTATTTCATCCAAGCGGGAACATTGTACTATTTTTTTTATATATACTTTAGTTTCATGATGACGTCAATGAGTTTTTACACTCGGGAAAAGAAAACCCTGCAGCATTTCAGTATTGTGTTTATGACAGTGTGAGAAAGTTTTTACCTGTGGCACACCATGATAAGCGGGGATAGCGTCAAGGATATAACCTGACTCTATGAGGAAATAAGAGGGAAAAGTATGGCAAGGGAATGGAAAACGTGACCAAGGTGTCTAAGAAAAGATGGTACTGCCGTGAGGAAGAGGCTCTACATGAGCGCCTCGACGCTGCACGTTGCAGCGTCTGTTTTCACAGGGGGCGGGGAGAGGGGAGGGATTCGGAGTGGGGGGGTGGCCACACAGACGGCACTTGGTTTATAGGAGGCTTCCGCTGATTCAGATATACCTGTACAGATGTTGAGTTCATTGGTGGATGACGATTGGGACACCTAGAGTGACTTGCTGCTTTTCCATCAACACTAAATAGAAAACACTCCAGGGTCATTGAAGGCAAGGCCGGGCAATGCCCTGTGACTCAATCTCTTCATGGTTGGAGAAGGGTTTAAAACAAAACAAAAACGTTGATTGCATGACAATTTGGTATTTCATTTTTGTTAAATGGAAACCTAGAAAGCTAAAGACCCATTTAGCCATCGTGTCACACATACTGTATATAAATTACTTGTGAAGATCACTGGCATAAAGATTAATACATTGTATTACGTTTTTTGTCTGTTCCGAATCAAAAATAAACGTAAACCAAGGGAAGATTTACCTTAGGGTTACGTAACGTATTTGTTTGGCCAAGCGGCCACTGGTTTGACCCCCATGGTCCCTTTGGCTAATAATTGTGAGTTGAGAGGGGAGTGTGAGAGTGAGAGGGGAGGGAGTGTGAGAGTGAGGTGTGTGTGGGAGTGAGTTGAGAGGGGAGTGTGAGAGTGAGAGGGGAGGGAGTGTGAGAGGGGAGTGGGAGAGGGGAGGGAGTGTGAGAGGGGAGAGATTGAGGTGTGTGTGGGAGTGAGTTGAGAGGGGAGTGTGAGAGTGAGAGGGGAGGGAGTGTGAGAGGGGAGTGTGAGAGTGAGGTGTATGTGGGAGTGAGTTGAGAGGGGAGTGTGAGAGTGAGAGGGGAGGGAGTGTGAGAAGGGAGCGTGAGAGTGAGGTGTGTGTGGAAGTGAGTTGAGAGGGGAGTGTGAGAGTGAGAGGGGAGGGAGTATATGAGGGGAGTGTGAGAGAGAGGAGTGTGTGGGAGTGAGTTGAGAGGGGAGTGTGAGAGTGAGAGGGGAGGGAGTGTGAGAGGGGAGTGTGAGAGTGAGGCGTGTGTGGGAGTGAGTTGAGAGGGGAGTGTGAGAGTGAGAGGGGAGGCAGAGTGAGAGGGGAGGGAGAGTGAGATGAGAGGGGAGTGTGAGAGGGGAGTGTGAGCGTGACGTGAGGGGAATGTGAGTGCAGGTTGAGAGGGGAGTGTGAGAGTGAGGTGAGAGAGGAGTGTAAGAGGAGAGAGTGAGAGTGACGTGAGAGGGGAGTGAGGTGAGGGGGGAGAGTGAGAGGGGAGAGTGGTGAGGGGAGTGTGAGAGTGAGGTGAGAGGGGAGAGTGGTGAGGGGAGTGTGAGAGTGAGGTGAGAGGGAAGTGTAAGAGGGGAGAGTGACGTGAGTGAGAGTGTGAGAGTGGTGAGGGGAGAGTGGTGAGGGGAGTGTGGTGAGGGGAGAGTGGTGAGGGGAGAGTGGTGAAAGGAGTGTGGTGAGGGGAGTGTGGTGAGGGGAGAGTGTAAGAGTGGTGAGGGGAGAGTGAGAGGGGAGAGTGGTGAGGGGAGTGTGAGAGTGAGGTGAGAGGGGAGTGTAAGAGAGGAGAGTGTGAGAGTGGTGAGGGGAGAGTGGTGAGGGGAGTGTGGTGAGGGGAGAGTGAGAGTGTGAGAGTGGTGAGGTGAGAGTGGTGAGGGGAGTGTGTTGAGGGGAGAGTGAGAGTGTGAGAGTGGTGAGGTGAGAGTGGTGAGGGGAGAGTGGTGAGGGGAGTGTGGTGAGGGGAGAGTGGTGAGGTGAGAGTGGTGAGGGGAGTGTGGTGAGGGGAGAGTGAGAGTGTGAGAGTGGTGAGGGGATTGTGGTGAGGGGAGTGTGGTGAGGGGAGAGTGACGTGAGTGAGAGTGTGAGAGTGGTGAGGGGAGTGTGGTGAGGGGAGTGTGGTGAGGGGAGTGTGGTGAGGGGAGAGTGAGAGTGTGAGAGTGGTGAGGGGAGAGTGGTGAGGGGAGTGTGGTGAGGGGAGAGTGAGAGTGTGAGAGTGGTGAGGTGAGAGTAGTGAGGGGAGTGTGGTGAGGGGAGAGTGAGAGAGTGAGAATGTGAGAGTGGTGAGGGGAGAGTGGTGAGGGGAGAGAGAGTGTGAGAGTGGTGAGGGGAGAGTGGTGAGTGAGAGTGTGAGAGTGAGGTGAGAGAGAGGGGAGTGTGAGAGTGAGGTGAGAGGGGAGAGTGGAGAATGAGAGTGTGAGAGTGACGAGAGAGAGGGGAATGTGAGAGAATGAGAGTAACGTGAGAGAGAGGGGAGAGTGGCGAGTGAGAGTGTGAGAGTGAGGTGAGAGGGGAGAGTGCGAGGGGAGAGTGTGAGAGTGAGGGGAGAGTGTGAGAGTGGTGAGGGGAGAGTGGTGAGTGAGAGTGTGAGAGTGACGTGAGAGGGAGGGGAGTGTGAGAGTGACGTGAGAGAGAGGGGAGTGTGAGAGTGACGTGAGAGAGAGGGGAGAGTGTGAGTGTGAGAGTGAGGGGAGAGAGGGGAGTGAGAGTGTGAGAGTGACGTGAGAGGGGAGAGTGTGAGAGTGAGGTGAGAGGGGAGAGTGAGAGGGGAGAGTGACGTGAGAGAGAGGGGGGAGTGTGAGAGTGGTGAGGGGAGAGTGGCGAGTGTGAGAGAGTGGTGAGTGAGAGTGTGAGAGTGACGTGAGAGAGAGGTGAGTGAGAGTGTGAGAGAGTGGTGAGTGAGAGTGTGAGAGTGTTAGAGAGTGGTGAGTGAGAGTGTGAGAGTGTGAGAGAGTGGTGAGTGAGAGTGTGTGAGAGTGACGTGAGAGAGAGAGGGGAGAGTGTGAGAGTGACGAGAGAGGTGAGAGTGTGAGAGAGTGACGTGAGAGAGTGGTGAGAGTGTGAAAGAGTGACGTGAGAGAGAGGGGAGTGTATGAGAGAGTGGTGTGTGAGAGTGACGTGAGAGAGAGAGGGGGGAGTGTGAGAGAGTGGTGAGTGAGAGTGTGAGAGAGTGGTGAGTGAGAGTGTGAGAGAGTGACGTGAGAGAGAGAGGGGGGAGTGACGTGAGAGAGTGGTAAATGAAAGTGTGTGAGAGTGACGTGAGAGAGTGGTGAGTGAGAGTGTGAGAGAGTGGTGAGTGAGAGTGTGAGAGAGTGACGTGAGAGAGTGGTGAGTGAGTGTGAGAGAATGACGTGAGAGAGTGACGTGAGAGAGTGACGTGAGAGAGTGGTGAGTGAGAGTGTGAGAGAGTGGTGAGTGAGAGTGTGAGAGAGTGACGTGAGAGAGAGGGGAGTGACGTGAGAGAGTGGTGAGTGTGTGAGAGTGACGTGAGAGAGAGGGGAGAGTGTGAGAGAGTGGTGAGTGAGAGTGTGAGAGTGACGTGAGAGAGAGGGGGGAAGTGTGAGAGTGAAAGTGTGAGAGAGTGACGAGAGAGAATGGTTAGTGAGAGTGTGAGAGAGTGACGTGAGAGAGAGGGGAGTGTGAGAGAGTGGTGAGTGAGAGTGTGAGAGAGTGACGTGAGTGAGAGGGGAGAGTGTGAGAGAGTGGTGTGTGAGAGTGTGAGAGAGTGTGAGAGAGTGGTGAGTGAGAGTGTGAAAGAGTGACGAGAGAGGGGGGAGTGAGAGTGTGAGAGTGACGTGAGAGAGTGGTGAGAGTGTGAGAGAGTGACGTGAAAGAGTGGTGAGTGAGAGTGTGAGAGTGACGTGAGAGAGTGGTGAGAGTGTGAGAGAGTGGTGAGTGAGAGTGTGAGAGAGTGACGTGAGAGAGTAGTGAGTGAGAGTGTGAGAGAGTGGTGAGTGAGAGTGTGAAAGAGTGACGAGAGAGGGGGGAGTGAGAGTGTGACGTGAGAGAGTGGTGAGAGTGTGAGAGAGTGACGTGAAAGAGTGGTGAGTGAGAGTGTGAGAGTGACGTGAGAGTGTGGTGAGAGTGTGAGAGAGTGGTGAGTGAGAGTGTGAGAGAGTGACGTGAGAGGGGAGAGTGTGAGAGAGTGACGTGAGAGAGAGGGGAGAGTGTGAGAGAGGGGAGTGAGAGTGTGACGTGAGAGAGTGGTGAGTGAGAGTGACGTGAGAGAGAGGGGGGGAGTGTGAGAGAGTGGTGAGTGAGAGTGTGAGAGAGTGACGTGAGAGTGACGTGAGAGGGGGGAGTGTGCGAGGTGTGGAGTCGTCGAGTGGGAGCCCGGGGGCGGGACGTGACGGCTGCTGTCGCCGTCCGCCCTATTTGTTACCCCGCGGCCTCCCCTCGTGGCGCAGTCCTCACCGGCAGCGAGACGGCTTACTCCTCCTGCTGCCGCCCTCCGCTTGCACCACCCTGCAGCAACAACAACAACATCAGCAGCAGCAACAACACCAGCAGCAGCAACAACAACACCAGCAGCAACAACAACACCAGCAGCAGCAGCAGTATCATCATCACCATCCCGTCGGTGTCGTCGACTCCGAGCCGTGAACGAGCAATGGAGCATCCGAGGGACAAGGCCCGGGACCAGATGCAGCTGTGGAAGGACGCGCGCAAGGGCGCGGTGAGACCTCGGCCACTGCCATTACCCCCCTCTCTCTCCTCCTCTTCGTCTATCCTCATCATCATCCTGCTGATGATGATGAGGATGAGGAGGAGGTTTTTAGTGCCGTAGGCCCCTTACAGTAGCTCCTGCTGCAACCTCTGATGACATTGTTAAAGTAGCTCACACTGCTGCTGCTGCTTTAACCTCCTCTAATTACATTGTTACAGTAGCTCCTGCTGCAACCTCTAATTACATTGTTAAAGTAGCTCACACTGCTGCTGCTTTAACATCTAATTACATTGTTACAGTAGCTCCTGCTGCAACCTCTAATTACATTGTTACAGTAGCTCCTGCTTTAACATCTAATTACATTGTTACAGTAGCTCCTGCTGCAACCTCTAATTACATTGTTACAGTAGCTCACACTGCTGCTGCTTTAACATCTAATTACATTGTTACAGTAGCTCCTGCTGCAATCTCTAATTACATTGTTACAGTAGCTCCTGCTGCAACCTCTAATTACATTGTTACAGTAGCTCCTGCTACCTCTAATTACATTGTTACAGTAGCTCACACTGCTGCTGCTTTAACCTCCTCTAATTACATTGTTACAGTAGCTCCTGCTTTAACATCTAATTACATTGTTACAGTAGCTCACACTGCTGCTGCTTTAACATCCAATTACATTGTTACAGTAGCTCCTGCTGCAACCTCTAATTACATTGTTACAGTAGCTCACACTGCTGTTTTAACATCTAATTACATTGTTACAGTAGCTTCTGCTGCAACCTCTAATTACATTGTTACAGTTGCTCACACTGCTGTTTTAACATCTAATTACATTGTTACAGTAGCTTCTGCTGCAACCTCTAATTACATTGTTACAGTAGCTCACACTGCTGCTGCTTTAATATCTAATTACATTGTTACAGTAGCTCCTGCTGCAATCTCTAATTACATTGTTACAGTTGCTCACACTGCTGCTGCTTTAACATCCAATTACATTGTTACAGTAGCTCCTGCTGCAACCTCTAATTACATTGTTACAGTAGCTCACACTGCTGCTGCTTTAACATCCAATTACATTGTTACAGTAGCTCCTGCTGCAACCTCTAATTACATTGTTACAGTAGCTCACACTGCTGTTTTAACATCTAATTACATTGTTACAGTAGCTCCTGCTGCAACCTCTAATTACATTGTTACATTTGCTCACACTGCTGCTGCTTTAACATCTAACTACATTGTTACAGTAGCTCCTGCTGCAACCTCTAATTACATTGTTACAGTAGCTCACACTGCTGCTGCTTTAACATCTAATTACATTGTTACAGTAGCTCCTGCTGCAACCTCTGATGACATTGTTACAGTAGCTCACACTGCTGCTGCTGCTTTAACCTCCTCTAATTACATTGTTACAGTAGCTCCTGCTGCAACCTCTAATTACATTGTTAAAGTAGCTCACACTGCTGCTGCTTTAACCTCCTCTAATTACATTGTTACAGTAGCTCCTGCTTTAACATCTAATTCCATTGTTACAGTAGCTCCGGCTGCAACCTCTAATTCCATTGTTACATTTGCTCACACTGCTGCTGCTTTAACCAATAATTACATTGTTACAGTAGCTTCTGCTGCAACCTCTAATTACATTGTTACAGTTGCTCACACTGCTGCTGTTTTAACATCTAATTACATTGTTACAGTAGCTCCTGCTGCAACCTCTAATTACCTTGTTAAAGTAGCTCACACTGCTGCTGTTTTAACATCTAATGACATTGTTACAGTAGCTCCTGCTGCAACCTCTAATTACATTGTTACAGTTGCTCACACTGCTGCTGTTTTAACATCTAATTGCATTGTTACAGTTACACACACTGCTGCTGCTTTAACATCTAATTACATTGTTACAGTAGCTTCTGCTGCAACCTCTAATTACATTGTTACAGTTGCTCACACTGCTGTTTTAACATCTAATTACATTGTTACAGTAGCTTCTGCTGCAACCTCTAATTACATTGTTACAGTTGCTCACACTGCTGTTTTAACATCTAATTACATTGTTACAGTAGCTTCTGCTGCAACCTCTAATTACATTGTTACAGTTGCTCACACTGCTGTTTTAACATCTAATTACATTGTTACAGTAGCTTCTGCTGCAACCTCTAATTACATTGTTACAGTTGCTCACACTGCTGTTTTAACATCTAATTACATTGTTACAGTAGCTCCTGCTGCAACCTCTAATTACATTGTTACAGTTGCTCACACTGCTGTTTTAACATCTAATTACATTGTTACAGTAGCTCCTGCTGCAACCTCTAATTACATTGTAACAGTAGCTCACACTGCTGTTTTAACATCTAATTACATTGTTACAGTAGCTCCTGCTGCAACCTCTAATTACATTGTTACATTTGCTCACACTGCTGCTGCTTTAACATCTAACTACATTGTTACAGTAGCTCCTGCTGCAACCTCTAATTACATTGTTACAGTAGCTCACACTGCTGCTGCTTTAACATCTAATTACATTGTTACAGTAGCTCCTGCTGCAACCTCTGATGACATTGTTACAGTAGCTCACACTGCTGCTGCTGCTTTAACCTCCTCTAATTACATTGTTACAGTAGCTCCTGCTGCAACCTCTAATTACATTGTTAAAGTAGCTCACACTGCTGCTGCTTTAACCTCCTCTAATTACATTGTTACAGTAGCTCCTGCTTTAACATCTAATTCCATTGTTACAGTAGCTCCGGCTGCAACCTCTAATTACATTGTTACAGTAGCTCACACTGCTGCTGCTTTAACATCTAATTCCATTGTTACATTTGCTCACACTGCTGCTGCTTTAACCAATAATTACATTGTTACAGTAGCTTCTGCTGCAACCTCTAATTACATTGTTACAGTTGCTCACACTGCTGCTGTTTTAACATCTAATTACATTGTTACAGTAGCTCCTGCTGCAACCTCTAATTACCTTGTTAAAGTAGCTCACACTGCTGCTGTTTTAACATCTAATTACATTGTTACAGTAGCTCCTGCTGCAACCTCTAATTACATTGTTACAGTTGCTCACACTGCTGCTGTTTTAACATCTAATTGCATTGTTACAGTTACACACACTGCTGCTGCTTTAACATCTAATTACATTGTTACAGTAGCTTCTGCTGCAACCTCTAATTACATTGTTACAGTTGCTCACACTGCTGTTTTAACATCTAATTACATTGTTACAGTAGCTTCTGCTGCAACCTCTAATTACATTGTTACAGTTGCTCACACTGCTGTTTTAACATCTAATTACATTGTTACAGTAGCTTCTGCTGCAACCTCTAATTACATTGTTACAGTTGCTCACACTGCTGTTTTAACATCTAATTACATTGTTACAGTAGCTTCTGCTGCAACCTCTAATTACATTGTTACAGTTGCTCACACTGCTGTTTTAACATCTAATTACATTGTTACAGTAGCTCCTGCTGCAACCTCTAATTACATTGTTACAGTTGCTCACACTGCTGTTTTAACATCTAATTACATTGTTACAGTAGCTCCTGCTGCAACCTCTAATTACATTGTAACAGTAGCTCACACTGCTGTTTTAACATCTAATTACATTGTTACAGTAGCTCCTGCTGCAACCTCTAATTACATTGTTACATTTGCTCACACTGCTGCTGCTTTAACATCTAACTACATTGTTACAGTAGCTCCTGCTGCAACCTCTAATTACATTGTTACAGTAGCTCACACTGCTGCTGCTTTAACATCTAATTACATTGTTACAGTAGCTCCTGCTGCAACCTCTGATGACATTGTTACAGTAGCTCACACTGCTGCTGCTGCTTTAACCTCCTCTAATTACATTGTTACAGTAGCTCCTGCTGCAACCTCTAATTACATTGTTAAAGTAGCTCACACTGCTGCTGCTTTAACCTCCTCTAATTACATTGTTACAGTAGCTCCTGCTTTAACATCTAATTCCATTGTTACAGTAGCTCCGGCTGCAACCTCTAATTACATTGTTACAGTAGCTCACACTGCTGCTGCTTTAACATCTAATTCCATTGTTACATTTGCTCACACTGCTGCTGCTTTAACCAATAATTACATTGTTACAGTAGCTTCTGCTGCAACCTCTAATTACATTGTTACAGTTGCTCACACTGCTGCTGTTTTAACATCTAATTACATTGTTACAGTAGCTCCTGCTGCAACCTCTAATTACCTTGTTAAAGTAGCTCACACTGCTGCTGTTTTAACATCTAATTACATTGTTACAGTAGCTCACACTGCTGCTGCTTTAACATCTAATTACATTGTTACAGTAGCTCCTGCTGCAACCTCTAATTACCTTGTTAAAGTAGCTCACACTGCTGCTGTTTTAACATCTAATGACATTGTTACAGTAGCTCCTGCTGCAACCTCTAATTACATTGTTACAGTTGCTCACACTGCTGCTGTTTTAACATCTAATTGCATTGTTACAGTTACACACACTGCTGCTGCTTTAACATCTAATTACATTGTTACAGTAGCTTCTGCTGCAACCTCTAATTACATTGTTACAGTTGCTCACACTGCTGTTTTAACATCTAATTACATTGTTACAGTAGCTTCTGCTGCAACCTCTAATTACATTGTTACAGTTGCTCACACTGCTGTTTTAACATCTAATTACATTGTTACAGTAGCTTCTGCTGCAACCTCTAATTACATTGTTACAGTTGCTCACACTGCTGCTGCTTTAACATCTAATTACATTGTAACAGTAGCTTCTGCTGCAACCTCTAATTACATTGTTACAGTTGCTCACACTGCTGTTTTAACATCTAATTACATTGTTACAGTAGCTTCTGCTGCAACCTCTAATTACATTGTTACAGTTGCTCACACTGCTGTTTTAACATCTAATTACATTGTTACAGTAGCTTCTGCTGCAACCTCTAATTACATTGTTACAGTTGCTCACACTGCTGCTGTTTTAATATCTAATTACATTGTTACAGTAGCTCCTGCTGCAACCTCTAATTACATTGTTACAGTAGCTCCTGTTTTAACATCTAATTACATTGTTACAGTAGCTCCTGCTACCTCTAATTACATTGTTACAGTAGCTCCTGCAACCTCTAATTACATTGTTACAGTAGCTCACACTGCTGCTGCTTTAACATCCAATTACATTGTAACAGTAGCTCCTGCTGCAACCTCTAATTACATTGTTACAGTAGCTCCTGCTGCAACCTCTAATTACATTGTTACAGTTGCTCACACTGCTGCTGCTTTAACATCTAATTACATTGTTACAGTAGCTCCTGCTGCAACCTCTAATTACATTGTTACAGTTGCTCACACTGCTGTTTTAACATCTAATTACATTGTTACAGTAGCTTCTGCTGCAACCTCTAATTACATTGTTACAGTTGCTCACACTGCTGTTTTAACATCTAATTACATTGTTACAGTAGCTTCTGCTGCAACCTCTAATTACATTGTTACAGTTGCTCACACTGCTGCTGTTTTAATATCTAATTACATTGTTACAGTAGCTCCTGCTGCAACCTCTAATTACATTGTTACAGTAGCTCCTGTTTTAACATCTAATTACATTGTTACAGTTGCTCACACTGCTGCTGCTTTAACATCTAATTACATTGTTACAGTAGCTCCTGCTGCAACCTCTAATTACATTGTTACAGTTGCTCACACTGCTGTTTTAACATCTAATTACATTGTTACAGTAGCTCCTGCTGCAACCTCTAATTACATTGTTACAGTTGCTCACACTGCTGTTTTAACATCTAATTACATTGTTACAGTAGCTTCTGCTGCAACCTCTAATTACATTGTTACAGTTGCTCACACTGCTGCTGTTTTAATATCTAATTACATTGTTACAGTAGCTCCTGCTGCAACCTCTAATTACATTGTTACAGTAGCTCCTGTTTTAACATCTAATTACATTGTTACAGTTGCTCACACTGCTGCTGCTTTAACATCTAATTACATTGTTACAGTAGCTCCTGCTGCAACCTCTAATTACATTGTTACAGTAGCTCCTGTTTTAACATCTAATTACATTGTTACAGTTGCTCACACTGCTGCTGCTTTAACATCTAATTACATTGTTACAGTAGCTCCTGTTTTAACATCTAATTACATTGTTACAGTTGCACACACTGCTGCTGTTTTAACATCTAATTACATTGTTAAAGTAGCTCCTGCAGCAACCTCTAATTACATTGTTACAGTAGCTCACACTCCTGCTGCAACCTCTAATTACATTGCTACAGTTGCACACACTGCTGCTGCAGCTATTGCTCCATAAATGTGTGGCACGTTTGAGGGGCAGCCTAAAGCGACGGAGGCGTGGTTGTTTCCACCTCTACCAACGCGTTGTCGTGTTAAACCACTGTTGTTAGGGCTTGCTGGCTTGCTGCTGATGCTACTGCTGTTGCACACTGAATGCAGCTGCTGATGTATCGCTGCTGCGGAGTGAGACGTTGCTGCGTTTTGTTGTTGTCTAGGTCACGGCGCTCCAGTCTCTCTCCCACCCCCACCCCCCGATTAGACCATCGGCGTTGGCGCATTGCCCCCCCACAACCACCACAACCCCCCCACCACCACGGCCTTATGTCGAGTCGGCAGTAACGTGGTCCCCCTCGTTGGTCGAAGGCGGCGGGCAACTCTGGCTTTTGGACGGGGCAAGGGGGTGGGGAACAGCCGGATTATCCTAGCTGCCACACGTGTGGTAGCTGCTGCACACGTGTGGTAGCTGCTGCACACGTGTGGTAGCTGCTGCACACGTGTGGTAGCTGCTGCACACGTTTGGTAGCTGCTAACACGCGTGTGGTAGCTGCTAACACGCGTGTGGCAGCTGCTAACACGCGTGTGGCAGCTGCTAACACGCGTGTGGCAGCTGCTAACACGCGTGTGGCAGCTGCTAACACGCGTGTGGCAGCTGCTGCACACGTGTGGTAGCTGCTGCACACGTGTGGTAGCTGCTGCACACGTGTGGTAGCTGCTGCACACGTGTGGTAGCTGCTGCACACGTGTGGTAGCTGCTACACACGTGTGGTAGCTGCTGCACACGTGTGGTAGCTGCTACACACGTGTGGTAGCTGCTACACACGTGTGGTAGCTGCTACACACGTGTGGTAGCTGCTACACACGTGTGGTAGCTGCTACAGACGTTATGGGCCCCGCACTTTCAAGGCCCCCGCGCTAAATACTTTCAAGCTATCAGTTCCGGTTCAGTGATTCTGCACTTCCTCGATTACTCTAGTCCTATACTGCCTTCAACTTTTATGAACGACTGGGTGTTTAAGGTTAGCGATTTGTCGTATTATCTGTCTGTATAGCAAATAAAAAAACTTATTTTACTATGCAAGTTTAAAGTTTGTTTTAATATTTGTGTTTATTTTTTTTAGTTATTTAAGGCCCCTTTATAACATATGCTACAGGCCCTGCACTAGCTTAATCCTGCACTGGGAAAGAAGCTTTGTGGCCCTCGACTTGATTTCAGGCGAATCCGTGGGCCAACGTGGGGACCCACCGGGCTGCTGCTGCTGCCCCGCTGCTCAAGCCGAGCTGTGTTTATCCGCCACTGCCAGCAGCATCTTTGCCGGACTCATCGGGTTCTAGAGGGGGCAGTGGGGGGGGGAGAGAGCACAGCAGTTGTTTCGACCTGGCGACTCCCGTGCGTTCTCATTTAAGCGCGTTCAGTCACTTCCGAGCACCTCCTTGGCAGTTGCCAAATTAATTTGAACGTTACCGACTGACATTTCTCTCGCAAAAATATAATTGACATAATGCGCAGATAGAAACACGGGGCGAACAATACGATAGGTTTATACGCGATATTGCATTGATATGCATGCAAAACGAGATTTCCCCATAAAAGTTGCAGAAAAATGCTGATTTGTAAAATGTTGTGCAATATAGCATGTCCAAACCGACAAACGAATTGCACATTCAATCCATGTATTGCCAACGGAGGTCGACTAAAGGGGAGGTCCATTCTTGTGCCACTGAATTTATGCCCTTCGATAAGCAACTTTCATTCAGACCGTGTCTGAGGCTTTCCTAGATTAAAATAAAACTGGTTTACAGTATAGGCTGCTGCAGGGCTACCTTGTTGTGGGCAGCAGATGACAATACAGCCAAATTGTTGTTCTGTACTGTGCTCCATTGTCTATGCTCCGCACCTTCACAAATCCGAATTGATCAGTCTGGTGAAGCATGGTAAATAACCTCCTGACCCGCACAGCATGGGGAAGGCTGCCATCCAAAAGTGAATTGACAAACTGGCAAGACATCATTCTCCTTATGATTAATCTTTGCCCATTTTTGTTGTCCCGACAGCCCCCTGAAGTCCTAACGACGGGTGCGGGGAACCCCATTTCAGACAAGCTGAATGTTCAGACGGCGGGCCCTCGTGGGCCTCTTCTGGTGCAGGACACTGTGTTCACGGACGAGATGGCGCACTTTGACCGCGAGCGCATTCCCGAGCGCGTGGTGCACGCCAAGGGTGCAGGTATAGCATGCGCGCCTTTCCCCGTGCGTGCGACAGAGGTAATTTTTGCAGCAGTGGCGTCTCTGTCGTGTAGTGCGAGCCACCCGCTCTGGTTTGGCGGATGTTGCCCAGGCGGGTGGTTACAACTTTGCCACGATACGAGGGTACTGTGATATATTGTAAGATATATGTGACCGCATGATAGAGAGGAACGTGGCAGACTATCGTCAAGTCCTTGTGGGCAATGCCGATTGCTTTTGATATTTTCCAACAAGGTGCCGTACATTGTAACTGATACTAATGCCAGTGTCAAAATTGTTGAGACCTTTGTGTATCTGAATCGCATGCCCTGTTTTTTGCCAATACCCCGAAGTCTATCGTGGTAGATGGTTTCACCGATTCTGTGACGGCACCCGTCACTGCTAGGCAAATGCATTGCTGTTGTGAAATGTTTCGAGAACGATGTAAATGAAGCAGAGAAATTATCTGAGATTTGATCAATTACTGTACCGACACTCAGAATCGGAATCTTTATTTATACTAAATCCGATGAGCTTTAAAGCTCTTTTTCACAGATGTCCGGCGACCGCCATGTATGTGATGGTGGAACAACTGGTTGAGTTTCTGAGGTCACACTACCCTGGTTGCTTGACATAAACAAAAAATTGCTATGACTCAGATATTGACGCTTTTGGAGACCATTTTATATTATCACAAAGGTGTTGAGTGACCAAACATATGCAACATCCAGCTGCTGTGTTATCCCTCATATGCAATGTAAAAGCACGCAATTATAAGAGTTGTGCTATGGACAGGCGAGAAACGCTGTCTCCAGGATCCTCCTGACAACCTGTGAGAGCTATGCTGGAAAGAGTTGAGGAGATGGGCGTGCTAGGAAAGCCAGCACTTCTCGATCCTCAGTTCAATAATGTTGCCTGTAGGTATTGAAGAGAAAAAACTAGGCCACAGGTGGTTGAGACGGTAGCTCCAGGCTCAACACAATAGGAGCCAGGATTATCTCAATAGACACTTGTTAGCAGAGCCAGCTGGTGACATAATGGGCTGTTTTGATACTGCAGAATCAACGTCCCAGGGCATATGAACGGACATTAGCGGTGCAGTCAGAGAGGTGAACCATTACTTGGAGCAGCCCCTGCTGGATATGAAATCCAGGAACCCCATTGCATGCTGGGAAGAAAATCTCCAGCTTAAAAACCTGGCTGCACTGGCAAGACACTATATAGCTATACCTGTGACATCTGTAAGATTTCAATAATATGGGTCAATATCGCAATCAAAACTTGACATTTCCCTGTCTAAAACTGCTCACGATGGATGTGTCTTTGTGCTCCTGCAGGTGCATTTGGCTTCTTTGAGGTAACGCATGATATCACCAACTACTGCAAGGCCAAGGTGTTTGAGCACGTTGGCAAGCGCACACCCATAGCTGTGCGCTTCTCCACTGTGGGTGGGTTGCGCACAAACACTGAACACTCCCCCTTGCACTCGCTTTCATAAACTCAAACAAGAATACGTATCGCCACATGCATGAAAGCCAACACACCTGTTTGTCATTCGCACTCGGGTAAATTTGTTTCAAGCATATGCATCTGCACCAGTTGTATGTGTTGCCACATGTCTGGACGAGTTTTGATTAATTTGCAATTATTGTTTAATTCTTAGTGTGTGTGTGTGCGCATTTCACCGTGTACTTGGGTTGTGTGATTTATTTTTGTCCGCATTAGTTACTGGTGTGTTTTTCTGTTTGAACGTGTGGGTGTGCCTGTGTGATATTTCTGTAGAGCTGTATAAGTTTATTGCCGAGCGTTGCCCACCTCGTGTGCACTTTCATTTTAGCGCACGAGTGTGTACGTGACCTCGTGTAGGTGTGTCCCTGTCTGCCGTCTTGTGCGTGTGGCCTGCACATCTTGGTATTGGAGTCATTCAAATGCTCCGAAAGCAGTTGTCGGTGCACAAGCATAATTTTAATAACACAACGTTGAGCTCTCAATGGTCATTATCATAACGTGTAATAAATATCCACTGTAAGATATGCACTTCAAAAACAACAATTCAAATTTATGTAGCGTCTAAATGAGGGTGGAGCGGTGGTTTTGTGGTTAGCGCACTTTGCTACGAACCCGGCTATCTGATTAACAATTATATATTCGATTTTAGCGTCGAAATGCAATTGCCTCTCAAGAGACTTCAAAACAACTACATCACAGGGAGTGGGGGCAGGGAAATATTGGAAAGTATGTATGTATTTTGAACTTCTTTTGCACCGTACGTAGCCAATCGTGATAATCGGAGGTGCAGGGGAAGGACATCAAATTAAACACAAAAAGATGCCCTGAAGAAATCAGTTTTCAATTTAGATTTAAACGTGCATAGCTCCAGTGGGTTCCGAATATCGGAAGAGCGTTCCAGACGGCCGCAGAGTGAAGAGAGAACAACAAATATGGCATGGCCCGGGAACGAATACAACGTTTAAGATGGTGTGTGCAAGTGGATGCGGTGACGTGTGCTTGCGTACATTGCGGGCGAGCAGGTGGAGAGTCTGGCTCTGCGGATACCGTGCGGGATCCACGGGGGTTTCCTGTGAAGTTCTACACGGAGGAGGGGAACTGGGACCTCGTTGGGAACAACGTTCCAATCTTTTTCATCCGCGACCCGATACTGGTTTGTGGTTAAATTCGTAGCCTCTTGACTCTTCTTTGCCACGTAAACTTGCACCCCCCCCTCAATCCTTCACGAGTGATTCTCTTGTCATGGGTCCGTTCAGACATTTAGAAACGTGTGCATGGTGTTTTGCTTGTGGCATTTTGTCGACGTCTTTGCTACTTGGGTATATTTCTTATTGACACGTGAATGTAGCGTCACATATGGTTACGCTTGAATGTTAATTATTTTAAAACATCCTCACTGTTTGCCCCTATTTCGGTATTTGCTTACCTAATCATATTTGCTCTGTCTGTATGCTTATGTGGCTACCTTGTGTTTGTTCACTGCGGCCTCGACCTAAGCGCTTACACCTTTCAGTCACTGACCTCGTTATCTCCTGGCTGTTTTTTTGTGTGCTGCGTGTGCACTTTTTGAGCGGTGACACCAATGGTTACCGGTCTTTGGGATACATTTGCTATAATCATCACCAGCAGCTTCCATTGTCTATCCACGGTTGGATGGAGACCTTCCAAAGCCGTTGCTTTTCCCATGCTCCTGCGATACCGCATTTCAGCTGTACATGAACTGATCTCATCTTTCCATCTTCCATGGTGGTGGTCATCTCGTGCGCCTTGTCTTCCTTCGCCGTCATTCCATCATCAGTCTCATTCATTGGCCAGCATCCCTTCAAGCGATGTTCCACCCAAGGCCACCTATGTTTGATATCTAATTTATGTTTGTTCCCTGACCCTTGTGGTTGCCCTTTCTGGCTCTCAGTGTAATTCCAAGTATCCAATAGTATACGGCACACTCTCCGTATGTGGTAAATTAACACGCAAACTGTCAAACATCATATTGCTTGTCTAGAGTGCAGCTGAACCTTACTGATAATTAATCGTTTGGTGTTAGTGTCTATAAATATGTGAACCTCACAGCATATATGTGCGTAGCATTGTGTCGAGTGATGTTTATGTGCAAATTGTTGGGCTTATTGGGAGCAAGTAACACATTTTTTTTGACCGGCATTGTGACTGTGCGCAGTTCCCATCTTTCATCCATACCCAGAAGAGGAACCCCCAGACCCACCTGAAGGACCCGGACATGTTCTGGGACTTCTTCTCTCTCCGCCCAGAGTCCCTGCACCACGTGAGTCATGCTCCCACCCTCTCACCCTCCCAAGCCGGACTAACAGAGGCCACAGTCCATGTGCTCAATGCAAAACCAGCCTGGTGACTCTTGGTGCAATTAGACGGGGATATATTTTACATTTACCTTCAATATTGTAATTTGTACATTTCTAAATCTGCAGCTCATCTGTCTCCTAACCAGATGTGCATCCTGTTCAGCGACCGCGGGATCCCCGATGGCTACAGACACATGAACGGCTACGGCTCCCACACCTTCAAGATGGTGAATGCTGCTGGTGAGGCTGTCTACTGCAAGTTCCACTACAAGGTGAGCTGCGAGCGGAGGGTCCATTAGTGATCTCTATTTATTCTGCATAGCCTCTGGAGATGCACATCTCAATTCAGAGGGGATCTTGGCAAGATAATGCTTGTGTCTGGAACCTGGGGGTAGGAGTTCAACATGGAAAGTGCGTAGAGACTTGCAGAAACTGCTGCTTGCTTATTAGATCGCTCCGGTGGCGAGATATTATCTGCCTTGCCTGGTATACAGGAGGATCATGAGTTCGATCCTGACCCTGATGATGTTTTTATATTTGTAGTTTGCATGTTTACCCATGGTCGCATGGATTTTTCTTCAATTCCTTCGGTTTTCCCCTCCACTTTTAGAAACATGCGTTTAGAGTATTTGGCTGCTGCTAGACATTTCCACGTAATAAGCCACTTCGTTGAGTTGTCATTTGTGGCCAGGTGGTTTCTGAAAAAGGACTTGAAAGCTCAGTGGGCCTTGCCTGGTAAAAAAAAAAAATAGTTCAGAGTTTTTTTTGTCTAGTTTATGAATTGAGCACGTGTCCCCATGCTGCAGACTGACCAAGGAATCCGTAACATACCAGTGGAGGTGGCCGAGCGGTTGTCTGGTACTGACCCCGACTACAGCATCCGTGATCTCTACCGGACGATCGCCGATGGCAACTTCCCCACGTGGACGCTCTACGTGCAGATCATGACCTTTGCGCAGGCCGAGGTCCATCGCTGGAACCCGTTTGACCTCACCAAGGTACCTCTGTCAATCCCGCAGGTGCTCCGGGCTGCTTTTTTTGTCCAGTCACTGTCTTTCATCCGATAAGATTTACATTTGTGTTGGCATGTCATCAAGAGCGTTCACCTTTTGCAAACATTAAACGTGCAGCTAGCTATCACCACTTTGCTGAACTGCTTTTTGTGTTTAGTTTGTTGTCCTACCCCCACACCTCTGATTAGCGCGGTTGACTATGTACGGTGCAAAATAATTTCAATATAGATTATACATACATACACCACCATGCACTTCTAAAAACATGCACGACATCAAACACTTATAACGTCTCACGTGCTGTTTCATCTGCCGTGGGTAACTCCTGTTAAGACTTGTGCCATAGTCCTGATCGCGAGAGGGATCTGTGTGTGCCCCGTGTGCTCAGGTGTGGCCGCACGGGGAGTTCCCCCTGATCCCGGTGGGTCGCCTGGAGCTCAACCGCAACCCCACCGACTACTTTGCTGAAGTTGAGCAGATTGCCTTTGACCCGTCCAACATGCCTCCGGGCATCGAGCCCAGCCCAGACAAGATGCTGCAGGTCTCGCCATCTCTGCCCCCCTCCTCTCCCCATCCTATAACCGCTGATGTCATTAACTACGACGACAACGCACAGTATCGTTTTGGGTGAATTTACCTGTGTCGGTGCGTGCGTGTGTGCGCACCTTCAGGGAAGGCTGTTCTCGTACCCGGATACACACCGGCACCGTCTGGGTGCTAACTACCTGCACCTGCCGGTGAACTGCCCTTTCCGTGCCCGCGTCCGAAACTACCAGCGTGACGGTCCCATGTGCATGTTCGACAACCAGGGTGAGTTGCCTGTCTCCTGAAGCAGCTTTGTGTTCTTCGTATGTTTTATAACATCAAATATATTACACGGGTCTAATGTTTTTTGTGTAGGCATGTGCACCTCTCTGTTCGTGCTCCCCTTTAATATGATGCCAAGGGTTTCTCATTGTGTAACGTCCCAAGTGACCTAGGCACCACCATTCTTGGTCACGCATATCACTAGCAAACAAAGTCTGGGCTTGATACAGTGTCATCACCATTGCCACGCAGGGAGAATTGAGCAGAAATTATCAGCGGAGAATGATACGACGTGGACCCTGGGCTGCACGTCTGCCAATCTTCCCATTACGGGCACTGTCTTAACAGACCGCGTAAGGTTTTCGCAGTCGTGCTGCGTAGCCTTTCTTGTGTTTTCCGGTTGTCTGACACTCTGCTCCACGTGCAGTGAGTTTTACAGCACTTGGAGCGACACGTCGGACACCGTGCCGAACAACGCGTGGTACAACCCGAAAGTGATTCGGGAGAGCGATTATTCTGTCAAGCAGAACGTTGCTGCAGCTGCCTGACCGGACGCGTAAATGGAAATTTTTGTCTTGCGTTTGCTTACAGCCGGTGCACCCAACTACTACCCAAACAGCTTCAGCGCTCCCGAACAACAGCCACACCTGCGCGAGCACAAATTCGCCGTCAGTGCCGATGTGCAACGCTACAACTCTGCCGACGATGACAACTACTCGCAGGTAGGCACACGTAACCTCGCAAGCCGAGGCACCAAGGGTACCGCCGGTGCACACACTTTGGTCAGCACATTCAGAACTTGAAACACACACACAAAAATAAAAAAAAATTCAAAATCCTCTGTGTGCATCCACACACAAAAGAATGTACCGGTTGCCCTCGCTTTATGCGGGTTTGGTTTGTGCAAATTTGTGCATATGTGGATAACCAATTTCTACCCGAAATTAGCTATATGTGGTTTGAATTCACTCGTATGTGGGTAAGCGTTCGGACGTGGGACATTGTGTGTACTGTATGCGCTACTTAGCAGACAGCTGTCTCGTGCGGCTTGGCTTTGTGCGCCCTTGTTTTGGAACGAATCTACCGCACAAGGCAAGGGAAACCTGTACACGCGCACACACACACTAGCATCCCAACAGCTGCTCGTGTGTGGAGCGCTGGTTATGGGGTGCGCTGGTTCGACTGTGTGTGTACATTGTGCCTCCGTGCGTGTGCGCCCTGCGCAGGTGAACACGTTTTATGGCTCCGTGCTGAGCGAGGCTGAACGCACGCGCCTCGTGCAGAACATCGCTGGCAATCTCAAGGAGGCTCAGAAGTTCATCCAGGAGCGCATGGTATACACACGAACGCACCTACACCTGCACACGTGTATACGCACCCACACGCACATACACACAAATGCATTTGAAATGTATCTGCTTAAGCGTGTTTGTTTCGCATGCAGCTGTGGTGCAGTAGTTTTGAGATACTTGGATGGTATTGTTAGATTCTGTTCACATGCTGCACTGAGGGAGCTACCACGCAGTGCATATTGTACAGGGTGGACATGTTGACACGAGCGTGTGCCAATGTCGGTGCACATATTGAGCGAAAAGCCCACGATAAAGGCTGTTTTGTACGGCGTTGTACGTTGGCCGTGACGGACCTCACCCGCTGCGTGGTACGTGACCCCGTGCGCTTCCAGGTGAAGCAGCTGACCCTGGCACATTCGGAGCTGGGCGCCCGCGTCAAGGCCCTGCTGAATCAGCACAACGCTCGCTCCTCCTCGGTACGCAAACTCACCTGGGGAACCTGGTCACTTAAGACACGAACGCGGGCGCAGACGCAACCAAGGATAACTTTGATCGCATGACAACGGCACTCACCTGGAGATGTTGCGACCTGAAGGCATCGCTGCCTGCCCACCCCAACCTCTGCTCAGTGGGAGGTCATGCCTTCTCTGATAGCCGCCTGTTGTCTGGAATTCCCTCGTCCCAGCCGTCTGTGCTGCAGGCTCTCTGCGCCTGTTCGAGGGCTCAAGGAACTTTCTCCTTCCCTTTGCCTGTGTCCTACGAAATGTCTGTCATGTAAAAAATTAATGATATTCAGTAAAAACCCAATGGGCAGGCCCTATTATGTAGCCACACCGAGTTGCCTGAATAATAAAATAAACCCCGCAGCCTCCACTTCCCCCGAGAGCACGTGGGTGCAACGACAGTGCCACGTGGTAGAGCAGTTTCCGTCTATCCCCCCACCCTCCTGTGCGTGCCACTGTTTTCAGAGTATCGTAGCTCGGCAACAGCCGTGTTGGTTGCAGGCCAGTGGAGGAATCGAATTTCAAGCTCCGTGGTTTTTTTTCATCAGACAGTAACTCCTCTGTAACGCTCTTTTTTAACTTGTTACTTATTGCCAACTCGGGTTTAACAAGTTGTAGCCTATTTTTGTAGTGTTACATGGGGTGTTTTGGTCGACAGCATACTGGTGGTGCTGAAGCTAATTGGCACGTTTATTCCTGTGACAAATGTATTTAATTGGCTATATTGGGTGGAGGGTGAATGGCACACGATCTGAACCAAATATCATTTAAGAATCATATGTCGCGGAAGCCTGCGTGTTAAATCCAGGTTGCGTTATATGGAGAGTACTATACCTAACCACAGCATACACAGTACACGCACAAATGTATACATGGTACTTTAGTTTTTATCTTTCTCAGCGGCTTGGCTCTGCTTTCATCCAGCAGTGGATTAACCAGGATTACTGCTGATCATGATAATGAAGTAATGTTCCGTTACTTGTAATTGTGTTTCCAGAATGCGGTGCACACGTACACCCAGCACGGCTCAGGTGAGAAGGCCAACCTGTGAGCGGTCTGCACTTCCTGGTACCCGGCAAGGCCCCACCAGGGCCTCTGCTCGGGCCAAGGTGACCACAGGAAGTAGCTCTTGGCACATAAACAAATCGTACCAATCGAGCTTTCAAGTTGTGACTTTGAGATTTACTTTTCTCAAATCAATTTTGATTGATGTGGCCTTCGATCTATTTTTTTGGCCAGAATGTAGATTCCATATCGCTTCCGTCCACATTAGGAGAGCTAGGAAGTTGCTGTAGATTTTTGCTATGATTACTGTGATGGGAAAAAAGACTGACTCGTGAAGAATCGTAAAAACCTCGGTTTTCAGGCCTCGTGCTGCCACTGCATGTTCTCAGCCTAGGAAAGGGCAGCTTTGTTCATTACCAATTTGACAAAGAGATGCCACATGCATAATCTAAATTTGCACTGCAATGCAGCGTTAGAATTGAACTGATCTTTTGAGGTGGCATGAGAATAAAAATTTCATGTGAAATTTGTCTGTAGCCTGTTCTTGATGTGAATCTCATTAACAATACACCAAAGGACAACTTGTCAGACGGCAGTCTCGACTATAGGGTACTCCGTGTTGCTGCCATCTTTCCAATATACCTTTCATGTATTATCATGTTAACAAACTAATCGTGTGCATTATGATAACCGATTTTGATGGTCATCTGTTTGTACTAAAAAAAATTAAACTGATTTATGAAACTGCAGATGGTTGTTTGGCCTCCATTCACATGTTTTTGCCTTGAGATACAAAGCACCATATTTTTGTAATTTTTTAAATAGCCAAGAAATGTTTATTTTTTTCCAAGTGAGAAACACAGGATATGACAATGTACAGCCTGCCTGCACCCAGTCTAAGTTATAATACATGGAGTGGTGGTGTAGCTATTAAGTGTGCAGGTTCTGTAACTGCACCAGGGCCCACAGGCTAGAGGGGGCCAGGCCCAAGGCTACAAAATGTTGAAATTGAACAGAGTGCTGCTGCCCCATTTAATCCCTTGCACCAGAGCCCATTCCAACCACGCACCATGCCACTGGTATGGGAGGAGTGTGAAGACCACCAGAAGGGATGGCCGAGGTGTCGTCCTTGGGGAGGGAGACGTCTACGATGTATGTCTTGGTGCTGAAGGGTGCAGCCAGATACGTTTGAGCAACTAGGTACAACCAGGAAGAGGAAAAAACCTGAGCTGTGGGTGCTGCAAAGGCCAAAAAAACGTTTCTGTAGGAAGTAAATCTCACTTGAGATTCTATGGGAGATGAAAACCCTGCAGTGAATTTGAGCTAAAGCCTGTCTTGTCATTGATATATAGAGCCTCTATTCAAGGTTCTTTACAAGGGTTTTTAGTGGTACAATGAGAGTAGCTAAACGTGATATGGTGAATAGGTATGGGGAGTGAGTATGGGAATTAGGGGTACCTAGGGATGGAGGGAAGGATAAGCCATGGAGAAGAGGTGGTCTTAAGGGAGGAGCGAAAACTCGACGGAGAGGGTGCTTCTCGCTTGATGTGGAGGGAAAGTTTGTTCCGGGGCAAGTAGGGAAAAGGAGCAGAAACGGGATTGTGCACAAGAAGAGGGAGGAACGTTTTAGGAGTAGGAGAGATGAAGAGTGGAGCGGGTGGGAGGGGACAAAATGAGACAAAGGAAGCGAGGTACGGTGAGGCAAGGCCAAGGTGTTTATATACTATACAAAGATAAAGATCCCCCATATAGCCTAAACAGACTGTAGGGGCAAAGTGCTGTTAGCGAGCACCTATGAAGGCCGGAACGGCGCACGAGGGGGTGGGTAGCCAGCATCAGTCTCCCCCAGTGGCGATGTTTACACACCGCACCAGGTACTCATTTGAGACCGAGTCGATCTAGGGGAGGCCCGGGACCGGTTCAGATAATCGTCACTGGTGTTGGCCGTGAGCGGGAATCAAACCCGGATCGCCAGGTTCATAGCGCAGTGCGCTAACCGCTACACTACCGCTCCCCACACAGCACAACATGCATTGCAAATTAACTGTGTGCGTTCTATTGAATGTTGCCAAGATGCAGGTGTCCTGCCTGCAAACTGCAATCCAAATGCATGCGCACACTACAAGCAGTTGAACCAATAACTTGAACATCAAGGTATTCTGTGTAGGACCATCGGGAATCAATTTTGAGCCTGTCAATACACGGTTCGTTTAAGGCCCTCCCCAGGCTGTGTTGGTCATAGGGGCAGGTGGGGTGGTGGTTGTTGGCCATCCAGCATTTAACGGTGCTGTTCAGTGCAGGATGACGGTGAGGCGCAAACAGCATAAGAGTATAACAGATTTTTCTGTACTGTCCTCTGCTGTCCACGACGTAGCCCAAGGTATGCCTCTGACAACCTGCAAGGTGATCAAGCCTGGCTTGGCTTCCTAGACATTGAGATGCATTTCGGGTGATTTGTACTTTTAAATTCTTTGCTACTTTTCTTTTATCAGTACAAAAACCCAACGTTGTTTTTTTACAGAAAATGTTCTGATATAATTTGGTCTTAGTGAAAACACAATTACTGCAAGTGAAAACACAATTACTGGAACGTGTTGACGTTATTCTAATGGGACGGGAGCAGTGCTCAAGTTTGAATTTGTTCCTTTCACAAAAGCAATCGCGCACACACACACGAGACCAAACCTAGGTCACATGTTCCTCATGCTATTACTACATCAAAAATCTTCAACATATATTTGCATATTTTTTTCCAATGTAAGTAATAATACATACTTTTCACGTTTCCTTGTACATTCGCACAAGTGCTCATCTGAAAAGCATACTAGTTATGCTCTTGCATATACAGTATTTACTTTGCCAATGCCTGTTTGCCCAAGCTGAAGGTATTAAGAGTCTCAGTCCCACTACTCATCACCACCTGTGAAGTGGTTCCACATTCAGCCACTGGAATGTGCTACAAAAAAAATATTAAACGGTGTGCAACTTGTTCCCACGATAGAAATGAGTGACAGGCGAGAATACCCTGCTGAATGGCTTGCGGTTGGTTATCTGAATATTCAGTGACTCAAATCGCAGCTCCAGTCATGTTCTGTTCACCAGCAACAGGGGGCCAAACACCATTATATATAAAAAATGCATCGCCTGCAGCCCTGCATTATTGCTCATTATCTTCATGATTGGCAAGCACAATGTACTCGCAGATATAAATCTGTTAAAAGGCACAAATGGCTCGCAAGGAAACTTTGTTAAAACATAAACATTCAAATAAATGACCTGCCCCATTATTCAGCTCCAACTCTGGAGCAAGCCTTCCATTTGTCTCTTGTGACTCAATATTTCTATGGCTTGAGAAAAAAGCCAGAAAAATCTATCTTAAATTTTCGTCTGAATCATTTCACTTTACATAACCGTGTTATAGCAAACACTTAAATGAATTACATTACACAAAACCACCAACCTGGAGATCAACCATAACCTTGAGCAGACTCTTGGTATTGGCCATTGTTATAGTAATTCCCACGTGAGTATGCTTTTAAATAAGTCAGTATATACTAAATGCCATGATGTCTTGTGTGACAGTAAAAGGCATTCCACTGGGAAACCAGCTCGAGTCGCTGCACAAAACACCCCCCCCGCCTCGCACCTCCCTGCTACTCCCAGCAGAAGCACACAATTGGTGCTGCGTGCGACGCATATAGTGCCACCGCACTCGCCCTGCACCAATACCCACGTGTCCACCCAGCACCCCCACACCAATTCCTTCTGCACTCCCATCGCTCTTCAAAGCTCTCGAGGCTCCAGTCAGTCAAGTGTCATGGCACATCCCGTCAGGGGGCACCGCCTGGACTGGCTCGCCGGTCTGAGAACCCCAAGCATGCCCCTTGGTGAGGTCGATGGGTTTGGTCACTGCCAGGAGTTGTAAGAAGGCGGGCTTGTGGGCCCCCTCGGGAGAGCCGATACGGGCGGCTCCTTGGCAAAGACGTCCGCCATGGCTTGCAGGAGGCCACACGTGGTGGAGTTCGGCTGGGGACGTAAACATTCGCACACGCGGCACCAGTTGAGCGAGGCACATGATGTGGAGATGACAGTGACGTGCGGTGAGGTCAATGGCTGGGGAGGCACTGGCTAGTGTCAGAGCCAGATTCACACACTGAGGGGCGCGTGGCCTCACGGAGGGGGGCGTTAGACACGTCCCCCTCAGTGAGGCAGATGTGATAGCTGCCTCCCCTGGTGTTTTTTCATTGCAGTTTCATGACGAGACCAGCGAGCCTAAATATCTTTATGCACATACGTGAAATAAGCTACCTGGAGTGTGGAAGGCGAGGACATGAAATGAAGGGATCTACAAACATTACATTGGTGACATACAGAGATAGTAACAGGCACGCGCTTGTTGTCCGTGCTCCATCCAGTTACTGAGGGGTTGTGCAATCAGAGGGGAGGCTGAGCTCGTCGCTGCCTCACCTCTCGTCTCTTCCTGTATTTGCAGTGTAGCTCCGCAAATTTGGCGATTTTGACTATAAAAATGATTGGAATTGTACAGAAATTACATTTATAACACAGATCAGGGGAAACATCTTAATATTTATTTTATTTGATTATTCTTTTTTTTTACTTTTCGTAACAGCTATTTTCATTGGAGTATGACAGGCGAGGCTCTGCCTCCCCTGACCGCACGTCCCTGTGAGATGATTGCTTACATGAAAATTTACATTTCAATTGAGAAGGCTGGCTGTGATTGAAAGAGTGTTGTTTGCACACACTAATGTTGAAAAGGCCCTTAATAGCATGTTAAATGGTTGGTATACTAAACTATTTTCCTTTTATTTAGCAGGTAAGGCCCACTGAGCTATTAGCTCTTTCTCAGAAGCGACCTGGCCACAAATCATAGCTAAACAAAGTGGCTTATGTGGATTTTTTGTTTGCAGCCAAATACTCTAAACGCATGTTTCTAAATGTGGAGGGAAAAACCGGACCACCTGGAGAAAAATCCACGCAACCACGGGGAGAACATGCAAACTCCAAATATACAGGCATCGGGGTCAAGATCGAACCCACAACCTCCTGTGTACCAGGGGAGGTAGTTAACATCTCGCTGCCACGGCGTGTGGTGCGGTTGTAACAAGACAAGCTGTGGTGTTGCTTGTACAGGTTGTGGTGCGCTCACACACATGCGTCCAGTGCTGCAGGTAGGGCAAATACACTCGGCCGCGTGAGTCCACGTGGTGCCCGGGGTTGAGAATCATATCCTGCGTAGGCTGCACGAAGGCCAGCGGGGGGCTGTACGGGAACGACTCGGGGAGCCACAGGCGCACGGGCATGTTGTACTCGACCCCTGCGGGGCATACAGGCGGGCGGGCGTGGCGGGGTCACGCGGCACGGGGCATCACTCACAAGCTGCATTCTCATGGCAAGGGTGCGATGCATGACTTCCTGTGGAGTGCTTTACAGCGAAAAGATGATTTGGCAAGATTAACACTAATTCCAACGACGTCGATAAACTTTACTTAACCGTCAACTTAACACAAGCACCTCTGCTTCATTCGACAGGTTTATTTGATGTATCGTTGTTCAACCACGGTAAGGCTCGTTGAACTAAAAAAAAATTCGAGATGACCTCGGGGATTGGTGGAGGGGTAGAAAGATACAGAAAAATTAAAACAATTGACAACCGAAAATGTAACGATTAACAATTTGAAAAGGGAAAAAAAGCACGATGGCCAACAGATGGTGATGTATCTTGAACTTCTTTCGCACAGTACGTGGCCAACCGTGCTTAACGGAGGTGCGAAACAGAGGTGTGATAAACTCTGTCGCATGAATAATAATTCAAGATGTATCATTTGCAATCACTGGCTTGGAACTACACTTCAGAAAATGTCCGAGGCACAGTCCGAGCGAGCGTTTTAATTGTCGTTACAATATAGGAGACTGTGCTTTCCTTAAGTCAACAACATTTCAGCATTTTTCACATCATGCGTGGCATTTCAGGCCAGAAAAAATACAATCTTCAATGCAACATGAGCCATGTAGCCTCATGCAGGACCTATAAAATACCTATAGCGATGAAAAATGAGAGCTGTGAAGACATGTTCACTGTGATTTAAACCGACAGGGAATATTACTAAGTTTCTAGTTTTGTAATCCGACGATACTTTCAAACGTAAACAAACGTTTCAGTTTGACTCAAACACTATCACTTATAAGTTATAGGGGTTATGCATTTTGTTTAAAACTGATATCTTGAAACGAATATAATTTGTTTAATTGTGAGCCTTCTTCCTGTTAGACCGGTTCGAAAGGCTGTAACCTGTAACTATCATAACACTGAGAACAAGGAAGTCAGATCTGTGCATGATGTATGACCTTTTTAAAATGTTTTAAAACAGTGATCCCCAACATAGGAACATTCACCGGACCCTAACTTTAACTCCAAACTTAAAACAGCTTCCATAAAATCCAAAGCATCCATTCAGTCTGCTGCATAAGCTCTGGAATTAGAGAAAGAACTTATCTCTCCGCAAGTAAGACGACCAAGTAAAAAAAAGTATTGAGACTTACCACATTAAACCATGGTAGCACACACGTGAACCCTCCTCACGAGCTGAGTGTGCGATTAATACGGTCACGTGCACATGTACAATACAGAACACATTTTGATCCATGCAAAAAACATAAGCACACGTGTACACATGCACACACACCCACCCACCTTCATAAATCACAGGGATTGTTCCACTGAGATGCAGCAAATTCTTGTCAATCCCATTCGTGGCCACTGAAAGGAAGGGGCATCACCGATGCATTACAACAATGCTTTCCAGCTATAAATATCCATCACAATAGAGCATTCTGAACCACCAAGAATTGGACATTTTTGTCTGGAAATAATTAAAGGCGGTTCCCCTTTTACTTTTACTACACTATGCGTTCCTGGAAACCCCGTCGTAAATCAGACCCAATTTTTCCATACACAGTAGAAACAGTCGAAACATCACTTGCCGAAGTGTTTTTTTCCACATCAATTACATACACCCAGCCATCAGATTTACTATGGAAGTCGAAAAAGATGGCAAGCTACCTTTTTTTGGATGTCCTAATAAAAAAGAGACCTGATGGTTCAATGAGCCACTCTGTCTACAGGAAAGCTACCCATACGGATGCTTATCTGAAACCGGATTCCCACCACCATCCATCACAGAAGAATTCTCTCATCAAGACTCTGCACCATAGAGCCCAATGCATATCCGACCAGGGACACATAGGCAGTGAACTCAAGCATGTACACCAAGCTCTTAAGGCTAATGGTTACTCCGACTATACAATCCGCAAAGTTACCACTCAAACCATGAAGAAGGACCCTCTTGAGGAGCCTTTCAAAACCATCACTTTACCCTACATTGCGGGTATTACAAAAAAAGATCTCCAAAATCTTGAATAAACACAAGATCCAGGTCCGTTTCAACACATTACATAAAATCCGTGATCTGGTTCCGTCTGTAAAAGATGTGATTCCGGACATACAGTACCCTGGTGTTTACAAACTAAGTTGCCTCTGTGGTAGTAGTTACATTGGAGAAACCAAACGACATGTCTCGGACCGCATTCGTGAACACAAAGCAGACCTTAAAGACGGTAGGACCAACACCTCGGCCATGGTTGATCACTGTTATAATTCAGTAGGCTCACACGATATTGACTTCTCCAAGACAGAGGTTCTTTGCAAGCCATCTGGCTACCATGAGAGATTCGTTCATGAGGCTATCCACATATACAAACACAGAGACAATTTCAACCAAGAAGATGGATTCTGGCTTAGCAATCATTGGAAGGATTTGATAAACCATTTCGGGTCTTAATTGATTGTTCACGCTTACGGTGGCTTTCAGACAGCATACATTAATTTTTCGTCTCCCCTCTCCTCTTTCTGAACATAGATGGACTCGTCCATCTATCAAACTGTCAAATTGCTACCCGTGGTGCTAACGTTAATAAATAAATAAATGGATGCAAACCGCCACTTCTTTCAAATGTTCTTGCCATTGGTTTTCACACCTGATGATGACCGCTTGTGTTGCAGTCGAAACGTCGTGAGAATTTTGTTTTATATATTTTATTATTTTATTGTTTCCCTTCAATGTGATTTTACCGAAAGAACCAAGAATATAGGGTTTAATAGGTAAAAATCCACAAAAACACTTGAGAATAACAAAATCTCCACGCCAAGTCTGCGTCGTAAGTTAAGTTTCTGCATCTTAAATCGATCGATGGTGGCATTATATAAACGTCGTAAATGTGGATTGTTGTAAACCAGAGACCACCTGTATGAAGAAGGGGCCTTAAAACAAAACAATTGAATCAAGGTAAAATATTTGTGCGAGTTGTTTGTCTCCAATGAGTAGTGACAATCAAAAACATTGTCGAAGTTCTTCACGTAGTTTGTCAGTTTTACTTACAGGGGAATTCAGCATTTTTTTCAACATTTTTAGAAAGTTCAAGAGTTGGGTAGGGAGATTTGATGAGGGTCAGTCGATGGTGAGGAGTTGCCAACGAGGTGAGAGATATTAAAAAGCAACGAGGGAACACAAAATAACGAGAAATGTGAGAAATCCACACACAAAGCAGCACGTGGACAAAATAAGTGACAACAGCAACAACAGCCACCATTCGCCACTAAGTTGAGGTAGCGTCGCCACACTGCCTGTGCCAAGCCAGATGCACTTTGAGGCCACGTGAAGTGTCGAGGGCTCGCCGGCAGGTCACATGACAGACCCAAGTGCCATAGGTTGACTGAGATTACTCGCAGATGCACCAACACACATGCGCAGAAATAGGCTAATTGCCACAAGCAGGTACGGCAAGAAAATGACATAGACAGTGAGAAGCAATAAAACATTGAAAGACTAAGACAAAGGAAAACAACACGTGTAGACTTTCAATCAAAAACCACGTGGTTCTCTAAAGCACTTAGTTAAACAGTGAAGGTAAAAATTTTATTCAAAGCTTTCGTGACTGCAGGGATTCATATTCTTGGTTCTTTCGGTAAAGTCACGTAGAAGAGAAACAATAAAATAATTAAAATATAAAACAATAAAATTCTCACGACATTTCGACTGCAACACAAGCAATCATCATCAGGTGTGTTGCAGTCGAAACGTCGTGAGAATTTTATTGTTTTATATTTTTATTCTTTTATTGTTTCCCTTCTACGTGACTTTACAGAAAGAACCAAGAATAGTGAAGGTAAAGTCAATATCGATGGCAATGCACTGTGCCAATTGCTGTTCACAACTGCGATCATTCTTCTTATCCCGTGCATAGCAGTCCCAAGTTTAACTTTGGTGTGCAATGAGAATAATGGCTGGGAACGAGGTGGTTACTCTTACGATGCAGGCTAGCTCCTACAGATTAAGAAGTTAAATTCTCAACCTTTGCAAGAACAGAAGATGTAAGATAGAGAACAATGTTAAACACAGGATTATCTACTGCTTACCCCACCATGGGAAATTGGAATTTCCACCACGAGTTATGTTTGAGCAAGACGCACCCAGAAGTTTGACACGAGAACACGATTGTATCACCTCGCCATTAAGGCTGCGCTTCTCACTTCAAAGGTATTTCCTCCTCAATGTACATTTAAGAGGTGCTCATCTCCTTTACAGTCCTGAGCCAGTGGTGAAAATTCCACGTTACTATGGTGGGAGTGAGTGTTTTCCAAGGGACAACCAATCTTGATTTCCCGCACACAGTAAGTACTACTTATGTAAAAGATCCCAGATGGATGATGGGCTAAGTAAGACAACCCCCAGCCACAATTTGAACTAACAACTTCATGATTGCGGAGCGTTGTTGGCTCTATCGCCGAGCCATCTGACCGCTTTTACTTGAATGTGGAGAATAATCCGGCTGAGTGATGAACGTGGCAATGCAAACAGCAGCAGTGGTTTCCATCGCCGCCGAGTGAGTGGTAGAGGTCATGGGTGCCACATACGAGTGAGTGGTAGGTAGGAGGTGCCGAATACAAGTGGTAGGTAGAAGGTGCTGTATACGAGTGAGTGGTAGGTGGTGGGTGCCGTATACAAGTGGTAGGTAGTGGGTGCCGTATACAAGTGAGTGGTAGGTAGTGGGTGCCGTATACGAGTGAGTGGTAGGTAGGAGGTGCCGTATACAAGTGGTAGGTAGTGGGTGCCGTATACGAGTGAGTGGTAGGTAGGAGGTGCCGAATACAAGTGGTAGGTAGAAGGTGCTGTATACGAGTGAGTGGTAGGTGGTGGGTGCCGTATACAAGTGGTAGGTAGTGGGTGCCGTATACGAGTGGTAGGTAGTGGGTGCCGTATACAAGTGGTAGGTAGTGGGTGCCGTATACAAGTGAGTGGTAGGTAGTGGGTGCCGTATACGAGTGAGTGGTAGGTAGTGGGTGCCGTATACAAGTGGTAGGTAGTGGGTGCCGTATACAAGTGGTAGGTAGTGGGTGCCGTATACAAGTGAGTGGTAGGTAGTGGGTGCCGTATACGAGTGGTAGGTAGTGGGTGCCGTGTACAAGTGAGTGGTAGGTAGTGGGTGCCGTATACAAGTGGTAGGTAGTGGGTGCCGTATACAAATGGTAGGTAGTGGGTGCCGTATACAAGTGAGTGGTAAGTAGTGGGTGCCGTATACGAGTGGTAGGTAGTGGGTGCCGTATACGAGTGAGTGGTAGGTAGTGGGTGCCGTATACAAGTGGTAGGTAGTGGGTGCCGTATACAAGTGGTAGGTAGTGGGTGCCGTATACGAGTGAGTGGTAGGTAGTGGGTGCCGTATACGAGTGGTAGGTAGTGGGTGCCGTGTACAAGTGAGTGGTAGGTAGTGGGTGCCGTATACAAGTGGTAGGTAGTGGGTGCCGTATACAAGTGGTAGGTAGTGGGTGCCGTATACAAGTGAGTGGTAAGTAGTGGGTGCCGTATACGAGTGGTAGGTAGTGGGTGCCGTATACGAGTGAGTGGTAGGTAGTGGGTGCCGTATTCAAGTGAGTGGTAGGTAGTGGGTGCCGTATACAAGTGGTAGGTAGTGGGTGCCGTATACAAGTGAGTGGTAGGTAGTGGGTGCCGTATACAAGTGAGTGGTAGGTAGTGGGTGCCGTACACAAGTGGTAGGTATTAGGTGCCGTATACGAGTGAGTGGTAGGTAGTAGGTGCCGTATACAAGTGGTAGGTAGTGGGTGCCGTATACAAGTGAGTGGTAGGTAGTGGGTGCCGTATACAAGTGAGTGGTAGGTAGGAGGTGCCGTATAAGAGTGAGTGGTAGGTAGTGGGTGCCGTATACAAGTGAGTGGTAGGTAGGAGGTGCCGTATAAGAGTGAGTGGTAGGTAGTGGGTGCCGTATACAAGTGAGTGGTAGAGGTAGCAGGTAATGTATACGAGTGATAGGTAAGAGGTGGCGTATACGAGTGATAGGTAAGAGGTGCCGTATACGAGTGAGTGAGTGAGTGGTAGCAGGTACCGTAGACGTCTCGTCCTGGATGCAGCTCAGCGTATCGGGCTCCTGCCAGGCGCACCTCCATGAGTGTCAGGTCTCTGAACCGGTACTGTTCACACACACAAGCACAAAGATCCCCCATTTATCCTTTTAAGACTGTTGGGGCAAGTGCACAGCACACGAGGTGGATGGGTGGCCAGGACCACGCCCGGCCGCCTTTGTCTCCTTAATGGCGATGTTTACACGTCGCACCGGGTATTCATTTGAGGCTGCGTCAACCTAGGGGAGGGCCCAGGACTGGTTCAGATAAATCGCCACTGTTGGCATGAACCGACACACTATTGTTAACACAATATACACACACACAAACCACATATACCACACACACAATCACAAATGTCACAAACGCCATGCAACACCACAGCCATCCATACATACCAAGAATACATGCCATGTACACACACACATATCACAAACACAATACATGGCGACTCGCATCTATCATAGACGTCAACACCGCCCAGTCACACAAACCACATACAGTGCAATGTCAAGACCTGCATACCACACATGTTAATTTGGCGATTCTGCGTTAGCAGTGGTGCAGAGAAGCACAGCTAATAAAACAACATCTCAGCACTGCGTCACTAACACTGCTGTTGCCTTCCTGGTAAAAGTAAATAGCAGGTGACGTTTCGGGCAATGGCCCTTCTTCATACCACCACCACCACTCACGCTTATCTCGTGTATAGCACAAAAACTAAATACAAACATCCCCGTGTAGCCTGCAATAGACCGCTGGGGCAAGTGCTTGTAGCTTGTAGCAGCACCTGTGCAGGCCGGCACGGCGCACGAGCAGGGTGGGTGGCCAGCACCACGCCCGGCGGACTTTGTCTCACCAGCGGCGATGTTTACTACGCACCGCACCGAGGTAGTGATTTGAGGCTGAGTCGGCCTAGGGGAGGCCCATGACCGGTTAAGATAATCGTCACTGGCGTTGGCCGTGAATGGAACTCGGGTCGGCGGGTTTCTCGCGTAGCGCGCTAACCACCACACTACCGCCACCCCTCACCCACACACACACCCCGAGAAGCTTCTCAAAGTCTCTCTCCTCTCTCCCTCCCTCTCTCTCCGGCGCCTCTCTCCACGTGGACCCGGCGGCGGCGGCGTCGGCGGCGGCCTCCCCGTGTCGACCCCCCCTGACCTCCCCAGCTCTCACGTTTCTCATCAGCGGCCTGAGCGCATCCTCGGGGCCCTGCGCCATCGCCAGCTTCACACCCCCCCACCGACCCCCAGAGATCGATCCCGCGGGGGTCCCGGTCCCCCTTGCGTGGCTCCACCTTGCGTGGCTCCCCCGTGTCGCCGTGGGGAGGCGGAGGAGGCGGCGGCGATGACTCCGCGTCCGGGACAAGCCGGGGCCGTACCCTGGAGACGAATCGAATACCGGAATCGGTTAATCGCCTCTCGGTCGATTCCGATTCGGCGTTCGCGGCTCGGTTGCCCAAGGGGGCCTCTGTTGGCTCTCTGGTTTCTAATTTATAATTCCTTGTTTTTGCTCGGATTCCCACTTGTATGCGTGTTGGACTTCTTTCGCACCGTACGTAGCCAAACCGTGCTAATTTACTTAATTTCCATTTTCGTTATTTGGGTGACCCACGTCAATGTGTACATGAGACTATATATAATATAATCATTGGGAGCCTCTTGAGTTTTCCCCTGGTTAAACAAAGCGAACTTGTAACTTGAATACGGTACGTACTATTTTAGCGGCAACTGTTACAGCAATTGACCCTCTGGGATACACAATGAAAAATAACAATGCCACTGCATCATCATCATAATACATTCGTCGGTGATACTGCCCCCCTAAATGAAAACGATATTTAATAGGTGGCAATTCTGGGAATTCCCTTTATATCTTCTTCTGCGCGACTAAGACGTTGATTGTCTCAGCTGGCGAAGCCTCCAATGAGCTGAGCAGCTCCGTTACAAGAAACATCACAGACCAAGACCGCCGGCAGTGGCGGAAGTTACTGGGCATTGCTCGGTGGGAATGGAAGAGGTGCATTGGCCGAAACGTTGACTGGAATATACGGTGCGTATTTCCTTTGAAGGCCACTGTTATTGACGACTGTTGATTTTGTAAGAATCGATATCACCCATCCGACGAGAATACTGTACTCGATATTGAATGGAAGGAGCTAATCAATGGACATGATTCAATTGCATTGATTCAGTATACCGTACTGTATGGAAGTGAATCTAAATAAAGAACATATATACACAGTATATATTTCTGGAATCGCACCGTACCTGCCACCACCGGCAGTGTGGAAGTGAAACCACCACCGAGGGAGCGGTGGCGCAGCGGTTAGCACACTGCTTTGTGAACCCGTCCTCACACGTTCAATTGCCGGCCACGGATATAATCAGTGGCGAGTGATATGTGAACCAGTCCTGGGTGTCCCCATTTAGTTTGCTAATCAAAATAACAAAAAGCTGTGGGCATTTTTTACCAACTTACGCCTGTTGGATTTGGGCTATGATACGTAGATATAAATCCCTCTGTTAATCAACTGCAGGATGAGGGCCTGTCCTCCTGTGTACATGATAATCAAGCTACTTGCTCCGTCGAGCTTAACAAATACATTGTCTCGTGATATGACGCCGAAATAGCAAAGATTAAAATTAATTGTGAGATTCCCAAATGAAGCCACTGGGTGGCAGTAATAAGCCAGAGTCAGGCGAGCCATTCAAAATATCAGTTTTCAGAGGCGTTAATTGGCAATGCACTGGCCAACATCCCTTGTAAAGTGGGGTTGTACCTCCTCTACTCGTTCGCCTAAGTGTCTCAATAGCGTGCCGTGCTAGGTGGAAATGACTCCTGCTGCTAATGAGCCTTTAATACTCGAATAACAACAATAGTAATCATGGTTTCTAGCCCTTAGTCAACCCACTGCTAGATGAAGGCCTCCCCGCGCCGTGTCGGTTAAGGGGGTTGAATATACTTCACCTCTGTGGTAGGTGTGAGTTGCTGAGGTCAGGGGGAGCGTGGGTGGGACGGATGAGCGGTTCAGATATTACTCGCCGCTGATGTTAGCCGTGGCTGAGAATCAAACCCAGGTACACGGGTGCATTGAAGGTAATGTTCCACATCTACCTTTTGGACGATGTTTCTCAACAATGGAATGATAACACGCACACGCACGTGACAGCTATTGGCGATGACAACGTGCGACGGCGTTTTGCGACTCCGACGGGAGGTTTGTGACGGCGATGCAAGAATCAACGTTGAACTTCTTTCGCACCGGGCGTAGCCGACCGCGCCAATCGGAGAGCGATGATGCCGACGCGGTGACATCGTAAGCTGCCGGAGAGGCTATCATTGCGATACCCGGTGTGTGTGTGTGTGACTGTGTGTGACTCCAGTTTAAGAGCAGAGGTCTCACTCCGAATCAGGCGAGCGGCAATATCTTTTCATCGGTTGCGTAACGCTGTGTCGAAGCTACCTGGTCTGTCGCTCCGCACTAAGCTTCACGTCTTCTCGGCCACGGTCATTCTCTCCCTTCTCTACGCTTGCGAAACGTGGACCCCCCTAATGGAACATCTTCGCCGGTTAGAAACATTTAGGCTGGCCTGCCTACGATCCATCCTGGGTTTAACCAGGCTGGATTGTGTGAGGAGCTCACAAATCCTTGAAAGATCTGGGCAAGGTCGCATGGGTGAGCTCCTCCGGCGGGCAAGGCTGCGTTGGCTAGGTCATGTAGCCCGCATGCCCAGCCACCGCATGCCGAAACAGCTTTTGTTCGGCCGGATCGAGGGGGCTAAACGGGCGCGGCACGGGCTAGAGAAGAGATGGAGTGATGTGATACAGGAGGACATGGAGCTGAGTGGACTTGCCGATGACCGGTACCAGCGGTGTCAAGATCGGCCTCTGTGGAGGAGGCTCGTGAAGGACGCTACTGGGCAGTTGGAGGCAGTCGCCCTCCAACAACAACGGAGGGCGGAGGAGCGACGCTCACAACAACGAGCGGAGCGCCGGGTTGGTTAAAGCACAGCAGGTTGGCACAGTAGGGGGCACAGGTGGTGCATCAGCCAGTCATCTCAGTCAGTCGACCCGTGGCACCTGGGTCTGCCCCGTGACCTCCTGCCAGCGGGCGTTCGACACTTCACGTGGCCTCTAGGTACACATAGCCTGGCACAAGCGTCGTGGTGACGTCACCGCCACTTAGTGGCGAATGACGGTTGTTGTGAGCGTGTGACTGTGTGTGTGGCTGTGTGTGACTGTGTGTGTGTGACTGTGTGTGTGTGACTGTGTGTGTGCCACGCACGTGTGCTGATGATGCCGATGATGCTGCCGTGAACTCGGCTGTCGCGTCCCGTTATCCTCCGCGCTCCTGTGAGCCCGGGCCCATTGTCTCCGCTCCCCAATCATTGCCCGCTGCCGGCTCGCGCTCTCAATCTGTTATTTATTTATTACATTTCGTGGTGGCTTTTTAAATTCTCTCTCTTTCGCATCGCGCCGCACGTTTCCGATGCGATTCTCCCTCTCGCCGTTGGTTTGGGCGAGCGGAGAAGCGAGGAGGGGGGCGAAGGTCAGGATGAGAGGAGCCACTCGTCCACGCGGAACCCATCATACCCCCCCGCAACCCGCAATGATGGCTTGACATGCAGCGCCTGTAGTGCTGTGTCGGAGCTGATGGTCTTGTGTGGCTAGCTGCTGCTGCTGGCTGTAGTGCCGTGTCGGGGCTGATGGTCTTGTGTAGCTAGCTAGCTGCTGCTGCTGGCTGTAGTGCAGTGTCTGAGCTGATGGGCTTGTGTAGCTAGCTAGCTGCTGCTGCTGGCTGTAGTGCCGTGTCGGGGCTGATGGGCTTGTGTAGCTAGCTGCTGCTGCTGGCTGTAGTGCCGTGTCTGAGCTGATGGGCTTGTGTATCTAGCTAGCTGCTGCTGGCTGTAGTGCCGTGTCGGAGCTGATGGGCTTGTGTAGCTAGCTAGCTGCTGCTGCTGGCTGTAGTGCCGTGTCGGAGCTGATGGGCTTGTGTAGCTAGCTGCTGCTGCTGGCTGTAGTGCCGTGTCTGAGCTGATGGGCTTGTGTAGCTAGCTAGCTGCTGCTGCTGGCTGTAGTGCCGTGTCGGAGCTGATGGGCTTGTGTAGCTAGCTAGCTGCTGCTGCTGGCTGTAGTGCCGTGTCGGAGCTGATGGGCTTGTGTAGCTAGCTGCTGCTGCTGGCTGTAGTGCCGTGTCTGAGCTGATGGGCTTGTGTAGCTAGCTAGCTGCTGCTGGCTGTAGTGCCGTGTCGGAGCTGATGGGCTTGTGTAGCTAGCTAGCTGCTGCTGCTGGCTGTAGTGCCGTGTCGGAGCTGATGGGCTTGTGTAGCTAGCTGCTGCTGGCTGTAGTGCTGTGTCGGAGCTGATGGGCTTGTGTAGCTAGCTAGCTGCTGCTGGCTGTAGTGCCGTGTCGGAGCTGATGGGCTTGTGTAGCTAGCTAGCTGCTGCTGCTGGCTGTAGTGCCGTGTCGGAGCTGATGGTGTTGTGTATCTAGCTAGCTGCTGGCTGTAGTGCCGTGTCGGAGCTGATGGGCTTGTGTAGCTAGCTAGCTGCTGCTGCTGGCTGTAGTGCCGTGTCGGAGCTGATGGGCTTGTGTAGCTAGCTAGCTGCTGCTGCTGGCTGTAGTGCCGTGGCGGAGCTGATGGGCTTGTGTAGCTAGCTAGCTGCTGCTGCTGCTGCACGCTGCGCAAACGGCGTCCGTTGCCCGTGCCCGGGATGAGATCGCTCGCGAAGCAGCGTACGCGTGACTGTGCTCTGCAGCACGAGCAGCTGCACACCGCGCGCTGTCTGCGGCGGCGCGAGCCAGATGTCTGCCGCACGCGCTCGCCGCTGAATCGTAGAGACGTCCATCATCAACCCCGGCTCAGGGGCAGAGGGGGAGAGGAGCAGGGAGGCGGGGAGCGAGGCAGAGCAGGAGGAGCGGCAGGAGGAGGAGGAGGAAGCGCTGCGGCCCCAGCTGACGGTTGAGTCGTCACCGCCAGAGGTGGTTGTGGTGGCGGAGCGCAGAGGAATGCGCGGCTCGGGCTGGTGGAGGCGCAGGCGGTGGTGGAGATGGAGGTGCTGGACGTGGAGTTTTCGGTGGCCTCCGGGCCGCGTGGGTCCGTGGCCCCGCGTGGCGTCCCCGACGTGGCAGGGGTACGCGCTGGTGGCTCTGCTCGCCGCGCTCGCGTACGCCAACAGCCTGCAGGGGGACTTCGTGCACGACGACCTCCTGGCCATCGTGGGCAACCCGGACGCGCAGCCCGGTGCCCCGCTGTCTCGTCTCATGGGCCACGACTTCTGGGGCAAGAGCATGAGGTCGCCCACCAGCCACAAGTCCTACAGACCGTTCTGCGTGCTCACATTCAGGCAAGCCTCTGTCTCTCTCTCTCGCAGTGTGTTCAACTCATTATCCCTGCTCGGTTGTGGTCAGACGGTCCCCCGTTTGCGGGATTTGCCAGCTGTCATCATCATCACGATCCATGATAGCCCCGTAGGTGTCCACTGGACATTTCGTCATTTGTTTCCACTTTCCTCCTCCGTCTTGCACCAATATGCTCAAGTAGTGGACATCGTTCTGGCACCAACCTCTTGTGTTCTCTGTTAGGTCTTCCTCTCTCTCCGGATCCTTCCATCTCTGTGCCGTGCTAATCGCCGTTGCCAATTAGTGTGGTGATTGGCGAATGGGTGAGACGTGTGCGGAGAGGAAGACCCAGTCTCCTCGACCAGATGATGGCTGTCATGCAGATCAACCCGTGTCCTCACCCACCTCGTACCACCCATATTTTAACCAGCAGTGGGTAACCCTCTTTCCTTTCCGAATGACTTTTAAATACCTCTGGTGGGACCAACCAATGACACACACACACACCTCAGTCTCTTCTGGAGTGACTGAACATGCCAACATAAACACAGTGTTGTTGCCATCTTGCCAACACATTCACCTCTAGTACCTGATTAAGTGCGGCTAAGATGATTGCAGTGACGGATGAATATCATTCATGAGCCACCTCAAAGCGATAGGCCCCGTGTGGCCGCGGGGCCGTGTTAAATGAAGTCGCGGGTTTCTTTCGGCCCGCGAGCCGTTGGTTCTCCAACCCCGTTTTTAGACCGTCGGATACACACACCCGCCGACGCACTCATCGTCACCCCTCACCCCTGTCACCCTCACCCATCGTTTTAGCCGGTTCTCACCCTGTCCGCAAACACAGACCTCCGCTAACCCAGCTTGAGCACACCCACACTCGCATACGCTACCACGCCGGTCAGTGTGGTGCAGTGTAGAGGGATAGAGGGGACAGAGGCAAGAGCAGTTCGCAAATCACTTGCCAATGATGTTAGCCGTGGCCAGAGATCAAACTCGGGTGAACAGGTTCAGAGCACAGCGCGCAATGCTCTAACACTAACAGCCACGAATCCAATTCCTCACCCTTTCTGTTCAACACCGCCTAGCTCATTCACTCCCCTCACTGGTCGTCATCTTCCCTCACCCAGCACAGCACTCTGCTCGTCTGTGATCACTCATCCGTTGTATCACACATGCAAGTGCGTCGAGCATCCCGCTCATTAGTTTAAACAGGCAGGGGAGAAAGTTTGCATTCGATTTCCATCATCGAGAGCCATGAGACTCAGCGAGGCTCTCCTAGGCCACCCAGCATAATAATAATAATTTTAAAAGGTACAAAAATAATTGATCGACGGTCAGCAACCACGCGCGTTATGCACTGCAATGCGATGAGAGTGCTTTGCTGCGCGCCTCCCCAGCCTAATTGGTCACTTCGTGGAAATTAGTTTAGCGATGCCCGCACGCTGACACTGCTCGAGTGGTGGTGGTGTTACAGTCGGGAGCATTGCACACGCAGCACATCGCGGTTTGTGGCACGCGTGCACGGGATGAGAGCCACACCAATGTCTTATCTATTTACGCTCAGTTCACATGCCCGGGGGAATTGCTGACAGTAATGTTCATCTCACACGCCACGACTGTTATTTATTGGAGGGGGGGAGGGGGACGAGAGGATACCGGGAAGGTCAAGGTCAATAGGTCATCAGGACCAATGCCGTTGATTCCATCACAGGGCCCATCACTCCGTTCTGCCAGGTCCCACGTGTTCTTGTTAATTAATCGCAGCGTGTAATCCACGGCTGCGATGTGGATTCTAGGTCATGTAATGCATGGAACAATTGAGATTGAAACGGGTTTTGAAGCCGCTACTCATCTGGTAGAATAGAAAAAACACGCATATATATAACGATGAAGACTTCACAAATACTGTACTGGCATTGTTTTTACTCCTACATATATACGGGAAGCATTGATCCATGGACATCGGAATGACAGGATATAGCACAATAGTCACTGTATCCTGTAGTAAACTATTTTTTCCCCATTGGTTAAATAAGTTCAAAGCTAGCCTTTGAACCCTATTCGTAATGTAACGAATTCTCCGGAATATAAGACGCACCCCCGAACGTTGTGCCCGGTGTCAATAGCGTTATACAAATCTCGTAGCGTAAAATAAAATTAATGAAAACAACTAAATTAAATCACGACGTTTCGGAGGCAACACAAGACGGAAGCTTGCCTACGTGACTTTACCGAAAAAAGAGTATGAATCCTTGCAGTCACGAAAGCTTCAAATCTAGAATTATACAAATCTGATCGCTCACGCACACCGACTTGGCTACACGTGAACCCCCAGGTGTTTACTTTGAGAATACAGCGGGAAACGTAAATCTTATGATACACTGTACAAGAGAATATGGTATATCATTATCATTTAGACCGGTAGACGTTAAATGATGTGAGCATTTCCTCTCTCAAATTATCTGTGTAGAATAATCCCGTTCAAAAGAATGGGCCATTGTCTACTGGTGGTGAACTGGAAGCGATTGAAATTAAACAAAGCTGCCCAAAGGAAATGAGTGGATGATGGAGTCGACGTTAAATGCGAAAAAATCCCAAATTTACCTTCACGATTCCTGCCTCGATATTCCCTTCAACAAAACCCCTCTATTTTGTGTACGCACAACCTCGGAGCCAACCACATTATACTTTTTTAAACGAATACAATAAAAACATGGGCGGTTTTTTGTGTCGTCACTGAAGTTCCTGTGTCTGGAAGAAATTACTATTATCCCGCTGTGAGAATTCATCAGTCCAACCTGGACCCCATTTACCGAACTGAGAGCCAAATGGATCACTGTCCAGCCAGTTTTACCCTTCCGGAACCCACTATCCTATTTGGGAACATTTCCCTCCCATATATATAAAAAAAGAAACCTTCTAGAATCAACCATCAAACCTTATGTTACAGTATATGATCCGTTATTAATTATGAATCGACTCACGGGAGATGGCGCAGCCGTGCTCTTTAGCAATCCCAACTACAACATTTCCAGTGCATACACATTGCATACAGCGTTTTTTTTTTCTAATCAGAATCAGAATCGCAGAATTGCCTTTGATCTTCGGTGCGTCCCTTTGAGGTGCGCCTGCTCTTCCCCCAAAGAGCAGCGCTTCTTCTCTATACAGAGTGCAGTGCTCTGCGATGTGATGCCGTGATCAAGGGCAGTGGCACGGCAGGGAGAGGAGGAAGCTGCACCCAAAAGGGAAGCAGATTTTAGCTGTTGCTGTTGTTGGCGACTGTCGGGGGGGAAAAAAAACCCCCGGCCCTTTAGGGGCGGAAAGCGATGACCCACAACCCCTCAGGCCAAGTCCGGTCCACTTCCCGCGGATGATGGGACGCCGTCATCGTCACGCGAATTCCCGCTGGTCATCCTCGCAGCAGGCATCGGCTTGCAAGGGAAAGCCATTGAACAAAAACGGCGGCCACCGCATCGCGCGGCGCTTTCAGGCGCGCTTCTGCGGCCGTCTGGAACGCTCTTCCTTCCGATGTGAGGAAGGCGCTGGGAGCAATGCACCTTTAAATATAGATTGAAATCTCATTTTCTTAGAACTCCGGTTTTTTTAAAAGTTTGTCGTTCCCCCGCACCTACGATGAGCGCGGTTGGCTACGTACGGTGGTCCGACGCCAAATTAATGAGATGTCAACCTCGCCCGATGTGTATTGTTTGTAGAAATGAGTGAGCTCTCGATCCGTTTTGAAGCAGGTAAGCGACATTTATTTGATTTAAATAAAATATACGTTTTGAAATTATTCGAATAGGAAGAAATCCACGTGATATCAAACGTCTTGAGTTTATAGGTGGTCCTCCGGCATTCTCTAAATATTTGGGGCCCGAGTCCACACCGCAAAACAACGTGGATTTTAATTAAAGAGCAGTTGCGAGACTGCCTGGGATGTTGGGAGTGGTGGCGCAGCGGATAGCGCGCTGCGCTACGCAGCCGGCAACCCGACTTGAAATCCCGCTCACGGCCAACATCACTGACGAATATTTGAACCGGTCCTCGGAATCCCCCTAACTCAACTGAGCCTCAAATAAGTACCTCGTGCGTTATGTAAACATCAGCACTGGGGAGACAAAAGCGGCCGGGCGTGGTACTGGCCTCACACACCCGCATCGTGTGCCGTGCCGGCCTTCGTAGGTGCTCGCTAACAGCACTTGCCCTAACAGCCTGTTAAAGGCTGTACGGGGGGTCTTTATCTCTATTGTACGCACCTCGCTGTACAGGGAATGAATATAACCACGGGGGGGATAATGTGACAGCTGCTTCTCCGTTCGACCGACAACATGTGTGCGTGTGTGTTTTTGTTCTATCAATAAACAACAAAAATAAAACATTTACAAAGCAACCCATTCACGAAAGCCTGTTCTCTTACTTTGTGTCCCTGGGGGAATTGTGCTGTGGTGGCGGCGTGATGATGAGGAGGTGGCGTCGTCATAGCACGTCCTGTAAGAGTTGCGCCTCTGCCAACTTTCATCTCCTGGCTCGTTCTGTCAAGGTGACTGGCCTCCTGGCTGTCGGGGCAGGCCCTGGCAGAGCCAAACATTCACACATCCTGTTCCTTGGCCTCAGTGATAAAAAGCCCCCCCAAAAACTCCTGCCAGTAACCCACCCATATTCAGGGGCTACTACGGCCCTAGATTTTACATGTTTAAACGAGTCTCTTTTAAAATCTGATTTAATTTCAAGTACTGTCAAGTATTTGGCTAAATCGTGTCCGTGTGTCGCACTGGATAGAACGCCAAGTCGGGGTGCGTTGGCCGTGTCGAGATCTCTGTGAACGCGCCCTCACGACGTCTCCAATGGCCTGCTTTTTCTTAAGTTTTCTGCAACCCCCTTTGAAAGGAAAATAAATCAGTATCTTCTAGGTTGTTTTTTTTTACATCCAGCATGGTGGTGGGGAGGGAGGAATAATCTCTGCGAGTCTTGTGGGAACCTGTAACCGATTCTGCAAATGATTACCGATTCACAGATCAGTGTTTAACAATATAAAAAAAAACCTCTACATTTGATGACTGGTCTTACAGAGCCATTTGTTTTTATATTCTTTGACTACCCTCTCAAAGAGACTACTGTATAAGCAGATTAGTTTTTTTTAACGACATAGTTCTGAACATGACCTTCGACATTGACATTCCTTCTCAATTCAATTATTTTCTAACCCCGACCTGTGAGGCAGACCCTAATCCACATATTTGTTTTGTATCGGATTCCGCCAGTTATTTGTGTAGGAAGCTGGCATTTGCCAGGATGTGCGGTATTATCCGGATTATTAGACACGCGATGTTTTCCCCGTGTATATCTAAAGCCACAGTTAGGGGTGCGTCTTATAATCCGGTAGGTATGTGTGTGTGTGATTAGTATCACGTTATTGACACTGGGCACAATTTCGGTTGTGCATCTTCGTTTCCGGAGCGTCCTATAATTCGGTAGCTCTGGAATTATCACCGCCGCGGCAGAGGCACAATGGCAACACTTGTGTCTCATGGCAAGAAGTTTCCTGGGTTCGATTCCCGACTCGGGCGCCTTTCTGTGTGGAGTTTGTATTTTCTTCCCCGGTCCCATGTCCCCTGTCCTGCACCAGTTTCCTCTGGCTACTCTAACTTCCTCCCATAGCTAAGCAAATCCCTCCCAACGCTAGCTAACTTACAGGTTGCTCAATTGGGATTACAGTACACACAGTAGCAGCAACATCATCGCCCCGACTGCGAAAACTTGGCAGGACCCTCCTGCAAAGAGAGCATCTTGAGACTCAGTAAGGCTTTCCTGGTTAAGCAAGTGTAGTCGTGATAATACATCATAATGATGTGTTTGACACGTAGGCTTTCGTGACCAATATTATTCAAAATACATATTTTTCTCTTGGGTTAGATCGCGTAAATATAAATGTGTTATTAACCCACCACCTGGCACAGCCAATTAGTAAGGTTTGTCACTTACTAATTTACACGCTCTAAGCCCCCAAAAAAACAACTTTATTACGAACAATGACGTGTCCCGTGTGTGGCTGCTCACGCAGGCTGAACGTGTGGCTGGGCGGGATGCACCCCTGGGGCTTCCACGTGCTCAACGTGTGCCTGCACGCCGCCACGTGCGTGGCGTTCGCCGGCTTCGGCCGCTCCGTGCTGTGGCCCCCCGCCGAGCGGAGCTTGCCCGGCGCGCCCTGGCTCGCCGCTGCCCTCTTCGCGGTGCACCCGGTGCACACGGAGGCGGTGGGGCACGCAACCCGCTAGGCCACCCACCCACCAACTCACCCACCCACCACCAACCCACTCATCCGCACAACAACCCACCCGCCCACCCGAGTTGAGTCGTGGTAGAGGCCAAGTCAGAGGCGAGCCGTGACTAAAAACATTGGGCCCCCTTCTGCCGGCAGGTGTCGGGGATCGTCGGGCGCGCGGATGTTCTCGCCTGCCTCCTCTTCCTCGCCTCCTTCTGCGCGTACGTCCGGTGAGCGGCAACCGCGGGTCCCACCGCTGTCTCCGTGGTTCACCTCCCAGGCCTTCTTCACGTCCTCACCAGCAAGACCGAGCAAAAATAAACTCACATTTGATGTCGGCCTGTCTGACCGAGGCTGGACGGTGGCTACGTCAAATAGAGTTCAGCTCTTCAAACAGCGCTGACCTTTCTGACCTCGGTGCTGCTGCCCCTTCCCAGCCTACGTAGCATTCCCCACATACGTGACCTTAATGTATTGTCCTTCACACACGCTGCACCTATGGCCCTCTTTTTGGGTTCATAGTGACATTGCTACGAATCACATTTCCCAAGACTCAGCCATAGCGATGTGGAATTTCAACCAGAGGCTCAGTGCACCAGAAGCGATGAGTGTGAGTACAGAGGCGCAATGAGAATGTGTGTTGTTGTTGTTGTACCAATGGCCGATCCAAGCAATCCATCCCAAGCCCTAACCCCTTGGCAAGCCTTGGTCAGGGCGAAGCATCTGACTGCTACTGCGTCCTTGTGTGTGTTTGTGTAATGTATGCACGTTGAACTTCTTTCGGACCGTACGTAGCCAACCGTGCTAATTGGAGGTGCGGTGTTGAGTCCATGGGCGGTGTTGAGTGTATGGTTAGTGATAGTCTATAGGCAGTTTTAGTCTATGGGCAGTGTGTGTGTGTGGACGTTGAACTTCTTTCGCACCGTACATAGCCAACCGTGCTAATCGGAGGTGCGGGAACTCTCGCAGGAGTGTGGGCGCGCAGGGCACGGCCACCGGTGCAGGCTGCTGCTGCTGCTGCAGTCGCCGCCGCCACTGCTGCCCCGTCACGGAGTCCCCCGGGCTGCTGGCACTGTCGCTGCTGCTAGGAGGAGCGGCGATGCTCGTGAAGGAGACGGGGGTGACGGCGCTGGGCGCCGCGCTCGCCTACGACGCTCTCGTGCTGAGCCGCCTGCCACCGTGTCGGTGAGGGTGACGACATCACAACCGGGGATGCCTGCCTACATTATCATCATCATCGGCAACAACATTAGCAGCAGCAGCATCATCAGCATCATCATCATCAGCATCATCATCATCCAAGCCTCCCTTCCTCACACCCTCCAGCCCCACCGCTCCGCCAGTCGGATCTCTCTGGTCGTTATGGAAACAGTCAGCTGTGCACAAATGAACCACAAAGTATTGCTGATCTCGTCAAAGAGCATACACCATCACGCTCGCAGCAGATGTTGGCCAACCATTGAACACAAACGGTGAGCGCCATCGCACGCTCTCTGATGCGATCCTGCGGCCGTCCGGAACGCTCTTCCTTCCGATATTAGGGAGCCACTGGGGAGCTGTGCAATTTTAAAATCTCGATTTGCGTTTAGTTTGTTGGCCTTACCCCGCACCTCCCATTAGCACGGTTGGCTGCAAATGTCGCGGAAGAAGTTCAACTTACACACAACCGTAGGAGCTGAGAGATGGTGGAGGGCAGCACGGCACGGTGTCACGTGGAGAGGTTCACGCCACTGCTGCCCCCACTATTTGCCCACGCCAAATAACAAAACCTTGTTCCTCTCTCTCCTCTGTCTTGAAACCCCTTACCTGATGCTCACAGAGAGAAGGAGACGGCGTGGCATACGGGACGGAGCTGGGACCTGCTGCACGGCTACAAGCCGCTTCTGAAGCGCGGAGCGGTCACCGTACTCTGGGTGAGTGCAGCATTCCCCTTGCAGCAGTCTTCATAGCCCGGGTGAATGAGGGCAGTAGCCCTCTAAGTCACTGTGTGTCGAACGCACACAACGCCATCCTCATCATCTTCTGCGTCATCATCATCATCATCCCCGTCGTCGATCCACGTTCCCAAGTTTTTACGGACTTTATTCAAACTCAAATTGTTTGTGAGTACTGCAAACGTCCGTGCCAAAATCCTCGAGCCTATCCCCACGGTCCACCATGACAGTGCAGTGTAAGACTTTTCAATTATGGTTGAAAGCGTAAATGTATTAGCTGTGTCCGTCTTTTCTGTCTGTAGCGGGGGGGGGCACACACTCAGTTGAAGAAACGGTTTACCTCTGTCGCTGGCCGCTTGGCGCTTTGGATTTAAATCTTATATGTATAGAGAACCTCAGCTCAAGGCTTTCTGTAACATAGTTTTTAAAAAATCGCTCAAAGACACCCCTCTAGAACAGATATAGACGGGCCCCGGAGAAACGTATGAAAGGGTTTAACAAAATGTTAAAAGGCCACATGTAAGTTATTTATTGTCGGGGGTAGTTAGGTTACACCCCCCTCCCTTTTTCCCAAATTACCCCCCCTCCCCACTCCACCACCCCCCTTCCCATGTCAGAGGAACTCCTCCTCCTCCCCCCCTCCTTGTAACGCCCCACAGAAGACGTCCGCAGACCTCACGGAACCCACAGGTTACCCTGACCACATGTTGGCTCATGCGGGAACGTCGCTTGGAACCCCCCCCGTCCCGCACCAATCTCTGCCTTGAAAATATGAACCACGATATGCGCTGTGACGGGCCTGCGAGTTGTTTTGTTGAAATACAATTATATATATAAAAAAAAAACTATCGTGAACAGAAATCGAGCGATTTAGATGGCAGGGATAGGTGCAAGGGCCGAGGAATGAAGTGACCGTGACATAGAGCACGTGAGGGGGTCACGGAAGGGGAGGGACGAGACGGAGTGTAGGGGGGCGAGGAGAGGGAAGAGGAAGGGAATGGGCAATGGAGAAGAGGTGGTCTGTGCTCAGGAAACTGTGATTTCAAAAAAAAATCGGTAATGAATTCCACGTGTGGCCCATGGCGCGATCTGCAATAAGAGCTCCCAACACTACGACAAAATCTTTGTTTTGTATTTTGCCCCAAGTGTCGTGGTAAAACGCCCGGTTATGTTTTCAACTGCTCTTCATCGAAACTGAGACCTAACGAATGCCATTCGACTGGACAACCATACCACCAGTGGGTTTGTTTTACGCATATTCAAAATCCACGCGACGTAAAGGTGAATGCGATAATGCTGCAGAACGTCTTTCACAGACGCGCTGACATGACAGAATACACAATTTGGTAATTATCTCACTTTACGTGATATTTACTCTCTAAAGTTGGTAGAAAGTAGGAGAAAAAAAAAACCTTCCCACCGTACCAGTAAATAATTTGAGAAGAAAGAGCAGGGGAAGGAGATGTTTTGCGTGCTTGATGGAAGTGGCCACTGTACCGGAGCTGGCGTGGGGTAGCACATTGGATGAAAGACGCAAAAAAAACTAAAGAGGGGGTTGGGGGGAAATGCTATCCTAACGTTTTATTGGCAGGGCTTTTTCCCCCTACTGATGTTTTGGTCTGGAGATTGTGCGCTGAAAGCAAACACTGCTGGCTGTTGCTGGTGGCGGCGTTGGGCGCGCGTGCTGTTTGTTCCTGCGACACGGCCAATGCCAAGGGGAGATTGTGAGCACATGCCTCGCAACGCACAGCAGTGTGCAGGCTTTACGCTTTGTGGAACGTTGCATAAGAGAGAGAGAGGGAGAGGCGGTGGATTAGACGGCACTCTGAATAGAATGGGTTGGTGGCAACCCAGGAAAGTTGGTTTCAGAGGCCGCGCTTTTGCTTATGGGACTCCCAGACCGAATGGGACTCGGTTTGTCAGAGTTAACAAATGCCGCTTCAAACAAAAGCTGTGATCCAGAAGGCCGAGAGACTGACGGATGAACAAGACTCAGGGAAAGAGACTCTTGTCTATGCATGGTTTTATTACCCTTAATTAAGTGGTGCCGCAGTGGCAAGATGTTAACTACCTCACCTGGTGCACAGGACCTGGCTTTGATCCTGACGCCTGTATATTTGGAGTTTGCATATTCTCTCCGTGGTCGCGTACGTTTTTCTCCGTGTCCTCCTGTTTTTCCCTCCACATTTAGAATCAATCTGTGTGTAGAGTATTTGGCTGCTATAATTTTCCACGTTATAAGCCACTTCGCTGGGATTTCATTTGTGGCCAGGTCGCTTTTGAAAAAGAGCTAAAAAGCTTCTTGGACCTTACCTGGCAAACTAACGACTAGTTTCGTTGTATTAAGGCTATGATTATGGCTAATACAGGGTATGGAGGAAAAATGTCTTGACATAAAAGTCACCGTGCAATTTTTAAACAACCATAGCCCTCGCCCCCTCCCACAGCTGGTGCTGCTGCTGGCGTTCCGTCTGGCCGTGATGGGGGCCAAGCTACCAGCCTTCATGGAGCAGGACAACCCGGCCTCGTTCAGCCCACACCGCCTCACCAGGTGACGAGGAGGAGATCTGTCTGTGGTGTGTGCGCCAAAGCGCTTTACCTGCGATTCAGTTTCAACACTCGTTCCGTCATTCCATCGCAGGCGAACTTCACCTGCAGAAGGTGGAGGAGGCGTGACGGGAGCTTATATAGCTCCAGGGCAGTGCCATGATTTCGGATGTGTCATCCAATTTAAAGATGTGGGCAATCAGTGGTATTTAGTGTCATCATTATGTGGATTTTTTTTCTTGGACATGTATACCGAGCAGTTAGAGCTATAATTCATCTGGAAATAAACTGTCACACATTTTTTGATGAACGCTGATGAACTACCACGGCATTGGAGGTACTCAGAGAGAACTGAGTTTTTTTTTATCAATGCTGGGATGCTGATGGAATGTTCAGTTTCCGTGTGTGTGTGTAACAAACCATGAACTTATTCCATAAATAAGCATTTTATGAAACTGTACATAATCCCCCTCGAACTGGCGCGTACGGTTGTAATGATTGTCCGTGGGGTTAGCATCATTTGTGAAACTGCCCTCCAATTTAAAAACAACAACAATGTGTTCCTCGAGCCGGCTCTAAGCAGAAACAACGCGCTTAATGCAAAGATTAAGAAGGGGGTTGTTTTGTGCAACTCATTTAAAATTGTTGGGTTTTAATTTATTTTCGCCCCTTCGCTGTGCAACAACAACTGCTCCGTGACGTAACGTATGCATGTTGTTCACGTGCATTGGGCTTCTTGAAATATTGAGTCTTGTACCGAATTCGAATTTTTTTTGCCTTCTTGTGATTTTGATTGCCGACCCCCTGGCCTTATACAAACAATGACGCAAGCGCTGCGCTCTGAACTTGGCGGACTGAGTTTGATTCGCCGTCATGGCCAGTGGTCACATCTGAACCGGTCCTGAACCCCACCCCCGCTGACCACCACTGACCAGCGTGGTCAAGTTTGGTTAATAACCCTGCACAACAGCCATGGCCATGGGGGGGGGGGGGGGGGGCCTTCAACTAGCGGTGGATTCAAGTTTACTTTGTTTAACCAGCTGAGAACTCAACAAACAAGGTTGTGGGTAGTCTCATTTACGAGAGTGGATTGACTAAGGACTGTGAGCCTGTCGCGTATTCACACTTTCAAGTGATGTAACGGGCGTTTGTGGTGTGGGTTCCTGACTTACTCTGGCCTGTGCAGGTAAGCTCAGGTGACCGCAGGCATGATGACCACAATGCACACTTTGAGGAACTGCTGACGGGTTTTTTATTTTGCATTATGCACAGAGCCCATGCGCCATTTAGACATTTTTGCATCTTGTTTTAAAAGCTGTGGTATTCCAGCCTGCGCTATTTTTCCATTACGGTGTGGTTTTATTCTCGTTGTTGACAGATTTCACTTAACACGTGACTGCTGCTGCTGTTGTTGTGTGTTTGGTCGTTGTGGTGGTGATGTCGGGTTCGCAGGTTCCTGACCTACTCCTACCTGTGCGCGCTCAACGCGTGGCTGCTGCTGTGCCCACGCACGCTCAGCTACGACTGGCAGGCTGGCAGCGTGGAGCTGCTCACCTCGGCCCGCGATCCGCGCGTCCTCGCGCCCACGGGCCTGGCGCTGGGCCTGGGCATCATCGCCATGCGCTGCGCTCGCACTCCGCAGGTATCAAATCCGTACACGGCGAGCGACGGAGAAAGATTCCCCCGTGTAGCGTGAACGCCGCGTCGCCCATCCACCCCAACCGCACCACGTCCCACATCCACCGCCGTACATGCATCCCGTGTACGTGCGACCTGTGCACGTGCGTCTCCCGCGTGTTCCTCCCGCATGTGCGTGCGTGCGTAGGTTGAGAGCGGTCAGTGGAGCAGGTTAGTGTCGGGATTAGCACGCTGTGCTACGAACCCGGCGACCTGGGTTCGATTCCCGCTCGCGCCCGACACCGGTGACGGTTGTCTGATCTGAACCGTTCCTGGGTCTCCCCTAGGTCGACTCGGTCTCAAATGAGTACCCGGTGCGGTGAGAAAAATTCGGTCGGGCGTGGTTTGCTGGCCAACCACCCCCTCGCGTGTGCCGTGCCTGCCTTCATAGGTGCGGCTCGCTAACAGCGCTTGCCCCAACAGTCTTGTTGAAGGCTTTTCAGTGGGGTGGTGGTGGGATCTTTGTTTTCTTGCGTGCGTGCCTAGGTGGAGGAGCGCCGGGTTCTGACGGCGGGCCTGCTGCTCCTCGTGCTGCCGTTCCTCCCGGCGAGCAACCTCTTCTTTCGCGTCGGCTTCGTGATGGCCGAGCGCATCCTCTACTTGCCAAGGCAAGGCCTTTTCTCTCTCAAATAAAGAAAGCCGTGGCATTCCGGTGCGTGACCTCCGCCGAATCGGAGTGACCCGCACCTCCGATTAGCACGGTTGGCCACGTACGGTCCGAAATAAGTTCATCACACCTACCTGTCCAGGCAATGTTTTCATCGTCAGGTAACCGGGAGAAATTAATTAAGTTATGCAGGCTTGCACAAACCAAGGGTGGCGGGAATGTCACGTTTAAATTCTTACCACGGGAGGCAAAAGTCGCCTGGGCACGTGGGAATTCCCTAACGAGTAAGCGGCCAGCGGTTAGATGATGCGTTTTCATTGTCCGCAAAAAGCCAGAGGCGCCAATGTTAATTGCAATTCACCAGCCTTTCCCAAAATCCGATCAAATTGGCTAGCGTGCAGGAGCTAGGCGGATCGTTTCGACCGTTCGTCGCAGGATTGCAAGAGACGGCGGCGGTGGCGGTGGCTTGGTGAGGCCTTCATCCAGCAGTGGGTTGAGAAGGCTGCTGCAGTTTATGACATTATCGTGCTTGGGATTCGCCCGTGTGGCTGAGTGTCAAAGCCGCTGCTGAGCATTCAGTCGCTCGCAACGACGTCTCGATGCAAGCGACTGCAGTGCTCAGCCCAGGCTGTGCATCGTTGTTGTGGTTGTTGTAGTTGAATTCGTTGTTGTGTGTGGGGCTGCGTGGTGGGGAGGGTTTATTTATGCCCCGTGGCGGTCGGCCGTGGTGGTGGTGCTGGCGGACCTCCAAACCGTTCGGAATGTCTGGCATTTCCCCTTTTCTAGCCCCCCCCCCATCCACCACAGCGTGATTTCACGTTCCACAATTTCTCCATAACCCGGTCACGTCAGCTCTGCCTCATCCACTCATTCCCTCAGTCATTCAGCCGCTCGTTCACCGATTCACTCGCTCATAACACAGATGCACGTGAGGCAGTCTCTACACGAAACAAATACGTGGACACTTCGCCACCTTCGTAAATATGTCCCTCCGTATAAAAAAAAAACACACACACAATTATATTTCACACATCCCATCAGTCAGACGACAGCCTGGGAACGGCGTAAATGTTGTGAAGAGAGAGTGAGCGAATGATCTGATTCCTTTAGAGGCCCCTTGCAACAAAGTCATTGTTTTGGGATCTGCAACAGCCTGGGAGATAAGAGGGCATTACGGGGGAGGCGAGGCAGCGGGAGGTGTGAGAGAGACGCATGATTAGCGGGGTGACATCTGGCAGCAAATGCGTCAAGCTAGCCCTAACTGTTGATGAGTTACTGTGTGTTGAAACCGGCCCAGGGTTCGCTTGAATCGATGCTGCTGTAATTGTGCACTCCCAGAAGGCACTGGGGGGGGGGGGGGGGAGGTCGGCGATGGGTTGTGTAAGGATTGCCTTTATTTATGTTGGGGAGTTATGGAGACGTATTTATTTCGTGACTTATTTAGCTGCAGTCTTTGTGCCTCCGAACGTGCGCAATGTGTCACGTGAGCAGAAATGAATAAAACCAACAAACATGCGCCTGAGGGATACAGTCCTATACAGTCATCAAACATTACCCCTACCTCCCCCTCTCCCTGCACACACAATCACACAGCACAGAGACAAAGATCCCCCGTATAGCCTTAACAGACCAGTGGGGCCAAGTGCTGTTAGCGAGTAGCACCTATGAAGGCCGGCACAGCACACGAGGGGGTGGCTGTTCAGCACCACGCCCGGCCGCCTTTGTCTCCCCAGTGTCAATGTTTACTACACACCGCACCAGGCACTCATTTGAGGCTGAGTCGACCTAGGGGAGGCCCAGGATCGGTTTAGATAATCATCACTGGTGTTGGTCGTGAGCGGGAACACATTTTTTTCATAACGCAGATGCGAATTGGATGTAACGCGATCGAGTAAACAGAACTACGTCGCAACGCGAGAAGGAAAAAGCGGTCGTACGGCTGCCTCGGCGTAGCATCGCACAGGGCGGGATGCTGCTGGATACTTCTAGATGCCACCCACGCGCCCTCAAGTCTTTGTTCAGCCTGCGCGCGCGCATCTCGCGTCTTATCGCGGCCCCTTGCTTTACCCTACATCGACGCAGCGCGAGCTTTCCCACAACGCGGCGTTCCTCGGGAACGCAACAGCGCAGCCGCGTCACGTGTGAAGAGCAGACTCGCGATCTCGCGTTGCGCCGTTTCACCCTCCTGCCCTGCTCACAGCATGGGCTCCTGCCTGCTGGTGACGCACGCGCTCACCTCGCTCTACCTCCGCGCGGGCGCGCGAGCCCGGCCGCCCGTCGCAGCGGCGGCGCTCTGCCTGCTGGCGCTCTTCGCCGCCAAAACTCTGCAGCGCAACCAGGTGTGGAGGTCCCGCGAGGCCCTCTTCAGGTGAGCGAGCGCTCCTCCTCGTCCCGATCCTCCTGCTCACGGCCAACACCAGTGACGGTTATCTGAACTGGCCCTGGGCCTCCCCTGCGTCAGCTCAGCCTCAAATGAGTACCTGCTGCGATGTGCAGACATCGCCACTGGGGAGACAAAGGCGGCCGGGCGTGGTGCTGGCCACCTTCTTTCTCGTGTGGCGTTCCGGCCTTCATAGGTGTTCGCGAACAGCACTTGTCCCAAAACGTCTACTAATAAGGCTACGAGGGGGGATCTGTGTCTTTGTGCGCACGGGTGCAGGTCGGGTGTGGAGACTCTGCCACACAATGCCAAGGCGCATTACAACTACGCCAACCTCTTACGGGACAAGGGCGAGACGGAGCGCGCACGACAGCACTACCGGGCTGCCCTCAGGTACAGACCGCAGCACACCTGTGCACGGTCGCGCACCATCCCGCGTCTGCACTCGGCTACACAAACCCGTCGCGGGGGCAACTCTGTGAACGGTGGGGGGAGCGGGGGGAGCGGACACAACAGGGCGATATTAAATGTTGACTGCGTAGAAGCTGCGGAAGCTGGCAGAAGGAAAGAAGCAATGACGGAGTGTGGGGACATCGAGAGGATGAGTGCCTCCCCAGCCGCTTCCCACCCGCTCCGAGCATCTGCCCGTGAATGGGGAGGTGAATGCGGAGTAAACGAGGAGTGAATGGGAAGCGATTGGAGAGTGAATGGAGAGCGACTGAGGAGTGAAAGGGTAGTGAACGACGGGGGGGGAGGGGGGGGAAAGGAGAGTGAATGAATAGTGAATGAGTGAATACAGAGAAAAATAGAGCGGATGATTTATCCCGTAGCTATCCCGAGAAGCCAAGATTGATGACTCGGCACATTGTCAGGGCACGGAGTGAGAGCGGTCGCTGTGAGAATCCTCCTCCGACAACCCCCATGCCCGAATGACGGCACAATCTGTTTTATTGCCCAGCTGCGTCCGTACCCTGGACTATAACCAAATCTTCTGGAAATGACATTTCAAGTCCGCGTCGCGTCGCGCGTGCCCATGTAGTAGCTGCTCGCATGTCACTTTGCACTCTGCGGTGCCCGGGTACGCGCGCGTGCCAACGAACCCGTGTGCCCGCGTGACCGTCTCGCTCGAGCGTTTCCCGTACGCACGGCTGTCCTCCTAACCACCCCCCCCCCCACTCTCCTACCACCCCTGTATCCCCGTCGCCTGCTCGCGATCGATCGCAGCCTCTGCCCGGGCCACGCGAGTGCGCTCAACAACCTGGGCACGCTGGCTCACGAGCTGGGCCACGCCGAGAGCCTCTACAGACGCGCGCTCGCCGCCGCGCCCACGCACGCCGGCGCCATGTTCAACCTCGCCAACCTGCTCAGGTGACCATCTCGGCGGTTGCGCCAGCGGGGAGGGTGAACGCTTCTCGGCAGTCCGCTAACCCTTTCCCATTCCGATGACGTGCGTGTACGTCGTCAGCTTCTCTTCCCATTCCGTTCTGGTGACGTATGTGATAAACGCAAATAAAATAACTTTACCTGGTACCGAGGCTCCCGCGAGGTCATGCGGGAGGGCGTGCGGTACAGTTTGGCGCCAGCTGTCATTGAGCGCGGTCGTGTTGCTACAGTTCTCTGCGGTGAGTACGATGTCTTTAAAAACAGCAGCGCATGGCTTCTCTAAATGAAATTAACGCGAACCACTTATGCGTTCCGAGATTCAGCGGTCAACAGGACACCCAACCTGCAACTTGCAGACGTCTCGAAACAGGAAAGGGTTAATAGCAACCTGCTACTGCTTGCTGGCTTTGCCAGACCCAACTTCATTGAGAACAATATGACAGCCGTCCCAAGATAGCGAAACTGAACGGGTGGCAAAATGATAGAAACAAGCGAGGAGGAATGAGACTTGGCACCTGTACAACTGGCCAATCGGCCCCCCTTAGGGAGTCATTGTGGACGGGTGAAATGCAAAGACCAAAATGCATTTGAGGTGCGGTGATGCAGGAGAATTGAGCGAGTGAGTTTGTGCGATGACAAGACGAAGAAGGAGGAGGGAGTAGAGGTGTTGAGACAGAACCGCTAGAAGTACATTTTGCTGAGGAAACTGATCGAGGAGCAGTGACGATGTTCGTACACAGATGAAAATGTAAGGGCAGAGGGGAAGGGGGAGTGGTTGGTGGCACAGTGTGAGACGTGGAATAGGGCTCTCCATGGGTGATGCCAAAGATCGCAAAACGTGGACAACGTCTTGTCATGGACATCAACCTTCGGTTACGAGGATAACGGTAGCGAGACAGGTGGAGAGATAGTACACTGGAGAGATGCAGCGACAGGCAGTCTTGTGGAGTGTGTGATAGCCCAACATCAAAACCCACGCAAAGGTTTTCTCCATATGTAAACACTCATTAATTGATCTATTACACCTTTATATATGGAGTACCGCAGAGCTTGGAGGGACATTTTGCACCGGCTGACCAATTGGCTGCCTCTCCCGCTTGCCTGTGGTTCATCCTCGCACCTCTTCAGTCGTTCTCTCTGTTCAAGGAGCGAGCGAATATTGTGTGGCGGGTTACAAGTTGCCAAGTTGGCATTATTATTATTATGATTATTAAAATATCTGGTTTCCTTTTGATCCAGTCGGTCCCTGATAGCCAGGGGCAGCTTAGCAGTGGGAGGCATCTGTTATGAGCCGGCTGCTCGGAGCAATAACGCCATCCCCTTCACCTAATCTCCGTGTTGCTGGAGCGAGCAGTGAAAGCATCTGCCGATGTTAGTGTTTCTAGCCTTGGTGGTAGGGCTTGCCGAAGGTATAAACTTTTCCAAGGGCAGTCCTCGGCATCCCCTACCAAATGTTTAAAATCTACGCCTCAAACCGCCCACGATTCCACGTACCGTTTGTTCCTCAATCTCTCTCGCTTTAAAAAAATATATATCTTACCTCCCCTTGAGTTTTCTTATCACTCACGGAACAAAAGGCTAAAACATGTTTTAATAAAACACATGGCAAAACACGTGACCTTAAAAGCAAAATTCTTTATTGTGGAGTCTGATTGAGGCTTTTGTTCACTCACAAATCTTTGCATTCACATTTTGTTTACGGTACAAGTCATTGAGGGAACAGATTTGCTTAAACATTTGATTAAAAAAACCTTCATATTAGTAGCATGTTTTGGTGTAACTCTTTATTGAACTTGAATATACTGTACAATATTTTGTCACGGTATATTTAAATTGTTATCTTTCTTCTCTGTTACTTATCTATTTGGAATTTTCTACATCACCGAGTAGTAAACGAACAGGCTCGGGCACCCTTGGGTGGCCTTGGCTCGAGTTCACATCCTCACCACTGTTCTGGTTCCTCAGTGGGTTCCTGTGTATGTCTGTCTGTACGTTGAACTTCTTTCGCATCGTACGTAGTAGCCAACCGTGCCAATTGGAGGCTCAGGTTCGTGGTGCAGTGCGCGCTCACCACAGTGCAGGGTTCCCCAGCAACAATCGCCATTCGTCACTAGGTGGTGGTGACGTCACCACAGCGCTTGTGCCAAGCTAGGTGCACCTTGAGGCCACTTGAAGTGTGGAAGTCTCGCTGGTAGAGTCACGGGACAGACCCAGGTGTATGGGTCCCCCCCCCCCCCGCCAGATTCACACACACACACAGATAGATATTTAGGACACACATCAAGGACACGCACAGCCAGCCAGAGAACACCCAAACCCTCATGTTTCTTTTAACAAAGAAAGATGTCTCACTTCTCTTGTGTCAGTGGGGTTCTTCTTCTGAACCTGGGGTGCAGCGTGCACCCCCAGGGGGTGCGAGATGCCCTGTCTGGGGGTGCGAGGCACGGCCAGATTTTTTTAGAAGGTAAATCATCGAAACACAAATTAAGCACGGGCGCGTCACTACAACTACTTTGTTTTTTATCAAACCCTATGTGTGTATTAACATTACAAAAACACAATTACCATTGAGAACTAAAGGCGTGCAAGGTTGCAGTCAAGGTTAAATAATCACTGATTGGTGTTAACCGCAGCCGCGGGCCGCTCTCTTAACACGGCGTTATTGAGGTTCTGAATGGTGACTTCGTTTCGTGAGTTACACTCCGATAAGATGATTGGGATAACACTGCGGTGGGGGGGGGGCACGGTGGAGGGGGCACGGGCGAGGGGGCACAGGGGGGGGGGGCACAGGGGAGGGGGCACGGGGGAGGGGTGGGGGACACGGAGAAGGAGGAGCGAGGAGCGGCTCCGGCTGAGCGGCGTCTGCGGCTGCCGTCCCCAGGAGCCGTGGCGTGGGCGAGGAGGCGGAGCGGCTGTACCGGCGGGCCACGAGGGTCGCGCCGCACTTCGCCGACGCCTTCGCGGGGCTGGCCTCGCTCCTGTCTGCCCAGGTGGGTGTGGGGGTGTGTGCAGATGTGTGGGTGGGTGGGTGTGTGTGTGCAGATGTGTGGGTCGGTGTGTGTCTTTGTGTAAGCACACACGCACACCTATGCAAAAAACAATGCGGACGGTTTTCTGGGATATGCACCATGGCCGTGAGCCTTTGACACATTTGGTGTCTCGTTCGAAGATTCCGAGCGCCTCCTACCCACGGGGGCTGCTCGCCGCCTTGTATATATGGGGAGCCGTGGTGGCTAGGAGATGTTAACTACCTCGCCTCGTATACAGGAGGCCGTGGGTTCGATCCCGACCCTGACGCCTGCTGTATATTTGGAGTTTGGATTTTTATCCGGATACTCCTCGTTTTCCCTCCACATTTAGAATCAGCGTGCGTTTAGAGTAGTTGGCTGCTCAGAATGTCCACAAAAGCCACTTCGTTGAGCTATCATTTGTGATCGCCAGGTCGCTTCTAAAAAATAGCTACGTAGCTCAGTGGACCTTACCTGGTAAAATAAAAAGTTTGGTTAAATATTGCCGCTCAGAGGACGACGTCCCGTGCGATGCAGAATCGCGCGCGCGAGGCGGAGGAGGTGTACCGCACGGCGCTGGAGATTCACGCGCACAACGCGGATCTTCACAACAACTACGGCGCCTTCCTCCTTGAGCGAGGTACGGCACGGGCGGCAGTCGCGACGCGACGTGGATTGCATGGGTGGCCTCAACGTCGACGGATTCTCTCATCTCAAAGGTCAAAGTTTAAACGGTTTTAAACTCTTAACATATTTCTAAGGAGCCGCTAACTAATGCCATTTACCGTTGACTTATTAAAGTGTATCTCAAGTGTCCAGCTTGCAGTCCTTTCACCAACTCCCACTGACCAGCATGGGGAAGTATGGTCAAACAACCCCTATGATCGACACGGCCAGAATAGGCCTCCGTCCAAAAGTGGCTTGACAGAGGTAAATCAATAATAATAATAATGACAAATACTCCATGGCAGTGCCACTGCTGCTTTGTGCTGAAGTGGGTCTCGTAGGATTTGGGTCGGCTCCGGCCAACGCAGGCAGCAAGCCAGGAGCAGTACTTGTTTAACAGGCCTGACTGCTGATGACAACCAGCAAGGTGGAAACCAGCGCAGCCTGCTCGCTGAAACAAACGCTGACGGACTTAGAAACGCGTTTAACGCGGAGAGACGGACGCGTGCCCCCGCGGGACGGCACGCGCGCTGTACGTGTCGCGCCCAGCGCCAACCGTTGCTGGCGTGGTGTGCCGGCCGGCGCGTGCCCTCCCAGGTGACCAGGAGCGCGCCCGCGGGCACTACGTGCGGGCGACGCAGCTCAACCCCTCGCACGCCGTGGCGCTCGTCAACCTGGGGCGCCTGGCGCGGGCCCGCGGCCACAACCGCGAGGCCGAGGACTGGTACCTCCGGTAGGGCCGCCGTCGTCGTCTGTCATTACCCCCCACCCCGAGTGTTTCCCCGCTCGCCGCTCGACAGGAGCAAGGTGACCCCCGCTCTCAGTACTTGCCCTGACAGCACGGCCGTGCGGGGTGGGTCCGCGTCTGGCGTCTGAGCGCAGCTGCCTGGAGGTGGACCGCAGTGCGGAGGCGCTGTCGCTGCTGGGGGCCCTCTACTACAACACGGGGCGGACGCGCGGCGCGCTCGGCGCCTACAGCGAGGCCCTGGAGCGGGATCCCTCGAGCAGGAGCAGCGCCCTGGCTCTGGTGATGCCACGCGAGCCGGCCGTGTGTCGTACACCCTCCTCCACCCGACACAGCCACACGAAGGGACAACTTAAATTTTCATCCGTGGCTACTCGTCCAGCTTCCAACGAAGCGGCTTGACGTGTGGAAATTGATAGCAGCCAAATACTCTAAACGCGTGATGTTGATTCTAAATGTGGAGGGAAAAACCCGGACGACGCGGAGAAAGATTCACGCAACCACAGGGAGAGAGAGAGAGAGACACGCAAACTACATATACAGCAGGCGTCAGGGTTGGGATGGAACCCACGACCTCCTGTATACCAGGCGAGGTAGTTAACATCTCGCTCCAGCGACGCCCTCTCACGTTGGCTTTCGTTTAGCACAGCGTGCGCCTGTGTGTGTCTGTATGGGAAGCGGTAGTGTAGCGGTTAGCAAACCTGGTGACCCGAGTTCAATTTCCGCTCACGGCAAACATCAGTGGCGATTATCTGAACCAGTCCTGGGCTTCCCCTAGGTCGACTTAGCCTCAAATGAGTACCTGGTGCGGTGTGTAAACATCGCCACTAGGTGTGCCGTGCCGGTCATTCATAGGTGCTCGCTAACAGCACTTATAGTCTGTTAAGGCTATACGGTGGATCTTTATTCTTGTGTGTGCAGGCACAGGTGCTGGTGCGTTTGGGGGAGGTGCGGGAGGCCGAGCGGGCCGTGACGCGCGCGCTGGCGCTGGACCCCGCGTGCATCGAGTGCCACCGCCTGCGGGCGGCGCTGCACGCGCAGGCGGGAAGCACGGAGCAGGTCAGCCCCGGGGGCGGAGGCCACCTCCAATTTGAGACAAAAGCTACGGCCGGGCGCCGGTGCCTTGCCCGGTGGCTCCCGCCGGCGCTCGCCAAAACGGCACCCGCCCCAAGCGGTCTGCTAAAGAACCGCGCGGGGGAACTTTGTCTTTTGCGCGCGAGCGGCGCAGGCGCTGGAGGCGGTGCGCGCCGCCATCCGCTTGAGGCCCCCGGACTCGCGCCTCCTCGCCGACCTCCACTTCGCCGAGGGAAACCACCTGCGGGAGCTCGGCCGCACGCACGACGCCCTCAAGGTGCCGGGCGAGCGCGCTCGTCGCTTGCGTCCTCACTCCCGGCGGTGCCCCCGGTGATGCCCGCGGAGGCGCCTGCAGCAGCCGGCGCAGTGGCACCGGGGCCCACTAGCTGGAGGGATCCAGGTTCCGGGCTTTGGAAATAGGGGGGGAGGATGATGGAATTTGACAATCGCCTCCCCCGGCCTCCCATTTCCTTCTTGGCACCTGGGCCCACGTCAACCGCGCTATGCCAGCGGTGCGCGCCGCCTCCGTTTTCACCGCATCCCACAAAAAACATTAGCCCCCGCCAAACGTAGCAATGAACTTACACCGAGGTGAACTCCCAGCCACGCGCGTGTTTGTTCGTTACTTTGCCAAGGTTCAAAACAGCGCGTGCATTTGTCCAGATGAACCTCGATGTGAACGTCAGTTTTTTTAAAACGAACGAACCGGCCGTCGTCGTGAACGCTCGTAGGAGACGGATAATCCTGAATCCCGTCCGCCCTCGTCTTCGAAAACGCTCGTCGCGCGCGTTCGCCGTGCGCGCCGCGGAACCGGTCCGAGACGCGCTGCCGTCGAGGCGCTTTGCCAACGCGAACGGCGCGGGCGCCGTCTTCCGCAGAGCTACGGCGAGGCCGTGCGACTGGAGCCCTCGTTGGCGCCCGCGTGGATGAACATGGGAGCTGTGCTGCACGTGCAGGTGAGACGACGCCGACGCCGCCGCGCCCCGCGTCCCATGAAGACCGCGTGGCAAGCGTTCAAATCTGATCGCCAGCGGAGGAGACCCTCTTATCCGTGACGCTGTTATCCTGGTGGCTACGCACCACCGTAATCCGGCGCTGTGGATACCGGGAGGGGTTGTTGGATCGTGCGACATATTTTTTAAACTCCCTTCCCGTGGGTGTCAGAAATGCCATAACCCGACTTTACAGAAGACGGCGCAGCAAATGTTAACTCCCATCTGTTCCATCTTTGCGGGGATAGTGTCCCCCCCCCCTCCCCCCCCCGTACGTGTGGAATTTCTCCGGGTGCTCCGCATCCGTCCCACATGTAAACACTCATTAAATAATAGAAAGAGGACCTACAGAGCTTGGGCAATTGCCGGTGCCGGCTCAGTGGCTGCCTTTCCACTTGTTTGTGATTCTTTGCGCCTCCCGGCTATTACCCGAGTTCAAAACCGGTCATGGGCTTCCCCTAGGTCGACTCAGCCTCAAATGAGTACCTGGTGTGGTGTGGTAAACATCGCTACTGGGGAGACAAAGGTGGCGGGGCGTGGTGCTGGCCACCCACCCCCTCGTGCGCTGTGCTGGCCTTCATAAGTGGTCCCTAACGGCACTTGCCCCAACAGTCTGTTGCAGGCTATATGGGGGATCTTTCTCTTTGTGTGCCAGGGGGATTACCGGGGCGCTCGCGAACTCTACGAGAGAGCTCGGCAGTTGGAGCCCGGAAGCCTCGCGTTGCTGGAAAACCTGGCGAAGCTGAAGCGAGCGGAGCACGGAGCGCCCCTCCCGGGCCCCGAGCGGAGCTCCCCAACGGCCGTCCCACCGCTCCACTGACCACATCCTCACCCGCGGGGCCAACACCCCTCTGAAGCGTTTCCACACAGAGGCGGTAACTGGGTTCACCTGCTCATTTTCTCTCCTCCTTGGCTCCAACTCCTTGTCAGAGTCAGCAGCAATTACCAGCGAGTCAGTAAACATAACATGGTTAACCAGTGGGGAGCCATTGCTACATCATATCTGGATATTAATCATCCTCCCACTGTATCCCTACCCGATGGAAATCCCATGTTTTTCAAAACGGACAAACCAACTATTGTGGACCTTAAATTGTACGATGTCGTATTATCGCCAATCACGGCAACCCCCGATACGTATGTTGGGAACAGGTGTAGTTTGGGGAGGCTTTGTCAGGGCACTGGCTGGGCCGTGGGGCCCCGGTGCAGTTGCACCGCCTGCGCACTCGCTAGCCCCGCCACTGTCCACTGAATGACTTACAAAGCGAGAGAGCTGGGCGAGAGGGTGCGAGAAGAACTGGGTGTAAAAACGTGTGCATTTTGCCCAATTGTATAACTTATAAGCGTGGCTTTACCGTGCGCGGCTGTGGAGTTTGTCCGGTGTTTTGCCGTTTACATAATTGAGTGTTATATTTAAGCGGTGAGTGTTGGGACTGAGTGTAGGCCCGGCGAGCTGGTGGGACGACGCACCGCCTCGTCACCTCCTGCTGCGGGAGCAGCGCTCGATTCTGACCGGGACTGTGGGCACCGCTTGAACGAACGCTGCTGAGCTTCGCCTGCCGTGAGAGAGCAAGTTCGCGTCCTCCTCCTCCCGCAGTCCCACGGTGCTTACTGTTGTTGTTGTCGTTCTTGTTTACCTAGGAGAGCCTAACAGAGTCTCAAGACACTTTTTTTTTTCCAAGAGGTTTCCTGTCAACTTTTCGCATGGAGAGGGGTTGGGGTGGGGGTGGGGGGAGAGAAGATTATGCCGCGTGTGCAGGAATCTCCGTTGAGTAATTTGCGAGGTAATTTTTCGGCATCGCAAAATTGCCGTTTGAACCCTTTTCGGCGCAAGGAATATGCTCCTATCGCACGTCTCGGACGCGAGAGATGAGCCAGCGGTCCACAGCGCGCGTGCGCTCCACTGCCGTTTCGTTACACGGGCTCCGAGCCCACGGGGCTGGCATTAGTCAGTGTTTACGAGTGTTTACCTCCGTCTATGCATGATTCAGTTTTCGTCACATCACGGTTTGGGCACCCGGGGTCGTGCGCACGTTTCTAACTCCGTGCGGTCATCTGTGACGGAGCATTGCTCCTCGAGCTATGCACGGAACATTTATATTTTAAACGCTAACGGCAAGCTCGGGTAAGAGACCCAGCATCTCAGCCTCTCCATTAATCTGGAGTTGTACTTGTTTGAATCTGTCATCACTGGCTTACGCACACATCGTCGCAAAGACACGTGGGTCCTTTAAGACAGACCGCTCTGTTTGATATATTATGCAGAATGACGACACACGCGCATGATACACAGTGCAACGTATCGACAATGTTTTATTTTAAAAATTGCAAAAAAAAAACAGAGTTATATATAAAATATATGTACAGTCGACACGTGCGGTGTGCAGTGTTTCAGCTTGCGTGCAAAGCAGCGTGGAGTGCCCTCTGTCGAGTGCGTGCAGCGCGACACGCAGACACCAGCGCGACACGCAGACACCAGCGCGACACGCAGACACCAGCGCGACACGCAGACACCAGCGCGACACGCAGACACCAGTGCGAGGGCGCCACCCACAACACCAGCGCCGCTCCCCGCACCGACCTCCCTCCCTCCTGTGCCAGCCTCCTCCTCCCTAACCTCCAGTGCTATACTCTCTCCCCTCACCTCCATACCCTCCCGTGTCATCCTCTCCTCCCACCTCCTATCTCTCTCCAAGCTCCATATCCTCTCTCCTCTCACTGCCCCCCCCACAATGTCCAAACAGCATCACTGCCTTCCCACGATTCTCTTCGTTCAGAACCTCCCTCCCTCCCTCCCTCTCGCCGTCTCCCCACCGTCCCTCGTCTCTCTTTCCCCAGGAGCCCATCGTCACTGTCCGCCGACCGCCGTGGCTCTTCAGCACTGCCCCGTCCCTTGCCCTTCCACCTCCTCGCCCTACCGCGTGCGCATCACCGCCCCGCCGCCGTCCCCCGCCCCCCCAACCCCGTGCAGCCACCGCCGCTGTCCCCCTCCCCGTTGCGCTCACGGCGACGGACGAGGTTCCGACGGTCGCTTGCCGCCCGTGCGTGTCCCCCCCCGCCCGATTCACGGGAAGGATGCCCATCCGTGGGCCCGGAGCCTTTGATTGCTACGGTGCTCCTTTTTGGGGGGTTCAGTCGCTCACAGCCGCCACCCCCCCCCCAAACGCCCCCCCCCCACCCCCCGGCTCTGCCCCGTTGACCGCGGACGCGTTCGCTCGCTCGCTCGCTCGCGACGACGTTAGTAAGGCTTTCGTAAGTAACTGGTAAACAAGAAGACTGCCAGACACCGCGGACGAATAGCGACGGACACAACGCGTCACAAATTAAAATAAATACACAGACTAGGGCGAAGACGTCAGTACCGGCAGAAGGACTCCTCTACTCGAGTTTATTTGAAGGCTTGAACTGAACTGCGCTCGGATTAATTTTCACAGAAATTCGTTCAATGTGGATAAATGCACTCAAGTACCTGACGCACATAAATATAAGGAAATGGACTGCAGTTGTCCAATATTGATGGAAACTAAAAGAATTGGACAGCAATAAACTGAACAAGAATGGAATCAACAGGCTACAAATGATCTTAGAGGAACGCGATAAAAACTGGGTTGCGGATACTGTATTACGTGACGCACGTTACGTCTGAGATTTCAAACTTACAATGGGTGTTGTACCTTTAAAGTCAGGGGAGGTAGGTCGCCTCTCAAGTCTCAACGCCCGACATTCCCGCGAACGCTGCCCGACCATCGATCTCAAGCTCTCCCTTCAGATGGACCTCGTCCATTTCCCTCCCATTCCACTCACTCTGCGTTCCGCACGCTGTAGACCCTTCCCTCTGCCTTCACCCCATTCCATTCCACTCCACGGTAACCCCCCTAGCCCCCCTCCCCCCCCCAACATCGGTTGCCAGCGTGGACTTCAAACACTGAGCAGCCAGTCCGTTGCGACGCGACGCTCGTTAGCAGGCCTCCTCGTTTTAATTTCCGCGGACGCGCCGAGCCCGTGGAGTTTGGGGGGGGGGGGCGCAAGCCCCGCGACCGCGTCCCCTGCCTGGGGGGTCACCGCCCCCCATCGCCGTCCCGCCAGGTTCAAGCCGAGGCTGTCGATCCCTGCGTGGGTCCCCGTCCGTGATCCTTGACCTCCCGACTCCACCTTGGGTTCAGGGACGCCCCCGGTCCCAACCAGGCCCCGCCACCGGGACTTCTTTTAGGGGCCAAGACTGGGCCACGGGTGACCGTCGGCCCCCACCCCCCACCCCACCCCTCGGCGTTTCAGGCTTGGGCCTCCAGAATTCGTACCTCGGTGCTGTACCCGAGGCGTCACTTCTTGGAGAGGAACTTCATTCTGTTCCCTGTTAGTGAGTGAGAGAGGTGGGAGGTGGAATTGCAGGCAGAGGTAAGGGAGGAGGGTTGTTGGTTGCTCTCTCTGTCTGCGAGTGCGGGGCTCACGGACGTGATCCCCGTACTCGTTCCACGCACGCGCGCGTACTTTCGCACGTTATTACGCTTGCGCTCGTAGCCAAGGGCCAATGAGGAGAGGAGAGAAAAAAATGTGAGCAGACGATATACTGAAATACGTTTGGGTGACTGACCTTGAGCTATCTTGACTCTTAAGTCACATCGAGCACAAATCATGCACTGCAAGCGGTAAACCTTGCGTAGGGTGAGCGCGGGAGTGGTGGGGCGATGGTCTGAACATCGCGCTGCCAGACCAGGTGACCCGAGTTTCAATTTGCCTCTGGACTTTACAGTCTCCAGATGGGAATCGCGTACAGTTGGACTCGTTCATTATTGGAACGCAAAGGCAGGCGTGGTGGCGGTGGTGGTGGTGATGGTGGTGGTGATGCTGCACTCGTGCTGGGCTCCCGGGGAGCTGCGTGAGGGGCTGCGTTTGTTCGCTCGCCCGCTGGAGAAGCGCCGGCGATGAAGCCGCCACCGCCAGCGCATTCCAGTTTCTGAGTCTGATCCACCCCGCGCGCGCGTCATCGTCTGAGACCGCAAAAAACCCGGGTTGGAACTTTGTTGTCCCCTCAACGGTTTGTTGCGTTCAGTTTGTTGCCCTTCCCCCCGGCATCAATGCCCCGTGCTCCTGTGTCGCTTAGACCCCACGGCTCCCGCACCCGGCAACCCTCGCCGCATGTCCCGTGCCACGCGCTGGGGTTGGGGGTGGCTTAGCGGCGTGAGATTCTGGACGGGACAGAATTAAGAATGTTGTCTGCTGGGCAGGATGGGAAATCCCAACCAAAAGGATATACTTAATCCCACACTTGTTCATACTTAATCATCGAAATGTGTCCATGTTCGAGGCCCGACAAGTGGGAGTCACAGGAACAGAGGGGTGGGTCTCTGTGTGATGAGTCTATGGGTCTCTGTGTGGTGAGTCTATGGGTCTCTGTGTGGTGAGTCTATGGGTCTCTGTGTGATGAGTCTATGGGTATCTGTGTGGTGAGTCTATGGGTCTCTGTGTGGTGAGTCTATGGGTCTCTGTGTGATGAGTCTATGGGTATCTGTGTGGTGAGTCTATGGGTCTCTGTGTGGTGAGTCTATAGGTCTCTGTGTGGTGAGTCTATGGGTCTCTGTGTGGTGAGTCTATGGGTCTCTGTGTGATGAGTCTATGGGTATCTGTGTGGTGAGTCTATGGGTCTCTGTGTGGTGAGTCTATGGGTCTCTGTGTGGTGAGTCTATGGGTCTCTGTGTGATGAGTCTATGGGTCTCTGTGTGATGAGTCTATGGGTCTCTGTGTGATGAGTCTATGGGTCTCTGTGTGGTGAGTCTATGGGTCTCTGTGTGATGAGTCTATGGGTCTCTGTGTGATGAGTCTATGGGTCTCTGTGTGATGAGTCTATGGGTCTCTGTGTGATGAATCTATGGTTCTCATTTCTTTACAACTGCTTTTAGTGTTTAGTCTGTTGTCCTCCCGCACCTCCGATTAGCACGCTTAGCTACGTGCGGTGTGAAAGAAGATCAATATGCACACATACGTGGGAGAGCAAGGCAACACCTTTGACTTTGCGTATTCGCGACTCATGACCTTCCATAGATATATTTATTATTTACGCGATCTAACCCAAAAAAAACCTCTGTTATGGATAATATTGGTCGCGAAAGCCTACTACTACGTGTTAAACTGATCTTGCATAGCTCGACCAATACAATTAGCATATTTACTTTCGCAAGTTTACGGATACCTGCCTTGATGCAGCCTCAGGGTTTGATCGCTATGAATTAGCCGCGTTACGCATTGCCAATGGCACGCAGAAGTTGGCGCAGAGCCAAACTTTTGTGGTTCTCGTTCTTCTTGGCCGGGAACCCCCCCGCCTCCGAACCCCCTCACGTACATTGGCATTTTACACAACAATACAACACGCTAGCTTTGAACGCTTTATTGCAGCATTGTCCTTCGTGCCAAGTATTGAGTCTTTAGCTTGTAGGTTTCTGATGTTGGAGAAAGCCTGCTTGCTAGCCTGCAATGACACGGTTAAGGCCTCACCCCGGCCACAAATGGGGGGATGCGAACGGACGCCCGGGGCGATCACCGGCAAGTCGCGGTGGATACAGCGAAGTGCGGTGGCCCAGTGAGAAGCAGTCGGCGCTTCCGTGACTCCCGGCTTGTGAATCCCACCCGGGGGGGGGGGGGGGGGGTCTGGCCCACAAACTGCTCCCCGGCCACGCCGCGTGGCTTCAAGGGTGCTCCTAGGCCGGTTACGGGCGCCGTCACGACCGCTGTTGTGCCGACAAACTCACCGAGCCCTTTGAGGAAGCGATTGACCCCTCCACGTTCCGCTTCAGGTGTCTCCGCCAGGTACTGAGCTGCGCGCACCTCAAAGAGGCCTGCACTCAAACACACAAAGGCAAAGATCCCCCGCATAGCATCACGATACACTCGGGGCAAGTGCTGTTAGCGAGTAGCACCTATGAAGGCCTCGCACGGCAGCACGAGGGGCTATCTACGGGTGAGTGGGAGAGAGGCCAGCAATGCAGGAGAGCACGCTGCTCACGCACGCAGGAGACCGCTCATCCCGCCCCATCCGCCGGTGCGTCCGTGCGTGCGTGCGTGCCGTGCGTCGACCTCTCACCTCTGGGGCAGGCACGCCGCGCCTCGCGCTCGTGCACGAAGCCGGCGAACATCTGCGTCTCCATGAAGAGCTCGAGGAAGCGTCGCGTGCTCTTGGAGGCCACGGCCTTGCGGAAGGTCTCGCGCTGCAGGCGCCGCTCCGCCCTCTCGCGCCTCCCGCGGGCCCCGCCGGGCTCGGCGCGCCGCTCGCGGGCCTCCAGCGCGTCCAGGTGCAGCGAGTAGTGGCCCACGGTCTCGACGAAGAAGCGCACAAACGCCTCGGAGACGAAGCGATCCAGCGGGCCGCGGTCTGCGCGCCGGTACACCACGTTTAGTCGATGTACGTACGGCAAGTCATTTTTTTACACGCAGAAGCTGACTGAAATAGGGGGGGGCTCTCAGCGGTGGGGGCTGGGCGGGGGGGTGGGGAGTGGGGGGTGGGAGTGGGGGGTGAGAGGATGCCCGACGGAGGAGGGGGGGGGGGTGTGGGGGGGGTAGTGTCCGCTCACCCTGGTTCCCGTCTCCCGCGTCCTCCTGGCCCCCCTCGGCCTCCTCTCCGCTCGAGTCCGGGCCGCGTGCGCACAGCTCGTGACGCTGCTCCAGCGCGTGCTCCAGCGCCCCCTGCAGCTTCCGCGGCAGAATGCTGTCCTCGTCGTCCAGCTGCGGGGAGAACGCTCCGTATGTTTGTGTGTGTACGTTGAACCTCTTTCGCACCGTACGTAGCCAACCGTGCTAATCGGAGGTGTGGGGGAAGGACAACGGACGAACACACAAGGTTCTAAAAACATGAGTTTGTCGATCTAGACGATGACGATTTAAAAGTGCCACAGCTCCCACTGGCTTCCTAATATCGGAAGGAAGAGCGTTCCAGACGGCCGCCGAAGCGCATCCTAAGGTGCGCGATGCAAGTGACCGTCTTTGTTCGATGCCTAATTTATCGACGCCACACACATACAAACGGGTGGGGGGGGGGTGCAGTCAACACCGGCTCAAAACAACTGAACGTGTGGGACATTCTTGTCGTTTAGGTCACCAACTCAAAGGGTTAAGAGAATGTGGCCATATCCCAGCGGGTAGCAGTGAACCAAGCACACAGCTCTCGTGCGGTCTTGACCTCACTGGGACTCATCAGCGCAGCAGAGTCATGACTGTTTGCTGCCGCTGTCGTATTCTTCCGAGAGCCCGCATATACGGAGCAGGGGCCTGTGACCTTTGCACGAGGAGGGGCCCATTGAGCACTTGTCTAAAGGGCAACGATAAGTGACGTCTGTAAATGACGATCGTTATTTTTTGTTCCTCCGCGACGTCTCAGAACACCGCGGTGCCCTCTGGAGCCCTCTCGTGCCGCCTTGCTCACCGCCCAGCGACGCTCGCGCCGGAGCGCTGCTGACCACCAAGAGATGAGATTCCCAGAGGGAAGTATCCTCCTGATCCTCTAAACCAGGTTCACAAACTCCAGGAGATGAGGTCCCCAGTGGGAAGTTCCCTCCTGATCCTCTAAACCAGACTCCCAAACTCCAGGAGATGAGATCCCCAGTGGGAAGTATCCTCCTGATCCTCTAAACCAGACTCCCAAACTCCAGGAGATGAGATCCCCAGTGGGAAGTACCCTCCTGATCCTCTAAACCAGGTTCACAAACTCCAGGAGATGAGGTCCCCAGAGGGAAATACCCTCCTGATCTTCTAAACCAGGTTCCCAAACTCCAGGAGATGAGATGCTCAGAGGGAAGTACCCTCCTGATCCTCTAAACCAGGTTCCCAAACTCCAGGAGATGAGATGCTCAGTGGGAATAACCCTGCTGATCTTCAAACCAGGTTCCCAAACTCCAGGAGATGAGATGTTCAGAGGGAAGTATCCTCCTGATCCTCTAAACCAGACTCCCAAACTCCAGGAGATGAGATCTCCAGTGGGAAGTATCCTCCTGATACTCTAAACCAGACTCCCAAACTCCAGGAGATGAGATCCCCAGTGGGAAGTACCGTCCTGATCCTCTAAACCAGGTTCCCAAACTCCAGTCCTCCCAACCCTCTCCAGGACCGCCTTCCAAGTTTACCAAGTGAGCTGAATTTTTTTTAAATTACAAACTGAGATGAGTTCGCCAAACCCACTTGCTGTACTACCATCTCCGAGTCACCACGCAGCCCAGTTGTGTTTGGGAGCTTCGCAGATCTCTCCGACTCGCCAAACGTCGCCTCAAAGGTGTGCATCACTGCATGGCCCACGTATGCTGGTGGCCTTGTGGTGTGATAATACTCTGTGTCACGAGTAGGAAAAACAACTCAGCGCATTCGCCAATGACACTTGCCCGAATAAAGAACAAATATACATGTGCTGGAAATTAAAACAGGCGACGATTTTGGGCAACGTACCTTCATAGTCAAATAATAATACTTCAAATTTAGAATGCGCATTCTATCCTAGGATCCCAGTACGTGCTTTTAAGAAGGGCCATTGCTTCAAACATCGCAAAACGGTTGGCTACGTACGGTGTGGAATAAGTTCAACATACATACATTAAGTGCATTTTCATCTTGAGGGCAGCGTTATTGATGAATGTGTTGCGTTTTGTTATTTGTGCTTGTGTGTGTGTGCGTGTGCCGCTACTGCTAACGCAGTTTCTCCAAAACAAACTGTTGAACAAGTAGGGTTCTGTTGGGTACAAGCCCCGGAGTCTAAACACGGCCACTGCTATTGCAGCAGCCACGTCGCTATCGGAGACGCAGCCTCACTACCCGCACGTGACTCACCTGGCGCAGGAAGCGATCGCCGCACAGATCCACCAACAGCACCTGCGGAAGGAGGGAGACATCGGTGTACGTAATAAATAATTACAGGGAACAGGTGTTGGTCAATTCACTGCTGGATAAAGCCCCCACCCCCCCCCCCCCCCATTTCTTAAGAACTGCTTTTTGTGACTGCAGGGATTCATATTCTTGGTTCTTTCGGTAGGGTCACGTAGAAAGGAAACAATAAAATAATACAAATATAAAACAATAAAATTCTCACGACGTTTCGACTGCAACACAAGCAATCATCATCAGGTGTGAAAACCACAGCAAGAAAAAATTGTAAAAGTGCCGTTTTTTTAACGTTAGCACCAAGCTATTAAGGCTAATGGTTACTCCGACTACACAATCCGCAAAGCGATCACTCCAACCATGAAGAAGGACCCTCTTGAGGTGCCTTTCAAAACCATCACTTTACCCTACATTGCGGGGATCACAAAAAAGATCTCCAAAATCTTGAATAAACACAAGATCCAGGTCCGATTTAACACATTACATAAAATCCGTGATCTGGTTCCGTCTGTAAAAGTTGTGATTCGGACATACAGTACCCTGGCGTCTACAAACTAAGTTGCCTCTGTGGTAGTAGTTACATTGGAGAAACCAAACGACATGTCTCGGACCGCATTCGTGAACACAAAGCAGACCTAAAACACGGTAGGACCAACACCACGGCCCTGGCAGATCACTGTTATAATTCAGTAGGCTCACATGACATTGACTTCTCCAAGACAGAGGTTCTTTGCAAGCCATCTGGCTACCATGAGAGATTCGTTCATGAGGCTCCACATATACAAACACAGAGACAATTTCAACCGAGAAGATGGATTCTGGCTTATCAATCATTGGAAGGATTTGATAAACCATTTCGGGTCTTAATTGATTGTTCACGCTTACGGTGGCTTTCAGACCGCATCCATTATTTTCGTCTCCCCCCTCCTCTTTTCCGAACATAGATGGACTCGTCCATCTGAACAACTGCCAAATCGCTCTCTGTGGTGCTAACGTTAAAAAAACCGCCACGTTTTTCAAATTTTCTTGCTGTGGTTTTCACACCTGATGATGATTGCTTGTGTTGCAGTTGAAACGTCGTGATAATTTTATTGTTTTATATTTTTATTATTTTATTGTTTCCCTTCTACGTGACTTTACCGAAAGAACCAAGAATATATAACTGCTTTTTGTGTTTAGTTTGTTGTCCTTCCCTCCTTCCCCACACCTCCGATTAGCACGGTTGGCTACGTACGGCGCGAAAGAAGTTCAACATACGATCATACGTTGAAGCCTGCTGGTCGGTGCGAGTTGATGAAGCAGGGAGACCCAAGGTGCTATCCGTGGCCGGGAATTAAACTCGGGCCCACTGTGTTCAGAGCCACGCCAGTACGTATGTACAGGCGGTATTTTTTTTTAAATGAGCATATAGTACTGCATTCCACAATGTCCTTACTTGCAATGACAATCACGATAAGTGAACACCCTGCATGTATGTATTTACGTACGTACGTAGCAAACCGTATTTATTGGAGCATCAGTGCATGTTGGGTAAGGCAACTCATAATTCGCAGTTAATTAGTGTAATGAGCAACCGCCTGTGATGCACCTGGAAGAGGCAGCCTGGTCGCATGACCTTTCGTGATGTTTTAAGTGGACCCTGCAATGAGCAAAACAAAAAACGAAAGGGAGCTTCCTGATCGTATGTGGCCGCCACGGTGGCGAGAAGTTAACTACCTCGCCTGGTATATGGGAGGTCGTGGGTTTGATCCCGACCCTGACGCCTGTATATTTGGAGTTTGCATGTCTCTGTCCCCGTGGTCGCCTGGATGTTTCTCTGGGTCCTCCAGTTTTTCCCTCCACATTAAGAATGAACATGTGTTTATGGTATTTGGCTGCTGTAAATTTCCATATAAGCCACTTCGTTGAGTTTTCATTTGTGGCCAGGTCGCTTCTGAACAACGAGCTGCATAGCTCAGCGGGTCTTACCTGGTAAAATAAAATAAAATGCTTTAAAACATTTTTTTTTAAACAATCTATGACATGTCCCAGATTGCACGTGGCGCCTTACCTCCTCGATGGGCAACTCTCGGAGGCGGGGCAGGGCGGAGCTGAGCACGCCGATGAGGAAGGGCGTGGGGGCGCACGCGATGTCCAGCATGCACGCGGGGAGCACGGGCACCAGGGTGTGCTGCCACGCGAACGGGTAGAGCAGCGCGGCGATGGCGTGGCCGCACTGCGACAGCGTGCTGCTCACACACGACAGAGACAACGGGCCGCCCCCCCGTCGCTGGGGTCAAACGTTTCCGTGAGCGAGCACCCTGTGGAGGTCGGCAATGGCCCACCAGGGGACGGTTGGCGTGGCCTGAAAAAGAAACCTCACCCGGCAATGGGGGGGGGGGGTTGGGGGGGACACTCACTCTGTGATGGAGCATTAGTAATGTATGATTATTGTTGTGCTTTAACACGTAGTAGGCTTTCGTGAGCAATGTTATCAATAATAAGAGTTGTTTGTTAGATTGGGTAAAATATAAGCGTGTTGTTAAACCCGCCAGCACCCGACACAGCCAATTAGTACAGTTTGTCACGTAAAAAAAACATGACAATTAATTAATAGTTTGGCATACCAGTGTGCTGGAGAGTAAACCCACAACATTTACAATTCGATTACGACGTTTCACCGGCAATTACAACCGGCCTCATCAGGCGACAACCAGAGTTGTGGAGAAATCCTCCTGTTTCGGTCTATTATGGATGATTGTGCTTGTTTATCCACGAAGGGATCACTGAGTCTCAAGACTATTTTTCAGGTGGGTCCTGCGAGAAAGGGTGGGGGGAAAGATGTTGCCGCTGTATGCGAGTAATTTTGAGGTATTTTTTTCAGCATTGGGATGTTTCGGCCAATATCAGTTGCACTGCGGGTTCTTTCTGCGACAGGAACAAAAAACAGAAAAAACCCCCGATACAGTTTGTTGTCCTTCCCCCGCACGTCCGATTAGCACGGTTGTCCACGCACGGTGCGAAAGAAGTTCAACATACAAGCGCACAACATACAAGCTCTAAACAGAAAGATGCCCCAAGTCGGGAGTCGAACCCAGGCGGCTCTCGCCGCGAGACGGCGTTTCGTTTTCCGTCACGCCACCCGCACTGCCGGCAATAAAAAAACAAACAACAACAACAACAACAATCGAGTGACCGGTCGTTGGCGGCAGCGGGCTCAGAGGCCTGTGCCTCGTGGAATCTACCGCTCGGGGGACGCGGTGTCGGCGGCAGATCCGCGACCTCCGGAGCAAACCTCGCTCCCTGTCGCGTTGGGCGCCGTCCACAACGGGTTAATTGAATAAAGCGAGTACAGTACATTTATTTTCACAACGTACATTGGCGCGAGAGATGTTAATCGCGTGCGTGCGCGCGCAAGTCTGGAAAAGGTATGCGCGTGCCGACTCGCTATGGAAACAGCTTGCAGCCCCCCCCCCCACCGCTGCTCCCCCCCCTTCTTAAAATATTACAACGCGTGGGAAAGTATGAGATAATGTGCACACAGCCCAAACTCTCTCTCTCCCCTTGCCCACCCCCAGTACTCCCAGATGAAAAGCCACCACAACATTCAATAGGAATGACAACCCAGCCTCGGTCCACCGGTTGCTTCGCAGAATCAGAATCGGAATATTTATTTGCGCCGCAGGAATCCGTTGAGCGTTTACCGGACGCCTTTTCGGTGCGGCGTGATGATATGCCCGCGTGAGCGTCTTCTCTCATTCCTCAGCGGCGCAATCCACGAGTTTGTTTCCCACTGGGGCCGGCTGGGAAATCTTAAGTCGCGCGTGTGGGGCGGGCCCCTCTCTCGCATGCAGCCTGCAGTCCACGCGTGCTCTAGAATGCACGTGCCTTGACTCAAGACGCGAGTGTTGCCTTTTGAAGTTTGCGAGTGGAGAAGTGGATGTTGATCTCAAATTTACACCAAAACGAATCTTTCGTATTGCTCAACAAGCGCCGCATTATTCCAGCGTGGAGTTTTTTTTTATTCGATCTCCCGGCACCGGCAGATGTAACAGTAGGGCAGAGTGTGGGTATTTTTACCTCTTCCGAGTGTGAAACAGTAGGCCAAATGCCCTCTGAATGGGCTCTCTAAAGCTCCGTCTTGGGGCCCTTCCGCCAGCGGTGGCGTGAGCGAGCAATTGCAGGGGCAGCGCCTCCGCCTCCGTACGTGTGGAGTTCTCTGGTGGCTAAGATTTCCTCTTGCCCAAAATACCGAGAAAAAGCAATTGGCTAAACCTCCCAGGACTCTTCCCGAAAGAGTCTTAAAAAAGAACATTTTTATTACAGCTTTTTGAATGCGTTACAGTGCTGTGTTATCGTTATGGCAGCGCCCGTTATGGGCGATGGTTAACAAAGATCGTGCGCTATCTGGGCAGACGTGTGGTGCTGGCGGCGGCGGCGGCGGTGGCAGTGGAGGATTGCAGGGGCAGTGGAGCCGGCCGGGGTGGCTGGCTCACGAGGGGGGGGTGGGGGCGAGCGGAATTTCAGCAGGGGAGTCCGACCACTTCCCCCGCCCCGAGCATCGCGCGGTATCTCAAGGGACGAGCAGAATGCAACGCTAACGACTTCCTGCGATTACACTGTAGCTGTGGACGAGGGGAAATCCGCCTCCAGTTCACGTCTTGCAGTCCACCGTGGCTCCATTCGAGCCGAAACCAGCCGGTTGCTACGTGCCAATCTCCCTCGAACTCTCTCCAATCCCCTATCACAAAGATGGGAAATGTATCGCCGCTGAGAAACGTGGCACCAGAACGTAAGCAGACCGCAGGGCGAGGCTGGGAAACCCTTTCCCTCCCGAGGCCCGCAGACGACTCTTAAATACCCAACACATTTACGCGCAGACCTCAAGTCACTCCTGTCGCTGCAAGAGACCCTTGCAGCGACAGGAGTGTAACACGGCATTGCCAGGTGGAAAATATTCCCTTCCAGCACCCGATTAGTAAGGCTAGGATGCTTGTAGCGGCAGATAAATACTATTTGTGAGATGTTTAGAAGTGGCAGGCCTCACATGGCCGCAGGCCTCACATAGCCGCACGGTGCCGAGACGTTAACTACCTCACCTGGTATACACGAGGCCATGGGTTCGATCCCAACCCTGAAGCCTGTACACTTGGAGTTTGCATGTTCTCCCTGTGGTCGCGTGGATTTTTCTCCAGGTCCTCCGGTTTTTCCCTCCACATTTTGAAACACGTATTTCAAGTATTTGGCTGCTATAAATGTCAGACACGATGATGAGCCGCTCCGTTGAGCGATCATTTGTGGCCAGGTCGCTTCTGAAAAAGAGCTACATACCTCAGTGGGCCTCACCTGGTAAAAAAAATAAAAATTCAGTTTAGCGTTTAGTTTAACTCCGGTGATGCCCGTGCGCCACTGGGCAGCGCAGGTGAAGCTCACCTGAGCCGGTCGGCCGTCAGGATGATGCGACGCTCCAGCAGCAGCGAGGCGAACACCTGCACGATGTGCCGCGTGCCCAGGCACGCCAGCAGGCACGAGAAGTCCACGTGCTCGAGCCGCGAGTCCAGCGGCCGCCTCAGCTCGATCACCTGCGGTCGGGCGGCAGTGGCGCGCACGGTCACGGCCGGCCGCGAGGGGCTCGGCGCCGGTCGGCGACGGGGAGTCCGTCACCGGCAGCGGAGGTGTAACGCGGGCTTGGTGGGCATACGTTGTGGCCACACGAAGTGCTTGCCACAAATAAACCGCGATGACCTCGCTTATCTCGTCAAGGAGCGTAAACCATCACGTGAACTCCGGTCATCCTCGCAGCAGCGGCCTTTGGATGGCCGTCGAACAAAGGCGGTCACCGCGTCGCGCGCTTTCATGTGCGCTTCTGCGGCCGTCTGGGACGCTCTTCCTTCCGATATCAGGAAGCCACTGGAGCTATGCACTTTTAAATCATCATCTACATTGAAACCGCATTTGTTTAGAACTGCTTTTTGTGTTTGGTTTGTTGTCCTTTCCCGCACCTACAATTACCACGGGTTTGGCCACGTACGGTGCGAAAGAAGTTCAACATACGTACTGTACATTCCGCAGTGCCCGTGCACACAGTGAGGTTGCCTGGTGACAGTGTGGGAGTGGGATCTGGAGTTTGCATGTTCTCCCCGTGGTCACGTAGATTTTTTCTCCGGGTCCTCCAGTGTTTCCCCCCCACATGTGGATTTAACGTGCGTGTAGAGTATTATTTGTCTGCTATAAATGTCCACGTGATTATAAGCCACTTTGTCGAGCTATCATTTGTGGCCAGGTCGCTTCTGAACAAAGAGCTACGTAGCTCCGTGGGGCTTAAACCTGGTCAAATAAAAATCAGCGTAATAGTATATCGTACCTCGTTGCCCGAGCCAGGAAGGAAATTCTTGAGGCGCACGGTGCGTCCGGGCGCGGGGAAGGGCGCGTCGGCGAGCACGCGCATGAAGGGGTAGACGAGCGCTGGGGACATGCAGCGCCGTTTCTCCACCTCGTCCAGGATCTGGCGGGGGGATGGGCGACAGCGTGCGGGGGGGGGGGGTCGTGGTCGTCGTCGCCAGGGACGGGGACCAGTCGCGACACTTCGCGTGGCTCTGGGCACGGCTCGCGCGGTGATGGCGACGCCGGTTTGGTCGTTTGCCCCCACAACTTGCACGTCGTTCCGACCGCCCTGCGACGAGCGGTCGGCTCCGAGAAATCCCCATGAAATAAAAAAATCTCTCGACCCATTCCGTCCCTTACAATGTGCGGCTCCTACCAAATCGGACCGCATCTTTAGATGCCATGCCATTTAGACATTTCACAGATCTAAATTATACGTCAACTGATATAGGTATCGCATGGAGAAACCCTGCCATACATCATGCGGATGCCTTGCTGTGGTGCGTGCTGGCCATGCTGTCTTCACGCAGCGATGGCCCTGAGTGGGTTTTTTTGCGCGGAGTCACCTTTGAGAAGAGGGTGAAGCAGCCCAGACGGCTGATGATGCAGTACACCTCAGGCAGGCCCTTCCCCTCGGGCTGCAGGCACACGGTGGCGCAGGGTGTCACGGGAGGGGTCACGGTGTCACAGGGCGGCACACGGTGGCGCGGGATGACACACGGTCACACGCGGTGTGGCGCACGTGGCTTGGTGCGACACCACGTGAGAGAGCACAGGGTGGCATGTCACGAGGTGGCAGTGTCGAATGGGAAGAGGCAATAGGGAGGCGTGAGGTGGCACGGTGTGTAATGGCATCGGGTGGTGTGGTACAACACAACGTGAAATGCCACGCGATGCCACGCTGCGAGGCGAGCATGGCGACGGGGCATGAGGCGACGTGGCGAGATGGCGGCGCGGTGCGGGAAGAGGCGCGCCATGGCGTGGGGGGTACGGGATGGTTGCGGAAATGCGCGCGGCTGCCGTGGTGCGGAGAGAACGCTGACCGTCAGCCTCCGGCAGTACCCGAAGCGGCGGATGCCGTCCTCGTACGTGAGCACGAACGAGAAGGTCTCACTGCGGCAACACGACGCGGGAAAACACGCGCGCGGGCGTTACCTCCGGGCGACGCCACGACAACAACGACAACAACAGCGCCTGCGCCACGCTAGGCGCACTTTGTGAAGCCACGGGAAGTGTCAAGAAACAGATCCAGGTGCCGTGCGCTGACCGACCGAAATGGCGAGCAGACGCGCACCCAGCTGTGCCGCCCAACTGTGCCAACTCACTGAGTTTTATCTGCCCGGCAGTCGCTCTCCAGCAACGACAGAGGGCAGAAGAGCGACGCTCGCAAACAAAAAGCAACGCCACAACAAAGACAAAGATTCCCCCGTACAGCCTGTAACATACTGTTGGGGCAAGTGCTGTTAGCGAGCGCCTATGAAGGCCGGCACGGCACACAAAGGGGTGGGTGGACAACACCACGTCCGGCCGCCTTTGTCTCCCCATCGGCGATATTTACACACCGCACCAGGTACTCATTTGAAGCTGAGTCGACCTAGGGGATGCCCAGGACCGGTTCAGATAATCGTCAGCGGTGTTGGCCATGAGCGGGAATCACGCGAACAGCTCCACCGCCGCTCCCCACACGGCGCTTCCCCGGCTTGCCTGGGACACGGCCCTCTGGGTCCCTCCGGGGCTCCGGGTCCCACCACGGGGCCCAGCTCGCGCACGTCGGGGAAGCAGAAGTGGGGGATGACCTTGAGTCTCTCCTCGGCCTCACGCGCCTCCTGGCTCGGCCGCTCTAGCTAAGGGGCCACGCACGCACGCACACAAAGACAGAGGCCCCCGGTGTAGCCTTCAACAGACTGTAGGGGCAAGTGCGCTGTTAGCGAGCAGCACCCGTGAAGGTCGGAACGGTGCACGAGGGCGAGGGGGTGAGTGGCCAGCGGCATGCCCACGCCGCCTTGTTCTCCCTAACGCTGACGTTCGCGCACCGAACCAGGTACTCATTTAAAGCTGAGTGCAGTGCGCTAACCACTGTGCCACCGCTCCCCACGTACACACACCCACACACAAACAGCCGCCGTTCGCGGCTAAGTCGCGGTGACATCACCACGGCGATTGTGCCAGGCCAGGTGCGCTTTGAGGCCGCACACACGCGCGCGCACACTAAAAAAGACAAGGGCCCACGGCGGTGTAGCCTTACAGATTGTCGGAGACAAAGCAAGGACGTGCTGCGTGTATGTTGAAATTCTTTCGAAACCGTACGTAGTCATCTTCTTTGGTTCTTTCGGTAAAGTCACGTAGAATGAGAATAAAATAATAAATTGATAAAATAAAATAACACAATTAAAATTCTCACGACGTTTCGGCCACAACACAAGCGGCCTTCTTCAGGTGAAAGGAACAGACTCGTCGGGACGACAGAGCTTCAATGAACGTTGTTAAGCTTCGTAGCGTCTTTTGGTTTAGAGAAGTGAGGCACCCTCAACTCACTTCTCTAAACCAGCTTAAAAAGACGCTACGAATCTTAACAACGTTCATTGAAGCTCTGTCGTCCCGACGGGTCTGTTCCTTTCACCTGAAGAAGGCCGCTTGTGTTGTGGCCGAAACGTCGTGAGAATTTTATTGTTATTGTTATTTTATTAATTTATTATTTTATTCTCATTCTACGTGACTTTACCGAAAGAACCAAAGAAGATGAATCCTTGCAGTCACGAAAGCTTTAAATCGAAACGTACGTAGTCAACCGTGCTAATTCGTGGGCGCGGAACGTAGCTCAGGCGTCTGGTGGGGCTCGCGCGCACGCAACCTCACACGCGCTCACCTTGGGGAACTGGTAGGTGAGCTGCGGCGTGAAGGTGCCGGGCGCCCCCGGCCCCGCGCCGCAGCCCGCCGCGGGCCGCTCGCGAAGCGACACCACCACGAAGTGCTCGAAGAGGCGGCGGTTGTGCGGGTCGAGCTGCTCGAGCTCCAGCGTGCGCCCGCTCTTGGCGCGACGCAGCGCCGCCGCCACGTGCACCAGGCGCAGCCGGTGCTCTAGGAACGACGCACGGTGGTGGTGGGGGGGGGAGGGTGGTGGCGGTGAGACGGAGATGGAAGACGTACGCGGAGAGAAGGGCGGCCGGGCGCGCGAGTGGCGAGGCGAGCGCGGAGCGACGCGGGAACGGGCGAGTGGGCAAGAGAGGAAGAGGAGGCATCGGGTGAGCGAGTGGGATTGAGAGAAAAGAGAGAGAGAGAGCGAAGGAGGAGAAAAGAGGGAGAGGTAGGGAAGGCAGCACGTGGACGCGGTCCACGAAGGGAAGGGAGTGCGTGAGCGGGGAGGACGAAGGGAAAGGCGGATAGAGCCACGTACCTCACAGCGATTGAGAGCAGCAGGAAGAGAAGAGCTCAAGACAGGAGGTGATGAAGTTGTTGTCTCACCTGTCAGCTGCTCGTCAGAGTCACTCTCACTGTCGCTGTTCTCATCTGCCCGCGCACACACACACACAAGTGAACACAACTTAATTATCCACCGTCGGCCTCGCCGATCTTTGCTCTGACCACAAGTGCGGCAAAGCACAAAGGTTCACGCAATAGAGAGAATGCGAAACATTAGCACAGTGTTAAGGCAAAAATGATACCACGAAGATCGTCTTTTCGCAAAAGACTGATGCCGCATCAGCAATCGTGCTGCGCGAAATTGCATCGCGGCAACCCGACCGCTCAACCCCACCGTTCGATCGGACGTCGCCTGTGAACGCGGCTGGTCTCCAGTCCGACGTTCTCCGTGAGACAGCGGCGGGCCACGAGTTCACCAGCAGTGCGACTGGCTTACCTCATCGTCGCTCGAGCGAGGACAAACGCACCGGCGGTGTGATCCGAGGCCAAGGCCACGTGACCCGAGCGCCCTGACCTTTGAGTGACTCTGGGCTGGACACCGACGTCTTTTTCCAGCGCTTCCAGCCGCACCGCGCAGTGAAGATGCTGTTAATCTTCTGCACGGACTGTGAAGTTACACGCGTGTCAGCACACGGACACACACACTAACAGACTGCTGAGGCAGGCACTGTTAACGAGCACCTATGAAGGCCGGCACGGCAGATGAGGTGGCCAACACCACGCCCGGTCGGACCCGCCTTTGTCTCCCCCAGTGCTGATGCTTTCATACGCAACACACCAGGTACTCGTTTGAGGCTGAGCCGACCTAAGTGAGGCCCTGAACCGGTTCAGTTAATCGTCACCGGTGTTGGCCCTGAGCGGGTTCATAGCACAGTGCAGCGCTAACTTCTGTGTGCGTGCACACACCCACCCACACTTGTGGACAGAATAGACGTGTCACGGGAACTCTGTAAAAATTCTTTAAGTGGCCTGTCCACCGCACCCTGCTATGAGATCGTTTGTGACGCGAGAGTCAAACCGATTCTTTGTGTCATTATCAAGAGCTGGAATTTACACAAAGCAGATGCAAAAGCAAGTTGAATGAGATGCGTTTTGTTGCGAATCCATTGGTGCCCAGGCTGGTGGTTGCTGCAACGTGAATGAGGTTAAGATTGAAAACTCTTTTCTTTAGAACTGCTTTTTGTGTGTAGTTTGTTGCCCTTCCTCTGCACCTCCGATTAGAACGGTTCGCTACGTATGGTGCGAAAGAAGTTCAACATGCGTGCATTCAAAACGTAAAAGCATTACACCTTCACTCACCTCCTAACGTAGTGAAACACACAGGGTGGCCCAATAGTCAAGACACGGGGTTTTTATATGTATATTAACAAATGACATAGGGTTACTACAGCAGCATCAGCACAGGTGCGTGGCACACCGGGTATCACAACAGCAGCCACCGACAGCTGGCCAGGTCGCCGTTGTCACATCACCGCCTCCGATTGGCACGGCCGGCTACGCACGGTGCAAAAGCATTCCCAACGTACATTGCGCGCACACGCACACGCACGTTGGGAATTCTGACGGCGTGCGCGTGCGCGTCACCTTGGGGGCCCTGGCGGGCACGGCGCCGGCGCCCCACTCCTCGTCGGGGCCGCCGCCGGCGAAGAGGAGCGACGAGGGGGAGCCCCGGGCGGCCGCCGCCCCACCACGTCCCGGCCGGGGGGCGCGCAGCGAGGAGGTGCGGCCGCCCCCGCGGGCGCCCGGCCCGACCCCTCGGCGGCCGCCTCCACCCCAGGGCGGCAACTGCAAGGGGCGGCGGGAGGCATTTTTTCCACAGGGCGCCAAACGTCAATCGGGATGTCGTCGCCGTTGTCAACGGGAATGTACGGTGGAAATCCTCTTAGCCTCGCCGATGTGGGCGCGCTATTGGCGGGGATCCCCATGATTATTAGCATCATCGTCGAAGTGTGAATGTTCTGCAGAAGTCAACAGGTAATCAGATGAATTCTGCACTTCCAGGAGGCTGCGCTGAGGACTCAAACTCAGGCAGCTGGGCTCTTGGCGCGGTTGCGCTGACCACGATCGTGGCTCTGGTGGCGATGGCGTCATCATTTTCGTAGCTCTTTTAATGACTCAATTGAGCATTGCGGAACCGACAGCTCGATCGCATAAAAGCGTTATCGCAGCGTTGCAATTATTACGGCACTTGCGGCAGGCTTACATCGAGTGCGTGGCAGTTGATGAAACTCTCAAGTGGTCGCGATTCATACCGGAAGTCGAGCAGAGCACCAAGAACAAAACCCATAGGACGAACGTTAAAGTCGCGCAAGTCGCAAAGTCGACACAGTAATCGTCGTATTGCGAAACTCGACGTCGTATTGCATCGTGAAGCGTGGCGACGGCGCGGTTGTGACGTCGTGGCGGCACGGGGTTCGGGGGGTGGTGGGTGGGTGGGTGGGTGGTGGTGGGGGGGTTCGCACCCTGGGTTCGGAGAGGGTGGCGCTGCGAGACTTCCCGGGGGCGCTGCGCAAGCAGAGCGAGGAGGAGTCCTCCAGGCTCGAGGCCCACTCCCCGTCGGCGATGTCCTCGTACGGATTCTCGCGCGGGCACGGTTCTGGACAGGTGCGTTGGTGGGGGTTAGAGCCCATGGTTACCGCACAGAGACAAGTCCAGTTGTTAGTGCCGATGATCTGCGAATCGCAGACAGCACGACAGTTTCTATATGCTTGCCGAGTGCCCGATATCTCCTTAAGAAGGTTCCTGCATTTTGTGGGGATTGGCCGAATTCTCCCGTAAGCGGGAGGAAACTAAAGTATGCAAGAGAGAAAATGGGGAGAGAGAGCCCGTAAGGAAAATTAGGAGGTAAGAAATACTTGTATTCTTTGTGTGGATGAACGGATGGAGGAGACTCCTTGTCTGCTGCAGCTATTTCGCTCAATATCGATCACCCGCCGCTATGACAGCTCGTGCAATCGATGCCCAGCTGATCGACATTGAGAACAGATGAATCGCGAACGCTGGACTCTATGAATCAGCCTGGTATGTATGTATGTTGAACTTCTTTCGCACCGTGCATAGCCAACCGTGTTAATTGAAGGTGCGGGGGAAAGGACAACAAACTAGAAACAAAAGCAGTTCTCAAGCAATGAGATTTCAATCGAGATTTTAAAGTGCGCGGCCTCGTGCCCCCTCGCCGGCCTGCCACACCGATGATGTCCTCGTAGATGTTTTCATGGGAGAGGGCGAGTCCGAACTCGGGGCTGTGCGGCTGGAACGGAGGCAAGGGCAGCTCCTGCAGTGGCACACGGGGTCGCGACGGCACCGCACTCGGCTCCGGGGAGGACCTGCACACACACAAAGACAAAGATCCCCCCCACCGTGTAGCCTTAGCGGACTGTCGGAGCAACTGATGTTAGCTAGAAGCACCTGTGAAGGCCGGGCACGGAACGCGAGGGGGGTGGTGGGTGGCCAGCACCATGCTCGCCTGCCTTTGTCTCCTCAGTGCTGATGCACCAGGGATTTATTTAAGGCTGAGTGGATCTAACGGAGGGCACGAGCGGGAATCGAAATGGATTCGCCGGGTTCATAGCACAGCGCTCGGACCGCTGCAGTACTCTACCCGCACACTCACACGCAGACGTACACATGCACGCAGAGACAGAGGCACGCAGGGAAAGAAGGCCAACACGTAGTGAACCACGCGCCTCCGTGTAGCAAGCGCCAGCAAGGGGTGGGTCGCATCCGAGTGTTCTCCCGTCTAGGTGTGCACCCTCAAGCCACGTCGGAACATGCTGGCAGCGAGTGCTCGCTAAATGGGCTCAATGGGATTCAACAGGAACATTCCCGACAGCTGTTTCGACATCGCTCGTCCTCAGTACATAATTGCACGAGTCCGTTGACCCGGCTTTGATTCCCGGCGACGGCTAACGACGGGCGACTGAAATCTGAAATGCTCCGGGCCCACCTCCCGACTGCCTTCACCGACACGCTGACCAGAGTGGTCAGACAACTCCCATGGCTGACACAGGATGAGGAGGCTTGTCATTCACCAGCGGACTGACGAAGGGTCTAGATCAATACGCGCAACTTCGGTATGTTTGTGCTGGTGCCGTGGGCGTTTGCCTCTGCGTGTGTGTATGTGTAGCCAGTGGCGCGGTGGGTACAAGATTGCACTGAAATCCCTGGGGTCGATCACTCTCCACGGACAACATCAAAGGCTTGTGACATCTGAACCTGTCCTTGACCTCCGATGCACTGACTCAACCGAGTACCACGGCGCAGCGTGTAAATATTGACGCTGCAAAAATCAAAGGCAGCCGGGCGTAATGTTGCCCGGCCACCACACTCTCTACGATTGGCACCTCCGATTAGTACGGTTGGCTACGGACGGTGCGAAAGAAGTTCAAAATGCATACGTACGTACTCTTTAAAGCATTCGAGATCAAGGTGTCGGCAAAACCGTCGACGCCCCCGCACCCCGTTAACGCTTCCTACCCTTCTGCAACCTCCGCAATATGTACTGTCGGTCTGCCACCATCTGCTCTCAGGCCTTCTTCACCCAGCAAGCACGTGGCTCGGTAACCAGGCCTCCTCCCACAATCAGCACGCGCATTCCGCCCAGCACAACATGTGTCGCCTCATCATGTATACAACGCTTACCTGCCATGTTCACGTCTGCACAGGCTGACCCTGTCGTGCCAAGGCATTCCTAGCAACACACCTATGCTCAAACGCCAACAGCTTCTCTTTGCACTGCTTAGTGAGAGTGCAGCTCTCTTATCCGCACATGCCTCAAATACCCTTTTATGTAAACTGTGACCGATCTTTTCCAAAGTGGTTTCAAAAACCCCGCTTGCTAGAGCAATGCGCCTCTTGACCTCCTTCTCGCAGCCCCCTGCATCGTACAGTCTCGTGCGCGTGTGCGCGTGCACGTCCTTGTGCGTGTGTGCGTGCCGTGCATCTGCCAGTCATCCCGGTCAGTCAACCCGCAGCGCCTGGGTCGGTCCCGTAACCTTTCCGTCAGCAGCGTGCATTTTACACTTCGCGTGGCCTCAAAGTGCACCTGGCCTGGCACAAGCGCCGTTGTGATGTCACCGCCGCCTAGCGGCGAACGGCAGCGGTCGCCGCCGCTGCTGTGCGTGCTGCGTGCGTGCCCACCGACGCTCTCTTTCCTCCCTTACAATCGCGAGCAGTCCTGGCCAGGGCGCGGCGGCTGCTGCGTAGAGCACGGGGGGGGGCTGCTGGGCAGCGGCGGCGCCGGAGAGGACGGCGGCGGCAGCAGCGAGGAGGGCGGCGCGGGGGCGTCTCCGCCACCGCTGCCCTCGAACGGACCGGCCCGGTACTCGAACGTCCGCCGCGGCTTCGGCGGCGCGTCCGCGGGGGGGGGCGAGAGCGTGCGCGCGGGCGACAGCGTCGGGCTGGGGCTGTCGCAGAGCGCCGGGTCGGCGTACACGTTCTCCGAGTCCCACGGCGCGTCGCTGCGCGTGCTGTACACGCTGCCCACGGTGCTGTAGTCCGTCTCGCTCGGCTCCGAGCCACGGCTGTCGCGGCGCCGCCGGGCGGCCGTCGCCGGGGACGCCCGGCGCTCGCGGGCGGCGCCCGGCACGCGGGGCCCGAGCCCGGCCCGCGAACGCCGCGCCTCCCTCGTGCCGTAAAAGATGCCGGGCAGCTCGGGCACGCCGTGGTTGGGGCAGTCCTGCGTGGCGCGCTCCAGGGTCCGCACGCGGGACAGAACGGAGGCGACGCCCCCTCGCTTGCCCCCGCTCCGCGGCGCTGCTTCGCCCGCGGGCGACGCCTCCTTCCTCGCGCCGTCGAGCTCACCCGGAGGCAAGAATCCGACCGTCGCCCCGATCGCTCGGGGACTTTTGCTCCGTGCACCGCGGCCCTCTGCCACGCGGCGCCCCGCGTCCGCGTCGCTCCCCCCTCGGCCCGGCTGCACCGTGGGGCTCCCCACCCTCTCGCTGTTCGCGGTCGTCCCCGTCGTGCCGCACCTGCTCGACGCGCAGTCGCCGGCACGTGCGCTCGCGCCTAATTCCGCTATCCTGTCCGATGCTGTACGAGTGACGCCCCCCGCTGCTCTGCCAACGACTTCGCCGCTACAGCCCTCGTGCTCTCTTCGCTCCGACGATTTCCCATTGATGCTTTCCTGCAGTCCGCCGCGGCGTTGGGTCTGCGCGCCCGGCAGGACACAAGCTGCCGCTGCCGGCTTGGGCTGCGGGTGGGCGGGCGTGCGGTACCAGCCCTCCGAGGGCCCCGCTTTGAGTTGGCCAGCGCACGCCATGCTCGGTCTCACCGTTGCAGCTTTTTCGCCTCCGGGCACAAGGCCAACCCCGCCGCTGACATTATTATTTAAGGAGGCATCCGTGTTCGTGGTTTTGATGAAGAGACGCTTGTTGTTGGTTAGCGCCTCCGCGAGAGGCTTGCACGAATCAGACCCTCCGCACATCCGCGTCCGCACGCCGTCAGCATTCCCGGTAACGTCCCGCCGAGCGCCCGGGCTCTGAGCTGATCCCGCACGCTCACGTGCGGCCGCTGCTCCAGTCATGGAGCGACCGCATTCGTCCAGCAGCGTCACTTCTCCTCCTCCTCCGGTTGTGGCGCTGAGGCTTTTGTCTGGAAGTGGTGTTCGCTGGATCACTCCGGCGGCTGTGCTGGCCTCGCGGCTCGGCGATCGTGGCCCAGCAAGAGGCTCGCGCACCTCGCCTGGTTTCACACCCTCCTCCTCCTCCTCCTTCTTCATCCTCGTTCGCTGCCTCTCCGGCCCTGTCGGTGCTGCCGGCTCCTTTGGAGTGGCCAATCCTCGGCCCACGGCGCCCCCTCCGTTCCCCGAGTCGGCATCCCCCTGCCGCCCCTCCCAGCGCTCGATCCGTTGGCGGATGACCTCGGCGCGGCCTCGTGCATTGGCCGCTCTCGCTCCCGCCTCCGGCGCCACCACCGCCGCGGCCGTCGTCGCGGTGGCGTCCCTCGACGGACGCGAGTTGAGCGCGCCACCGTTGACGAGGCCATTCTGACGAGGGGGCGGCCGCCGCCGGAAGCCGCATTCAGCCCCGCGCTCCGCGCTCAGGTCGAAGTCCCCGTCGGGGTTCGTCGGGGTCGTGGGCTCGCAGCTGAGGTCACGCGCCCGAGTCCTGCGCAGCGCGTAACCTCCGGGCGGCCCGCCGGCCCGGCACCCTTCCCCTCTCCGCCCGCCGCGCACCCCGCACACGTCCACCTCGCTGCTGGCCAGCTTGAGCGTGTGCGGCCTGCATTGGGCACGCAGCGCCGAACTCTGGGGCCCGGCAGACGGCAGGCTCAACAGGGACTGCGAGAGAGGCCTGGGGGAAACGGGGCGAGAGGGGCAGAGGTCGGGGGTTCGCGAGGTCAGGGTGCGTGGGCAGGAACGCAAGCGTCAAAACAGAGGTTCCGTTTCCGATGCACGTTTTGCACAATGGGGGACGTCAAACTGCGAATCTGCATACGCCGACGTGTAAATACCGTGACAGCAAACATAATCCATACACTTCGCCTGCTTGTTGTTGAAATCCATTCGGTTTTTAAAAAAATGCTTTGAAAATCGGTGGAGGTAAATAATGGGACAGGCCGGCTCCATCGCGAGCGTGACGTTCCGCCCGCTTGCGAGAGAGGCTCTGCGCGCGAGCTCCTCTCACCTGTGCACGGGCATGCGGTGCGCTGGCGCAGAACTCGAGGACGGCGCGCTGCTCTCCAGCGAGGGGACGACCGTGGTCATGAGGTCACGTGTCGCCTGCGCTCCAACGTTCACCTTGCACGGAGGCGAGAGAGGGACGAGCGATTGCCGGGGGGGGGAACCCTGCAACAAAAACATTAAAAACAAAGCGAATGTGACCTCGTATGGACTCTTGATTGTGGGGAGCGGTGGTGCAGCGGTTGGCGCGCTGCACTACGAAGCCGTCGACCCGGTTTCGATTCCCGCTCACAGGCAACACCGAATCGGTCCTGGGCATCCCCTAGGTCGACTCAGCCTCAAATGAGTACCTGGTGTGGTGTGTAAATCATCACCTCTGGGCGTGGTGCTGGCCACCCACCCCCTCCCGTGCCGTGCTGCCCTTCATTGGTGCTCGCTAACAGCACTTGCCCCAACAGTCTGTTATGTCTATATGGGGGATATTTGTTTTTTGTATACTCCTGTGTGTGTTGGTGTCGTTCTCCATGTGTAAGGATGCCATTCAGTGAGTGCGTGTGTCCTGTGTGTGTTGGTGTTTGTTGGTGTCTGCTTGTAGACCTTCACAACTCCGATTAGGACAATTGTCTACCTACAGTGTGAAAGAAGTTCAACATACATACAAACACAAACATATAGTGTACATTTCTAAATGTATATGACCACAGGGATGTCCCTTTATGGAATGACTCGGCCATTTTATTTTAATTTAGCAGCCAAATGACCGTCTATAGTCACCCAACCGGCCACACCCAACAAGGCGTTCAGCCATCCAGTCAGCCACTAAACCAGACAACTTCCCCACTTTCTAACGTTAACGATGGCCAGCCAGTAGGCCAGCCAGTCAAGCAGCCAGTGAGCCAACAAGCCTCCGAGTCACTACCCAACAACGCAGTATGCACCAAGAGAGGCGGTCACACGGCACCATTCCTGTCAAGGGAAGTGCTCGCCTCAAGATGAGAGACTGGTTGCCAGTTCAAATCCTATCTGGGCATCGATGAAGCCTTGCATCTCTCTGGAATTTATGAAAATGTGTGAAGCGGGAAGTCAACCCGCCCCGCCCACCCCCAACTCCACGGGAACGTGGAATTTCCTCCATTGCCTCCGGGCCACCGGTGGAGAAAAGCGCCGCTCCTCGCTCGTAAGAACCTGCAGAGAGAGCCCTGCAGTGAGAGCCCCGCAGTGAGAGCCCCGCAGTGAGAACCCCGCAGTGAGAGCCCTGCAGAGAGAGCCCTGCAGTGAGAGCCCCGCAGTGAGAGCCCTGCAGAGAGAGCCCTGCAGTGAGAGCTCTGTAGAGAGAGCCCTGCAGAGAGAGCCCTGCAGTGAGAGCTCTGTAGAGAGAGCCCTGCAGAGAGAGCCCTGCAGTGAGAGCCCTGCAGTGAGAGCCCTGTAGAGAGAGCCCTGCAGTGAGAGCCCCGCAGTGAGAGCCCTGCAGAGAGAGCCCTGCAGAGAGAGCCCTGTAGAGAGTGCCCTGCAGTGAGAGGCCTGCAGTGAGAGCCCTGTAGAGAGAGAGCCCTGCAGTCAGAGCTCTGTAGAGAGAGCCCTGCAGAGAGAGCCCTGCAGTGAGAGCCCTGCAGTGAGAGCCCTGTAGAGAGAGAGCCCTGCAGTCAGAGCTCTGTAGAGAGAGCCCTGCAGAGAGAGCCCTGCAGTGAGAGCCCTGCAGTGAGAGCCCTATAGAGAGAGAGAGCCCTGCAGAGAGAGCCCTGCAGTGAGAGCCCTGCAGATAGAGCCCTGTAGAGAGAGCCCTGCAGTGACAGCCCCGCAGAGAGAGCCCTGCAGAGAGAGCCCTGCAGTGAGAGCCCTGCAGGCGGCCTGGCCGTCGCCGTCCCGTCACTGAGGAATACCCCAGCGAGATCGCCAGACACCCCTCACCTTGAGCTGTACGAGCATTCTCCCCCCCAAAAAAACTACACTTGGCTTTAGATCTGCGCACAGATGTGAATTAAAATCACGTGCAGGAGAGGGACGTGATGGGGGGGGGGACTGCAGGGTGGGAGGATGGAGGAGGGGTAAGGAGACAGGGAGTTGCGAGCGAGGGAGGGAGTGAAGTGAAAGAGACAAGAGGATGGAAGAGGGTTGTGGGAGGTGGTACAGAGTGGATTTTAAATGGTTAGAAGGCATGTAATTAATACCCAATCCCGAGACGTGATGAATTGTTATAACCTGCATCAACAATCGATATCTTTCGTCTCGCTTTTTGCCCGGCTTCGTATTTTTGTTTTGTCCTGTCCGGAGATTATTCTAGGTGTGTATCGTGAGCATTATAATGCATCAATGCATTGATAAATAAAGGAATCAATGTTGCTAAATACCTGTCAAAATGAAAGAGATACATGGTGCGGGGGTAAGAGTGGGAGGATGAGGCAGGAGAATAGGAGGAGAGCCCTGCAGAGAGAGATAATCAGAAGGACAAGGACTTGAAGAAGTGTTGTAAGGAGGAACTGGGTAAGAGGTAGGAGACATGGGGGAGGGATGGGTGAGCTGGGAGTGGGTGGAGGGGAGAGATCTGTGACATGTACAGACGATGCCTGGGGGATTCCTCATGCGATGATCCTTGAACATCCTTCCTGAACATGTGTGGTACAGTAACGCGCGCCCCCATCATCTCGAGCAGGGTCACTCACCAGCGGTGCTCTCTGCCCTTCCTCGTGCGCGGAAATGTGAACATTTTTGTCTGGTGATTTAATGTCGTTAAAATGCGGTCCGTGTTGCTTATTGGAGAAGAGAAGTAAATAACGGGAAAATATTAAACATTGGAATTAAACGTATTGAAGTGTCTATGCCCATATGATCGACGTGTAAAATCACAACACACCTTCACTTACCGCCCAACGTACTGAAACATACAGGGTGGCCCAAAAGTCAGGATACATTGGGTTATTATATTTATTTTAACAAATGGCATCGGGTGACTTAATTTATTTTAACAAATGTTCAATGTAACCCTCATTAACATAAACGTATGCATTTTCTTTTCAACTTAATGTAGGACTTTTGTTTTAAAGATTACAGTTGTAATTTTTTTAACATTCATAAATCATGTTTTGTCTCAATGCATTCCGGGTTCTTGGCCGGGTTTTGTAAATGACGGATTTGAGGTGATTTCACGGCAAGAAGAAGAAGAATAGATATTAATGATAACAGATACAATATTAACTGAAAGAATAAACAATGAAAATGCCAGGTGTTAAAACAAACGAAATGACCCCGTGTGTCCTGAATGTTGGGCCATCCTGTCTTCACTCACGCCATATTGGTTGTCTGTCCAAGCTTCATGTAGGTGGCAGGGTGGCTCAGAGTTCAGGGCACTGACTCGGCACACGTGAAATCCTGGGTTTAAATCCAAGTTTCAGCCACCCATGGTTAAACAGGGACCTCAAATGTTACCAGCGTTGATGATCTCAACATGGTCACCAATGACTGCACTTCAATTGGCAAAGATGCAAACTCTCTAAACGTTAACTTCAGTTTACCTTTTGATTTAATGCTTTCGTGACTGCAGGGATTCATATTCTTGGTTCTTTCGGTAAAGTCACGTAGAAGGGAAACAATTATTATTTTATTGTTTCCCTTCAGTTTACCTGTAAAGCGACTAACACGTCTACATATATGGCATTGGGGCTTAATATAGCCCCCCTGGTGCGGACAAAATGATAGGTCCCGTGAAGGGATTTCTGTGAAATCACCCTCTAATGAGATGTTCTCCAACGCACGATGATGCATGCAGTGCCAAGCGTGAGGTCTGATCGCGCATTTCTTCATCTCTTGATATGACACGAACAGCAGAAAAAATGTTTAGGTAACTTTGATAAAAAGCCAAAACCGTGAAGCTTTCAAAACACATTTAAGCTTCAGATTAGATACTGCGATTGCGTTAGGTTTGTGAAGCGATGATGACCGCTGCTCGTTCGCAACTCACGTATTTATTTATTTAAACGCCGTAACCGTGAATATTTGAAAATGGAGTAAACATGCTGCGGGAACGAGCCCCCGGTGCCCTTGATCTGTGCAGGGAGATTGACTCAGACAGGAAGGGCGCGCAGAGAAGTGCCACAGTGGAAGGAAACAGCGAGCGTACGAAGTTGATACATCGCGTGAACCCCAAAGTGTTGTTGCGCTGACGCTGACGTGTGTCATTTTGAATGTGAGAGCACATGAATCACCAGTTTGTCGTGAGAGCTGTTGTTTAAGGTTAGCCCATAGCAGTGAGCACCGCTCATCGATGCCAGCTTACCCAGTCAGAATCTACTCTGCAACCGTTGGCGGTAGTACACGTACACTATGAACCCGCAAACTCAAGTTCGATTCCCCAGCTATGTCTAACAGCCACGGGCGAAGTGGTACGGGATATGGAGCCATTTGTCACCCTTCACTTACACGGTGAAGTGGGGTCCCACAACCCTTAGGACTGACAGCGGCGTGGGGAGGCCTTCATTCAGCAGTGGATTGGGTAAAGCGAGATGCGAGGAGAGACCGAGGCAGGTGTAAGTCTACGAAGTCCGTTTAAGACGATGAGGCCAATCTTGTAGTTGATCCAGAAGATTTTAATGGAGCAATATATGGGATTGGGATGGTGTTAACTATCTCGCCTGGTATACAGGAGTGCGTGGGTTCGAGCCTAACCCTGATGCCTGCTGCTGTATATTTGAAGGTTGCTTGTCTCTCTCCCCGTGGTGGTGTGGATTTTTCTCCAGGTTCTCCGGATTTTCCCTCCGCATTTAAAATCAACATCACCCGTTCAGAGTATGTGGCTGCTGTATATTTCCACGTGATACGTTACTTCGTTGAGCTATCATTTGTGGCCAGGTCGCTTCTGAAAAATACCTATATAGATCGGTGGGCTTAACCTGGTAAAATGAAAAATAGTACTTTACCTAATTTACGAGTGTGGGCGAGAAAAAGTCTTAGCCTGTACAAGGCCACTATATGAACTCTGGCTACACACGAGTTTGCGTACTAATGTGTGTATGCAAACGTGTTTTGTGTGTGTACTGCCCTTTAAATACGACAGACGTGTCTTTAAACTACTACTGCATGGTGCGGTGTGAAAGCCTGCGTGCGTTAGCTGCGTGTTTTTTTTTGGGAGCGTTATTCCGTGTGTCGTTAGGGTGTGCATGCCCCTTTGGGATCTGACCGCCATATAAGGCAGCCAAAGCACAGAAACTTTAATATTTGCCCAAATCGAGCAACCCAAGCGAGCAGACAGATTGCCACATGCACACACACTCACTCACACACTCACTCATACTCACTCACGGTTAACACACACTCACTCACACACTCACTCACATACTCACTCACTCACATACACACTCACTCACACACTCACTCACACACTCACTCATACACTCACTCACATACTCACACACTCACTCACACACTCACTCACACACTCACTCACAATCACTCACGGTTAACACACACTCACTTACACACTCACACACACTCACACTCACTCACTCACGGTTAACACACACTCACTCACACACTCACTCACACACTCACACACTCACTCACTCACACACTCACTCACTCACACACTCACTCATACTCACTCACGGTTAATACACACTCACTCACACACTCACTCACTCACATACACACTCACTCACACACTCACTCACACACACACTCACACACTCACTCACACACTCACACACACACTCACTCACACACTCACTCACACACTCACTCACAATCACTCACGGTTAACACACACTCACTCACACACTCACACACACACTCACTCACACTCACTCACGGTTAACACACACTCACTCACACACTCACTCACACACTCACGGTTAACACTCACTCACACACTCACAAACTCACTCACTCACAATCACTCACACTCACTCACATACTCACACACTCACTCACACACTCACTCATACTCACTCACGGTTAACACACACTCACTCACACACTCACTCACATACTCACACACTCACACACACACTCACTCACACACTCACTCACACACTCACTCACAATCACTCACGGTTAACACACACTCACTCACACACTCACTCACACACTCACTCACTCACATACACACTCACTCACACACTCACTCACACACACACTCACTCATACACTCACTCACATACTCACACACTCACTCACACACTCACTCACACACTCACTCACAATCACTCACGGTTAACACACACTCACTCACACACTCACACACACTCACACTCACTCACGGTTAACACACACTCACTCACACACTCACTCACACACTCACACACTCACTCACTCACAAACTCACTCACTCACACACTCACTCATACTCACTCACGGTTAATACACACTCACTCACACACTCACTCACTCACATACACACTCACTCACACACTCACTCACACACACACTCACTCACACACTCACTCACATACTCACACACTCACACACACACTCACTCACACACTCACTCACACACTCACTCACAATCACTCACGGTTAACACACACTCACTCACACACTCACACACACACTCACTCACACTCACTCACGGTTAACACACACTCACTCACACACTCACTCACACACTCACGGTTAACACTCACTCACACACTCACAAACTCACTCACTCACAATCACTCACACTCACTCACATACTCACACACTCACTCACACACTCACTCATACTCACTCACGGTTAACACACACTCACTCACACACTCACTCACATACTCACACACTCACACACACACTCACTCACACACTCACTCACACACTCACTCACAATCACTCACGGTTAACACACACTCACTCACACACTCACACACACTCACTCACGGTTAACACACACTCACTCACACACTCACTCACGGTTAACAAAGATCCCCCATATAGCCTTAACAGACTGTAGGGGCAAGTGCTGTTAGCGAGCACCTATGAAGGCCGGAACGGTACACTCACGGTTAACACTCACTCACACACTCACAAACTCACTCACTCACAATCACTCACACTCACTCACGGTTAACACACACACACTCACGGTTATCACTCACTCACACACGGTTAACACACACACTCACACACGCACGGTTAACACTCACACACACTCACGGTTAACACACACACACACTCACACACGGTTAACAAAGACAAAGATTCCCCGTATAGCCTTAACAGACTGTAGGGGCAAGTGCTGTTAGCGAACACGGTTAACACACACTCACTCACACTCACTCACGGTTAACACACACACTCACTCATGGTTAACACACACTCGCTTACGCACGGTTAACACACACACTCACACACGCACGGTTAACACACACACTCACTCACGGTTAACACACAAACACTCACGGTTAACACACACACACTCACACACGCACGGTTAACACACACACTCACTCACGGTTAACACTCACACACTCACGGTTAACACACACACACGCACGGTTAACACACACACTCACGGTTAACATACACTCACACTCACTCACGGTTAACACACACTCACTCACGGCTAACACACACATGCACAGTTAACACTCACACACTCACGGTTAACACACACACACTCATGGTTAACACACTCACTCACACACGCACGGTTAACACACACACTCACTCACGGTTAACACACATACACTCACTCACGGTTAACACACACACTCACGGTTAACACACACACACTCACGCACGGTTAACACTCACTCACGCACGGTTAACACACACTCACTCACGGTTAACACACACACACACTCACGCACGGTTAACACTCACGCACGGTTAACACACACACTCACACACGCACGGTTAACACACACTCACTCACGCACGGTTAACACACACACACTCACGCACGATTAACACACACTCACTCACGCACGGTTAACACACACTCAGTCACGGTTAACACACACTCACTCACGCACGGTTAACACACGCACGGTTAACACACACACACTCCCGCACGGTTAACACACACTAACACACTCACGGTTAACACACACACTCACTCACGGTTAACACACATACACTCACGCACGGTTAACACACACTCATTCACTTACGGTTAACACACACACTCACGGTTAACACACACACTCACTCACGCACGGTTAACACACACACTCACGGTTAACACACACTCACGCTCGGTTAACACTCACTCACTCACGGTTAACACACACACACGCACGGTTAAAACTCACACACACACTCACGGTTAACACACACACTCACTCACGCACGGTTAACACACACTCACTCACACTCACTCACGGTTAACACACACACTCACGGTTAACACACACACACTCACGGTTAACACACACTCACTCACGCACGCTTGACACACACTCACTCACGCACGGTTAACACACACACAAGTTCATCACAAAATGCCTTTGCGTGCACGCAAAAGACAAAAATCCCCCGTAAAGCCTTAACAGACTGTTGGGGCAAGTGCTGGTAGCGTGCATCTATGAAGGCCGACACAGCACACGAGACTGTGGGTTGCCAGCACCACGCCCGACAGTCTCTGTCTCCCCAGTGGCGATGTTTACTACACAACGCACCAGGTACTCATTTGAGGCTGAGTCGACCTAGGGGAGGCCCGGGACCGGTTCAGATAATCGTCACCGGTGTTGGCCGTGAGCGGGAATCGAACTCGGGTCGCCGGGTTCGTAGCGCAGCGTATCGCTGCGCGCTGTGTGCGTGCACACACACACACACAACCCACACTTGTGGACAGCCACGGAGGGTAACCGCACAACCTCACAACGTCTTGGCATGCACCCTCAACCCCAACAACAACAGCTTCATTCACAAGACGCACAAACTCAACTCAGAACATGCAAGCACAAATACACACGCGTACACTACGCATAGCCATGTATACTGTATACATGAGCGCGTACATTCACATCGTATAATTGTGCTGAATTTTTGAAGCCATGTGCCTGTCGAGGAAAGTTTTCAATCAGGGCATATTGCTTGCTATCATATATGGATCAGGAAAAAAAAGCAAGGCCACTAATAAATTAAACGGATCAAACGCTGAAAAGTTGCGCAAAGAAGCAAGGCTGTGTTGTCCTTCCCCCGCACCTCCGATTAGTGCGGTTGCCTACGTACGGTGCGAAAGAAGTCCAACATACATCATATAGATACAAGGCGAGACGCACGCTTTGAATAATGCAAAGAGACGGACAAAAGGGGGAACTCATAGACCAGTTACAATCAGAGAGCAGAGGGACAATGATAATTGGGCAGGACGCATTGCTGAAAGGATCGATGGCCACGCGTCGAGACTGGTGACTGAACGACAGCCCAAGGAGGGAATGTGCCTTAAGATGACAACGCCACGGAAATGGAGCAATGAGGCCAGCTTGTGTGCAGCTGCTCGATGGATTGTGGTATCGCGGGGTCAAAAACAGAGGGTGATGTCATGTGGATACCTTTATCCAGCAGTGGACAGAAAATGGCGATTGATGATGATGATCATGGCGAAGGGCTGTTCCTACCAATCCCAAGGCTTTTGTGCGTGACTATAGTGAACCGTGCACGTAGAGTTAGCATTTACATGGGCACATGTTCGATCGTAAACTTGCCCATGGATGTACACGCAGATTTGTTGACATTCTCCGAGTAGGATATATCAATGTAAAGCTTTGATACAGTACAACACTTGTAAATTGTTGATGTACATGTGCAGCCCTTTGTCAAACGACTGCTCGATGAGGGCTTCCCCATGCTATGTTGGTCATGGGAGTCATTTGGCCATTCTTCACTATGGTAGTCAGTGCGGGTTGGCGAAGGAGGTGGCCCAGTGTGGAGATCATGCGTGTGGTTGGGTGGGGGGTGAGCGTAGAAGTACAGGACAACAATGGATTTTTCTGCACATAATTCGTCCAATAATACAATTCTATATTAATGACAGCAATGGAATTGTTTCCATTTGTAAATAATTTGTTGAATTGGGCATAGAAATTTCCTTAATTGGCAGGACAATTTTAAAAATATTCCTTTGATTTTATGCATGTCCATATTTTCACAGATGTCCCCCCCCTACCCCAATCGATGTCTGACTTAACCCCATCGGGTCAAAACTCGCTCAGCCTGGATCGTCGCAGACCTATGCCAACGTCGCCTGCTGGCATTTGCGAGAAATTACAAAATCTTTTTCCAAAAGAGACCAGACCATGATTGCCCCCCCAAATGAGAAAGAAATCCCAGGAATAGATGCCAACCTCATCGAGCAACTGCAGCCCTTTAGTGACACGAAAGGTGACGTAAGAATGTTTGCACAGAAACGTAAGCAATTTTGCACAGAAAGGTAAACAACAAAACAACAACAACCCTATCTCTGAGATAAATGTGTTTTGCAACTTCTTGAGAAATTAACTTTTTTTAAGGTTTGCTAATCTTATTTCACATAACGGTTGCACTCAACTGATTTAGTCTCATATTCTTAGTTTTTTCGGTAAAGTCAGGTTGAAGAGAAACAACAAAATAATAAAATATATATAACAAAATAACATATATAACAATATATATTTTATTATTTTGTTGTTTCTCTTCAACGTGACTTTACCGAAAAAACTAAGAATATGAATTACTGCAGTCACGAAAGCTTTAAATCAAAATTTGATTTAGTCTCATTGCATGTAAAACTAAACGACTTTTTATTTAACAAGTAAGGTCCACTGAGCTATGTAGCTCTTTTGCAGAAGCGACCTGGTCACCACAAGTGATCGCTCAACGAATTGCCTCGTTATGTGGAAATTCATAGCAACAGCCAAATACGTTTAACGCGTGGTGTTGATTCTAAACGTGAAGGGGAAAACTGGAAGACCCGGAGAAAAGCCAACCGACCACGGGGAGAGAGAGAGAGACATCGCAAACTCCAAATATACAGCAGCAGCACGCGTAAGGCTTGGGATCGAACCCACGACCTCCTGCATACCAGGCGAGGTAGCTATCATCTCGCTACCGTGGCGTAATTAACGATCCCGTATACAAGGGGATTGTTAACGACGCCACGCAAGATGTTCCCATATAAAATAGGATCGTTAATGTCTTCAATCACTTTTTGCATTTGGGGGGGGTGTGGCGGGCGGGGGGGGGCGGTACTTGTCACAGTTAAAGGTAAAGACGACGGAACCATAGAAGGACCGTTTTGATCGGTAATCACCCATTTAGGTTTTTTTTCCTCTCCATGGCATCGAACTTTCTTTACTTCCCCCCCCTCCGCCTGCTCCGAGGAATGCAACAGCTGGCCGGAATAAAATAAACCAACAGCACTCAGGTCCCGCAAAGAATGAGCTCAGAGACTCAGAGACAGTACAGTATCGCAACTTTGAGCACGACTGGAACATTTTAAGTGTAATAATTACAGTACGCAAAAGATGTTGGGCTCGGTTTTTTTTGTTTGTGAAAAGTCGCGAGCGGTCACTGACTTTTATTTATTCACTGTACTTTTTTTTTAAGAAAAAAGGTTTAAAATTTGGGTTATAAGAATTGGATCGGAAATAATGAAAAAAAAACCCGCTCATTTTTGCACGATAACACTTACAGCCAAACTGTGTTAGAGTACGGTAACTTTAATATCCTAAAGTGATATTCTTCGTCTTCTCGAGTACTTTTGTGTAGCAACATATTTCGGTTTCGAAGCCCTAAAAATGTGAGCCAACGTTGGGCCAACGTTGGCCAACGTTGATTGGAAGCGTTGGACGAACGTTGGCCCAGCGTTCCATGTTTATTGGGTGACCCGAGTATTGTTGTGAATGATGCAGGGCTGATGTGTATGTGTGTGTTGAACTTCTTTCACGCCGTACTCAAAGAGAGCCTCGTCAGATCTCAGCTAGCCAAGCGGAGTAGAGCCCGGATAGTGCCTTGGGTGCGCGACAAGCTGAAGGCATTGCAATAAAGACCAATTGTTGTCCCATACTTCTACGCTCCCGCGTCCTATACCCACCCCGCCTTTCACCAAACCGCAGCGAGTCGTCGCTTGGCCTCAACGATACAACTCCCCGTGAGCATTCCGCGGTGCGGCAGGCCCTCATCCAGGGGAGGAGGAACGAAAGGGCTGAACGTGAACAGCGGTCGGAGGCACGGCAGTCAGCGCACACTCATGACTTAGCCGTGGTACATTCCGATCCGCGAGGATGACGATGATGACCACGTCGACGACGACGATGATGATGATGATGATGGGCTGGCTGATGAGAACGCCGGTCGCCGGAATGTAACCTCGCCTCTTTCCCCCCATTGCGAGTCGAGAGTTATTTCCATTAGTTGCCGACCACACTCCGTATTTGCCTTGCAATATCTACGCATGTCGGACTTCGTGTGGTACTGTTACCGTAGGACTCACACAGGTAAAGGTGCAGCCTCGCAATTGCTTTAATTGCTCACGTCGGTGGTGAGACACGTCTCGGATAGAGGTGGGTGGCTGGGGGGAGGAGTACCCACGCTTTACCCCACCAAAGACAACCTGTCCCCCGTCGAATGTGCGCGGTGTGACCATTTTTCGGCATTGTGCTGCTGAGTGGACAGAGTGGGGCGGGCGGCGGTGGGGGGATTAATAAACCCGCCCCATTGTTTAACCTGCCACGCCGGGAGATCGCATCCAGCCGGTGACCTCTGGATAGCAAGCCAATTGTGCTACCCAACTACACCACCCGTGGTGGCATCCCAAGCAGTTCTCGAGCAGGTACTGCAACAGCACAATGAGTTGCAGTTTTTCTAAGTACTGTACTGCAATATTTGTGTCGCCTTACCCCAGCAGCTCCGATGAGCACGGTTAGCTACGTATGGTGCAAAATCAAAGTTCAACATACATAAGATAGCTTTGTTGATAACAACAACAAGCTCCCAATCGTTCACACAAGAGTTGAAACCCTGGTCACAGCTGAGTTGTTCCAGACTCGTCATCCTTTTTCGGGTGGGGAAATGAGCACCAAGTGGTGGGATGTGCTTCAGCGAGATGTCAACAGTGTCGCATGGAGATTTCAGTACCGTGCTGGTCCTTGCCATAGGCACGTGTAATTTCCACCACGTGCTAGGCGGGGGTGGTGGGGGGGGGGCATCAGGGATGAGCAACGCACCACGCCAGACTCTTCTGAGCATTGTGAAGTTGAAATTTTAAGTGCTGAGTTTGGGAAACTTATCATATATAAGTCCCATTCTCGAAAAATGTGTTACGGCCATTTGTAACTAAAATACAATGTTTTTTTAAACATAAAATGTTACATGAACTCATCCCTATCGCAATCCACTGCTGGATGGCAAGATTTTTCACGCTGTTGGCCATTGGCATATTTTCACCATACTTCACCATCCTGAACAGTGCAGGTTGGTGAAGTGGTCGGAAGATGGGGGCAAGGAAGACGAGCCGAGGACCGGGTCACATACACAGCATCACTCTTAGACTAACGCTGCTATAGCCGTGTTGCAAGAATCGAACCCAGGTCATCTGGTCCACATTCCAGCGAGTGCGCTCACCACTGTGCCACCGCTCTACCTAAACCCCTATTGTTTTGTATGACAAGTATTTCAGGTATTGCTGCAATGATTTAAACGTTTTATAGAACAGACAGAGGAAGAGGAGGGGGGGGGGGGCTCACACATCACGTAACTCACAATTGCAATATTTGAATAGGAAGCGGCCTAATTGTCCCCCGTGTTTGTGGTGAAGCTACAGCAGTTATCTGTGTGTAAGCTCTCATCATCAGCTGCTGCAGCAGCATACAGTGGTCGTAGCCATGTATGGTCCCGTTACTCGAGCAGCCCGGGGGCCCCCGCTGACTCCAGCCCCCCCCCCCACCACCACCACACCCACCCACCCTGGGGAGCTCTGTCAAATCAGAAATGAAAAATTAACCACCAGACTTTAATGGAAAAAAATCTTCCAGATTTCAATAAAACATCCACGCTCTCTATTCCGTGGCGCTTTTAAATAAAACGTAAAAAATAAAGTTGTATCATTTATACAATGCAATAAACCTCACGTATTGTGCCTTGCAATTTAACAGTGCTTAAGTCTGAAATGCATACAGTTCCAGAGTAGTGTGTGTGTGTATATATATGCGTTTTACTGTGACTCATTCTCGAAAGCACTGCAGTGTGTGTACTAAATTATAGCATGAAACTTTAGATGGGTCAGGGAGCAAAATGCAAGTTAGAGGCATCGCTATGAAGGACGATGAATAACCCGTGGTCGACACTGATGATGGAGCGATGGGCCAAAGGAGAGAAACACACCAGATATGAACATCAACACTGAGGAGACGGGAGCGATGATATCAGCGAATGTACAAATCCGAGACGAGTTGTTCTCTCGTGTGACCTTGTGGAATGGCTACAGCCCGGGGAGACATTCATCAAGCAGTGGGTAAAGTTATGGCTGATGATGAAGTTAGATGCACAAAGAGGATGATGATAATGATGATGATGTGAACATCTGTGTTCAATGTCTTGTTAAGCTCACCATGTTGTACGAGGTTAATTACGACATTAAGACGAGGTTCCACAATATGAACCCAGTGACCCCGAGTTAAATTAGCTGTCACAGCAAACACCGGCGGTGAGTGATATGTGAACCGGCACTCGCCTATCGCAAACCCGCACGTGGCAGCGTGGTGAAGTATGGACAAAATAACTCTAAACTACACGTCGTAGGGGAGGTCCTCCCATTCAGAATCAGAAGGACAAACGGGCTGCATTGTGGGCATGATTAGCGGAAGGAGGACATGGGCCTAGACATTTCACTCTCCTCACTGCTGGATGATGGCCTTTGTTCTGGTCACGTGGGGTAATTATGATCATTCTTCACCATGCTGAGCAGTGTGGGTGGTTAGTGAAGGGGCTGCCCCTCTGGGATATCACTCGCAAACCGTGGCCGGGACTCGAACTCAGGTCGCCCACTTTACCGCTCTTCCCCCAAGTGAGAATTCTCTTTCAGGAGAGAAAAAAAAATCACTGCTGGCCCTGTGACGAGCTTTTCAGTAAAAAATATACTGTATCTGGTTCAGCGGTGTACTTTGTTACGATGTAGAGTGGTTGTACGACATTTATATAATGAGATGCCAGGAAATGGTGATATCACATCCTAAATGCAAACATTTGTTGCAAATTATTGCCGTACTGCACTGTATGTTTCAATGCGATACATTAGGTCCGCGCTGTGCAAATGGAATTGGTGGCATGCAACGCGGTATGAGAACATGAAACCCGATCAAATGCCTCTATCGCAGTGGTCAAAAATGAGTCTGATATCTCAGTATAGCACTCGGAGACGCAATCGCCTCCAGCCAAAGAAGGCCCGGAATTAAATTAAATTATAGTACTGTACTGTACGTCAGCACATGTCTGAATCACTGCCCTCATCTTTGAAAGGAGGGGGTTTAAACGTCATTTATGGCTGTCATCACGAGAATGCGTACTCGAGTTGTTGCGACAGGTTTTTTTTTCCGTAGTCCACAGAAACAAGTATGTTCGTGCATGACGAATCGTCGTCAAGGATCCACAATCGTGAACAGAGATTAATCTTGCCATCCACAAATTCTTACAAATAACCAGAGTATAGGTACGTGCATTTTTTCGCGTGTTTATACGTGAAAAAACGCTACTGACCTCAGGAAATTCATAATTACGCAAACTGCACTTTTACAAACTCTTACAATGCATGGCAAAATTTGTTTCGAGGGCTGGGTATGGCCCAACACATTTTGTAGACACTCTACAACGTGTGTATGCCGTACGATGGGGAGTTTGGAGAGATACCGTCTGTGTCTATTCAACTTCCTGTAAGGAATTTCCCCAGATGAGAGCTGGATCCACTTTAGATACTTAACTACAGTAACATGAGAACCGTCACTCATAACTTGTAATAACTGAGTTGTGGGCATTTGTTACATTTTGCGTAACATGAGTATGACACTGGGGAAAAAAACGACCTATATTCTTGATCGCAATGTTGCAGAATACAAAATCGTATTAATGCATAGTATACATAAACAACCATGGAATACTTCCGCCAGCATCAAAATATTGAATGATAAAAACTGTTTACATTTCTGGCGTACATACAATGCTGGTATATATGTATGTTCAACTTCCTTTGCACCGTACGTAGCCAACCATTCTAATCGGAGGTAGCATATAAACAGCCGAAATGCTGTTCTCTGAATGCTCTACTTCATCACAGGGTGGTAATGGGTGATCATATGGGGAACCTCAAAGGGTCCATAGCCCTTCCTGTGTCCACGGGCAGCTCTTTGGGGGTCGCCCGTGTGTCATTGGTGATACCCAGCGGCATCGTGTCGAGCGGTCATCACGGACAACACCACCGGCGCTGTCACCACCTCCGTCCGCATCACTTCCTTCTGCCACCATCCCTCAGCTGCTCCTCCACAGCTGAAACCGAACTCCACAAGAGCGCCCTTCCATTCCCGCCCCCTCCGATTAGCACGGTTGGCTACGTACGGTGCAAAAGAAGTCCAACGTACATACAGTAAATGCCTCCATCTGGCTTCACGTCTGCCCCTCGGTCCCCAACCTGCCAAGTGCCCCTCAAAACGCCCGCCCCTCCTCCGTCCTAAACACGAGCTCCAAGCTGCTCTCCCTATCCCTGCCCATTGAATTCCTGGCATCTTACGCACGTACGTGCGTGCCTTATATACTGCAATCCGTAGGGCTGCTCAATGCATAGACATTATCACGTGAATGTGATTTATAACGAAAGAGATAATTTTGTTCCCAAAGCTCCATGGCTTACAATTCTGCATCTACAAGTATAAACATATTTGCAGATATACGGGGGCGGGCGGCGGGCGGGGGGGGGTTGGCGCTACTCAATCCTGGCTGCCCATAAACCTGCGCATGTGTTCATGTTTAGGCATTTATGACATTTAATTTTTCTGTATGGACTCAAATTACAGAGATAGCTCTCAAGCGCTCAAGTGCCCGCGCTTTATCTGGCACTCTCCACGGTTGTTGGATATCTAAGATGCGATTGCGTGCGAGTGTTTTCCTGGAGGCACTAGAGAAACAACCCCCCACCCCACCTCCTGCCTCCCACCTCTACGCTTTGCCAACCCCGATGGCCGTGCGGGCATGTTGCCGTGATCCTCCCTGGATTGTGGTATAGGGGCCGGTCTCACATTTCTCGATTTCAGTAGCGACGCCACGTGTCACGCCGCGGACATCAATCGGCGGAGGTGCCCACGTGTAAGCGTGCGTGCGTGCGTGCCTGTCTCAGGCGACTTGGGAGGAACGTCCTACGTGCAATTCATTCCATGCACCAGGCAGAATGTTCGGGCAATGTGTGTGGTAAAAGCGTTGCAGCGATACAGCGATGCCACGATACATAGCTATGATATAAGCACCACGACAATCGTACGGTATAGTGCATTGTGCATAAGATCGTCATATCGTGATGCCAGGTCACGCTTGCATACAATATTTTATCCTGGTGTCTTGTGTTGTCGTCTGGGTAAACAAAATGAAGCTGAAACTCAATACTTGCCGTTTCTCATTTTATTTCAATATTTTTTTTTATAACAAATTATCTCTGACATCACCAGCGTTGGCCGTGAGCGGGAATCAAATTCGGGTCGCCTGGTTCGTTGCACAGCGCGCTAACCGCTACGCTACCCCTCCCCACTGCGTGTGCGCACAACAAAGATCCCCCGTATAGCCCTAACAGACTGTAGGGGCAAGTGGCTGTTAGCGAGCACCTATGAAGGCCCGCACGGCACACGAGGGGGTGGGTGGCCAACACCACGCCCGGCCGCCTTTGTCTCCCTAGGAACGATGTTTACACATCGCACCATGTACTCATTTGAGGCTGAGTCGACCTAGGGGAGGCCCGGGACCGGTTCAGATAATCGTCACTGGTGTTGGCCGTGAGCGGGAATCGAACCCGGGTCGCCGGGTGCATAGCGCAGCGTAGCGCTAACCGCTACACTACCGCTCCCCACACACATACAAAGACATACGCACACGCGCGAGCACAGCGCACACACACATTCACAGGCGCCTGCATGTAATATGCTCACCACGTGCTCGCCACATATCTCCTGCAGATCACAAGCCAAACGTCGTGGAACATGCCCATCATCGCATGCAATATTCATGACGCGCGCAACACGCAATTCATCACGCTCCCGGCGAGAGTCGACACGTCATCTGCACGTCGCTCATTCGACACGCGCTCATCACGGCCCCTAAACGTGTTCAACATCACGGGCATCGCTCGTTGGTCGAGAGAAGTCTTTGTGCTCGAAAGCAGTTTGCGTTTCAGCAAGTGCCCCAATCTCCCCCGAACGTTCCAGCTAACCCTTGCTCATCCATCCTCTTATCTCAAGCAGAGAATGGAGACTTTACCTATACCCCCCCTCCTCCTCCCTCCGGTTCCTCTCCCCCGTCCTCTACGACAACCTCCTTGCTGCTTCTATTTATCCTCCTACTTTGATTTCAGTCTCTCCGAATCTCTATCACCTCCCCCATCTCACAGGCAACACGAGGCCCGTGACACGTGGAGGATCGGTGACCGAGTGACACCGGCGGCATTACAGGAAAGGCGACGCCGGTGCGATTTGCCCCGCGCGTAAAACATTTTCGGTGGGTGCAAACAAATGCATATTAGAGACACGTCGCCAGCAACATTTCTAAAACCAAAAAAAATGCCTTCCACTTCCCCCCAAGAGCAATTTCAAGTGCTCCCCCTGTGAGGATGGACTTTACACATTTTATCTCGGGGTCGTCAAGGGTCGCTTTCAAAGTGAAGTTATTTTTTTAAAGCACGTGACTTTGACGCACAACGGCATGCTCTTCTTTTGAATGATGCCATCTAGTTCACCGTTGACCGGCTGCGGGTTTGCTGTCCCCGTTCGCAACAGGTTTGATTTTGCGCGTGAGTGAACGAACGGGGCCCAGCGGGAAGGGCCGTGTCAAACGCGTGCCACCCGACCCAATGCAGAGCGTCTCTCCCTGGTTGGAAGACGGGCGAGGGGTGACGCTTGTCGGAGAGGGTCAAGCGGGCAGTGTGAGATTGCCTGCCAGTGGTGGCGTGAGCTCACCTGGGAGGGCTAAACAACGGTGGTGTTGTGTTTATGCTTGGAGAGGGGGGGTGGTGTGGAGGAAGAGTGAGAACAGCAGGGGGTAGGAAGGGAATGTTGTTTTGTGAGGAATCGCTACGTTCGCCGAGTCAAAATCACCCATTTTTTTTCACGCAGTTGAAATGCGCGACTTGCAATCGGTGCAACCAATGTGGAAGCTTACCGTTAAGTGAGCTTCCCCCAAACTGATACGTACGCGCGAGACGCGCGTCAGGCGCGTGCGTCTTGACAGGTCCGCCGGTTTGAAACACGCTGCCTGCTTCACGGGAGAATATGAACCGTGGAGGCTTCAAAAGCGCCGAAGTTGAGTAATGTGTATGGGTGCTCGCCAGTAAATCCCCAAATGTGCTTAAAAGGTCAATCAGGCTCCCCTCCGTATCACTTCCAACGCCACGGTACGGACACTCGGCACAGCCCCCCCCCCCTCAGCGCACACCCCCACCGCCACCCTCACGACTACAGCTCCCATAGCTGGGCGACCCCTGACCTCTGACTGTCGCCATGGTGAGTCTGCCCCCATTCCCTCCAACATAATCCACCCCAGCAGCTGCATACCGAAAGCTCATGCACACAGAATCTTTACTTATACGCGGAGTGGTGCATTTTTGACGCATTCCATCCATATGGAGAAGCGTCTCTGCATTTGCTTTGTCTGTAAATGGGCGCTGGTGTGGGGGTGGGTGACAAGATAGAGTTGTGCTTTTTTATGGATTTAGCAAAAACTTTACAACAGATTACAGAAGTTGGTCCCACATACGCTGTTTAGTATGTCAAGATCAGCCCACGACTTTTCGAATTGTATGTATCCTAGTCGCCGCAGTTATTTATTATTTATGGAAGCCCGCTGACTTGAATTTGATACTCAACACTTATGTCACAATGTGGAACTTTTCATTAAATGAGCTAACCTCCTCACTTACTATGACAGATATTTAAAAAAAAAACAATTACAAATTAAGTGTAACATTTATAGGCATTCAACATATTTCAATGGGGCACACATGGACTGGGGGAACTGTGGTGCTGTGGTTAGCACACTTAGCTATGAACCTGGTGACCTGTGTTCAATTCCTAGCCGTGGGCCTACTCACCCTTCACCAACTCGCACTAACCAGCACGGTGAAGTTATGGTCAAACAACACTCATGACTGACATGAGGTTGGCAGGCCTTCATCCAGCAGTGGATTAACAGAGGGGGCAATACATGATTTATTACTAAACATTGATTACAATAATGTCTGAATGTAAAAGCATGCAGCAGCAAAGAAACGAGAAAGAGCTTCAATGGGTCTGCTGGTTACGAATCATTAAAAGGAAATGCAGTTGAAAAAATATGTAAAGGAAATGCAATTGCTGAATACTTTACCATGAAGGAAAACTGTCTGCCTGTGTTATATGGAAAGCTGTGCATGTTATTAAAAGCGGTGCGATATGGAGAGATTGAGGTGGGAACGGTGACACAGCGATCACGATGGACCATTGTGAGCTTTGATTACTGGTCACGGATAAGATCTAGTGGCTACGGGCGCCACGGTGGCTAGGAGATGTTAGCTCCCCTCGTCTGGTGTACAGGAGGTCGTGGGTTCGATCTCGACCCTGACGCTGTTGTATCTTTGGAGTTTGCGTGTTCTCCCCGTGGTCGCGTGGATTTTTCTCTGGGTCCTCCAGTTTTCCTTCCACATTTAGAATCAACATCACTCGTTTAGAGTATTTGGCTGCTATATATTTCCAAATGATACGTCACTTTGTTGAGCTATCATTTGTGGCCAGGTCGCTTCTGAAAAGAAGCTACATAGCTCAGTGGGCCTTACCTGATAAAATATAAAATAGTTTAGTTTAGAGTTGCTATCTGAACTGGTCCCTGGGCCCCCACTCTGTTGATCAACTCGCACCAACTAGGATGGTGAAGTATGGTTAAACAACTCCCCCCCCTCCCTTTCCCCATGTCGTATAGTGTGAGGAGGCCTTCATTCAGCCGTCAGTTGACTAAGGGCTGTGAATTATTGTCAATATTAATAAGCAGATCATACATTGACACCTCCCAAGTTTTAAACAACACTTTGCATAGGTGCTGAAGTAACCGTGGAAGTCGATGTAGCTTTTCCATTCCACTTCTTTTCCACTATGAGAGAATATAACAAATAAAGTTGACAACGCCTAAGCCCTTGATAAACCTGCGCGTGAACGCTGTATGTTGACTTGGGTATCAAATGACACAGCAGGCATTCAGGGAGGGAGGCTTGTTGACAGGGAAAACGAATTCCAACACCTGGAGAATATGCTCATGGGCAGCTCTGAGCTGTCGGCAGATGTCCTGGCTCCCAAGGAGGATGAGCCTTTAACGCCATTGCTTGCGTAACAGTGGTGTAAAAAGTTGCCTGTCCTGTCGTCTTCACACACAAAAAACAAGTTATGTCTCGTCACGATCGAGTCCTCTCGTCTTCTCCATGCTTGAAAGACACAGCTAAACCTGAAAAGAACACCTGCGCCAGATTGAAATAGCCCAGGTGGCTGGGTGAAGAATACACGTTCGACTGTGCGAGGAGCTCACGGATATTGCAATAGCGAGTGGGATATCCTCCATCACGCGAGGCCGTGTTGGCTACAGCGTGCCCAGAGCAGCTGCTGTTTAGCCAGCAAGGAGGTTGCCAAACGGGCCATGGCACAAGGGTGGAGAGCAGAGTAGAATGTCTGCCGCGTAAAGCGTCGGTGTTCAATCCTGCCTGTTGTTAAGCTACTCTTTGGTTCCTTCGGTAAAGTCACGTAGGTGAAAAAATAAGAATAAAAAAATACAAATCTGATTTTTAAAAAAAATATGCTTATTTTTATTTTTTCACCTACGTGACTTTACCGAAAGAACCAAAGAGTATGGATCCTTGCAGTCACTAAAACTTCAAATCTAGAATGGTGTTAAGGTGTTTTGTTGTTGTTTTTGTTGTTGTGTATAACTGATGTTGGGTCGAGCTGTAAAGATTAAATCCCGAGCTGCCGCAGCATTTTCAGTTGCTGTAATTGTCACACTTCGGAATTGCGATCAGATTCAAGAATTATTTCAATTGTTTCAATTCTTGAATTACCGGAGGCATTGTTAGTACCTCCGGTGACTGATCGCAAGGGTCACGTGAACCAATTACATACAACGCATACGAATCAAAGTTAACCAATTCGTACACAGGCACACACATATAATCTTACCACGAGCTTAACAACTGATTTAAATTGAGAAATCGATGCTTCGTATAGAACGTCATGACTTACCCGTCTATAACCCATAACCTCATCAGCGGGACGTCATCATTCTACACAGCCTGGCGCAAACGCTGCGGTGAAGTCACACCACTTAGCAATGGATGGGTTAAGCTAGCTGGTGTTGTTGCTGCTGCTGCTGATAATGATTTTGCATGCGACTGTGTTGATGCGCGTGTCGTGATTGTGCAACGTTCTCTTGCGTACAGGTTTGCGTGAACGTCATTGCGAGAGGGTTGTGAATTGGGGAGCTTGAGCGAACGCGCGTGGGTGCGCGTGCGTTGTGGAGCGGTGGTGCAGCGGTTAGCGCTACGCTGCGCTACGGACCCGGCGACCCGAGTTCGATACCCGCTCACGGCCAACAACCGATGACGATTATCTGAACCGGTCCTGGGCCTCCCCTAGGTCGACACAGCCTCAAATGAGTACCTGGTGCGGTGCGTAAACATCGCCACTGGGGAGACAAAGGCGTGGGTTTGCGGTTGTGATGTTGCCTCCGTAAGCCTCGCGTGCGTACGTGCGAGTTTTTTGCGCGAGGATTTGTCGGCTTCAAGTATACGTGGGATCGTTCGTGTTACTCATCAGTGAGCTCCGCCGGCAGGCGAGCGAGGAGGCTGCGTTGGCTGGGTCACGTAGCCCGCGTGCCCAGGGCAGCTTCTGTTCGGGCCGGACAGGAGGAGGAGGGCTCAACGGGGCTCGGCACGGGCTGGAGGAGAGATGGCAGCTGGTGATGCCGGGGAGATGCGGAGCTAAGAGAGTGGACTTAATCTCTGGTTATTTCGGTAAAGTCGCGTGATTTTACCTAAAGAACCAAAGAATATAGATTCTTGCAGTCACGAAAGCTTCAAATCAAGACTGAGTGGACTTGCCAGTAACTGGCAAACAGCGGTGTCAAGATCGGCCTCTGTGGAGGAGGAGGCTCGTGAAGGACGCTGCTGATACTGCTGGGAAGTTGGAGGCAGTCGCCCTCCAGCAAGAGCGGAGGGCAGAGGAGAGCGACGCTCACAACAACGAGCGGAGCGCGCCGGGCGGATAAAACGCGGCGAGTTGTCAGTAGGGAGCCACCGGTGGTCGTGCATCTTGCCAGTCTCATCTGAGTGAGTCAACGCACGGCAAACTGGGTCCGTGCCGTGAACCTCCTGCCAGCAGAGAGCCTTACACGCCTCTCGAAACGGCCTCAAGGTGCACCTAGCCTGGCACGAGCGCCGTGGTGGCGCCACCGCCACTTAATGGCGATTGGTGGCTGCTGCTGCTGTTGTTGTTACTGTGTGGGGTGGTGTAGCGGTTAGCGCTACGCTACGCCACGTACCACCAGAGTTCGATTCCCGTTCACGGCCACCAACGCCGGTGACGATTATCTCAACCGGTCATGGGCCTCCCCTAGGTCGACTCAGCCTCAAATGAGTACCTGGTGCGGTGCGTAGTAAACATCGCCACCGTTGGGAGGCGGGCGGGCGGGCGGGGTGGATGGGGGGGGAGACAAAGGTGGCCGGCGCTTGGTGCTGGGCAACCCACCCAACCTTCGTTCGTCTGTGGCGGCCGTGCCAACCTTCATCGCCAACAGCCACTTGCCCCAGCAGGCTGTGTACAGGCTACACGGGGGAGCTTTGTCTTTGTCGCGGTGTGTAACGGTAGAGCTCCTCCACACGCGCGCACCGCTTGTGTCGCGACATTCTTTGCGCGCCTGGCGTCCATCTGGGGACGTGAGTACAGTGCGCTTTGTTTTGTGGTGGTGGTTCGGGGTTTTAACTCCATTGAAAAAGTTTACTCTTCGTGACAACAAATGACCACGGGTACAATCCGTCCGGAGGGCCCAGCCACTCGACCCAGACACCCAGGCGCGTGGTTCACCCGGATTACTCGCCCATAGGCACTGATGAACCAGCTACCAAGCCACGTGGGTGTGCCGCCACCTTAGCCGCTCACCCAAACAAACAAACGAAAAAATCTACACGGCCATTCACTCACAAACCTCACCCCCGTCGACCTGTGGAAATAAAGCCACTCAGATACATCTGTGCCGTGTGTCCACTGCACTGGGCAAGCCACCTCAACCATCAGCTACCGAGCGTATTACACACACACATCGTGAAAGCCACCTGAATAACCGAGTCGCGTTGTCGTTCAAACCGAAGAATCTGGCCCCCGACTTCCCAGCCACCTCGCCCGCTGGCTATACGTGGCCGGCGAGCCATCATTCACACGGACATTGAATCGGAAGCCCTACCCAAAGTCATCAGCCGTTGTTGATCCCCAAGCAGCCAGCTATGAACCATCAGACCATAGTCTTGGTCACATCTGGCTTCAAGGCCGACGTCGAATTTGAAAAGGGTTAATAAAGGCCTTGGCTAACGAATACAGTCGAGGATTCCAAATGTCCCACCTAAATTACTGTGGCGCAGCAGATCGTCGGTATGGCTGCGATGGGAGAAGGGATCGCCTCCGTTGCATATCCGACCGCTGTTTTCTTTCATTAGGGGCTGCTCTCAAGACGGCTAAAAACTACTCGATTATATAAATAAATACGACCAGAGAAAGTTAATGACACTTCGCTTCTGATGGGTGGTCAAAACTACTCACGAAAGAGTACTCAAAAAAAGTTGGCACCGACTTAACGCCGAGTTTATTTTGAAAGCCTCATCACCATCAGCCCTCTGCTCGAGCGGCAACGAGGGGGTGGTGCGCGGTTCCCCAGTGTCGTTTTGGTGGTGGTGGTGGTGGTGATGACATCACCGTGCCCCAGCGGTGAGATGGAGCCAGAAAGGGCCTGGACCACGTTCCACTACTTTTTTTGGCAGGAGCGATGTACTCGGTTCGGAGTACTTCCTGCGAATATTTCTTCCTGGAAATTGTGGGGTTTTTTTGTCCTATCGAGTACCCGACATCGGCGAAGACAGAGTTAAGTAACGCTTACACACACAGCTAGTTAAACAAAGCACAAGATAAAACTGAAGCTTCAACTGGACGAAAAAAATGTTTATACAAAGTCCCACAAAAGGAAACCGTTGAACAATCTCTATTTTAGTTGAATGCTTCCACAGCCTGAACCCACTTCTGTTGCGAGTCACAATATTTAGACCGTAAACTTTACCAGTGGTTCCCAACATTTCTGGATCCACGGGCCACTGTCAGTGGAAGAAAAATCATGATGCGCAACAGCTCCACGGATCACCGGTGGTCCAATGACCGCAGGTTGTGAACCACTGATCTAGAAGATGCCCCCACTGCCGGTATTTTCGCTATAACCGAGAGAGCTCATGAGACGTGACTTTGTGAAGCGTGTGGCCACAGCACACACGGAAACTACAACTTACAGTGCATGGGCCAGAGCAGACATTGGTACCACCTAAGGTAGCAGAGGCTGGTCGTAGGCCTTCATCCAGCAGTGGATTGTTCATGGATGATGATGGTGATTCAGTATTTGATTGTATAACAGTATGAATATGTGCATTCATAAAAATAAAAACTCGGTCTTTAATTTCTTTACAAGGTTGTTGTTTATATTGGTGTGCCAACATGTAGAAGAGAATTAAGCCAAATACCCATATACTGACTCAATATTTTCAGCAGTAAAGTTAAATAACGTCCCTAATGGAAATGCGCAAAGACACGTTTGCAAGAACGATTTGGGGCTCAAAGCACATACGTGTTGTTTTTCCTGCATTCATCAAAAGTTATGGAAGATAATTTTCAATCCAATTACAACCTCATTTATAGATTAAGTAGGAATATAAATATATCATCAGCATAAATTAATCGTTGACTGCGTCAACTTTAGTATGATATTATATGTAAACAGTTTTATTTGAACCCACGTCCATACATCTAATTGCTCCTGGTGATGCCAATCAGGAGGTGATTCTCACATCATGATTCTTGCCGGACCACTACTTTTCAAAATCGACTGAATTTGACCCATCTCATCAGAACTCTGAAGTACTTGCCAGGTTGAACTTGCAAAGTACTTGGATGGTTGACCACCATGTACAAACAGGTTGTCATAGGCAGCTATAGGGCTATGTAGTGGGCAGCAGAGGGTAGTACAGAAAAATCCATGACGTATTGTGTTGTTCTATGCCCACGCGTCTGAGCCTCTCCACCTCCAACCCACACTGACCAGCGTGGTGAAGTATGGTCGTATAATCCCCACGACCCACGCGGCATGGAGAGGCACTCATCCAGAAGTTGACTGAAAAAAGGGCTGTACATGTACGCATCAGTCAAGATTACTATAGTCAATCCCAAGGATACGTAAATGGTTCTTTGGGTTTTAATTCATAATCGGGTTTCAAGGTTCAATTGCCGCTGGCAATCCATATGCTCACATAGCGTTGTAATCAATGTGCTGGAGTTTTTTAAAAAATCAACATTGATTTTAAAGACCCTGGCTATGTTTTTGAAACTCACCCCAATGAGAACATAGGACCATTAGTGATCCACATCACACCACATACTCCGTAATAATTATTTTTATTCTGCCGACAACAGTGGTGGTAACAGTGGTGGTGCTGTCCAATTGGGGGCCCGAAGCAGAAATGAAATTAGTTTTGGGTGAGGGCGGGAGGGAGGGCATTTAATTATTTAAAATCCTAGTTAGATGACATAAGAGATATACATAAGAGTCAGATTTAGTGAGATAAGAGATATTTAGACAAAAATAGTGATGTAGTGAGTTGGAATGTTGTGTTTGTTTATGTTAACCATTAACTGTTTATGAGGATTTTAATTTGATGCATCCCGAATCTTTTGTAGATGAATTCGAGGCCCCTTGAGCTATTCGGGGCCATGTTCTTTTGCTTTATTTGCTAACGCGCAGGCGCCGCCACTTGTCAGTAAAAACAAATAACTACATTGAAATTAGAAATGACTCTACAATACTTTAATAGTAAATATCCTAACCTGGTTTGAAATACAAATTGAATGAAGCATTTCACGTAGCTGCTGGCTGTAGCATTTGTGTACATAGCCTATACTCTTAACAAAGGTCTCCCGTATAGCCTTAACAGACTGTTGGGGCAAGTGCTGTTAGCAAGCACCTATGAAGTCGGAGAGGGTGGGTGGCCAGCACCAGGCCCGGCCGCCTTTGTCTCTCTAGTGGCGATATTACACATCGTACAAGGTACTCGTCTGAGGTTGAATCGACCGAGGGGAGGCCCAGGACCCTAAACGCACACTTACACAAACTTCCATTGATGAAGCAGCAACCTTTATTGCTTAATCAATAGTTGTGCATATCAAATCTCCCACTGGATAACTCATACAATAACAATACTTGTTGACAACCCTTTGTCATTGCTTGCATGTCTCCCGTCTCCATTCCGTGTCATTCATTCGTGGGGATTGTTTGTCCATACTTCACCACGATGTTCAGTGCGGCTGTGTGAAGAGGGAGGGAGGAGGGGGGGATAGTGAGTGAGCGCTCCCGGGATCGATGCAAGATATCATTCACCACTGATGTGGTTAGCCGGGACCGGGATTGGGACTCGGATGGCCGGCGGGTACACGATGATGAATCACCGCTCCCCCGGCCAGATGATGTATCCACCCAGGTGTCAAAATACCCGTCCCGTGTGCACCCAACTCATCGCTTCAGCTCTCCCTTGATCCGCAAAGCACGGCAAGTGTGGGTTTTTTTTTAAACACAGTTGCTATGCACGGGCCCCAAACGTCAAGCGGGTGAGCAACAAACAGCACGAGCAAAGGTAAGAGTTAACACGTTTCTTTCACTTGAGCTTTGGCTATGAAAGCTTGTGGGGGGGGGGGGGAGACATTCCAAAGTCGAGCAGTGCGAGGGATCATAGTAATGGGTGGAGGAATCAATGAGTGAAGTTAACAGGAACGGAATCCACGGTAGTAGCGATAGAAGAGTGATAAGGAGGCGACTCAGTGAGTGCTGGGTCATCAAGCAATCACCCTGACTGCTTCACTAGTACATTGAATTATAATCCAAGTGCAGTGAGGCATGGGCTGGGTGCTCTATGGTATGTATGTTGAGCTTCTTTCGCACCGTACTTAGACAACCATGCGAATCACATATGACAGCAGCACAAGTCCAACTTCGGCGACCGTGTACACGTCCCGACCGTTCACTTGACCCAGACTCTCACTTGACCCACAGTCTCACTTGACCCAGAGTCTCACTTGACCCAGACTCTCACGTGACCCAGACTCTCACTTGACCCAGAGTCCCACTTGACCCAGACTCTCACTTGACCCAGACTCTCACTTGACCCAGACTCTCACTTGACCCACAGTCTCACTTGACCCAGAGTCTCACTTGACCCAGAGTCCCACGTGACCCAGAATCTCACGTGACCCAGACTCTCACGTGACCCAGACTCTCACTTGACCCAGACTCTCACTTGACCCAGAGTCCCACTTGACCCAGACTCTCACTTGAGCCAGACTCTCACTTGACCCAGACTCTCACTTGACCCACAGTCTCACTTGACCCAGAGTCTCACTTGACCCAGAGTCTCACGTGACCCAGACTCTCACGTGACCCAGACTCTCACGTGACCCAGACTCTCACTTGACCCAGAGTCTCACTTGACCCAGAGTCTCACTTGACCCACAGTCTCACTTGACCCACAGTCCCACTTGACCCAGACTCTCACTTGACCCAGAGTCCCACTTGACCCAGACTCTCACTTGACCCAGAGTCCCACTTGACCCAGAGTCTCACTTGACCCACAGTCTCACTTGACCCAGACTCTCACTTGACCCAGAGTCCCACTTGACCCAGACTCTCACTTGACCCAGACTCTCACGTGACCCAGACTCTCACTTGACCCAGACTCTCACTTGACCCAGAGTCTCACTTGACCCAGAGTCTCACTTGACCCACAGTCCCACTTGACCCAGACTCTCACTTGACCCAGAGTCCCACTTGACCCACAGTCTCACTTGACCCACAGTCTCACTAGACCCAGAGTCCCACTTGACCCAGAGTCCCACTTGACCCAGACTCTCACTTGACCCAGAGTCTCACTTGACCCAGACTCTCACTTGACCCCGACTCTCACGTGACCCAGAGTCTCACTTGACCCAGACTCTCACGTGACCCAGAGTCTCACTTGACCTAGACTCTCACTTGACCCAGACTCTCACGTGACCCAGACTCTCACTTGACCCAGAGTCCCACTTGACCCAGAGTCCCACTTGACCCAGACTCTCACGTGACCCAGAGTCTCACTTGACCCACAGTCTCACTTGACCCAGACTCTCACTTGACCCAGAGTCCCACTTGACCCAGAGTCCCACTTGACCCAGACTCTCACTTGACCCAGAGTCTCACTTGACCCAGACTCTCACTTGACCCCGACTCTCACGTGACCCAGAGTCCCACTTGACCCAGACTCTCACTTGACCCAGACTCTCACGTGACCCAGAATCTCACTTGACCCAGAGTCCCACTTGACCCAGAGTCCCACTTGACCCAAAGTCCCACTTGACCCAGCCTCAGCAGCGCTAAGGCTGCTCTATCTCTCTCCACAGACGCGTCCGTCTCATGCCCCTTTTCAGTCGAAGCTGACCTTAGCGTTCACGTGTAAACGTCTCTGGAACCCCGCTTGTGATGGAACGCGGCACTGCACTCACCTCTTTGCGGAGAGCCGCCGTGGGATGAACGGTAAGGATGCGAGGAGGAGGAAGATCCTTCAGCCCGTCATGCACATCGCATGCATGCACACACGGCCCTCCCCGTCTCCCCTCGCTCCCCTCTCTCTCTCTCTCTGTCTCCACCCTTGTAGAGTTGACTAGTTTTGTCTCTCAACCACCTCCTGGCGCTCTCTCTCTCACCAACTTTCTCGTGTATTGTAACTCGCTCACAATTCTATTCCTTTTTTTACTCGACCCACTCTCTCTCTGTGTCTGTCTGCCTTCCTCCCCGTTGCTTTGCACCGTCTCTCCCAAGTTGTCTCTCGCGCAGCCCCCCCCTCTCTCTCTCTCCCCAGCTGTGTCTCTTCCCTCCTGCTCCTCCTCCTCTGTGTGAGTGAGCAGCAGAATGCTGCGGAAACTTTGTAGAGTTCCATCTCGCCCGGCCATAGGCTGAGCCTACGCGAGAGGACCCGCCCACTCACGTCGGACAAAAGGAACACTCCTCAGCATCACCAAGTGTCAGGACACACACTAACACACACACCGCTCAGCTACCTCGACCAGACCACCTTCCTCTCAATTTTCCAGTCATCTACCACCATCACCAGCAGCAGCATCGATTACATCATTGTCATCATCCACCCCTTCCATCATCGACGAACAACATTATTATCAATCATCTACCAGCTCTGAAGTCTTCTTGATCATCAGGGTTTTTAGTCATGAAACCATCATCAACCATAAAGATACCATCATCATCATCTACCACTATCATCACTAATCTACCACATCACCATCTGTCATCTATCACAGAATCTACTATCATGAATCATCTACCAGCTCCACCGTCACCTCCAGGGGCGGAGCCAGGGGGGTGACAGGGTAGACAATTGTCACCACCGAAAAAAAATCTAAAATGTGAAACATTCTGCATATAAGTGTACGACACTCGGTCTGGCGGACTCCGTGCAACTGCATTGTCAGAGTGTGTCGCCAACCGATGGCGTCTAGTTCAACAGCCTGACTCTCTCTAAATCATTCTTGAAATTAAAATGTGTTTAATGTCACCCCGGGCTGAAAATCCTGGCTCCGCCCCTGGTCACCTCGACTATCCTCTCTCTTGTCTCAAATCATCTATCCCCATCGTCATCAGTAATGTTCCTAACGTCATCATCATTTACAGCATCATCAACCACCATATTCAGGCATCTACCGGTTCTACCAACATCTTGAATCATATACCATCACCACCACCATCAGTCACCTACCATCGTCAGCCATCTACCACACCATTTACCACATCATCATCGTCATCACCAACCCCAGCAGCAGCTTCAAGACTGAATGTGGGTTTAGAAGGTGCAGTGTTTGTACAGCCCAGAAGAGAGGCGGCGTGCATCTCCCCACCCTCCCGATTAAAAACCAAGCCAGGTTCCCCTGGGGAATTGGAATCATCATCTGGGCTACGCGACACGTTTGCCCTGTTGCTGTCACACACTTCAACACCCCACGCCTCCCCCATGTGCGAGAGATTTCCTATGCAGAGAGAAAGAGTGCCTGAGGATCCACGGTTACATCACTGTAAGTGGGACGAGCTGGTGGGGGAGGGGTGGTGTGCTGGGGTGTTTTGGAGGTTGCTTCGGGGTGGGGATGTTGGGGGATTTTGGGGGATGTTGTTGGTGGTGAGACGGGGGAGTGATGTGGAACAGAGGGCGAATGGGAGAAGGAACCACAGCCGTAGACTAGCAAACGCCCTCTTCAGTTGTCTTCCGGTACCGATTTTTTTTCCCCCATCAATGAGTGCTAAATCCCATCTTTGTTACATCCATTTATTAAAGTTTTTTTATTTCACCAGGTAAGCCTCACTGAGCTATATAGCTCATTTGCAGAAGCGACCTGGCCACAAATGATTGCTCAACGAAGTGGCTTATTGTCACGTGGACATTTATAGCAGCCAAATACTCTGAACGCACGTTTCTCAATTTGGAGGGAAAACCCGGAGGGCATGGATAAAAAATCCACACGACCAGCGCGAGAGAGACACGCAAACTCCAAATATACAGCAGGCGTCAGGGTCGGGATCGAACCCACGACGTCCTGTATACCAGGCGAGGTGGTTAACATCTGTTAATCGATCAGTATTTGTTTTGCAAGCCTGGCTCTGCTGATGGGACCCAGAGTGTCGAAACGAGCCAAGAGTTTGCTTGCTGAAACAAATTTTGCTGCACAGACCACTTCGGTGTGATTCCATATTCACTTTATATTTAGGGCCTCAAGATAAGTTCCATTTTACAAGTAGTTTACACTAATTCTAGATTTAAAGCTTTCGTGACTGCTAGGATCCATACTCTTTGGTTCTATTGGGTAAAGTCACGTAGGTGTTATTTTATTTTCACCTACGTTACTTTACCCAATAGAACCAAAGAGTATAGTTTACACTAGTTTATCACATTATCGGTAATATGGTATATCTGAAAGGTTGGCTTTTGTAAACTAGTTTTATGCGTCTGCCATTGTGGGTTATGCACAATATCTCTTGGAATGCATTTGCTTTTTATTTGGCTGCATTGTTCATGAATGTGGTTCTACAAATTAAACGCATGTGGTGCGGTAGGTTTTGTAGTAATTAGTGGTGGAGGGTTTTTTTTTCTGGACAAAGAGACTACACAGTAACACACACACAAGGAGTAATTGTATCTGTAAGGCACCTCCTACGACAGAGGATCTCTTGAACATGAGGGGAGGTGTGGGGAATGGGAGACGAGAGAACAGGGAGTATGGCGGGAGATGGAGGGGAGGGCTAAGGTGAGGTTGGGCAGGGAAAGAAACAAGGATTGTGGGGTCAGCGGAGGAGTGGGGGAAATTAATGGTAATGGAAGGATGGATCGAGGGTAGATGGTTAACGAACTGCGTCAATGGAGGGAGAAAATAGGGGATAGGCGTGTGAACTTTAGGGGTTATGGAGGGTTTCGGATGGAGTGTGGACAGGGTTATGGTGAAAGTCGTGACATGGATTGCAGACGTGGGGATTAATAAAGAAAATATAAAGTGTGCAACAATGCTTGATATTCTACTGAGAAAGAGGAACACAGGCATCAGAGACAAATTTCAGTGCAGTTCTGGCATTTTCCCCACTAATGGCAGGAATTCCTTTTCTGCCAGCATAAAGGCGCTATTATCTCATCATGGACACGCGTTTCCTGCCAAGGGGCTTTGGAAGGGATGTCATTGAATTGAGAGTAAAAAAAATTCTGTAATAACCAATCAGTTATCAAATTACTTGGCGACACTGTACTGCCAGCGGTGCACAAGCACACAAAAAAAATACGAACATATTCGTCAAAAAACAGTGTGGACTTAAAATATAAATTGTTTTCCTGAAATGGCAGTGCTTTTTTTGACGAAAACCTTGATGTTTTTGGTTCCTAATCAGCAAATGGTTGATGAATTGCATGTTGCATTGCTCAAGTAGACAACTGAATGACGGTACGGTATTGCATTTTTGAAAACAATACGTCGAGAAGTCTAAACTATATCAACGTTGCATGTCTTGCATTCAGAGCGACCATAACTTGCATCCGCCATCTTAGGCAGGGAAGCCCGTCGCTCGTGCATGGAGGGGCGTGACGTCATAGACCAGTGCAGCGCGTGACGTCAAAAATCATTTGGAGAGCGTGACGTCATCAAGCAGAGCATCGGCATGGCGTCATCAAGCACAGGTTTTTGCCTGACGCAAAAGCTACGCGTGATGTCATAAACCAGCAAAACAGAAAATCTGCCCGTTGACCTTCACCGAAATGGGGAATATTTTTCAGATCCCAAAAAAATAGTTGACAATTTTAACCTTCATTTTTCTGAAGCTGGTAATCTTTTTGATAATGTATTGGGAGTCACCCCTGCTCCTGCAAATTCCTACACCCCTGTCCAAACATTAAACGAATTTAGTTTCCAACCAATCCACGAAAGTAATGTTCTGAAACAACTGTCCTACCTCAAAGGGTCCTCCTCTACCGGAGCAGATAGTTTTCCCGTCTTTGCTCTACTAACTGTTGGTCACTTAATATACAAACCTATAGCCCATATTTTCAACCTGTCCATCAAAGAAGCATCAGTTCCTCTAGAATGGAAACATTCCTATGTCCGTCCACTTCACAAAGGGGGCCCTAAAGATGATCCCAATAACTACCGACCTATCTCAATTTTGTCCCCATTGATGAAAATTTTTGAAAAATTATTGAACTACCAAATTAGCAGTTTCCTGTCCACCAACAATCTACTACATCTAAAACAATCTGGGTTCCGGAAAAAATACAGCACCACATCTGCTGCATTAGACTCTTTGAATCAAATTTACAATAGCCTTGATAATAAGCAGTACTGTGCCTGTCTTTTTCTTGACCTGACCAAAGCTTTTGATACAGTAGACCACAACACCCTGCTTAGTAAACTAAGTTGCCTCGGTTTTTCTGAGAACACAGTACAATGGTTAAAAAATTACCTCTTTTCTCGCACCCAAACTGTATTCACAGATGATTGGAGGTCAAACAGTGTTAAGATAACAAAAGGGGTTCCACAGGGTTCCATCCTCAGCCCCCTCTTGTTTTCTCTTTATGTCAATGACTTGGGCACTGAACTGGATCATTCCAGGGTAAATCTTTTTGCAGATGACACAATACTGACTACTGCTGGCCGCTCTCCGGATGACGTGATTGCCAAGCTCCAGGGTGATTTCAACAAACTACAATATCAGCTAGTTTCTCTTAAACTAGTCCTGAATACCTCCAAAACTAAGGTGCTATGCTTCTCTCCGGGACTAAAGCAGGAAGTTATTTTTCCCCAATTACATTCCTTGAATAATTATCAAATAGAGCAAGTCAAGATCTATAAGTATCTTGGGGTCATCCTGGATTCAAAACTTAGTTTTGAAGATCACATTGATTATATTGGTAAAAAGACAAAAATAAAAATTGGTTTTCTGTATCGACACAAGCACTGCTTCCCCCCAATGTTCCGTTTGGAATTGATAAAAGCTACCATACTGCCTCTACTTGACTACTGTGACATCGTGTATAAATCAGCCCCAAGTACTGTACTGAAGAAGCTTGATTCCATCTATCACTCGGCCTTAAGATTTGCATTGAACTGCCCATATAGGACTCACCACTGTGATCTCTACATTGGGTCAAACTTAACATCTCTTAATGTTCGACGGCTTGTGCACCATATCTTATTTATTCACGATGTACTTACAAAAAATTCCGCAGACTACCTACTGGATCTTCTCTCTGTTTCAAAGAACAAATTTGACCTCAGGTCTTCGCTCATTTACCAGCTTCACATTCCCTATTGCCGTACAAAAACTGGAGGAAGGGCCTTTGCTATTGATGCCCCCAGGGTCTGGAATGCTATTGCCAATAAACTGCAACTTGAATGACTACCTATGAGATCTTCACTCAAAACTGCTCTAGAGGAGTTGTACAACCCTAGCTGCCACTGCTATTCAGTGGCCTAAAATATGGCTCTAGATTTTGGTGTTATAATTTATTTATGTAGTTTATTGTTAAAAATTCGGTCACAGTCCGTATGATCACTGTTACATTGGATTTATGGCTTTTATTTTGGTGATTTCGAAAACGTTTTTTTTGTTGTTTTGGCCATGTTTTTGTTTATTATAGTACGGAGTTAGACTGATGGCCTTAATCAACCACAAGCATCTCACGTCACGGCTGCCCCCTCTCCTCGATTGTGGTTGTTGTTATTTGACTTGCATCCCACTGGGATTTTTTTGCACACAGCGTTGGTGTACGGTGCTATTTCAGGAATATTTTGATATTTTTTTCCTGTATTTTTTGTTTGCACAGTCACATAATCACTTTAAGATGTTTTCTTGTTCATGTTTTTTGTTTGTTGCGGTTGCACCCTATTCAAGAGCCGAATGGCTCACAGGGCTATACCAAATAAATGAACTATGAACTAACTAACGCAGACCTCGCGTGGCGTCATCAACCACAGCAATTACCAAAAGCTACGGTGACGTCATAAACCAGAGCCTCCCTTGACGTCATCAAGCACTGCTGCGCATGACGTCATAAAGCAGTGCCGCTGCTTCAAGTGCAGCTCCGCGGCCATCCCCATGAATTACGTTGCTTATCCATAATGAAGTTTTTTTTTTTTAGGGTTAATTGACATAACAACTCATTACATAAACACGTCAACATATATCGTAGCTGTAGTTCACAAGCCACTAACTGTGTACTGCATATAGACATTCTGTAGTCTTATGTTAGCCAGCACGGTTTGTTCTAGCACAACCTCTGGGCTGGTGTCCACATTCCGGGACTCATTAGCAATACATTAGTCAGCCTTGCTAACCATACGTTGCTGCTGGCTAATCAGATATTATTGATTCTACTAATAGCAGTCTTACACAAACAAAACGAACCCTTGCTTGAACATGGCTTTTGGTATGCGGTGTGGTAGGTTTTGTAATAATTAGCGGGGTGGATTGTAGGGGGTTTGTTTTTTGTTGATAATTGAACTCCCTCCACGTCACGGCTGCCCCCTCTGCTCGTCGGCACCAAACGACAACGGCGAATACAACGAGCCGAATGTTTGTACGTTGAACTTCTTTCGCACGACGACGACGACCACGAAGACGACGACACGTGGCAAAAACAGGGATTCGTCGTGGAGCGACGAGAATGTCACTGCGCCTCCACACCCGATGGATGAGATGCTGGAATTGTGCACTCCCGTCATCAGGCGTGGTGCCACCGCAGCGGAGCAGCTCGGCCGGCGCTACCCTCTCCTCGCCCCCCCCCCCCCACGAACTCACTCACGCACGCCCCACTACACACTCACATGCACCCCCGTAGGGTCTCGAGGAGGGATCACCTGGTACGATGGGTTTTCACCCGAGGACCCCACTAGCAGGGACGTTCCACGGTTTCCCCGGACCAGGAAGTTGGCTGAGCCCCCCAGACCGAATTACATGGCGCCCCCCCCCTAAAAGGGGGCATAGAGCTTTACAGGCCGGCCGCAATGAAGCATACACAGCACGGGGGGTGGTACCCCAAGGAAAGCACCCTGCGGCAGTGTAAACAGTGGGGTGGGAGGGAAAAGCCCCGAGGCATATAGGAGGATTTAAGAGAGAGGGCCCGACGGGATTATCGGTGAATCAGCGGCGGGGAACGCAGGTACAGAGACAATGGACAGGGGGGAGATGACGTGACCCCTCCCCCCCCCCCCCCCCAATGGCCAGAGCGCTCAAAACGGCCGAAACGAGGATTCGATTGGACGCGCAGGATGACGTCATATGACCCGGGGATTAACGGGCTTTGGGAACATAAGGGGGGAAGGAGGGAAAATTGGATGAGAGTTCTTCTGGAGCGGTGGGAGATACCAGCCGTCCTCAGCGTCCGTGCGACGCCTGCAGGGTGGAGCTGCAAACGATCAGCCAGGCAAAGTCTCCAAGGCGAGCATCTTCCCCAGCCCCCATCGGGCAGCTGAAGAGGTGATTAGGTACGGGGAGGGGGCCAATTCAGCTCAGCTCGCAGTCAACTCGAGCTTGGAGGATAGACGCACTCTGCGACGGCTAGGTGATAGGAGGTTAGGCGCTGTCCGAAGGGTGCTGGCTGTAGGGGGCCATAAACAGGGGTCCCCTATTCGCTCCGGGAAATAAATCTTAGCACAGACTGACGTTTGACGCGTGGTGCATGTGTGCGTGTGAAGAGCGGTGGGACAGCGATCCAACCCATCAGCCACACAGGCCGTGTGGCTGATGGGTTGGAGGAAACAGATCAGGGATGTTTAGGAGGCGATTTACTTCCTTATTTCTTGGTGGTAAAATACATTGAGATCATGTCAACCCATGCCTGTCAACCCATACCTGTCAACCCATACCTGTCAACCCGTACCTGTCAACCCATACCTGTGAACTCATACTTGTCAACCCATCACGGTTTGCCCAGTATTTTTGTACAGGTAAATTGAGTTTTCAGGTCAATACGGCATTCAGCCGTTTCAATATGAGCAAAAATAATGTTTTTTTTGTCTATTTGTGTTTCTCCCTTGTGATGGGACTTTGTAGGATGAACGTTGAGATTTATAAGGGGCACGGGGTGACCAATAAGGTATGAATTGGTCTGTAGTGAGGTAGGGCACTGATCAAGGTCTGCATTCCAGAAACAACTTCGAGCAAAAGCAAAACTCGACCATCGCGTGCTCGTCATCGGAATTCCCGATTATAATCACCCAGAAATGTCTGTCCGTCCCGCGCGTGACGTCACTCCACGTGAGGCCCACCCCCCCGCGTGACGTCACTACAAAAGAGCCCCCCCCCCTCCCCCTTCATTAATATTCATGCCCGCGTGGAAATTTTACACGAATGCACAAGAAGGTCGCGCACTCCACATGCCGCACCCCTCCCCTCATTAATAATCATGAGCGGGTGACGTCACTCCACATGCCGCACCCCTCCACAATAACCATTAGCGGCTGACGTCATCTCCACATGGGGCAACCCCCCTCCTCCCTAATTAATAATCATGAGCTGAACAATTTTTCTATTGAATATTTCAGATTTACTGCAATCTGCACCCGTCTGCACCCGTCCAAAAAAAGCGAGTCATAAAATATTTACTGAGACTGGAGGCGGAGGAGGAGGAATCCGATGATCTACAAAGCTCTTTGTTATCACACACGTTCGGCAGGGGGCGTGGGAGGCTGTCAATAAAGTTGTGCCCAGGGCGACGGACGGCAGCAAGCGACGGCGGTGTCATCGCGAGCGCCGGGCGGGTGGAGGAGAAGGGAAGAGGTTCTAAGAAGGAGGAGGAGGGAAGAGGTTCTAAGAAGGAGGAGGAAGCAGAAGGAGGAGGAGGGAGGAGGAGGAAGGAGGAGGTTCTAAGAAGGAGGAGGAAGCCGCGGCGATAGCGGCGGCACCGTGGAGTCCAGAGCCGCGCGCGCCCGCCTGAGTTGAACATCGGAGCCTGGTGCCTCTCTCGCCTTCTTCCCAGGTGGGTGGTAGTGGTGGGTGGTAGTGCTGGTGGGTGGTAGTGGGTGGTAGTGCTGGTGGCGAGGAGGCCACATACACAACCCCCCACTCATGATTAAGTCCTGCCTCCCAGGATCTGCAAGAGGAGACATCGCCACCACCCCACCACGCACTTGGAACAGGGCCCCAAGGAATCGCCTACCCGGACACAAGTGCCTTGACGACAAAGAACGGGGCCCCTACAGTCTGTGACAGACTGTAGGGGCCAAGTGCTGTTAGCGAGTAGCAGCGCCTGTGAAGGCCGGCACGGGACACGAGGAGGGGGGGGGTAGGTGGCCAGCACCACGCCCGACCGCCTTTGTCTCCCCCGTGGCGACGTTTACTACACACCACCGCACCGGGGCCGAGTCGACCTAGGGGAGGCCCAGAACCGGTTCAGATAATCGTCACCGGTTGTTGTCCGTGAGCGGGAATCGAACTCGAGAGGGGCCGGGTTCGTAGCGCTAACCGCTGCGCCACCGCTCCCCGAGCACGACCCGTAACCACCACCGCCAACACAACAACACACAGCACCGCTCTCCATGTGTACACGGATTATTAGAAGTCGCACTTTTATACCCCCCACCACCACCACCTGTATTTGCCGTCTCACTATCCGGTAGGAGTGTGTTTGTGTATGGGGAGCGGTGGCGCTGTGGTTAGCGTGATAGCGATTATCTCACCTATGTCGACTCAGCTTCAACTGAGTACCTGGTGCCGGTGGTGTGTAGCAATAAACATCGCCATGGGGGGGGGGAGACAAAGGCGGACGTGCGTGGTGTCTGGTCACCCACCGCCCTCGTGTGTCACCGTGCCCACGGCCTTCATAGGTGCTGCTACTCGCTAACAGCACTTGCCCCAGCAACCTATCAAGGCTACACGGGAGACCTTTGTCTTCTCTGTGAGCGAGAGAGAGAGATGAGAATTGTGGAACTTTATTGACACCGGGCCACAAGTAGCTTGGGAACAAAGTTAAAGTTCTCACAACTACAATGGAAGTTACTGCTCCACAGCCCGAACTGTGAACTTTACACTCGAGCGGTCTGTAACCCGATCGCCGGGCGCGGCAGTTTGTGTTCAGTGTTGCTGTTTGCCCCCCCCACCCCAACCTTTCCCCTGCGCCTCCGATTGACACGGTTGGCTACGTACGGTGCGAAAGAAGTTCAACGTGCAGTACACACACACGTGCAGCTACCAACACCTACCTACCCAATGATGCCCCTGCATCTTAGCTGCCAGGTACCGCGTCTTATGAACTCGACCACGCGTCTGTTACTCTTGTGTTGAGAACTTCTTTCGCACCGTACGCGGGCAACCGTGATAATCGGAGGTGCTGTATTGAGGTCTTCCTGCGGTGATGTCGGTGGCCGACACCAGAGCCGCTTTCCCCCATTCCGTACCCGTGGCCCCACCGTGACAACCTCCCTCCCTCCCTCGTGGTTGCATCTGCAACACTCTTGCTACGTTCTGCCCTTCCAAGACCCTTCCCCCGATGCTGCCCCCCCTGGAATTCCTAATATTCCTCATATCATCTGCACGCACACGCGTATTTATTAAATGTCGGATATTTATCGTCTAGTTGCTTTGTTAAAAGTCCCAATTTCCCGAGACTTCCCAGCAGCACAGACTCTACTGCTGCCCCTCAAACGCCTCTCCTTGAACACTAAAATGGGCACTGACGTTTTGCCATAAACACTTCCACCGTGGCGTTCGTTTTTGTTGTGCTGTCGGCCCCGCTACGCCCTGAGTGTTTTCGATTCCTGCTCTCAGCCAACACCAAGCGACGATTATCTGAACTGGTCCTGAGTACCTGGTGCGATGCGGAAACATCGCCAATGGGGAGACAAAGGCGGCTGGGCGTGACGCCGGCCACCCACCCCCTCGTATGCCGTGCCGGCCTTCATAGGTGCTCGCTAACGGCACTTGCCCCAACACCCTGTTACAGGCTATATGGGGGGTCTTTGTGTTTGTTTGCAGCAGCAGACCGCATGGAGGCTGAGTGGGAGCCTCCCGTCTGCACCCTCTGCCGCTCGGCTGAGCAGGGCCGCCTCCTCCTGGAAAGGGTGGGCCGCCCGCGTCCCAGCTGGCCCCCCTCTACAAGACATCCCAGCCGAGCCCCCCACCGGCATCCCTCCCGGACACCTACGCAGCCTGCTAGGAGACCCTTGCGACAGCAGCGTCCCAGCACCCCACGGGTAATGGAGCTCTCCTCCCACAGCACGACTTGTGTGTGTTTGTGTTGTATCTTGTTTATTCACGACCCGTCAATCCCCTGCGAGATGAAGGCCTCCCCGTGCAGCGCCAGTCATTGGCGTTGTCTGACCGTGTTAACCACGCTGGTGTGAGTACCATTTGGTGAAGGGGAGCCGAGGACCCATTCAGATGTTACTCGCCACTCATGTTATCCTTGGGCAGGCAAAACACGCACTCTCACTTATGGGTATGTAGAGGTTAACACACCCCTTCTCTGATTTTGGGTATTTTTTAAAATCTATTATCTCCAAAACCTGCCGGGCTGTACGTGGCCAGGAGATGTCAGTACAGCAAGATGGGTAATTGAACCCATCTGCGCGATCCTTTGAATGTTATCGCCTCGTACGCACAGCTTCTCTCTAATAATTGCTGTCTCAATCTTGATTTGAAGTTTTCGTGACTGCAGCGATCCATACTCTTTGGTTCTTTCGGTAAAGTCACGTAGGTATAAAATAAATAATTGCTGTTTCCTTCGATACGTAAAAAAAGTCGTTAAAAATGGAGTTGGCCCAATATCCCAATGCACAAAACTTCCAGAAAAAGTCAACTCTTGAATGCTTCTCTGCTTAGGCGAATAAGTGACAGATGGCAGTAAGACCTTTGTGACATTGTAATGCTTCTGTTCAATGTGTGCGTGTGCGTGCATGCGTGCGTGCGGTAGTGCAGCGGTTAGCTCAGTGCGCTACGAAGCCGGCGACCTGAGTTCGATTCCCGCTCACGGCCAACACCAGTGGCGATTATCTGAACTGGTCCTGGACCTCCCCTAGATCGACTCGGCCTCAAATGCGTATCTGGTGCGGTCTGTCAACATCGCCCCTCGTGTACCGTTGCCGGCCTTCATAAGTGCTGCTCGCTAACAACACTTGCCCCAACAGTCTGTTAAGGCTACACGTGAGGGGATCTTTGCCTTTTGTGCTCGGACAGGGTCCACTCCGGCAGTGTGGAGGCGGTGCATCTGGGGAGCTGGACTCCGTGTTCTCGTCGCTGGCAGACGTCCTGGCCCACGCTTCCTGGCTCTGCGAGGTGACTTCCCGCATTTGCCTAGTGCTGCGCTTCCACGACCACTGGGAGGAAAACGCACCTCTGAAAGTCGGCAATTATTTCCCATGGATTTTTTTTATTTTACGAATTTGCCACGAATATGGTGTCCTGCAGATTACGGGCTAGGAGCAAACCCTCCCTCCAAATCACCGCGGATCTTTGAAGTTCTGTTGTGTTGTTGTTGCAGCATATGTATCAGGCACTGGTTGGCTGGATGAGGTCACGTGGTCGTTATGGAAATGCAATAATGTTTTTATCCCACAAAAATGTCTGCATTTATGTATATCATGTTGTGGAGATGTAAAAAAAGGAAACTGGATTCATATTTATGTAGAGGTAAACACTCACTGGATATTAAAAAACGTAATTCACCTTTATTTTCTCAATATGCCTCGACTTATTTTTATTCTGAAGCTGAGCAGGCATCTTTCCTCGTGGTTCTCCTCTGCTGCCAACCTAGTCCCTTTTTCATTATCTGCTGTTAAATCTGAATAATCTGCCCCTTCTTGTCCTCTGTCCATGCTCTCGGTGTCTCCGCTCTAATGACAGTGCGCGTGCGAGACGTCCGACGCTCGCGATGCCGAGCACATGGCACGATACCACGGCTTGGAGCCGTCCGTGGTGAGAATGCCTGTAACACGTCATAAGACACTTTTAGAATACAGACAGTCCCCGACTTACGATGGTCCGACTTACGATATTTCGATCTTACGATGGCGATAGCGATACGACAAAATTGTTAAATATTTTTTTATTTCGCGCGCCAGGCAAACGCAGCAGCGTACGAGGTACGAATCTTGATGAGTACAGTACGATATGATACGTTACGATACGTTCAATGCATGTATGATACGTAGCTTTAGCGATTTCATTTTAGGGCTACCACGATACGATACATACGTTCAAAGCATGTTAAAAGTTTTTATAGCAGATGGGATTGTTTCCTGAAAAAACTTTCTATTAAATTGCAGTTCATATAGGTAGGCTAAGAATTTACCTTGTTTTTTTACTTTACATTTTACTGTGCAATACAGTATTGTAATTAATAAATACATACAGTGTATAGTTTATACAGTACTCTACTGTAAATTGCTCTGTTCTGCTAAATTATCACCATTCTTTAAGACTCCTGGGTAGGCTAGGCCATCTTCGACTTACGATATTTTTGACTTACGATGGGGTCGTCATAATGCATCTCCATCGTAAGTAGAGGACTACCTGTAGTTTGTTGTGCTCCGATTAGCACGGTTGGCTACATACGGTGTGAAAACGTTCAACATGCATACAATAGTTGGCTGCACCTGCCTGGAAATATCTGTGTACAATACACACGCCGACAGACTTACCCGCTGACACGTGTGTGGTTGACCGTGACTCGATATCAATGACCTCCTTGTCGTCACTTGTTCACTTGTCAAGCAGGATCCTTGGGAGCTCTGTGCTGGACACCAGCTGCACCCAGATGAGAGAGCCAGGGGACAGGCTCATGGACATGTGCAAGGACCTCCTCCCAGAAGTGGCCACTGAAATTGTCTTCACTGTCAGCCTGGGAGACACAGCCATACTCACACCTAACCACGCAAGAGTGTCTTGGTCCACTGGACTGCACGCAGTTTGCGTTGCAGTGTTTTAAGTCAAAGCAGCGTTCGCTCCTGTCACTGCACCAGCGATGTGAGATGCTGATGATGCATTGGCAAAAGTGAGCGCCGTTCACAGGAAACTCATGGGCTAGCCAATCAAACTTTTAAAAACAAATATTTTAAAATGCAATCAAACTCAGAACCATACATATAAGAGCACTTTGGTGAAAATCAACTTGTTTTTAAGTAATGTTTTATGTTTATTGTATGTCCCATTAGTTATTTCCGCCTCACTTTTTTAGCATGCTGCACGACCGTCCAAATGGCAGTTTGAAGGGCTGCACTGGTATCTACTGACCAGTCACGTGTTTTCATCACCGACAGCTTTGTGACATGAAGCCGTGTGCAGCAGGTTAGCAATATGAACGAAGCACAGATATGCAAGGCGCACAACAAAGAACATGGGCCGATTGAGCAGTGACTGTAAATGTCTTCAGTATGATGTTTTATATGCTTAGTAACCAGCAGCAAGCTTCACCTGCTTTCTTTCGGCTTTAAAGCCATATTTTTAAAGCCATATTCTGATGTCATATTTGGAATTTGCCCTCTTCAAAACCCCCAAAATTCAAAACGTAGGCCAAGATTTAAAAATATTCAGACATTGCTGTTGTTACCAAGATATGCTCGACTAGACTTGTAGTAAACTTCACCTTTTTTTCCCATTTAACGTATGTTAAACTTCTTTCACACTGTACGTAGCCAACCGTGCTGATTGGAGGTGCGGAGGGAATGACACTAGACGCATCAGACATCTGTTACAACCGGGCATGCGTTTTATAAACGATAGCCATCGCTTTTGCCGCTATTGTACGAAGTTGAATCGTGTAGACCGGCCCTCACAGTTGCCCCCGACATTATTGGGGCGCCCTTTGCTCATGACGGCACTGGTTATTGTGTGTGCCAGCGTGTTTTTGCACTTGTATTTTAAAAAGTGGGTTGCAATTTGCATGCCAAGTCGCCGTGTTCCTCCATGCAGCCCTTAGAGGGAGGTGGTGGGGGTTCAGAGTTCGCCGGCTCGAATCGGCCTCTGCTTCTTCAATGCACGGCAGGGAGGTTTTGAAACGGATAGGCCGAAGGATAATTATTTGCGTGAATTTAAACAAACCCATGACATTTTGTAAAAAAAAACCTTAGACCCGTTGTGTGCCAATTATTACCAAACTTTAATTGCTCGTTACTGTTAAGTTGGCTCGTTGCATAGTTTTTCCTTAAGTAAGGCAGAACCACATGGTGCTCAGTTGGAGGGGGGGGGGGGTGTGCACAACTTTTGTAAGGCACGCGTTTCTCTGTTGATATTAATAGATGTGTTGACGATGAGAGTTCTGCATTATTTTTGTCAAAAAAACTTCCTAAAATTACACGTCCTTTTGGACATCTGTCCATATTGACATTTTAATGAAAACTTTCATTTCTAGTTTTACTTTTTGCCTTACAATGCCAGTTAAAACTCAAGTTATTCCATCTGCTCCTGGCAACCATTTCCTTTATCCTGCTTGAAATTATAGAATTCGTTCATAAGGAAGTTTTTTTTTTACCTCAGGATTTAAAACTTTCTTAAAAAATGTTTCCATGATTTTACCAACCTTAATCCTACCAACTAGAGCCCCCCCAGGCATGTTGCTCGGAATTTCCACTAATGCCAAAAACCTTTACTGCCAGATGATAAGCTGCTGTGCTTTTATTGATGTTTAATAAACGTATATGGATCTCGTGCAATTTACACTGAATAATTTCAACCAATATATGAAATAATTTCTTACACGTTCTAAAGGGCATTTATCTCAACTCGGCAGTGCTGTGGCAGCGTGCTCTACTCGCAGTCTGGGTATGATAAAAAAAAATGAGTACCATTTTGTGGTAAGTCAACATGAATGTCCTGTGGAGATATCTTCTCCCGATAGAGGAATGTGGCATTTCCCACCACGTCCTGGGCCACTCGTGGACATTCGGTCTCGGTGAGGGCACTTAAGAGAGCGCAGGCGCCACGTGGCCATTCATCGTGGATCCGGGAATTGGGGAGTGGGGGCAGGGTGTGAGAGGAGCCGATGGGGGTCGTCATCCCGGACACATCACTCCATCGTCGCGACGTTATCCATCATGCGCCGGAGAAGGCTACTCGCTGCCAATCCGAACCGGAGATTCCATCTCATCAAGGTGAGACCGGGCTTGAGGACTGCTGTTGATGGGGAGGGGCGGTTGGGGTTGTCAGGTAAGGGCCAGGTGATCTGAAGGTGTCACCGAACGCAGCGCGACACGAGCTGACGGGAGGGGCGGTGGCGTGGCGGTGAGCGCACTGCGCCGTGAACTCGGCCATTTGAGTTCGATTCCCGGTCACGAGTTCCATCGGTGGTGAGCGGGGATTCGTTTCAGCCGGAGCTGTCGGTGGAATCTATTCCGTGGTATATTCGGCCCTGGTGATGAGCGATATCTCAACCGGGTCCAAGGCCTCGTCCTCCTACCTCCACCCACCTTCACCAGCCCGTACTGACCAACGTGGTGAAGTATGGTAAAATAACCCATCATCCGATACGGTGTGTTTGCCAAAACAGGTTATAGCATATCTTGCATTATAACAATAGGACGTCACAGCGGCTATGCACTTTTAAATGTAGATTGAAAACTCATTCTTTAGAACTGCTTTTTGTGTTTAGTTTGTTGTTATTTCCCCTCGCACCTCCGATTAGCACGGTTGGCTACGTACGGTGCGAAAGAAGTTCAACATACAGTAATCACTGCAAAATACTACTTTCAAAGTCAGGCTGCAAAAATTAGATCTTTTGAGATAGCAAGGTGATTCCCGCACCAACAAAATGCACGCAACCTTTCCAAGTACATGAGAGTACAGACAGAGCTTCTCCAATATCTGGGAGTACAACACGATTTGTAAGTGTCGAACATCTGAATGCGACCCGAATCAAAGTCACAATATCTCCCTTGCTGTGCGTGATCTCCAGCCAGCAGTTGAAGTTCTACATTCCCATGGTGGGGTCCAGCTAGGCTGACCACTGGCATACATTGAACAACAAAAGTAATTGAGTATTTTATCGCCCCCCCGAAAGATGATGTGCTGAGACAACACGACAAAGGCACATATGACCATTACTACTCGTTTGGTAAGATTGGATACCTGGGATAGACCCTGGGGTTAAGAACTCTCATCCACACACTGAGCGTCTTCGTTTGTGTTGCTGATAAATTGATCATTTGTGGTGATGATGATAAACTCAATGGCTCTGTAATTAAAGCCAAAGTACTCTTTGGTTCTATTGGGTAAAGTCACGCAGGTAAAAAATAAAATAACAAAAATCACGACGTTTCGGCCACAACACAGCGGCCTTCATCAGGTGTTGTGGCCGAAACGTCGTGATTTTTGTTATTTTATTTTTTACCTACGTGACTTTACCCAATAGAACCAAAGAGTATGGATCCTAGCAGTCACGAAAGCTTTCAATCTAGAATTAAAGCCAAAGTCTTCCACGCTTGTTGATGGCCATTCTGACGTTAGTCTATGGACAGATAATTAGTGGTGGAGCCATTGCTTGTGCAGCTGCTGCTAATGTAGTTTGGGAAAATTGAGGTACTGCTAAGTATTGCGGTATTTGTAACAATAGGTAAATTCTGGCTGTCGTCTGATGATGCTCGTAATTACTGACGAAATGTCGTACTCATTGTAAATGGTGTGGGTCGTGCTATAATAGTCACGAATTGGCACGTTCTGTTTACGTGACAAACCTTACTAATTGGCTGTGTCGGGTGGTGGCGGGTTTAAGGACACATTTATGTTTACGCGATCTCACCCAAAAACCTCTATTATGAAGGTTTTGCCCTTTCTGGAAATAAAATAGCTATTAAGATATCCAAATACCAAATACGTACCTTTGGCAAGGCACCAAGTCTGCATTAACCACACGTACTTGTGGCAAAGCATGCGAACAAACATGCTGCGGTAATGTATGCATTGTCTCTGAAACTTAGGGTCCGTCCATAAATGACGTCACGCACCTGGGGTGGGGGGGGGGGTCAGACATTTGTGACGATGTGTGACGAGGGGGGGTGGCTTTGAGAAATGTGACGTCACATCAAAATTCGCAACTTTTAATAAATATAGACAACACGTTCTACTTAATTAAATAAACTTTTTAATAAATGTTTTCTCCTACAACATCAGAGTGCAGTGCTGCCACATTAAATACGCACTACAATGACAATACTGTAGTTTAAAGCGAGTTGAAGCTTTTTTTGGGGGGGGGGCAGAGCTTTGTGACGTTATATTTGAGGGGGGGTCTGACTTTTTGTGACGCATCGTGACAAGGGGGGGGGGGTCAAATATCGTCCAAAATCGCTTGAGGTCATTTATGGACGGCCCCTTAAACCTATTATTATTTTTTGATACTGACAAAAAAAAGCGTCCCGTAGAAATGCGATGGTGATCTCCTGCCTCGCACTCTTGGTCCTCACGATGGCCCTTTCCTGTCCGCCCTGCAGGAGTTGGATGCCTTCCCCAAGCTACCCGAAGGCCTCAGCGAGACATCTGCCCTGGGAGCAGCCGGTACAGCGCACACTCTCTCACGTTCACGTCTCACAAGAAACAATGAAAAAGGTCCCCCGTGTAGAAGCCTTAACAGTAGGCTGTTGGGGGGCAAGTGCTGTGAGCGAGCACCTTTGAAGGCTGGCACGACTCACGAGGGGGCGGGTGGCCAATACCACGCCCGGTCGCCTTTGTCTTCCCAGTGCTGATGTTTTACACACCACGTACTTATTTGAGGCTGAGTCGACCTCGCGGAGGCCCAGGACCGATTAAGATAATCGTCACTGGTGTTGTCCGTGGTCGGGAATCGAACTCGGGTCGCCGGTTTCGTAGCGCAGGGCGCTAACCACTACACTACCGCTCCCCACAGACACACACACAGACACACACACAGACATACATACAGACACAGACATACATACAGACACACACACGCGCCTATCACGAACGTCATATTCGTGGATAGCTGACACCACCAGACGCACCTGGGGACGTGACGCACACCTGTGGATGAATTGCGCCTTATAAATGTAAATAAGTATTGTTCGCAGAAATATTGCGGTCGCATATTAAAATACAAAAATGCAACTCATCCGTCTCAATAACACTCTGTGGCCTTAAAGAAGGAAACAATTATAAATGACGTTTCAGGCAATAGCCCTTATTCACAGCACATAGAGAGATCACTCTACTGCTCTGGCCGCTGTGCCGTGAAGAAGGGCCATTGCCACAACTCTACTGTATTAATGAACGTGTTGAGGTTTTTGTTGTTATTTATACTTGTGCACTGCTGCCAAGGAAGTATCACAACGTTATTTGTTTTTAAGTCCTCGTTCTGGAATGAGTCTGAAACTAGTGCGGATCGGTAGTTTTACATTATGCACAGAAAAATAAACTGCGTAAGAGTATTCAGTGTCGATTTCTATATCATTCAAATGCGACTGCATCTCAAGACGCTGTACAGGAACAACCAGGCATGTTTATTTTATATGTACGTACGTTAAACGTCTTTCGCACCGTACGTAGCCAACCGTGCTAATCGAAGGTGCGGGGGAAGGACAACAAACTAAACACAAAATGCAGTTCTAAATAAATGAGTTTTAAATCTAGATTTAAAAGTGCATAGCTCCAGTGGCTTCCTAATATCGAAAGGAGAGCGTTCCAGACGGCCGCAGAAACCGCACCTGAAAGCAGCGACCCGTCTTTGTTCGATGGCCAGACAAAATCCGGAAACAGAAGGGGGGACATTTTAAAGCCTGAACTTCAAAATAGAGAATTTGCGGTGCTAAAAACACGTGGGGGAGCCCTGTGCTGGAAGATCGCTCCAGACGGCCGCAGAAGCGCACCTCAAAGCGCGCGATGCAGCGGCCGCCGCCTTTGTTTGATGGTGAAACCGAACGCCGCTCCGAGATGACACCGACTCCCGGGCTGCCACCTCCTTGGCTTTCTCCCTCACCTCCCCCCGTACAGCCACACTCTGGAGCATCGCCTTCATCTCTCTGCTCCTGCTGTCCGAGTTTCGGGAGTTCCGCTCCACACACATGCGCTACGCATTCAGGCCAGACCACGAGCACAACGCGTGAGTTGGACACATACGGAGAGAGAGAGAATGGGACAATCTCTTGTGTGTGTGTGGCACGGAGAGTGAAGGGTGTCGGAGGAGAGAGAGAGAGAGACACACACACGAGAGATTGAATACGTGTTGTGGTAGAGCTGGTGATGGAGATTGATGGTGATGCTTCCGATGGTGGTGCTGCATGACAGGCTGAAGAAGCTGGTGATGATAGCCGTGTTTGATCGTTCTACTGATGTTGGTTCTGATTTGTTCTGCTGTGGTAAATAGTGGCCGTGATAGTGGCGCTGATGGAATATTATTATTCGGATGGCGGCGATGTTACTTGCGTGGTGGACGGTGACTCGGCGCTGACTGCACTTTGCTAAATTCCGTACACGTCAGTGGCCGACGGTGCCAGCACCTGTCTAAGTCATTCGCAAGAGTAAGGCCAGCGTGTGGCCACGTCAGGGCCGACATTTGCCACATTCGAATATTACCTGCAAATTCCTAAATCTTGGTTTGTACAGAGTAATCATTGCCCCCTATTGGCAAACTAATTCCCCAGGTCACTCTTGCACAATGAGACTACCCTGGTCTCTTGAGGTATCACCTGGTTCAACAAAATGAACTTGAACTAAAGCGATACATGGTTAAATTTAGATTTTAAGCTTTCGTGACTGTAGGGATACATATTCTTGGTTCTTTCGGTAAAGTCACATGACTTTACCGAAAGAACCAAGAATACGATACATGGTTGTTTGGCCACACCACACCCCTTCGACTATAATATTAGAGGGCAGAAAATATCTACGTGTGCGTTGATGTGCGTGTGTTTCCAGGTCACTGCTCATCAATGTAGACATCACAGTTGCCATGGAATGCAAGTGTAAGCATTGTCACGTTATTATACATCCATGTGTGATGCATACAGCTGAGTGATATTCTGAATGGGAAAGATACAATATCAAAATAAAACTTGTTTTTATATATATAAGATGTTTCGGGTGCAATTTTTCGGGCTTACCAATGATTACTCGGGTGGTGGAGCAGTGGCACATTCTTTCGAGCGCTGCACACTGAACCTGGTAGCCTGAGTTTAATTCCTGGCCATGACGAACATCGGTGGCGAGTGATGTCTGAACCGGTCACGGGCAGTTTGCTCCATCGGCCTGCAAGCATTTGCTTGCTTTTGCAATGCTGCCAGAAACCATTTGCGCAAAAGGCCAATATCTTGATCAAAGCCGGACTCTGTACGCAGAGCCAGTTTCCCATTGATCTACCCATCCTAACATGGTGCACTTTGCGTGTCAACTCGTGCGTTTGGAGCACAAGGGCTGATGAATGTTCTCGGTGTGGGCCACGTAGACCATACTAGGCACTCACGTGACACTTACCCCCAAAAGTGACACAGTTACCGTCATAATTTTGCACCTGTGCTCACTTTCAGATATCGGTGGGGATGCTGTGGACCTCTTTGGTAACTATGCAGGCTCACTGAACGAGGAACCGGTAAGCATTCCCAAGGTCTCATGGCAAAGACAAATATCCCCCGTATAGCCTTAACAGACTGTAGGGGCAAGTGCTGTTAGCGAGCACCTCATGACACACATATACACACACACGTCTCTTATCCACGATAGGATTTTTCCTGGGCTTGTTGCAAACCAGCCTGTAACTACACACCAATATTGTCTCATTTGGTTTATCTTTCTGTTAACCCCAACTTCATCTTGATTCCCACCTGGCAGGGGGGCACTGATCCCCAGATCAGGCAGCAGCCACAGAGCAGCTGGGGACCAAATGGGGGGATGTTGGCTTCGCTCTTCAAGGAGGCATCACGGTCTTTGAATTGACACTAAGATGTAGGAGACATAAGGTGGTCCCGGTGGCCGGCACCGCCGAGAACCTGGGTTTGAATACAAGCAAGCCACCAATGAATAAAGTTTGGTCTCAGATGGAGTGTTTCGTTTGTTGTCCTCCCCATGCACCTGCGATTAGCACGGTTGGCTACGTACGGTGCTAAATAAGTTCAGCATACATGGTCTTAGCCCAGTCACCAATGACTGCACGTGAAAAAAGATCATCCGATTTTATTTAGTTCTACCTGCATCGGCCAAAAATTCCAGCTCTGAGAATTAAACATTGCTTTGACTTTTGTTTTAAAGCTTTCGTGACTGCAGGGATTCATATTCTTGGTTCTTTCGGTAAAGTCACGTAGATGGGAAACAATAAAATAAAAAAATATGAAACAGTAAAATTCTCACAACGTTTCGACTGCAACACAAGCAATCATCATCAGGTGTGAAAACCACAGCAAGAAAACTAGAAAAAAGTGGGGGTTTTTTTTTACGTTAGCACCACGGAGAGCGATTTGTCAGTTATTCAGGTGGACAAGTCCATCTATGTTCGGAAAAGAGGAGGGGGGAGACGAAAATAATGGATGCGGTCTGAAAGCCACCGTAAGTGTGAACGATCAATTAAGACCCGAAATGGTTTATCAAATCCTTCCAATGATTACTAAGCCAGAATCCATCTTCTCGGTTGAAATTGTCTCTGTGTTTGTATATGTGGATAGCCTCATGAACGAATCTCTCATGGTAGCCAGATGGCTTGCAAAGAACCTCTGTCTTGGAGAAGTCAATGTCATGTCAGCCTACTGAATTATAACAGTGATCTGCCACGGCCGAGGTGTTGGTCCTCCCGTGTTTTAGGTCTGCTTTGTGTTCACGAATGCGGTCCGAGACATTTCAAGTTTCATTTATTAGGTATAGCCCTGTGAGCTATGCGGCTCTTTAGTCGGGTGCAACCGCAACAAACAAAATATGAATCTACATTGCAGAAAACTATTACACCACAACCAGACCAAAATAAAGCTACAAAAACAATGTAACAACAGTAATCATAGGAACTGTGATTTTAAATTTAACGATAAACGATATACATAACACTACGACAAAAACCTGCAGCCATAGCTGGCAGCACGACACTCCCAGTGTATGATGTGTGAGTGAGTCAGCAGCAGCGTGAGTGAGTGTATGATGTGCGAGTGAGTGTATGATGTGTGAGTCAGCGCACGATGTGTTAGCGCATGATGAGTGAATCAGTGTATGATGTGCGAGTGAGTCAGCGGCAGTGTGAGGGAGTGTATGATGTGCGAGTGAGTCAGCGGCAGTGTGAGTGTATGATGTTCGAGTCAGCGCACGATGTGTTAGTCAGCACACGATGAGTGAGTCAGTGTATCATGTGTGAGCGAGTCAGCGGCAGTGTGAGTGAGTGTATGATGTGCGAGTGAGCCAGCACACAATGAGTGAACCTGTGTATGATTAGTGAATGGGTCAGTGGTTGTGCGAGTGTATGATGTGTGAGTGAGTAAGCGCATGATGAGCGAGTCAGTGCATAATGTGTGAGTGAGTCAGTGCATGGTGTGAGTGAGTCAGTGTATGATGTATGAGAAAGTCAGTGTCGACTCCCTCTGCTCGTGCCGTCGGCCCCCCCCGGCTCCGTCGGACCCCCTCCTGGCTCCGTCGGCCACCCCCCCGGCTCCGTCGGCCCTCTACCCAGCTCCGTTGGCCCCCCCCAGCTCCGTCGGCCCCCCCTGGCTCCGTCGCCCCCCCCCCCCCCAGCTCCGTCGGTCCCCCCCTGGCTCTGTCGGCCCCCCCCGGCTCCATCGGCCTCCCCTGGCTCCGTCGGCCCCCTCCGGCTCCGTCGGCCCCCCCTGGCTCCGTCGCCCCCCCCCCAGCTCTGTCGGTCCCCCCCTGGCTCTGTCGGCCCCCCCCTGCTCCGTCGGCCTCCCCTGGCTCCGTCGGCCCCCTCCGGCTCCGTCGGCCCCCGCTGGCTCCGTCGGCCCCCTCCGGCTCCGTCGGCCCCCGCTGGCTCCGTCGGCCCCCCCTGGCTCCGTCGGCCCCCCCGGCTCCGTCGGGCCCCCCTGGCTCCGTCGGCCCCCCCGGCTCCGTCCGCCCCCCCGGCTCCGTCGGCCCCCCCGGCTCCGTCGGCCTCCCCTGGCTCCGTCGGCCCCCCCCGGCTCCGTCGGCCCCCCCGGCTCCGTCGGCCTCCCCTGGCTCCGTCGGCCCCCTCCGGCTCCGTCGGCCCCCCCTGGCTCCGTCGGCCTCCCCCGGCTCCGTCGGCCCCCTCCAGCTCCGTCCGCCCCCCCGGCTCCGTCGGCCCCCCCTGGCTCCGTCGCCCCCACCCCCCAGGCCCCGTCGGCCCCCCCGGCTCCCCCGGCCCCGTTGGCCCCTCCGGCTCCGTCGGCCCCCTCAACTCCATCGGCTCCCTCCATCGGCTCCCTGGGCCCCCTCACAAACGGCCCCGCCAGCCGCTGCTGGGAGCGCGGCCCGGGAGCGCGCATGCCTCTGGCGGCCATCTTGTGAGGTAGGGCAATATCTTCATCCCAGAATGGTGTGAGCACCTTTGGTTTCTCCAATGTAACTACTACCACAGAGGCAACTTAGTTTGTAGACGCCAGGATACTGTATGTCCGGAATCACAACTTTTACAGACGGAACCAGATCACGGATTTTATGTAATGTGTTGAATCGGACCTGGATCTTGTGTGGCAGATCACTGTTATAATTCAGTAGGCTCACATGACGTTGACTTCTCCAAGACAGAGGTTCTTTGCAAGCCATCTGGCTACCAGGAGTGATTCGTTCATTAGGCTATCCACATATACAAACACAGAGACAATTTCAACCGAGAAGATGGATTCTGGCTTAGCAATCATTGGAAGGATTTGATAAACCATTTCGGGTCTTAATTTATTGTCCACGCTTTCGGTGGCTTTCAGACCGCATCCATTATTTTCGTCTCCCCCCTCCTCTTTTCCGAACATAGATGGACTCGTCCAACTGAATAACTGACAAATCGCTCTCCGTGGTGCTAACGTAAAAAAAACCCGCCAATTTTTCTAATTTTCTTGCTGTGGTTTCCACATCTGATGATGATTGCTTGTGTTGCAATCGAAACGTCGTGATAATTTTATTGTTTTGTATTTAAATGTTGTTATTGTTTCCCTTCTTCGTGGTGACTTTACCAAAAGAACCAAGAATATTGCTTTGACAGTCATGCGACGGACTTTATTGTCGCGTGTAGAGCCGGTAGGAAGCCGACATACGTGGTCTACTCTTCTTTGAACGACGCCACGGCAGTTACCTGTGCACCACAGGTGTGTGTGTGTCAACTCAGGTGTGTGTGTGTGTGTGCGTCAACTCAGGCGTGTGTGTGCGTGTCCATCACCGCCCGCCTCCCAGGCCTACTTCGATCTGAGCGAGAACCAGCTGAAGTGGCAGGAGTGAGTGGAGCCCAAGTGACACGCGCTTACGTGCACCTTATGAGCACATGTACTCTCACAGACGTTCTCCACCCTATACCCTGCAAACACCTGTATATATTTAACACACCTGTATGTACTGCACCCGTATGCACCGCACCTGTATGTCTAACTTACCTGTAAGTGCCACATATGCATGCCGAACACATATTTATGCGCCCCACCTGTCCACACCTGTACACACACCACCCTCTATCGTGTTCTGTCTTCCTGCCTCCTCCATCGCTTTGTCCCCTCACTGTGTTCTTTCGTGGCACTCTCCCTTGGTCCCCGTGTCTCCCTCGCCGCCCGCACTCACTGATCCTGCTCCCCCCTCTACTCACCTCCCCGTGCAGGAGAGTGCAGGCTCTCAAGGTGCGCCTCGCTGTCGAGCAGGGCCTGCATGACGTGCTCTTCAAGGAGGGCTTCAGCGAGCGCATGCCGCCCAGGTAAGGCCTGAGCCGCCCAGGTGAGCCACCTGCGTGGGTCACCCAGATGAGCCACTTGGGTGAGCCACCCAGGTGAGCCACCTAGGCAGGACACCCGGGCGAGCCATCCAGGCGAGCCACCTGGTTAAGCCCCCAGAGGTGAGTCACCCAGGCTGGCCATACAGGTGGGCCACCCAGATAAGCCACCTGGGCGAGACACCCAGGTGAGGCACCTGGGTGAGCCACTCGTCACCCAGGTGATTCCTTCTGACGATACGCCACGGCATGCGTGGTCCTGTAAATGAGACTTCTCACTCTTCCCACCGTAATCAGTGACGGAGCCCCCCTCCCCCCATCCCCGACCTCTAACCCCTACCCCGAATCCGTTCCTCCCACCACAGGGAGGAGAGCAGTGGGGGGGAGCTGCCGGACCGCGAGCCGGACGCGTGCCGCATTCACGGCACGCTGATCACCAAGAAGGTGACAGACGCCGGAGGACAACGCGCGAGGCTCACGGAGGGGTGGGGGGGGGCAGATTACGAACGTGGACGACGAGCGGTAGCCACTTTGTTTATGTGGCGAGTAATGCTCGTAGAACACGTGGAGGACTGATGCAGAGGGTGAGGCGAGTCAATGCGTGGGGCACGTGGTAGAGTTATGAACTATTTATCTCTCTCGCTGAAGACAGGTAGGTAACATTATTCAGATTCCACCCGGTTAACGCCATTGCAATATATAGGACCATGGGGGATGTATGAACGGGTGCGTGTGTGGGAGCGCCTGGCCCTGGCGTGAGTAATTGTGCTCCAGCACGTTTTTTTAAATTCTGATTATTTTCTCCAGGTGCCCGGAAACTTCCACATCGTCCCCGGGAAGTAAGTGTACGCGCAAGTTCAATGCAGCATCTTCCATCTCATCTCCCATCTCATCCCCCATCATCTCCCATATCTTATCTTCCATCTTATCTCCCATATCATTGCCCATATCTTACATCTCATCTCATCTTCCATTCCACATCATCTTACCTCTCATCTAATCTCCCCTATCATCTCCCGTTTCACCATCTTCCATCTAATTTCCTGTCTCATCGTCCGTACTGCAACATCCGCACGGCGCGTGACCGTGCCGTGCCCTTCACGCTCGCGCGCATCTGTCTGCAGGTCACGAGGTCACCGCCACGGACACGCGCACATCCTGCACTACATGTTGCCCGAGGAAAGTGAGTACCTCACTGCACCTCCGATGAGCACGGTTGGCTGCATTCGGTGCAAAGAAGTTCAACACACACACACACACATCGATGACCAACCTCAGCGGGTGGCTCATGGGGTTACCCCACAGCCCCAGACGGTGATGATGATGAAGTTGGTGGTAATGAAGGTGACGAGGTGGACGGTGGTCATGATGATAAAGTTGGTGGTGATGAAGGTGACGAGGTGGACGGTGGTGGTGGTGATGATGAAGTTGGTGTTGATGAAGGTGACGAGGTGGACGGTGATGATGATGATGTTGGTGGTAATGAAGGTGACGAGGTGGACGGTGGTGGTGGTGATGATCAAGTTGGTGGTGATGAAGGTGACGAGGTGGACGGTGGTGGTGGTGATGATGAAGTTGGTGTTGATGAAGGTGACGAGGTGGACGGTGATGATGATGTTGGTGGTAATGAAGGTGACGAGGTGGACGGTGGTGGTGGTGATGATAAAGTTGGTGGTGATGAAGGTGACGAGGTGGACGGTGGTGGTGGTGATGATGAAGTTGGTGTTGATGAAGGTGACGAGGTGATCAGTGATGATGATGAAGTTGGTGGTGGTGAAGGTGACGAGGTGGACGGTGGTGGTGATGATAAAGTTGGTGTTGATGAAGGTGACGAGGTGAACGGTGGTGGTGGTGATGATGAAGTTGGTGGTAATGAAGGTGACGAGGTGGACGGTGGTGATGATGATAAAGTTGGTGGTGATGAAGGTGACGAGGCGGACGGTGGTGGTGGTGATGATGAAGTTGGTGGTAATGAAGGTGACGAGGTGGACTGTGGTGGTGATGATGAAGTTGGTGTTGATGAAGGTGACGAGGTGGACGACGACGAGGTGGATGATGACGATGGCTGTGGTGCCGTGCTACCGCAGGCTTTAACTTCTCGCACCGCATCGACGAGCTGTCGTTCGGGCAGCGCGCGCCGGGCATCGTCAACGCGCTCGACGGGGACGCGCGCACGGCCACACGAGGTGCCCACCACGTGCCCACCACGTGCCCACCACGTGCACACCACGTGCACACCACGTGCACACCAAAGATCCCCCCGTATAGCCATGCAACACTGTTAGGACAAGTGCTCTTAGCGAGCACCTATGAAGGGCAACATGGTTCACGAGGGGGTTGGTGTAGCCAGAACTATTCCCTGCATAGTTCTGTATCCCCGGTACTCATTTGAAGACGAAGACGATCTAAGGATTGTGCCAGAATGGGTTCAGATATGTGCCGACGATTGTAACGTGTGACCGAGAATGGAACTCGGTGGTGGCCGGGTTGTTAGCGCCGCCTCCTCGTTAACCACGCCACTCAACGCTCGCCTTACCGCACACGTAAACGACTCGTATACCTGGCACGGCTCTTGCATGATCATTGCATGCCCACCATCAAAATTGCTACCGCTCCACAATTGCGCACGGCGTTGTGCGAACGCGGTTTGGTTTATCGCTGCGGTCGTTGTGGGTGGTGGGGGTTTGGGGGGCTGCCTGCCTCATCGCTCCACCTCATCCACCTCGCCGTCTGTCTTCGCAGAGATGCAGAAGTTCCAGTACTTCCTGCAGGTGGTGCCCACGCGCGTGCGCACTCGGAGCGCGCACGTAGACACGCATCAGTACTCCGTCACGGAGCAGGTGGGGTGGCTCGGAGATGTTCACTATCCTCGCCTGGTATACAGGTGCTCGTGGGTTCGATCCCAACCCTTGACGCGAGGTTGTATATTTTGAGGTTGCACGGCTCTCTCTCTCCCTGTGTATTTTTCCCCCTGGCTTTACCCCTACATTTAAAATCAACGTGCGTTTCGAATATTTGGCTGGTATAAAATGCCACGTGATAAGCCTCTTTGTTGGGCTATCATTTGTGGCCAGGTGGCTTCTGAGAAAAGAGCTACATAGCTCAGTGGGCCTTAGCTGCTAAAATAAAATAAAAACAGTTTAGTTTCTCTGCCGAATTGAATACTCTACCAGTAGCCGGTGGTGATACTTTCACCAATATGCGTTGGACTTTTTTCGCACCGGACGTAAGCCAACCGTGCTCCTCGGAGGTGCGAGGGGAAGGACGACAGTCTAAACACAGACACACACAAAGTTAAATAACGCACACGTCCCATACATTCTCCACAATAAAGCGTAATGATTATTCAGTGTTTGGTAAATTGTTTATCTTAATATGTGACCCACCTCTCGTGGGAAAAATAAACCAGCTCCAAGTCGGGCAAAAGTCACCTGTACAAATTGTTACGAGGATGACTGGACAACCATAACTTGAGAGTTTACTGTGATGACATGACTCCCGCCTCTCACACCCTCTTACCCCCGGCAACACTTTCACTGCAGCACGTGGTGGCAGACCACGACTACTCACCAGGCCGACGCCGCAGGCACGCCGTCCCAGGTAACGGCGCACGCCCACACCGCCCACAATGCTGAGCCACCTTGGCCTCACGCTTCCTTCCACCCCATATCCACCCTCCAATCCCTTACCATTCTACCTCATTGCCTCCCTCTGGCACACTTAACATCCCACCATTTGATCCATCCTGCATCAAACCTCCCATCTCCTGCAACAGATGAACTCCACTGCCTCGATGCAACCCAATAACCCTAACCCCACACACCCTGCCACAAAACCCAGCCTACAACATCCCTCAGTCTGCATCCCATCTCCATCTCACCCTTCCTCATCCCGTCATCTCAATCCTACCACCCATAAATCTTGACTTAAAGCTTTCGTGACTGCAGGGATTCATATTCTTTGGGTCTTTTGGTAAAGCCACGTAGATAGGTTCAAAGAAAATAACAAAAAACCACGACGTTTCGATCGCAATACAAGCGTTCGTCATCAGGAAGAGGGGGTTAGTTAGCTTCCACCCATCTCACCAACTGCAGACCAACCCCATTCCACCACCGGCATGGCTCCTCCATCATCTCACCCCACACCATCCCGCCCCACCTTGATCTGACCACCTCAATCACTCCTCCATTCCCACCACCTTCGTCATCTACTCTCCATCCTACCACCTTAATTTCTCCTCTGCCCCACCATCCGTCTCATGCCACCCCCTATCACCACGCCCAGCATCCCACCCCTTTCTCCTCTTAAAATAACAAAAAATTCCATCGCGACCCATTATGGATTGGGCTTGCCCCCCTTGCCAGCGCATCAAGCTACTGTCGTCGTCTCGCACGCCGAGACCGTGAGGACCCCCCCCCCTCCCTCACTCCCACCGCCGCTCGCGTCGCTGCGCTGCTGTGCGGCGTGCGAGCGCCGTGTGTGCGTGTCGCAGGGATCTTCGTGCGCTTCTCGTTCGCCCCGCTGCGCGTGCACGTGGCGGAGGAGAGCGTCTCGTACGCGCACTTCGCCGTGAGGCTCTGCGGTCTCGCCGGAGGCATCTTCCAGACCTTGGGTACGGGACGGGGGAAGGGCGGCTCGAATCGTAGACGAATTGAATGCATTTTGATTTAAAGCTTTCGTGACTGCAGGGATTCATATTCTTGGTTCTTTCGGTAAAGTCACGTAGAAGGGAAACAATAAAATAATTAAAATATTAAACAATAAAATTCTACGTGACTTTACCGAAAGAACCAAGAATATAAATTGAATGCACTCAGCATAATTTTAAATAATCCATCGGATGATAAATAGTTTTGTGCGTGTTTATGACCACAATAATATCTATTTTGAGCAAGTGCATGTTAAAGGCTTACACGTACACGCTTAGAATTGTTTTAATGAACACATGGCGCACTAGATGACTAGAACCTTCTTGACATCAGTGAACCTGGCCTCGAACCTAGGATCAGTCTCGGTGTCGCGGCCATGGGATTCCACCCCTCCCCAGGGGTACTCGGTCGCCCGTACAACGAGCGGCTAGGAACCAACAGGGACTTGGTGACACCGTGAACTCCGATGGTGATGCTTGCAGCGGCGGCAACTTTTGGCTTCGAACACAGACGGCGGTCAACGCGTCGCGCGGCGCTTTCAGAAGCCACTGGAGCTGTGCGCTTTCAAATCTAGTCTTGATTTGAAGCTTTCGTGTCTGCATGAATCCATACTCTCTGGCTCTTTCGGTAAAGTCACGTAGATAGAAAAAAAATAACAAAAGAAAACACGACGTTTCGGTCGTCCTGAAGACGGACGCTTGTGTTGCGACTGAAACGTCGCTTTTTCTTTTGTTACTTTTAAATCTAGATTGAAAACTAATTTAAGAACTGTTTTTTGTGTTTAGGTTAATGTCCTTCCCCCACACCTCCGATTAGCATGGTTGGCTGCGTGCGGTGCGAAAGAAGTTCAACATATCCAAAAACTAAAATTCCCCGCATAGCCTGAACAGACTGTTTGAGCAAGTGCTGTTAGCGAGCACCTATGAAGGCCAACACGGCTCACGAGGGGGTCGGTGGCCAGCACCACGCCCGGCCGCCTTTGTCTCCCCAGTGGCGATGTTTTACACACAACACTAGGCACTCATTTGACACCGAGTCGACCTAGGGGAGGCCCAGGACCGATTCAGATAATCGTTACTGGTGTTGGCTAAGCAAAAATCGAACTCTGGTCACCGGGTTCGTAGTGCATCGCGCTAACCGCTACACCACCGCTCCCCACATATAAAGATAAAGATCCCCCATATAGCCTTAACAGACTGTAGGGGCAAGTGCTGTTAGCGAGCTCCTCCCACATATACACATACGTACACACACGTACACACACGTGGCGTTTCCTTGTTACTCTGCCCACTCACTTTCCCCTCCGTCCCCACTGCAGGCGTGGTGAACTCTCTGCTCAGTGGACTCTGGTGGCTGCGCACAGCCCTCACGACGCCTGCCAAGGAGCCTCTCGCTGCCGTCGAAGCAGGACAATAGCGAGCCCCCTACTGGTGCCCGCACTGATGCAGTCGAGGTCGAGAGGTCACCACCGCCGCCACCACCAGTGCCGTTGATGCCACCACAACTCGCCAACGCTTCCTTTTGTACGAGCCATCAGCTGTTGTTGGGAGTCAACAGCTGACCCCCCAAGGTACACCACAGTTTTACTTATCCAGACTTTCTACACTGTTGGAGAGATTTTGACATGTATAAACATTGCACTACCAGTGTATTTCACCAGCATCGTGGATACATTACATTGAACGTATTCTCTAAAGCCCACCCATATATCTTGTGCCTTAAGTACGCGTCTCATCAGGTGAAGTTCTGTCATCATGAAATGGTAGCGCGCCACTTGCACACAATACCACCGTTTTGGTACCATCCGTGGCACGTGCCGTCTGTATTGACCAGTTGTACGAATGTCTGCTCAATCTTGATAATTATTCAGATAAACCGCTGTGTGCCGTATTATTTAACTGTGCAATAACTCCGTGAAGATTGTTAACTTTGCGAGATGAAAAAAAAACTCCGCAGATTTAAAAACTCAATTCTTAGTAGGTGATAGTGACACAGGAACTGTCACACAGACGAGCAGGGCTGGGGCTGAGTCCACCTCTGCTGAATTCTTAAAGGAAAGTAAAACATTTTGGCAAAGACTGTCTCGTGTGTATATATATCGGGGTGAGTGCTTGAGCAGAATACAACGACAGACAAAAGCAGATTGTATCGTTACTCATTGCTTCGCGTTTAAACATGTCTATAGAGTTTAACACTCACCAAGTGGTGCCCCTGAATTAACTAGACATCCGTGACAAAGAGCTTTGGAGCTCATCGGATTCCTCCAGTATAAATAAATATTCTGATTCTGATATATGCATCCCCGACCCTCAATAAAATAGGTCATAGTATATGGATAGCAGGGATAGAATAAAATTCCGTTAGTTTCTAGTGGATCCATAACCACGATTGTCAGAAGTAAACCAAACAGCACATCACCACCGTAGCAAGGCCATTGAGAGTATGCAAGTATGTAAGTTGGATGTTTCTCCAGACAAAGAATAAACGAATACCATCATCATCTGAATCAACAGCGTTCGGCTTTGGGGGCTAATTAAATTAACAATATGCAGGGCATATATTGCCAACGTAATGATCAACAATACCACCACGACTCGATCACGGAACAACGCAGCCTGGATAAAGGGGAGGGGGGGGAGGGGGAAGAAATGCGATGAGGGAGAAACCACCCCAGCTAAGCAAACAACGAGAGATGTGGGGAGCATTAGTCTGGAGGAGGGACAACTGCAGGCCCGATGACAGGAAACTGCTCACCAATAAACTGACCGGCGAGGTGCACCGAGATGTTGGCTACGTAGAGTTGCGAAAAAAGTTCAAAGGAGAGGGGCACTTATCTTTTCAACGTTTTCCCAACCAATGTTGATGGCTTTGATGCATTTTCGGGGTAAAGATTGCGCTCGCGAAGGTGATCCAGTCGAAGTACATTGGAGTGAACCGTCGTCGAGTTGTTTTGTACCGAGGGCCTTTCCCGAGAGACAAATGGGGAAAATTTGTCCAAGGGTTGGCCAAAAAATCGGTAGAATAAAAAAGTTTTCCAGCTTTAATCAGATATTCTTCTTGGCTCATTGCAGTAACGTCACTTGCCATGCATCCACATGGCTGAGAAAGATTGCCAAGGGCGTTCCCTGTTCTTTCCTAGATTCCGTTCCCTGGGAGGTACGGGGGCCCAGGCGAGGCATGCCTGGTCCCTGGCACACTAGGCCTCAACTTCGTTTATGTTAATGTTATAAATAAATTCCTTTCTGTGTCGGCTGCTTCTGGTGACGACGCATTTTTCATTGTCATTTTAGTTCATGATCATCCGTGGTTAATCCACTGGTGGATGACAGTATTTTCAAGCCAACACAACCTCTCACGATCCTGCGATCAAATATTCCACTTTCAACACAGCACTGCCTTGCCGTTAGAATGAGGCTCAAATGCATTGTAGACCTTCACCAACCTGCATTGACCGGGGTGGTGAAGTATGGTCAATCCCCCCCTCTCTCCTCAACGACACACCTAAACCATTTCAGTTACAGATGTTTAAATGACACCGGTGCCTATCCCAGCTGTCATCACGGTTTAGAGGTCAAGTCACTCCCTGGCACCCAAAAAAGAGGGCCACGCAAACAGCTCAAGGCACCGTGCATTTTTTTTAAATATGGTACTGACTTTTCAGCAATTTAAGCCAATTTTTGATTTAAGTCATTTTATTTTTAAACCAGAGTTTTCAGGTCTTTCATTTGCATAGTGTTACGAACCATTCAGAATTACAAAAATACACAAAAAACATTCAAACAAGTTATTATATTTTATGAGCTGGACACAATACTGCATGTTCTATCAATCTTAGTTTCTTCATCTATTAACTGTTCAGTGTTTCATTTGACAAAAACGTACACAAAAATTGTCAAAAAAAAACCTCTAAAGTAGGCATGATTAAAAAAACCTCAAACTTTCACATTACAGGCAACTGCTTACAGTTGTGTGGGCAAAGGTGCCGACATCGAAACGAGACCTCCCCACTCGTGTGCGCCGTTAGAATCACTCTGCACGCTCAAGGCAATTTTGAGAAGACGCTGCGATAAGGATTTTTTGTTGTAGGGTTAGAAAGTAAACATTGTTAAAACAAACAACCCCAGCATTTAATGTTTTACAGTGTGAGAAAAAGTTAAAGGGCACGTAAAAATTAACTTTGTTGTTTTCACACAAAAAAACATATTCAGAATTAAAGTCTGTAAAAGTCAATGTACAGAAGTAAAAAAAGCCCTCTAGTTTAGGGGATTATTAAACAGTTAAAGAGACACTAAACTGTTATGACATTGGCTAAATCAGAAACGTGATGGTGAAAGCGCCAAAAGCTGGAATATACCGAGAAACACAGCCATATAAATCGTGGCAGGTGTAATTAATGTGCGGGACAGGTGCTTTATATATAAAATGATACTATAATACTATTAAGGTTTAAGGTTTTCGAATGAATCGTGGCATATCCATCTGCCATTTAACTTCACACATAGCTATGTTGTTTTACTTGGCACATATTACGTGGCAGATGCTGCTTAAGTAGGAAGCGCTGAGTAAGACGAAGATGCTAATCCAGCTCTCGTACGCATGCAGTATAAATCTATTAATTTTTATTCCACAAATGAATATTGTTTTGCGAATAAATCAAACATTTCTGTAGCGAGCAAAATTTTAAGCGGGGCACACACTTTCGATTTTTGGTGAAAAATATATAACGTCCACAACTCATGGTATAGAAACAATAAACACTTTAAATGCCGCGACAATAATTAAAATAACAAGTCAAACAAGTGAGACAAAACAATACTTAAATTCATATTCTTAGTTCTTTCGGTAAAGTCACGTAGATGGGAAACAATAAAATAATAATGTAAATGTTATTTTATATTTTTATATAAAATAAAATTTATAAATATTACTTTATTTTATATTTTTATTATTTTATTGTTTCCCTTCTACGTGACTTTACCGAAAGAACCAAGAATATGAATCCCTGCAGTCACGAAAGCTTTAAATCAAAATACTTAAATTGTGAAGGAAAGTGACTGTGGGGCAGTCTACAGTGAGAGCAGCTGATGACGCGATGCTTACTGCTGAACACGTGTCCCAAACGATGTGCCGTGAGTCTCAATAGATACAACACTGTCATTTCCTTCCGATTAATTTTTATACGTCCAGTTGAACTATTTCCATTCGGTTAATGCAGTGTTTCGCTTACGGTTCACGGTTACAAAGCTAATAATTGTAGTGTGTACCACCTGGTGATTGCGGCAGATGTTGTACGCGTGTTGAACTTCTTTTGCGCCGTACATAGCACACCGTGCTAATCGGAGGTGCAGAAGCATGTCATCGTTTATAAGGTTATCAACATTGCAGCGTTGCACTGACACACGGTCATTAACTTGCATCTATACAATTTACGTTGTATTATACTCCCATTGTAGTCATTGCATTGTTACTGTTTGGAGTGCATTGTTTGTTATTGCGGTGTTATTGTGCTTGTGTGTGCTTTATTTAAGTGTCATTTCAGTGTGAACGTAGCATTGAGTTAAGAGCTGTGTATTTCGTTGAAGCAACAGCAATGAGGTGGTTACAGCCTATCCATCTTCATTGGCAGTTGGGTCTCCGAGCGCATTTGCGCATCTTTACACGATCACCCGTTCCACGGCGAGCTGCAGACCCGTGGGCTGCACCCGACTCCAAGGCACGCAGCAGCAGCAGCAGCATCACGCGGCGTGCGTGAATCATTTTGATTTCGACTTGAACACTTACCAAATTTAGACTTTCTTCCTTTTTGATTGAAATGATTCGATTCAACGGTTATTTGAGATTTCCTCCGATCATTATTGGTATGTCACTTATAAAAAATTGTATTTGTATTCATACGAGCGAAAGTCCACGGATAAAATTGATTATCTCTGAAGGGCTTCCAATTGTAGGTAATGAACACGTGCTGCTCACGTGGGTTTCAATTGTGGCCACCATTAATTTTAGCTTTAATTTCGATGACATAAGCAATCTGGGTAGGCTATAATTTTAACCCACTTTAGCACTCGTAGGTTTTAAGAGAGATTTAGGCCGTATGTTTAAGAGGCATTGTGGATTGATAATCTTCAGATCAGATGGAACCTCTTTCATGTAACTTTCTTTCACGTGAAAAACTGCATTCAACTGAAAAACACCATGCACTCCCGATACAGCAGCCATGACCATCGCACAGCATAGCTATGTGATTCGCTCATATTAGTGGACTCTTGACGGTGGTAGAGGATCTAGATGTTTAGAATGTCCTCCAGACCAGTCGTGGTGCTAGAGACCAAACAGCTTTCAATAGGTCCTGTAAACCGAAGTACCTTCCTTTAGACTTTAGAGCAAAGCCACCTCTTCTCCACTGCCCTATATATGTATTCTTGGCTCGTATAGATAAGCAATTATAATATTGTTGTACTCCCAGTTGGACAATACATTGCTAAAAGGATGGAACCAATGTGATATTTAACGTTTCTCGGCTTGTGAAATCTAATGCTAGGTGGAACATGAAGCCATTTTTCAACCTCGGAATCAGTTCCAGGAGACCAAGATTTTGGCCACAATGGGGCATTTAGGTAGTTTACTTTATGATAATATATTAGTGCTAATATCTGGCAGATCATCGAGTGCAGTACATTCAGATCGTTTTAAGATTCCTTATGGAATTGTTGTAAACATCTCAGCTTAAAAATGATATTCAGTACATTTTCATCTCAACTGTCAACTCCTAATTTAGTGTAATTTTTAATAAAGTGGGCAGCGCTTTTGACAATATGATGTACTGTATATGGAATTATAAAGTGTCCTGTTGACTGCAGTTTAAAATACCACGTTTTCTTCTCGGAACAGAATTTTGGAAAACAGGGTCTCATATGTCCCCAGGTCTCAATTCCTTCTGAAATACGTATACATCAATCGCCCTGTCTCTACCTCTTTCATAGAATCACCCCATTCTATACCTTATACTAACCTTCTTTATTCCACTAGACACAACGTATTTAAACAATGAACTGAAACTCAGAAACCTTTAATGGATATAAGCACAATAGATAAATGCATGTCCCTGTGCCACCAGCAAATCAACGTTCTGTACTTTAATAGCGTTCACAGCCTCCACTGCTTGCACACACACTTAGACGGGACACTTACGCTCACCACACCACCACAATTAACCCTGGTTTCGGGCAAGCCTTTGAGTTACTATTGAAAGCATGAAAGCGAGGTAACCAGATAGCTCAGAGGCCCATGTCAGGAATATGAGCTAGCTCCTCAAAGATGCTAGCGTCCAATCCTGATAAATCATTGTGTGTAAACAAGTTTGCGTGTTAAATCATTTTGATCTGCTCAGTGACAAAAAAACTGCATCATAAAAAGTGCTCGTGGTATGTTGGCTATAATTCGGAGTGCCCGACTCACAATTGGAAGACGGAAAGTTAACAGTTTGCTCATGTGTCGACTCAGCTTATTAAATGTGGCAAGGCCTGGAAGGCCCGAGGGACACTGAGCATGCCCATGGTAACACGGGATGGCTTTAGAAGGCCCTGGGGACTGGGTTGGCATCGAGTGATTCGGGGAGGTTGACATTGCCTTGGGGTGGTTTGTATAGTGGGAGCCAGTAATCTGTAAGCTACGTGATGTATTCCTTGCAACCAGACATGTGCTCTCCCCCGAGTGTGTGCTGCCTATTCATATGCACATGGTTTACGGGCATCTACCTGTGTGCACGTGGATATAATGCACACGCGTGCAGTGGAGTATGCACACAGTTACTCATGCGCTGCGTGTGTTGGTGAGTGTAGGTGTTAGTCTGCGACACGACAATGGGTTCCCATGCCGCGATGTTTAGGATACAATGTTACGGTCCAAGCAACTCGGGGTTCAACTTCTAGTACAGGACACTGGCGAACTTTACTTGGGCTTCCCCTAAGGTCAACTTGGCCTGAAGTGATTACCTGGTGCAGCATGTGAACATCGGCAAAGAAAAGACCAAAGTGGTTGAGGCTGCATATTGCTTGCTTCACTGCCCTGGCCTTAATGAGCATTCTCTAACAGCGCTTGTCCAAACAGTTTCACCTAGGCCAAAAAGGGCACTGTGATTGATGCGAGTGCACGTGTCATAAGCACGTGTCATGAGCACGTGTGTGCATCACCGGTGTATGCATGCACGTGTACGTCATGTGTGCGTGTGTGCATGCGGCTCATAACTCATCGTGCCGCATGAGAGCCTCCCCAAAGTCTGTGGCCTGGCTGCCCACAAACAGGTCGTACTTAGCGATAATCTCCTCCCTCGTCAGATTCCCATCCTGTAAGTAGACAAAACGCCCATCAGCAACACGAACAGCATAACATCAATCATCAACGCAATGGCATCGACGCTGCAAGCCCATCCCCCAACAGTTTTCCCTTCAATGTGTATGTAAATCAAAAAAACAAACAGCCCCTGTAAAAAAAAAAATTCAACATTGACACCTGCATTGACTCACATTTGACTAGAATGCACAGATGAGGCAAGTATCGAGAAGAGCTTTTTGCATTTTAGGTTTAACCTTCATTCAACTGCACGTCAAGTTAAGAACAATTACAGAACTACACACAACTGCCAAGGTAGCATTTCCACCGGTCTCCCTCTCCGCACTGCCCTTCGTCCCACCTGGTCATCGTCGCACTCATGGATGAGGTGCTTGGACTCGGCCTCGGCCTGGTCGTAGTCGTCGGGCAGGATCCAGGCGGCCACCTCGTCATGCCCCATCAGCCCGTCGCCATCCGTATCGCGGAGTTCTGCAAACTGCTTCCGCTCCGATTCCACCCACTCAGAGTCGCCCTCCTCGCTCTCCTCGCTGTACATGTCTCCTAGACACGCGCGCACAAACACGTTCTGCGTTAGGCATGGGCAAGCCGAGGAGAGGGGGGTAAGGGAGGGACACAAGCGGGAGCACGTGATACTTCTGAGTAAACATACTGGACCCGAGACGGGCGCATGCAGCAGCAGCACCTGCTGGGCCAGTGAAGGCCACGTGTAGCTACGTATACTACACCCGAGAGGGAGAGATGTGTACGTGCTGCATTAGGGAGGACGCATGCAGGTGGGCGTTCTGGCGCTAGCGAGGGGCACGTGCTAGCTTAAGGAGGCGCTCATACTCCTGCATGTGTTGGGTTAGGAAGGGACAATCTCAGATGCATGTGCTGGCTTAGGGTGGAACATGAATACAGATGCTGCGTTCGGGAAGGACTTGTGCAGTTGCACGTGGTCTGCATTCTGGTACACACAAGTGTATTCTCCACGACAGGGCAATGCGTCCGCACTGTGGGTCCATATGTGCCATGGGTTTAGAAAACATGTGATCTGCAGGCGTGTACAAGCACTGGCTCAGCGTAGACGTGCAAGTGGATGCGCCGGTTTATGAATGTGTGTGGGGTTGTCAAGGACACAGTGGTGTCCGTGCGTGTTGTCTTGCATTCCTCACCTATATACTCATCCACGTTGATGAAGCCGTCGCCGTTTTTATCAATGTCTTCAATAGTTTCCTGAAATCAGAATCCAGGCTTCGGTTAACGAGCTGTACGTTGCCAAGAGGTCCTCAGAAATTACAAGCACCCCGGTTTTATTTATCCCGGATAGCCTCAATGAATTGACTCTCAAGACACTTATTCATCAGAGTCCTGGCATTGGGATGTTTGGCCAACTCCATACTGAGGAGTGCTTTTTTTTGTACATTGGGAGGCAATTAGAGCATCTCCAGAAAACCAATACACACGAGGAGACAAGACGCAAAACAAAGTTTTACACAGATGGGCTCAAATGATCCGACTGCTGTACTGACACCTCCTGGCCACCTTGATTCCAGCGGGTTTGCAACTTTCACGAACCTGCACGATTCACCGACCCTTGCATCAGAAGTGCTAGATCACGAATAGGGATTCGCCAACCAGGTCAGGCACAAGTTGCCAGGTGTATTCCTCCAGTATAAGTAAATATTCTGATTCTGTCTGCCTGTGATTTTTAAGCTTCGCTGTATTGTGTGCGGATCTTTCTAAGCGTCCACGGACAGTGCGCTGATTGATGTTTGTAGATGTGTCGGTGATGTCTAATGGTATTACTTTCAAGCTGGTGTTTGCGAATTTGCAGATAATGCTAGTGTTGATATGTGGTAAGCATCTCTATCGTGTGAGCCTGTTTATTTAGAGATGCAACCCAACAAACACATATATTGTTCAATACTGCGGCTGTGTGGCCTGTACTGACAAGATGCTGTCAGCTGTGTCACCAAGGCATTCTAGTGCTATCGCTCTCATGATACCTCAAAGTAAAATTATAGATATTGCTTTACATCAACACAGGTATAGGAAGAAGAAGACCAAAGCACACTATGGATGCATGTCTGATTACGGTTTTCAAGTCCATGAATGAAGCTTTGAACATCTGTGAAACAGCCTGTGAAACAGCCTGGATATTTAATCCATCTACAATATATTTGTTTTTTGGGCTGCGTCTTCCTTTAAATATTTGCTCGTAAAGTGTCCATGCGGTGGGTGGGTGCTGGTGAGCGTCAATGTAAGCCGCCGTGTTCCATTGTGTCGGCATCCATGAACACTTCAAATGGCGCATTGTTTGCTGCAGCTTAGGCTATATATAGGCAGCGTTGATGGCGAGCACCACTGTAGCGTGCGCTTGAGTGCGCATGTTCAACGTCCGCTGGAGTTGTCGGGGGTGGTGGGAGCAACACGAGGACCCTGGCGAGCGCGAGCGCCCGGTGCAGGTTCGCACCGTGACGACGAGGTTGCGCATGTGCGGGTGCTCCTCGGGGTGCAGGAAGGCCGCGTACTCGTTGCGTGATGCCCGCCCATCCCCGTCCACGTCCGCTGCCTGGAAGCGGCGCTCGTCCCGGAGAACCATCGCCCGGTACCCGTCCGGGTCCTCGGGGTCCTCCTCTACATCACCACCAACGAATTGCAAAGCATATTCTTAGTTTTTTCGGTAAAGTCACGTTGAAGAGAAACAACAAAATAATAAAATATATATAAAACAATAACAAATTCTCACGACGTTTCGACCATAACTCAAACGGTCATCTTCAGGTGTGTTGGTTTGCATAAATTTATTTTTAAACGGCGCATTTATTTATTTACAAAAAAACGTTAGCATCACGCGCAGCGATTTGGCAGTTTGCCCAAGACTAGTCCATCTATATTTCTTAATTGATTGTTCACGCTTACAGTGGCTTTCAGACAGCATACATTATAAAATTTCGTCTCCCCCCTCCTCTTTTCAAAATATAGATGGACTAGTCCTGGGCAAACTGCCAAATCGCTGCGCGTGACGCTAACGTTTTTTTATAAATAAATAAATGCGCCGTTTAAAAATAAATTTATGCAAACCAACACACCTGAAGATGACCGTTTGAGTTATGGTCGAAACGTCGTGAGAATTTTTTATTGTTTTATATATATTTTATTATTTTGTTGTTTCTCTTCAACGTGACTTTACCGAAAAAACTAAGAATATGAATTACTGCAGTCACGAAAGCTTTAAATCAAAATTGAATTGCAAAGCAATCGATTGTTACGAACAAGATTCGTTGCAAGAATCATTTGCATAAGAATAGATTTGAAATTACGCATGCCTATTTACTACAAATGCAATGTGCTTAACATTTACTGAACTTGGCTTTTATAGAACAATAATAGTTGCCTCCTACTAGCAGACTGTTTGTTATCAGGCCCAAGTTCTGGGTCACCTTGCGCCCACAGAAACAGCTGTCACTTACTGTGGGTGCCTTTTCAAGCGCTACGAGATGCCCCGGCCTATAGGAGGGCGCAATTTCAAACACTCATTATGATTATTACCATCATGCCCTAACATATGAACCAAGTATGTTCGTGGCATATATGCAAACACATTTTCACACAAACCGATAGGTTAATGCGTGGGTATATAACAATAATAATGGAGAATTTGTAAAGCACAAAGTTTTCATTCATTCTCAAAGAGAGAGCGATTCAGAGGCACAGAAAACCACAGACAAACAGTAAAGCAGACAGAACACAGCCGATAATTGGTCAAGCTTTGTTGTCCAATGTGGCATACGGTGCGAAAGAAGTTCAACATACATACATAACTTGCTGACCTGCCCCTACTGGCCATCTGTGAATAAGAGCTTCATAGCTCATCGGATTCCTCCAGGATAAATAAAGATTCTGATAAAGATTATGATTTATTCTGGGATGTTTCGCCAAACTCCATTAATGAGTGTTTATACATGCATGCGTGCGCGGACGTGTGTGCGGACCGGCTAGGTAGCTGTAGGTGGCATTCTTGTACTCGGCCCAGTTGACGTAGCCGTCACCGTCCAGGTCGTGGCTGCTCCACTGCCGCTCCGCCTCCTCCAGCACCCAGCGCCGCTGCGCGTGGCGGATCCACTCGGTGAGCTCCGTCTCCGTCACCAGCCCGTCCCCGTTCTCGTCGATGCGCGTCACAATCATCCTGGGATACGGTCGGCACGGGTCATATGCCACACGCGCGGGTGATGCAATTCGTAGACAGTTAAGATGAATGTGCAGAACTGAAAACAATTCATGGGCTACAACCCATCTTTCCCATCATCATCATCATCATCCTCCTCTACTCTATTCCACTCCATGACAGCATCTGACACCTGTTAAATCTGCCAGTCCACCTCTCAATGGAAGGTTGCTTCTCTTGTCTGCAACTCCTTCCCCATAGCAGTGTGCGCTGCCAATGCATTCTGCCTGTTCAATCCTTCCTCTTTTGCTTCGCCGATGAGTAAATGCCTCTCTCTATCGCACGTAGATTGTGGCAAGATGAAGATGCCCAAGGATCATGTAACTTCGCACTGCCCCAAATATACATTTGAAGGTGGTGAATTGCAAATACAATGCAAAGCAATTGAAACGCTAAATCACTTACAAGTAAATCTCCAATGATTGCACTTCACTGGCCACACAAAAGAAGCGAGTGAACTGTGTTCAGTTCTTACCACGGATGTCTTGATTGTGACCTGGCAAGTAACTCAGATCTCCCGCCAGCGTCCTAGCTCGGTCCCCTTCCCTAGTACAACGAGTCTGGCAATGTGACCGCATTCATTACACGCATTCTACATCCAATCCGCACAGTACTAGAAGACCCACTGCCACAGCCACCTGCTGTTCCCCACGGGCACTCACCCCAAACGCTCCTTGCTCTCCTCGGGGCTCAGCTGGTCGAAGGTTCGAGCCTCCTCGGCGCCCAGAAACGCCTCGTGGTCGAACTCGTGATCGTGATCGTCGTCGTGAACGTGCTCGCTCAGCGGCCGCTCGTGCTCGTGCACGCGCGACGACCGCCTCTCGTCCCCGGTCGCGGCCGCCAACACCGCCGTGATCAACGTCGCCATCGCCAGGGTCCGGACCACGGCGGCCGAACGCAGGCAGCCGGGGAGAGCCATCGCCGAAAGAGTTGCTGGTGCACGCAAGCACGCACACGCACACACGTCAGTAGATGTACAAGCGCGTGCTGAACGTATGCGTCAAAACCCTGGCTGGGAGTCGACTCAGCCACCATTCGTCATCCTCAGCCCTCGTCTATTCACCGATGAAGCCCCCAACCCCCACAATCCATCTCCTGCACATTGTTTGCATTGCTCCATCTCTGTGCTGGTCACCCTCCCAGGACACGGTTCACGCCTTCGACCGTCATTCCATCACCAGTCTCGTCCACTGGCTCCGATTCGTTTGCTCCGTTGTCCACTTTTCAGTGTTTGTTCCACTTGCCCGACTAGTGGCAATGTTTTTTCCCCCCACGTCACAGCTGGGAAACTCGGTTCATCAGGCACAATGGTATGCCGAACACTACCCGGACATTGAACACCATCTACAGTACATATATTACACAGCACCTACACTTTAGCTTAAGTCATTAACACATTAAAGTTAAACACACACACGTTAGGTTACAACGTCAAATTACGGCACGGAATATTTCGGATAAGACGCTCCGGAAAGTGAGACATACTCAAAAGTTGTGTCCGATGTTAATGAAGTGACACAACTCTGGTCACACACACACACGCCGGATTATAAGACACACTACCGACTTTTGCTTTAAAATACCGAGGGAGAAAGTGCTAACTAATAAATTGATCTATTCTATTTAGGATGTGTATAGCGACCTTTCAAGGGCGAAGGGAAATTGATGTCCATTGCAATACGCTAGAGACAACTCGTCAGCAAATTCCACAGAGTTCCGCATGCAGCTTCAACAGTCAGACTCCTGACCCCCGTTCACAGCTCTGGGGTCAGTGGTGGTAATTCCCCGTTCCTATGGCGGAGACGAGTGACCGACAGAACAAAGGAAAAGGTCCCCCGTACAGCCTTAACAGACTGTTGGGGCAAGTGGCTGTGAGTGACCAGCGCCTATGAAGGCTGCCGGCACTGTGGCACACGAGTGGGTGTGGGTGGCCAGCACCACGCCCGGCCGCCTTTGTCTCCCCAGTGGCGATGTTCACTACACACCGCACCAGGTACTCATTTGAGGCCGGGTCGACCTAGGGGAGTCCCAGTACAGGTTCAGATAAATCGTCACCGGTGTTGGTGGCCGTGAGCGGGAATCCAACTCGGGGTCGCCGGGTTGTTAGCGCAGCGTGGCGCTAACCGCTGCGCCACCGCTCCCCCGCAAACTGAACACCCACAAATAGACGTGTAACGATTCGATTCCACAAACTAAATGGATTGAATCGTGCCAGCAAGACCGTGTCTAGGTTGGTTCATGAACGGCTTAGGGCGGCGGCAACAACAACAGATGTTTACACATTCGTCCCACTACATCATAATCCACAACGTCCCTCGCACTCCCGTCACGCGATGCAACCGGCGCGCCGCGAGTTACCGAAGCGAGAATCGATGCAGGAAAATTGCGTTCGCCGCCGGATGGAGTGGTGGGGGGAATCGTCGCGAGCGTATCGGGAGCGGTATTTAAAACAGGAGCGCGCGAGCGAGCGACGTGGCGCGACGTGCCGGCCGCTAACCGTCTGTACGACGCGAGCGAGTGTCTGAGCGAAGACCGTGGTGGCGGGGAGCGGGAGGGCATCAAAGTGCGCGCGTCCCTAGCCGCCCACAGCGGCCGCGCGGAGTCACAAACTCACCCAGCCGAGCCGCGCCGAGACCAGGCCGGGGATCGCGTGACGTCACCGCGGCACGAGCCGGGAGGGGCGGGGCGGGGAGAGGAGACCAATGGGAGCGCGAAGTGCGGTAGAGGGCACGCCCCCTGCCCCCCCCCTAACAAACTCCACCCTCCACCCCGCCGCGCTGTGTCGCTCCTATTGGTGGCGCGGTGCCACGTGTCGTCCGCGGGGGCGTATATAAGGGAGTTCACCGGGCGCCTAGATGCAGGCATTTCTGGCAGTAGTCGTGCTTCTGCTGCAATGAGAGTGGGGTAGGTCATCGGTGGACACGTGGAAGTTGGGCTCGTCCAATGACACGGATAATTTAATTGGTTTCTCGGCTCCTGGAGGACCTCGCCACGGTTACAGACCGGGCCCGATCCAGTACCATGGTTGTACATTATGTATTCATGTGCCTGACGCTGGGAAATAAACCTGGCCGGTTGGCAGAAGACAAGTCTGGAATTGTTCTGGGAATTTATTCACACGCCGCATCTGTTGAGCATTAGCGTGTCCTCGTGTTACTGCGGTGATATATCGGGTGTAATATATTATAGATTGGCATACCTTGAACTCGAGTGGTTAATGTCTTATGCTGTACATCCCGTGACTATCGGCAAATTGTTCACGGACAAGTTTTATCGAGCAGCTCTTCGAATCGCCGTCCATAATCTACTGCTGCTTGAAGGCTTTCCCAAGGAGTACTGTTACATTTGCGTATAGCTTCATATAAAAGTGATACAGCCCTCGAATTCTTTGCTCATACTATCAATGGAAATGTATCCACGAGGGAGCTCTAGACAGCCCCTCTGCAGAGTAATTGGCCTACACTTCCACAAAGAGGTGGGAGTTACCCACACTTTCTCGCAAACATGATCAGCCAATCAACTAAATGTAGTGTGTCCATTTACACCGCCGAGTGAAGAAGGGGAATTAAGAACATGCTCATTGTTTGGCGTTCGGAAAAGGATTTTATGAGGGTGGTAATATCACAAATGGAAACAGACACTGCTAGGGTTACACACAAGAGATACAGGATAAACATTACGAGACGTGAATGTGATGCGATGTGAACAGTGCAACTACATATTTTTTTCACATTTTAACATTCATTCTCATGCTGCCTACAATGTCATCTGGTGTTGTCGACCTGTCCATGGTGTGATGTATGACAAGATGCTGTTGTGTTATGCCTATGTGTGCGGTGGTGCAGCAATGTGGTGGTTCACGCAAGATAATGTTTGGTCGGATGAATAGCAGGTGTGCACGATCAAGTGCTTTCGGTGGCACGAGTTGGAGGATCACATACATTTGTGAAACACAATCTTCTGGGCAGGCTGGCTGTCATATGGCCATCAGATGGTAATATGGCAAAGTTAGGCTTGTGAACTCATCTGTGTAGACTTTTGGATGTTTAACCCCCCCTTCCATGTGTGGGTTTTCTCCCACATGGACAGCACTCCTGAAAGAGGAGTTGGCCTAAAATGCCAAAGCAGAGTCCTCTTGAAAAATGTTCTTATAATGAATTACAACATAAAGTTGGGCAGGAGAGATCTGGACATTGGGGCTCACTGATTATTCAGCTGCATAAATGTGGTGAGAGTCATTAGCTGTGCACACAGTCAGATGTTGAGTAGCATATGTGTCGTGCGAGTGGTGGTGTGCGCGTGCGATCGGACTGGGTGACGAGAAGCGATGCGTGTACGTGGCATGAGAGGTGAAGTGTCTGCATGATCAGACACTGGGCGGCATGAGCCCATATTTGGTTGCGACTGCGAGCTGGGCCTGTGCTGCGTGGCACAGGGACAGCAGGTGTGCCATCTCCATCTCAGACTTGGACAGCGTCACTGCCTCCTCGAACAGCTGCACTGCACGTGTCAGGTTACCCCTGCGCCCACAGAACAAAGCATCACCCACCATGCACTGTTTCCAAAACATCATGCCAATACACAAAACCATCAACAACCCAACACACCACACCACCACTACCAACCCATCATACCAACACACTGCAACATGACCAATCCTAACATAAAAAAAACAAGCATACTAATCACCGAAACGTGTCAAAAATCACAAAACATCACCCCAACTCATCAAATGCACACCACACCACGATCATCAAACCATCACAACATAACGTCAACAACATAACATCACAATAAACAATGACCTACCAAAAACACTGCATACACTAAGTTAACATGTTACACAATCACACCGGCATAATTCAAGGGAAATGTCAAATTAATATCAGAGCGTGTCCACTGATAACACGGCGACTGGTGCATTCCCTCACCTCTGAACCTCAATCGTGCCGAGGGTCTCGTAGGCAAAATCGCACTTGGGGTCGATCTGAATGGCGCGGGAGATGAGACGCACGCCCGCATCCAGATCCTGCCTCCACTGCAGCTGCAGGAGCCTGACGCACAATCACAACCACAGTCACCACCACTGCCACGCAATATAAAGATCCCCCATATAGCCTTAACAGACTGTAGGGGCAAGTGCTGTTAGCGAGCACCTATGAAGGCCGGAACGGTACACGAGGGGGTGGGTGGCCAGCACCACGCCCGACCGCCTTTGTCTCCCTAGTGGCAATGTTTACACACCGCACCAGGTACTCATTTGAGGCTGAGTCGACCTAGGGGAGGCCCGGGACCGGTTCAGATAATCGTCACTGGTATTGGCCGTGAGCAGGAATCGAACCCGGGTCGCCAGGTTCATAGCGCAGCGCGCTAACCGCTACACTATCGCTCCCCACATACCACATCTACCAGCACAGCCATTCACAACTGAAAATGAAACTGTAAATTCAAGTGAAACTAAATACATCGGGGTGTTGTGATGTATTTTAGCGTGCTTGGCGATGTGTGTATTGTGTGGTATGTGCTGATGCGATGTGTTGTACAATGTATGACGCGACTACATTATCATGTGCGGTGCATCATGAGGTGTTTTGAGGTGTGTGATGAGGTACGGGAAGGTGTGCGCACCCCTTGTGCACGTAAGTGGTGGCGTTGTTCGGTTCCAGCTGAATGCAGGAGTCGTACATCTCGTCGGCACGCTCAAACATTTGCTGATCCGTGAGGGCCTGGAGATCACATAACGAATCATGTTATCATACAAGCAAACACCACCACAGGCAAACAAGTATCATCACAATACCACCACGCATTAGATCACGCATGAGATGTAATCACGTTTACACCGCGATAGCACACCATAGCAAGTCAGCACTCATCACCACGAACCATTGCTTATAAGAGGTGGAAGCAACAACGAGTAACTTATTAACGGATGGCTATTGAAAGCACGCCTTTTGATTCCAATAGGCCCGCGAAGATGAAACCTTGAATACAATAGGCTATATATTGACGCGCGCCTTCACCAATCGACCCGAAGTGAGGCCCAACACAGGTGAAGATACTACTTGCCACTCACGTCATCTGCAGCCAGGGATCCAATCCAGGTCACCGTGTTCGCATCGCAGTGCGGTAATCATACTGCCACCACACTTTGGCGCTCACACTTTTCACACACACACACACTTTGCATGCTCGTGGAAGCACTGCCCCATGGCGGACACACACACCTGTGCGTAGAGCGCGTACGCCTCGGCACAGCGGGGGCAGTCGCGGATGAGTTTGTCGAATGCCTTCATGGATGCTTGGATCTCCGAGGGACTGGAGTGGGACAGTGCTGCCCGGTACTGCGCAAGCACAGCGCACGGACAGTGCATGAGAGCAATGTAGCAAAGACAAAGATCCCCCCTATAGCCTTAACAGACTTGCACTTAACAGAAGTACTGTTTGCGAGCACCTATTAAGGGGTTGAGTGGCCAGCACCACACTCGGCCACCTTTGTCCCCTAGTTGTGATGTTTACACACAGCACCAGGTACTAATTTGAGGCCGAGTTGACCTCGGGGAGGCCTAGGACCCATTCAAATATTCGTCACCGATGTTGACCATGAGCGGAAATCAAACTCGGGTTGCCAGGTTCACAGCACAGCACAATAACCGCTACACTATCGCTCCCCACAACGTAGCACACACACAGACGTGGAACATACAGCGTGCTTAGAATGCAGATCCAGAACACACCACACACACAGAGACTGCACGGTAATCAAATACAGCACGTACAGCTCACAAGGAGATGACTTGTTACAAATACAGAACAGGCGCTGTGTGGATAGCAAGTGCATGAAGTATGCAGCTCGTAGGAAGAGTAGCACAGCATGCAGATCAAGCAAACACAATGTACAGGTGCACCATGTAGTGCACGAGAGCTCAATTCTTGGCGGCCCTGACCCAGTGGTGTGGAGGTGAGGAGTGTAGTACAATGGTGTGCAGAGTGGAGATTGTGAATGTGCAAGTTGAGCGTCTGGAGCTGTTAAGTGAGCTGTAATGATGAAGACCGTGTCGAATGTGGAGCTGGTGGGTGTTTGGTGAGTGAGATACAGTGGTGATCAATGTGTCGACCGAATGTGATAGTGATGAATGAGGTGAGTGCGGACCTGGTGAGTGTGGTTGTGGTGGAGAGTGGCGGTGGTAGCGAGCATGGTGTAGTCGTAGTGAGTGTGGTAAGTGGCGAGCGTGGTAATGAGTGAAGTGCTCACCTGAGCGAAGCAACGCTGGGCGCGTGCGAGGGGAAAGTCTTGCTTGAGCCGTACGCACTCCTCAAAGTCAGACATCGCCTCGTCCACGCGGTCCAGCAGGATGTGCAACTACAACAAACACATCACGTCGCATCACCCCACACCACGTCACTCTCAAGTCACACCTCCCCACACCACACCTATGTCATGGTGAATCACACCAAGTCACGATCATGTTAAAGCATTCTTTTAATATTAATCATGAAACTTCAAGCTCTTGCCAGGCAGCCTGAGACACACACAGCCTAGGTATGTAACAAGATAAGAGCTGTTTGTGTTCTGGTTGAATCTTCCTTCAACTTTACAATTATGCACCCACCCCACCAATATTACCATATTCTCGAGATTATAAGATGCTTTTTTCTCGTGTATTTTAAAGCAACATTTAGTGGGTGGATCTTATAATCCAGTATGTGTGTGTGGGTGCCAGACCACATGTGTAAAACTATATTGACATGGGCACAAGTTTGTGGTGCATCTTACTTTCCGGACGGTCTTATAATCCGAAGAAAACAGTAAATCGTGAGATAGGCTACCACTACTGCCAACACAGACGCGGGAGTAGCGGTGCCATGGGGCCGTCACCTGTCCGCGGTGGTGGTGCACGTCGGCGTTGTTGGGGTCGAGCTCCAGGGCACGGGCGAAGTCCTGCACGGAGCGCGCCACATCCTGCGACTGCATGTGCATGCTACCGCGCTTGATTAGGGCGTTCACGCGCACCTGCGAACAACGCACGTCAGATTCATAACACGCACGCTCACGGACGTGAAAGCAAGGGGACTCACAGAAACAGTGGCAAAGAGTCTCCGAGATGTAAAGAGAACAGAGAACAAAATATCCAAACATACGAGTGGGTCAACAAGCAGCATACAACACAGCGTTGTGTAGTGATCAAAGCTACATGAAAAAGGCCACAAACTGAAAAGGCCAGTGGTTGGAATGTAAACGTGCCGTGAAAATGGTCCATTACCTACAACTTCATCTGTTTTTTTTATATTAATTGCACAGTGTTATTGTTGGAATAAAGAGCTTACAGGAAGAGTACACTAGCCTACCAAACTATCTCTACTCCTAACTATAACTACCCAACCAGCCATGAGCACTAGCCTGGCCACTAACCAACCTTAGTAGCCGACGAGTTACTATTAGTATGAGCTCTTTCAATAATCATAACTCTCCTCTGACCCGAGATCTTGAGCTCAGTCAGGTCCCATTAAAAAATGTGTTCACTTTTCAGGTTCGGTGTTCCCAGCGCCTAAACAAGCACAGTGAGTGATACAGTAACAGAGGTGCAATATGCTTGAATGAACAAACACACAAAGCCACATCGAGTGAGCAACCATGGATGCACTAACACAAGGAAATGACATTTGACACATAGCGGAGACACAACGGGAGGCACCACCACCTTAACTGGCACGGTCTCGCTGTCGATGAGCTGGTCGAGGTCGACCTGCGCGGCCACCGCGCTGCCCGACAGCAGCTGGAAGGTGGCACGCAGCAGCTGCGCCCTGGGCACCCAAGGGCCCTCGCCAGAGCCATCGCCCAGCTCCTCGTCGCAGAGCGCGATGACGCGCGTGTAATCGCCGGCACGCACGCGTTCGCAGGCCTGCTCGTACGCGGAGCTGCACGCAAGCAAACGCGCAGGCGCAAAGATGAAGATCCCCGATATAGCCTTAACAGAATAAAAAACGTAACTAAACGATTTTTTATTTTACCTGGTAAGGCCCACTGAGCTATATAGCTCAGAGGCGACATGGCCACAAATGCTATACATTTCCACGTGGCTTATCACGTGGAAATGTATAGCAGCAACCAAATACTATAAACGCATGTTTCTAAATGTGGAGGGAAAAATGGAGGACTCGGAGAGAAATCTACACGACCACGGGGAGAACATGCAAATTCCAAATATACAGGCCTCAGGGTTGGGATCCAATCCACGCCTCCTGTATATGAGGCAAGGTAGTTAACATCAAGCCACAATTTCTCCCTATTGAGGCAAGTGCTGTTAGCGCATGTACACACACATGCGTACTGCACACATGAAACCACCCACATTAATACAAACACAAGCAAGAACACACTAGAGCAGCCTCCAATCATCACCAGGTGATTATGTCACTAACCCTTGTGTATTTAAGCAACAATGAGACGTGACCCAGGCTTACTGATGGATCATAGAAAACACCCTGTAATATTGGTTTTGTATAGCAAACTAGATGGTAACCATACCAACACTCCATTGTACTCATTTGGATTTTGCTGATTTGGCAATGCCCAATGCCCTTTTGAGGTTTAAACCATTGCTTCGTTGAACTTAGTCATTGGACAGCAAGTGTCCTCAGGTGTCCAGCAGTATTGTTCACAAATGTGCTATACAGAGGCTAAACCTGACGGGTGCCAGCCTGCTGAGAGTACGCCCATCTGCAAATCTTCTCATGCCGGTTCTATGACCAAAGCAACTAGTTTTTCCACCTCTATGCAAATGGAGAGGATGCATAAGTGTGCAGCATCTTGTCAGCGCACCAACCAAGACAGGAATTGATCATTCTTGTCAGTTATGGATGAACCCATAGACCCCTGAACCATCAAAGCCACCTCATCAATTGATTCCACTCTAATTACATTAACTTCACAAACTTTAACCGTAAGATCACATTACATGTACAAATGCTCTCAGCCTTATCCAGACCACCAGCTCAAAAGAACCGAACATGTAGTTGTTTTGTTGTTTAGGCCACTTACTCGAATAGTTGAGAAAATCTGGCTCTCCAAATGGGTATCAGTGAACCAAAGACACAACTGTAGACTGGTTTTGTCCCGATTAGGCCTCATCAGTACAGTCATCAATGTTTGAGTTGGTGGTCTAATTGACAAAGACACATGAAGTTATTTTGAACAGGGTGGTCTGGATAAGTCTCAGAGCTTTTATACATGCAATTCACACACACGCACGTGTGTGTGCATGTTGTTAAGTCAGTTGAAGGCAGTCACCCTTCAACGGAGGGCAGAGGAGTGACGCTTACATCAATGAGCGCAGCGCCGGGTGGCTAAACTACAGCAAGTTGGCATAGTTGGGGGGCACAGCTGGTACATCTGCCAATCATCTCAGTCATCCCATGACACCTGAGTCTGTCCCATGACCTCCTGTCAGCAAGCCTTCGACACTTCACATGGCCTGCAATAAAGTTTCCGTTGCGATGGGATTATCTCATCATATTGACTACAGGGCACACGGGACATCACACCAGCCAACCTGGGAGCGCCATCCTGGATGGGGTTTGTGCCATCGGTCTCGGAGATGAGGGTGGGGTCCTCGTTGAAGGAATTGAAGTAGGATTGCACGAACTGGGCTGACGGAAACACTGGCTCACGGTCCTGCACAGTGAATAATAATTGCATAATACCGTCAAGTGTCACCATACCATCACGTGTCATAAAACCATTATGGTTCGAATACACACATCACAACACACAACATTATATATGACACTGCATTACACGCCATAAGCAACACTTTATACGCACTGTGTAATACATTTCAAACCATGCACAATCACCCACACTGATGTATTACACACGAGCAGAGCCCTCACAATACCAAGTGGAACCCTGTGTAGACAAAGGGCCCTAAAGACAGGGAGGTAGAGACACAAAAAGACACAGAGACAGACACGTGAAGCAAGATGAACACGGAAACACACAAGAGGAATAGACACGCACACACAAAAACAGGAGAGATATACATAACCAGACCAGGCAAAATTATATAAAATAATATAAAATAACTTTGCGTTCTTTAAATGTGAACGTGCACCATGCATACATAAAAATAGCACTGCACAAGAGGCACATCATGTCATGACACACATTATGTTCCATTATACAAAACAGCGGAGTTGTCTAGTGTGAGATAGTGTCATAATTCTGGGTGCTGTGGTACTCCACAATGTTTCATGTTGTAGAAGATTCCTGACACAAGGTGGTGTGCCCTACAGTGAACACCACAAAATGGTACTGTGTATTGGTGGGTGATCCTCTGGTGCTGTGTGTTAGTGGACAGTGCTCAGGTGCTGTATGTTGGTGGGTAGTGCGCTGGTGCCGTGTATTGGTGGGTAGTGCGCTGGTGCCGTGTGTTGTTGGGTAGTGCGCTGGTGTCGTGTGTTGGTGGGTAGTGCACTGGTGCCGTGTGTTGGTGGGTAGTGCGCTGATGTCGTGTGTTGGTGGGTAGTGCACTGGTGCCATGTGTTGGTGTGTAGTGCGCTAGTGCCGTGTGTTGGTGGGTAGTGCGCTGGTGCCGTGTGTTGGTGGGTAGTGCGCTGGTGCCGTGTGTTGGTGTGTAGTGCGCTGGTGCCGTGTGTTGTTGGGTAGTGCGCTGGTGCCCTGTGTTGGTGGGTAGTGCGCTGGTGCCGGGTTGTACCTTGTAGCGCTCACGTGCCCGTTCGCGGCCCAGCTCCTTAAGAACTCGATCAGCAATGACCATGGACTGCTGATTCTGAAATCCCTCCAGGATGCACACTGCTGTTATATCTGCCAAGCCAAACCACATTAAACTACACCTTCTGTACCACAAACCTGCTATGCTTCACACCACAACATAGGAAAATCACAACTCTACGATTTTACAGAAAAAGGTATGTGAACGATGTAATTCTTCACCCCCGGTGATTCGAAGAAACGGTCACAATCTAGGGTCACGATTAAATTAAATAATCGATTCTTCGCAATTTAATATTTATTTTCCCATGTATTTAGTCCCATTTGTACAGTTCTGACTATTTCATTAGCCTAATTGTACCATAAAAGTATACTTTGCTGAAACGAGGAATCAGTTATTCTCAAGCAATTTTAAGCATGTATTACAGGCGCATGTAGTGTAAGCTTGTGGTGCATATGGTGTGTATCTTGCATGCGTTTGCCTTTGTAAAACAGTGAGGAGCTTACGTTATCTGCCAGTTATCCCAGTCAGTTAACCATTACATCTGGGTCTGTCACGCGACCTTCTGTCAGCGAACATTCCAACGCTTCATGTGGCCTCAAAGTGACCATGCCATTCTCTTAGTGGTGAATGACGACTGTTGTGATGGCTATGCGTGTACTGTGTGTTGTGTATCTATGTATGTATGTTGAACTTCTTTCACAACATACGTAGCCAACCATGCTAATCGGGGATGCGGGGGAAGGACAACAAACCAAGTACAAAAAGCAGTTCTAAAGAAATTAGTTTTCAATATAGATTTAAAAATGCATAGCTCCAGTGGTTTCCTAATATCGGAAGGAAGCACGTTCCAGACGGCCGCAGAAGCGCATCTGAAAGCACGCGATGCAGTGATCGTCGTTGTTCGATAGCTAGCCAAAAACCACTGTGAGGATGACCGGAGTTTGTGTGATGGTTTATGATCCTTGACTGGATTACCAAGGTATTGTGGTTCATTTGTGGCAAGCACTTTGTGTGTAATGAGTGCAACCTTGTTGTTTGTGTGTTGTGTGTACATCTCATGGTGTGTGTGTGTGTGGTGTACCCTCCAGGCAGGGGCCGTGCCTGCCGGCCTGCTCGTGCACACGTGCTCGCCGGTGCAGGGCCTTCACGTAACGCGGGTGCAGCTCCAGCGCACGGTCACAGTCAGACAGCACGGCGTCCCAGTCTCCCTGAGAAACAATCAGAATCGTTATTTAGACTGGAGGAATGTGATGAGCTATAAAGCTCTTTTTCACAAATGTCCAGTCGGGATGGGTCTGAAAGTTACAACAACAAACAATACCAAAAACACGATAGGAGTGCAACGTATAGGAAATAAGCAAATCACAATTTTTATTTATTTTTATTTTACCAGGTAAAGATCATTGAGCTATTAGATTTTTTTTTCAGAAGCGACCTGGCCACAAATGATAGCTCAACAAAGTATCTCAATCATGTGGACATTTATAGCAGCCAAATCTAAATACAGTGGTACCTCGGAGATCGAACGCCCCAGAACTCGAACAATTCAGTGATCGAAGATAATTTTTTGCCCCGGACATCGAACAAAATTCGGAGGTCGAACAACGGGAAAGACCTGTTTGGGCCGAGACACGTAGCCAGGGCGACCGAGACAAAGGCGAATGACCCAGTTTACGCGTAGCTCTCGTCCTTTATCACTGTAGGGTTCCTGCCCCCCAATACGACTCCTCTCATCCAGCCCATGGACCAACAGGTAATTTCCAAATAAAAAAAAAACTCTACACGAAAGCCCTTTTTCAAAGGTGGCAAAATGGGCTGAATTACACAATTTTGTAGAAAAATATCATCCAGATAAGGCAGTAGCCAGCAGAGCAGGAGATTTTTATAATGATAATGGAGAGTAATTTCAGAAATATCTTAAAACGGAGGCAGAAACAATCTTCTCTTCATCAGTTTTTAGTAAAAAGGCCCTCAAGTGAATCACAGTTAGTGCTCGAAAAAAGGCAAAGAAAAGAAAGAACCCCAGAAGGGCAGTTACCCAACGATTTTATGGAGGAGGACTCCCCTTCCAAGCAACACTGACACCTCCTCCTCCCCTCCTCACCACCAATTAATGCTATTTCCATTCATTCTTATGGGGAAATTTGATTCGGTGTTCGAACAATTCGGTATTCGAACACGGTTTTGGAACGAATTAAGTTCGATCTCCGAGGTACCACTGGAATCGAAACAACATTCCTCAGTAACGCTCCCTCACGAACAGAAACGTCTAATTAAGAAACTGAATTGGCGGTGGTGCACTAACATGAAAGGAATTTGTCAGTACTGATCCATTTTAATGTAAATAAATATAAATATTTGGCTCATTCTTTAGGCATGAGAGTAAGTACAAGTGGAAGTGTTGGTGACGTAGCCTCACCATCTGTTGCAGGGCGGCCGCGCGGTTCTGGTAAAAGGTTGCGAGCTCCTCTTTGGTGGCACCTACACCCAGGGTGATGGCCTGGCTGTAGCATTGAACAGCGTCCGCAAAGCGCCCGGCCTTGAACAGTCGGTTCCCACGATTCTTGGCGGCATGTGCCTTTTCCAGCGGGGTCTGCTGCAAAGACAAATACCCTCTGTATAACCTACGTAAGGCTGTTTGGGACACGTGTTGTTATCGAGTGCCTTTGAAGGCCAGCACAGCGCATTAGGGGAGGGTGTGGCCAACACCAGGCCCAGGCTGTTATTGTATCACCAGTGATGGTGTACGCACCTCACCAGGTACTCATATGTCAGGCCGACTCGACCTCAGCGAGACCTGGTCGTGTTCATATATTTCCCATTGAAGTTAGCCTCGGTCGGGAATTGGATTCGTTGGTTGCTCAACACGGGTCCTTGTCACCCCACTTCAAATTCACTCCAATTCACCTGAAGTCGCTGTGTGGCAATGCCACACAGGCCAACGGCTGAAGAAGCTACATTTCCCCCCAAGAATTTCATAAAACGAGCAATGTGGCGCGCTTAAAGAGCTCGCTTGGTGCATGTGCACCCATAAATGTTACTGTAGGAACAATGAGAACGGTTTGCGCAGAAGCAGTCACTCTCTAGTGGTGGTGGCCAAAGTGGCACGCAGCACAATCTGCAAAGACTTGTGAAGGTGTCCCGCCATCAACAGAGGTGGTGTGTCTCGGCAGAACCTCACCTGGTTAAAAAAAAAAGCACACTTACAAACACATCGCATAGCAGACATCGGTGGGGAGGCATTTGGTGTTGCAGTAGCAACATGCGTTCAATCAACTTTCGCCATGGGATTAAGTGAACTCGCTCGCTCGTGGAGCCAGAAACCCTGATGTCTGCTACCCAGCGGTCATGCGGCTCCATCAAACATGTCACGTTTGAGTGCGGCCAATGCGAGAGATTGAATATTGGCGGCGTGAGGGCCAGCTGTGGCAAGAGGAAATGGCTGTGGGGGTTGTGCTCATGGCGAATAACAGTGGTGTAGGGGTGAGCGTTTGAGGCCGACCTTGTGGTAGAATTAAAATAAATTACCGCTGTGGCAGCAATGCACAAGCACGATATGAAACGCAAACAACGTCTTAATTAGCACTGCTTTATAATATCAAGTATCAAACAGGCCTAACGCCCACCGCGATACTGTATTCTCATTCCGAAGGTCGGAGTACCCAAACGATGTTAATCTTCCAGCTAACGCGCTTACACTCCCGCCTAATGCATACATCTCGCGCCTAATTAATTTATCTTGAGCTCAGTGAATCTCGAGGCTAATGCCGGACAATCGCTCGAACACCCGCGTGACACGTCGTCTGTGTTTGACCTTACAGGCCATTATTCCTGAGTCCCAAGGCAAGGCGCATCGTCTGTCACCCTGCATCGCATCTCACGCCTGGCACACTCCACCGGGTCTCACGCCTGGCACACTCCAGCACGTCTCACGCCTGACACCCTGCACCAGGTCTCACGCCTGACACCCTGCACCAGGTCTCACGCCTGACACCCTGCACCAGGTCTCACCGCCTGACACCCTGCACCAGGTCTCACCCTGCACCAGGTCTCACGCCTGACACCCTGCACCAGGTCTCACCCTGCACCAGGTCTCACGCCTGACACCCTGCACCCAGGTCTCACCGCCTGACACCCAGCACCAGGTCTCACGCCTGATACCCTGCACCAGGTCTCACCGCCTGACACCCTGCACCAGGTCTCACCGCCTGACACCATGCACCAGGTCTCACGCCTGACACCCTGCACCAGGTCTCACGCCTGACACCCTGCACCAGGTCTCACCGCCTGACACCCTGCACCAGGTCTCACCGCCTGTCACTCTGCAGCCCGTCGTCTCACGCCTCGTCTCAACATCCCGACACCACGCACCACCGTCTCCTCCCCCCACCCACCCCCGTCTCCCTCCTCACCTCATCGCTGCCCTTGCCCGCCTCGCTCTCGCTCTCCTTGGCCTCGCCGCCCTTGCCGCTGGGCAGCAAAGGCGGCCCGGGTGGGCTGGCGCTGCCCTCGGGCTCGCGCCTCTTGCCGAGCGCGCGTCGCCGCCACACGAGGTACGCGGCCGCCCCGACCACGAGCAGCGGCGCGCCGACCGCCAGCGCCGCGCGCCAGCTCCAGGCGGATCCGGGGCCCGAGGCGGACAGCGGGACGGGGTTCGGGGGACGAGGCGCGGGCACCATGGCCAGCGCGGGGCCCGCGGGGACCGCCACATCCAGCACGGGCCTGGAGGCCGCCATGCTGAGAGCGAGGGGGGGGCGGGGACCGGGGCCGCGATGCGTGATGGGAGCGCGGGGGGTGGGGGTAGAGGAGGGAGGGGGGCGGGGAAAAAGGGAGAGAGGGAGGGGGGCGTTGTCATGGCGACCACGTTTCTGGGAGGGCTCGGCAAGTGACTTTGATTGTCCGTAACAATCTCGATTTGAAGTTTTCGTGACTGCAGGGATCCATACTATTTGGTTCTTTAGATAAAGTCACGTGGGTATAAGATAAATATTTAAATAAATCACGACGTTTCGATTGCAACACAAGCAATCATCATCAGGTGGGAAAACCACAGCGAGAAAATGTTTGTTACTCCCACTTCAGCAAAACAAATTTGCTTGCTGTGGTTTTCCCACCTGATGATGATTGCTTGTGTTGCAATCGAAACGTCGTGATTGATTTTATTTTATACCTACGTGACTGTGCATAACAATGTTTTTGTTGGGTTACATCGCGTCAATATATAAGGTGGATGGCCCTTATTCTTTATTGCAAAGCTTATTTACTCGCGCAAAATAAAAAGCCTCAGCGAGTCTTGTGACGGTCTTTTTATGAGGGTCCTGCCAAGTTCTCACAGTAGGGGGCGATGATGTTTCGTGTATTCCCATTGAGGTGACATTTCATAATTGGCAAATTTGACCCATGACACCGGCCTACTCTTGTGAATAACATGACCGGATCTTTAACATACTCTGTAAAAGCAGCGTATTGCTACGTGTAATGTTTCATTTGAACGGTGAACCTCTTAACAAGCGGCAAATAGAGACGTGTAATGGAATGGCAGCCATGGGAGGTACAATTGACAAGATATCCTCTGTGAAGATTAAGTTACGAGATTAGCTCACGTGTTGGGAGTGAGATGGCCTGTGGCTTCGTTGGACCGTGGGGAGTGGTAGCGAAGTGGTGATCGCTTCATCCAACAACGGAGAGAACATGGCTGATTGTGTCCTTTAGAACTGACACCCATGAGCATTATTCTCCTCCTCAGAGACATGGATTTATTCAACATTTCAGTTACATTGTGGAACATTTTAGATTAGCTACAAGTGCAAAAAAATATATACGAACCTCTTTCTCACCTTTGCGAAAGGCATATTTTTCAAACCCATTTTTTTCTTAAACATTGTAATTTATCCACGTAAATTTTAACTACAGTATTGCCAAAAAATAAACGGAAAGAAATATTTCCAGACATGGCGATGAGATAATCGGTGTTAAAATTACAGCATCTTGCAAGAAACTGCCCGTTATATAAAATATATACATCTTGAAAATGTAATGGCAAAAACAATGGATCAATATCCCATTAAATTAAAAACCACTCGTACAGAAAGTACACGGATAAACATGTGCACTGCTACAATTTTAATTTGCGATCATAATGAGCGTGTTCAATACTGAACATATCTGTTCTGGCTGGGCTTCCCATGCCAATACCACCAAGTTAAAACTACAATCATTTACCAACGGCTATTATCCATCCACTGTTATAAGGCCTCCCAAGTCATCATACCATTGGTTATTTTGCTTTACACTATTCAAGAGGCCTTGTTAAGGAATACAAATGGCACTCCCCAATTATTCAGTTGAGCATGTGGAGTGTTTTATGCATACTTAGTAAGCCCTTAGAGCTGGAATGAAACAAACGGAGCATGCGTGTTGAATTCACAGCTCTACCATAGTGATGCATAATGTAAACCACTTGTTCAGGACTGCCAACGCAGATGAGCACCAACTTTGAATTAATTACATTGTTTTTGTGTGCATTACAAAAATGTTTCTTACCACCAGGATTCCAAACCCCATTCAGTAGAATAGGCTGTGACATGCACATTAACGTACGCTATTTGAGCCAAGTATCCACCTAAATGTAATTTGAAAATGTCTTACAATTTATCAGATTTAAATCCTTGCTTTAAAGAGCATGGGGGGGGGGGGGAATGTGGACAAGCCCATTGACCAAAACGTCATTAATTTATTTTTTTTAGATTTTACAATTAGCTGCATGTTTACAAAAAGTGTCTCGTGAATCGTAAACAGTCCAGTAAACATTATAATGCATTGCTGATTGCGATTATATTGAGAATTCCTTTGATGCAAACACACAGGAGCCCATTGATGTGTCAATACTAACAGAGAAACCTGGTAAACTTGTATTTTTTGGAGACCTTTTATAATGTAAAATAGTTTTGACTTTAATGCACAATTTCAAAGTCGTAGGAATCGCACGTAATTTCAGCTTCGGTTTGGCAAAAGTCGACGTGCCATGGAAATGATACACCATAATCAAACTGTCATGTGCAAACTCAATTCTGTTCACAATAGAAAGCTTAAAAACCTGGGTAAATTAAAACAATGTAAATTTCAACTTGTAAACAATAATGAAGAAAATTAATCCTAGGAATGTTACAAGGATTATGTCATCACATGTCTAGCTAATGCCATGTAGCCATAAGCAGTATCACTGTCTCATGGCCGTTGAAGAGCAGCATCTCAAGAGCACCCTCTTTGCTATTGAGCAATAACAGCAGCACTAAAATTAAAGCCTATCAGTGTTGCCATGGTGTAATTTATCGCACACTGGAATTGCTACCCAAAGGTCGCTGGTTCTATCTACCGGTGCAGCAGTAAAAAAAAGATTGCTTTTTTTAAGTTTCCCTGTCCACCCAGCAGTATATAAATGGTAGGTCACAGGAAATAGGGTAACGTGTGGGTACTCCCACCTCTTCAAAGACATTTGGCCATGGAAGCGTTGGCCAAAATGCCATCAAGCGCAGTGTTCTTCATTGCAAGGTACGCGGGCCATTGGCGGACTCTGGTGGCCTGTAGTGCGGCCCCCAACATGACACAAATGTGAAAACACCCCATCATGCCAAGCCAATGGTTTTAAATGTGTCGCGGCCCTCACACTCATGTCTTATCAGCGAAAGTGGCCCCCCTCCTCTGAAAACTAATGAAGAACACTGATCTAGAGGGTCTATTTACAGCTCCTTCTACTGAACCTCGCTCGAATGCAACATGGGAGATGCACGTGCACCTTCTACAAATGAAAGATCAAAGAATCGCCATCCTGCGACTTTGGCGAATTTCAAACCATCAAACGCGTCATCGACGAATGCGTCATCCATGTACATCCTGGCGGTGTCGCTGCAATCCATGCAGCGTCTACTGCCCTCGTGCATTGGTTGCATTCAACTGCCCGAACTGGAAACCATTTCACCAGCTGTGTCGTGAACTCGGATTTCATTTCTGCACATTTATATTCAGGGCGAGTGAATGCTGCAACTAAGCACAAAACTGGATTAAGTATGCACACACGTTTTCTAAGGCTAATTGTTGAACTTAACTTCCTCAATAAAGCATGATTAAATGCTATCAATATTGTAGCATTTGATGTCTTCAGTTTAGATGAACATCGCTTATACTTATTTTTATCGCTTATTCTCTCTCAATGCCACAATCTGTAAACAACATTTTGGTGAAGATGAAATTAAAGATGTAAAAATATCACTTAAATCACTAATCTACGTAAAAACATTTTCCTGGGGGATTGGAGATTGAAAACATGACTGCATAAAGTATCTACACCTGTCTCACTACAGTGGACATACCTTTTCATATATTTAATTAAAATCTGTTAATGTTTGTTTCAACCTCCAGCTGATTTGATTACTTTCTTCTTCTCATATAATTGACAGGGACACTGCACATCATGTCAGTCCCTCTTCCAATCGCAATGCATCCACGTGGGAAATGTAGCCTGTATGGTGGAGACCATATAAGCGCAGAAGCCAAACCAAAACACATGTAAAGCCATGTGCAGAAACAAACCTACTGCACATATCTACCTACTCTACTGAGAGATTAGCACTTAAAGTAGGTTTTTTAAATGTTCATTCATTGAAAAGAATGCGACTACCATGCTGCCATGTGCTCTTGAGCAACGGCAAGTACAATAGTCTCCAGGTTATAAGAGGCGTTTCACCAAGACTTTTAAAGCAAAAGTCGTCTGACGTGATAGGCGCACGTGAGACCAGATTTGTACGACTTAAAATTTGGGGTGCGTCCTACATTTTGCGGAGATTCTTTAACTCAGAATCAGGTACTTATTTTGTGAGGAGATAATGTACGCATGTTGAACTTATTTCGCACTGTACGTAACCAACCCGGCTGCTAATTGGAGGCGCGGGGGAAGGACACAAACTAAACAATCCTAAACAAGAAGCTACAGTCGATTTCTCCCTGAAGATCCATGTTCAGCCTACGACAACGAGTCCTCAGCCTCCGGGAAGAATCTGGCTTGAACAGAGGCTGTCAAGTCGATGTTCCGGATAAAATGTGTTTTCTGTTCGCACTTAGGATGAACATAGGAACATAGGGTGATCGTTGCTAAGCACGATGTTGACGACGGAAGCTGTAAATTGCCGTATTTGAATAATTTTTGTATGGGTTTGCAAAATGTGCGGCTGATGTCCCAACCTGGCAAAGCACACAAGCAAAGCTTTTCGCGGTAGTGTTGTTGATATGATATTAATGATGGTGTTTTTGCACTATGCTCGTGGCTATATTGATGGCGCTTGCGATGGAAATTATACTGATGGTATTATTGTTAATGGGTCTGTGTTGCCGAGTCACGTGTTAGTGTCGACAGAGCTGATGTTTACAGTGTTGACTGGGTTTGTGGTTATTGTGATGGCGTGGTTGGCGGTGCTGAAGACGTGGACTGTGGCGACTTAGGAGGAGACGTGGGCTTGTAATCCAAGTCACAGATGTGCGTTAACTCCTCGGCCGTAAGAGCCAGGTCAGCGACAGCCGCGCGGAACTCCTCCAGAGGACACAGGGTGGCGCTGCACTGCGGCATGCGGCGCTCCTGCAGCAACACCACGCAACAGCAAACCACACCATGTCGCACAACACACGTCACACCTTCACCGCGCACCCCAGTGGCGACGACAGGAATTTCGATCGCGTAGCGCTAGCCGACCGATTGTCGCCAACGGTGATGAGCGTGAGTGGATGAAAATTGTGCGAGCATGTCAGCAGGTAGCACCAGGGTAGTGCTGAATCACTTTCACTAGATTAAACTATTAAAAATATTTTTTTTATTTTACCAGGTCCCACTGAGCTATATAGCTCTTTTTCAGAAGCAACCTGGCCACAAATGATAGCGCAATAAAGTGGCTTATCGCGTGGAATTGTATGGCAGCCAAATACTCTCAAGGCCTGTTTCTAAATGTGGAGGGAAAACCCAGAGGACCTGGAAAAAAAGCCACAACCACGGGGAGAACATGCAAACTCCAAATATTCAGGGGTCATGGTCGGGATCGAACCCACGACCTCCTGTATAGCAGGTTAGGTAGTTAACATCTCGCCACCGTGGCACCCAAATGCCAAGGCGTTGCCACCTAGTGTCACCCGTGGCGGCGATGCCTCTGCCGGCCTGCCCGGCCACTCACCAGCCGTGCTCACCTTGCCGTTGTACACGAGGCGGACAAACGCGCGGCGGGAGACCGGCTCCACGTGCAGCTCAATGGCAACGTGTGACGCGAACGGTGGCCACCGACCGTCGAACACACGCAAGCCGACCAGCAGCGGCAGCAGCGTGGTATCGTGTGCCGAAAACAACACCAGGTTCTCCTGCCTGCGTAGCACCGCACCAAACAGAAACGACACACAGCTGTGGCGACCGGACATATCCAAAGGTTGTAGTCATAAAAGTTTATATCATGCAGTTCAAGAGCCCCCAACGACATTCCGCCCCATGGCAGGACCAAAGCCTCCCACCTCCTCACTTGCCTATACACTGCTGGATGAAAGCCTCCCTATGCTGGCAGCAGCCCACATGCTTCTGTGATGTTACAATCCATCTCGCTTCTGCATATGAACTGATCTCATTGCTCCATCCGTGCGGTGGTGATCTTGGACACAACTGTTGTTCATTGGTCATCATTTATTCGAGCTATGTGTCCTGCACAAAGGCTAATTACTAAAAGTCAATACGCCGTTCATAATTTGCATGTCTCCGAACGTGTTCCTCTTTATACATCTCATTGTCATACCAAGCACACATTCCTGCATGACTCTACGACGCCTAACATTATTCTTAAGTCTCAACATCAAGAAACCAAAATTATCAGTTATATATATTGCCAATATTTTTAAAAAGCAGTATAACACTACATGACATTCCCGATGTTAAACCAGTGTGAATTTAATATACACAGTGTAACCCATTCAACAGACAGCTCCTGGACCAAATGGAATAATTATGGTTATATAAATACACAGAACCAACAGTTGGAACACATTTAGCGGATCTATATACTAAGTATTTACATGGAAATTTATTTTGAAACATTGCTGTTAAGAAAAATATGGCTCTGTTTTTTGCTTTCGTATAAAGTATATTGTTTGTGCTCTGTATACACCCAATACATTGCCTTTTATATGTTTTATTTCTTTTATTGACGAGTCGTGTTGTTGATGAATGTGCCGAGTTAGTTTGGAGCAATATGCCGTGGCGGGGTGAGAGTTGATGCTCACATTTTTCCACACATATACTTGTCTATGTTGGAGAGGAGTGTGTCAAGGAGACGTCCAATGCAGAGCTGTAAGCCATCTCTGCACACACCATGACACAGAATATTTGAGCCAATCAAAAGGCACAAAACATCACCACAGATTGGCAAACGAAATCAATGCCGTTGTGTAATTTCAAGAAATAACATTTTAGAAGAGTGCAAAGATCATCATAGTTACATACACCCAAGTGAAAAAATAAATATTTGTATAGAAAATGCAAAATAAGTTAAACTATTATTTATAGAGTTGGGATATCAAATCATTTAAGCAATTAGTTACTTTGCTAATTGGTAATTGACTCTTCGGATGATATGAAAAGAGTTGGGGGAAAAAAATTGTCACATCTGTTCTCATGCTGGCGGGGCTTGGTGATGTCATCGGCAAGATCAGCCACGTAATGCTGAGCGTGGTTTGAGGGGGGTTTTCCTGCTTTGCCAGGGAGGATGTTGGGGAAACTGACATTTGAAAAGGAGCCCCAGCAATTACAAAGAGGTCAATTACAATGTTTTCCCGATTAATCGATTTAATGGACTCATCGCCCCTACTGGCAGACTAATTCCCCAGGTCACTCTTGCAAATTAGACTCTATCCTGATCTCCGAAGTTCTCACCTGGTTAAAGAAAATACATTTGAATTTTAAACTCTGCATCAAGCCCCGGAGTCACCCGGCCAGCTCTGGTGAGTAAAGTACCTGTGAGAGGTCTTCAGGATGTTCAATATGGTGGTCACTGCTCCGGTGTCAATCACATGTCTGTGCCTTAACAGCTCCTTTGGGACCAGCATACCATGGGCCTACAATGCGCCATAGACACACCCACCCCATACAATCACACATCATCCCAACCCTTCGCACACCACCCAGTAACTAACCCACTTTACACCACAGCAAGCGTAAAATACAATTTGGATATAAACGGTGACTTTGAGATTTCAGGCAGCCTGCGGGCCCCGCCACACACCTCCCTGGCGACGATGACGTCCCTGATGGCGACGAAGTTGGAAGGAGACTCTGGGGCGGCGTGAGGACTGGGAGCTGGCAGCAGCTCCTCCAGCAACTTCCATTCGGGGCACATATTCCAGCCCTGCCTGCACAGGATCAGACCACGGGGCGCGGGATAATGCAAGAATACATTACACATGCATACTGGCCAGGGGGCCATGGGGTCATTGGGCACAGAGGCCTTAAGAGCAACACTGGTGGTGAGATGTGAAGTACCTCGCCTGGTATACAGCTTTGTGACAGCTTGGATGACTGCATCAATCTCTACTAGGGTGGCTAACTCGCTTGGTTTGCATGAGCGGTAAGAGCATGAAAAGAAACGGTAAAAAGCGGTTACTGGTTTGCCAGCAATATACAAATGTCTCGAGCGATACAAGTAATATTTTTACCCTTTTAAATGAGAAATGAAGGGAAGTGCCGTGGTGTGAGATCAATCCGCTGGCCAATCCAGAGGTCACCAGTTCGATTCCCTCTCCCGGCACGGCAGTTGAAACATTTGGGCAAGTTTCTGAACTTCCCGGGCTTTCTGCCCATCCAGCAATATAAATAGGTATACCAAAGTTAGTCAATTGGTAGGTCGTCCGTGGTGGGGTCAAGTACGAGTATATGCCCAACTCTTCCAACACGTCTGGTTAGCGGGAAAGAGGAGTCCAAATATCCTCCAGCGGAGGCTCTTCCACCAGCAGCGGTGCGAGCAAGTGAACAATTGCGAGGCTGCACTTTTACCTTCTAACCGAAAAGCGAGGTCAAATGCACCACACAGTGAATTAGGCCACCGTGTCCATTGTCCAATCACGTGGGCCAATTGCTGCCTTCACCAATAACGTCGTGATCTATTATTATTTTTCTACGTAACTTTACCAAAAGAACCAAAGAGTATGGATTCCTACAGTCACGAAAGCTTCAAATCAAGATTCCACTGGAGTTGATTCACAGCTTCCGACTTTCCGAAACAGCCATTGATTTAGAAAACGGTTACCGGTTATCATTCAACATCCTTAATTTCCGAGTCGAGTGCTTTTCTATAAAGGCTAGGCAAAATGTTAATAGAATATATTAGTCAATATGGCAACACCGCAATCAGTCACCTGTAAAGGTGAGCCCTAATTATTATTAGATAACACCAAGGTGTGTGTTACTGTGTGAATTCCCACGAAAGATATTTGAAAGTCCTATTTATCCCCCAGTAAAAAAAAGTTGCCCATACCATAGAACATTACGCCAACTTCACATTTCTAGGCAGCATGCTACCCCTTCTCAATCTGACACAGTGCAGCACATCACAACAAGTCACAACACCCCCATGGGGAGGGCACGCACCGGTATATGGCCCCGAGGCGCGGACAGCCGTGCATGTTGGGGTAGAGGATTTCCGCCAGAGAGTGCGACACGTGGATCCGAGCCGGTTCTGCGCTCCACACCACGCACCACCGCACGCACTCACCATACCACTCGCCATGCGCACGGCAACTCGCCAGTCAGACAACCATGCACACTGAAAACCACTCGCAACACACATCACACCGCTCGCCACATGCTCGCCACTAACCAACAAAATCACTATCCTTGCACACCGCCGACTATTATACTAGTACGTGCAGCGGAGCTAAAAATGCACTCGCCACGTAACCATTCATTAAGAGTATTATTATGGCCGAGAAGCTTCGTGCAGTGCCAGGTCGCTTCCACACGTTACACAGCTGATGAAACAATAGTCACACATGACTGATTCAGAGTGAGAGCTGAGATACCAAGCCAGAACTGGCCATGAGCACATTGCCCGGGTAGAGGAACTCCTCCATCCTCGCCATAACCAACCCCGCTACTCAAAGAGTGGAGGGGTTTGAGCGTTCAACTATACAGGGGACCCAGGTAGGTGGCTTGTTTTGGTGGTATCGATAGGTGAGGTCCCTCCCACCTCTTAGTGGCAAGCTCCACCTTCAGAAGCAGTCTCCAACTTTTTCTCAGCGGTGACAGCAATTACCAGGTCATCAGCATACGTGATATTGATGAACAATATAGTGCCATCTCTTGATCGCACATGGGAACTATTAGTCTCTCATTGTATACATAACAGATGTAAATTCCACTGATAAAGCCATGAAAGGCTTACCACATTGTTAAATCCCGTAGGAGCCAGAGGATAATCCGAACAAACCCAAGATAAACAGGGAATTTCTCTCAGTCATGAAGCTTTACCTCGGCCTGACAACCATCGCAAAGATGCTTAATGATCACGAGCAGAGCATCAGAGCCCAAAAACACCTAATTCGTTTTAGTATGATAAATGAATGGTGAGAATGGGCCTGCCACTTTCATTCAACTAGATGAAGCACTTCTTCCATTATAGACACACATACTCCCTGAGAAGCACCAATATCAATACCCGCCATTCACCACTACGTGACGGTGACGTCACCACAGCGACCATGCCAGGCTAGGTGCACCTTGAGAAGCACACACTCTCTCACACAAGGTGCTCACCGAGCTGTGACTGTTGGAAGAGGCCAGCCAGGAGGCACCGTGCAGACTCAATTGTACGAGCCGTATTGGTGGAGCGCACACTACAATGACATGCCAGCAACACACAACAATACCACCACACACCAGAAACACCCACCAAGGTTCAACATAAAAAAAAATCACATACACCACCAGACCAACACGCCACGACCAAACTCAACCACCACACGTAAGACCACACACGACACCCCGTTGCATCACCATGCACCATCACAACAACACACAGCCGTAAAACACACCATACACCAAAGCATACCACCACACCAAGATAAAATCAGTACAAAGCATGATTAACTTCACGAATGTGGTGTTGCTTGATTCGTCATGATGTGTGGTGATGGGTGTGATTTGATGCGAGGTGTGGGTATAATAATATGCTGTATTTAATCAAAACTTCAACGAGTCTCAATATAAACTCTTTCAGTGTTCATAAATGGTTTGATTGGCCAATTTACATTAGTAAGCATGTTTCCAAACTGTCACATCAAGAAAAAAATCCAACAGTCAAAGGTGCGCCCAGATAGAATCAAGAATCCATTCAGTCTACTGCCATTTCCTAGCCACCATTTCGAGCCAAGCGGTTTTATGAGTTTCAAAAAGCCACGTGAACCACCAATCTTTCACTCGAAAGTGGTGTGTGCATTGATGTTGTGTGAGGTTTAATATACCGCAAGGTGTGGGGTGCTGTGCTGCTGGGTTTGCTTTTGTGTGTGTGTTGTTAGTTGTTGTTAGCGTGTGGACTCCCTGTGATGCGAAACGTGGCTTAGTGTGGACATGCTGCAACGTGCTATACTCACTAAACCTGGCTGGGTGTGTAGGTGTGCGACACCAGAGCACACCCGTTGATGTACGTCTCCCTCAGATGTACGCCGAGCTCATACAACTGCTGCATGCCCACCGAGGACAGCTGTCCTCGCGCACACCCGCCCTGTAAGACAACGCAACAACCTCCCGGCTAAAATCGCCATACAGATATCGCGCATAGAGATATTGCACCAAGTGGGGGGGGGGGGTACTCAGTAAACCCCACCCCCCCACTTGGCACAAGAGCTCAGTAATCCCCCCCCCCCACTTGGCGCAAGAGCTCAGAAGCGTGGTCACCACATCTTCGCCTCTATATGAGGAACGAAACAGGAGGACTTCTCCACAAATCTGGCTGTCGCCTGATGAAGCTAGTTGTAATTACTGGCAAAACGTCGTACTCGGATTGTAAATGTTGTGGCTTGGCTCTCCAACACACCGGTGTAGTGCTGTACTAGTGACGAAGTGGCACGTTCGGTTTACATGACAACCCTTGTGTAGGGTAAGGTAAAAGTTGGCTGTGTCGGGTGGTGGCGGGTTTTAACGACACTTTCATATATTTACGTGATTTAACCCAAAAAAACCTCTTATGGATGATATTGGTCACGAAAGCCTACGTTTTAACTCGTACACCCACTAAACTTCATCAAGCAATGCGCAGAAATTACAACACATTTCAGTAAATCAGTGGCTGAGTGATAGCGGGTCAATCATTAATTTGAGCACCGGCGGCGAACGCACCGGCAGAGTGTTTGCCTGGTACGACTCCTCCAGGGGGGATGGAGGCTGCTTGCCCCCATTGAGGTCCGTCACCTCATACTGGAAGAGCGTGTTCGGTGGGGCCTCCAGCATGGACGGTGGCCAGTCGACCTGCGAAAATAACCGGCGGCAGCGATAACAGGGGAGCACGCGAAACGATTGCTGTATTTCGGAGACACATCAAGGGGTGGCAATCCACGACATAAATTTTGCACCTCAACATCAGCAACATCAACAACCGCCCATTGCACTCTGGGGCGCTTTGCCAAAAGACATCAGGGATTGGGCTGTAATTGAGATGTTGTAAAATATTCCCTATTTAAGAATGCTTTCACCTAATTTTATTATTAGACATTTAAATTGATAGGTTTTAATGCATATTGTGTACAGCACTCTGTGATCCAAGGGTGACGAGCGCTACAATGTACGTCTAATGTATTATTACTAAGACGTCGGCCATGGTGCTTGTGCCAGGCTACGTGCACTTTGAGGCCATTTTGAAGGAGCGCACACTGCAGTCAGTAGTTTTACGAATATGGTCCATACTTTGGGCAGGAGGGGAATTGGGGGTGGTGGAAACGGAGTGGAAGTGACCGAAGACATGGAGTCTCGTGGCCCCACGTCGCATGGGCATACAGACCCATGCCCACCCCCTGCTTATCCTGGCAGAGACCCGTTTCCCAGTGGTCGTGGATACAGAATCACAATGTATAGTTATACTGGAGAAATCCGATGAGCTATAAAGCTCTTTTTTGCTTTTTACAAATGTCCACTCGGGCCGGGTAAGAACGCTACAACAATTCGCAAACAAGATAGGAGTGCAACGTGTAGGGTAAGGTAAACAAATCACTTAAAACACACGAATAAAAGTAAATGTTTGTTTTATATTACCAGGTAAAGCCCACTGAGGGATTAACAAAACATCAGGTGACCACGAACAGAACCAGCAGGTGAGAACATTCCTGGTTACATAATTCTGGCATCTTCATGGCTCACATTTGTTGCAGAGCTCACTTCAATGTAAACTCAAAACTGGTTGGCTCGTGATTAAAAAAAATGGTAAGGCCAATTATTACACCAGCAGCCACCAACTCCTCGTCCACAAGCACCACCACCAACCACATCCACTCACTTGCTCCTTACCAGTCGCGCGCATCACTCCCCCCCACCCCCACGTGTCGCACTCCACGTTGTGGGCAACAAAGCGGACCCACGTGCCAAGCAAGCAGGACCCCCCCCAACCATTCTACATCCCGCACACCCGACACAGAACAACAGCAGCAGCACCGCCACCAGCAGCAAACCACCACCGCGGCCACACTTCCAAACTACGGGGCCACATCGATCTCCACACGCGTGTTGTGGAGCACTCGCAACAACAAATCACCCAATATAGTGAAGTAGCTTATTCGCCCCCCCCCCTCCCCCCATGCCAATGGTTAAATACCCCACCACCACCACTACCACCCTTGTCCAACGTTGCCCCTCGCCCCTGACTTTGCCGCCCCAGCGCCTGGGCCCCGGTGCGGTCGCACAGCCACCAAGCCCGACCCGACCCCCCCTCAGCGTCGCGGCAGCAACCGACCCGAGACCCCTCGCTCACCTCGGGCAGGCGGGAGACGCGGCTGAGCGGAGTCCGCGCCCCGTGGCGAAACACGACCTGGACGAGCGAGATGAGGGCGCGCTCCCCACCGCTCTCGCCCGCGGCCTGGCCCGCTGCGGGGACCCCGGGGCCCGGCAGCGGCGCCGCGGGCTCCGCTTCGGCGGGGCGCGACCACAGGCGCCGCGCGGCGTACGCGACCGGAGCCGCTACGCACACACCCTTCAGCAGCAGAGCCATCACGTAGACTCGCCTCGGCTGTTAGTTGCGTGTGTTGCAGCCTATGGAAGGGGTGGATTCGCGCGAGTTCACGTTCGTTTCGCAGGCTCGCTACTTTAACCCGCACAAGGTTGGCGGCGCCGGTCCGCGCGTGGCGAGTCGGTGACGGCCTCCACGATGTCTGCGGCGGGGGTAGCGGCGGCGCCCGGCGTAACCCCCCGCCCACGACCCCGCCCCCTCCACCCAGGACCCCGCCCTCTCCGTATACGACCACGCCCCGTTTTAACCCACGACCACGCCCCTCAGCCTACGGACCCCGCCGCCTCCACCCACGACCACGCCTCTCCGCCTACGACTCCGCCCCCCTCCACCCATGACCCCGCCCCCTCCGCACGCGACCACGCCCTCTCCACCCACGACCACGCCCCCTCCGCCTACGACCCCGCACACGACCACGCCCCCTCCGCCCGCGACCCCCACCCCCTGGACGCACGTGGCCGTGACGCCACTTCGTCGCAACCACGAGGTGCCGTTAACGGGCGGTGACGTCGTCGCGCATGAGTGCGGACCGTGCATGATGACGCGGTTACGTCCTTCTCACCCGGCCCCAGTGTCGTATGACACAAGACTGGTTGTGCGCGTGTGAAGCCCCACGATAGCCAATGTGGTTATCTTGCTCGTGTTAGAAGGAATATGTCTCGGGTGTCCTGGACGGCTGCTGGCTGGGCGCCTCTGCATCCCACCAATGACTCTGTTGTTAGTGGCTGCGAGCCGTTGCCACCGAAAACTAGCTGGGTAACTGGGTACAACGATTGTTTCCGTGTTATAAATGCACATTTATTTGAAACGGCGAAGACAATGTACAGAAGAACGACACTGTTCATGTAAAATCACTACAACTTTTCCAATATGCGCTATTCGTGTAATTTATTCGCCGGAAGATATATTTTTTGTACTCGAGAATATCTATATTTTTAAAAACGCACAATACATTTTATTATTTACAAAAGCAGATTCCTTTTATTGCTCAGAATACAACATGGTGAGATTAGTAGAAACATAACAGCCGTCTCTTAAAATTTCTCTACCAAGTATGCTTAGTAGGTGACATTTTTTGCACTATGAAGCAGGGCCATTGCCTAAAACGTCACTTATTTTTAATATTAAGGCTACACACCTATTATTGACGAATGCGTTGATGTTTTGTCAATTGTGCTTGTGCACGACTGCCAGCGCAGCAGCAGCTTCATCGCCAAGATTATTAGTTTAGATTTACATGAGAATAATTACGTGATCTTTTGACTCCACACGATAAGCCACTTCGCTGAGCTATCATTTGTGGCCAGGTAGCTCCTGAAAAAGAGCTGTATAGCTCAGTGGGCCTTACCTGTTAAAATAAATAATAGTTTATATAAAACATTGTTTCGAATATAAGTGACTTTAAAATGGCACACATTCTACCTCCTTCCAATATGTGTGTACACATCCCAAAAGCCACAAGGCCGTCTGTATTGTATGCATTGTTTGGTTAATTATTAGAGGATATGTACCATGGCTTGTTTTAGTGATTGGCAACGACCTCCTCTTTGCTTTGCTGAAGTCAAACAAACAGGTACGATATTTATATTCTTGGTTCTTTCGGTAAAGTCACGTAGAAGTACAGTATTAGGTTCCATAGTTCATTTATTTGGTATAGCCCTGTGAGCCATTCGGCTCTTGAATCGTGTGCAACCGCAACAAACAAAAACATGAACAAGAAAACATTTTGGAGATATTTTTTGTGATCCCCGCAATGTAGGGTAAAGTGATGGTTTTGAAAGGCTCCTCAAGAGGGTCCTTCTTCATGGTTGGAGTGATAGCTTTGCGGATTGTGTAGTCGGAATAACCATAAGCTATCACTCCAACCATGAAGAAAGACCCTCTTGAGGAGCCTTTCAAAACCATCACTTTACCCTACATTGTGGGGATCACAAAAAAATCTCCAAAATCTTGAATAAACACAAGATCCAGGTCCGATTCAACACATTACATAAAATCCGTAATCTGGTTCCGTCTGTAAAAGATGTGATTCCGGACATACAGTATCCTGGCGTCTACAAACTAAGTTGCCTCTGTGGTAGCAGTTACATTGGAGAAACCAAACGACATGTCTCGGACCGCATTCGTGAACACAAAGCAGACCTGAAACACGGTAGGACCAACACCTCGGCCGTGGCAGATCACTGTTATAATTCAGTAGGCTCACATGACATTGACTTCTCCAAGACAGAGGTTATTTGCAAGCCATCTGGCTACCATGAGAGATTCGTTCATGAAGCTATCCACATATACAAACACAGAGACAATTTCAACCGAGAAGATTGATTCTGGCTTAGCAATCATTGGAAGGATTTGATAAACCATTTCGGGTCTTAATTGATTGTTCACGCTTACGGTGGCTTTCAGACCGTATCCATTATTTTTCGTCTCCCCCCTCCTCTTTCCTGAACATAGATGGACTAGTCCTTCTGAATAACTGCCAAATCGCTCTCCGTGGTGCTAACGTTAAAAAACCGCCACTTTTTTCAAAATTTCTTGCTGTGGTTTTCACACCTGATGATTGCTTGTGTTGCAGTCGAAACGTCGTGAGAATTTTATTGTTTTATATTTTTATTATTTTATTGTTTCCCTTCTACGTGACTTTACCGAAAGAACCAAGAATATGAATCCCTGCAGTCACGAAAGCTTTAAATAAAAATTTAGGTACGATATTTGTTGTTGTGGTAATTACACCGCACCATCTTAGTGTAGAACCTATTGTAGTATTGTATTGTAATCACAACAGTCATTATTGAATTAAAATGATCGCCATGAACTGGAAAATAAAGTCATTAGAAATATATCTTAATAGATTGATGCTATAGATTGAAGAGAATACATACTCATTTAGAAAGCGATCCTCAACCCTTTGAGATTGACGAAGAGGTTCTTTTACTGACTCCGAAATGCTGCAAGCATTCGGGCAGTGTCCCCAGTAAACGTGCAACGTTCACCCAACCTCTTTTGTAATCGTTTATGCAACATGGCAATGGAGCCACGTTGTATAGACGGGGGATGCACGGTGGACGTTACGGTTGTTCAGGGGTAACTGGTAAACAGGGAACCGCGTCGTACTGTGTTTCACCGCCACAGTGAGTTGAGCTTCAATGTCGAAACAACTCCCATTTAATTTGCATAGCTCCCTGGCGGTAATTTGCAAGTGACTCTTCTTCCATGTATGGACCAAATAAATGCATTGGGTTGAATAGTCGCATTTACAGATGCGTCGCGCGATTCCGGATAATTCAACGGCATATTCTTTGGTTCTATTCGGTAAAGTCACGTAGGTAAAAGTAAAATAAAAAAAAATCACGACGTTTCGGCCACAACACAAGTGGCCTTCATCAGGTGAAGGGACCGGACTTTCCAGAGGACAGCGTTGGTTTTTGTTATTTTATTTTTACCTACGTGACTTTACCGAATAGAACCAAAGCTTCAAATCTAGAATCAACGGCACATGTCACTGCACAACGCGTAGAGCAGTGGCTCCGATCACCCAGTCACTCTTGCGAACGAGACTATCGGTGGCATATTGAGTTCCCATCTGGTTAAACAAACTTTACCTGATACGACTACAGCACGACCTCGTGACATGAACGCGTGTATAATTAAAGAGGTTTAGAGATGCACATAAATACCTCATAATCTCGTCATACTGATTTTTTCCGATTGGTTTGTCTAATTTTTTTCCCCATGCCGCACTAATTTTAGTGATGTGAACTAAAGTGAGATTCTTCACATTAACTTGATACAAATGGTTTAGAGCTCTCATCATCACCAAAAGAAGCCATTTTGTCCAACGCAATCTTAATAGTCTAAATTATTGTACAGTACTAATAAGGCACCGGCTGATCTATACGAAATAGAAATGGCAAATTCTGACAAATGTCTTCACTCCATTGACATTGAACTGAAAAACGACGCGAATGATCCTACATTCCTTGCGGCCACTGTTCGAGTTAAGCGAGTCAACCCAGAGAATGGAGGCGTGAGTGGTAACGCCTGAAGTCACACTTTCAAGTCAATTCTCTACCTCTGAGCTTGCCGCCTCTGCTGCAGACAGCTGAAGCCGTCACTATCGCCCCCTTCATCCTCGTCGTCCAAGCCGGAGGCACTGTACGATTCTCTTTCAGAGGAGAACTCAATCTCACTTTCCAGACTCGTCCACGGGAAGAGCTTTCGGCGTCACTCTGCAGCATTGTACCCAGCGCAAACATATTCGGGTTCATTTAGTCCTGTCCATGCCAGATTTCGAGCCTGACCTGGGCCCAACCTCTATGGCGAAACTTATTGGGAGTGGTCATGCACAGGGCATGGGCATCTAGTCCAAGGGATAGTAACTGTGACATAGGACCCTTTCCTCCTCTGGGCCCCATGAGTGATATATGTATGTATGTTGAATTTATTTCGCAACGCACGTAGCCAATCGGAGGTGCGGGTGGAGAGGACAACACAATAAGCTGTAGTTTTTTTGTTGTCAATAAATGCCTCATCTCTTGGGGGGGGGGGGGGGGGTGGGTGATGAAATCTGATTTCTTAGCAACGTGTCACACTGAGTAAAGGGGGCCATCAAACAAGAGGTTGAGAAACCACTGGACCCACCCCTGTCAAATAAACGTGGACTTCCACCACTGGTTCAAGACCACTGAACACATGCCTTGTTGTACTTTCTCCGCACCTCCGATTAAGACTGTTGGCTACGTACGGTGTGAAAGAAGTTGAACGTAGATACATACGTGGGAGCCCAGATCTTCTGAAGTCAGCGGCAGTAGCTGTTTACCGAATGCCACAAGGAAGTGAGATATATGGAAAAGTGACAACAATGCACGTCGGTTCAATTAGATACACAGTACTTTATTAAATCAGGGAGATCCTGAGTACAATAACTTTTCCAAGGAAAACCTGGATACCCAAAGATATGTAGGTATGAATAGCTATGTTTCATTTGGATATGCAAGGATAGTTATCAATTCTCAACATGTTTTCATTGGTAATTCTCAAACATGTGATATGACATACGATACTGGGAAAAAACGCCCTCTGTAAGAAACACCGGAATAAGGATATTTAATAATATTATAATAGTTTTTTCCCCTTTTTTCTGGCAACAAAACTGAAACCTTTTTTTACAAGGATTCATGTCCGCATTAACCACAATACCTGCAGTCAAAATGCAAACAAAAAACATCTGTGATAATATGCATTGTCCAGAAAAAAGGGGAAAAACCCTATTATTACATTTTGGTACTGGCAAAGGAGGTCTAATGATGAAATGATATTTAATGATCATTGTACAGTACATCACAGATTTTTGGAGCGATGCCATGCGGAAGTTACTGAACCAAATAAGAAAAGGAACACGTAGGCTTTCGCGACCAATATTATTCATAATAAAGGTTTTTGGGTTAGATCGCCAGAATTGCCCGATGATGCTGGAAGTATTTACCAGCGAAACGTCGTACTCAAACTGTAAATGTGGATTAACTCTTCAACACACCGGTGGGCTGAAGTAGTGAATTATTTGTCTTTTGTCAACGTGACACTTTTTTTTTTGCTGATTGGCTGTGTCGGGTGGTGGAGGGTTACGACACATTTATAAATAAACGCGATCTAACCCAAAAACCTTTATTATGAAGAAAAGGAACCTTATGCCCAGTGCAAAATGTATCCACAGTGAAATGAGCAATTAAAAGATACTGTTTTTTTCAGTTTCTGACATGAAGCCTACATTGCAGTCGCATTGACAATTTCACAGTAAATCACTGTCAATGTTGACATCACGACCACACACCTCGTGATTGTCAACTTCATCATCCTGCCAACCATCATCACCACCATCATCTGAGTTACCTTGTCGTCTGGATCATGGATGTTATCATCTTTACATCATTCACTTATATTCACCATCATCTACACCAACTTCGTTCACACTTTCATTATCGTGATCATGCTTTGCTCCTCTCCCCTGTGCTGAGATGTTGTCTGCCGTCTCCTTGACCTTTCCCTTGCTGCCCTTTATTCAGCTGTCCTTTTGAGGACACCGCGCTCCCTTTATGCTGGCTTTTGGTGGGATGTGTTTTCCAGTTACCGTTCCCTTGTCGACCTTTGACCTGCTGCGATGCACTTTTATGTCCTTTCAACTGCCGCCCCTCCGATCTGGAGTCAACGTGAGCCTCTCTACCGACGGGCTTGAGTTGCACGCCCGGCCTGTGTTGCCCGTCAAGTTGGTCTCCACTTTTGGAACTCCGAGCCACCACTTTATCCTGCGGCCTCTGCGAATGCGGACCCTTACCCTTCCCCTTCTGCCTCTTGATATTTTCTCCCGGCTGCTTTTGATCATGTTTTTCCTGCTGCACTCGGTGTTTTGCCTGCTGCCCCTTAATGTGTCTTTCTTGCCCCTTCTGGTTTCCTCCGTCTTGCTGCACCATGCCTCCTCTCTCCTCGCGCTCTTTACTCTCTCCCTGCTGGTTATTGACTCTCTGCTGCTGCCCTCTGCCCGTGTCTGACTGCCCAGTCCTGCGCGCAGCGTACGAGTATTTGAGCCACACGGGGGGCAGCTTGCTCTTGCCCCCGCTGCCCGCACAGAGTACCTCCAGCGACAGGGCCTCGGGAATCGGCAGCAGCGCCCTCAACGTCTCGGGATTGGAGAACGCGCCGCTGTACAGCATCACGCTCTCTCTTGCTGGGCCCGCACCCGCCGCTCCCCGTCTGCTCCGACCCGCGCTGTCCGTCCGCTGGGCAGCAGCAGCAGCGGGCAGCAGGCGGATGTCTCGGCTGCCCGGCGTCACGACGAGCTGCCCGTTTAGAAGGTAGCGTCCGTCCGCCCCACGCACCGCCAGGTACGCGGTGTCGGGGGGCGATGACGGCGGCAGCAACGGCGGAGTGGAGGGTGCCGATGGCGACGGAGGCGACGACATTTGCGTCACGTGAATCCGCGCCGAACCGGCCGGGATGGTAACCACGTGGTTGTAGCCGAAACGCCTGAAAATGTAAAAATCGGTGAGGTTAGTTTGTCATCAGTCACACGGGCCGGTTACGCTATCGGTTGAGAGGGGAAGAAATGTTCTCAGCAGTAGCTGCAGGGCCTCCCATTGCATTGTGTGTACAGTGAGGGAAATAAAGTATTTGATCCCCTGCTGATTTTGTACGGTTGCCCACTGACAAAGAAATGATCAGTCTATAATTTTAATGGTAGGTTTATTTGAACAGTGAGAGACAGAACAACAAAAAAAATCCAGAAAAACGCATGTCAAAAATGTTATAAATTGATTTGCATTTGAATGAGGGAAATAAGTATTTGACCCCCTCTCAATCAGAAAGATTTCTGGCTCCCAGGTGTCTTTTATACAGGTAACGAGCTGAGATTAAGAGCACACTCTTAAAGGGAGTGCTCCTATTCTCAGCTTGTTACCTGTATAAAAGACACCTGTCCACAGAAGCCATCAATCAATCAGATTCCAAATTCTCCACCATGGCCAAGACCAAAGAGCTCTCCAAGGATGTCAGGGACAAGATTGTAGACCTACACAAGGCTGGAATGGGCTTGGTGAGAAGGTGACAACAGTTGGTGCGATTATTGGCAAATGGAAGAAACACAAAAGAACTGTCAATCTCCCTCGGCCTGGGGCTCCATGCAAGATCTCACCTCGTGGAGTTGCAATGATCATGAGAACGGTGAGGAATCAGCCCAGAACTACACAGGAGGATCTTGTCAATGATCTCAAGGCAGCTGGGGCCATAGTCACCAAGAAAACAATTGGTAACACACTACGCCGTGAAGGACTGAAATCCTGCATCGCCCGCGAGGTCCCCCTGCTCAAAAAAGCACATATACATGTCCGTCTGAAGTTTGCCAATGAACATCTGAATGATTCAGAGGACAACTGGGTGAAAGTGTTGTGGTCAGATGAGACCAAAATGGAGCTCTTTGGCATCAACTCAACTCGCCGTCTTCTTTGGTTCTTTCGGTAAAGTCACCACGTAGAATGAGAATAAAATAATAAAATAACAATAAAATTCTCACGACGTTTCGGCCACAATGCAAGCGGCCGTCTTCAGGTGAAAGGTACAGACCTGTCGGGACGACAGAGCTTCATTCTAATTCTACGTGACTACCGAAAGAACCAAAGAAGATGAATCCTTGCAGTCACGAAAGCTTTCAATCGAAATTCAACTTGCCGTGTTTGGAGGAAGAGGAATGCTGCCTATGACCCCAAGAACACCATCCACACCGTCAAACATGGAGGTGGAAACATTATGCTTGGGGGTGTTTTTCTGCTAAGGGGACAGGACAACTTCACCGCATCAAAGGGACGATGGACGGGGCCATGTACCGTCAAATCTTGGGTGAGAACCTCCTTCCCTCAGCCAGGGCATTGAAAATGGGTCGTGGATGGGTATTCCAGCATGACAATGACCCAAAACACACGGCCAAGGCAACAAAGGAGTGGCTCAAGAAGAAGCACATTAAGGTCCTGGAGTGGCCTAGCCAGTCTGCAGACCTTAATCCCATAGAAAATCTGTGGAGGGAGCTGAAGGTTCGAGTTGCCAAACGTCAGCCTCGAAACCTTAATGACTTGGAGAAGATCTGCAAAGAGGAATGGGATAAAATCCCTCCTGAGATGTGTGCAAACCTGGTGGCCAACTACAAGAAACGTCTGACCTCTGTGATTGCCAACAAGGGTTTTGCCACCAAGTAGTAAGTCATGTTTTGCAGAGGGGTCAAATACTTATTTCCCTCATTAAAATGCAAATCAATTGATAACATTTTTGACATGCGTTTTTCTGGATTTTGTTGTTGTTATTCTGTCTCTCACTGTTCAAATAAACCTACCATTAAAATTATAGACTGATCATTTCTTTGACAGTGGGCAAACATACAAAATCAGCAGGGGATCAAATACTTTTTTCCCTCACTGTAGCAGGATACATTGCGTTAAAGAGTAATTTAATACGATCACTTTTTTGGCAATAATTGTTGACTGCACTGTACTGGAAACTTGGCTAAAGCTAAATCAGAATCAATCTCTCCTAGAGAGCCGTGGGGCTAAAGAGTTGCGTAAATTATTTGTGTTTATGTGAAGACACAGATATACAAAAGAGACAAACCTGCTGTCTGCTTATGTGTTTTGTCATTTATATTCTCCATAATGACTGGAATCATTACTTATTTATATAAAAATTTGTTGGTTTTTTAGGTGAGACACACAGGTATAACCTGCTCAGGGTAATATGTAACTTCATTCCCATGACAATCGCTATGTGTTTGTGTGAACATGAGGGTTGGGTGCACACATTTATACGCTTTGCGCAATGTTACAAACATGACTCATGCAATAAGCCAATTTATTGTCAAAGATATATTTTTAAACTAATGTCCCATAAAATTAATTACATGCATAATAATTTATTGATTGATTGATGAAAAGCACCCATGTCAAAATGTTACATTAATGTCATTGGAGTGAACAAGACTACAGGCGAGACATTATCACGTGCATGGATTTGTAAACGATGTACGTGGTACGGTGAGCGATGTGCGTGGGGCAGCACTAGGGTAGCGGTTAGCGCTACGCTGCGCTAAAAACCCGGGCGACCCGAGTTCTATTCCTGCTCACGGCCAACACCAACGATTATCTGAACCAGTCATGGGCATCTCCTAGGTCGACTCAGTCTCAAATGAGTACCTGGTGCAGTGTGTAAAACATGACCACTGGGGAGACAAAGGCGGCCGGGCGTGGTGTTTTGCCTCCCGACCCTCTCGTGTGCCGCGCCGGCCTTCATAGGCGTTGCTCGCTAACAGCCACTTACCCCAACAGTCTGTTAAGGCTGTACGGGGGGGGGGGGATCTTTGCCTTCGACGTGCATGGCATGGTACGGAATAAGCGCGGCTCGGCAAGCAACGGGCGCGTGACGCCGCGAGTGAGACGCGCACTTGGGCCGGGTGAAGACGCCGCTGACGAGCGTGCACGAGGAGCCGTCCCCGCGGCACACACCGCAGCGGTCCCGCGCGGCGCGCGAGCCCAGGGTGCCATCACACCCCGTGGGCACGCACTGCCCCTCCACGCACACCCCGCCGCCCGGCTCCGCTCCGCACGCCGTGCCGTCCACCACCTGGGGAGGGGGAGCAACAACAACAACAACAAAAACGCGGGCGCAGCCGGGAGGCGTCGTGAGCATTATGATGTCCGTCCGCACGTTCCAAAATCTAAGCGACGCTATGCATTTGCTTGATTGGCACGGTTGGCTACGTACGGTGCGAAAGAAGTTCAATGTACGCATGTACGTACGTACTTGGCAGAAAAACCTTTCCAAAAATATGGCTTGCTCGCACGGTTGTTTGGCTTCTAAATTGTCCATTATCCATGCACGGCCGTGGCACAGTATAGACAGGCCCCTGTGATACAGTCCGGAGAACTCGGAGCCGAGTTGATTTGCCACTGGCTGGTACCAGCGGTGTCAAGGTCAACCTGTGGGAAGGAGTTGTGGGGACGGTGCCACTGAGCTACTGGTGGCAGCTACCATATAAGGACGAACAGCAGGCAAAGTTCACACCAATAAGCAGAGCGTCACGCCGTTATACCAGCGAGGTGACCGGTGGTGGGCGTCCTGGTGACATCACTGCCGCCGCTTACTGGTCAATGACAGCTGCTGCTGTTGTAACAAACATTTAGTCACAGTAGGAAGGACAGGAGTTGTATCTGTGGCCAGTTAACCCATAACACCTGCGTCTGTTCCATAACCTCGTGCCAGCAAGTTTTCGCCACTCCGAGTGGTGTCAGAGTGCACCTAACCGCGGCGAAGTCACTGGCAGCGGTGAATGGCTGCTGCTGCTACTGCTACTACTGCAGGCGCTGTTGCGTCATGGGCAAACCTCGGGGAAGTCACGAGCCACGAGCTCAGTGCTTCCAGTCAGAGTCGCTTTAAGCACGCGCACAGTGGCTAACCTCGTGAAATTCGAGATGCTCAATGGGGAGGCGAGGCTTCTTCCCATTCGCCAAGTGCTCGCTTGCCAGGGCTTCTGGGCCACGCATGCTCAGCTACGGCAGAGCCAAGCAGCTTGTTGTCCAGGATGGAGGGGGAGGGCCAAATAGGTTGTGGTATGGGCTAGGAAAGAGTTGACATTCCTCAGAGCCAAAAAACACAGAGCGCGGTGGATTTGGCTCGCCGGCTCCTGCTGCCGCTGCTGCAGGTGTTTGGAACGGCCTTGCGTGGGGAAGGCTCGTGAACGGAGCTGCCCTGCAGCTGCAGGCATTCGCTCTGTGACCGGAGACGGGGGAGCAGGGGAAGAGTGCTGGGCGAATTCGCACAGTGAGCCGGGGACGTGAAGACGAGCCCATCAGCCAGCCACTCTTCCCAAATAACCACAGACACGTGGCATAGTGACATAGCCTCCTTCAACCACTCTACCTTGCCTTAAAGCGCACCGCGCATGACACAACCGTTGTGACGCAAATTTCAACTTTTGTTGCTGTGCCGGGCTCTTGAAGGCTATACGGGGGGAATCTGTCTTTTTATAAGTGACAGTAGGCTGCTCTTTAGGATTTTTAAATTTCACTATCAAAGCCTGAGGTTCAGAGGCCGATCGCTCGAGTGAGGGAGGTGAGAGGAGACGTATGTATGTACATAAGTTGAACTTCTTTCTAGGTGCTCACTAACAGCACTTGCCCCAACAGTCTGTTAAAAGCGCACGGGGGATCTTTGTCTTTGTTTTGAACTTCGTCCGCATCGCACGTAGCCAACCGTGCTTATCGGAGGTGCGGGGAGCCGAAGCTCAGCGGGGGTGGGGGGGGGATGGAGCCAGGAGAGTGGTAGTAGAAGCGTGCATCCGTGCGTGCTCACCCTGCGCGCAAACATGTAATAGTAGGCGGTGCCGTTAGCACGGCAGAGCAGCTTGCAGCGGTCGGCCAGCGCCACGCCCGACACCTTTGGCACCCAGAGCACGGGGCGCGATGCCCGCGCGCCCGGCGGGCCCGGCGGTTCGGGCGCGCCCTTGGCACTCGCGCTGTTGTGCTGCGCGCACTGCTCCTCCCTGAACGACAGGCCTGGCCAGGGGGGGTGGTGGGAGACCGTGGGAGTGCGACGATGAGCTCGCGAGGGGGGTAGGAGGAGGGAGGAGGGAGACGGTGGTGTTATCGTTAACACGTGGGTGGCAGTCTGTAGCCGGTGCAAACGATCCGCATTTGTATTTTGGATTTGGGCCACGTATGTCAGAATCTGAATATTTATACTGGAGGAATCCGATGAGCTATAAAGCTCTTTTTAGCAGATGTCCAGTAGGGGGCCAGGTACAACAATACAAAAACACGATAGGAGTGAAAAGTATAAAAAAAACAAATCACTTAAAAAATGCAAATTAAATTATTATTTTTATATTACCAGGTAAATCCCACTGAAGTATTTTTTTACTTCTTTCACACTGTATGTAGCCAACTGTGCTGAACACAAAAAAAAACTAACCACGTAGTGGTAGTTTAACACCAAAATCCTGAAGTTATTAACCCTCCACCACCCGACGAGCTTGTCACGTTGACAAAGATGTTACTTAAGCGTGGCCAATCTCGCCGATTGGATTCTGTCAAAGATTGTTTTGCGGCTGTGGCCCCCGGCACCTGTGGCGAGCTGGCAGGCCCGAGCGTGGCACGAGCGATAGCGCACACGCGCGCCGCCGCAGTAGGCGCCATGGCCACGCGGAGCCGGGGAGTCGCACGCGCGCGGAGACACCTGGGCCCCGCCGCCGCAAGAGCGCGAGCAGGGACCCCACGGGCCCCACCCGCCCCAGCCTCCGTCCACATCCTGGGCAGGGGACAGGGCGCGCAGTCCACAACGCACGCAGCACACACAGTCTGTTCTCCCGTAACGCAGTAATCCTTGCAATCCTGAAGAACACCGCGGTGTGATTTAGGAGAATGCACGTTCCGCGATAACACGTAAGCTGCGCACGCAGGCTGTACACGTGGGTGGCATCTAGAAGCATCCAGCAGCATCCCGCCCTGTGCGATGCCACGCCGAGGCAGCCGTACGACCGCTTATTCCTACTCGCGTGACGTAGTTCTGTTCACTCGATCGCGTTATATTACATTCACATCCGCGTTATAAAAAAAAGCGTTCCCTAAAATATTCATAGCGTTATATCCAATTCGCTTTATGAAAACACTCGTTATAGGAGAACAGACGGTATACGCTTAGATCACTTTCGTGTTCAGCCTGGGTCTCTCACTGTCTCAGGCGAGCGTGTGTGAGCGTCCGTAATCGACTGGCGGTGCTCTGAGTCTGTGGCGGAAAACTCCACATTCCTCACGTCCCTCACAACGCCACGCGCATCGCTCGCCAAACAAAAATCTGGTGAACACTCTCACTCACCCGCGTCCCCACTCACTCGCTCACTCGCTCCCTCACTCCCTCGCCCGCTCACCGAGGCGCGCTGCTCCGCCGAAGTGCAGACACCGTGCGAGCACCACCGCCCGTGCCCGCACGCCGTCCCCTGCGCCCAGGGAAGGTGGCGCGTCACGCACACCTTGCCGCGGTGCCGGGCGCCGCCGGTGCCGGACTCCAGCGTGGCGCCCGGCACCGCGCACCACAGCTTGGCGCACGGAGCCGTGTGGGCGCACACGCGGGCGCCGGGGCCGAACGCCAGGCGGCACTGCACGCTCGCGGGATAGCGCGCCCCGGGGGTGAAGGGCGTCGGCTCCGCCTGGTGGCCCGTCGAGAGTGGCGGAGCCGCGGGGGCAGAGAGGAGGCAGTCGGCTGTGGGAAGAGCGGACGGGGGGCGGGCAGAGAGAGAGAGAGACAAGGATGAAGATTAACGCATTGGGGGGCGGCGGGGGGGAAGATGGGTGAGTGACAGAGAGAGAAAGAGGTAGTAATGAGAGGGAGGGAGGTCCACATCATTGGTAGAGGGAAACAGAGTGGTGAAAGAGTGGAAGGTAGAGGAAGAATGCGAGTGCATGAGATAGCTGTAGAGAAAGCAACACAATGGAGTAGATAGTGAGAGGTTTGAGTTGATATTCTTGGTTCTTTCGGTAAAGTCACGTAGATAGAAAATTAAAATTAAATAAAAATTACAAATACATTTAAAATAAAAGCAAAAAACCCCACGACGTTCCGATCGCAACACAAGCGCCTGATGGTTTGAGTTAATTTGATTTGTTACACGGCAGATTCTCATCATCAAGCCTCTCATCCACTTGTGCGACCCAGTCACTTGCCAAGGCTGGACTGCCACCTGCTATGGCTGCGAATGCTTCCCCAACACCACCCCCAACACATCGACGCCTCCACACACACACACAACATCTCCTCGCTCTCTCTCTGCCCACCTCCCCCCGAGTGGAAGATGTCATCGAGCAGCGCCGCACTGCACGGAGACCAGGGTCGCGCTGGGTCCACGTGCGCCAGCGTCGCCGACATGATGTGAGCGCGAGGACGTCCGCTGGGGGACCAGGAGGGTTTGCACGGGGGGGGGGGGGAGATTGAGACAAAATACCGGTAACCACTGGCCGATGAGCAAGGCAACAAAGACCTCTTCATATTCTTGGTTCTTTCGGTAAAGTCACGTTGAAAGAACCAAGAATATGAATCACTGCAGTCACGAAAGCTTTCAATCAAAGGACCTCTTCATGACCTGTAACGACGCAACGTCTGATCCACAAATACGGATGAGACATCGCAGCGATGCACTCCGCTACTCCTGACGCGGTTATCTGGCTTGACCACGCGAGTGTGAAATTGTAGTTGTTGCTCCGCTTCTACATCAGCCGTACGAAGGGAAAGGAGAATGACGATGACAACGCATACTCAATGAAGCCTTACTGCTTTGTGACATATTGGCAGTTGACCAGCAAGCCTGAGTCTGCTGGTGAGGCACTGAACTGTATATCGAGGGGTAGTGTAGCGGTGAGCGAACCCGGCGACCGGTGATCGATACCTGCTCATGGTGAAGAACACAGACCATTATTGGAACCGGTCATGGGTCTCCCCTAGGTCGACTCAGCCTCAAATGAGTACCTGATGCGGTGTGCAAATATGGCCACCCACCCCTCGTGTGCCGTGTTGGTCTTCATTGGTGCTCGCTAACAGCACTTGCTCGATAAGCCTGTTGAGGCTATACGGCAGATCTTTGTATATCGAAACTGGTCCAGAGTGTAGCTCGTGAAGAATCAATGCTTCTGAAATGATGTCCCATAAGGCCGTGTGGTGGGACAGATTTATTAAGATGTATTGCCTGCTTATATATTTTGTTATTTACATTCGTATGTATGTTGAACTTCTTTCGCACCATACGTAGCCAATTGTGATTATCGGAGGTGCAGGGGAAGGTCAACAAACTAAACACAAAATGCAGTTAAAAATAAATGAGTTTTCAATCTGGATGAAAAGTGCATCGCTCCAGTAGCTTGCTAATATCGGAAGGAAGAGCGTTCCAGACGGCCGCAAATGATTCCAGTATACTGTATTACGTCATCACTGTTGGTCAGTTCCTATGAAAATCACAAAAACATTTATTCGGGAATGAAACACCGAGTGGTGTCGATCGCTCGCCGTTCGTTTCTGCTGAGCGGCGACGAAGTCGCACGCGCGTGTGCGTGCGTGTGTGTGCGTGCGTGTGTGCGTGTGTGTGCAGGTGTGTGTGCGTGTGTGTATGTGCGTGTGTGCGTGCGTGTGTGTGTGCGTGCGTGCACGAGTGCCGTCAATGAGCGGTTATGAGAAGCCACGCCGAGAGCTCCTAACATGGCGAGTGAAACGCTTGCAAGTTCACGGCGTAAGTTCCCCTTCATGGGGATGACGTGGAAGATTACCGGAGAGTTATCCTTTCACCACGGCCACTCGTTGCTTTCATTGCTCGCTTTCTCTGTCACTTCACGTAACTTTTTTTTAGGATCAAATGTCGTATAATAAATTGAGGCAAGAGTGTTTTAATCTCTTCGCTAAGTAGTAAGCCGCAATTAATCACGAGTGGGGATCTAAGTAAAGTGCTTTTATTCTAGGAATGCACATTAGTATTAAAGCTCATGTGAATTTCCACTCAGTGACTGTTTTGGTTGGAGCACGAGGCCGAGTATGAATAAAACATTGGGCTCCATCTGCCGTGCGGACGCTCGGCGCGCAGATGGCACGGCGCGGGGTACCGGGGGTCTCGACGTTCAGACCTGGATCCCCCACATTTCGCCCCACGAGCTAACGGGGTTGGTCGGGACCACTATAGGGGGTAAATGCTCCTCGTATTTACCATGGGCAGTGGTCCACCATGGGCAGAAGCTGAGCGTGCATTCCGTCTGTTTTATGTACACACTACCTATTTATTTTCCTATTCCGCAGATGTTTAATATCACCGTAAGTTATTATTTTGTTTTCCACAATTAAATTCCCAATTAAACTTCCTGTGGCAGGCAGCCTTAAGTTAATTTTAATAGAATCTCATAAAAACCTACCACAGTGACCTTGCTGTCGTGCATATTTATAATCTAGAGACAATGCTTCTATTAAAAAAATCATGGTCAGTATTTTACCACCTTGGGTCGTACCAATAAACCCTTTTCGAGCCAATGGCTGGCCGGTCTTGTTTACTCGACGGTGTAGAGGAACGGCGACAGCCTGAGCGGGAGGAACGAATGGCCAGATGCGTTAATCGCCTTTACTTAAATCTCCCCTGAGTTTGTCACTTTAGCTGGAGTAAAAAATCCGAGTGGATTTTTTTTTACTTTCAACTCAAACGAGCACGTTCATTTGTTCATTGCCTTCTGAGAGTTCGTTGAGACTAACGGTCTCTCGCAAGGGGGAAGCTCGGGTTTCGAAAAGCTACCAACTGAGTATCGCCAAAATATGAATAATAATAAAAACAGCAGACGTGGTTTATGACGCGCCACGCGTCGCGAAACGGACGCAACGTTCGACCGAAAACCCGGGAGGCGCGGAGCCAGAGCTCAATAATAATAATTTGTTTTATTTTCAAAACCATGAGTTTTTCTCGATGAAGCAGGAAGAACGCACATGCCCGTGGGGGCGTTTTTATTAGTCTCCAGTTAAGTTAAGGATTACACCCGTCACCAGGGACACAACTTACCTATTTCAATGGGCGGGCTAGGCAAGATAAGACTGTGGACACCCCTCGTTTCTCCGAACTCACTTTTACTGAAATAGCTGCGGATGTTATTAACACGTACACAATAATACGTAGGCTGTAATTATGTTAGTTGCACCGTGTATTGGGTTTAGAGGAAGACAGTCTCCCAGTGACAGTATTAATAAAAATATTGAAAGGGGCAATGCTCACAAGGAAGTTATCGTGCGTGTTGCTTTCATGCCGGCCCCATTGATCTAGGATTTCCTCAAAGGGGGTGGGATCACGCAATTTCATGCTTTTCTATTGATATGATGCGTTAATCGGGCTTGGTCCCTGATAGACTTCAAGAAAACATCTTTATGAATATTTTTTGGATACATTATCTTGACATATTTTACTCGTTTATCTGTTGATTCGGGGGCCCCTTGTGGCCAACCGGGCCCCTTTGTGTCACAAAACGCTGCCACATACCGAATAGTTGCGCCCCTGGGCGCGTTTTATTAGTCTCCGGTAAACTAAGGAGTTACGACGGTGACCTTTATGGACACTGCAGCCCAACGTGTGGCCGGCCCGACGTCTGGGACCTGCCACGCGCCATTGTCCCCCTGCCAGCAGCGTCAAAGCACCACACCCGGCGCCTAATCCCGATCCCCGGTGGCTGTCGTTACGCAGCTGCGCGAGCTGCGTGTGCGAATCCCCGCAGGGCTCACAAAGTCTTTCTGCTCCTAACGCTTGGAAGTGTCAACAGTGGTCTGGAGTTTGCCCGCTTAAACTAGTGCTGCTAGAAAAAAACATTGGTCCAGAAGGCTCATATGGAATGGTGCAGGGCTTGCCAAGGAATTGTGCGAATCATTGCCGTTGTCTGCGTTTCACCATCCTCTACCCATCAGTCACACGTGGGCATGGGCACCAGAGATCCAGACTCTCTTGGACCAGGCTCAACAGACTGCTTTGTGGCTTTGAGTGTCTCGGCACCATCCCGGTTTGTGTGCCACCCCTACTACTACTACTACTCCACGCGACTGCAGAGCTGCCCAGCAGACAGCCATCCATCCACGTTGTTGAGGAGAGTCCCTTACAATGAGTGGGAAGGCCGATTGAACAGGATGAAGTAGTTGAGAGACTTGGATGGACAGCTTTGATAGCAAACGCAAGAAGCAAAAGATTGCTGATGGCCTGGTGAGACCTGTTTAGAGCTCACCTGGTGTCCTGGTGATGCCTGTTTAGAGCTCACCTGGTGCCCTGGTGAGACATGTTTAGAGCTCACCTGGTGCCCTGGTGAGACCTGTTTAGAGCTCACCTGGTGTCCTGGTGATGCCTGTTTAGAGCTCACCTGGTGTCCTGGTGAGACCTGTTTAGAGCTCACCTGGTGTCCTGGTGATACCTGTTTAGAGCTTACCTGGTGCCCTGGTGAGGCCTGTTTAGAGCTCACCTGGTGTCCTGGTGAGACCTGTTTAGAGCTCACCTGGTGTCCTGGTGATGCCTGTTTAGAGCTCACCTGGTGCCCTGGTGATGCCTGTTTAGAGCTCACCTGGTGTCCTGGTGAGACCTGTTTAGAGCTTACCTGGTGCCCTGGTGATGCCTGTTTAGAGCTCACCTGGTGTCCTGGTGAGACCTGTTTAAAGTTCACCTGGTGTCCTGGTGATGCTTGTTTAAAGCTCACCTGGTGCCCTGGTGATGCCTGTTTAGAGCTCACCTGGTACCCTGGGGAGGCCTGTTTAGAGCTCACCTGGTGTCCTGGTGAGGCGGCTGTGCGTGGTTTGTCCCCTTGAGGATCTCACTGCAGGCCTTCGACTCGTCATGCGGGAGGCCCAGGATGTGCCCTGGGCACACGCAGTGAGCAGCAGCAGCGGTCATCGTCGGGTGAGGAGTGGCTCGTCACCACGAGATCGAACGTTGCAATATGAGGTTACGATTTGATGCTGGAAGTAATAAAAACAAATCTTGGTTTGTTCTATTGCATTTGTACTGTCCGTAGAGCCTTATTTAATTTAATCTTAATGTATGTGAATATTTTTGACTTCTTACATTTTTATTCAATGCTCGATGCCACCAACAGAAACTTTGTACTTTTATATTAATTCCCAAATGATCATTTATGAACGTTCTTAAAATGTCCCAGTTTTCTCGAGGACCCACAGTGTGTAGTGTGATCTCCAAGCGAAAAGTCAGTGGGCCTCTGTTTCCCTCTGGCTCTTTGCTCTGAAGATGAATGTCATCCTAATAATCCATTTCTCTGGATTATGAGATGCACTTTTCTCCCCGCTGTATTTTAATGTAAAAGTTGGCCTATATTGGTTTCCTCTACCCAGCCGAATAAAATATTCCAGTGCACGCAAGTGTGTGTGTGATCATAATAACAATCCACACCCGTAAAGCACCGTTCAAGCGCTGCACAGAGCTAAAAACACAAATACGTTTTATAAACGAAAAAAATAATCCCCATTAAAAACCTAATAAAAGCACGGAGGCTCGTGATAAGAACACCCCACCGAACAAAAAACAAATCGGTCGAGATATATATAATGAATAGGAATTCTACAAGGTCTTTAAGAACAGATGGCGTCTCAAGGCGGGAATAGAATAAGCCGAGGGACTGCTCCGTGCGGACCGAATATCTGGGGGGGGGTGGGGGGGTGGGGGGGTGAATTCCAGAGCCCTGGGCGGGCGGAGGAGGAGGCGGCGCACAGGAAGGGGACCGGTCGTCCACCGAGCGGATGTGGGCTACGCGATGACGGCTGTGGAACCTTCACGGCTGTGGAAACTTGACGGCTGTGGAACCTTCACCGGCTGTGGAACCTTCACCAGCTGTGGAACCTTCACCGGCTGTGGAACCTTCACCGGCTGTGGAACCTTCACCAGCTGTGGAACCTTCACCGGCTATGGAACCTTCACCGGCTGTGGAACCTTCACCGGCTGTGGAACCTTCACCGGCTGTGGAACCTTCACCGGCTGTGGAACCTTCACCGGCTGTGGAGCCTTCACGGCTGTGGAACCTTCACGGCTGTGGAACCTTCACCGGCTGTGGAACCTTCACCGGCTGTGGAACCTTCACTGGCTGTGGAACCTTCACGGCTGTGGAACCTTCACCAGCTGTGGAACCTTCACCGGCTGTGGAACCTTCACCAGCAGTGGAACCTTCACCGGCTGTGGAACCTTCACTGGCTGTGGAACCTTCACCGGCTGTGGAACCTTCACCGGCTGTGGAACCTTCACCGGCTGTGGAACCTTCACCGGCTGTGGAACCTTCACTGGCTGTGGAACCTTCACGGCTGTGGAACCTTCACCGGCTGTGGAGCCTTCACCGGCTGTGGAACCTTCACCGGCTGTGGAACCTTCACCAGCTGTGGAACCTTTACCAGCTGTGGAACCTTCACCGGCTGTGGAACCTTCACCGGCTGTGGAACCTTCACCGGCTGTGGAGCCTTCACGGCTGTGGAACCTTCACCGGCTGTGGAACCTTCACGGCTGTGGAACCTTCACCGGCTGTGGAACCTTCACCGGCTGTGGAACCTTCACCGGCGCGTGGGAACGCTCCAGGGCGTCTCTGGGACCCCGTGTGTGTGCGCGGTGTGGTGCGGGTGAGCGGTGGCGCTGCGGTTAGCGCGCTGCTCGCAGGAACGCAGCGACCCGAGTTCGATTCCCGCTCACGGCCACCAACGCCGGTGACGATTCTCTGATTCTGTCCTGCGCCTCCCGTCGGGCGACTCGGCCTCAAATGAGTACCTGGTGTGCGACGTGTAAACATCGCACCCTGGGGGAGACAAAGGCGGCTGGGCTGGCGTTGGTGCCGGCCACCCACCACCTCGTATATTCCGTGCCGACCTTCATAGGTGCTGCTCACTAACAGCACTTGTCCCATCAATATGTTAAGGCTATACGGGAGAGCTTTGTCTCAATTCGTTTTGTTGTCCTTCCCCGCACCGCCGATTAACACGGTTGCCTACGTACGGTGGCAAAGAAGTTCAAGACACACACCCGCAGGCACACACACAACACGTTCAGCGCGAGCGGACACGCACCGATCTCGTGCGCCATTGTGTAGGCGGCCGTCATGCCGTGGTCCCGGATGACTGCACAGCTCCGCTGGGGGTCGCACACGGTGCCCACGTCCGCCATGCCCAGCGTGTGGCAGCTGTGCGCTCCGCACAGCTCCTGCGTAGCGGCACACGCGGTGGGGTGAGGGGGGGGGTGAGAGGTGTCGACGTCGTGTGGCACTCGAGTTCGCAACTGCCGAGGCCCTCCCCAGCAAGAACGAACGACGCAAGAGTGCCTGGCGTAAAAAAATAAATAAGATGTGCTCAAGCTTTGAACCGACTCGTGAGATGACTTGGCCGGAGGGATTGTGAGATTGTGAGTGACGTATACATACAGAGCCTTTTTTTTTGGGACAATCCACTGCTGGATGAAAGCCATCCCCACGCCTGGTCTCATTGGTTCTTAGCTGATCATCGATGTCTGCTCTACACCTGTCCATCACGTGTCTGCACCATCACATGTCCGTCCAACGTGTCACGTGTCCATCACGTGTCAGTACACCGTGTCACGTGTTTGTTCATTGTGTCACATTTCCATCACGTGTCGGTTCACCGTGTCACGTGTCAGTCCATCGTGTCACATGCCCATCACGTGTCTGTCCATCGTGTCTGCATGTCTCATGTCCATCTGCCAGGTGTTGTCCGACGCCCACTGAATTTATCGACGACCTTCGCTCTCCGTCTCGGTCACTGCTCACAGTGAAAGTGAACACTTTTGTCAAACGAACGTTGCTTTCGACAGGTATTGCAAACAGACTTGAGCTGAGGATCAAACACACGACCGTTGTTTCCAAGTGTTCTGCAAACGAGAGTTCTAGCCCCGGACAAACCAGAATTTCAACCGGAGTAGAGACACCGCCGATGAAGGTCCTAGTGACTGGCGTTGGCCAGACCTGGAGTCAAAGGACATCACGGCAATATTGTAAGTTCGGTTTAAAATGAGAGAGTGATGACGCAATCACTTCTCTTGTAAGAGCAACAGCTCTCTTACAAGAGTAAGGATTACGACAACACTACGATACCAACATTTACTTTTGACTTACGATCCGTTTTCTGACACTTAAGATCGTACTCCCACCGTAGCCTTGCCAGACTTACGAGGAATCATAAAAGATAAAATTCTCCACTCTGGCCCCAGCACCGACAACACCAGTCGAATTCTCAAATGCATTACCCACGTGCCCTGCCTTAACCGGCACTTGTGATTTTCCCGGAACACAACTGAACGCTTTACGAGAATGTCGCGTCGCGCGTTTGCCGTCAAAAGAAACTCGTTGCCCCACGGCACGGGTACCTGTCAATAGAAACTCGTTGCACCACGACACGTGTACCTGTCAACAGAAACTCATCGTGCCACGGCACGTGTACCTGTCAATAGAAACTCGTTGCACCACGGCACGGGTACCTGTCAATAGAAACTCGTTGCACCACGACACGTGTACCTGTCGGTAGAAACTCATCGTGCCACGGCACGCGTACCTGTCAATAGAAACTCGCTGCACCACGACACATGTACCTGTCGGTAGAAACTCATCGTGCCACGGCACGTGTACCTGTCAATAAAAACTCGCTGCACCACGACACATGTACCTGTCGGTAGAAACTCATCGTGCCACGGCACGCGTACCTGTCAATAGAAACTCATCGTGCCACGGCACGTGTACCTGTCAATAGAAACTCGTTGCACTATGGCACGCGTACCTGTCGCGTGAGCAGCACGGCCACATGGTGCGCGGGACCGGCGCCGCCTCGCATCTCGCGCCTCTGCCACGCGCAGAAGCTCCTGAGCGTGGCGGCGGCGTCGCCGCGTGATGCGGGCACCGCAGGGGCCGCCACCAGCGGCGCGGGGGCCACGCGGCCCCTCGTGTCGTTGGCCGCCGGCTCGCTCCGGCCCCTGCCGGCATGGGGGGACGTGCTGTTGGCCCCATCGTGCTTCTCGCCCGGTTTTACGTCGCCAGATTTTCCGTCGCCAGATTTGCCGCCGGGCTCGCCGTGCGGTTTGTCGTGCGGTTTGTCATGCGATTCGGATTTACGGTCCGATTTGACGGACGGAGTCGCTGTGCTCGTCACTCTGCGCTCGGTTCTGCCGGCAGATTTATCAGCAGGAGCGTTGCCATCCGATTGACCTCCCGGTTTACCGTGCGGTTTGTGGTCTGACTTGGAGGCAACTGTACTGCCCGATTTATCGACCGCTTTGCTCTCATCGGATTTAGCGCTTCCCGAGTTGTTGTGCACTTTACCGGCAGACGAACCAAAAGGCGTGAGTGTACTGTTTAATTTACGCTCTGCTTTACCGACTGATATATCAAGAAGTGGTCTACTGTTGACATTATCATTTGCTTTAGTCTGTGATTTGCCTTCAAGTTTAATGTCTGATTTAGCGGCTACTTTACCTTCCGCTTTACTCTCGGATTTTCCAGCTGATTTGTCATCTAATTTACTGCCTGAATTATCATCAGATTTACCATCTGATTTGCTGTCTAATTTATGAACAGATTTACTGTTTTCAGATTTGTTGTAAGATTTAATGATTGGTACCCTATCAAATTCAGCGTCTATTTTACCCTCTGAATTTTCATTCAATTTACGATCAGATTTACCCTCAAACGTACCAAACAGTGGCCACTTATTTATTACCTTACCGCCGGTTTTAACACCTGGTTCACCCTTAGGTGGAGGTTTACTCTCTGCTTGACCATGCACTTGCTTATCCGGTACAATTGAAGGTGGAATTTTACTGTCCGATCTGCACTCTGAATTCCCATCTACTTTACAATTAGCTGACAGTCTGCCATTGGTTTTACCATCCGATTTACCAACAGGTGGTGGTTTACTCTCCAACTTTCCATCTGCTTTACCATCTGTTTTGCCGGCAAATTTAAACAAAGGCTGTGGCTTTCCGTCTGACGTGGCAGTTGATTTATTGTCAAATTTACCATCTGCTTTGAGCAAAGCCGAGAGTTTTGTGCTTGATTCACTGTCTGATTTGCCGCCTGCTTCACTGTCGGGACGCGGCCCAGCGTCCGATTTGGCGCCCGCTCGCAACTCACAATTGAATGTCTTGCCCAACAGTGACAAACAACCTGGTTCACCTTCACTCTTACCATCCGGTGACAAATCGGCAATAGGTTTACCTTCGGAGTTATCGCCCAGTTGTGATTTATTGTAAGGTTTGTCACCGAATGGCAGTTGTCCATGTAAATTTCCATCTTTTGGCAGTTCCTGGTCCGTTTTAACCCATAGATCACCCTCTTTTTGGGATTTAACATCTGATTTACCATGCAGTGGTGATGTGCTACCAAATGTTCCATCTTTTTGTTGTGTGTCTTCCAAATGTCCCTTTGCCTGCGATTTACTATCAGATTTACAATCAAATTTGCTACCCATTGCAGATTTGCTATCTACTGACTTTGCATTTGATTGCTCGTGAATTAACAATTTCCCAGCTATCAGTACGGAGGACAAATCATCCGATTTGCTGCCTGCTGCAGAGGTACCGTTTGCTTCGCAATTCGACGAAGGTTTACTGTGAACTGACACGCTACTATTCACTGATGGTTGGCCATAGGTTTTTTTGTCCATTGATTTATCTTCGGATTTACTAAGCAATAGCAATTTACCATCTATTGAAGATAAACCATCTAATTTACCATCCATTGATGATTTACGATTGGATTTACTTTCCAGTGATGATTTACCATCTGTTGATGGATTACCATCTGAGATGCCATCTAATGATGATTTACCATCGATTGATGACTTACCCTTGATTGCAAAGTTGCCCTCAGTTTTAAAACTCCCCATTGACATGCCGCCAGTTTCATTACGCTTTGCCAATTTTACCACCGTTGGAGATGCACCGCGCCAATTACCGTTCGCTAAATATTTGTTCGCCCCTTTACTCCCCGCTGTAGAGTTGTCTCTCGTGGCTGCCACTGGTTGTCCCCCGTCCCTGGGAGATTCGCTCTCACTCGACGCATTTCTGTCCCGCACGCCGCCTCCTTCCAAGTTCGCCCTCGCGGTGGCTGGAGTCCGTTGCGAGTGCTTGTAATGTAGCCACGCCTGAACGTCTGGAGACGAGTTCCCCCCCATTGCTGCTTTGCCATTGAACAGCCGTCCATTTGTGGGCGAGTCCTCAAAATATCCTGTGCCACGTGAGCTCCAAGTTGTCTCTGAGCTTCCGTCTGTGTGTGGGCCATTCCTGTGCAGTGAGCCCCTTTCACCGGGCACAGTCGCACCATCTGCCAAACTTATACCCCTGGAATGGACCTTTCCGTCCTGCTCACTGCTCGCCTTAGCGTATCCATCAGATGGATCGCCACCCAAACTGGCACTTGGCAACCTATCACTCTCTGCCACGTGCTCAACTCCCCGTTGGCTGCTGTCTCCAGCACCTGCATTGACCACTCGAGGTTTCTTGTGGTCGCTCAGGGTGCCACCAGTCAGCAACTTTCTGTCCATGGCAAGATCGCCCGAGGTTTTTCCCTTCACGGTCATTCCACGGTCCATCGTAAGACCGGGTCTCGCAGGAGCAACCTTGCCACCTCTTGGCAAGCCATCGTCCGCCACTTGACTTTTAATGACTTCCTCACGAGCTCTCGCGTCCTCCCAGTGACCCGCGGCTTCCTTCCCGCGACCTGCGGTGACTTCAAAACGGCCTCCTTCGGCTTCCTTGGGCCGCGGGGACGACGACCCCCCGTGACTCCGCGGCGGCACCGCCGCCTCCCCGCCGAGCTCGTCACCCTCCTCCAACACCACGACGCGCGAGACGGCGAGGTGCACGCGCTGGCGGGTGGTGGCGTGGGCCAGGAGCGCGCGGGCCGCGTGCGCCAGCGCCAGCGCGTAGTGCGCCACCTCGTGCGCGTGCGCGTCGCCGCGGTGCGCTCGCGCCACCCCCGCGTCGCACACGAGCAGCGCGTCCAGGCGGCGCGTGCGCACCTCGGCCCAGTCCACGCCCTCCCCGTCGCCGCCGTCGTCCCTTGGGTCGTTCCGGCCGGGCGCCGAGCGTCGCGCGCGACGGCCGGCGGTCGGCTTCCCCGCGGCGACGCCGACGACGCGCGTCACCACGTGCTCGCGTTCGGCGCGGCTGGCGGCCGGCCACGCCGCGTCGCTCCGCCGTCGCCGCGTCCTCCTGCCGGCGAGGCGGTACCGCGGCTTGATGGTGAAATCCTCGTCTCCGACGCGGAACGCGCCCAGCATCCCTCCGCACAGGCTGAGCGAGGCAGAAGAAGACGGCGGCGGCGGTGGCGGCGGTGGCGGAGCAAAGCGGTCCCGTTCACCGGACGAAGCGGAGTCGGTGGATGGCGAGCCGGGCAAGAGGTAGTCGAACCAACGAGAAACGTAATCCCTTGCCAACGAGAGATAATCCTTCCGCGAGGACGCGTCACGCGCTTCAGGCGATGGCGACGAAAAGTAGCTCCCGTTCCCGGGCTGCGTCGCCACCACCACCGCGCCGGAGTAGAAGCACTTTCTCAGCCAGCGCTCCGCGCCTTGGAGCCGCAGCCGGGGCCGATCGCCGGGTCGAGGAGGAGCCGTCTCCACGCGGAAGTTCGGCGCCAGGAAGGCCGTCTCACGGCGCAAACGAAGCGTCATCTCGCGGCCGAACGCACGCACGTGCAGGCGGGCGCTCGCACCGGAGTCGTGGAAGCGTGGCGCGCGCACGAGGACGGACTCGTGCGCGACGGGGCGGCGATCCGTCTCGTCCGGCCCGTTGCCTCTCTCGCCCAGAAGGCACTGCTCAGCCCAAGGCGCGTCCCACTTAGCCATCAGCAGACAGAGAACCAGGAGGGCGGCTGAGCGCATGGCCCAGATGGCTCAACCGATGCCTACAGGAGCATTATTTGTACTCCGCAGGCCAGCCAGGTCACGCTTCGGGGGAGCCCGACTTGGTTCTGTCGGTGCCTTGCCCGTCGGTTTACCTCCTGCCGATTCGCCGCAGAGAAATGTGCCCGAACGCACGCGAGAGAGGCTCGCCAAACGTTCGGACGCTTCAGAACGGCCGCGGCTAACGCGATCCGCCGAGGATCGCGTGGGGCCACGCGCGGAAATCCCTCCGGAACGCGAGGCCGTCCGTTCTCGGCAAGAAGGTCAGCGGAAAAAAAAGGGGGGTGCTAAACAGCTGGGACGCTGCGCGAGCCAGATGACAGCAGAGCGACGCAGCAGGCAGGCCAAGCGGAAAGTGCAGCTTTGGACGTTCAACGGGTGACACTCTCGCAGCGAAGATAGGGCAACGGTTCTCCAAGAGCTGAAGGAGCTGCAGACCAAAGCATTTTTTTAGACATTGCTCAAAGAGTCACATTTAATTAAGCCAGTCCACAGCTTGAAAACAAAAAAAGCTCAAGTCGTCATTATTGTATCATAATTATTGGGTCATACATTTTAAAACTCATTTTGTTACAGCTGTTTTTTGTGTTTAGTTTGTTGCACATTCAATTAGCACGGTTAGCTACGTACGCTGCGAAACAAGTTCAACATAGTACACATTGCATAAAACAGCATAGGTTTCCCTCAGTTTCTGATTTAAATCCGTGCAATTAAAATGAACGCACAGCTTTATCCTTTAATCACCCCCACCGACTGCTGGCCGAAGGCCTCTGCGCACCGCGTGGGTCATGGGCATTGCTTGGCACCGGGCAGCGCGGGCTGGTGAAGGGCGGGGAGGGGGGGCGTTGATCGGTTGAGATATCACTCGCCACCGATGTTGGCCACGGTGCCGGGTCAAACTCAGGCGACCGGGCTCATAAGCGCTGCGTGGAAACCGCCGCTCCGCACGGCAGCGTTAGGGAAGGGGGAGGGGGCATAAAAAATGCGACGAGGTGTTTTGTGCAACTGGTCACGTGGCCGTGGTGAAGAAACACTGGGGCCCAATGGAGCAGCGCTTCCTAAAATGAAGGTCTCTGGGAACTCCTTTGCCAGTACCAAAATATGATCAAAGGTTTTTTCCCCTTTTTTCTGGCAACAAAACAGCTGTGTTAAGATGTTAAAACACCAAGCCTCGTCTCAAACTGTGTTAGATCAGAGGGCGCCAAAAGGCGGCACCGTACGCCTTTTGGTGTCCTCTGGTCTAACACCAATTGAGACGTGGCTCAAAAGAAAGCTATCTCTGGTGTGGATCAATCAGTTTCAAGGACAATGCATCATATTATCAGAGCGTGTTTTTTTGTTTGCATTCTGACCACAAGCATTGTGGTTAATGCAGACATTATTCCCTGTTAAAGGTTTCAGTTTGATGTTTTAACATCTTAACACCTGATTTGTTGTTAGAAAAAAGGGGAAAAACGTATTATCATGAAGGTCTCTTCCGAGCCACGGCAATCGCACCCCGATCGGCGCACATACACGGCACAACGTGAACTGCGGGCGCCACAGTGAAGTTTGTTGTGTTGGGGTGGGTGGGGGGTCCCGATAATTTAACAGAGGCCGCACCTTGCTGATGAGAACACTGTGTAAATATTTTTGTTCCTGGGTAGTAAGTGTTATTTCCTAATTGCTTATGCCTCAAAAGTACAGAAAATGGCTATTATTCCCCACAAACTTTGATTTTGTGATCAGGACTGTGATATTTTGAAATTGACCTACTTTCATTTAGAAAACGCGGTGTGCATTTGTGTCACTCCTTCACATAAAGTCCTGGTCACAAAACCAAAGTTTGTGGGGAATAACAATAGCCATTTTCTATACTTTTTAGGCATAAGCAATAAAAAAATAACACTTAGTACGCAGGAACAATACTTGTGTTACATAGTGGAATCAGTGAATTGGAATCAAATCCAGAAGTTGGCTTGTTTCACGTTCAAAACAAATGTGAACGGACTAAAACTCTATATTGATCTGGAGCGTGCATTGATCGGTCCATAGGAGAAGTGTTTAGTTTTCTGCAGTTACGCAACCTCTGTACCGTTGTGTGTGTTTGTATTATTATTGTTGTTGTGGAGAGCGGTGGCGTCGTGGTTAGTGCACTGCGCTAGGAACCCAACGCCCCGAGTTTGATTCCCGCTCACGACCAATAACAGTAGCGAATATCTGAACCGATCCCGGGCCTCCCCTAGGTCGACTCAGCCTTAAATGAGCACGTGGTGTGGTGTGTAAAAACATCAGCACTGGGGAGACAAAGGGGGCCACCGTGGTGGTGGTCACCCCACCCTCTCGTGTGCCGTGCGGGCCTTCATAGGCGCTTGCTTACAGCACTTGCCCCTAATAGTCTGTCAAGGGGAGGGGGTATCTTTGTCTTTATTGTTATTGAACACAAACAAGACTCCTTTGCTCCCAAACAAGTCTGGCCACAAAGTTCACTTCCGCGGCGAAAACAGAGCCACGGCTCACGATGTCAACTGCAACATCGCAATCAAGGTCAAATACGAATTCTGCGCTGTGTTGAAATCGCCCCGATAAAACGTCACAGCAGCGTGGATTGATCTGGGCTGACGATGGTGGCGATGGGTGGTGATGATGGCGATAAGATCACCCGGCTTAAAATGTGACTGCTTGCGCGGTCACTCCCAGCACTATCGGAGAAGAGACATCGGCAAAGTATGCGGAGATGCGAGCCGGTGACACAACGCCGTGCGGGCGTGAAGACACGCGCCGCGAGAGCCCCCCCGGAGAGGGTGGGGGGGTGCCCCCGCGCGGTGAGCAAAGCCAAAGCTTTAGGCGCCCACGTAGCTCAAGGGGGGCCCCCTTCCTGAGCCACGTGGCTCAAGGGGGTGACCAAGAGCTACGTGGGGACAACATACGAAAAAAAACATGCCAATCGATGTTGCCCACGTCTAGGTGACTTGCCTACGTGTCATCTCGCTACATCGCTTCTGCCATGTCACGATACATCTACGTTGTACTTACAAGTTCCCGTCAGCCGTGCTCACGCGGAGTTTACGAATTGCACCCAACGGGCCAGCACCACCACTCCAAAATACAAAGATCCCCCGTATAGCCTTAACAGACTGTTGGGGCAAGTGCTGTTAGCGAGCAACCATTAAGGCCGCCACGGTACACGAGGGGGTGGGTGGCCAGCAGCACGCCCGGCCGCCTTGGTCTCCCGAGTGGCGACGTTTACACATCGCAGCAGGTACTCATTTGAGGCTGAGTCGACCTAGGCGAGGCCCAGGACCGGTTCAGAAAATCGTCACCGGTTGTTGGTGGCCGTGAGCGGGAATCAAGCTCAGGTGGCCGGGTTGGTAGCGCATCGCCCTAACCGCTACACCACCACTCCCCACACCGACTGCCGAGACACACACGTGCACACACCAATACCAACACCCGGCCATTCCACACTAAGTGACGGAGACGTCACCACGGCCCCTGTGCCAGGCCAGGTGCGCTTTGAGGGAAACGCGCACGTACCTTCAGGCTGCTTGACCATACTTCCCCGCCCTCGTCGCCCACGTGCTCGCTGCCACCTGTCCGTCAGCGCCGTCTCGACTCGGCTGCTCCCTTGCGGCAGCCCTGCAGGGGAGAGTCACGTGACGCTGGTCGCAATGAAAGAGACGCGCACCACGTGACCCTGGTGGGCACGCGCAGGTCGTCGAACGACTCTGAACGCGCCCACGCGGTCGAGGTCTGGGTAGAAGCTGCGTGCGCATAACCAGCGGCGCGCGCTTTAGGAATAAGCAAACCCGAGCCTAAGAAAAGCGCAGGGCCCCAAGTATATCAACGGGTGTGGGTGACGGGAGTCCATGAAAAAATACGTTAAATATCAAAATAAACGTACATTGGAAAATAACTGAATAGTTCAATGTGGTGTTTCACAAACACCGGCTCAACTTAACCTCCCCCCCCAACAATAATGAGCGTTGCGAGCTCATTTAACCCAGACAAGACATTATCACCTCTTTTCTACATATCTGTATTATCTTCTCATCACCCCCACTCACACTGACGCGGCGAAGCTCGGTAAATTGTTGCTCACGTAACCCGACATTTGTCATCCAGCAGTGGCTCGACAAGGCAGGCGGGCGTCTGGCCGGACGTAAACACACACGCACACAGGCACACGTGTGCACACACACTCACAACAACAACCGCCATTCGCCACTAAGTGGCGGTGACGTCACCACGACGCTTGTGCCAGGCCATGTGCACCTTGAGGCCACGTGAAGTGTCGAACGCCCGCTGGCAGGAGGTCACGGGGCAGACCCAGCAGGTGCCACGGGTCGACTGACTGAGATGACTGGCTGATGCACCACCTGTTCCCCCTACTGTGCCAACCTGCTGTGCTTTAGCCACCCGGCGCTCCGCTCGTTGTTGTGAGCGTCGCTCCTCCGCCCTCCGTTGTTGTTGGAGGGCGACTGCCTCCAACTGCCCAGTAGCGTCCTTCACGAGCCTCCTCCACAGAGGCCGATCTTGACACCGCTGGTACCAGTCATCGGCAAGTCCACTCAGCTCCACGTCCTCTTGTACCACATCACTCCATCTCTTCTCTAGCCCGTGCCACGCCCGTTTAGCCCCCTCAATCCGGCCGAACAAAAGCTGTTTCGGCATTCGGTGGCTGGGCATGCGGGCTACATGACCCCGCCAACGCACCCTTGCCTGCCGGAGGAGCTCACCGATGGGACCTTGCCCAGCCTGGTTAAACCCAGGATCGATCGTAGGCAGGCCAGCCTAAATGTTTCTAACCGGCGAAGATGTTCCATTAGGGGGGTCCACGTTTCGCAAGCGTAGAGAAGGGAGGGAATGACCGTGGCCGAGAAGACCTGAAGCTTAGTGCGGAGCGACAGACCAGGTAGCTTCCACACAGCGTTACGCAACCGATGAAAAGATATTGCCGCTCGACTGATTCGGAGTGAAACCTCTGCTGTTAAACTGTAGCCGGTCATAAGCACACTGCCCAGGTATGGGAAACTCTCCACAACTGCCCAATCACCAATTGGGAGTTGTGGGGGTGGAGTGTCCGATGGTACAAAATACCCAGGCAGGTGCTTAGTTTTGGTGGGGCTGATGGTAAGGCCCCATCTCTTAGTGGCACGCTCCTCTCACACTTACACACGCACACAGGCACACACACACAGGCACACACACACAGGCACACGTGTGCACACGCGGGCGCCATGCATCACCGTCTACGCGCGGTGCGTTGTACGCGCACCGGCTCATGTATCCATCAATCGTTGAAAAGCAACGAACAAAAAATACAACAGCAGCCCACACCACGGGGCAAGGGGTTTTGTGTGTGTGTGTGTGAGACTGTGTGCAGTCCCGAGTAGGGGGCCGAATCGCTCCGAGGTGTATTATACGCTCCGGAAAATAAGACGCATCCAGCCAACGTCGTTTCGCGCAGCACCCCGCGACGTTAATTACACAAATCCCACGGTCGCACCGGGATGATGAGGCTTACCTGTTGTTAATACCTGGAGAGAGGGGAGGGAGAGGGGGAGAGAGTGGACGGGGGCTCAAGTGAGCCGTATAATCCGAAACTGGTGCATGAGCATACTTAACAATAACTCAACACACTCGTCAACAAAGCTGTGGCTTTAGAATAATACGTATTTAATCGGTGACGTTTCGGGCAACGACCCTTCTTCATGTGCCCATGTGGAAGAAGCTAGGTGTACCCGTGTGAGAAGTTTGTCTGTAATACCGGACGTCTGATGTCCGTGTGAAGTTGAATAACAATGGTGCACGGCAGCAGCAGCAACAACAACTACTACAACAACAACAATCACATTGTATAGGTCGGCAGTAGGTGGAGTGGGGTGGGTAGGCGACTCACTGTGAGCAGAGAACACAAAGAGTGTGATGAGTGAGTGAGAAGGAGTGAGTGTGAGTAAGTGTGAGAGGGAGTGTGATGAGTGAGTGAGAGGGAGTGAGGGATTGAGTGTGAGAGTGAGTGTGATGTGTGATGAGTGAGTGAGAAGGAGTGAGTGTGAGTAAGTGTGAGGGGGAGTGTGATGAGTGAGTGAGAGGGAGTGAGGGAGTGAGTGTGAGAGTGAGTGTGATGTGTGATGAGTGAGTGAGAAGGAGTGAGTGTGAGTAAGTGTGAGCGGGAGTGTGATGAGTGTGTGAGAGGGAGTGAGGGAGTGAGTGTGAGAGTGAGTGTGATGTGTGATGAGTGAGTGAGAAGGAGTGAGTGTGAGTAAATGTGAGAGGGAGTGTGATGAGTGAGTGAGAGGGAGTGTGAGAGGGATTGAGGGAGTGAGAGGGAGTGTGAGAGTGAATGAGTGTGTGAGTGAGTGAGAGGGAGTGTGAGTGAGTGTGAGAGTGTGTGAGAGTGAGTGAGTGTGTGAGTAATGGAGTGTGAGAGTGAGTGAGTGTGTGAGTAAGGGAGCGTGAGAGTGAATGTGAGAGTGAGTGTGAGAGTGAGTGAGTGTGTGTGTGTGAGTATGTGAGAGTGAGTGTGTGAGTGAGTGTGAATGAGTGTGTGAGTGAGTGTGAGAGTGAGTGAGTGTGTGAGAGTGAGTGAGTGAGTGTGTGTGAGAGAGAGTGAGAGTGAGTGTGAGAGTGAGTGTGTGAGTGAGTGTGTGAGAGTGAGAGTGTGAGAGTGAGTGAGTGTGTGAGTGTGTAAGTGAGTGAGTGAATGAGTGTGAGAGTGAGTGTGAGTGAGTGTGAGAGTGAGTGTGAGAGTGAGTGCGAGAGTGAGTGAGTGAGAGAGTGAGTGAGTGTGTGAGTGAGTGTGAGAGAGTGTGAGAGTGAGTGAGTGAGTGTGAGAATGAGTGAGTGAGTGTGAGAGTGAGGCTGTGTGAGAGTGAGTGCGTGAGTGAGTGTGAGTGTGAGAGTGAGTGTGAGAATGAGTGAGTGAGTGTGAGAGTGAGTGAGTGAGAGTGTGAGTGAGTGTGAGAGTGAGTGAGTGAGAGTGTGAGTGTGAGAGTGAGTGAGTGAGAGTGTGAGAGTGAGTGTGTGAGTGAGTGAGTGTGAGAGTGAGTGAGTGAGAGTCTGAGTGAGAGTGTGAGTGAGTGTGAGAGTGAGTGAGTGTGTGAGTGTGTGAGTGAGTGTGAGTGTGTGAGTGAGTGTGAGAGTGAGTGTGTGAGTGAGTGAGTGTGAGAGTGAGTGATTGTCTGAGAGTGAGTGAGTGTGTGAGTAAGGGAGTGTGAGTGAGTATGAGAATGAGTGAGTGAGTGTGAGAGTGAGTGAGTGAGAGTGTGAGTGAGTGTGTGAGTGAGTGTGAGAGTGAGTGAGTGAGAGTGAGTGAGTGTGAGTGTGTGAGTGAGTGTGTGAGTGAGTGAGTGTGTGAGTGAGTGAGTGTGTGAGTGAGTGAGAGTGAGTGAGAGTGAGTGTGATAGAGAGTGAGTGTGTGAGTGAGTGTGTGATAGTGAGTGAGTGTGTGAGTGAGTGAGTGAGAGTGAGTGATTGTCTGAGAGTGAGTGAGTGTGTGAGTGTGAGAGTGAGTGAGTGAGAGTGTGAGTGAGTGTGTGAGTGAGTGTGAGAGTGAGTGAGTGAGAGTGAGTGAGTGTGAGTGTGTGAGTGAGTGTGTGAGTGAGTGAGTGTGTGAGTGAGTGAGTGTGTGAGTGAGTGAGAGTGAGTGAGAGTGAGTGTGATAGAGAGTGAGTGTGTGAGTGAGTGTGTGATAGTGAGTGAGTGTGTGAGTGAGAGTGAGTGTGAGAGTGAGTGTGTGAGTGAGTGGGTGTGAGTGTGTGAGTGAGTGTGTGAGTGAGTGTGTGAGTGAGTGTGTGTATGCCGTGAGTGAGTGTGAGTGAGTGAGTGTGTGAGTGAGTGAGTGTGTGAGTGTGTGAGTGAGTGAGTGTGTAAGTGAGTGAGTGAGAGTGAGTGAGAGTGAGTGTGATAGAGAGTGAGTGAGTGTGTGAGTGAGTGAGTGTGAGAGTGAGTGTGAGTGTGATAGAGAGTGAGTGAGTGTGTGAGTGAGTGTGAGATAGAGTGTGATAGTGAGTGAGTGTAAGAGTGAGTGAGAGTGAGTGTGTGAGTGAATGAGTGTGAGAGTGAGTGAGTGAGAGTGAGTGAGAGTGTGAGTGAGTGTAAGAGTGAGTGAGTGTGTGAGTGAGTGAGTGTGTGAGTGAGTGTGAGAGTGAGTGTGTGAGTGAGTGAGAGTGTGAGTGAATGTGTGAGTGAGAGTGTGAGTGTGATAGTGAGTGAGTGTAAGAGTGAGTGAGAGTGTGAGTGAGTGTGAGAGTGAGTGAGTGTGTGAGCGAGTGTGAGTGAGTGAGAGTGAGTGTGTGAGTGAGTGTGTGAGTGTGTGAGTGAGTGTGTGAGTGAGTGTGTGAGTGAGTGTGAGTGAGTGAGTGTGATAGTGAGTGCGTGAGTGTGAGAGACTCTTACATGCGCCCGTGAGACCGACAGGAGAGTCGCATCGTCTTCTCGTCTCCAGTGGCTCCCTCCGCTCTCTATCACTCCCCTCTCTCTCTCTCCACAATCACTTCGCTCTCTATCACTCCGCTCTCTCTCTCTCCTCTATCACTCCGCTCTCCTCTCCGCCTTTGGCTCCGCTCTCTGCTCACTGATGGAGGTTGCGAGTGGAGCGCTGCGCGTTTATAAGCGGCGGGGGGGCGGGGGCGGGGCGGTGTTGCGGTGTGTTATTGTGAGTGTGCGAGTCCGTCTGTGCGCGCGTCAGCTGTGCACGTGAGTTGTGTGTGAGTTCTATCGGAGCGGTGGCGCAGTGGTTAGCGCACTGCGCGAGTTGGATTCCCGCTCATGGTCATAACCAGCGAGGATTATCTGACCCAGGTGCCGGACCTCCCCAAGGTCGCCTCAAATGAGGACCGGTCGCAATGCGTGAACATCGCCCCTGCGGAGACAAAGGTGACCGGGCATGGTGATGTCCACCCACCCCCCTTGTGTATTGTGCCGGCCTTAATAGGTGCTCGCTAACAACGGTCTCTGTGAGACTGTGTGAGTGTGTGTGATTGACAGCTTGTGTGTCTTGATGAACGCGTGTTCATGTGCGTGCGTACGCGCGTTGTGTTTGTGAACGTGAGTTGCTTGTGTGTCTTCATGCACGTGTGTGTATGTTTGGCGCGCGCGCACGTGCGTGCGTGTGTGGTTATCCATGTGTGCGTGTTTATGAATGGGGAGCGGTAGTGTAGCGGTTAGCGCGCTGCGCTATGAACCTGGCGACCCGGATTCGATTCCCGCTCACGGCCAACATCAGTGACGATTATCTGAACCGGTCCCGGGCCTCCCCTAGGTCGACTCAGCCTCAAATGAGTACCTGGTGCGGTGTGTAAACATCGCCACTGGGGAGACAAAGGCGGTCGGGCGTGGTGCTGGCCACCCACCCCCTCGTGGACCGTTCCGGCCTTCATAGGTGCTCGCTAACAGCACTTGCCCCTACAGTCTGTTAAGGCTACATGGGGGATCTTTGTCTTTGTTTATGAATGTGATTGCGTGTGTGTGTATGTGGATGCGGTGTGTATTGATGGGGAGGGGTGACGTAGTGGTTAGCGCACTTGCGCTATGAACCGGGCGAACCAAGTACGTGTCCCGCTCACCGTCTAAAAAAAACCATCAGCGACAAATAATCTCAACGAATTCTGGGTCTCCCCTTAGGTCGACTCAACCTTAAATGAGCACCCGATGCTGTCTGTGTCTGTGTGTAGACACTCTGGGGAGGCAATGGCTCTCGGCCACAGCAGCCTCTCGTTCGCCGTGCCGGCCCTAATAGGTGCTCGCTAACAGCACTGGTCACGTCGGCCTGCATGGGCGAGACGGGGAGGCGGGTGAAGGGTGGGGAGGGCTCTTTGTCTTCGTATGGAATGTTTGTGATTCCGTGGGTGTTTGTGTGAATGCTTGTGTCGCGAGTGCAGCGTATTGCCATGCAGCGCAGCAAGGGGACGTGGACAGAGTGGGGCTGGAGTGAGTGGGGGGGGGGGCAACTCCCCCGCCCCCCGATCCCCATCCGCCCCCCCCACACACACACAACTCTTGTATTTTGTTCAGCGTAGGGGTCAGCAATATGGTGGCACCCCCTCAATTAATATCCACTCGGAGTGGGCTCCATGGCTACTCGCTCCACGAGTCGGGACGCGAGTGTGAGCCGCTACTCCCATGGGGCCCCCCACTTACAAACAGCCCCCCGCCCCCACAAGAAAATATGTCCCTCTCTTTCTCGCTCTCTACGTCTCTCTGAGACTTGTCCGTCAGTTCAGTTCCGTGCGTCTCTTGTCTGTCTGCGCGTCTCTCTTCGCTCGCTCGCGTCTCTCGGTGTCTCTCGGTGTGCCGCGTCTCTCGGTGTCTCTCGGTGTGTCTCGGTGTCTCTCGGTGTCTCTCGGTGTGTCTCGGTGTGTCGCGTCTCTCGGTGTGCCGCGTCTCTCGGTGTCTCTCGGTGTGTCGCGTCTCTCGAAGTCTCTCGGTGTCTCTCGGTGTGTCGCGTCTCTCGAAGTCTCTCGGTGTGTCTCGGTGTCTCTCGGTGTGTCGCGTCTCTCGGTGTCTCTCGGTGTGCCGCGTCTTTCGGTGTCTCTCGGTGTCTCTCGGTGTGTCTCGATGTGTCTCGGTGTCTCTCGGTGTCTCTCGGTGTGTCGCGTCTCTCGGTGTCTCTCGGTGTGCCGCGTCTCTCGGTGTCTCTCGGTGTGTCTCGATGTGTCTCGGTGTCTCTCGGTGTCTCTCGGTGTGTCGCGTCTCTCGGTGTCTCTCGGTGTGTCGCGTCTCTCGGTGTCTCTCGGTGTCCCTCGGTGTGTCTCGGTGTGTCTCGGTGTCTCTCGGTGTCTCTCGGTGTCTCTCGGTGTGTCGCGTCTCTCGGTGTCTCTCGGTGTCTCTTGCTGTGCTGCGTCTCTTGATGTCTCTCGGTGTGCCGCGTCTCTCTCTCTCTCTCTCTTGGACAAGAAGGCTCGCCTCGACGGAGGAGGCTGAACTGAACCAGTAACTTTATTTGGACGCGGAGAGAACTCGTCGCTAATTTAATGAATCCACCTCAACAACACGTGGGTACACATTCACACAAAAAAACACCCCCCCTTGGAGTCTCACAGACCGGGACGCCCACAAATGGCACGTGCTTTCCCTGTAGTAGAAGTAATAATATATATTAAAACCCACCCACCCCGTACCTGTGCAGCTGTGTGAGTCTTTGTTTCATTGACCGTAGATTCCAATCCACCCACGACCCCGCACTTTGATCGCACACCCACGGGTCTAATACCCAAGTGTCCTTTAGAATACAGCCGTAAAATTGTAATATCCAAGCCCATGGTGCCCTTACAACTCTACGCCTGCACTCTTAACCGTCTCAACCAGTCCCATTGAAAAGGGGGCACGACCTCCCCCCCCACCTCCATCATTTAAAATACCACGCACGTGTGAATGTTGAACCGCTTTCGTACCGTACGTAGCCAACCGCGCTAATCGGAGGTGGGTAAAGCGAGTCGTCTAACGCGGTCAGATGCGTTCCTGGGGAGTGCCGCGTTTGGCGAAAAACGCGTTAAGCGAAAACAATTTCCCCCGTACATAATGTGACGATAAAGTTTGTCGAGATGCGATTTTTACTACACACACCGCGCGCGCACGCGCGTGGTGAGATGGCCGGACAAACGAACAACAGAGGGCACGCCATCGCGTCCATTCCGCGTACCATATTATTATTGTTATTATTAGATTCGGATTTTACTATCTTTTTATTGGATGTTATCTTTAACCGTGAGCGTGGTGTCTTTAACGTACTGCTCGTTGAAATATTTCGTTATGAAAGGCACTTCGCGAAATAAGGATCCTCATTAACGGTATCGATCCGTCACGGAGCGTTGGGCGAGCGGTGACGTCACAGCTCCGTCCGTGCTCTGTGACGTCACATCTTAATCCGGGATCTGTGACGTCGCCAAGTATTACGTTTCGCATCAACAGTTTATGCAAATTATATGTCGAGGTTACATTCAGGCCGACTGATCGAACATAGCTGGGCCAACTATGTAGAACCCGTGAGAATGCTAAATGATATGGCAAATAAAATAATCGATTGTTCAAATGAAACGGCGTTCCAGAGTGGTGACAATTTCGTGGACTCGCTGGGTCGTCGTGGCGGCGGTGATCGGCTACACGGGCGAGCAAAGGACATCTCTCAAAAAGAGCTTCATAGCTCATCGGATTCCTCCAGTATAAATAAATATTCCAGAACGATTTTGGAATGCCCGTTGCTGCAGTGAGGAAGCCACACGCGGGTGTTTATAATCGGAGGCAGCCACGCGTGTAATCCGCGTTCCGCAAATCAGACGCGAAGCCAGGGCTCACGTTCTCCGAGGAGCGAACGCCGTGACGATAGCGGCATTAGAGAGACAAGGAGATGACAGACACACGATGATGCGTACACGACCTTAAATTTTGTGGGGTTTTTTTGTCAGCCGGGTGAGAATCCGTTGGAACTTCTAAGTGTATTTGCGTTACACGTACGCATGTTGAACTTCTTTCGCACCGTACGTAGCCCATCGTGCTAATCGGAGGCATGGACAGTAACAATATTTACGCGATATAACCTCCGCCCCCCCTGGTTAGCACGGTCGCCTACTTACGATGCCAAATAAGTTAAACATACGTACAACGTATGTGCATTGTGCACGCAAGTCCCCCACCACCACCCCGCTTAATATAGAGACCGTTGCAACGTTGTTAACGAGCTCCTCGACTGGGTAAGAGAAAACATGAAGAGCGCTGAAGAGATTCCCGTTCTCCGGGAAGGAATGTCGCTGTGTAGTTTCTCCCGGATCGTGGAGACGTCTTGCTTAGACTCGCGCACGTGCACCGACACTTGCACAAACACACATGGGGGGGGGGGGTGCATGTACGTACAAAACAAACCCAGTACAAAGGACCCCCTCTTTCCCTGAAGAGACGTTAGGGGGTCGGGGTGGTGGAGGAGCTGTGACTGCACACCGAACCTCCTCGCGTGTTTTACTCGAACTGAACTTTCTATTTGACCAGGTAAGGCCCACTGAGCTACCTGGCCATCACAAATGATAGCTTCAACGAAGTGGCTTATTATTTGCGTGGGCATTTTTAGCGGCCAAATAATCTAGACGCGTGGCGATGTTGATTCTAAATGTGGAGGACCCGGAGAAAAATCTACGCCACCACGGGGAGAGAGAGACACGCAAACTCCAAATAAACAGCAGCAGGCGTCAGGGTCGGGATCGAACCCACGCCTTCCTGCATACCGGGCGAGGAAGTTAACATCTCCTAGCCACCGTGATCATGATGATGAGAGAGAGAGAGAGAGACATGCAAACTCTAAATATACAACAGCAGACGTCAGGGTCGGGATCAAACCCACGACCTCCTGTATACCAGGCGAGGTAGTTAACATCTCCTAGCCACCGTGATGATGATGAGAGAGAGACACGCAAACTCTAAATATACAGCAGCAGACGTCAGGGTCGGGATCGAACCCACGACCTCCTGTATACCAGGCGAGGTAGTTAACATCTCCTAGCCACCGTGATGATGATGATGAGAAAGAGAGACACGCAAACTCTAAATATACAACAGCAGACGTCAGGGTCGGGATCGAACCCACGATCTCCTGTATACCAGGCGAGGTAGTTAACATATCCTAGCCACCGTGATGATGATGATGAGAGAGAGAGACATCACAAACTCTAAATATACAGCAGCAGACGTCAGGGTCGGGATCAAACCCACGATCTCCTGTATACCAGGCGAGGTAGTTAACATCTCCTAGCCACCGTGATGATGATGATGGTGATGAGAGAGAGACAGACACGCAAACTCCAAATATACAGCAGCAGACGTCAGGGTCGGGATCGAACCCACGACCTCCTGTGTACCAGGCGAGGTAGTGAGTCACGTGCGGGCAACCGAAGAACGCGCTCCAACACTTTTTTTGCGTTTTGGTTTAATTTCTACAACGTTTAAGTTGTGCAGGAGTGTAAGAAAATAAACGTGGCATGGCGCGTCTGCTCATTTCATCGCCGCACGAGTGTTAGTGAACGTACAACGTTTACATTTGTCTGGATTTTGAACGTTTGTTCAACTGCGACGTTGTGCTGTGATGCAGACTGTCACGGGGTGTTGCCCTTCGTCGTTTGCCTGTCCAGCAAAAGCTTCATTGAGTGTGGACACTTGAATTCTGGAGGGTCCTGCATCGTGATGTTTCCACGTTCCTTTTTTAACGAGTGTGGTTTTTGAGCGCGTGGGAGAAAGGAGGAAGCCAAAACCAAAGATCCCCCGTATAGCCTTAAAACAACTGTAGGGGCAAGTGCTGTTGAGTGAGTAGCACCTATGAAGGCCGGCACAGTACACGAGGGGGTGGGTGGCCAGCACCACGCCCGGCCGCCTTTATCTTCCTATTGGCAATATTTACGCATCGCACCAGGTACTCACTTGAGGCTGCGTCAACCTAAGGGAAGCCCAGGACCGGTTCAGATAATTGTCACCTGTGTTGGCCGTGAGCGGGAATCGAACTCGGGACGTCGGACTCGTCGCGCGGCGTAGCGCTAACCCTTACACTACCGCTCCCCACAAACAAAGACAAAGATCCCCCGTATAGCCTTAACACACACGCAATCATAAAGCATCTGCAGAGATGGATCCACAATTCAACTTGCTCTGCTGCCATCCTCTGCCCAACTCGCAGAGCAGATTCACAGATTCGCGTCTTATAATGCAGAAGAAACAGCGTGAAGGCGTGTGGCGTTGTCGGCAAGCACCTGCTTCTTAGCCAAGCGCACAATGTCCGCTTAGATCGGAGCCGACTCCGTGTTTATGAATTCTCTGAAATGCACAGGGTCTCTCCCCCCTACCCTTGACAAATAACCTCTCTCCCACACACACACACACAAGTTCACAGTGGCTCATAGAACAGGGGTCGGGAACCTTTTTGGCTGAGAGAGCCATGAAAGCCACATATTTTAAAGTAAATTTCCGTGAGAGCCATATTATATTTTTTTAACACTGAATACAACTAAATGCGTGTATTTTTAACTAAGACCAACAATTTTAGAATATAATAAGTCTCTGAATGTATCCTTTTTAATAACGTTGTTATACCAACAACCAATAATAAATAAAATACTTCTTACCATTAATGCGACTTCTTGTGCTGCATGGTTTTGCTGATGGCTTTGTATTCTGGTTGATACGTGGTGAGGTTAAGCTTCATGCAGGCGTTGAGGCTTTCATCCGTTAAACGGGATCGTAGGTTGGTCTTGATGTTTTTTAGATGTGAGAACGACTGCTCACATGAATACGTAGAACCAAGCATGGTCAATACGCACACGCTGCAGTGTGTGGTATGTGACAGGAAGTGCGTTCCATGTTTTGACAATCAGCTGGTCTGCGGGTTGAAGTTTCTTTCATTTCTGTCCACTCGTGTTTGCTTGCCAGCTCTGCTTGATGTCGTTCAAGTCTTTCCAAATCTTCATTCAGTGACTTGAACTTATCCACCCACATGTTTGAGGCCTTCAGGTCAGCAACTTCCAGCTCAAAATCTCTGATGGAGACACCAGGGATGTAACTCAGGTCGGCTTTGTCCACTGCACACTCGTGTGGATGAGTGATGAACTTGAAAAGACGAGTGTGCTCACGAAATTCTCCAAAGCGTGCTTTGAATGACTGCTGGTGATCAGATGTGAAGCCAGCTAGCTGCTGGAGATCAAAATGTTGAACGGGGTCACTTGCTGTGCATGCATCTTTAAATTCTCTCAGTTTTTCAAAGTGCAGTAAACGACCTGTTTCAATATCCACGATGAAGAGTTCCAGCTTGTTTTCAAATGCAAACACTGCTTGTTGAAGGGATAAGACTGTATTTCCAATGCCTTGCATTTTCACATTGAGCTGGTTCAGATGTCCAGTCATGTCCACAAGATAGTAAAACTTCAGGAGCCACTCAGTGTTAGCTAGCTCAGGATGCTCGACATCTTTCATTTCAAGAAAAGTCCGGATTTCGCTCAGGCAAGCCGCAAAACGGCTGAGCACCTTCCCTCTTGACAACTCACGCACTTTGCTGTGCAAAAGCAGACCGGGATAATGATTCCCAACTTCATCCAGCAGTGTTTTAAACTGGCGATCATCTAAAGCTCGGGCAACAATAAAGTTGACCACCCGAATGACCAGTGACATCACCTCACCAAGCCGCTCGCCACACATTTGAGCACAAAGCGCCTCCTGATGTAGAATGCAGTGAAGACTTAGGATTGGTCTTTTTTCATGTTGACGAAGAAGCGCTACAAATTCTGTTTTCCCCCACCATACACGGAGCACCATCAGTACACACCGAAATAAGCTTATCCATCGGTAGATTTTTTTCTTTAGCGAACTCAATGAAAGACTTGAATAAATCCTCCCCTCTTGTTGACCCTTTCATTGGCAAAACAGCAAGACTTTCCTCACGCAGTGTGTCACCGGCAGCATACCTTGAAATCACACTGAACTGGGATAATTGACTTACGTCTGTTGACTCATCCAAAGCGAGGGAAAAGTATGGCGCTGCATTGATGTCCTTCACTTGTGTTTCCTCCGCTTGATTTGCCATCATTATGGTACGATCTTGAACAATTTTTGCTGACAGAGGCATGTATTTTATTCGTTTGATTATCTTGTCTTTATCCGAAAAGTCGTCAAAAAGTTCGTTGGCCACATCAAGCGTGAATGTTTAGGCATACTCGCCATCTGTGAATGGATTTCCGTTCCTCACAATTGCTAAAGAAGCAGCAAAGCTAGCCGAATTCCCGTCACCTTGTCTGCTCCATACACGGAGTTGCTGCTGACTAGCTTGCACTCCGGACAGTAGCTCTTGGCATGCCTCCTTTCTGCTGTTCCCCGCTGGATAATTCGATGCAAATGTAGCATGGCGTGTGTCGAAGTGCCGCTTTATATTTGACCGTTTCATCGATGAAATTTTATCACTGCATATTAGACGCACCGCAGAACCTGCTCTCTCTCCACAAAGGCGAATTCTTCTGTCCATTCGTGCTGAAATGTGCGGTACTCCTCATCTTTTTTTTCTTTTCGCCATCTTCTTCATCAAAAGGGTTTGCTCTGCATAAATTAGCTAGCTGACTATTTGATTAAAAGGACGTAAGTTTACTTCTTGACTTCACAACGACCCGTAGGCTACCGCATTATCCAATAAAAATAGAGTTTTGGTGTCGGACAGCTGGGATTGGCTGACATAGAACCTCAGAGAAGCTCACAAAGACAAAGATACCCCGTATAGCCTTAACATGCTGTTGGAGCAAGTGATATAAGCGAGTAGCCCCGATGACGGTCAGAACGGTACGCGAGGGGGTGGGTGGCCAGCACCACCTCCGGTCGGCTCTGTCTCACTACTGCCGATTTTTTTTTTACATCCACACCGCATCGGGAATTGTATTGATTTGAGGCTGAGTCGACTTGGGAGAGGCTCAGAACCGGTTCAGATAATCGTCACTTGGTAGTCGGTGACCGGGAAGCGAACCCGGGTCGCAGGTAGCGCAGCGCATCACGCTAACCGCTGCGCCACCGCTCCACCCCACACAGAAGCTCCACAACCCACACCACGCGCGCACGCCATCAACGCACGCACACGATGGCGTGATTCGCCTGAGCAATAGACGGAGGCTGATCTCGGAACACTTCCAAGGGTCGTGGTTCAGGAGGTCCGCAACTTTCCACCGTTTTAAAAAGGGCCATAAATTTGTAATAATAATAGTACAACAACAACAACCCGTGCAATGTTTTATTGTCTTTGGATTGCGTTATTCGTGTAATCTCCAACGTGTTTACAATAATAAATAATAGGTTTTTATCAAAATCAGCAAAAAAAACTACCGGTACATGATTATCAATAAATACCAATTTTCGCAGTCTCAGGGGAGGCGATTATTATAAGAGGCAGACGTTTCAGGTAAAGAGCCTTCTTCAGGGCAGAGAGAGAGTGCGCAGAGAGAAATTGAATAACTGGCGCCTTAAAAGCTTTAAGCTGACGTGTGAGCAGTTTTTAATGAATATTTAAACGTTTTTGCATTAACAGGCATCGAGTAGCCAAGCGTTGAAGGTGGGAACGTAACTCTCGTAAGCACCGCATTGCGACTGAACTGCATCGTTTTGATCGCGTCCGGGCTGCATGCACCCATTGGGACCTCTCTTCCCAACGTATAAACTCCCAGCGAGATGACGGACGAGATACGAGCAAGCGGCAGGGCTGTAAGCGAGATAAAATGCGAACAAAAATAGCGATGCAGTGACATCAGAGAGATGCAGACAAGAGACGGAGATGAGAGAGAGCTTTTTTGTACTTTTTGTGAGCTTATGTTTATTAGGATTTTAGCTCGAGCTGATATTTGATGCACATCTCATTTTCCCACAAATCTAAGGGCCCCCTTGAGCTCACTGCGACCCAAAGTGTTTGCTTAGTTTGCTTTGTAGCTTAGCTATTCCTCCGTTGAAGGAGCGCAGGCTACGGAGGGTTTACTATAATGGGCCATGCAACCCAAACTATATGGATAGTAAACGAAATGGACCGGATAGTAAACCACCGTAGTCTGCCCTCCATCAACGGAGCATAAAAAGCAACGCTAGACGAACTCTCTCTCTCTTCTGAAGCCATCTCGCCCTTGCTGGCAGACACACCTTGGCATTGGCATTCAGCTTCTTTGGACGGGGTTTGTGTCTCTTGATTGACGCCTGGGCACACGTCTTTTTTGGGGTGCGTCTTCCTTCCCCGAGCATCTTACAAGACGGAGGGATACGATGAGCACCGTCTTTCTTATGAAAACCTAAGCTTCATGTGGATCGTTTACCCAAATCCGTTTTGACGCAAACCAGTTATTTTCTTTCAGCGTCAAGAGGGCATTGCGTGTCCACAGCCTACATACAAAGCTCTAAAATGGCCCGCAACTTACTTGGTCGAGACCATATCGCTGCCTCTACAATTCCAACTTCACTCGTTAATTCGTCGGTCTACCAAACCGTTTCGTTTCATCAAACACACCGCGCTCAATCCCCACATGAAGGGCCGTCCCGAGGGTACGGGAAATCGGGGCGACCGCCCCAGGCCCCGCGCTTTGGGGGGGGGGTGGCTCTTCGACGTCACAGTGTCAGATGTCATACTTAGTTTGAAGGCGTTTGGGGGGCCCGCGTGGTGTTTGAGTCGCCCCGGGCCCCGTAACCCCCCCCCCCCAGGAATGTCCCAGACCATTCCGCATGTTGCAACAGACAAGACAAAGACCCCCCGTGTGGCCTTAACAGAGTGTTGGAGCAAGTGCTGTTAGCGAGTAGCACCTGTGAAGGCGGGCACGGCACACGAGGGAGTGGGTGGTCAACACCACGCCCGGCCGCCTTTGTCTCCCCAGTGGCGACTTCTTTTTTACACACCGCACCAGGTACAGATTTGAGGCTGAGTCAACCTAGGGGAAGCCTAGGACCGGTTCAGACAATCGTCACTGGTGGCCGTGAGCGGAAATCGAACTTTGGTCGCCGGGTTCGTAGCGCAGCGCGCTAACCGCGACATCACCGCTCCTCACAACAACACACTCACTCATCCTCTCTCGCTCATCCTCTCACTCACCACACTGCCAGTCACACCACGTCTCGCTTTCTCTCAGCTTCTTTCCCCTCAATGCTCCCAAACGTATTTCTTCCCAAGCTCTGAATAATAATAATAACAATAATAATATTGCTCCTTTCAAGAACCGAATTACAACTCCCATATCAGCCATTCATTTTAATAGTTTTATTTTTGATACCTTTATGGTCCTGTGCTCAGTAGCTGTGATGAAACTAAACAAAAACAAATACCCGTGCAGGTTCTCTACACGTTGCTTGGAGAGACAATTGACTTTGCTACCGTCCGCTTAAGTCAACAGATAAATCGTTGCATTTCAGCTGCTCGATTGCATAAGGCGATGCAGATGTTTTTTTGGCAACGTTGCATTCACCACATAAAATGCATGGGTCTCGTTTGAAATATGCAGCAAAAAATAAGTTATGTAATCGGACAGCTGGCACAATAAAGCAATGTTAAATAATGAAGGCGCTTGAGTGAGTGTGTACATAAACATACACGGACTAATATTCCCCTAATAGCCTTCACAGACTTGTAGGACAAGTGCTGTTAGCAAGCGCCTGTGAAGGCCGGCATGGCACACGAGGGGATGGGTGGCCAGCACCACGCCTTTATCTCCCCATCAGTAGCGATATTTACACATTCCACTAGGTTCTAATTTGAGTCGGCCTCGGTTCAGATAATCGTCATTGGTGTTGGTGGCCGTGAGCGGGAATCCAACTCAGGTGGCCGGGTTCGTAGCACAGCGTCCTAATCGCTGCATGAAACAGTATCGGTGAATATTCATTTCCGGACCATTATAGAATAAATATTTGTTAATATGTTGATTATAGACATTGTCTTTATTGATGCTATTTTAGATTGTTTTTATTTGCAATGTGCAAATTGTCAAATTTTGTCAAAATAGCAAATGATATTGAGCGATATGAGAGTTGTTAAATTTTCTATTTTTTATCAGATTATGTTTTTTAACTCCAGAGGTAACGGGATGGCTCAGATTGCTGAGTTGACGTCGCTGAAAGCCTGGGTTCGAATCCACGCAGGGGCCCTTTCAGTCAACTCGCACATGTGAAGGCCGGCATGGTACACGAGGGGATGGGTAACCGGCACCACGCGTGAGGGATACACGGAGACAGACACACAACGAGACACAGAGCGCCACACAAACCGTGGAGAGAAACACAGAGATGGGTAGAGACACAAATGATGATTGATGGTGAGCAATGCAAAGTGTCCATGGTTGTCAGTGGGTGTTACACTCGGCGCGTGCCCTGCTGTGTAGCAGCTCAACACGTTCGTCAATAACAGTGCGTGGGTTTTAAAAGGAACATGTATAATATGCGACGTTTCGGGAAACGGACCTTCTTCAGAGCACATAGATTGTACTGTAGATGGCACGTGGCTCACTCATGACGCACTTCTGCAAGCGTGCAACGGGCGGTGAACATGGAGACATCTGATACTAATAACGCTTTGCAACGATGTTGACGGTGATAAAAGATGATGACAATGATTCACAATGATGATGATGATTAGAAGAACGATGATGTTTAATGAAGGCAAATATGACGACGATACTGATGGTTTTGATTTAAAGCTTTCGTGACTGCAGGAATTTATATTCTTGGTTCTTTCGGTAAAGTCACGTAGAAGGGAAACAATAAAATAATAAAAATATAAAATAATAAAATTCTCACGACGTTTCGACTGCAACACAAGCAGTCATCATCAGGTGTGAAAACCAACGGCAAGAAAATTTGAAAAAAGTGGCGGTTTTATTACGTTAGCACCACGGAGAGCGATTTGGCAGTTATTCAGATGGACGAGTCCATCTATGTTCGGAAAAGAGGAGGGGAGAGACAAAAATAATGGATGCGGTCTGAAAGCCACCGTAAGCGTGAACAATCAATTAAGACCCGAAATGGTTTATCAAATCCTTCCAATGATTGCAAAGCCAGAATCCATCTTATTGGTTGAAATTGTCTCTGTGTTTGTATATGTGGATAGCCTCATGAACGAATCCCTCATGGTAGCCAGATGGCTTGCAAAGAACCTCTGTCTTGGAGAAGTCAATGTCATGTGAGCCTAATGAATTATAACAGTGGTCTGCCACGGCGGAGGTGTTGGTCCTACCGTGTTTAAGGTCTGCTTTGTGTTCACGAATGCGGCCGAGACATGTCGTTTGGTTTCTCCAATGTAACTACTACCACAGAGGCAACTTAGTTTGTAGACGCCAAGGTACTGTATGTCCGGAATCACATCTTTTACAGATGGAACCAGATCACGGATTTTATGTAATGTGTTGAATCAGACCTGGATCTTGTGTTGATTCAAGATTTTGGAGATCTTTTTTGTGATCCCCTCAATGTAGGGTAAAGTGATGGTTTTGAAAGGCTCCTCAAGAGGGTCCTTCTTCATGGTTGGAGTGATAGCTTTGCGGATTGTGTAATCGGAGTAACCATTAGCCTTAAGAGCTTGGTGTACGTGCTTGAGTTCACTGGCTATGTGTTCCTGGTCGGATATGCATTGGGCTCTATGGTGCAGAGTCTTGATGAGGGAATTCTTCTGGGATGGATGGTGGTGGGAATCCGGTTTCAGGTAAGCATCCGTATGGGTAGCTTTCTTGCAGACAGAGTGGCTCATTGAACCATCAGGTCTCTTTTTTATTAGGACATCCAAAAAGGTAGGTTGCCATCTTTGTCGACTTCCATGGTAAATCTGATGGCTGGGTGTATGGAATTGGTGTGGTGGAGGAATTGGTCTAGAGCAGGCCGGCCATGTGGCCAGATGACAAAAGTGTCATCCACGTACCTCTTCCATAAGGTTGGGTGCAGAGTGGCAGTCTGGATGGCGTCAGTCTCAAATTTCTCCATGAAAATGTTGGCTACAACCGGAGATAGGGGGGAGCCCATTGGGGTGCCCTCAGTTAGTTTGTAGAAAGTTCCATTCCAAGTGAAGTATGTATTGGTTAAGCAGTGCCTCACCCCGGGAGGTACCTCAGTGTTTAGTCCTTGATGAACCAAGTCTTCAATGATTGCGATGGTGTCAGGGACAGGAACTTTGGTGAATAAGGAAACTACATCAAAACTGACAAGCAGGTCGTCTGGGGACAGGGAAATACCCGTGATTGTCGATACCAGGTGAGTGGAATTTTGTACCGCAGAGGTGGTTTTTCCAGTGAAAGGCCGCAGGACTTCAGACAGAAAACGAGCCAGTTTGTAGGTGGGGAGTTGATAGTAGAGACGATGGGACGAAGTGGTGTATCTACTTTATGTATTTTTGGTAAGCCGTATAATCTTGGTGGCCTGGCAGCAGAAGTCTTTCAACGAGAACTGTTTGGTTTGATCAATTAATGCGGTTGAATCAGAAATGATTTTGTTGGTTTGTATGACGAGGCTGTTGGTGGGATCTCTTTTTATTCTTGTATAGCTGCCATCGTTGAGTAATTCTTGAATTTTGTTGTTATATTCTATTTTATCCATGATGACAGTGGCATTGCCCTTGTCAGCTGAGAGGATGACAATGTCATCCCTCTTTTTTAATTTATATAATTCAAACGCTCATCTTGAATAAACACAACGATCCAGGTCCGATTCAACACATTACATAAAATCCGTGATCTGGTTCCGTCTATAAAAGATGTGATTCCGGACATACAGTACCCTGGCGTCTACAAACTAAGTTGCCTCTGTGGTAGTAGTTGCATTGGAGAAACCAAACGATATGTCTCGGCCGCATTCGTGAACACAAAGCAGACCTGAAACACGGTAGGACCAACACCTCGGCCGTGGCAGATCACTGTTATAATTCAGTAGGTTCACATGACATTGGCTTCTCTAAGACAGAGGTTCTTTGCAAGCCATCTGGCTACCATGAAAGATTCGTTCATGAGGCTATCCACATATACAAACACAGAGACAATTTCAACGGAGAAGGTGGATTCTGGCTTAGCAATCATTGGAAGGATTTGATAAACCATTTCGGGTCTTAATTGATTGTTCACGCTTACGGTGGCTTTCAGACCGCATCTATTATTTTCGTCTCCCCCCTCCTCTTTTCCGAACATCGATGGACTCGTCCATCTGAATAACTGTCAAATCGCTCTCCGTGGTGCTAACATTACAAAAAACCGCCACTTTTTTTCAAATTTTCTTGCTGTGGTTTTCACACCTGATGATGATGATTGCTTGTGTTGCAGTCGAAACGTCGTGATAATTTTATTGTTTTATATGTTTATTATTTTATTGTTTCCCTTCTACATGACCTTACCGAAAGAACCAAGCATATGATACTGATGGTTGTTGTTTGTTGCTGAAGATTGTAATTTGTGATCATGACTCATGAAGTTGATTGAAGATGATGATGATGGTGGTGATAACGATGACGATGCCGATTGTAACAATGACGATGATTACGGAATTGATGATGATGATGATGATCGAAGAGGGTTGAATATGATGACGATAATGCTTATGATGAAGAGGATAACATGACTGATGATGACTCTACTCATGACGCCGACGATGATGGTGATGACTGTAACACTGATGATGATGACGAGGTGACGCCAGTGTTGACTAGGTGGCAGCTGTACGCAGGGCCTGTTCATAACCCCCCCACCACCACTATCCCCCCACTACCCCCCACACGACTTCTTCCCCACCTTCCACTACCCCCCCCCCCCCACTACACCCCCCCACTAAACACCCTACTATCTCCCACTACCCCACGACTACCCCCAATCACTAACTCTCCCACGACCTCCCCCCACTACACCCCCCCACTAAACAACCTACTATCTCCCACTACCCCACCACTACCCCCCATCACTAACTCTCCCACTACCCCCCCACCACACACCCCTCTACCCCCCCCCCCCCCACTAGTTCCCCCACCCACCCCGTCCCTGCGACCCACGCGCTCGCATTCCTCCAGCCGAGGATATAACTGAAAATAAATAAATATATACACTCGCGCGCATACTTAGCAAAAATATATATAAATAAGTAAGCGGTCATAATAACATTTAATACAAGAGACGCAGGGGAGAGGAAAACACAAGGAACACACGAAAAAAATCCCAAGAATTTTCCATCAAAACACATTCTTGCGGTGGCGGCGTGCGTGAGTCGGTGTGACTCTGTGTGTACACACGCACGCACGCGCGCGCACACGCACGCGCGCGTTTACAACTCGCGTGTGTGTGTATACACAGTCTAGAGGCTGCGTGTACTGCAGAGCAGCAGTGGAGTCATCCCCGTGTTGGCCTTTGCTTCGTACGGCGGCATCCGAGCCCCGAGCGAGCCCTCGACTTGCAGCCGGTGGCGTGGATAGAGGCGCAGCCCCTGCAATTTCTCGCTCGCGTCGCTGCTGGCGGAGGGACCTCCGCTTGGAGGGAGCTTACAGAGGCTAGTTTGGCATAGCACGATGTTCCACGGTGTCCAGGCGTCTTGGTGTGTATACCCATACTTAACCCGTGTACACTGCTGGTTGAACGTAAGGGTTTCAAAGCCCCGCGCAGATGGCGCACGCAAATCCCCTTGCTGTGAACGGTCATCTCCCGGTCACCGCGAACGCAGATGATGAACAATCTCTGCGTGATCCACCAACCCCTGCCTCCAGAAAGCGTCGCGGACGCCACGCGTCCCCAAAAGAGCAGCGAATCCTCGTTTCGACTCGGGGCCATTCCTTTTCCATTCCATTCCTCAACGCAAACCTCCGATGAAGCACGGCTGGCTACGTACGGTGCGAAAGAAGTTCCACGCACAGTACGGTATACAACATCGCGGCTCCACTCAAGAGCGGAGCATCTGCCGCTTCACCCAGACAACTCACAACCCTCGTTCCTCTCCTTCCTCCTCGTAGGTTGGTTACGTCATAGTGCAAGTAGCCCCCCCCCTCCTCTCTCCTCTGCCTGATTCATGTTTATGGAACGTGTAATTGTAGTTATAGCTATGGCCGATCTAAAAATAATCCGCCCGGGTGGACTTACGCGAAACAGGAAGTGTATTATTTAACAATGATTTATCTTCGTGCGATGTAGTTTGTTCTTGCTCGCGTGATGACGCCGTGGTTGTTTTAGTCCTGCTTCCCACTCCCTTCTTGTCCGGATTTTCCGCTCGCTTTGTCCCCCTGGGTTTCTCTTGGCGGTTTTTTTTTTGGTGACCCGGGTCTCCGTCTTGCAAGTGAGACTCGGGCCCTGGCCTCTTGAGTTCTCTCTCCCACCTGGTCAACAAATTAAAAAAATATAAACTCACACCTGAAACTCGAAACTCCTTCTGTCCCCGCTCACTCTGAGCCGTAGGAACGTCATCTTCCTTCCTGTGCATGCAAACCCCACACGGCCGTCAACAAATCAACGCGGACGGCAATTACGTTCAGAGGACTGTATTTCGGCTGCTTTAAATTTCCACGTGATAAGTGCACTTAATTGGGCTCATAATTTGTGGCCAGGTCGCTTCTGAAAAAAAGTGCTGAGTTTGGCCATACCTGGTCAAATAAAACAAAAATATATAGTTTAGTTAACATCGTCGTCAAATTAAAACAATCGTATACAGCTTTCTGCTATGAATAAGGGTCACTGCTTGAAACGTCGCTCGTTTATAGGTCTTTTTTTTCTTATGGGACAGTCTCATTGACGAATGTGTTGAGGGTTTTTTGTTGTTATCATTATCATTACTTGTTTCTTCTGCACCACCGCATCGCAGTGTTTGTAGTCGTTTAGCGCCGCGTGTCAGCTCCCCCTCTCACTACCCTCGCTCTGTTGGGAGTGCAGAGAGAGCGGCAAATTTGCCCCCCTGCTGCGAAAACGTTGGCAGTCCTAAGACTCAGTGAAGGCTCTTCCAGGGTAAACAGACGTCATAACAATTATAAAGAGTTATCTCTGTTGCTGAGCTACTTTGTGATAGAGTCACGGCGTTGCTTTGCCAACCATTACAATACATATGGATATATTCCGTCCAACTTGGGGAGGCAAAGTTCAAGTGGCCGTTTTTTTTCTTGAATCATTCTTGTTGCATGAGCGGGAATGGAAACTGCTTTTGGTTGGTTTGTGTTCCCAATTACGAAGACGCATAGACGGCGTGGCTTGGGACACGCGATCCAATTTGTTTCCTTCGCCCGTGACCCATGTTGACTCGGTGGGATAGGCCTTCAGTTTTAGATCCCCCGTATGGCCTTGACAGACTGTTGGGGCAAGTGCTGTTAGCGAGCACCTATGAAGCGCCGATATGAAGCGAGTAGCACGGGGGGGGGGGGGGGTGACCAATACCACGCCCGACACAAAAATACACAGACAAAGATCCCCCGCATAGCCTTAACAGACCGTTGGGGCAAGTGCTGTTAGCGAGCACCTATGAAGGCCGGCACGGCACACGAGGGGTGGGTGGCCAGCACCACGCCCGACTGCCTTGGTCTCCCCAGTGGCGATGTTTTTACACAGCGCACCAGGTACTCATTTGAGGCTGAGTCGACCTGTGGGAGGTCCACATACATACACACTTCCACGCACCCACTCACCCACGCACATACAGCTGTGCCAGCAGCACACACGGCCAGTCCCAGCGGAGGTCGGGGCTGTGTTTGTGTTGGACTTGGATGTGTGTGAGTTGCGTGTGTGTGTGAATTTTGTGTGTGTATGAGTTGTGCATGTTTTGGGAACTGCATTTAACAATATAAAGAATCATACAACAAGTTATTTCGTGGCGGTTGTTGCGGCTTTTGCAGTGGCGCACAATCACAATTATAACACATTCGTCCATAACATTTAAAAAATGTAACAGTCGACGTTATGGACTGTGGCATCAATTCATAGCACATATACCGAATGCATTCATGGGCTATGAAGAAGGACCATTGCCTGAAACGTTGCCTGTTATATATCCTTCCCGTGTATGTCTCTCACGTGATAACAAAAAATGGGAGTGCATTTATTTCAGCAGTGTTTGGTTTAACACTGCACCGGTTACGACTTTCAGTGTCTCATCAGTAGGCCTGCTTATTTATAGGCATCAGAGGGAATCCTTGCCAGAAGGCGGCGGAATTGCTGATGGGATGTGTAATAAAACGAACTCTTTAATTGTTTATTTAAAGAGACGAACATGGGAAGGAGAATGATCTCATTAGGATAATTATTAATTTTGTCACTCAGATTCTCCACAATGACTCCCATGATTGTTTCATCTTCGTGATGAAAGGAGTGCGTGTGCGTGAGTGTGGAGCGGTAATGTAGCGGTCAGCGCGCTACGCTTACAAACCCGGCAGACCGAGTTCGATTCCCGCTCACGACCATCATCAGCGGCGATTATCTGAACCGGTCCATGTGCCTCCCCTAGGTCGACTCAGCCTTAAACGAGTACCTAGTTTTAGGTGTACAAACATCAGCCCTGGCGAGACAACAACAGAAACGTCCAGACGTGGTGCTTGCCCGCAGCACCCTCCGCTTACGCCGTGCTGGCATTGACAGGTCCCTCGCGGACAGTGCTGATGCCCTCACAGCCCTGTGGAGGCTACACAGGGTAGGCTTTGGTTGTGTGCGCGTGGGTGGCGGGGTTCCCATCCCCGTCTCTTCCCACTCATGCCAGAGACTCCTCTGTATACAGATGAAGCAGATGACCCCCTTTGCAAATCGCTGCAGTGTTGTTGTGTTACGCTATGCCGCATGCCTCTGTGCCTGCACTGAGGTGTGTCACTGCAGTAACTGATAAAAACGAACAACATGCATGCTTTTCAATAATATGTTCATTCTTGTAAATCTGTTTCTACCAAACGGAATTTTCGTTATGCAAAAGGACACAGGGCCTGTAAATCATGCTTGAAATGTACGATTTGTATGTTACATTGCAACAACAAAAAATAGCGGAGGGCAATTCTACCGTGACAGAATCCCATCAACACGGCAAATAACTTGGCTCCTCTGTGTGTCACAGCGACCTTGCTGCGTAACAACATTCAGACTCTCCGAGCAGCTGTGTACCCTGGGCACAACACCACGGGAAGAGGATCAGAGTCAGTTTGTTTAGTGTAGGTTAAAGTACAAAGGGACGGGAAGAGAGAGAGAAGATAAATAATTTGAAATTTAAAAAATGGAAAGGAAAAGAAACGAAGAAAATTAGCAAAGGGAACAGGAGAGATGATGATGATACTAAAGGACTAAAGGACGACGCTGCTGCGTGGAGCAGCGTCTGTTTTCACATGGGGCGGGGAGAGATTCAGAGTGGGAGGGGCCACAGAGAAGTCACGTGGTTCACGGGACACTTGAGCCACTTTAGATACAGTGTTTAGATGGGACCCCGAATGATGCTTTCTGCATTTGGTGAGTGTCAGCTTCTGTGCACCATGTAACTCCATGACCGTGGAATTCTCACACCGCTATTGTCTCATCATTCCGCTGGTTTACCCAGCAGGAGAAGCCTCACTGAGCGCCATACCTCTTATTCAGGAGAGTCAGAAAAAAATAGCTTAATAGCTGGTAGGATTCCTCCAGGATAAATAAAGATGCCGGTTCGCAGGTTAGGGTGGCAACGATTATTGCTGACGCTGCTGTGTGTGTGGAATCCCGATTGAGTAATGTGCGGTGTAAGGTTTCAAATCTGCCAACAAACCGCCTCACGCCTGCGAAAGAAGTCACGGGATCTTTCAGGTCCACAGTGTTCATTTTGCAGCAGGGTTATACACCCGCAGCAACAGCCCAAGTGCAGTGATAAAATATATACACACTGTGCAGAGCCTGAATTTGTGAATAACATAGTTGATGTAAAAATATAATGATCAGGTTTGCCCGGTGCAAGCGAGGGTTGGGGTTGAGCGCGAGTTGAGGATGAATGGGGGGGGGCCTGCAGCGACCGAGGTTTGCGTTGGCAACCGGAGCGCGCGCCAGATGTGCACTCACTCCCACGCACTCCCCTCTGGCTCATAACACGTGCCCCCTCACCTTCCTCATAACACGTGCCCCCTCACCTTCCTCATAACACGTGCCCCCTCACCTTCCTCATAACACGTGCCCCCTCACCTTCCTCATAACACGCGCCCCCCTTCCTCATAATACGTGCCCCCTCCCCTTCCTCATAACACGTGCCCCCTCACCTTCCTCATAACACGTGCCCCCCTTCCTCATAACACGCGCCCCTTCGTCATAACACGTGCCCCCCTTTCTCATAACACGTGCCCCCTCCCCTTTCTCATAACACGCGCCCCCCCTTCCTCATAACACGTGCCCCCCTTCTTCATAACACGCGCCCCTTCCTCATAACACGTGCCCCCTCCCCCGATTCATAACACGTGCTCCCCCTCCTCCGGCATTTACCACGTGCCCCTCCCCGCCCACTCCTCTGGAATTTACCACGTGCCCCCCCCCCCCACGGAATTTACCACGTGCCCCCCCCCCTCCTCCTCTGGCTCATAACACGTGCTCCCCCCGCCCGGTTCATACCACGTGCCCCCCGCCCTACCCCCCCTTCTCTGTGACTCAAAACACGCGGCCCGAGGTTCTGGGTGGGGGGGGGGGGCTCTATTAAACACAAGGCGGCACGTGCTTGGTGCGCGACTATTGTTCTTGATGACGCGTCGAGGTGAGTTGTAGACGCCCGTGGTCGTCGGCACACCCCGACCGCGCGAGGCGCTCCTGCCCGTGTGTGCCAGGCTCGCTGGTGGCAAGGCGACACGCATGGAGGGGGGGGGGGTGGGCAACACGGGATCAGAGAGGACAGCAGACACCCCGTGGCAGTCAGGGCCACGGGGTGTCTGCGCCAACGAGATGCACGAGCCGCCCGGTAGACAATTCCACATTCCTCTGGCTGCTGTGAGTTTTATCCGTAGTCATTAAAATTAGTTACCAAAAGAAAACGAAAATTTGCGCTGTTTTATTTACCCCGGGTCTGATGAAGGGCTGAGTGCGGAAGGCCTGAGCGGGAGTTGAACTCGTCACGTTTATGACCGCGAGCCGAGCGCTCTCAGCAGAGCACCACCCAGCGACGGATGAGTGCGGATCGTGGAGCCCTGGGGACTGTCGGAACACGAAGCCATCACGGGAAGCCCGACAAGACGATGCTCTTCGTCCGAGCTTCCCGGAGCTCTGCTCGCGATGGGTGGGCGATTGAACGTAACCCCTCCACACTCACGCTAACTGCTGAGGGTACAACCCGCTCACGCTGGGCGCCCATTGGTAGCAATACCGAGGCTCCTCCAGCGCCGAGGTTACGCCGCAAGTCACTGGTGTCAGCTTGGGAGCGTTGGCACTCAGTTGTGGGTGTCATGTGGAAGATGAGCCCAACGCGAACGTCACTTCTTATAGCGCGGGGGCTGCCCGCCCACCAATAATCGAATAAACCTAAGCGAGGAGGCTTCGGTAGCTGCTTTAATGACAATGATCCCTGTTGATGGCCGGTTCTCGTATTTTACGGATTATACTCATGCTCCGGAGCGTGTCAAGACGCACCCCGAACTCTTTCGTACCGAACGTCGCCAATCGTGCTCATCGGAGGGGCGGGAGAAGGACGACAGACTACGCACACAAAAAAGCAATTATAAAGATGCGAGTTTTCAAACTAGATGATTTGAAAGTGCGTATCTCCCAGCGGCTTCCTAATATCGGAAGGAACAGCGTTCCAGACGGCCCCAGAAGCGCATATGAAAGCACGCGATGTGGTGACCGTATTTAATCGGAGTCGGTAGATATTCATGTTTGCTTTGAAACCCCAAATATTTAAAGTGGCCTTCCCTCTTTAATTTGGTCGGTTGCCCTGGTTCTGTTTTTGTTTCCTGCTTTTCATGCATTGCGAATTGGAATCCTAGGATGGAAGGCGCATTCTACATTTCAATTATTATTCGATGGCTGAGCCAAAAACCGCTGCTAAATGGCAGTATTATCCAATAGGCACAGTAAGCACTGTGCATTGGGCCTACGAAAACTCAAGGGCCTGATAAAACAATATGACCATTTTTTTTGTTTGTATGATAAAATGTAACCAAGATATCTTCTTGAATAAATACATTTATATAGGAAGGATAGGCAACAGGGAAATTAAAACCGGTGATGAACTTTTCGAGATTTTTTATTGCAAAATTAGCACTGACATCTTCAAATGGTGTTTTTCGCACAATCAAGCGAGTGACAGCGGCGGGAGTAGTGACATGGGGCAGCAGCAGCAGCAGCAGTACCAACTGCAGAAAGTTATCACTGAAGCCCTACAAAACAGAAGTGCCTAGGGCCTACAGGAACCTTAATCCGGCCCTGCGCTGCGAGGATGACCGGAGGTCGCGTGATCATTCTTGCTCCTTGACGAGATCGGCGAGGTTGTCGTGTGCTTCATTATGCGGCGAGCACTTTGCGTGTAACGAGAGCGACCTCGTGATGCATTCGTTCGAGGGGGCCTGGCTGGATGAGAAAACATCGCAGCAGCTCGAGGCGACTGCGCTGTTGCAGTTGTGGGGGTGGAGGGTGGTGGGGGGGTGTCTTCCGTCCACACAGAGCGCCGCGTCGCCCGACAAAGCATGACACGGGAATGTTAACATTGGGGCCGCGCAGACCCCCCCCCTCCCCCCCCCCCCCCGATGAACTCGTGAAGAAATAAACAGCGAAGGTGTCTCTCTCGTAACAGCACAACCCGTGTTTACATTCACCGATCAAATAAATGGGGCCTTAACCCCGACGTATTTTAGCCAGCACTTGTTTAGACAAGTGCTGGCTTTGGTTTCTCGGGGTCTCATCGGCAAGATGTGTCTTGTTGTGTAAAAAAAGAAAAACCGTGAGGTTGGTCTGTGACATTCTTACAATTTTGCTGGCAGCATTATCATTGTCAGCCATGATCGCTCCACTGCTGGAGGAAAGCCTCTCCAAATCGTCACCATCTCCCAGGTTCATGCGATGTAAATAATCCACGCCAGCAAGTTGCCGCACGAGCTGATTTCACAACGGGCCAATTGCCCCGTAGCCACTGTGGCATGAAGGCCAGTCAGAGTGCGACTATGGAAATGCAACTCAAACTATTGGACCATGTAGTAAAACCACTGTTCGTCTGCGCTCCTTCAACGAAGGAGGAGGAACCGCAAAACTACACGAACTCTCTCTCTCACCTGAAGCCCTCTTATCGTGGCTAGTAGACCCTGGACGTTTGCATTCAGCTCCTGAACCGTATCGCTGCTGCCACACGCAGTAGATTGGAGTAGATCTCGGCCCGGTGCCGCGGTGGCGAAATGTTAACTACCTCGCTTGGTATACAGGAGATCGTGGGTTCGATCCCGACCCTGACGCCTGCTGTATATTGGGAGTTCGCGTGTCTCTCTCCCCGTGGTAGCGTGGATTTTTCTCCGGGTCCTCTGTTTTTTTTTCCCCTCCACATTCAGAATCAAAATGCGTTTCGCGTATTTGGCTGCAACACTTTTCCATACGACGATGATGATGATGATGATGCCACTTCGTTGAACCATCCATGTGTGATGGTCAGGTTGCTCCCAAAAAAAGAGCTCAGTGGGCCTTATCTGGTAAAATAAAAAAAATAGTTTCTAGTTTAGTTTCTAGTTTATAAGAAGTGTGTGGGTTAGCTGCGCGGTTTGTTCTGGCAGAGCGTGACCGCCGCCTCGTGGCGGCTCACCGCCGCTGCGTGCGGAGGATGAGAGGCGATCGCCGCGGATTTGGAAGCAAAAAACATCGACAAACCTCACCACGGGACGGGCACCTAAACACCCCCCTGGCCCTCCCCCACGCCGCCGCCGACCCCCGACTCTAAATGAATCGTCGCGATTCTTGATCGGAATTCAATAAGCAAAGACATTGACTCTTCTTCTGTTTCATTCGTGTGCTTAGGCGGCGTTTGACTTCTATATTTCGGGGGGGAAAAGGCAGGAGTGCGCTTTGTCCCTCACATTCCAAATCGCGGGTGCATATAATACATTGTTTTTGTAAATTACTGAAAATAAATTAATAAAGGTGTCCAGTTTGGGGGGGCATTGCCCCCCCCCCCCGTGTGCCCCCCCCCTAACTCCGCCCATGTTTTTATGGCCGTGTTTCAATTGTAAGTAATGTCCCGATGCATCATTGTCCCGATTAAAAACGATTATTAGATTCATTAGATGTGTTTAGTATGTGAAAGACAACAATGTATGATACATGATAGGTTTATGTGATATTTATAGCAAGGGGATAAACACAAATCTACACATGGCGTGGGATACCGAGAAACGCACGGTTTAAAATGGCATCGAATTGTGACAATTCATTGAATTGATGGTTGGAGGGTTTGGGTGTGAATCTTAACAGTGATAATTATACTGCTATGTATATTGCCCTCCTAATGTAACAGAACGTCTCAGAAAGCAGTTGGTTCGCTTCGAGGACCCCCAAAAGGCCGACTTACATACCTCATGAATTGCTTCTCAATGTTTATATCGCGCCTAAATGTATCGTCAGCTTTCCATGTGCATGTCATTTGACGCATGCACTGTGTGCACAAAAGTAGATGCATTGATGGATCCTTAGTACACAATGGAACTGGTGCTGGCCAAACATCGCAGTGCTAATCAACAAACACAGCCCTGTACCTGCAGATTACTCCCTTGGGAGGGCTTCGACATCGCCCCCTACTGCGAAAACTTGGCAGGGCCATCCTGAAAAAAAGTGTCTTGAGACTTAGAGAGGTTTCCTTGGGCAAACACGCGTAATAATAATAAACTGAAAATAAAACTACGAACAATTTTAAAATTTACCAGATAAGGCCCACTGAGATATGTAGATACATTGTTTTTCACAAGCTACCTTGCCACATATGATAGCTCAACTTAGTGGCTTATCGTGTGGACATGTATTGCAGCCTAAAGCTCTAAACTCGTGTTGTTGATTCTAAATGTGTGGTGGGGGGGGGGAACCGGAGGACTCGGAGAAAAATCCACGCACGTGACCACAGGGAGAGAGACACACAAACTCCAAATATACAGCAGGCACCCTGCATACCAGGCGAGGTAGTTAACATCTCCTAGCCACCATGGCGCACCATAGTCGTTCCACGCCTGCTATTGTCACAGGGGCCAAGAGATAGCATGGCATGTGCGCGCTGCCTATGGTTGGCTGTTGGACAACGATCTGAGAATTGGCGGAGCTGCCGGTCATTGAAGGTACCGACGCTGATCCAGAGAGCCATTGTCAATGCACGACTCTTCAATCACAAAAACAATTCAAGACATTCAACTTGTAACGCGCCACGCAGTGCTGGCTCACTCTCCAAGTGAGAGAGATGAATGACAGGCAAGCGGAACAGGCAGCACCGAGGTGAGTGGGTGCCAAATTCACTCCCCCCACGTTCTGCGGTCCTTTGTATATGAAGATGTTAATGGATCGCCATTAAAACAGGGCTTATTAGCTCAATGGGCCTCGTCGAAATAAAGTGAGCCTTTGCACGTGGGAGGAAACCCACGCGTGAGACGGGGCAACACTCCCACACGTATAATTAACGCTCATCATTATATCTATTGGACATTTTTCCAGTAGCAAAATGATGAAAACATAAGAATAGGCCTTACGATTTCTGGTAATTGACAGAAAAGTCTTCAAATGAAGAAAAAAAATCCCACAACCCAATGATGCAGGGACCTTCCTGAAAGAGTGTCCAGCTTCCGCTTAGCGCGTGTTTTCCTGTGTAAATAACGATTTAATAGAATGTTGTATTATACTTATCATTATTTCCAAAGTAATTTGGGTATGGCGCGTGCCTTTTTTGTTGACAATTGGGGCAGCTGAGAGCCGCGCGACTGACGCGCAGAAGCTTGGGAGCGCGTGCGCTCTCCCTCTCCCTCCCTCTCTGTCTCTCTCGAATAGATGAGCAGCGATGAATGATTGAGCGGCTGATCGGGCGGCCGTGAATTATACATCGCGCTGCCCATTCCTCTGCACGGGCGGCGCGCGTCGGCATTCAGACTCGCCGACTCGCCGGCCGCCGCCGCACGCTGCACGACGCTGCACTGCGCCCACGCTCCCCGCAACGCAAAGACAAAGATCCCCCCAGTAGCCTTCCGACGGACTGTTGGGGGCTCTTGTAAAGGCAGCCGGCGCAGCACACGCGAAAGGCGTGGGTGGGTGGGTGGCCAGCACCATGCCCAGTGGCGGTGTTTCAACACCGCACCAGGTGCTTTACTCGTTTGAGGCTGAGTCGATCTAGGGGATGCCCATCATCTGGGTCAGGTATTCGCCACTGTTATTGGTCGTGAGCGGACATCGAGCGCCGCTGGAAACAGATCGTGAATCAAAACAAGTCCCATATAGGGTTTCCAGCCAGGAGGAAAACTGTCAGTAAACTGAACGAATACACCTGGCAAAAACTCAACACACTCATCAATAACACTTCCCTAAAAGGGAATCTATAAATATAGATATAATTGGCGACGTTTTGGACAATTTGTTCAGCGCGAGCAGCCATTTATTCATTTTCCATCTCTCGTGGCAAACGGAGTCTTTAGAGTCCACATAATCTGCGGGGCCAGATTCAAATTCTGCAGGGAATGGCCCAAACACCACTGATGTAACTGAAGTCATCTGCACATGTTTTCCAAAAAACGGCAACTAAAGAAACGTTTGCCAACGCACCAATTAGACCCATAATTTCTTGGATAAAGACAGCTCCTCTGTGCAAAACTCGCATGGAAAACACATTTTCACTGAAAAAATATTCACAAATTTGTGTTATAAAGTATTAGGTCAACAGAGAGGTAAGATGGTTCTATCACCCATGTTTGCACACACACGCACAGACACAAATCCCATTATATTTGGTTTTGCACTTATTTTATAGCTAAATTCCAGCTATGATAATAAAAAAATGTCAGTGTAATTTAAACTATGGCACCCACGGTGTAAATGATAAAAAGCCACTTGAAGCGCTGAGCCTGGCACCACGGAAGCCATTGGGTTGGAATCCAGGCAGCTGCCTGAGAGTAAACCAGGTCCACCGGTGTGGTGAGTTAACAGTCTCAGCCCGGTCACCAATGACTACAGGAAAAAAAACCGGAGTAAATTTGGTAATTGCGGTACTAAATATATCACGCTTAAAATTATCATGCTACATTTAGTATTGCAATTAATTTGGCTAAATTTTAAAATGCACTTGTGTGATGATCCACTCGTCTGAAAACGTTGACATATAATTCACCCTTATTGGCCACAAAGTGGCTACAGCTCAAATGTAACCACCTCAGGCGGGAGCGACAAGATGAGTGTCTTGGCCGGGGCCCATGGACGAGAGAGGACATGTGAGTGGCAACCAGCAGCAGCTCGACCACTCAGAGCCCAGAGCCATCTTTATTCCCCCATTAGGATTATGTTCCCGAGTTTTGGATGAATCTGAAATTTGTTTAATCTTGGACCGAGAAATAATAATAGAATTTTGGATTATCCGAAAGTAAGACATCAAAACTGGAAGTGACGTGGCTTATATTAAAACGCGTCCGCGATCGTCCTGCCCGATAGTTGCGCCACGTGGCATCGGCTGACGTCACTTTTGTTAGCACGATCACGCGTTCTATCGTGACAAGATCTTAAGAAGAAGAAAAAAATCATCAAAAATCATCGAGAACAAAAAATCCGAAATGGGAAACTCGACTCTCGCCTCCCTACCGAAAAGGTCACGGCTGAGCCCAGCCGGTCTCGATGGGAAGGCGGCCCGAACCGCTGCTTCCATCCTCGCGGCTGAATTATTAACAACGACCTTGAATAATAGAGGCGCTGCTCATCAAACCTTAATAGGGGCGGAACGGAAGAGGGATGGCGCACAATGATGAGCCTCACTTATTTATAAATTACCTCGACCCCAATTATATGCATGCATTGCATCTGACTTGCGTGCGTGGGAGAATGATGGAAGTCTAAGGAGTCAGCAGTCACTTACAACACAAGTAAGGAAAAATGTTGGCACATGCACAGAGGAGGTCAACATGGTGCTCGGTTGTGGAAATGTTCTTAGACAAAAGTCTCCATTGTCGCTTGCCAAGCAGCTGCCAGTCATGGCGTCTCTGGGTAATGTTCATTCATGGGTTCGTTTTTATTTTCCGTTGCTGAAACAGGCCAGAGGTTTTCTTATGACCGTCGAGATGATCCAAAGTGGCCGAACGTCGGTCAAACTTCTACTTTTGACATTTTAAGGGGACAGAGTTGCCATCACGAGAAATGGCGTGGACAAAAAAAATGTAACGATTCGAGGCAGGACATGGCGGCGAGAGGAAATTTTATTTTAGCCAATCAGTTCAGTTTCAGTTCAGTTTATGTTGAAGTACCCTGTGAGCCAAGAAGCTCTTGAATCGGGTTTCATCAATAAAAAAACACAATACCGCCGCTTCTCCGACATACGCAACAAGTCACAGTAAAATGAATAAAAAATCAACAAGAACGGATAAGCGAAATAAAAAATTAGATCGCAAATCATAATCGCAATATATTATTTTTTAAAGAACATTTACGTTTAATTTGGATTATTATCAAATAGCACGTTGTATCTCTAACAATATACGAATTTAAATCTGCCATATTAATTATAATAAATCTGCCATATTAATTATAATGCAGACACGATGGCATTATATTAGACTGATAGCGCTTTCGAAGGGGGAGCAAGAGGTTATTCCGAGAGAGCGATAGGGACGACCGCTACCACAGAGTGGGGCCTTCCCATGCTGCCTTGCACGCCACGTGAATAATGCAACAACAGCCTGAATGTTGTAGGACCTAGACTCCAAAGAAGAGTCGACGTTTTTAGACAGCAGCAGCATTCCAGTTCCATCCGCGTTGTTAAGAATCATCGGCGGGGTGTATAATATACATGAAAAAGATTCATCTTCTTTGGTTCTTTCGGTAAAGTCACGCAGAATGAGAATAAAACAATAAATTAATAAAAAAAATAACACAATAAAATTCTCACGACGTTTCGGCCACAACACAAGTGGCCTTCTTCTTGTGTTGTGGCCGAAACGTCGTGAGAATTTTATTGTGTTATTTTATTTTATTAATGTATTGTTTTATTCTCATTCTGCGTGACTTTACCGAAAGAACCAAAGAAGATGAATCCTTGCAGTCACGAAAGCTTTAAATAGAAAAATTAAAAAGATTGTCTGACCGTACTTCACCGTGCGGCCATTGTGGATGGACGAACAAGAGGGGTCTGGGACCATCACTGGCCAGGGACTTTCGTTGAAGATGAGCGGCGCGCGCCACTGCTCGTTGGAGTCGAGGAGGGTGGAGGTGACGGACACCTCGACTTTCCTCTTCTGCAACAAGTGGTTGTGTAACAGGCACAGCCAAAATGGATTGTTTCAATATGACAAACCCATGCAAGTCGCTTAGCGTAGATGGCAGTGGGAGTGGTGAAATCCGCAACACGGATTCTAAGACGAACTCCCCGCCCTCACCCCACCATTCATTTTAATTCAAACGATTGAGGTGCGTTTTAAAATCCGGTAGGTGTGTGTGTGTGCGTGTATGTGTGTGTTAGATTTCCGCTCACGGCCAACACCAGTGACGACTATTTGAACCGGTCCTGGGCCTGCCCTAGGTCGACTCGGCCTCAAATGGGTACCTGGTGCGGTGTGTAAACATCACCAATGGGGAGACAAAGGCGGCCGGGTGCGATGTTGGCCACCCACCCTCTGGTGTGTCGTGCCGGCCTACATAGGTGCTCGCTAAGAGCCCTTGCCCCAAGTCTGTTACAGGCTATACGGGGGATCTTTGTCTTTGTTTGAACACCGTGGCGGGGTTGGCGCACGCCTGTAATCCAGCACTGTGGAGGCAGCGAGGGTTTGTGGATCACGCAAACGACAAACGTTGCGAAACTCCCTTCCCGTGGGCATCACCAGCGGAAAGTAGCGGAGCAAAGCGTGGACTAATATCACCCGTCCCTTCTGTACAGGGATCGAGTGTTGCTCCCTCGCATATCCGTGTGTTTTCTCCGGGCGCTCCTGTTTCCTCCCAAGTGTATAATAAACACTCGTCACTGATTGGCACGAAACATCTTACTATGTATGGAACTGCAGAGCGATCGTTGGCACCGGCTCAGCGCCTTCCAGCTCGTGCCTGTGTGTCCTATTCAGCGATTGTGAGATGACATTTGCATGAAATACGACGACGCTAGCTATATAAAAAAAACTAAGCATTCGATTTTTTTTTATTTTACTCTTTAGATTAGTCTTACTTTTCCGGAGCGTCTTCGAATGCGAATAAAAACGGTGGTAGGCATGTGACGAAGCGTCGATTCAAAATCGATTTTTACGCTCGCCATACCTGCATACACACACGCATATGAACATCAATTATTCACGGTATATATGTAAATTATACGGCAATTAAACGATCACGTTACATGCAGCGAGTTCTCCTGCTTCAAACAAAAGCGAGCGGAACACGCCGGTCCAGGAGACTCGCGAGGGCCGATGAACGGCAACAATGGTTTGTTTCGCTGCTTTGGCATCGTCTGTTCATTTATTGATTCGATATACAATCTCTCAGATGCGCGAAACGCCGGTACGACGTCAATGTACGGGGGGTCTGAGAAGGGTCGCGCCGGAGCCGGTCACCGGCCGCACTCTGCCCGCTACGACCCACAGGGCTCCCCCCCCACCCCCATTCCGACGCGTGGCACCGTCAGTGAGTGGTTCTTTGCAAGCGGGCAAGAAGTCTGCGTGGTGGTGGTGGTGAGTGCCATGACTGCTTGCCATACTATATGGGCATGTTACAGGAAGCGAGGCGACTCATCCAGCGAGTGGAACGCGTTAGTCCACAAGACCCCCGTTGGGGCACCGCCGATTAGCGCGGTTGGCTACGTGCGGTGCGAAAGAAGTTCAACACACACACACGCGTGTACCGTAATCCCAATTGAGACATTTGCGATGGAATTTCCCACTGTTTAGCAAGAATGGACCTTGACGCCGGCATGGTCCAGGTGACATCACGGGTTTATTTAGCGTCCACCTGTGAGGCTGACGACGGGTGATTGTACGGTAGTAGTATTAACCAGGGTGGCCCTGCCGGAGTGGTAACCGCGAGGCTCACGCGACGAGCTGCGAGCGCTGTGCCGACGCGTCACTGGCCCCGGCTTGCCTCGTGGGGACCGCGGGGAGATTCCACCGCTGGGACCAGGGGAAGATGCCTGGTTGGAAGAGGCAGCTTTAGTAGGGATCGTCTTTGGGACTCGCTTTGTGTTTTTTATTTATTTCAAGATGAAAAACGACCTCGCAGCCCCCGCCACCGTGCACATCATTTCACGTCTTTAAGAGAGGAGGTGGTGGTGGTGCGCTTACGAGTCATCCGATACATCGTTTGGTAAGACTTGAGATGTCCTGCAACTTTAATGAGCGCTATATACCCTTACCTTACCGAGGCGATGTGCAGACTTTCTGTTCTTATAATGAGATTCGCGTGTCCATAATTCATGACGGGGGGGGGGGGGTCACTACGTCTCATTAATCCCGGCACTGCGTGAACGTGAAAACCACGCCACGCCCTCACCTCTCGCCTGCCTCGCTCCTCCATCCCTCCCATCGCGTCCACCTCATCCGTTACCCCCCCCCGTCCCCCCAACTCGTCCTCTTGGATGTTCGGTAGGTTGTGTGGCTACCAAACATGAGCTAACTTTACGACCGAAATGTCCAAGGCGATCGGCATAGTAAGGCGCAACCCCAAAGTGTGATTATTTATGCTGGAGGAATCCGATGAGCTGTAAAGCTCTTTTTTTCACAGCTGTCCACTAGGCGAACGGGTGTCAGGACGTTACAACAAATAACGCAATACACAATAGGAGTGCAATTTATATAAAAGGTAAATAAATAACTTAAAATATATAGACAGTACAAACAAAAGTCAATTATCTTCTTGGTTCTTTCGGTAAAGTCACGTAGAATGAGAATAAAACAAAATAAGACAATTATTTGATTTATCTTATCAAGTAAAGCACACTTAGATATTGGTTGTACAAGTCTGGTTACACAAACACGCGCGTCTACCCGATTATCACACGAAGCGTTTGCCTTTAAAGATAGGGAAAAGTGCGTTTTATAAATCGTATAACATGGTAATCGGTACGTGAGCTTCATCATCATGTCCTGTCATCAATTTCGCTCTCACCGAATTCCCGCATCATCACAGATTCGTCCCCATCGCTACCTCTCATTTATTTCATTCACCTAATTTCCACCATGGCATGCATACGCTGTACCGTTCTTAGTTATATTTAAAGCGCCCCCGGTTAAGGCGTTATACCGATGACGTTAAGATGAGATCAGGTTTTAAAGTAATCTGTGTAACCGGGTGACAACTCAAGAGACCATGCATGATAGAGTCCAATTGAGTATTAGTGTCCTGCGCTATTGATTCCGAGCATCGCGATTCGATTGATGCGTCGGGACTGCACCAATTTAATTGATGCGCCGATTACCGCATTGTCCGGATAATGAGGACGCTCCAGAAAGTAAGACGCACTTCAAACAACGTGCCCCACGTGGTGTAAAGCGCGTCTTATAATCCGGCAAAACAGCATACCGCGGTCGTTACTCCCTTACCCGCGAAACGAATAAGTGGGGGGGGGAGGAGGGGGGGCGGGGGGGCTCATAATGTGACGTCACACCACGCAGCCCCCCCCCCTCCCCCCACCTTTTCGTGTTTAAAAGCTCCGGCAGCCGCCCTGCCCAGTGCCAAATTAAAAGTCTCCCCCCCCACCCCGTGCGAGAGCTCACGAGCAGAGCCGTGCGGGCTCGTGTCGATTCACGCACGCGCCGCGCGCGCGCCCTCGTGTGCACGTGTTGATTGCAGAGGCGGTGAAGGACTCCAGAACGTCCTCGACTTGTGGCGATCACAGCGGCCCAGCACGCCCGCGCGAGCTTCGCCAGCAAGGAAGTCGGCTGCCTGGGAGTGAAGATGAGCGACGTAAGGACATCACAGCCGTCGTCATCATCAGGCATCATCAGCACCACCGCGAGCGCCACCACGACCGCCGTCACGATGCACCGACACTCGGCACCGTCGTCATTTCACTGTCACAGAAACATTCTGAAACATCATTATCATCATCATCATCAGCTCCACTGTCATAAGTAGCACCGCACCTTTCTCGATGCTGTATCATCATCATCGTCATCCCCCGCATCAGCAGCACCAGACCTGTCTGAATTGTGAGTCATCATGATCGCCAATGCCACCGGCAGCACATCACTTTTGGCAATGCTGTATCATAATCATCAGGCTGGGTGGGTGGTGGCGCCGCTGTGCTTAGAGCTTCCACGCAGAATTAGAAAGTTTCATGTTGAAATTTCGGTCGGGAGGAGGGAGGCTGAGCCTTTTCACAAAGCGGTGCTAATGAGTAGCACTTTGTGGAAAGTCAACATTTGCCATCCAAATAAGTAGCACTTCATGGAGAGAATGTACCGGCCACCACCATGAGAATGTGTAATTTCCACCGCTGGAGCAGGGCTGCCCCATTGCTCGTATGAGCCGGGTGACGATTTGACTTAACTTGTAACAGCAGCAGCATCATTATCAGCTATCAGCAGCTTCAGCAACGGCATCACGCGCGGACCTCCTGCACCGCAAATCGCTGCTCAGCGCTCATCGAATAGAATTCCTAGCGCCTGTCCTGGCATTTTACGATTTTTTTTTAATCGCGGTTTGCTGAGCAGAGACACCAAGGGTCTCAAAGCGCCAAATTGGCCAGCAGCAAACAACACGATGAAGGTTGTAATCGATGAGAGTTAACACTCTTACTGGAATTGAGTAAGGTGTTTGATTCCGACAGCTTGGGGGGGTGGGGGGAGAGATGGTGGGAGGGAATTACAATTGGAGCGAGGGGGTAGCCCCCCTCCCCCCCCAAAAACATTTTTCTGCAGGTCCGAGCCAGATGAGATTAGAATTATTTTAATTTTAAGGGGAGACCTGGGCTTGACGAGGGCCAACAGCAGATAACTGCAGGGTGCTTCAAAAAAAATGTAACACTTACATGGGACGGCCGTTTTTCACGGAAAAAGAACGGATGATACATTGTAACATGACAACAAATGATGTATGTTAGTAGCTTCAAAAAGGCAGTCTCCTCTTGTTCGCCGTCGTTGTCAGCACATGCCTGGAACCTTCTCCTGGTGGTCTCCAGGCACATTTCTCGTGGTATTGCTGCAAATTCTCAGAAGTGTTTTAGCATTTTTTATTTAAAGCTTTCGTGACTGCAGGGATTCAGATTCTTGGTTCCTTCGGTAAAGTCACCACGTAGAAGGGAAACAATAAATTATAGAAAATATAAAACAATACAATTTTCACGACGTTTCGACTGCAACCCGAGCAATCATCACCAGGTGTGAAAACCACAGCAAGATTGATTGATTTATTATTTTATTGTTTCTCTTCTACGTGACTTTACCGAAAGAACCAAGAATATGAACCAAGAATATGTTAACATTTTGTTGAAGCTCCCTGGATTGTAGCTCTCCCCCTCCCTTCCCCCCATCATCACCTCTCTCTCCGTCTGAGTGATTGTCTCCCTGCCTACTGAGACCTGGTTATCCTCTTGTCTTCCGCGGCGCGCTTCCACGGTTCGCCTTGCAGAAGGCGGATGGCCGGATGGCTGAGAGGGGAGCGGGAGGAGGAAGAGGGGGCGGAGGAGCGGCAGCGCCTGGTGAGTAACGCGCGTGCCGCGATATCGACGAGTGCTGAACAATTCCACATGAACACAACTGACGGTGCTTGCGTCTGGGGATGGAATTCCTTTCCAGCGTGCCCATCGCCACGTAAATAACCTCTTGTTGTAACAGCTCTCTTGCTGGTTCAGCAGTTCCACTGCTGGTGGAGGACGACCGCTTGTGTTGCGATCGAAACATCGTGATATATTATTTTTTTTGTTTAATTTTATTTTTCTACCTACGTGACTTTACCGAAAGAACCGAAGAGTATGAATTTCACATGCTCATCATTATCTTATCTTGACGTGATTTGTATCGCGACTTCATCGGGGCGCTTTGCAGAGAAGTAACAACGGCACAACAAGGCGCGTGTGTGTGTGTTGTGTGAGTGTCGCGGTGGTGAAACAGATGCGAGGAAGCAATGTGGTGGGCGAATCTGTGACGATGATGATGGTGGTGGTGCGTCAATTCGGCGAAAGCGAAATGATGACAGTAAATGATGACGATTAAACTGAATTAATGGGGTCAATGAGTGATAGTCTTGTAATGAGAATATGAAGAGGGAACGGTAACGGAAGTGGTGGTTATGAGGGCGGCGGGGGGGGGGGGGGTTAAGGGGGTTGTGGTGTGAGCTAGAGAACAATGAATCAGTTTTGAGTGAGGAGCAGAAACTATGATGGACACAGCCGATCGCCGAACCAACACGTGGGATGTGTTGGGAAGTCTCCAGGTCTCAGGTTAGCAGGAGTGTCCCAGCTGAGCCGCTCGATGTGCCAAGAGGCGTGTGTTGTACCTACATGTCTTTTTTGTAGGGTGGTTAATCCACAATACAGGGTTTTTTGGGGTTAGATCGCGTAAATATATAAATGTGTCCTTTATTTGGAGCTTTCGTGACTGCAGGAATTATTCTTTGTTTTTTTTCGGTAAAGTCACGTAGAAATAATAAAATAACATATATATACAGACACAGATACAACAGTGTGCTCCCACGTTTCTCTCTCTCTGTATCCCCTGTTGTATCTGTGTCTGTATATATATCTGCGGTTGTGTCTCCTCTCTCTCGTAAATTTAGCTCTTCTGTACCTGATGATGATTGCTTGTGTTGCAATCGAAACGTCGTACACTATTATGTAATTTTATTATTTCTACGTGACTTTACCGAAAAAAACAAAGAATGTGTCCTTTATATTTTACACGATCTAACCCAAAAAATCCCGGATTATGGATGATATTGGTCGCGAAAGCCTCCTACGTGTTAAATTGAGGGTGGTTAATATGGGGTTTTAGCTGTCGTGAATAAGCGAATTAAAAAATATATACATCTAAAAGTATGATGATGAAGAAGATTGCAAAGTTGGGCTCAGGATGAATATGGGCAAAACTAATTCCACGTCCAAATTAACCACGAGCGTCGTTGTGAAGGATACAAAATCAACAAGTGGACAATGTCACCTTCACATCTCCGTCTCTTCACACACAAAAAATATCTAAAAAACATATTTTTGGGGGGACATCTGTCATTCATTCATTTCGTGCCCATCGACCCAACTCAGTACGATCGACCCAACTCAAAGGCATAAGAGCAAGCCCCCTCCCCATGTGCCTGTGGGGTGAAGCAAACCATGAACCACATCCAGAAATCTGCCCAATCCAACGTCCGCTGTTCGTGTTCCGTCGTCCGCTGTTCGTGTCCCGTCGTCCTCTGTTCGTGTCCCGTCGTCCGCTGTTCGTGTCCCGTCGTCCGCTGTTCGTGTCCCGTCGTCCTCTGTTCGTGTCCCGTCGTCCGCTGTTCGTGTCCCGTCGTCCGCTGTTCGTGTCCGGTCGTCCGCTGTTCGTGTCCCGCCGTCCGCTGTTCGTGTCCCGTCGTCCGCTGTTCGTGTTCCGACATCTGTTGTTCGTCGTCCGCTGTGCGTGGCGGAGGGACACGGCACCTCGGCGGCTATTGAAGGCGGGCCGGAATCGAAGGATTGGATGGTAGAGGCGGAAGAGAAGCCAGAGTTATTGGAGAGCTTTTGCAAAACTGAACTCGACATCGAAATCCAACCGACCAATCTGACGGAAGAAACCCGTTCTTAAAGACAGGCCAGTGTTTTGTTTTTGCCCCCCGTTATACGTGGCTCAAGCTCAGACCTTAACGAAGAGAACTTGAACAAAAACTGCAAAAGTGTGCAACGCAGCACGGGGAGTTACTGAGAGCCAGAGAGGGGAACACGTGGACGAGGGAACATCGCCAGCGTTAAAGTCATTCACACGGTGAATAAAGGTAAGCGGGCTTGGGCAGGACACGCCATGGCTAGATGTGACGATGGTTCCATGGTCCGGAATGATTACGGAGTGGCACCCAAATAATGTAACGATTTGATAAATACACGACGATTATGTTGATGGTGGTGGTATTGGCGGTGGTGGCAGTGTTGGTGTTTGTGGTGGTGGTGGTGTTGATGGTGTTCATGTTGGCGGTGGTTTGTATTTATCTAAGTAGTAGTGGTGGTCGTGGTTGTGATGATGAACTTCTTTCGCACCGTACGTAGCCAACCGTGATAACCGGAGGTGCGGAATGATGATCGTTCACTGACGCTGGCGATGGTGGCAGTGCCAGTGGCGGTGTTGGTGGCGGTGCTGGTGGCGTTCACGTAGTTTGTATTTATCTCAGTAGTAGTAGTAGTGGTGGGGATGGCTCGCTGACACTGGCTGTGCTGCTGCTGCTGCTGCCGTGTGTTGTCGGGTTGTGGTGGAGGAGGAGGAGCCAAGCGCGAGTCGACCGAGGAGGTGGACATCGACCTGAAGGCGCCCGAGACGGAGCGCGCCGCCGTGGCCATCCAGAGCCAATTCCGCAAGTTCCAGAAGAAGAAGGACGACAAGAAGGAGTGACGACGACGACGACGATCGCGCACGACGAGCAGGGCTGACGACGTTGCGACTCAGGGACGACGCCCGAAGGAAGAGACGTGGGGGAGGGGGAGGGGTCCAGGCACACCGTGAGAGGCCACTAAGACGCCTTGTCCACACCTGGGTGGTGGGAGAGGGGAGCTCTTTATTCGCGGGATTAAAGTTCACCGTGTGGTCACCTGTGGGGAGATGAGATCATATATATAGAAATAACAAAAAAAACTAACGACAATTCTATAATTTAACTGGATAAAAAAATCGATGAAAATTTTAATCCAATAAGTGCTTTAATGAAACCAGCGTGGGTCCTGTGATGAATAATATTGTAATAATAATAATTGTTATTTCGTATTGTGACGTGCCGCGCAGTATTCACCCACTCTCGTAGAGAGAGAGAGAGAGGACGACTCGGAGGCGTAGGAGGAGGAACTACAGACGACGAGCGGGAAGGCAGCAGCAGCCAAGCGTTGAGCCGGTGCTACCAATAATTAGCTAAGCTCTGCGGTCCTTTACATATGAATGTATTATCGCCCAATCGATGAGCATTTACACGTGGGAAGAAACCGGACTACCCGGAGAAAACCCATTCGTACGAGGGGGAAACACTCGATCCCATACAAACGGAACAGGCGGAGTCCACATTTGTGTTGCAGCGTCTTCCCCTGGCGAGTCAGGGAACGGCAGTTCCTCGACCCGCATGGGACGGGAGTTTCGCAACATCTGTGTGCGGTGAACCACCAACCCTTCGCTGCCTCCGCCGGCGCTAGATTCGAGACAACCACGTGCATACCCACCATCGTAGTACACGTTGCCAGGTGTTTGCACAACACCACCTTCGTTCAGTGGCGACGAATTTCAGGGACGACTTTAAGGGGTGATGACGAATCTCGGCAGATTGTAAAAGGCGTGAGATGAGACTCGGGGGGGGGGGGACGATTGGATTAAGCGTGCGCCCCCCTCCCACAACACCCCCCTCTCCAAAATCCATTGCCTCTCACCTGCAAAACAAAGAAATCGTGCTCCAGGCGGTGATGGTTGTTGTTGTTATTTTTGAAAACGGAGGAGTGCGCCAGTCGGGAAGACGCAATAAGGTTTGCCACGACGCATCGAGTCGTCGATTGTAATCATCGATTCTTACGATCAGAAACAGATGCACGCATCGCGTTCTCCCTTGTGGCAATCGATTATTTAGCCGTGTACGCAAAGGAGACGATGCTCTTCGTAGTTACGTCTCAGTTAATGGGGAGAAGTTAAACAAATGGGGCCATGTACGGGTGGTCCAGATGTCTCGTGACCCCCAAATGAATTCACCCCTCACATTGTTTTTGTTCCTTTGCATATTCATTTATGTTTTAAATCAACTTTTAAAAAATATATATTAAGTTTTCGAGAATTAAATCGAGGTCACGAGACATTTGGACCACCCTGTAACTTCATCGTGACAATTCACGATCTGCTGGCAGTGAGTTCGGCGGCGACACGCGGGACGGTGGCACGGGCCCAGCGGCCGCGCGTTTCGCCGCTCGTTGCAGGTTTTTTTGCGGTTCGAATCCAGCGGCCGCCCTGGTTATTACCACGGGTGCAATAATAATAACGACACTACCCACCGTCTGCTTCACAGTGAACGTTAAAGATCCATCCGGCGTCATTGGCAAGCGTTAGGCCAGGGACCAAATGTAAAATCAACCCGCAACTTACTCAACTGAGATTACGCAGGGCACCGCCGATTAGCACGGTTTGGCTACATGCGGTGCAAAATTAGCTCAACATACATAAATACGGAGCAACCATCTCCCCCCTTACTGGCAGCTAAGGCTCGATTGCAGGCCAGGTGTAGAATCGCAATGTGGCCGCACAGGGACAGCTGCCGATGGGCGTGTCCTTTGAAGCGTGTTGAGGTGAGATGCGATGATTTTTGTGAAGCACTCCGGCGAATTGGAAGGGCGCTCTGTAAAACCGAGACAATAATAATCAGTGTGACTGATTATTATTATTATCTGCGCGGTAATCTGCTAACGGCTCTGGCTGAACCACCTGGGTTGATACGATGGTCTTTAAACGTGCGACTCGGCTGGAATGACAAATAAGCTACGTTGGGCTTTGCAGGTGACGATGCACATGGGGTGCAAATGATGAATGAATTATTTGCGAGATCCGGTTCAAGATTCCTTCCTCAAACATCGCAGTGGATGTAGCGGCCTCTAGCGGCTGCATGTGACACGCGAACCATTTGTGTTAATACTCTTTGGTTCTATTCGGTAAGTCACGTAAAAGTATAAAACAAAAAATAAAAAATTCACGACGTTTCGGCCACAACACAAGTGGCCTTCATCAGGTGAAGGGACCAGACTGTCTCGAGGACAGCGCTGGAGTGAACACAGCCAAGCTCAGATCTGCTTCACAAAAATCATCTGAGCTTGGCTGTGTGAATAGAACCAAAGAGTATTGATCCTTGCAGTCACGAAAGCTTCAAATCTACATTTGTGTTAAATTCAGTCACGACTTTTTAGGTCTCGAGCCACCGGTCACAATGGCATCAGCACATTGGTTAGAATGGGATCAGCACATTGATCCGAATGGGATCAGTACATTGGCATGGTATAAATAGTATCCGGATTTCTCCAGAATAAACAAATATTTTCTAATTCTGATCATCGTACACGCGACAATCTCGTCGGGTGGTGGAGGAGTTCACGACAAGGATTTTAGCATTAAGCTAGCACCACCTGGCCTAGCACACAAACAAATACGGATCATTACAGGCAACCTCGAACTTGAATTATCTACACATTCGTCAATAATACTGTGGCCTTAAATAAATACAGTACATAATAGGCGACGTTTTGGGCAATGCCCCTTCTTCACAGCACATAGGTCAGAGCGATACGAGTGGATGAAAGTTGGCGACAGCACTTTATATACCACGAGACCGGATTAGAATTTAAAGGCACGATCTTATTGACGGATGTGATGAGCTTGTGTGTGTGTGTTTTAGTGAGTGAATTGTCATTGCACACCCACTACCAACGAAGCAGCAGCATCCCGACTAATTTTGCTGACCCCTTGACCTGCGAATCGTCGAATCCGAGGTGGATCTCGATGCGTGTTATCGTCACCCACGTAATGACGGCGCGGTTACTCGGGGGCTGTGAGCCGGAGAGAAATGGGATGCAAGAACTGGGACGGGATGACGATAGGAAGACACGAGAGCAAAGAGGCACGGGGTCCCGGAAACTGGGAAGAGGAGAGGAGGAAGTGGAGGAGGAGGATGACGATGAGGGAAGAGCGAGGAGTGACGTCACATAACACAAGGAGCCACGTGAATGAAACCACGCAGAGGACACTCGGTGCTGGGGGGAAATGACGACACTTTGGTGTTGAGAATTCGGGGTTTTCTTGGGAGACGCGTGCACTCGGCTCTTGAAGGGGTCCAAACAAAGCTCCCCTCCTCTCCCCCTTGTGTCCACGCCGCTCTGCTATAACCTGTGGAATAAAGGCTGCTCAATGGATTAAGTTCCCCACGTGTGCTCACGCCTCCATTGATGCATGTTATTCGCTCCTAAGTTTGGTGTTCGTATGAATCAATTAATCACTACGCTTATCAGGTGCGCAATGTTGCACCTATTCACTATTTTTGTATTCAAGGTGACAATTACCTTCCAAATTATTTTCCGAAAGCGCCAGTTGCTCGTCTTTATGACTACACGAACGTATGTCCATTGAGCAGAAAGCGGAGCGCGAGTCTTGAAAAAGATGAGAGTAAGGTTGTTGGTGACGGGAATAAGAGCTGACAATGAAGAGCCTTGTAAATCCAGTCGGGGACGCTCACTATAAGAGGGGAATCGGTGGCATGGAGAGTGTGCGTGGGGTCGACTTGTGTGGATCTTTGTCGGATAAATTGACGGAGTTGCACATGGCCGTTGAGGATGGGGCATGAGGTGCATCTCCCTCAGGAGCTGGCCGGCAGTGGAGAATAAGGTCATGGGGTTGTTGATAGCGCGAGGTGACCGGTTACAGGAGGTAGATTTAGCCAATTTAACATAACTCTGATAGATATGAAGTTGGTCCTTATAATCATGTTAATCTCTCACATTAACATAGCCACTTCCGTGCCCTCATCGAGGAAGCCGCTCTCCTCCTATCTTACAGTTACATGCTAATGTCTCACGATAACATCACTAGCCCCGGCCACTTCTTTATGACCCTTGGGCTACACCCATTTCAAACCTTTTAAAAGTCTGCCTCAGCAGCTGACCATGTTTTCCCACCTGATGACGGACGCTTGTGTTGCACCCGAAACGTCGTGATTTATTTTACACCTACGTGACTTTACCTAAAGAACCAAATAGTTTGGTCCTTATAGATTGGGTAGTGCACTTCACGGCTGGACTTGCTCCAATTGTGCGGTTAGCCTTCGGAGGTGGGATTTTTTTAATTCCCCACCTTAGTTCAGAGTCCCAAGGTGAGGGCTGTAAATCGGTGGCTGTGCGCGTTCTTGATGGAGGCACTCGGTCGAGCGTGATGTGTCGAATTGTACAATTTGGCAGGCTCTTTGACGGGGAGGTCCAGCTCCTGAGCAAGGGGGAGAGCTGGACAAGACATTGTTGAACACGGCAGGGGGAGAATGAGACTTGAGATGACAGAATGAGTAACTGTGCTTTAGAGGAGGACCAGGGGGGGGCAGGGTAGAGCCAGAGATGTAAAAAAATGACACAAACTATGGCACAATTTTCCAAATGAAATCATTACAACCACAAAAAAACCGTTGCTCTAAAATCGTACATTTATTGATACAAAAAGATGTTGTTTAAAAGATTCGTGATTTGCAACTGCGCTTGTACACCAATCGGCATCACGACAAAAACTGTAAAACCCATCTCGTGGTCCCGCTGCAGAGCACAGAGCGGCACATGGCGACGTCACCGACGCAAAACGTTCATAGCGCAACCCTTGCAAATTTCGTCATTTCCAGCTCCCACGCTGTTCCCACTGTACGGCAAAAAGAGCAGTGTGAAAGAAAAGCCGACTGACGGGCCCCCACACCAGGCCACAAAACCTTGCGTGGCAACAACGACACGACCTTCACCATACCTGCCCAAAGACCCCCCCCCCCGTAACGCCTTTTAACAGACAATTTGGGGCAAGTTCTGTGAGCGAGCACCTATGAAGGTCGGCATGGCACACGAGGGGGTTGCCAACACCATGCTCGGCCGCCTTTGCCTCGCCAGTGCTGATACTTACACACGGGACCAGGTATGGATTTAAGTCCGAGTCGAGCTCAGGGAGGCACAGCTCCGATTGATATATTTCACCCCACTGATATCGGTCTTGAGTGGGAATCCAACTCGGCTCAATGGGTTCACAATGCAGCGGGCGAATTACTACACTGCCGCTCCGCATTCAAGCCCAAACAAACATCGACACCTTCAACAAGCAAATTGATAGAAAATTTTGAACATTTACAAGCATGCCATGAATAAAAAAACAGGTTTAGAATGAATTCAGTGTAAAACAATGTTTAATAATGCACTATTAACGAGATGGGTAGCTTTTGCGAGGGTTAACGCATGAACACACGAGCATACAAATGCATGGACTCTCACGCCAGCGAACGCGGGACAACGCAAAACACGCAAATGAAATTACACTGCGCGTTCACACGTGAACGCACCCGAGAAAAACGTCGAACTCTCGATACTTTTCACCAAAAACCCGGACTAAAACGCACAATTAAAAACCAAAGTGAGACAATGTGCCGCCCGTTGGCAGAGCAGCAGTGGAACCTTTGTCACTAAGCGAACCGCCAATGATCCCGAAAGCATTGAGACTTTGTTCACCAATGCTACTCTTAGTCAGGATTGAGTGTTTTTTTTAGCCCAAAGCAAGGCGAAAAATGCATTCTATTTTAGTAATCAAACTTAGTTTCTACAAGAGCCTGCTAACGTACGTCTCGTCAGGGAGATAGGCATACAAGGCATCTGTTTTAAAATGGAATTGTGGGTAGCTATCAATTTCTTGGGATCTTTGCCACGAAATTGTCTTGCAGCAGATGTAAATGATGCAGCAGAAGGCTACGGCGATTGTTGGTGGCTACAGGCATTAAACGGCCCACATTGTGCAAATTGGTTTGAACATGCCTACCATCATAACACCCACCATAATAGTGCACAGCACTTTTACAAAGACCCCCACATTATATTATAAAAGCTCCATAAGATAATTTGGCACAACGTAGAAGCACATATTGGCCATCATAAAGGTGTCACCTGCATACCATTGTGAAATTTATGGCTGACATTTTCATGTCGGGTTGACACTTGATTCGCTGGCCATCGAACAAACATGATCACTGCATCACGCATTTTCAGATGTGCTTCTGCGGCCGTCTGAAACGCTCTTCCGTCCGATGTTAGGAAGCTAGTGGAGCTGTCGAACTTTTAAATCATCTCGATTGAAAACTAATTTCTTTAGAATTCTTTTTTGCGTTAAATTCGTCTTCCCCCACTCCTCCGATTAGCACGGTTTGCTACGTACGGTGCGGGCTAAGTGCAACGTACATAATCCAATTTTTTGTAATTTTTAGTAAATAAATTAATGCAACGCTATTAAGGGCCACTGTGCTAGAGTACTGGCCACGTATTTAGACGCTTCATCTCGGGTCGAAGCAAGTGATTGCGCGGGCTTTTCCTATGCTATGCAGATTACATCTCACGTATCGTTTGTTTGTCCGCGTAGCATGTACTGTTCACGAAGCACTCGACTAACTGCATAATCAAATCCTGGCAGGGGGGTCAATGTAACCAATTATCCTGCGAGGGTCTATAAAAGGAGTACCACTTCCACGAGGAGAAACTGGTCACCACCCTCGCGATGTCGAGTTTCCACCACCACTTGTTCCGGGTCACAGAGGGGGTCGTTATGAGCAGGGAGGAGACACCGGGGTCACGTTTGGCTTTATTGTTGCTCGTTTGGCTGTCGACCTGACTTGATGGGGCTTAATGGGTGACTGAACACCTTCACCTGTTGTACATTGACAGAACTGCTACTGTTGTGCACAATTGGTGATACTGGGAGCTGGCTCACACAAGGCAATTCCCTTAAATGTCATAAAAAGTCCTCCTTACAAATACCCAGGCAAATCAAAAGCACGAGAAGCTCCACTGCGCTCCCAACTATGTTTCCCATTACACCCATCCATAATTACAGCACATATTTACTTTTAAACAAACACGATGAAAAGTTTTTTTTATATATATAAAAGTGTGTTTTTGTGTACCCATAGCAAGCTTTGCTGTGCACAAGGAAGGCCAAGCAACAGGTACCATGACATCTGCATTTGTGTGAAGCTGTGTGTGTGTGCACAGGCCTGGTATGTTTTGGTCGACTCAGCCTCAAATGAGTACCTGGTGCGGTGTGTAAACATCGCTACCTGGGCAGACAAAGGAGGTCGGGCGTGGTGCTGGCCACCCATCCCCATGCGTACCGTACAGGCATTCATTCAGGGCTGTTCGCAAACAGCACTCGCCCCAACGGTCTGTTAAGGGCTATATGGGAGGGGGGGGGGATCTTTTGCCTTCGTACGTTTTTGGTGAGAGTCTATATCTACACACGGTTGTGTGTTGCAAAGGAGCAATTCCTCAGGACCTGGTGGCGGATACAATGGGGCATCATGGGTGCTCATAAGCATGCCACGTTGGGCGTGCGTCCCTGTGTATACCGACTTGGCGCGTACGACGCAGCACTAGGGTGCTGATGTGATCGTCAGTGTAGGCCGGGGGTAGAGAGGCTTTATACACGTAAACTCTCCCGGCTCAAGATGTTATTCTGAAAGACAACGAAGGAGCCATGGTTATACAAAATAAACCTCATTAAAGTCACACACGTTACATCAAATGTCAATTCCTAATAATTATGGCTGTGGTGCAAAAATGAGGTGAAGTGGCTGATAGCACACCCAGCCAGCAGCCTTTGTTAATCTTGCACAGTTGACTTTAATCCTTAGAACCTTTGAAAGGCCCCAGTGCGATCCAGATACAGTGTGCCACATTCATACACACCTTTTAAAAATTACTGGCAGCTCACACGTAACGAAACGTTGCTTATAGCCAAGCATATAACTGACAAAATACAAAAACAACCATCGTAAGTGCATGCAAACTTCATACTCAAAGACACAAACACTTTGACACAGACACACAACAATATCACGAAGTCATCACCAAATCCCCATACGCACAAAACAAAACTTAAGACTCATATACACTTAACATAAATATGCAAACAAACAAAGGCACATGCAAACTCCCTGAACCAGCCATCCAAGTATACAAAAGTACTCACAGACCACTCGCAAAAATGTCATACTCGACGAAGCACACACACTCGCACACCAGCATACGTACGCACACGTACGCACACGTACACAAACGCTGACACGAACCAAGCGAAACAAACCCGCACACAAACTCACTGGAGCCGAAGTCTCGCACACCAGACGCTCACCTTCTTGCGTTTGTTGTCGGAATCCTTGTCTCGGTTGATGTTCTTCCCGTAGGCAGCGCTCAGGCCGCTTCCAGCATCATCGGAGCGGTAGCTGGGAGGGCCGGCTCCTCCCCCACTACTGCTGCCACCGCCGCCGCCACCTCCACGCACGTCGGGCCCCGCCAGGTCCTCGCGGCTCCGAGACCGCTTCTGTCGCCACACACAAACACACGCGCACACTCCAATATTCGCGCAAAGGCAAAGATCCCCATGTGGCAGGGCGAGTGCTGTTAACGAGCACCTATGAAGGCTGGCACGGCACACGAGGGAGTCGGTGGCCAACACGACGCCCGGGCATCTTTGTCTCCCCAGTGGTGATGTTTTACACACCACGCCAGGCACTCATTTGACGCCCCGTATAACCTCAACAGACTGTTGGAGCAAGTTCTGTTAGCGAGCACCTAGGAAGGCCAGAACGGCGTGCGAAGGGGTGGGTGGCCAGCACCACCCACGGCCCCCTTTGTCTCCCCAGTGGTGATATTTACACATCGCACCAGGTACTAATTTAAGGCTGAGTCGACCTATGGGAGACCCAGGACCAGTTCATATAATCGCCACTAGTGTTGACCAGGAGTGGCCGGATTCAGTGCAGTGCGCAAACAGTTGTACTACCGCTCCCCACACACACACTCACCTATGCGCACACACCTATACAGAAACACTCATAAGCAGATAACTTACAAACAAGAGCAAACATTAACCATTACGTGCAAGTAGCTCCATGGAATTGCTGCCCAGCTAAGTACACTTTGCAGCTATATGGAGCGGTTAAAATAGCTGCAAACGAGAATCAGGTGTAATGGGTTTAATATAATCTAGGCTGACGGAGAGGCTTGAGAAGAGTTGATGTGGCCATCCCAAACAGCAGCAGTGAAACAAAGACAACTGTCGACCGGTTTCATCATTTCCCCCACTTTATGCGGTAAAAAGGGGCGAACAAAGTGAAACTCTACACAGTACACAAGCAATGTTGTCACACATCTGACCGCATAGTCGCATGCGAATGAATGCAAACTGCATACAGCAAATTTTCGGATCGAAATACGTTAGCCGCACATAGGCGAAATCGCACGATCCGAACCCACACAGAGCGAGGGAAACCTGAAAAGCCATGTTCACCGCTGCCTTTAAGCCTGTTGGGGATGGCCACATCTTCCAACCCACCTCGAGTTGCACTCTCCTGCCATTTGTGAGCAGCACACCTTTGTGCGCAGGTAAACACGGCCACACACTCACACCCGACTTCTCACCTCTCCGAGGGCAGAGTTCAGGATGCGGTCGTCATAGCGACCCTCAGAAGGCACATCCGAGTACTTGGGGGGTGGCGGCATAACAGCCTCACGCAATCCCCGCTCCTCGCGGAGGTCATCACCGCGGTAACCGTCGTCCCGCCGCTCATTGTTGTAGTTATTGGGACGCGGGTTGCTTCCGCGCGAGTTGTTCGAGCGGGGATAGGAGTCCCCTCGGGGGTCCCCACGGGGGAACGAGTCCCCACGGGGGTCTCCACGGGGGTCTCCACGGGGGTCCCCACGGGGGTCTCCACGGGGGTCCCCACGTGGGTACGAGTCTCCTCGGGGGTCCCTTCGGGGGTTTGGGTCTCCACGGGGTTCCCAGTCGGTGTTCCTCAAGTCGTCGCGGCTACGGCTCTTATGCTTGCCCTGGGGTGGGGTCAGGGATCACAGTCATCTGGACTGAAGCGGACAACCAGCCAGCACCTTCAACAGGGCTCTCTCTCTCTCACATGTCATGCTCTTTGTTTAATCATCGGATTCCTCCGGTCTAAATACAGATTCTAATTCCGATCTGAAATACTGTCCCTGTCTCTTGGTGTAATGATGATGATGATACTCATGTCCTGCATTTATCTAGGAAAAGCTCATCCAGTCCGAATATTATTTTGGCGTTTTGGTCCTGCATACGTAAAGTTAGTAAATGTACTATGTATGGAGTAGTTTGACAAGTGGGAGGAACTCAAGGTGCCTGGAGAAAACCCGCACTTATGAGGAGAAATCCTAAGTATAAATTAATTATATCTAAATTTCAGAGGACAACCCAGTGGATTTCAGAATTTCACATTTCTCCATGATCCACCAACCCTGGCCTCCAAAGTGCTATATTACTCCTGTGTGCCACCATAATGAACTCTGATTTAACTCCGATGGTTGTAAAATGCAACAAATGTGTACATTATTTAGCTATTCAACCCAATCACAATGTACATGTTTGTAAACATTTAAGAAAGACAAATAAAACAATATTCTAAAACAAAACCATCAACGCCTAGAGCGTGGGTGGTGGGCATCATCACTGGGGTGACGAACGTAGCGAGACGCGTGCATTTTCATCTACCGTGATTTTTGTGGCTTACCATGAAGACCTACGGAGGGTACGATCATGTTTATACACCAGTGTACATGTATGCGAGTGTGTGCGCGCACAGCTACGCTTGCGCAGCCTCACCTGATAGTAGTAGTAGTCATCCCGGCGCTCTGGAGAGTAATCGCGAGGCCTGTGGGATCGTGCATTCGTGTCAATGGATTCCCGTTCCTCCTTTGTCAACGCGGTTTAAACTAAGAGCACTCGGCGTGGTTGGGGGTTTCAAAGGGTGAACGGGAGAAGTGCAACACAGGCAGAGAGGTTCTAGAAAACTCCACGGGTTTTTCTAAATAGCCACGATAGAGCAAAGCTTCTCAAATCAGCGGGGCCTAATAAGCACATAGGATCGCAAAACGTAGGTTTTTGTGGCCAATACAGTGATCCACGTTTGCTTTTGGGTTAGGCCACGTGGTAGGTAGTGAGTCTGAATTCTGAGCACAATACCCAATGAAGCGCAAAACAGTTTGAGCGAAATGTCGTCGTGTGTTGAATCCAATCATGAAAGGTCTGAAGCCACCCGGTCAGAATTTGGTCAATACATTGGCACGTAATGAATATTTTTGGAAGCGTGACGATCTTGTCTGGTGGTAACAGGGTTTGGCGACAAGAATTTTGGCGTAAAATGTGACCTAAAACCAAAAACAAATATGGATCAAGAGCTACCCATGCTGACAATTGCAAGGACATGCACGTACTGGAGTAAAACTTTGGCGAGCCGGATTAATAGGGAGGCTGCCCTGGTCTGACTAGCTGAAGAGTCCAGCTATCTGCAAAACTTATGAAAATCAATGTAACAAGTCACAAAATACCAAGCAAATTCAAGCAAGTATTAAAACAGATACAATTAAAATATATTTTTAATTTAATTACTCTACCCTAAACGTTAAAATAAAATACATATGAAAAACAAACTATCGTTTTCTATTAAGTATATTGTATATTGCGCTGTACGGAGTAGTTTTTGTGGACTCCCCATTGAGATAAGTCGATCACCCCGAGAAGTAAAAAAAAAAGCAAAGCAGTAAACACAAAAAAACGGAGGAAGAAAAGAGCAACAGAGACGAGGACAGAGGAATACAGCAAGAGCTACAAGAGAGAAAAACAGGGGAACTGAGAGCAAGAGACGGGGCTATGGTGTATGGAGCTACAGGACACGGATACACCTACTGGGCGTGTGCGTGCAGATCTCAAGGTGGCGAAAGATGTTTCACTTAATTCTTTTATGACTCGGCTGCCACTTTATACGAACTCCAGCAAAGCAGCATTTTCTAGTATTAACACAAACAAGATCTCACCATGACAACTGCAACGATGCGCACGTACAGCTGTTTTATGCTCGCACTCACTCATAAGTGTGCTCAGACTCGCAAGCTTCAGTGCCCTCGCCCCCTCCCCACGTAGGTTCCCATTCACCTCCAAAAAGGACTCGGGTACTATCATCGACAAAGATCTCCCTCATAGCCCTTCACGACTGTTGGGACAAGTGCTATTAGCTCGCAGCACCTATGAAGGCCGGCACAATACACAAACGAGGGGGTTGATGGCCAGCACCAAAGACAAAGATCTCCCGTATAGCCTTAAAAGATTATTGGCGCAAGTGCTGTTAGCGAGCACCATTCGCACATTTGCTTGCATTGAAACACGCTACACATGGGCACAAACGTACAGACGAGGGTTATAATGAAACCCGCACTCCCACATTCACATCTGACAGCTCGAGGGCGCGCACGCACACGGCGCTTAGCTCTCTCTCTCTCCAATGGTAGCCATAAGCACTCGCTCAATCACACGCACACACACTCACTCGCCTCACCTGTGACTTGGCCCTGCGAAGCCCACATCGTCGAGGTCGTCCACCGAGTGAGCTCGCCGGCGGGCCTCGCCATCGCCTTGCAACAAAAAAGCACAGTCAACCACCGCAGCTGCCATGCACGCACCTCGCCACAACGACCACAACCTCCACCATTGCCACATCAGCAATGCCACTAGAGCTGGGACAAGTCCATTAAGTTCATTAATCCCGTTACAAATGATGACTTTTTGCTGTGGTTGATTACTCGAGCCCATCTTTACTGTTATAATAAAGTATCACTTACGCTACTCTGTTCAAAAGCGATTTTATTAGGAGGGATTAAATATTATTGTTTGCCCACACATTCTGCCAAGTGTCATCTTTGCACCAGTCATATTTCTTCCAACATTAAACGTGTCACCACTACACCAATAGCACATTATTGAAATCGCTACTGTTACATCAATACAATCTTAAAAGTCTTTCGTTTTTGCAAAGAATGACAGTGAGTGATCAGATCACGGCCTGGGGGGCATGGCAAAGGTTTGGCCCCAGCATAAGTAAAAGATATTGACCTATCAGTGCAGACAGCAAGTAACTTAATCCGTTTAAAATACTCGCGAAACGCCACACTGTCATGTCATCGTCTCCAAGACTCGACGTGGCATCGATATTGTGTCTCGCTGCATTCGGGTCCCGTTGTTGTGTTGTGTGTCATGTGCGTACGGGGGCCGGGGCCGCCGCGGTGCGACGAAGGGGCAGACGAATCGATGTCGCGCACGGGGGACAGCGCTCGCTCCCTCGCCCGCCGCAGTGCCTCCCGCAGGTCGCCGCGATCGTCGTCGTGCAGCGACGACAGCTCCGTCATCCCAGCCACTGTCGCAGCAGCGTCAGCAGCAGCAGCAGCACAAGTTAATAACGCTTCAAGCACAACACCCATTATGCCGGATTAAAGCAAGACAAAATTACAAACTTTACACAACCCTGCTGATCTCATCAAAGAACAGAAACCACCAGGCGAACTCCGGTCATCCTCGCAGCGGCTTTTGGCTAGCCATCGAACAAAGGCGGTCACTGCATTGTGCTCTTTCGGATGCACTTCTGCGGTCGTCTGAAATGCTCTTCCTTCCGATATTAGGAAGCCACTGGAGCTATACACTTTTAAATCTAGATTGAAAACTAATTTTTTGAGAACTGATTTTTATGTTTAGTTTGTTGTCCTTCACCCGCACCTCTTGACTAGCAGTTGGCTACATACGGTGCAAAAATAAGTTAAACATACATGCAACACCAATCATGGCTCAAAAGTCAATTTACGGTAAATACAATTTATTATTTAAGTCAATCATGTGACTATTGCTTTTGCTACAATTTACATTTGCTTCATTGGTTTAGTTTATTTTTACTTGTTTTGCTTTTGTCATTTTGGTAAGCCAGGTCACTCTTCCAAATGAGACTATTCTGGTAGTTTGAGTTCCCATATAGGAACTCAATCTTGACTTAACAAAATGAGGGAATTTGGTGCTCCAAAACAGCACGTCACAACACTACACACACCGCAACAAACGAATAACAAATCTACAATGCTACAATCAATAACATAATATAAAACACTCCGTGCTATGTGTTATCTTACAACACAATAACAAAAGACATGTTACAACACTTGACAGCATGACACGTTACGTAACACGCTTGCGAGCTGACATGACTACACAACAGGAAACAATATAACTACACGATAAAACATATTATACAACACATTGGTATAACACAGCACAGCAAGATGCAACCAATGTTATACCTACATATTGCCATGTTGTAGGATGTGATACAGCATGGCCTTTGGTGTCAGTTTAAAACATGCTTGAACAGAAACATCGCCCATTATAATTTGACAAACGCAACACTGAGAAACAGGTTTCAACAAGATGCATTTTGGCAGGCCACGATGATGTCACACACAATCAAAAATATGTTAAAACACGTTATACCACTTTACAAAACACACCACCACGCTTCACACCACACAAACAGCACAAAGACACCAATGACAAACATCCCCTCTCTTTCCCCAATAGCCTTACAGACGACAAACTATTGGGGAAAGCGTGTCAAGTAAAGTGTATCTGTTTAACTAAAAATACCAGGAGAGAGTTTCATTTGCAATGGTGACCCGGGTCACCAAAATGACAAGAAGCAAAACTAATGAACTAAAGTACAGCAATGAAGCTGAGACATCAGAGCGATAACTGTCACAACGGAAATGGACAATATCGCAACAAACATAAATCAAGGTAAAATTATACATTCCCCAAAATGTATGTCGGATCGGGAAAGATTATGTTTAGTCTGCCTTGTTTACATTTGAGCTATTTGTTGTTTACACTTGTGCATCACTGCCAACGCCGCATCACCAAATAATTTGTTTAAGAGTACATCGCAGTGCACCCATGGGGGTGGAAATGACTAACGATGGGGTGGTGTGTCCAGCTCTATGCCCGGCTAATATACCATAAAGACAAAGGTGCCCCGTATAGCCTTAACAGACTGTTGGAGCAAGTTCTCTTAGCGAGCAACTAGCAAGGCCAGAACGGCTTACGAAGGGGGTGGGTGGCCAGCACCACCCACGGCCCCCTTTGTCTACCCATCGCACCAGGTACTAATTTAAGGCCGAGTCGATGTAGGGGAGGCTCAGGACCAGTTCAGATAATCGTCCCTGGTGTTGACCGTGAGCGGGAATCGAACTCGGATCGCGGGGTTCGTAGCCAAGCGCCACCGCTCTCCATATACCACACGTCACCACACACAGGCACAGCACCCCCACCCAGACAGTGCATCATCGTACTTGTCTCAAGGGGGTCGTGGTGGCTGGGATTGAAGGCCTGGAGTTCTGTCTCCACACGGTAGAGGGCGTGTCCATTACCGGACGGCTCGGCCTGTATCCGATAAGCAGCCCGGCCTGAAAGCAGCACACCACACAAGTAACGTCGGTCATGCATATGCCCTGCTCTGTATGTGTCTCGTGTCTGTGATGCATCGGACTGCCAGCTCGTCTCTGTGAGGTGAACACAGAGGCAGAGTGATTAAGCTCTCTTGTTGGTACACAGCCCTTCTACAGCCAAGAACTTCTCAGCTCCTTCCCATGGTACTGACAACAACTAGACACTCAAGAAACTAGGCTAAACCTGCAAAGGCTTTTAGGAGAGGGAACTCACACAGCCGCGTGGGTGCATGAAAAATATTTTTTTTCCTGTTTTTAACCATTCACATTGCATTTATTAGACAGGACATGCAGACATTTTCCAATGGCAATGCTTGTAAAAATCAGTGTATACCGCACGTTAGGCAGTGGCCTCTGGAAGATGACATCATAGAACGACTTCCGAAGTCGCTTAAGTTGTCTTTTATCTATACTAGGTGGTGTATATTCTCACATGTCCTGCTAAAGGTGTGCACTGCACAAGAATCAAACCTTTTTTTTTTAGTCATCGTGGATGGAATAAGCAGAACAAGTGAAAACCGGACGTAAAAATTACGAGCAGGTAGCACGCAATCCCACGGACGGCTGTACCCCGCCAGTGTCTCACCTTTCCGTCCCTCTACCTCATCCTCTAGTGAAAACATTAAGTAGATACAATTAAAAAAACTATAAAATGTATTGTAAAGAGTTAAAACTCCTCCGGATGTTGAGTCAATAAACCGAATGTAAAATACTTGCACAGTAATCCTTCATTGGGATTTACCATCCCGCTATTTTCTTGATACTGTCATCTTCTAAAAGTTTATATCTCATGCATCTGGGACGTCCCTGCACTCACGGTGACTGTTAATTCCTTTTCCATTAGACACATTTAGTTTGTCGTCTTGCTCTTCCAGAAGCCGTGCAATTGTATTTTTTGTTCATTTTATTTCGTCATGCGTGTTGACAAACTGGTATTTTTCTCAGAACCTGCAGGTCACGAACTATGAATCAACATCAAAACTTAATCTCTCACCTGCCCTTCATACCCACAAGAGGAGGTGTGCCATTGTTGTTGTTAGTCACTGGTGATGAGGCTGAGATGGTTCAACTTGCTACACTGAAGAACCAAATTTTTACAATGGGTGGTTGCCCAGCTTTGGACCCTGGACCGTGAGTAGGGTCCGGCTCGGCGATCCCCCACCGCATCTTGCCACTTTTGTATCGTGCTATGTCATAGCAGCCTTCTCACCCTCTACATTCGCAATATTTGCGGTCCGTTTCTCGTTCTCCTTGTGCTCAATCCACGCTTTCACTCTTTTTCTCTTCTTGCCCCCCCCCCTTCACTGGAACAAACGTCACCCTCCACATTAAACAGTCACCTTCGCTCACTCGTTTCCGCTCCTCATTCAAAACTAATTGTTCCCTAGCTCACCCCACGACCTCCCTTTAATCGCGCCCTTATAACCACCACTGTTTGTCATCCCTCTTCATTTTCTGATTACATGGCTATCACTCATTCTACATTAATTCAATCCATTCATCATCATCATCATTTACTGCCATAAATTTCGCTTTCGTCAAATTCACGCATCACAGATTCGCACCCCACTGCTTCCTCTCATCTAATTTCATTCATCTCATCTCCATCATTACATTCGTACGTTGTACCTTACTTAATTCTCTGTAAATCGCCTTTGTTAAGGCGCTTTGTTAAGGCGCTGTATAAATTACGTTAAGATGAGATCCAACCCCAGTAGGAGAGTCCCCCCGAGCGACCGTGCCCAACTTAATAGGATCGCAATTGACGGTGACTGTCGTTTCTCACCAGAGGAGGAGTTCAAATCGACCTGCTCACGGTGAAGCAGCGGCGCGTTGGAAGAATGACCCACTGTACACGCACACACAACACGTGCAACAGAACACACGGCGCGTTGGAAGAATGACCCACTGTACACGCACACACAACACGTGCAACAGAACACACGGCGCGTTGGAAGAATGACCCACTGTACACGCACACACAACACGTGCAACAGAACACACGGCGCGTTGGAAGAATGACCCACTGTACACGCACACACAACACGTGCAACAGAACACACGGCGCGTTGGAGGAATGACCCACTGTACACGCACACACAACACGTGCAACAGAACACACGGCGCGCGTTGGAAGAATGACCCACTGTACACGCACACACAACACGTGCAACAGAACACACGGCGCGTTGGAAGAATGACCCACTGTACACGCACACACAACACGTGCAACAGAACACACGGCGCGTTGGAAGAATGACCCACTGTACACGCACACACAACACGTGCAACAGAACACACGGCGCGTTGGAAGAATGACCCACTGTACACGCACACACAACACGTGCAACAGAACACACGGCGCGTTGGAAGAATGACCCACTGTACACGCACACACAATACGTGCAACAGAACACATGAGCAGCAAACGGTGGCACGGTGAATTTCAGCAGGATTGGCGAATTCATTTAATTAGTTTCGTACCCATCATACCCACTCAGATCAATGACAACCATTTTGTGGGGGCTACAGGCCCACGCACAGTCAGTGATGGTGCTTAAATCATCAGCTGTGCATGCCTCCTCTAACAAACAACACAGGAGTTGATGAGCGAGGCATTGTCTGCTCCTGGCTGCAGATGCAGTTCGTGTTCTGGGGCCTAGTTGATATAGCCCCACTTCCTGAGATTGAATCTACAGCAGCCGAAAATATGAGTGTCAGTGTGGTGCATGTATGGTGCATGTTGAAGCAATGACCAGTAGTGCAGTGCATGGCATTGTTGGTATGGTATTTGGGGCATTATAACATTTATGCAGTAAAGCTTACGTGACACATGCCTGCAATAAGTGGCTTCGGATGCAAAGTTAGTGGACTACGCATATCTGTGAAATTCCCAAGCCTATTGGATGTGTGGTGATGCAGTGCAGCATGGTGGTGGTGTAGACAGGTGTGGTGGTGTAGTGAGTGGTGGCGCGATGCGTGGCGATGCATACCTGAGCTGGCGTTGTCGTGGTAGTCTTGGTGGATGGGGTAACCCCGTGGGGCAGGCGAGTGCCCACGCGCGTACCGCGTGGAAAAGCGGGAGAAGACACTCGGAGCTCGAGTTGAACCGGCATACGAGCCCGTGGCCGCCTTGCCAGCTTCATACACTACCCCACACAATAACGAACACCCACAGCAATACACTCACACCACCGACTAAACATCGCCATCCACCACTGCAAGCCACGTTACACAATTATTTTGGTGGCGGCCTGGCCACACATGACAGCTAATCGAAGTGATTTATGTTTGAGAATTTATCGTTCGGAAAATAATGTAAACGTTTGTTTCTTAATGTGGATGGAAAAACAGGAGGACCTGGAGAAAAATCCATGCGAGCACAGGGAGAGTATTGAACCCATGACCTCCTGCATACCAGGCGAGGGAGAAATTATCTCACCACCACAGCGCCCCTGGAGGGTGTGTCGTGTGTGCTGCACGTCTCGTATGCCGTGTGTGTGCGGTGCATGCGCGCATCACGACACGTGTTTCTGCATCTCCTCACATGCGCGGGGGCAGCAGCAGCGCTCGGGGCAGCACACACACGACAAGTAGCAGCAGCAGGTGTGAGGGCAGCACTGGCACCAGCAGACGCCGATAAGAATGAGCAGCAGCACTCCACCCATCACGATGAGCACCACGAACAGCCAGTCTGTGAACACAAACGCAGATTTGCACAAACACAGACCTTATATACCACACATTGCCTATTATTTGTCTGCAGACATCAAAGCATCTGGTATGGGTATTGAGTGGTTCAAGGGACCAACACATCCATCCTCTTGCAAGATACTGTGCAGGAAACAAGATAATCTATCCCACTGAAAAACAGGGGGACAGTTTGAGGACTTGTATTAATTTCCAATTCAATTTATTTACAACTTTATAATAACCTTTTGAGAGGTGAGATGAAATGGCAACACATCATCCAAACCACAACTTCCAACAAAATGTCCTTCTCATAAGGTTTAGAGCTGCAGCGGTGTGGCTTTTTAGACAAATATTAATTGCGTATATTGTGCTTTTGACCATCCCACAGTCGTCTCTGAGACACTATGCGACTCAGGAACATCCCAGGAAATTATAAAAGGGAAGATGTATAATAATGGTTTTCTTGTTCTCATGAAGTGCAACGCAAGTCAAAAATAATAATTTACAGTAGAACCTCGGAGATCGAACGCACCAGAACTCGAACAAATCGGTGTTCGAACGATATTTCCAAACATTTTTTGCCCCGGAAACCGAACAAAATTCGGAGGTCGAACGTCAATCACGACTTGAAAGAACCTGTACGGCTGAGACGCGTATGGCCAGCAGCGTGCATGACGCTTGCCCAGACAAAGGGGACTCCCCTTCCAAACAATAACACCACCACCTCATCCTCCTCACCACCTTACACTCAAGCCATCAACTCTCCTTACTACAGGTAAAGTGAAGTTCAATGTTCATTTATTCCATATATTTATTCATTTATTTATTGAGTTTATTGGGTTTTTTTGTATGATTTTATGCATGTAATTACTGTAAACTTCGTGTAAAAATGCTTTATAACGAGAGATTTCTTGTGTCTGGAACCAATCAATGTAATTTACATTCATTCTTATGGGGGAAATTAATGGTGTTCGAATGGCCTTCTGGAACGAATTAAGTTCGATCTCCGGGGTACCACTGTATTTGGAAGGCGCCTTCTCACACACACGACACATACTTCCTCACTGTTTCACACGCAATGTTTCTCAATCACCCTTACAAACACTAAAATAATCTCTTTCCCAGATACCTGAGAGGCCGGGCAAGTCAAACCCAGGCAGGAGTTCTGTCCTGTTTGAGGTTCTGCCTAAAAGACACGGAGACAGGGAGAGTGCGCTAGGTAGGGACGAGGACGACCCCGCGCCCACCCATGTCCTCAGCACTGGAAATAGGTGGCCAAACCCACACTCCCAAACTCAAACCGACAGTACACTTAAATATTATCCCTCAGGCGCATACCCACTCTCAAACCCACGAGACACTCAAAATATCCACACTTCCCAAACCACACCTGTGAAAACATAGCACAATCAAAAATCACTCATCCCAAAATCACACTTTCCCACATACCAACAGAACACTGGATTCTCAACATCCCAAAAACTACTCCCAATCGTCAACCCACAGCGCTCAATGAAGTAGAAACATTTTTGCATACAAGAAGATTATTTAATGCTTTCGGACATATGTTTATCCTCGGCAGTACTTATTTCATTAATGTGCAACGCACCACACAAGACACGCAAAAGCCTGTACACCCGTAAGCTGTGGTGGGACAGCAAGGCTTGCATAGCAGTCTGACCAGAAAGGACACGAATCAGCCAGCAGGGCTGGGATGCCAAGGTGGGTTAATTCAGCGCTGGTTTTTCGCCTCCAAATTTTTTTAGGCAATCCTATGATCGACGTGGCCAGCTTTTTACAGGGGAAGTTCATAAAAGCACAAGGATTTTTATTAAAGTTTGATCTTTACGAGTGTTATGGTTCCCCACCCCAATACAGACAGGCAGAGAAGTGGGATGGACAGAGATAATGCTTTAACAATTTCAAACCACAACACCACCACCCACAGCACTCAAATGTCCAAATTCCCAAAACTGTAAACCCCTCAAATTCACAGCACACTCCCAAATCTACCACAGCTTTCCTCAAAAACACACAAACTCCCAAAATCATACACCTACTACCGACCCTCAAACACAAATCATCCCCCACGCTCACAAACACACACTCTACACCAGAGGTCGGCAACCTATGGCTCGCAAGCCAGATGTGGCTCTTTTGATGACTGCATCTGGCTCGCAAATAAATCTTAGCTGACATTTCTTTAGTTGTATTCAGTGTTAAAAAATATTATATGGCTCTCACGGAAATGTATTTTAAAATGTGGCTTTCATGGCTCTCTCAGCCAAAAAGGTTCCCGACCCCTGCTCTACACCATCGAAAAATCACATCTACACAAAACATTACATTTCTAAACACACACTTAAAAAAACGCACACAAAACTACCAAACAATAGTCCAAAACCTGTCCAGGCTCCTATAACCCCACACCCAAACTCCAAACAACTCAAACCCATATCGCCACCCACAATTCCAAAGCTATACCCATTGCCAAATCCACATGCTCACTTGGACTAACATTAACCTCATCCATCTTACTGGCACCTCAAGATCACTGTTTAACGACAAGCCATCACAAATTAATAAACAAATCCGAGTCTGAACACTGCAGGGCCAACAAACCAAAACTCAAACGAGGAAAAAAAGACACCTTTTGTAAAAATTCCATGTTCCTAACCAATCATCATGATCCCTTGTATAAAGGTGTCAGTTTTTGTGCCAGATAAAACGATAAAAACCTATTACTATATCTTGTTACTGGCAAAGGAGGTCTCATAATGTAAGTGCTGACCCCGAGCTCTCAATACTCTGATGGTGCGCTGTTTTTGAGTTGTATGCCTTTTGGCGTCTTCTGGTCCAACACCAGTGGAGACTGGGCTCTAAGAAAAGCCGACTTGGGTGTGAACCAATCAAATTCAAGGACAGTGCATATTATCAGAGTTGTCTTTTTTGTTTGCATTTTGACCACTTGTGTTGTGGTTATTGCAAACATGATGCCTTGTATAAAGGTATCAGTTTTTGTGCCAGATAAAAGGGTAAAAACCTATTACTAAATCATCTTATTGTACCCCAAGTATATACACACCCTAAGCCTTCCACAGTCAAACCCATATTTCTCAAATAAAATCACTCTTGAACATGAACATATTCCCATTCTACTTCTCAATGTACGTAAACACTCAAATCGCATGTCTTACCAAAGCCAACACACTATCCAGAAAACTAACATATCCAATGTATTCTTGACATTGTAAATAATTGCTTAAATTCCATAACAAAGTTAACTTTCCAAAACCACATCAACATTTGAAGTTATGACACCAATTCAGTGCTAAGTCTACATTTATAAATCATCCCTCCGAGTAGCATGATTGGCTCTGTATGGTGCAAAAGAAGTTCAACAAGCATACATAAATGCCAACATTTCCACTGTACCTCGACATTTAACTTATGCTGGTAACAAATGTATGCATCCCTTCCCCAACCATGCCAACATTTCAATCTCATGCAATACAACGGTTGTTTCTATTTTGTGCCAACATTCCCATGGTCAGCTGATGCTGCCAGTGGCATGTAAGCTGGCAATCAGCATCCTTGCCACCGATCAAGTTCATACTGTGAACCATTAATTTTCTAGTGCCAACCAATAATGTATCTGGGGCTTTATTATCTGGCAGATAGCTGGAAAGAGGATTGTAAAGGGGGCGTTGAAGACCCAGGGCTGCCAATACAATCCTAAAATCGCGGTGGATTTCTACATTCATATGGTGGGGGTGGGTGTCTAAAGCAGGGGTGGGGAACGTCCGGCCCGCGGGCCGTATAAGGCCCGCGAAATCATTTAGTCTAGCCCTGCCAAGGGAACCGAAGGGCGGGACTCAAAATTCAATAAATCTAGAAGCAAACCTGGAAAAGCAGTTGCGGTGTTCAACATCATCAATACCAGCTAACATCACGCGCCTCACCAAAGAGAAGCAGTTCCAGCCATCACATTAGGGGTGAGTTAATTTAATGTTTGACCAAATATAACAGGCTAATTTTTAACTTGATAATTTTGTATGGCCCACGAATGATGTTATAAATATCCAAATGGCCCTTGGCAGAAAAAAGGTTCCCCGCCCCTGGTCTAAAGGATGACCACTGTTGACTCTCCCAAAACGTGGCACGGATTTTAAACTATGTTCATCATAGTGCAGGCACTTTCCAAACACTAAAATAAGCTACGCATGAAACTAAGTGTATATAGCTAAGCAAATACATGTGGGGGCCAGCCTACCAGGGCCCAGCAGGGGCCTCACAAGACACTCTGTCACCTGGTCCCAACCACTACAGGGAACAATGGGACATTGGGACCGTATGAATACTAGTCAGGTCATCAGGACTACCAATGGGACCACTGGGACCACCAGCGGATCCACTGTGGCCGCCAATCAGACCACTGGAAGATGATTGGATACTCGCTCACTCTTATGTATACACACCACGGATACTCACTTTTAACATGAAAATCACAGACGCGTTGATATTCCTGCAGCAATCGTGCAGAGTGGAATAGTAAAAATCCAACACGATTCCTGCAGGAAGTGCCCAGATCTTCTTGCATTGGTGCAAATGTTTGCATGACCACATACATTGTACATGTGTGTACATATATCCATGAAAGAGAGCTGGAGCATGCACATCTATATGTACACACGATTGTGAGCACGTGTGTATCATTTAGTGTACCATACGTGGGTTGATTAGTACGTGTGTGTGTGTGAACATGCGTACTCAGCACGAGGAGTTCTCCATATGCTTCGTTGTTTCCTGATAGATCAGCAGTAGAAATGACCTGTAGGACACAAAGGCAGAAATACAACAATATTAAACTATGATAACAATACCACCCTGTATGTGTGTTGAATTTATTCCGCACGTTATGCAGTTAACCATGCTAACCGGAAGTGCGTATGTATCACTACAGTCGGAGTCTACTTATTTGCGATGAAGTGATGAAGTACAGATAGTCCCCGAGTTACGATGGTCCGACTTACGATATTTCGATCTTATGATGGCGATAACTATACGACAAAATTGTTAAATATTTTAAATTTTGCGCGCCACGCAAATGCAGCAGCGTACGAGGTACGATACTGTACGTTGTTCTTTTTTATAGCAGATGGGATTGTTTCCTGAAAAAAAACGTTCTATTAAATTGCAGTTCATATAGGTAGGCTAAGAATTTACCTTGTTTTTTTACTTTACATTTTACTATGCAATACAGTATTGTAATTAATAAATACATACAGTATATCGTTTATACAGTACGGTACTGTAAATTGCTCTGTTCTGCTAAATTATCACCATTCTTTAAGACTCCTGGGTAGGCTAGGCCATCTTCGATTTACAATATTTTTGACTTACGATGGGGTCGTCGTAACGCATCTCCATCGTAAGTAGAGGACTACCTGTAAATGTTAATCTGATGCAATGAGGTATATATTAAACTGATGTTTATATGATATGAGATTAGGTTTTTCCCCTTTTATCTGGCAACAAAACAGGTGTTAAGTTGTTAAAACACCAAACTGAAACCTTTTACAAGGAATCATGTCTGCATTAACCAAAATACTTGTGGTCAAAACGCAAACAAAAAACACTGATAATATTATGCATTGTCGTTGATACTGATTGGTCCACACCATAGACCGCTTTCTTTTGAGCCTCGTCTCAAACGGTGTTAGACCACCACAAATATTGTGGTTAATGCAGACATGATTCCTTGTAAAAGGTTGATTCCTTGTAAAAGGTTTCAGTTTGGTGTTTTAACAACTTAACACTTGTTTTGTTGCCAGATAAAAGGCGAAAAACCTATTCTCATATTTTGGTACTGGCAAAGGAGGTCCCATGATGTTTATCTGATATTTTGTATGGTGGGAAAAAGGCATTAACAAATTATATTTAAAACCCTAAGGCAGGACAATACCATACTTGACAATGAGCCAATTTTCATGGCGCTAATAGTTTGATTCCTTTAGCTGCTAAGTGACTACCTTCCTTGCAAAAGCAATTAATCTCAGCGGATTCTCAGCTGATAAACGAAAGCACACTGAATGCACTGTACTATTGACCTGGCAGTAGTAGACGCCACTGTCTCCCCACTGGGTCATTTGGATCTCCAGCTCCGCCTCTGAAATAAGTACACACACACAGAAACAAAGCACACGTACATAATCGTACGCAACACACTAAGCAGAGACGGCAGACAAAACGATAACTATAACCACACACGATCAAGACGTACAATGGCGAGCATAAATACTGTAATTTATCTACACACAAACACATTACATACAGGTGACCATGACCGAGTCAATTCCAATTATCTTCCAGAAGGGCGATACAAAGCTTGAATGTATAGTCAACATTTATAACAAACAAAAAAAATCTCTTAATTTAAACTACAACCAGAAGTTTGAAGTGTTTCACTTGACAGGACAAGATGAGCTTACATTTTTTATTTCTTTAAGTGTTGTGTCATGCAGTGTCACCATTTCATGTGCACCGCTGCCAATTAAGTGATTGTGTGATATAAATAATTGTTTTCCCTTGTTTACTTGAGGAAACATGCTCCGCTGTTCCACTGTTATCCCCTCCTGTAGAAGTGTCCTGAGATGCTCCTGCATTAAATATGTTCATACATTGCAATTATTGTTGTTCCCTTGTGTTCCAGTCTACCTCAATATCTTTCGTTACACCCATGACCTCATGCTTCCCTCATGCATTCCCCTGCTCCCCCCATGTCCACGTACGGTTGATGATGGTGATGCGTCGCGCCTGGTAGTCATTTCCGAGAGTCACCGTGTTGCCACGCTTTGTGGCCACGGTGCGAATGACGCGCTGGGAGTCCGGGCAGTCCGTGTACGGGTTAAAGTTAGGGTTTGCCTGCTGCACCTGCACTCGGATACAAGAGACCACGATTCCCCGCAAAATCAGACAGACTCTCGGGGGAAGTGCTTCCAGAGTGCCTATTAAGTCCGGAAGAGCACAAAAAGGGGTGGTGGAACACGCACCGCGCCAAGCCACTTTCGTCTCCCCAGTATTGACATTTGCACATTGCGCCAGGTACTGAATTAAGTCAACCTGGAGGAAGCCAAGGACAGGATCATTTAACCCTTGCCAATGATACTGTGCATCCTGGGCATGAAACGAACACAGGTAGCGGTGTTCACACCAGTGGGTCTGAAATTGGCTGCCCACACGTCGCATGGGTTGAACACCACTGCCATGGATAATGCCCCCACTGCTGGTAAGTTGTTATTTTATTATACATAGATATGGTGTGCTGGTATTAAGAGAATTAGATTGTATCAACTGTTTATGTTAAAGCCACTATTTGTTATGCACCCTCTGTTTTTGTTTTCAAAGCCTACCTAAGCCTGAGTAGTCTGCAGAGCTTAGCTTAGATCTACTGTCTGCTTTCGATAACATTTTTGGCTAATACTCCAGAGGTAGATAGGGGGAACGGCTCTTGATCCTATCTTGGCCGAGACAAATGTTACAGTTCTTCCGACTCCTGACCACTGTGGCACGCACGCAGGCCCTGTGCCATGTCAGGTTCAGTTGCATGGAGTGGACCCGTGTGTCCCCACAAATCATGAGCTAAGAGGCTTTATAGGCTCAGCCCCTCCCGTTCCATCCCTCCCCACCCCTTCTCTACACTGAATGGCCAGAAAAAGAAAATGTAAAAAAAATATTTCAACATTTAATATGGGTTCGGGTTAGGTTGTTTGCATAGAAAATCAATTTACACTACGCTTTCTTTTCTTCCAGTGATTTTTGTTCAACACAACCCTGGAGATGAACTGAGGCCACTGGACACGCATCCCATTTCCATGTTCATGCCGCGTCCAGAAACAAGAGACCGTATTATGCTGTTGTGTAATCTTACGACATCCTCACATGAAGGTAAAATCATGCGGCTTAAGATGAAAAGTGAACTCCCAGGCTACTTCCCCAAGCAGCCTACAAAAGGCACTGGTTCAACGAAGCAGGGCTAAGGTGGGAATGTGGATTGAACTGTCTCGTTCAGTTCGTGAGCTAATCCAACACGCTTTGTAAGTGGTCGTGAACACAAGGCATAGGTGTTTAATCGAACAAAGGCAGTGGTGTCCCCATTCTCACACAAACATTGGCCAACCACTCATCTCTTTAGACAATGGTGGAAATTCGAGATTGTCATAATTGGAACTAGTCTAACCATGCCAACTATCACAGAACCCTCAAATAAAAGGGCTCATCTCTTAGGGGAAAATACATTTCATAAATTCCATCCGGGATATAAACACAAGACTTGTCTTATATCAAGTTGGTAACAAATGCTAATCGTAAGTGATTACAATGTAGCAAAATATGAAATAAAGTTAATAAAACGTTCAAATAGATAAGTTCAGAACTTTGTGGGCCTCAATTTACTCGGCATGTACTGAGGTGGGTTTAATGCGCAAGCTTGCCTGGTTGTTAATGCTGACGCTGCCACTGGAAGGGTTGAGGGAATCGGAGACGCGGTCCCGGCAGTAGGATTTGTATTTCCACATGATGATGGGCTCCTCGTTGGGCACAGACGTCGTGTATTCGCAGCGCAGAGTCACGTACTGAAACAGCATGGCCACGTTCCATGGATTCTTCACCCTCACTTGCATGCCTCCTACGCTTGCTGCAAGTGCCAACACAACACAGCGTGAGACTATGTGACATCACAACATGGCGTGAGATTACACATGGCGTGAGATTACACAGCATCACAACACAACACGATGTCCATGGCTTCATTACACAGCACTGCACGGCATCACAACGTTGTGTGGCCCACGCTGACAGTGAAGACGTGGAGTTTTTTTTACTGCAATAAATAACTCTTTATATTGCACATTATTAAACCAAGTGAAATCCAACGGCGCATATCATCTTTGAGATAGAGGAGAGTTTGGGTGTCAATAGCAAAGATTCATCCATAACATAACGTTCCTGCAACTTGTGTGGGGAGGCTTTCAAACTCGAGACATAAGGTCCTCCCCCCCGCCCCTCCACGTGCGCTTTCCTTTACAAGGCAATAAAACACGCACCGTGGAAACCACCGGGTGGTGATCGTCGGAAAATGACGGCATCAGTACGCTGAGCACGATGTAAAATCTTGTCAAAATTAGGCAAAAACCACCCCACGTTACTACCAAGGATGACACACATTCTTCGTTAAATATAGATGGGGCACCGTCTACGCGTATGACTAACGCTCGTGACTAAGGCTATGCAATGTTGTGATGGCGGTCATGGAAATGGACAATTTTGGGGTGGCTTTTTTAAAACGTATCACTGTAGAGATGAAGCGTTTCTTGCGGTTGTAATGTTGGGAGAGAAAAAAAACTACTATCGGAGACAGGTCGACGCAGAAATATACATAAGAGACTCATATTCTTGGTTCTTTCGGTAAAGTCACGTTGAAGGGAAACAATAAAATATATGTTATTATGTTATTGTTTCCCTTCAACGTGACTTTACCCAAAGAACCACGAATATGAATCACTGCAGTCACGAAAGCTTTAAATCAAAATACACAAGAGACGTTAAGATAAACAACACCGACAGGCACTCATATACCGATTAATAAATGTGGAGATGGACATACACACGGAGATATAGAATGACACAAAGCGCTGCGACATTTATTTATTTTAAATGCCAAGGTGAGATGGGAGCAAATATTTTTTTCTCGCATCCTAGGCTGTGGATGTCACTAAATCGTAGGCTGACTGATGACTCGTCTTTTTAAATATTTGTTTTTACTATTAGTAACGAACCATTACATCGGTAGGTGAAAAACGGGGGCTTCCGGTGAGGATGCCCCCCGGTAGACTCCCCATGATACTCTACCAGGCAGCACGTCCCACTGGGCGAAGAACCCGGGACCGGCCCAGGTCACACTGGCGGAACGATGTCGCTCGGCTGGCCTAGGAACGCCTGGAAATACCCCCAGGAAGAGCTAGAGTCTGTGTATAGCAGTGCATAGTGCTAGAGTCCGTCGCCAGGGAAAGGAAGGTCTGGACCGCCACTACTCAACATGCTGCCCGCCACGACACTCATCAGGACAAAGCGAACTGAGAGACGAACAAGCAGGCCGGTTGCAATTTGAATGCGCCCTGTCTTCTAATTGGGACATCTATACACAATGGAGCCCCACATCACCGTATACAGGGCCCGATTCTAATTTTGAACGAATGTCAACTTTCGCCCAGATTTTTATTCTCGTAAATAATCGGTTTGACTGCGGTGCGCCGATCTCGCGGCAGAGTGAATAGCAAAGTGCGACATCTACCGTGGGCACAAGTTGAGATTTTCCCATCGATTTTTTTGTCTAACGACACGAGGCCCCCAGAATAGTTATTTACAGTTCCACATGTTTCATTTTAAATCTACTGTCACTCCATTACAAAAGTGACAATCACCGAGGCGATTCGTTTAGGCCATTTCATCACAAATCTGTCCCAAATTATCTAAAAAAAACCAACACGGTCCTCATCCTTGGCGAGTGATGGAAATTGTACATTACCATTGTTGCTATTGAAAAAACTTACATTGTTACCAGTTATAATTGCCATCCTATACGCTGCTTGCATTATTTCTAATATATGTGTGTAATTCATATTGCAATGCTATCATATACTATTTTTTAAAGCGTTAAGTTAGTGTCGTTGTAATAATACTAAAGTCATTGTAGTTATTGTAGACACCCAAGGAAGAAGGCTATTTGGTTTGACTTTGTTTTAAATTCTCGTAGTTTTATTTTAAGTTGCACGCGCAGTTAAGCATTGCTACTGTGGTTTTAACAATCATGGTAAATGTACGACTCCAAATTTCGATTTAAAGCTTTCGTGACTGCAGGGATTCATCTCCTGGGTTCTTTCGGTAAAGTCACGTAGAGGGTTCACACAAGCGCTGTCCTTCCGAACAGTCCTGTTTCTTCACCTGTGGAAGGCTACTTTGTGTTGTGGCCGAAACGTCGTGAGAATTTGACTGTTATTTTTTTTATCTCCATTCTACGTGACTTTACCGAAAGAACCCAGAAGACGTACGACTCCAGTTTGCCTAGTCAATACTTTAATTCATCACCCCAAGTGTGTGTTAAGTTATTGGGATGACTGTAGTTCCTAATGCCGGGGGAGCGGCGGCGCAGTCGCGAACGCAGTTGCGCCCTATCAAGTCGACGAACCCAGCTCGACTCCAGGTCTCGGGCCAACAGAACCGGTCCTGGGGGGGCAACCCGCACCGACGAGCGTGATAAGAGAATGGCCGAAAGCAACCTAAGGACGTGGGCAAGGGAGAAAGAACCTCACTCGGATTTTAAAACCACAGCGGCCCTTTTGACGACGACGCTATGGAACCTCGAGGTCCGCCATTGCTTCCCCCGCTCGTTACCTGCGGGCTCACCAAGAGCCACCACCACCACACCACCACACACCCCCTCATGTTGTGAGATTGCCTCGCACGCACGACGCTCGTGTCTCCTTCACAACGCCCCCCCCCACCACCGCGCGCTCGCAATTAGCAGCCGGGAAATCGCGCCGACGAAGCGTGAGGAAGCAAGAGAGTCCGAGGCGCCCTCACCTGCAAGGCCGCACACAATCCACACGCGCAGCCACATCATCGCGCCCTCTCAGCAAGGGGCTCTTCTTCCCTTCGTTTTACTCCTCGCCACCACCCCCCACCGCCCTTCTCTTCCACCTCCTTTACGACGACTTCGAACGCAACTCGGCGCCACCGCCACCCACCCCCCCTCTCCTTATCGCATTCCGTCGGAGTCGTGGAAACCAGTTGAATGGTCTCGTTTAGAAGTTCACTTGAAACAAACTCCAGCGCAGAAGCGTAATGGTTTCTCACTGGGAGGGGGAGTAAACAGGACGAGACCACGCGCACCTGGCGAGGGGAGGGGGGGACAACACCTACATTTCACTTCGTGAGCGTTACAAAACACGAAATAAGGGTCGTCTTTGAAAGCGAGGAAAAGTGGATCGCAGTTTAGATAATGTATTTGTTTTTATGTCCTGTGATGTCGTTGTGATTCGTTAAGGGAGTGTTTCGCGTTACGATGTGATTGATGGTACAGGTGAGTATTGAATGGTTTCGTCCGCCCTCTCGTCTCCTTGCAATGGAGACCGGACACGACCACTCGCCCGTAGGCGGGTGGGGGGGGAGTTGAAGGCGTCATTCACTAACCCTTTACGAGACACCTGAACACAGCAGTATAGTGATGCTGAATCTTCCCAAATACAAAAAAAGTAATATTTGTTTTACGAAATGTATTTGTTTACCTCATATTTGCGTAAAAAAATGCAATCACCGTGAGATTAATCGTATAGGTATGTGTGGAATGGTTTCGTCCATCGGCAACACTTAAGTGTGAGGCGCGACCATTACTCCGTGACGGGGGGGAGAGGAAGTTGACTAAAGTTTACCTCGAGCGTAAGTTAACCTCAAGCCCTTGACCACTTGAAGCTAGATATATACAAAAGGTTATACTTAAGTATCGCTTCATATTTTCATCCAAGTGAATGTATTTTACGCGCGCTTGTTGGGCTATATACTTTCACCTAATCCCCAGACGCTGTGTCACAGGTAAGCGCGTCCCGCGGGCCACTCCGCTCCTGCCGCGCGCCAGGGCGTTGGTCAGGGGAGGGCGACGCGGGATGACGTCACGCGGTGACGTCAAAGATCCACCTCCACGGGCTCCCATAATGCAACGCGGGCGAGTGGGGGCAGGGGAGGGTAGGGGTCAAAGGTGACGAGTACAATTTTTTATCTCATAGCACAGAAGGGCAATTGCCCGAAACGTCGCCTGTTATAGTGTTCCAAATAAACAAAAACATTTGTTATTTCCCGTATTGAAACGACTGTACGCCGTGTGGACCTGAAAACTCAATTTCCCCTGTACAACAATAAGGTGTAAACCGTATGGGTTGACAGAAATTAAATCACATCTCACTGCAACACATTTGAAAAGGGCACCCCTCTCCCCAGTGGCAGCTGTCCCTGTGCGGCCACAACAAGGTCTCTCTCAGCACATTGACTGACACACGGGAATTCATCACTTTGTGTCATCCCAATTGCGTTGTTTGTGGGTAATTTTTTACACAAATGTGGCACATTTTTTGACCCTGAGGCCGACACGCAATGACGCCGGGCCTTCGTTAACGTCCATCGTGAAGCAGCTGGCGCGTAGTGTTAAGGTCGTGATGCCCGCAGTACTAATCGTAGTGTTAAGGTCGTGATGCCCGCAGTACTAATCGTCGTGTTAAGGTCGTGATGCCCGCAGTACTAATCGTAGTGTTAAGGTCGTGATGCCCGCAGTACTAATCGTAGTGTTAAGGTCATGATGCCCGCAGTACTAATCGTAGTGTTAAGGTCGTGATGCCCGCAGTACTAATCGTCGTGTTAAGGTCGTGATGCCCGCAGTACTAATCGTAGTGTTAAGGTCGTGATGCCCGCAGTACTAATCGTCGTGTTAAGGTCGTGATGCCCGCAGTACTAATCGTCGTGTTAAGGTCGTGATGCCCGCAGTACTAATCGTAGTGTTAAGGTCATGATGCCCGCAGTACTAATCGTAGTGTTAAGGTCGTGATGCCCGCAGTACTAATCGTAGTGTTAAGGTCATGATGCCCGCAGTACTAATCGTAGTGTTAAGGTCGTGATGCCCGCAGTACTAATCGTAGTGTTAAGGTCATGATGCCCGCAGTACTAATCGTAGTGTTAAGGTCGTGATGCCCGCAGTACTAATCGTCGTGTTAAGGTCGTGATGCCCGCAGTACTAATCGTAGTGTTAAGGTCGTGATGCCCGCAGTACTAATCGTCGTGTTAAGGTCGTGATGCCCGCAGTACTAATCGTCGTGTTAAGGTCGTGATGCCCGCAGTACTAATCGTAGTGTTAAGGTCGTGATGCCCGCAGTACTAATCGTAGTGTTAAGGTTGTGATGCCCGCAGTACTAATCGTAGTGTTAAGGTCGTGATGCCCGCAGTACTAATCGTAGTGTTAAGGTCGTGATGCCCGCAGTACTAATCGTAGTGTTAAGGTTGTGATTCCCGCAGTACTAATCGTAGTGTTAAGGTCGTGATGCCCGCAGTACTAATCGTAGTGTTAAGGTTGTGATGCCCGCAGTACTAATCGTAGTGTTAAGGTCGTGATTCCCGCAGTACTAATCGTTGTGTTAATGGTTGTGATTCCCGCAGTACTAATCGTAGTGTTAAGGTTGTGATGCCCGCAGTACTAATCGTAGTGTTAAGGTTGTGATGCCCGCAGTACTAATTGTAGTGTTAAGGTCGTGATGCCCGCAGTACTAATCGTAGTGTTAAGGTTGTGATGCCCGCAGTACTAATCGTAGTGTTAAGGTCGTGATGCCCGCAGTACTAATCGTTGTGTTAATGGTTGTGATTCCCGCAGTACTAATCGTAGTGTTAAGGTTGTGATGCCCGCAGTACTAATCGTAGTGTTAAGGTTGTGATGCCCGCAGTACTAATTGTAGTGTTAAGGTCGTGATGCCCGCAGTACTAATCGTAGTGTTAAGGTTGTGATGCCCGCAGTACTAATCGTAGTATTAAGGTCGTGATGCCCGCAGTACTAATCGTTGTGTTAATGGTTGTGATTCCCGCAGTACTAATCGTAGTGTTAAGGTTGTGATGCCCGCAGTACTAATCGTAGTGTTAAGGTTGTGATGCCCGCAGTACTAATCGTTGTGTTAATGGTTGTGATTCCCGCAGTACTAATCGTAGTGTTAAGGTTGTGATGCCCGCAGTACTAATCGTAGTGTTAAGGTCGTGATGCCCGCAGTACTAATCGTTGTGTTAATGGTTGTGATTCCCGCAGTACTAATCGTAGTGTTAAGGTTGTGATTCCCGCAGTACTAATCGTAGTGTTAAGGTCGTGATGCCCGCAGTACTAATCGTAGTGTTAAGGTTGTGATGCCCGCAGTACTAATCACAGTGTTAAGGTCGTGATGCCCGCAGTACTAATCGTAGTGTTAAGGTCGTGATGCCCGCAGTACTAATCGTAGTGTTAAGGTCGTGATGCCCGCAGTACTAATCGTAGTGTTAAGGTCGTGATGCCCGCAGTACTAATCGTAGTGTTAAGGTCGTGATGCCCGCAGTACTAATCGTAGTGTTAAGGTCGTGATGCCCGCAGTACTAATCGTAGTGTTAAGGTCGTGATGCCCGCAGTACTAATCGTAGTGTTAAGGTCGTGATGCCCGCAGTACTAATCGTAGTGTTAAGGTCGTGATGCCCGCAGTACTAATCGTAATGTTAAGGTCGTGATGCCCGCAGTACTAATCGTAGTGTTAAGGTCGTGATGCCCGCAGTACTAATCGTAGTGTTAAGGTCGTGATGCCCGCAGTACTAATCGTAGTGTTAAGGTCGTGATGCCCGCAGTATTAATCGTAGTGTTAAGGTCGTGATGCCCGCAGTACTAATCGTAGTGTTAAGGTCGTGATGCCCGCAGTACTAATCGTAGTGTTAAGGTCGTGATGCCCGCAGTACTAATCGTTGTGTTAATGGTCGTGATGCCCGCAGTACTAATCGTAGTGTTAAGGTTGTGATGCCCGCAGTACTAATCGTAGTGTTAAGGTTGTGATGCCCGCAGTACTAATCGTAGTGTTAAGGTTGTGATGCCCGCAGTACTAATCGTCGTGTTAAGGTCGTGATGCCCGCAGTACTAATCGTCGTGTTAAGGTCCTGATGCCCGCAGTACTAATCGTAGTGTTAAGGTCGTGATGCCCGCAGTACTAATCGTAGTGTTAAGGTTGTGATTCCCGCAGTACTAATCGTAGTGTTAAGGTCGTGATGCCCGCAGTACTAATCGTAGTGTTAAGGTTGTGATGCCCGCAGTACTAATCGTAGTGTTAAGGTCGTGATGCCCGCAGTACTAATCGTAGTGTTAAGGTCGTGATGCCCGCAGTACTAATCGTAGTGTTATGGTTGTGATGCCCGCAGTACTAATCGTAGTGTTAAGGTCGTGATGCCCGCAGTACTAATCGTAGTGTTAAGGTTGTGATTCCCGCAGTACTAATCGTAGTGTTAAGGTCGTGATGCCCGCAGTACTAATCGTAGTGTTAAGGTTGTGATGCCCGCAGTACTAATCGTAGTGTTAAGGTCGTGATGCTCGCAGTACTAATCGTAGTGTTAAGGTCGTGATGCCCGCAGTACTAATTGTCGTGTTAAGGTCGTGATGCCCGCAGTACTAATCGTAGTGTTAAGGTCGTGATGCCTGCAGTACTAATCGTAGTGTTAAGATCGTGATGCCCGCAGTACTAATCGTAGTGTTAAGGTCGTAATGGCTGCAGTACTAATCGTAGTGTTAAGATCGTTATGCTTGCAGTACTAATCGTAGTGTTAAGGTCGTAATGGCTGCAGTACTAATCGTAGTGTTAAGGTCGTGATGCCCGCAGTACTAATCGTAGTGTTAAGATCGTGATGCCCGCAGTACTAATCGTAGTGTTATGGTTGTGATTCCCGCAGTACTAATCATCGTGTTAAGGTCGTGATGCTCGCAGTACTAATCGTAGTGTTAAGGTCGTGATGCCCGCAGTACTAATCGTCCTGTTAAGGTCGTGATGCCCGCAGTACTAATCGTAGTGTTATGGTTGTGATTCCCGCAGTACTAATCGTCGTGTTAAGGTCGTGATGCTCGCAGTACTAATCGTAGTGTTAAGGTCGTGATGCCCGCAGTACTAATCGTCGTGTTAAGGTCGTGATGCCCGCAGTACTAATCGTCGTGTTAAGGTCGTGATGCCCGCAGTACTAATCGTAGTGTTAAGGTCGTGATGCCTGCAGTACTGATCGTAGTGTTAAGATCGTGATGCCCGCAGTACTAATCGTAGTGTTAAGGTCGTAATGGCTGCAGTACTAATCGTAGTGTTAAGATCGTGATGCTTGCAGTACTAATCGTAGTGTTAAGGTCGTAATGGCTGCAGTACTAATCGTAGTGTTAAGGTCGTGATGCCCGCAGTACTAATCGTAGTGTTAAGGTCGTGATGCCCGCAGTACTAATCGTAGTGTTATGGTTGTGATTCCCGCAGTACTAATCGTCGTGTTAAGGTCGTGATGCTCGCAGTACTAATCGTAGTGTTAAGGTCGTGATGCCCGCAGTACTAATCGTCGTGTTAAGGTCGTGATGCCCGCAGTACTAATCGTTGTGTTATGGTTGTGATTCCCGCAGTACTAATCGTCGTGTTAAGGTCGTGATGCTCGCAGTACTAATCGTAGTGTTAAGGTCGTGATGCCCGCAGTACTAATCGTCGTGTTAAGGTCGTGATGCCCGCAGTACTAATCGTAGTGTTAAGGTCGTGATGCCTGCAGTACTAATCGTAGTGTTAAGGTCGTGATGCCCGCAGTACTAATCGTAGTGTTAAGGTCGTAATGGCTGCAGTACTAATCGTAGTGTTAAGATCGTGATGCTTGCAGTACTAATCATAGTGTTAAGGTCGTAATGGCTGCAGTACTAATCGTAGTGTTAAGGTCGTGATGCCCGCAGTACTAATCGTAGTGTTAAGGTTGTGATGCCCGCAGTACTAATCGTAGTGTTAAGGTTGTGATGCCCGCAGTACTAATCGTAGTGTTAAGGTTGTGATTCCCGCAGTACTAATCGTAGTAAGGTCGTGATGCCCGCAGTACTAATCGTCGTGTTAAGGTCGTGATGCCCGCAGTACTAATCGTAGTGTTAAGGTTGTGATGCCCGCAGTACTAATTACAGTGTTAAGATCGTGATGCTTGCAGTACTAATCGTAGTGTTAAGGTCGTAATGGCTGCAGTACTAATCGTAGTGTTAAGGTCGTGATGCCCGCAGTACTAATCGTAGTGTTAAGGTTGTGATGCCCGCAGTACTAATCGTAGTGTTAAGGTTGTGATGCCCGCAGTACTAATCGTAGTGTTAAGGTTGTGATTCCTGCAGTACTAATCGTAGTAAGGTCGTGATGCCCGCAGTACTAATCGTCGTGTTAAGGTCGTGATGCCCGCAGTACTAATTGTAGTGTTAAGGTTGTGATGCCCGCAGTACTAATCGTAGTGTTAAGGTCGTGATGTCCGCAGTACTAATTGTAGTGTTAAGGTTGTTATGCCCGCAGTACTAATTACAGTGTTAAGGTCGTGATGCCCGCAGTACTAATCGTAGTGTTAAGGTTGTGATGCCCGCAGTACTAATCTGGGCTGGCCACTGCAATCGAACCTCTACGACAAATGGGGCCGTGTCATTGGTTATTCGGGACAATGTTTTTATCAGAGACCATAATACAGGTTTTTTTTTGGGGTTAGATCGCGTACATATGTAGAGGAGTAGTGTGATGACATCATGTCATGGGTGCTGTAAGGGGATACCTTCGGGAACAGGGGCGGGTCCGAGTGAAGGGGAGGAGCCGCCCAAGGGGTACTTAAGGGAGACCCCGTGACGAAGGCGTGGTCGTTGTGGGAGCCCGGAGTGTGGATCGGCTGCCGGAGGTCTCTCCCGCTCGTGACCCCGGACGGTGTTGGCTGAACCCCCGTCCGGGGTCAACGAATGGGAGAGCCGAAGAGATAGCCGAGAGTAGGGCTCGAAGAAGTCTGTGAGAATTGGCTGAGACTGAGTGGGGTTCTTCTCTCCTCAGTCGGGCGGTGTTGGATGAACCCCCGTCCGGGGTCAACGAGTGGGAGAGCCGAAGAGATAGCCAAGGTTAGGACGAGTAGAGCTCGGGGGTCCATGGGAAGGACCGAGTATAGAGAACAGCTACCACCCCTGGTGTGAGCCTGAGTGTTTTTTGAACAGTGTTGATAAACAGCGAAAGCCCTTCCAAGAAGTTCCGCCTCCGTGTGGTTATACGACGCAACATATATATAAATGTGTCGTTAAACCCGCCACCACCCGACACAGCCAATTAGTAAGGTTTGTCAACGTAAACGGAACATGCCAATTCGTCACTAGTACAGCACCCACCGGTGTGTTGGAGGGCAAAGCCACAACATTTACAAGCTGAGTACGACGTTTCGCCAGTTACTACAACTAGCTTCATCAGGCGAGAGTCAGATTTGTGAAGTCCTCTTCATTTATATATTTACGTGCTCTAACCCCCCCAAAAAACCCTGTATTATGGATGATATTGGTCGCAAAAGCCGACGTCTTAAACTTAGAAACCATCAGCAGGGTTTTGTGAATGTTCATGCGTTGGTTTTTTTGGTGGTGGTCGTGCACGCCTGTAATCCAACACTGGAAGGCGAGGGTTGGCAGATCACACAAGTGTTGTGAAAGTCCCTTCTCGACTTTTGTTGTAACGATGCCATTATAAATGTAAGATTACGTTTTTCTCTGAAGAAAAAATCTGCTCCAGACTTTCAGTGAAGAGGTTTAAAAAAATCCAGTGAGGACTGCAAGCCTTAAGGGAGAACGAGGAGAATGCAACTACAAAGCTACCCAGCACACCCCACCTGGTGATACACATTCAGCCTGCATCAATTGCCGCCATTCACCGCTAAGTGACGGTGACGTTTCCACGGCGCCTGTGCCAGGCTAGGTGCACTTTTGAGGCCACACGAAGTGTCAAAGGCTCACTGACAGGAGGTCACGGGACATACCCAGCAGGTGCCATGGGTTGACTAAGATGACTGACAAATGCACCAGCTGTGCCCCCTACTCTACCACATACAAGATACACACTACAAGTTCCACCAGGTGTTTTTATTAAAATTGAAACGTCAGCTTACCTGGTGACAAATGACAGGTTTGCAGAAATGTTTGTTGGGAAATCCAGTAATTAGGCGTGCGATTATTGCACAATTGTGTATGCATGTTGAACTTCTTTCGCACCGTACGTAGCCAACCGTACTGATCGCAGGTTGCATATGTGTATGTAAATGAAAAAATGCGACGCGAAAGTGTGCTTGTGTGCTAGTAAACACCCCCTGGGTTATGCTAAGGAGATGCAACATCGCTTCAGCTGCCCGTACCAGCAGAAATGGCTGCAAGCTACAGTCCTTTCTAATAGCATTTACAACGTTTCCTGCATCACCATCCCAATGTCCATTAAAAAGGGCAAGATTGCCAATTCATTTTACGTCCTCCAGGGTCAGGTTAACACATTTGCTTAACTTTAGGGTAGTACAATTCGAAAAAGTAGGATGTCGCTTCAGGTTTGTGCAGCATAAGAGCTCGAAATTATCACACAGTAGTGCATCCAAACGGCACAAAGTGCCAGGTCTATTTATACTCGGTGGCTGATCAGTAGGCATGTGACGATTCATTAGCGACAGCTGATTGATTCATTGACGATATATGCACCGGATACGTATAACTCTTTTGATGTATGCAAATGAGATACAATTGAATAATTTGACGGGACCCCGGGGTTCCGCAAAAATCAGGTCAATTATTATTTTTCAGTCAGCCCACTCGTGATCCCGACAGCAAAGCGCCGCCCGCCCAGACTCGCGCCAACAAGCGCCACCAGCAGGCGGCGATCGACACGATGGGCGCCACCCCACCGGCCAAACGCGAGCCCCGGGGGGCGTCCGCCGCAGTTGCGCGCGGCGACGACGCCCTCCGGTCAGCCGTCGATCCTCAGCTTCTTTGGCAAAACGAGCCCGCCCCCAGGCAGTAAATTTAACGTGTTTATGCAATTTTTCAACTTTTTACAAAACTTGGTGCGCCGAGTAGCTCTCGACGAGGCCAATCGATTGACGCTAGTTTTGTTGTCGGTAAGGCAACAAGACTCGTGTCGCTACGCGGGTTTTCCCACCCCGGGGCAGTGATGGGACCCCGGGGTCCCGCCAATTGCTTCAATTACCCGAACAGATCAAATGGAACGAACGAGACAAATGTGCAAGACAGAGAGTACAAATTAGTACAAATGGAACTTGCATCATTACCTTGACTCATAAAAAAATATAATTGATCTGCACGGGGTGTGAATTGCTATGTGCCTACTAATCAACATACTCAAACTCATGTTCCTGGGGCAAAGGCTTGGGAATTTCACCCATACGACTACTGGTCCTCTGTAAGATGCCTACTTCTGGTTCACTTGGTATTCGGACTTTTTTACATTTACAACAGCCTTATCGTTTGATACTTGCTGATGGCTGGTACCGACGTTGTCGAGGCTGGGCCTTCCGAAGGAGGTTCATAAACAATGCTACTGGGCAGCAGTTGGCAGTGGGCCCCTCCAGCAATACTAGGAGGCAGAGGCACCACAGCACGTGGTTGTGGTGCGGAGGGGCATAGTTTTCTCAGATTATGGGACACTTGGTGCATTATGGCACACTCAGGCTACCGGTGTTTGTTCTATAGCTTCAGGTCAGTGAACCTTCATTACTTCAGGTGTCCTGGCTGAGTACGAAGCCTGGGACACGCACGGTTATGCCTATAAATACGGGGTGAATGGGTGAATGAAAGATGTGCTCTCTTGGTACATGCAGGAGTGTCAAAGCATGCAATTGTGTGTATGAGTGCACGTGTGGAAACTGCCAAACATACAGATTTATGTGGTAGGCTGTGCCCAGTTTTAAAAAATGTTACCATATATCGATTTTCAATGCTGATCATACTAAGATAGTATTTTGTGGTATATATAATTTTTATGCAATTTTTGCTTTGAGAAAATCTGCACGGTAAAAGGGTTTAAAACTAGCAGCCCTGCCATTTACATCGGTGGGGTTGTCAAGTTTGGTGTACGTGTGAAAATGAGGACGATCACGTTGGTTGCTTAGGTTCCACTCCAAACACAGCCGAATGCTCCTCAAACTGGGGGTAAAAGAAGAATGAGAGCAGAGGAAAGGAATAAATAATTCATAGGTTTGAACATCTTCACATCACTGCGTATACGGTAATCGAATCTGTTGGAAAAAATGCACTGGATACATTTTAAGTTACATGTGCGCCAAACTAGAAAAAATATCTGTCGCGAAATAATTCGGATCTTAAAATGAACCCGCAACTCGCGTAAACATCTGGCATAATTTCCGCACAACGTTTGGTGAGTTCAAGAATTCAATGCTGAACTGTTTTTAATATAACAATAGGTTTTACCCTTTCTGCCAATAATACAGTTGTGTCAAGATGTTATAACGCCAAACAGAATCCTTATTCAAGGAATCATGTGTGCATTAACCACACATACTTGCGGTGAACATGCATTCAAAAAACATGCTCTGATAATATATGCGTTATTAGACCTCCTTTGCCCGTACCAAAATGTAATAATAGGGTTTTTCCCCTTTTTTCTGGCAACAAAACTGAAACCTTTTTACAAGGGTTCATTTCTGCATTTTTTGCATTTTGATTGCAGGTATTGTGGTTAATGCAGACATGAACCCTTTTAAGAAGGTTTCAGTTTTGTTGCCAGAAAAAACGGGGAAAAACCCTATTATTACTATTATAATATATGCATTGTCTTTGAAACTGATTGGTCCACGCCAGAGACAGCTTTATTTTGAACCTAGTCTCAAAGTGTTAGACCAGAGGACACCAAAAGGCGAACAGCACAAAGACGACGCCACTATCAGGGCATTTATAGCTCGGGTCGAGCAGCTACACTATGGAACCTTTTTCACAATCATTGAGGCCTTGTGAAAGTACTGTTATATAAATGGCGTCATTATTCTATTTGGTGAACAATCTCAGTACAAAAATATAACATAGCATGTATGTAAGACTCTGTAAATACCATAAAAGGTGTACAGCCTTGTCTCAATCCACTGTTGGGTGAATTCCTGTCACGCCGCGGAGTAGTTTGACCATGCTTCATCAAACTCGTGTGTGTGGGCTGGCGAAGAGCGAGTTGATGGTTCATCATTATTATTATCATCATCATCATCATTATTCCCCACGTCATACACACCACGTGATTGTTTTGTCCTTGTCGTCGTGTGGTGGTGTTTCACGCGCGGTGAAGGCCACCGCCTCCACTGCGGCCGTTCGGAAACCTCACCGTGGTCGATGGACATGGACGAGCTCTTGCCACACGCGAGTTTGTCTCGCACGCCGGGCACGAGGGCGACCAGCAAACCCATCAGCACACCGAGGCCGGCGCAGGCCGCCCCCAAGGCCCCCAGCACTCCGTCCCCTAGCCCCCGCCAGCCTGCACGCCGCACACCGCACGCACGATGCACGCTCGAAAACCAAGCACAATGCCGCAAACTCTGATCCCAGTCATCGCCCATCAGTCCGATAAGTTGACCGCCGCTTTGTGAAAAGTCAACAAGTGCTCATCTTATGGAGAGACCAAACACCACCATAGGAATGTGGAAATTCCACCAAATGCTCAGGGCATCGTTCATGTCTTCAAGTGTGACATCGGGAGCTTACTTCTCTTCTGAAAAATTGTTGTATCAGAAATGCAGGATCTGAGGCAGTGTCGGATAAAAAAATAACTTTTATTTTACCAGGTAAGGTCCACTGAGCTATATAGCTATTTTTCAGAAGCGACCTGGCCACAAATGATAGCTCAACGAAGTGGCTTATCACGTGGAAATTTACATCAGCCAAATACTCTGAACGATTGTTTCTAAATGTGGAAGGAAAATCCAGAGGACCCAGAGAATAATCCACGTAACCACAGGGAGAACACGCAAACTCCAAATATAGAGGCGTCAGGGTCGGCATCGAACCCACGACTTCCTGCATACCAGGCGAGGGAGACAACATCTCACCAGTTCACCTGACCACCTCTTTATTTAGGTAAAAACTGTCAAAAAATGACGGTTGGTGAAGTAAAAAAAGAAGGACGCATCTCGGCTCTCATCACCGGAGTTGGGGGCGCTGACGAGCAGGGTGCTGCCCTCGCCGTGAGACGTCGCGCCCCCCGAGGACGACGTGACGACGCAGTAGAAGGCGCCCTCGTCGCGCGACTCCAGCACCTGCAGCAGCAGCAACTGCGCCCACAGCTCCACCTCGTCTTCATCTGCGCGGGAGGCGGCAGCAGCGGCCGCGCCACAGAGCAACGACTCCAATCGTCATCCACGTCGACACCGGCACGACACGGTAATCGGGGGGGGCGGGGGGGGCAGCACTTGATATTGCCGGTTGAGGTTGGGTGGTGTACAACTGCTGTGGGATCTGGCAGAATGAAGGAAGTGATGGCGAGGTGTCGCGTGGGCAACAACTGCATTGACCGTGAAGATCTCCTTAACTTGAGTGTGTTCCAGGCACCCCCAGGAGCTGCCCCTGAATGCGGGGGGGCTTGCGGAAGGGAAGGAAACCGCCGAAATTCATGAGAGGGCATGGACCCTCACAATTGTACACGATACACGAACCATCGACACCACCAAGGCCTGCAGCGGCACCCTTGGTAGCATCACCAAAACCATTTACTCTACTCAATGTCATCGTTACCACCACCGTCGGCTTAACTAGCAACTTCACTCCCAGCATTAACATGACCAGACATCAACATTATGATAATTATCATCACCACCATTATGACAGCCAGCGAACATCACGAACATCAGCTTTAGCAGCAATATCACCACGACCATCAGCTCCACCACAAACATCGTCGTCATCATCACTATTGCATCAACATGACCAGGACTTTGACCATCACCCGCATGCTTACCAGCACCATCATTAGCTCCACTTACAATGTCATCACCGTCAGCTTAGTTGCACCATCACTACCACATCGAGCAACATTTTTTTACTGTTACGCTTGTTTATCCAGAAAAGCCTCACTGAGTCTCAATATTATTTTTTTGGAGGGTCCTGCCACATGTTCACAGTCTGGGCCGATGTGGCTGCTGTGTAATCCCAACTCAGTAATTGGCAGTGTAATCTTTGGGCATTGGGATGTTTGGGCCAACACCCGTTACATTGAGTGTTTGTTTTAAATGCTTCCACTTGTCATGCCTTCACTTGCCATGAGGTTGCGCCATCAGCTGTAACACATGACAGATGCTCTTTTCACCATCACCACCATAATTACCAGCAAACACGACCACCTCAATCAGCTTCCCTTGCAGCACACACTGCTGTCGCTGCCTTACAATTTCCTAAAAAGATATAATCAACAGAAATTCATCATGGGTAATTATGTGGAGCATTACCGGTAATAGTATAAAGTACAGGGACTCCTCTACTTACGAACATTCGACTTACGAACTTTCAGAGACACAAACAAACCTGTCCCCATGTCCAGTTGCCTGTTCGGACCGAGAGTCGTAAGTTCAACCGCCGCGCAATAGATGGCGGTGGTGGCATCTACATCTGTAGAACGTGAAGAACCAGTGACATCTACATCTACGGGATAGTTGACAACTTTTGAAGCCATTCCTCATGTTTTAGTGCACATGCCGTACAACGTGTTTGGAATCGACAGAAGTAAAGTTGGACTTACGAACAAATCGACTTACGAACAAACCTCTGGAACCTAGCTCGTTTGTAAGTAGAGGAGTCCCTGTATCAACAAACAGAGCTCTGTTCTGCTGATGAGCCGCAGGTCAAAACCGGGCCAGAGTTTTGCTTGCTTAAACAATAACTGATCATATTGGTCTGGAAAGACAACAGGCTGATGGACCATTGGCTTCGCATACACACTGCTACGAGAGAAATGTTTGTCACATAACAGTCATACTCATTTATAATTCTCAGAGTTGGAATTCAGCCAAGTTCTGTGCACATTTTAAAGGTAGCACGTTTTTCGTTGTTGCGAGCAGTAATTGAGCGACTGAGACTGTAACACTCGCTCCGTTTGAGAACCCAGGTGTGTCGCTGTTGGCCGCCCAGATTCGAACGCCAGGATCTTGGCAAACAACCCGGCCTCCCCTACAGAAAGACAATTTCATTTTCGGCCCTCAACTGATGAAATACATGCCAATGACGGACTTATTTTTCTCCATAACATTGCAGATAAAAATGAATGTCTTCCAAAGGTGAACTCTCTCACGTATAATTGCACTTTTGTAGGTTGGGTTTGTCAAAATCGCTGCTTATCAATGTGCGTAATGAATGTCCTATTACGTATAGCCCCTCATACTGTGTGTACCATATAATGTTTCATTACCACTCACGCCCCGACTTAAAAAAGAACTCTAAAAAGTATGCCGCCTGCTACGCCCACTCTGGCCGTGTATCATTACATGACTGTTTACTCCTAAGCCCAAAAATATGACCGACTCAATATAAAACAGCTGTGCACGGCACACACTCCCATGCATTTGGACACACACATACACACACTCCTACGCACACACACGCACACTCCCATGCATTTGGACACACACATACACATACTCCTACGCACACACACACTCTCATGCATGTGTAGTGTACTAATTCAGAGACACTAGTAGGAGGCGTTATCCCTCTGATTTATTCCGGCTCTCACAGCCATAGAGGATAACTCCAAACCGGGTCGGCACAGCCAACATGCTTCCAGACCCACAGCTTCAAGAGGCGAAGACCACGACGACAGCAGCACGACGAGTTCCATTCCCGATGGCAGCAGCCCCGACTGCGAGTCGGAGCTCGCCTTTTATTCTCCCCAGCGTGGCCAGGCTCCGCCCTCGACCACGCACCCTTCTGGATCCCCTAGAAGGCTCCGGGCTTGGCCCATGGGTCCAACTGCTTCCCACACCTCACCGCCACACTCCCACGCCCCCTTCATTTATTTGTTCAGAAGAAGAGCCACTCCCTGTTGTTTGGTAGTCTCCTGCCCTGAGTAGAGAACTGTCCACCCCTCGTATTGGCAGGAGCCAGAGCCGGTCCACCAGACCTCCTGAATACCACAGAGATCCAGGCGGTACCGGTCCAGCTCCCGACAGAGGAGTGGCAGCCTCTCCTCCGCAGTGAGTGTTCGAACATTCCAAGTGGCCATCCGTAGTGGGTTTTTGTTGTTTCTGGAGGAGCTTCAAGGGTAAAGATTCAATTTCCAGGCTCCGCCAAATAGGGTTTGGCCAGGAGACGTCATAGACGCCTGTCCCCCCGGGGCCTCCGGCACAAGCTTAATAAATGTTTTGCCTCGTAGTTTGGTGGTAGTTAATTGAAGGTGGAGGGGTTACCAGCCCCTCGCACCTGTCCAGAGCCCCCATTTGGCCGCTGTGGTGGTTACAAACGCCATGAGGGGAATGACCAATCTAAATTGCCCACCACAGCGTTGCCATCCGGCACCACGAGGAAGTAGTGGGGTTGTTTTTGCCGGACACACAGACTCCCAAGCACACACACACACCCAATCCCATGCACACACACTCACACGCATTCCCATGCACACACACACACATACCCTGCACATAGCCAAATACATACAGACCCCGATTTATTAATGAGCCCACGTATACACACGCACAGAAAACAAAGACAAAGACCCCCCATATAGCCTGTAACAGACTGTAGGAGCAAGTGCTATTAGCTAGCACCTATGAAGGCCGGCACGGCACAGGAGGGGTGGGTGGCCAGCACCACGCCCGACCGCCTTTGTCACCCTAGTGGCGATGTTTACACACCGCACCGAGTACTCATTTGAGGCTGAGTCGACCTATGGGAGGTCCAGGACCGGCTAAAATAATCGTCACTGGGGTTGGCCTAGCAGTGGGCTCAGGCCAATGTCAATATACCGACTGTCACTTGTTTACACACCGATTACTGATTGCGTGGCTAGGAGTCGAACCGAGGTGGTTCCTGGACTGTGGCGTGCAGCGCGAAGTACCCTTGACGCAATTGCACACCTCCGCACATTCACCCATAGGCGCACGTTCACACCACACGGACACACGTTCTCGCGTTACACACACATATATACACACTCGCTGACTTGTGCACATTCACACACTGCACCCACACCCAGAGTTATAATCACACACAGACAGACCCGAATGAGCAATCGTTACCACCGACTCGTACACATTTTCACGTGCATGGCTTGTTCGACAATAACTTGTATGAAGTAGCACGCACACGTTTATCATAATTGATATATTACATTCATCATATTTATAATCAGAAACTTCCGATTAGCACGGTTGACTACGTACGGTGCGAAAGAAGTTCAACATCGACCAGTGACGGTCACTGCATCGCGCGCTTTCAGATGGGCTTCTCCGGCCGTCTGGAACGCTCTTCCTTCCAACATTAGGAAGCCACTGGAGCTATGTATGCACTTTTAAATCCAGATGGAAAACTAATTTCTTTAGAACTACTTTTTGTGTTTAGATCGTTGTCCTTCCCCCGCACCTCCGATGAGCACGTTAGGCGACGCACGTTGCCAAAGAAGTTCAATGTTCGTACGCAGATGTGGGGAAGTGATAGCGGTAGTTTCAGAGAGGTTCACGGTTGGAATGCAGTGGCCACCCCGATGAACACTGCGGTGTGATAACCATAATAGTAAGCGCCGTCTGATTCACAGAGGACGTTAAAGGTTCCCCGATGTGATTGTGTGCCAGCGTCTTGGTAAAAAACTTTCCAAAGTATGAAAACAACACACCGCAGATAACTCACTTGGAATCCACGTAGCTATCATCGCCCCACACCGCAAACATCTGGAAAAGGATCATGAGACTCAGTGATAATAAAAATTAATAATTAGTGCCCAGACTGGTCTTCTATTCACAGAGGAACTTACACTTATAGAATTTACAATATCTGTTTTATTTTACGATGTTTTCAGCCAATTAATGAGTGTTTTTTTTATACGAGTGGGAGGAAACCGGAGCACCTGGAAAAAAACCCCTGTGCGCTAGGGGACAACACTCGATCCCCGTTACGGATGGACACAGATGGCGATTAGTCCACCTTCTGTACTGCCTTCTCCTGGCGAGCCAGGGTCTGGCGCCTCAATGCGCACGGGAATGGGAGTCTCACAACACTCGTGCGCTCCACCAACCCTCGCCGTTGCCTCCGCGGTGCAGGATTACTGGCCCCACGCGCAGCCACCACTCTGAAACCTGCCCGCACGGATACGGCGGTGGTGCAACGCACAGAATGGTCGATTCCAATCTTAACCTTGCGCCGTGCACCCGTTGAACCGCGTGCGATAACCGTCGCTGATTTTGTTTCGTCTCCGTGTCGCGGGTTGACCTTCGCCTGATTTGCGGCAATTCATCGAAACGCCCTGGGGTGGGGGAATAGAAGGGGGGCGGAATGACTCCACCCATGGCACCCAATAATGCGCACATGCTCACATGCACATTTATAACTGCATTCTCACCCAGGGTTGCATTAAATTTAGGTCTCGCGTTAGATGCGTGCCGCAGTATTCCCGTCGCGGTGTCACGCTGTTGAGGAGCCTCCCTTTCCACCATCCTTGCCAGAGGACCGATCAACAAAGTCGATGCAACGGAGTTCCACGCAGTTAGCGGGGAGATCAACTTCGTTGATAATTAACGGGGGTTTGAGACAGGAGTAGTTTATGTGCAGTGACATGGGTTAGAGAGCAGGGGAATGTTGCATACAACAACATGTGTAAAAAAAATAACCCCTTAATTATAAGCCTGAGTCGACCTATCAGAGGCCCAGAATCAGTTCAAATATTTCCCACTGTTATCGGATGTGAACGGGGATATCGAACTCGGGCTGCTAGGTTCGTAGCGCAGTGCGCTAACCCCTCTACTGCTGTGCCCTATTCACACAGAAACACGTATACGTATATATGCAACGTAGACACACACACACATTACAGCCGCTTACAATTCAACAGCATCTGACCTGCACCACTCAACGAGTTTGTCGCACAGCAAGGTCAAGGGGAGTGGCGATGGCTCTCCGAGGGTCGCGCCACACACCCTGGCCGTTTCTTTTGGTAGACAGACAGGAATGGCAGCTGTATATTTGGGATGCCTGATGCTCTGCTTGCGAGCGTTACCTCTCCACTCGGGGTTTATTTTGGAGGGCTTTGACATACGAGAGCCGAGCGCGCCGAGCGCACGACCCGGGCCACCGTCGCAGCCTCCGCCCCCGCGCGTGTGGTCCCGACCTACGAGTGACAAATCAAGCTCTTTCGAAAATCGGCGAGACCTTCGCGGGTTGCGACTAGGCCAGGCCCCAGAAATGGAACGAAGGCCGGCCTGAGCCTCCAGCCAGTGCCGCTATGACGCGCACGAGGGCACCGTGCTTCGATCGTCCGAAAGACGACGCGGAGGCCTTTGTGAGAAACAGATGCGGCAGCGTCCCGTGAGGCCCTGCGCGAGGATGATTGAACACTCCCCCGGCTCCAGCTCCTCCCGGATGCCCTCGACGCGGCGACGCGAGCACCAAAATTCTCGCCCGTCGCTCTCGGGGACCACGGGCGCGAACCCAGCATCAAAGGGACCGCTCGCAGGCGCCCGTGCCGCTCTCACCTTCGCCGTCGGCGTCGGCGTCACCTTGCGAGAGCTCGGAGCGGCCGGCCTCGTGCTCCACACGCTCCCCGCGCGGCGAGCGCCGGTGCCAGGAGACGTGCGCCCCCCGCAGCAGCGCCAGCGGCCCCCGCGCCGCGCACGCCAAGCTCGCGTTGCCGCCCTCGCGCGCGCGCGCCGAGCGCGGCTCCTGCGTCACGAGCACCGGCCACGGCGCCTCGGGGGGCCCGTCCGTCCCGTCGGCGGCGTCGAGCGGCGTCGTCGCGCCCGTCCCCGGCGACGGCGACCCCGCGCGGACGGACGTCGCGACGTCCGCGGAGAACGACGAATCCGCCACGGACGCCGCCGTCGGCGTCGCCGCCGGCGCGCTCGACGCGAACGCCGGGGCGGTCGACGTCGGCGGCAACGTCGCGGCAGCGGCCGCCGCGGTCGACGGATGGGCCGACGAGGAGGAGGCCGCGAGCGGCGTGCCTGGCGAAGGCGCCGCGGGCGACGCGGCGGTGCCGGCCGCGGGCGGCGTCACCGTGCCGGCCGCGTCGGGTTTGTCCGACGATGGCGACGCCGCCTCCGCGTTGGCCAGCGTCGCTCCCAGCGCTGGTGGTGTCACCACGGCCGGCGGAGCGAGTGCAGCTGCTGTCGGTGCAGCTACTGTCGGTTCGGCTACTGTCGGTTCGGCTACTGTCGGTGCAGCGGCCAATGGTGCAGCTGCTGTTGCTGCAGATACTGCTGTTGGTACACTTGACTCTGTGACAGCTGCTGCCCCTTGTGTCTCCGCCGCTGCTGCTGCTGCATGGGTCACAGCTGCATCGGGCTCGGTCTGGGCGAACGCCACTGACGAAACACAACAGACATAATAGCAAACATCGTCACTGTCATCACATCGTCACAATCATCATCACCCCCAGCAACCACTCCCACGGCAGTTGCATGAGCTCCGCCACCATCTGCGTCGTTATCGCATTCGTCACCGTCCGCACCGTCGGCACGTCTTCAAAGTCAGCCGTCGCCACCGATGACATCTCAAAGAAATTCCAATTCTGTAAGCACACACCCCATGGAGCAGAGTGTCCGTAAACGAAGTGGAACCTATTAATGCCACAACCAGTGGAAGCTTGGCTCAGCTGACCCGGGTCTACGAGCACGCGGCGTCGGTCCGGCACACGCAAGCAACTTCAAAACGAACACGCCACGCTGGCTAGGAGATGTTCACTACCTCGCCTGTTACACAGGAGGTCGTGGGTTCGATCCTGACCCTGACGCGTGCTGTACATTTGGAGTTTGCGGTGTCTCTCTCTCTCATCATCATCATCACGGTGGCTAGGAGATGTTCACTACCTCGCCTGGTATGCAGGAGGTCGTGGGTTCGATCCTGACCCTGACGCGTGCTGTACATTTAGAGTTTGCGGTGTCTCTCTCTCTCTCATAATCATCATCACGGTGGCTAGGAGATGTTAACTACCTCGCCGGTTACACAGGAGGTCGTGGGTTCGATCCTGACCCTGACGCCTGCTGTATATTTGGAGTTTGCGTGTCTCTCTCCCGGTGGTCACGTGCAGTTTTTTTTCTCCGGGTCCGTCAGTTTTCCCCTCCACACACATATTCGACATGTGTTTCGAGTATTTGGCTGCAATACATTTCCACGTGATTGCTAAACCACTCCGTTGAGCTGTCATTGGTGACCACGTCGCTTCTGAAAAGAGCGACATAGCTCAGTGGGCCTCACCTGGCAAAATGTAAAATAGTTTATAGTTTAGTTTAGACTTCATCCGGGGTGATAGGGGAGGGGACAAGAGGCAGCATGGAAAAAAAAACTCAAACCTGGATAACACAAAGCATCGGTAGAGCGAGCGGCTCGCAATCTGAAGTTTGTGAGTTCACATCCTGTGCGGGGTTGACTTTGCCAATCCACTGCTTACCGAAGGCGTCCCCGCCCTGTGTCCAGTGAGTCATGGGGATTGTTTGACCGTACATCACCATGCTGGCCTATCGATGTGGGATGGTGAAAGGAGATTAAATGACCCCAATGCGTATATTGTCGTACGGTATCCAACTCTTATTGGCCATTGCACTCTCTGATTCCATCCATTGACCGCTGGAACATCACCGCTGGTCAAGTAGATTCATCGTTACCATTACCAACTTCGCCAGCCACCGGCAACATCACCGCTGTCAGCAGCAGCTCAGGCGCCCAGGCATCAGAATAAGCACCATGTGTATCTCTTAGTAAAGCAAGATTCAGCATCTCATTCACTTCATCGAGTAAATTATATGGTATCATACACGTGAGTAATCAGTATATATGTATGGTGATACCGGCCATAATTTGTCCCTCCTCATCAGGAGGGACATTCGTGTTATTGGTCAATTACACTGAGTAGATTTAACAGCACACATGTGCACTGCTGATGCAGAAGTCCCCAGCCTTGTACCGACCACCAGCTCCAAAAGAACTGCGCGTGCGGCCATCTGAGTTGTTGAGACCACCAACCCAAAAACATTTGAGATAAATGTGGCCAACCAGCGAAACAAAGACACAGCTGTAGACTGGCTTCATCGTGATTAGAACCCATCAGTCGAGAGTCATCGTTGTTCACCGCTGCCTTTAACACCTGTTGGTGTGTTGGGCACATTTCCAACTCTTCTCAGAGCCGGTGGCCCGAACGAAAATGCGGCCGGCCGCGTTCGGCTCGGCTCTGTCCGCTGCTGCCATACGCCTCTGACAGCCCCATATATGGAGAGGGCTGTAGCGGTGTCCCCCTATGGAGACACCGTTCGCATTTGTCATTCAAATCCGTCATTGATGAGCAAGCCCCATCACAACAGGCAAATTTGGCGCAGGCCGGAGGAAACGAAAAACCTCGCTCGCGTTTGACTCTCGTTTGTTCCGCGGTGCCTTGAGTCTGGGCCACCCAAGGGAGCATCGCGTCCCCTGAGCCTCCGGCCACAAGGAGTTTGCGTGCTGCAGTGAGTCCCGACTGCGTTGGCTCTGGCTCTACGAGCGCTAGGCAAGCTCGCACGAGCACGTGGTCACATTTCTCGCTTATATATTTAGATCCCTAGGGGGGTGTTAGGGAGGGGTCAGTCATCACCACGACAGCCACTCAATACAACCACACAACAAGTACACGTCTACAAGATACAACCACGCACTCAGCACAGCAACCACACGATGCAACCACACACACACACCAGAACAACCACGCATCTGCAAGATACAACCACACACAACAACAACAACCGCCATTCGCCACTAAGTGGCGGTGACTTCACCACAGCAACCACACACACACACCACAACAACTGCACATCTACACGATGCAACCACACACACCGAAGCAAACACACTATGCAACCACACACACACACCACAGCAATCACACATCTACGAGATGCAACCACACACACCAGAAGCAACCACACGATTCAGTCGCACACACAACAGAACCACACACGACACACTATAACCACAGCAACCACACACAACGAAGCAATCCACACATCTACAAGATGCAACCGCACAATACAACCACACACACACACCACAACACACACAGATCTACACAATACAACCCAAGGCCGTAATTATAATGTCCCCCCCCCCAATATATTGCTATAAAATAGATTTCTGTTTTATGATGGTGGTTATGGTTGTACTTTATTAATCCCTAATCTCTGCCATTACATACAATGAAACAAGATTATGTAAAAAAAAGAAAAATCAGAGCAATGTAAATACAATAACACTAGTAGACATTATTGTAAAAAATAAATAAAAAGTCAATCCTAAGTGTTAGTGAATTTTTTAATATTTTAGGCAGGAAATTAGTTTTCAAATTTAGATTTTTTTCTGGGGGGGGACCCCCAGACCCCCTGGAAGATTTGGTCCCCCCCCCAATGTTGACTCCATGGCTACGGCCTTGATACAACCAGACACGAGACAACCACACACCACAATATAACCACAACAACCGCACATTTACACGATACAACCACTCACACCGTTCACACACCACACAGTACAACCGACCGCACTACCACAAAACCGCTCAGCAATGCAGCGACAGCCACACAACCCACAATGCGGTGATACTGAAAGGTGATTCACTATGTAACACGATTTTTGTTCCTGGGTAGTAAGTGTTATTTTCCAATTGCTTATGCCTCAAAAGTACAGAAATGGCTCTTATGTGACCAGGATTTTACGTGAAGAAATTACACAAATGCGCAAGTTTTCTCATTCAAAACAGGTAAATTTCAAAATATCACAGTCCCGGTCACAAAAGCAAAGTTTGTGGGGAATAATAGCCATTTTCTGTACCTTTGAGGCGTAAGCAATTGGAAAATAACACTTGCTACCCAGGGACAAAAAATGTTTTGTTACGCACATCAGCCACACAATATACGTGCAAAGCAGCCGACACCCACGCACAAATCGCACGCACGGCCACCTGCGCCCCCACGATTCTCCCTCTTCTTTGGCTACAACTTCAGGCGCTGCGCTCCTCATTTAAGGCTCAAGTCAAACGAGGAGAGACCGCAGGGCAAAGTTGCGGTCAGTGACATTGGGCCGCAGCCGGGAGTCAAACCCGAACCCCCGGGGGTCGCAGTCGGCACGAGGTCGTGAGAGTGCGTTAACAGAGAGCAACGTCTTCTTTGGTTCTTTCGGTAAAGTCACCACGTATAATGAGAATAAAATAATAAAATAAGACAATAAAATTCCCACGACGTTTCGGCCACAACACAAGTAGCCGTCCTCAGGTGAAGAAACAGGACTGTCCGGAAGACAGCGCTTGAGTGAAATGAAATTCTCACGGCCGAAACGTCGTGAGAATTTTATCGTTTTATTTCATTATTTTATTCTCATTCTACGTGGTGACTTTACCGAAAGAACCAAAGAAGATGAATCCTTGCAGTCACGAAAGCTTTAAATCGAAAGAGAGCAACGTTTTCGTCAAAGCTACCAGACGTCCCGGAAAGTCAATGAGCACGCACACCGGATTATAAGACGCACTCCCCCAACGTTTGCTTTTGCAATACGGAGGGAACGGTGCGCTGCGTCTTAAGGTGCGGTGAGATTGGTTCACGATCGCAGTCGTAGCGAACGAAGAACAAAATAACGTTCGTCGATGACACTGCGGCTTGCTAAGGAAGGAGGGGAAAAAACAAGATAGAGTCGGCGACGTTTCGGGCAATGGCCCTTCTTCACGGCACATTGAGAGGTCAGAGAGTGCAATGGCCAATAAGAGTTGGATACCGTTCGACAATATACGCATTGGGGTCATTTAATACGTGTTCTTTGTGAACAGTGTACATTGGCATGTGAATAGTGAAACACTTTGAGTAAATATTAAGTTTAAAAAAATATTAAGTTGACATACAAATCCGTCGATGATAAAAAAATGCATTACGAAATAAAAGTAATTTGTATTTTACGTGAGATTTTAAAATGTTGCGGGTACATTTCATCGTAGGTGGCTCTGGTGTAGCGTGACGGATTCCTCATGAATAACATAATCATCATAGCATTTTGCAAATCTTTCCTCATCTGTAACCTACCGAATAGCCACCGGGGAAACATAGTTAGCGTCGGGACTGAAAAATAATAAAACCCGGAGATTGTTGGCTGGTTTCACTCAGAGGGCAGGGTCAGCCCGAAGTTCGAACTTTTGCCACACACACACATATACGATCTCCACCATCATCACCACCACCAGTTACTCGTAATCCCTACACACGCGTGTACATGCACACGCGTGTAAACACCCTTACGTGCACGTGTACATTTACGCACAAAAGACAAAGATACCCATATGGCCTAAACCGACTGTTGGGGCAAGTGCTGTTCGCGAGCACATGCAAACACACACGCACGCACACACGTGTACACACGCACGCACACACGCGTACACACGCACGCACACACGCACACACGCGCACGCAAACACGTGTACACACACGCACACACGTATACACATGCACGCACACACGCGTACACACGCACGCACACACGCACACACACGCACGCACACACGTGTACACACGCACGCACACACGCGTACACACGCACGCACACACGCACACACACGCACGCACACACGTGTACACACACGCACACACGTGTACACACGCACGCACACACGTGTACACACGCACGCACACACGTGTATACACACGAACACCTTGGGTCTCACCTGCAGCGAGCAGCGCCAGCATGGCGCACGTGCGTGCGGGAGACATGACTGCGCGCAGAGAGGAGAGGCGCGAGGGGGGAGGAGGAGAGGGGGAGCAGGGTGGGAGGAGGAGAGCCGAGGGATGGGGGCGCAGGTTGGGAGGAGAGGGGGGGCAGGGTGGGAGGAGGAGGAGAGAGGAGAGGGGGGCAGAGTGAGAGGATAGGGGGGGGGGTCAGGGAGGAGAGGAGAGGGGGGCAGGGTGGGAGGAGAATCGAGGGGTGTGAGCGCAGGATGGGAAGTAAATTGGGAAAGGCATGGAAAAGTTGGTGGGGAGGGGGGATCTGGATTCTAGGGGGGAGTTGGCGTGGGGGGGGGGGGCTCGGGATCAAATGGCTCAGAGTGCGTTGCCATCTCGTCGGATCGGGGGGCCGAGTCCGGCGAGCGCTTGCCAGGTGTTGACGGCAGGACCGAGTGTCCACCTCGTCTCATCTCCGTGGTTAACGCGGGGTTCCTCCTGGTTCCCTCCGGGTGTCTCCCACATGAAGCCACACGCTCGTCAATGGCAATGATCAAATATTGAAGTAAACGTCTTGAGACTCGGTGAGGCTTTCCTAGATACATTATTTAGCTTTACCGCATTATTATTGCTACCGTGTTGTTGTTTTTTTATCCTTACGCACACGCGCGGGGAATTTGCGGCCACGCTTGTGTCTAAGAAGATGACCCGAATAGAATTCGCACGCTAAGCAATCACTCCACCACCTTCATTTGGTTTTAATCCCCTTCGAGTCACCGGAGGGTTCGAGACTCTTCCACCCAGTCTGCCGAACAAGCGCAAGAGAGTGCTTGTGTAAACGTTGGTCGGTGTTTAACACGTGGGAGGCTTTCGCGACCAATATTATTCATAATAAAGGTTTTTGGGTTAGATCGCGTTATTTATAAATGTGTCGTAACCCTCCACCACCCGACATGGCCAATCAGCAAAAAAGTGTCACGTTGACAAAAGACGAATAATTCACTACTTTAGCCCACCGTTGTGTTGAAGAGTGAATCCACAACATTTACAGTTTGAGTACGACGTTTCGCTGCGAGGGCTTTACCATTCTGGCGAATTGCCTGATGATGCTGGATGTAATTACCAGCGAAACGTCGTACTCAAACTGTAAATGTTGTGGATTCACTCTTCAACACATCGGTGGGCTAAAGTAGTGAATTATTTGTCTTTTGTCAACGTGACACTTTTTTTGCTGATTGGCCGTGTCGGGTGGTGGAGGGTTACGACACATTTATAAATAACGCGATCTAACCCAAAAACCTTTATTATGAGTTGGTCGGTGTGTACGACGGTGTGGGAATTCTCAGAACTGAATAAGTAAAAAAAAACCGACTGCGATGTTCGTGTGTACGCACGTTAGGTGTGTGACCGGCTCTAGATGCAGTGTTGGGTTGAGTGTGAGATTTGCTGTTGGCTTATCATTGCGTGCAGTGTTCAGATTTTGGTTTACACGGACTTCTAAGTTAGTTGGTATCACCACCAGCTCTGAGTGTTTTGCTTTTAGAGTAGTGTTTGAATGAGTCTGGACAATCGGTTTTAGTTCCTCCTTGTGAGACAAGACACCCTTCCTCAATGCTACATGGCAAAGATTCCCCGTGTAGCCTTACCATACTCTTGCGGAAAGTGCTGGGAGCGAGCCGGCATGGCACACGAGGTGGGTGGCCAGCACCACGACCGGCCGCCTTTGTCTCCCCAGTGGCGATGTTTACACACCACACCAGGTACTCATCTGAGGCCGAGTCGACCGAGTGGAGGCCCAGGACCGGATCAGATAATGAACCGCTATTACTGCTGTTGGTCGTCCTGAGCGGTAAGCGAACTCAGGTGGACGGGTTCGTATACACAACGCAACGACCACCGCTCCCCCTACCACAGTCACAATTAGCCTCACATGGATTCGCACAGAGAGGCCTTGGTCAAGTGTATTTAGTTTAAGCAGGCAAGAGAACTCAAGATAGATCAGGATGAGTCTCATTTACAAGAGTGACGTGGGTCACCAGCATGTCACATGTTGACGCACAGCTGCCCGTGTGGGGTGGGGGGGGGTGCGTGGCACGACGGGGTTGGGAGGCAGAGACACTCGGACGCGACGAATGTTTTCCTTTTTTTAATGGAAAAAAACCCCACAAAATCACAGTCAATAGAACGGGTACCCGAGCGGGCGGTAAAATAGAACACCGGACTGCAAGAGGCGTTCGCTTGCACACAGAAGCGTGTTTCCCCTACCGCACACGGCCGTTTTGATTCCACATTGCACATAACTGGAAGCCAAGTTTGTCTGAAGAAATCTAAGCAGGGCCAAGTAAAATGTGCCCACAGGCACGGACGGGTATGGTTCTTCTTGCATATCGACCAAACTCTGCTCGTCACGTTTCTTGACTGGCAAATGTGCACATTGGTGTTTGACACAAACAATATATCGTGGCTTACAACACTTTATAGCGTTACTTTTCTGGTCGGGTTTCACTCTGTGCCTGGTGGATTTTTTTTTTAATTCGACTCTGAACCAGAGACTTTCAATTCGGTTTGAGTTTGTGGGAGGGAAACAGACCGACGGGTTTGCTGTCACACGCTCGCACAAACATCGCAGAGTCAAATCCATTATTTATGTACATGAGATTTAAATAATGCATTCATTACTAGCGGCGCCTTCCGCTGCACTGCAGCCTGACAATTTAGGCGTGTCACGTTTTCTAAAATTCCCCGGTGCAGTAACACGAGCCACCCAATCCGCTGCGCCGCTGTCGAGTAGACACGACGCGCTCCTGGATGCAAAACGAGTTGGCAATCCTGTGTAGTGTTCCGGGACGATTTGTGGACGTTAAAAACCCCACACCAACACGAAGCTAGACGAAATTGCGCACATTTGTAGTTTTCAAAGAACCGTGTAAACGTCATTCTGAATTTAAAACCCGTTCTCGAGTGGGGTGCCCGCCCGCGTGCGCATGTGGTCAGAACGTTGGTTACAAACGCTGTGAGCGAGCAGCGCCTGCACACAGGAGGATGGTTTGGGCCCAGCAGCCAAGGCTGCCCCGATCACATCCGTCCCTCCTCATCTATTTATACAATAGAAGAGCAGCGGACCAGGATTCTAATCAAATTGCTAGCGATGTTGCGAAATAGTGGCACGGTGCCGTGACGATGACGCACGCGGTTTGCCCTTGTCATTTCTAGTTTGAAGGCGAGGAGTTTAACGACGCATTCGATCGTGCTCGATCGGATCCTCCACGGAGGCCCAGCTCCTCTCGCCCCAACCAAGCAGCAGACGCAGGAAATGCAAACAGCTCGCACGGGTACCCAGAATACCGTGCGGGCACTTCTACGAGACGCGAAACACACGAGTCCAGCACGTGTTCCACCCATGTTGGAGATAACCAACACAGCAAGGCCACTGTGATCGTTTCTAAGTACCGACACCAAACTCGTGCACCTTCATCGGAGACCATCAGCACAACACGGGCCAGCCAGTAATAACGTGCATCAAAAGGCCAGGTTTCGAGAAACTTATTATAAAACAAGTTTGTCTGTTGATCCAGGGCTGCACTAGTCATGTACAGCCGAGTCTCAAGACATCAATTACGGCCTTCCGAAGAAGAGTTTTTATCCGATGCTAATCCTGTAATCCTGGTGTTTTTGGATCGGGTCTCATTAAAAAATCATAAATAAAATGTAAAACCCCTAAGATCTCCAATTGGCTGGCAAATGCAGCCTCTTGATTGGCTGGCAGGGAGCCACAATTCTCCCCCTCGTGTGTCGAGTCCATAACTAAGCTTTCGACCAAGCTCATGGGACGGAGCCTCAAAGGAATAAAGCGTCTCACTATTCTCATGGCTCAGACAGAAGTGCTGAGCTGTTTTATCTCTGATGACGATGAAACATTAAGGATGGTGAACCTCACACTGGCAGTGTCACGTCATTTAAAGTCCTACAGACCCAAACTGTTACTATCGGTTCTGTCCAGCAGACTGCTTCATTATAGAAAGTGTGTATGGTGCATCGAGTGTCTACAGCTTGGCCGTACACCACATCAGGCGACTTCACTCGTTGAGGACGGCGGTTAATTGACAAGTAGGCTAATTCAGGATTTTTTTCCACGTTTCAGGGCTTAGCTGCACCACACTTGATCTAGACAAACTCGACTCCATCCAAAGGACTGGCAATCGGTGAACACAACCATCGATTTATTCAGTTACGCCAAACTTAACTGGGGCTCCATCGTCCATGCTTCAATGCATCTGCCACAGCCACAATGCGCTGAGAGTTAGCGTCACCAATGACAGCCCGAGTTAAAAAAAAAAACGCAACTTCAAATTTAAATAATCTTGAAATGCTTTCGTACTTGGCTTCTTTACGAATGGAAACAGTAAAATTGGGAGAACCGTAATCGTGGATCTGTGCAGCGGTTAGAGATCGCTGCTATGCAGTGGGTGACCTGGTGGTTCTCAGCCTGGTCCACAATGACTGCACAAAACAATCCACTGTGTGTGTGTATATATACAGTATACATCTCTAGTTTTGTCGAGTCCAGCTCTGAGGGATAAACTTGTGCGAGCATACATTTGGGATGAGAGATGCGCGACGAGCCACTCGACCATGCCACAGAGGGCCCACCTCGCCCCCCGTGTTTAGAAGCGAAAGGCCGAACCCAGTGGAGATGAGTGAATTCAAGTCGTTTGTGGAGACGTCTCTTGAGGAATTATTTCGAGGAGCGAGGCTGCTCGGCCGCGTTAGGAAACGCCACGGTCGGTGGTTTTCTTCCGTCTCTTGCATTGAAGTCGGGGAAGACCAGTCTCCTCCTTCTTGGCTGTTACCACCGAGAGCGGCGGCGTTTCCCACTGACAGCAGCCGTGAGAGGATGCGGGGAAGTGGGGGGGGGGCCCGCGGGGTCCAAGGGTCTGGACGGAGGGGGGCTGGGACGGGAACGGCCGTCTCAGTGCTCCTTGTAGCTGCGGAAAGAAAAGCTAAATCAGGATATTTATTTATTCTGGAGGAATCCGATGAGCCGTGAAGCTCTTTTTCACAGATGTCCAGTAGGGCGGCGGCTCAGAGAGCAAGGAGTGAGAGACCGAAGCAAACCCGGATTCTGGATCACAATCGCGCACGTCTAAACACCGCGTAAACACACACACACACTGGTATACCCACACAAACAAAAGTTCAAACATGGTTATTCTTCAACAACAAAACTCACAAACTCGTAGACTCGCACACATTAACACCCCACTCCTTTCCACCACTCCTATCTCTTTTTTACTCTCTCTCAGTCAATCTGTCATGGTTGCTTTCTCCATCTGTTGCATACCCTCGCTGCTCCTCCACGCATCCACACCAACCCCGGATCTCCTTGTACATCAGGCGGATGAGCAGCTGTAATGGCACCGTCCACGCGTTCATGTCAGAATCAAGACAGAGCGGCACCGTACTCACCCTTAAGATAGTGGCAGAAATTCCACATTCCCATAGGGGAGGATCATTCTCTGCACAAGTTAAGGACTGTAGGCTTCCTACATAGCAGTGCAGTACGTCGTTTTGGCAACCTTTGAGGGACAATGGGGCCGATTCAGATGAGAAACATCATCAAGATCACGACGTTTCAGACACCGCAGAGTGTCCACATGCAGTTCCCCCTGTGCTGTACCACGCATTTAAGGCATCAAAAGTCTCCCCGGAGTGAACGGGTGGATATTCCACCTGACCATAAAAAAAATCGGGTCACGCCAAAAGACGACCACCACTGTGCCCTCGTGTCATTATTGTTGTGTATTAGTTGCCGTGTCACCGTATATTTCAATGTGATTGCTGCGTTAGTTGTGGTGCTGCAGGTGGCGGTGGGTGGTGTCGCGTTACCAAACAGGCGCACGCGTCGGCGCCCATGAGCATGTAGAAGACGTTGTCCCAGCCCAAGGGCGAGATGAGACCAGCGAGAAGAGGCCCCAGCGCTGCCCCTACGCGCGTCACAGGGGGAGCGGTGGCGCAGCGGTCAGCGCGCCGCGCTACGAACCCGGCGACCCGAGTTCGATTCCCGCTCGCGGCCAACACCGCTGACGAATATCTGAACCGGTACCTGGGCCTCCCCTGAGTCGACTCGGCCTCGAATGAGTAGCTGGTGCGGTGCGTAGTAAACATCGCCACTGGGGGAGACAAAGGCGGACGGGCGCGGTGCTGGCCTCCCACCCCCTCGTGTGATGTGCCGGCCTTCATAGGTGCTCACTAACAGCACTTGCCCCAACAGTCTGCTAAGGCTATACGAGGAATCTTAGTCTTTGGTGCGATACGTGTGCGAGGTGCAGTACCTATGGACCCCGTGCCGTCTATGATCGCCGACACTGTGTGTAGAGCGCGCGCGTTCCCCTTGAGAGACTTGTGCGTTCCCTGCGCTCGCACACACACACCCACGCGCAACGTGTAATTAAACAGAGGGTTCACGCGTGGGCGGAGGAACATATGACGAGGAGGAGGGGGGGGTGGTGGTCAATGTTGACAAGAGGCATTCACCGCTTCAACAACGCAGGGACCGAGGGCCTGTGAGAGGTCTTCCTCATGAACAGCATCAATGCCACTCACCACAGGACCGGAGAAGAAATGTGAGGATCGGTATTGTGAACAACGTGGGGGTTGGTGTTAGTTAAGAGTTAAGCTCGTCACCGTTGGTGAAGATGGGTTGCGATGACTATAAATGATCTCACCAGGTCGGCAGAGACGGCGGTGGTGATGAGAGCGTAGGGGCCGTTCACCAGTGCCCCACACAACACCAGCATCCCTGCCACAGCCGGCACAACCACCACAACTTAGGCTGCAAACTTCAGGCCACATTTGCAAATGAGACCTTGAGTTCTCAACTGGTTTTAAGAAAAAAAAAACTTGCAACCACCTAAAATCCACGACACCCACAGCACCAGCATGTACACCACCACGACCATAACTTAATAAAAAACAAAACCAATGCACAGAGAACCAGCATGTCGACTACAACCACCACCGCCACAATAAAGTAACAAAATAAAAAGTGGTGGTGGTGCTAGCAGCGGTGCTGGTAGTGTTGGTTTTCATGGCGGTAGTGGTGGTGATCGTGGAGTTGATCATGGTGATGACGGCAAGGGTGGTGGTGATGATGATGTTGATGATGATGATGTTAATAATGCTGATGGTGACGTTGATGGTCTTACCTATGGTGGTCGGCATGTTTTGGTACCCGACGCTGTTGTAGACAAACAGCTAAAAGAGAAACAACATGCGTTCAAGTCGTATCCCTCGAAAAATATAAAAAACGTTAACTTCATGTTAAGTATCGCTTGTTGTTTTTCCATCGTAGGGGAGCCGGGTATGAGTCGAGGCGTTTCTATTTTAACACGTGACCTTGCGAGGGTATCCTGCACTGTATGCAGGGGGAGGTATGTGGAAGGGTGTCATCAGGTAGTGAATGGGGGTTTTCCTCAACCTTTTCTCTAACAGTTATCTCATCGGCAGCGCGGTCCAATGATAACACTACACCACCGCGTACATCTATCCCCTGTAAAGAAACACGTTAATGCTGGCTCGATGACATGCCCAATATATACTCTATGTACCGGCATACAAGAGTAAAAATTAAGTGTTCACATTGTAATTAAAAGTTTTCAATGCTTCTTCAACCAACACGGTTTTACAAAAGGAAATCCGCATCGTGGGGCACACGAATCCCAACAATCGGCCATCGAACATTTTTGTTCTCCAATATGATCGCATTTGACCACTGGGTGGCGCTGTGGTTATCATCATGACTGAGATGTTCACTTGCAATTCGTGGCGAAAGGCGGCCGTTGTTGCTGTGGCTCACTGATGAGCCCTTATGAGGACAAAACGTGGGTTTATGATGACTGCGAGTGCCGCGGTGTAATTTCGCTGTGGCTTTCAGTGGCGGTGTCATCGGGGGTTGTTACCATGGGCGCCGCGAGCAGAAGCATCACACCGCAGGTGGTGGCACGGCCCCCAATCGCGTCAGACACCACCCCAGCGAGGATCCCACCTGCAACCGGCGCAACAAACCACCGCATCATCAGACATGAACAAGCAAGAGCATCACCTACAACTACAGAAACCGTGACAATATCAGACACCCCCACACCAAGACATCACCTACAACTACGGAAACCGTGACAATATCAGACACCCCCACACCAAGACATCACCTACAACTACAGAAACCGTGACAATATCAGAAACCACCACACCAAGACATCACCTATAACTACAGAAACCGTGACAATATCAGACACCCCCACATCAAGACATCACCTACAACTACGGAAACCGTGACAATATCAGACACCCCCACATCAAGACATCACCTACAACTACAGAAACCGTGACAATATCAGACACCCCCACATCAAGACATCACCTACAACTACGGAAACCGTGACAATATCAGACACCCCCACATCAAGACATCACCTACAACTACAGAAACCGTGACAATATCAGACACCCCCACATCAAGACATCACCTACAACTACGGAAACCGTGACAATATCAGACACCCCCACATCAAGACATCACCTACAACTACGGAAACCGTGACAATATCAGACACCCCCACATCAAGACATCACCTACAACTACGGAAACCGTGACAATATCAGACACCCCCACATCAAGACATCACCTACAACTACGGAAACCGTGACAATATCAGACACCCCCACATCAAGACATCACCTACAACTACAGAAACCGTGACAATATCAGACACCCCCACATCAAGACATCACCTACAACGGCTATATCATCATAGAACATCACCTATATAGACTGCATTGCACTAACCACACAACCACATCAGAGATTAGAGCATCACCCTGCAAGCTTCACAAATACTAACACAACAACAACCACTACAACATATCAACAATGCAATGTGCCGGACCTCAACCTATCCAGAACAATACCTACAACATACACGACAAAACACATCAATATCAACTACAACACATTACATATCACTACAGCAAGCACACCCACTCCAACCACCATACAACCACCACAGCTGTAACAAAAACAACACATCCGAAATCCCTGTTGATATACCATGATTTTCTGAACAACCAAGTTTCAGCAACACATAACAGCACTACCAAAAACAATACCGTCTATACAACCCCATAAGTGATCACTACAATAACGACCACTAAACACATCAGCGTACAAACCCCGCTGCACAACACAAAGCCACACCACTGCGTTTGTATCTTGTGTGCATTTAACATTACCCAAAATTCCTCCGACATCAAACAGAGTTGAGAGGTCACCGGCGGATTTTGAGTCAAAGTGAGCTGCAACGAAAAACAACATCGTCAACGCCAACAACTTCACAGCCCCTATAATGGGTACAATCAACATGATCATCACCAACTTATACATTCCATCAATATCATGAGCTTCACCCATGTCACCATCGGTGGTAACATCATCAACGTAACCATCACCAACATCATCATAACTGACATAATCATCACCACCAACAATATATCATCGTAGTTAGTGTACTACGCTACCACCCATCACCAGTGGCAACTGAGGAGCTCAGATGCTTGAATGATCTAGACACAGCTCCATCAGTGTGCTCCTCTAGCAGGCAATGATGCACTGGCTAGGTCACGTATACCAGATAGAGGGGGCTAAATGGGTGCAGCACAGGCTAAAGAGGAGATGGGTTGATGTGGTACAGGAAACACGGAGTTGAGCGGTCTTACCGACAACTGATGCCAGTGATATCAACATTGGCTTTCTCTGGAGGGAGTTTGTGATAGATACTACTGGGCAGTTGGAAAGCAGCCACTCCCCTTAGCAATGATGCAAAGCGGAATGAGAGACGCTCACAAAAATGTGCACAGCACCGGGTGTCTAAAACACAGCAAGTTGGCACCGTGAGCAATGCAGACGGTTCATCTGGCACTCGTTATAATCATTTCACGCAAAACACCTGGGGGCTGCCCCGTTTACCACTTGCCAGCGAGTCTTCGACACTGTGAATAGCCTCAAAGGCAACCTAGCGTAGGACAAGCGCCGTGGTGACGTCACCGCCACTTAGTGACGAATGGTAGTTGTTGCTGCGTGTGGTAGCAAGTTGGGATAGTAGGGGGCACAGGTGGTGCATCGGCCAGTCATCTCAGTCAGTCAACCCACGGCACCTGCTGGGTCTGTCCCGTGACCTGCCAGTGGGCGTTCGACACGTCACGTGGCCTTAAAGTGCACGCAACCTGGCGTAAGCGCCGTGGTGAGGTCACCGTCACTTAGTGGAGAATGGCGGTTGTTGGCAGTATGTGTGCGAGCGTATAAACGCAAGCGCCGTTGGTATGCGAGACGGCATGCGGGTGTTGCGAATGTGAGCCCCCGAGGCTGCACCTTGGTTGGAGATGTAGAGGGGCAGCCAGTAGAGGAAGGTGTAGCTCACGAGTTTGGAGAAGAGGAGGCAGAGGGAGAACTCGATGACGCCCTGCACAAACGCGGAGAGAGACAGCCACCCCCGCCATCATCACCGACTCCGAGCGCCATGCCAGGGTGACTCAAGGGGTAACGCGAAGGTGGACAATGTGGGGCGATGCGAGGATGATACGAAAGCAAGGGTGACTTCAGTGTGGCGGAGGTGAGTGTGGGTGAGGCGAGTGTGGGTGAGGCGAGTGTGGGTGAGGCGAGTGTGGGTGAGGCGAGTGTAGGTGAGGTGAGGGTGGGTGAGGCGAGTGCGGATGAGGCGAGGGTGGGTGATGTGAGGGTGGGTGATGTGAGGGTGGGTGAGGTGAGGGTGGGTGATGTGAGGGTGGGTGAGGCGAGGGTGGGTGATGTGAGGGTGGGTGAGGCGAGGGTGGGTGATGTGAGGGTGGGTGAGGCGAGGGTGGGTGAGGCGAGGGTGGGTGATGTGAGGGTGGGTGAGGCGAGGGTGGGTGATGCGAGGGTGGGTGAGGCCAGTGTGAGTGATGCAAGTGTGGGTGATGCGAGGGTGGGTGAGGCGAGGGTGGATGAGGCGAGGGTGGGTGAGGCGAGGGTGGGTGATGCGAGGGTGGGTGAGGCGAGGGTGGATGAGGCGAGGGTGGGTGAGGCGAGGGTGGGTGAGGCGAGGGTGGGTGAGGCGAGGGTGGGTGAGCGATGCGAGATCTCCTCACCGGAATCCTCAGGGCGCCCATGAAGCTGATGGCACGGGGAGCCCCCCCTCCCCGGGCGCCCCCCTCCCCGCCGTCGCTGGCCCCCCCCGGAAGTGCCCCCGCGTGGAGACTGGTGATTGACGTCTCCTCGTTAATCCCGGAGATGGGGGCGAGGAGGGGTTCACGGTCCCCGTCCTGAGACACGGGAACTCCGTCACGTACGCTCGACTCACCGTCGCAACCCGAGACGCGCAACGACATCCCTTTGTCCTGTGCTGACATCTATCGTATGCTCCGAATTACAAAGACAAACATTTTCTCTATTATTTTCACGAAAAGGTTGGCAGTGTGACTTACAATCCGGTACGTGGCTTGAAACCTGCCAGCTGGACGTGTAAGCTACAAAATGCAGTCCGTGCCACTAAGTCCGCTAAACAGAATGGAGCAAATGGCTAGCGAGAAAACCTACAGTGGTACTGCACATAGACTCAATATATATTTTACTTACATGAGGAGGCACAGAACAGAGGTCTGCTTTTGTATACTTTGACCGCTACTGAAACTAAACTGACAGTTACTGTCACGGTGTTGAGACGAGTGGCTAGCGCTGTGCACCGCGTGTAAGACAACACAACGCCAGTTTCCGTGTTTTCCGTACCGGCTACTCTAATTCTCACGTTCTGTGCAATCTTGCCGTGGTGCTTACCCTTGCCGTATTTGCATGTGTAAACGTTGATGTTTAAAAAGTATTTATATGAACCAAAAGTAGCGGGGATGCGTTTTACTTTCCAGAACATGATTCAATCTTGAGGATCCAGGAGCGTCTCTTTTACATTAAACAATTGTTCCCTATCACATGGTGTTTTTTTAAAATATTAAATTTTATTAATTGCTTGGACAATGAGGGTGACTTTGATCGCTGTTTTCTATCTCTTCTGGTCAATATTTTTAAAAATATATTTCTAAAAAATTGTATTTTTAACCATGGTTAAATGTTTCCATTGATCTGGCATTTACATTTGGAATTAATACTTGACAATACTTGTGCATTTGGTTTACTACTCTTGTGACGCCTTTGTAATCCAGGCTTCGCTTAGAAAATACAATAGATGCCAAGACAGGAGCTGAAGAGACACGAGGGAACACGAGGAAACGTACGACGGCACAAGGAGACAGTGATAAGGGGAGATATCATGACTGAACACACGGACGCATGAGGAGGGGATGTGGAAAGACACAATATGACAACACAAGGATATATGAGAAAACACCAGGATATACAAGAATTGAACACATTAAGATGTCAAATGCGGACCATTGTTGAGATAGCGAGAGAGATGAGTGGACATAGTGGACACAAGGGAACACACAAGGACAGGACGTGAAGAGGTGATATTCGGCTTCTGTTCTTTCACCTGAAGTACAGCCGGGTTCCCTTGACTCTCCACTGATGCCAGGACACGCATCTAAACATCAACACATCGCCGCAAACACCACCACCGTTAGCATCACCGTGACAATCATCGCGACAACTCTCTTGGCGACGTCTACTGTATCGCGACAAAATATCATCACCACCATCTACGTATGAACAATGCCATCAACAACAGTGTTACCGCACTAACATTACACTCACAAACCTCACCAACATCACCATCACAAACGCTGAATGGGTCAGCAGGGTGGCACAGGTGTAAAGCGTGTGCCTCACATTAAGAACGTCCTGGGTTCAATGCTCGACTCGAGTGCCTTTCTTCTTCGTTGCGTTTGAATGTTTTTGGGTTATCTGGTTTCCTCCCATAGCGAAAAAAGAATGCAAGGGAACTGATATTGTCCAAACAGTGCCCACTCGTGCAAAATCTTACAAAGATCCTCCTGATAAAAAAGAGTCTTGAGGCTCTACGATAATTTACAAGCGTATACCAGGATTAGTCTCTTTTACAAGAGTGGCTTGGTGTATTAGTATGCCGGTTGGAGGGTCATGATTGCTATGTATATTCCCAATTGAGTAATATGCGGGTAATTTGAAAGTGTGACAAATTTGGACACTAAAAAAAAGAATCAGTGCTCATGTACAGTACAGGGCTTTCATCCCAGCGTGTTTCCATGTTGCCATGTCCTGTAACCGCGCTCACTCACGTGATGCTGAGGAGGGCTGCATCCAACATCCTCTGGATCTGTAATCAGGCAGACACATCAACGTGCATGTAAACATGGAGATATTTTTGCACGTGTTCATCTGCGCTAGGGACACGGTGACCCGAGTTCAATTCTCGCTCGTTACCAATAATAGTGGCGGATCTTTGAACCAGTCCTGGGCCCCTCGTCTAGGTCGACTCAGCCTGAAATGAGTACCCAGTGCGGTGTGTGTAAACATCAGCAATGTGGAGACAAAGCCGGTTGGGAGTGGTGCTGGACACCCACCCCCTCGTGTGCCATGCCGGCCTTTCAGAGTTGCTCGCATACGGAACTTGCCCCAACTGTCTGTTAAATGCTATGTGGGGGATTTTTGTCTTTTGTGTCTGTAACATAAGCGCGTAACCACTTTCAGCCCTCCTCCAAATGATTGGACTAATTTTCATAAATAATGTGAACATTTACTCCGTTTTGTCTCGTTCTCTGTCTCGTTTGTTCAGTCGTGTTTGTTCCATTCGTCTGAAGTTTATGTATTGTAAACAAAATCTAATACTCATCTACCAAATGTTACAAATTATATGCGAGGATAAGAACTGATTGAATTCACTACTCAGGCACAAATGTATCCGCGTGCTTTTCACGAATTGTAAAAGGAGACAAACGGGTTTGTTCACAGTGGAGCCTCCTGGTGTGCGCTGTTAACAGCCAGAACGGATTCACCCTGAAAATGGCTGCTTTTACAAAATGGGTGCTTCACATTACCCTAAATCTATCATGATGTTTCTCGAGCTCAAATTTTCTATTTTTGCTTCTTGGCAAGTAATTTGTCTGGACCCAACGTTTGTTCCTGGACATAGAGTGGTGAGCACAGATCTGCCCAGTCATCTTTGTCGAACCTGAAGCACCTGGGTGGTGTGTCCTGGGAATTCCTGCCTGCGAAGATTCCACACTAACGATGTCACCGCCACGTAGGGGCACTCGGCGGATGTTGTTTTGCATATGTGTGCGTGCAAGCGTGCAAATGTGTGCGTGCGTGGGGAGCCGTAGCGTAACGGTTAGCACATTCCGCTAAGAAGCTGGTGACCCGAGTTTGATCCCGTTCATGGCCAACATCAGTGACAATTATCTGAACAGGTCCTTGGCCTCCCCTAGGTCGACTGAAATGAGTACCTGGTGTCGTGTGTAAACATTGTCACTGGCGAGACAAAGGCATGGTGTTGGCCACCCACCCCCCTCGTATGCCATGCCGCCCTTCATAGGTGCTCACTAACAGCAATTGCCTCAACAATCTAGTTAAGGCTATACGGGTGATCTTTGTCTTTGTGTGTGTGCGCGCATGCATACGCTCGATGAGGAAGAGAAAGCAGACGAGTCCCATGCCGGTCATTATGATCCCCGGCACGACGAAGGAGTAACCCCAGCTGGTGGAGACCCAGACCCCGGCAATGAGGGACCCCACGATGTTGCCCACCGACGTGTGCGAGTTCCACACGCCCATGATGAAGCCTCGCCTGGGAGGAGACCACGTGACAACGCAACGTTACGCGACGTCGCGACGCAACGTTACTATGCTAAGTGATACAAAACGACATGAAGATCCTACATGTACAAGGCTCTTCCTACCAACATGGGTTTCAGACCTATCTAAGCCATTATAACAAGTTAACACAACACATGACCACAGTGAGGGCATTAATGATGGTGTAAGTGAATTTATAATTCCTAATTATCTAATTAATAAATTAGTCAAAGACAGGGAATTGATGAATGAACGAGGGTTGATGACCACATTACATTGAGTCCTACTAACCGAGAAAGCAAATGAGTTAATGGAGTAATGAGTGAGTGAATAACGAACTTACCTGCCCTTGCCGAACCAATTTCCAATGCAGGCTATGACGCTGGGCCACCCAGTGGTCTGAACGAGGCCATTCAGCACCTAGATCATCACGACAACACCACAGTCAACATCATCATCATCACCAACATGGTCCCCATCACATTACTACAACCATCGCCAACATCATAATCACTGTCACATAAACACCATCAACATCCTACACACCATCAACATCCTACCCACCATCACCAACATCACCACCACCATTACCACTATCACATTAACATCACCATCAACATCACCATGGCCACCACATAAACACCATCATCATCATCATCATCATATAAACACCACCATCAACATCATCATTACCACCATCGCATCAATACCAATACCCGCTATGCACCACTAAGTGATGGTGACATCACCACGGCACCTGTGCCAGGCGAGATGCAATTTGAGGCCGCGCCACATCACATCAATACCACCACCATCGCCAACATGAACATTAAATCACCAATATCAGCACAATTAACTTTCACGACCACAACACGAGTCGTCTCAATCGTTACACCGTGTCCCCTCACCTGGACGACGATGTAGAAGGGCAGGCTGTGGATTTTCCAGAAAAAGCCGAGGCCGAAGAGAATGGTGAAAAAACCGCTGAGCACCATTCCCACCGTGAGGTAGAGCCTCATGGGCACCCGCTCCCCTATCACCCCGCTGAGGAGAGCACAATACAGTCCAATACTCAACTACACAGTCGCTCTGCAATTACGCAGACACTCCACAATTTCAGTCGCTCCGCAATTACACACACACAGCCACTGCAGTTACACTTCACACACAGTTACAAACACACATAAAACGTATGTTTCTGTAGCCAGTGCAAATGATCCATATTTGTTTTTGGTGTTAGGTTATGTGGTGGTAGTTTTGTGGTAAATGCATTGTCACTGACCCCTCCACTACCCACCAAGAGTGTCTCATTTACAAACATAATATATCCGTGCCAATTCATTGATCAAATTCTGACCGATAGAGTTCCTCACTGGTGGCTTAAGAATGTCCATGACTGATGTTGAAATTCAGTTTCCTCCAGGTGCTCTTGATTTTCATCCGCAAGTATTAATAAACACTCATTAATTGGCTCTTAATAGACAAAAAAAATGATGAACTTGGAGGGTTAATGAAACCGGGTTCACCGGCTTGCTGCCTTTCAGCTTGTCTGTGGCTTCCCCAGCGATTTGTGAGATACAATTTTAAGAGAGAGATATATATTTTTAAAGACTAAAGTAAAACAAACTGCTCCACGTCACCTGAGGAACATGCCGATGGCGTACGCGCCCAGGAAAGAGTAGTCCAGAGCTCCCAGCAGCTCCTTATAGTTACTGCGATCTGACATCATCAACAACACCGACGACAACAACAACAACACAATTACTGGCAATTCATTCACATGTCAGATTATAATAGTCACCACTTCAATAATTAGGTGCAGCGTGAGCGATGTGGTCATCTGAGTGGTGGTGTAAGTTGTCGTGACGAGTGGTGCTGTGTTGTAATCAGCATGGTGTAATAGTGCGGTGGGGTTAGTGTGGTGCCAGTGTAGTGTGGTGTCAGTGTCGTGTCGTGTAGCATGGTGCAGTGTGGTACCAGTGTGGTGTGGCTTCATGTTAATCTGGAACGGTGTTTGTGTAGTGCGGGCGTGGTGCCAGTGTAGTGGGGCTTGGTGTCAGTGTGGTTAATGTGGCGTGGTGTCAGTATAGCATGGGGTGGTGTATCGTGGTTTCAGGGCAGTGCCAATGTAATGTGCCTTGCTGTCATACCAAATGGCTTCCAGTCACACCATGTTTCATTATTTTCTTTGAACAGCAGGTTCTCTTTAAAGCTGAATGGTTCCATCCCCGCTGAGCAGTTCTTATGCAGCTGAGACTACACCACCAGGGACATCGACATCACCATTAACATCACCACTGACAACACGAACAATCATTAACGTGTTCTGCTACACTGTCAACACATCAAATGACCAAAAATATCAATATCACAATTAACATCACCGCTACCAACACATCAAAACCGTTCTGTTCCGCCAATACTATCACGGTAATTGTGTGAGAGCTGCCGTTCTACCTGGTACTTCATGAGTGCTACGAGTATTTTGACGGTAAGGTGGAGCAGTGGAAAAACTTGAGCCTCACAGCAAGAAGGGTGTGGGTTCGATTCCTGTCTCGGACCCCTTTGTGGTTGGAGTTTGTATATTCTTCCACTGTTCTGCATGGGTTTCCTCCGGGTTCTCTGATTTCCTCCCATAGTAAATTAAATCATAGTACCTAACTGGCAATGGCCAAACGTCCAAATGTATGTTCGTTAAACGTATTTCGCACTGAACGTAGCCAACCGTGCTAATGCTGAAACATTAGTAAAACGTTACTTCATTAGGATTGCATGCGGCAACATCGCCCCCTACGGAGAAAACCTGACAAGACCCTCCTTAAAAAGAGTCGTGAAACTCAAAAAGGCTTTCCTGGGTTAACAGTGGAGTCGTCATCGTCATCAACATAATTGAGTACTGTGATGAATGTGAATTCTAAGTGCAGCCATGCAAGAGTGCTGTTTAAATGCTGCTCGAGTGCTGGGGATGGCGGGGGAGCATGCGAGAGTGCTGCGAGTTGTGTGCGCATGTGCGCGGTGTGTTGTGTGTGCGCCGTAGTGTAGCGGTTGGCACGCTGTGCTATGAATCCGATGAGCCGAGTTCAATTCCCGCTCATGGCCAACACCAGTGACGATCATCTGAACCAGTTATGGGCCTCCCCTAGGTTGATTCAGCCTCAAATGAGTACCTGGTGCGGTGTGTAAACATCGCCACTAGGAAGACAAAGGCGGCCGGGCGTGGCACTGGCCATCCACCCCCTCATGTGCCGTGCCCGCCTTCATAGGTGCTCGCTAACAGCACTTGCTCCTACAGTCTGTTAAGGCTAGACGGGGGATATTTGTCTTTGTGTGTATGCAGCGTGCCTGCACAGTAATCAGTGTCCCTCACCTTAACAATGCTGATGGGTTTTCGGGACATGTGAAATGCCGCATAAAGAAAGAAGGTGAGGACCAAGATGAAACCACGGTGCCTGTGCCACACATCATATGACGAACCGCACAAAGCGCACAGACACACACTTGTGATCATCTGACAAAAGGACGAGGTATTCATTTAAAAAATAAATATAACACTTTTAGGAAAACATTTTTTGCTCCTGGAGTCATGTCATGAAATGCGGAAATTCACAGTCGGAATTCTCACAGTGAGCATTACACCACCTTGCGTCAGGAAATATCCCCAAACGATGACATGGCAAAACTATTCCTGAAGTCACTTGATTAGGCCTTCTCGTTCGAACTAGTGTCTGAACACCACCTTTTACATTCCACCTTTTATCGTGTGTCCATCCCGCGTCACTCACACCAAGTATTTTCATTCTCACGGCAGGCACATGCCACATTCAGAGAAAACACAAAAGTAATGCGAAGTGTTATTCGTGCAGTCATTGGCGACCAGGCTGAGGCCATTAACTCGCGACGCCCGAGGACCCGGTTTAATCACAGGGTGGTTGCCTGGATTCGAACCTCAGCTCTCATCAGTTACCAGCTCCGCGCGCTTTAATCACAGGGTGGTTGCCTGGATTCGAACCTCAGCTCTCATCAGTTACCAGCTCCGCACGCTGACAAAGCACGGAGCACCCCTCATGACCGGACATGCCATCGACAAGACAAGGCGTTGCATGTGAGCATACGGCGAGTGAGGCTACCGGGGGAATGACACCATAATTAATCACACCTCCCTTGCAGGTCAAGAGTGAACATACACTAGACCCACTCTCTCTCACTGACGTGACAGCCGAGAGAGCACTGCCAAGCTTCCCGGAGCGACACATTTCTCATTGTGTGTGCATTACGGACGATGCAAGGCAAAAAATGTCGCACGCAAAGCCCTCAAGGCTTCCTGTGGTCCACTATATCGCGGACTTTATCATGGAACGGAGGAAGTGTTAGCCACTCGGCTTTAGCGTTCACTGAAACTATTCCGGGAATTTGTTTTACAGTAATTTGTTTTATCAAAATGTCCTATGATTAAAAATCTCCTGGATTGCTTTAAGTAGTCGCCGGGAGATTGATGCCAATTCTGGAAGAGACTCCCAGCCAAATCAGGAGGGTTTGGCAACCCTACCCGCCTGAAAACCTATATATGGGCTGTGAATTTGGCTCATCTCGTCCATGGATATAAGCCAATGTTTCCTGGGAAACATTTTTCATTGCTGGGTTTCAAATTCACTCTTTTGTGCTGTTTATTTTATTATGTAAGTGCTGCTTATGCAATCACGAGTTGTTCCAGGAGAACAACCCGAGGGATTTAAATGCATTTGTGAAAATGTGCATGCTCTTTGATGACTTTTTTTTATACATGTGTAGTGGAGTAGATAATGCGCATAGGAATTGGCCATATACAGTACATACAGACAAGGAGAACGGGTCACACGAGGTCGAACAGGTGGTCGAGTCGCGAGTGGCGTAAACAAACCCAAGTAATTAAGGGAGTCGTGGCACGAGGGCTGTGATTGGTCGAGAGGCTGTTAGCGTTAAGTGGTGGCGTCTGGATGTCTGAGGAAGGGGCGGGAAACGGCCAGCGAGCCACGTGGCAATTAATTAAGGCTAATGCGAGAGGGGATAAAACGCGAGGTGGTTTGAACGGAGAGGTGTGATTGCTGGAGAGTTGTTGCTGGGCAGTTGTTGGTGAGAGGTGAAGAGATACGAAGAAGACAGCTGGAAATGTTAGGGAAGCATAGATAGAGAGCCGGACCCCAAAGACAGTAAATAGCGATAGGGAGAGTCAGCGTTAGCGGAGATAGATAGAGTCACTGTGTGTGAATAGATGGAAGTCACTGCGTGTGAAGAGATAGCGACGATACTGTGTGAGGAGATAGAAGACGAACCACTGTGTGTGGAAGAGATAGAAGACGAACCACTGTGTGTGGAAGGGAAGACACTGTGTGTGAAGCGATAGGCGAAGAAACACTGTGTGGAAGGGAAGACACTGTGTGTGAAGCGATAGGCGAAGAAACACTGTGTGTGGAAGGGGATGCACGGACGATGCTGAAGTAAATCGGAGTGTACGAGTTGGCGGAGCACGGAGAGAATTACTGTGTGTACGGAACGATGGAATAAAAGTGACGGCGGAAAAAGAGACGGTTGTCGTCCGAGTGAATTCACGACACTACACATGTGCTATTTTAATACACCTTTGTGAGACAGCCAATGAGGAAAATAACTGCCCATGGTGAATTCCATCCACTCGTGGATAACACCAGCCAGGAAGCTAATTCTTACCCCCCCCCCGCCACTATCATTGATGTAAAGAGCCTCATGAAAGGTGCTGTATTAGCTGTAATTATTCGGAGACACAGGAAGTTAATCAACTTGCACAAATTAAAATGGGCATTTCCGTTGGAGTAATTTGAGCTATTTTCCCCCCTTACCGTAAATGTTATGGATGTCTGTTTATACAAATTTAGTTTGATGCTGGAATGCCCTGTGACGCACTTTACACGCGGTACCTCATGTGATACAGACGTAACCAGGAAATGCTGGGAGGCTGTGGTGAAGATTATTATTGACTAGCCTTTTGCCCGTCCAAGGACGGGTTTATTTCAGTAAATCTGAAACTTGCAAACGAAAAGCAGACCGCGACGTGATATATTCATTGCATCAATTCGTGTGCAATTTGTCAGGCTGCAGTGACACAGACCTATTTCATTTAAAGGTTATAATCCCTTGTTCATCATCACGTCCTTTTTACTTGTATGTCTCAACAGCGTCACGGAGATCACGTGATGCCGTGAGGGTTCTGCCTTTGTAGTGAGGGTTGTCAGTTGACGCCGAGGGGGGAGGAGGCGCCTCGCCCCCCCCCATGTGGAGTGACGTCACTCCCTAATTAATATTAATGGAGGGGGGGTGTCCATTTGGAAAACGTCGCCTCTTCATGACTATTAATGTGGGGGGCTGTTCGATGTGGAGTGACGTCACCTGCTCATGATTATTAATGAGTGGGGGGGGGTCAATGTGGAGGATGTCACCTGTTCCTGGGCAAACGTGGCCACTGCATTAGAACACAAAAGTATCTGGGGCCATCCATAAATGACGTCACGCGATTTTGGACGATTTTTGACCCCCCCCCTTCGTCACACGGCGTCACAAAAAGTCAGACCCCCCCCCTCAAATATGACGTCACAAAGCTCTGCCCGCCCCCCCAAAAAAAAGTAAAGCATGCTTCAAATCGCTTTAAACTATTGTCGTTGTAGTGCGTATTTAATGTGGCGCTGCACTCTGATGTTGTAGGAGAAAACATTTATTAAAAAGTCTAATTAATTAAGTAGAACGTGATTTAAAGCTTTCGTGACTGCAGGGATTCATATTCTTGGTTCTTTCGGTGACTTTACCGAAAGAACCAAGAATATAAGTAGAACGTGTTGTCTATATTTATTTAAAGTTGCGCATTTTGATGTGACGTCACATTTCTCAACCTCCCCCCCCCCCCCTCGTCACACATCGTCACAAATGTCTGACCCCCCCCCCCCCCGGGTGCGTGACGTCATTTATTGACGGCCCCTTATTCAAGCGAAACGGAGATCTTAAATGCGTGCGCACTGTAGATGTAACTATTTGTTCATACATTTACTGAAATATAAAAGGTTAAGCGGTTTAATCAATCCACCAATTAATTATTAATGTAACCCTAATCTCTTATAACAAAAACACACATTTCATGAGCAGCAAATGTCACTCTACCCAAGATACTGTATAAGCGTGAGTACGTGTGCACGAGGACATCCTATTCTGCAGACTACGATGCTACGATGCAGTGTAAAGTAAGACGCAGCCCCTGACTTTTCGCTCATTTAGAAAGAAAATTGCATTAATACGGTTAAGGAGCCGTCCATAAATGACGTCACGCGATTTTTGCCAATTTTTGACCCCCCCCCCCATCGTCACATGGCGTCACAAAAAGTCAAGACCCCCCTCAAATATGACGTCACAAATCTCTGCCCCCCCCCAAAAAAATATATAAAACATGCTTAAAATCGCTTTAAACTATTGTCATTGTAGTGCGTATTTAATGTGGCGCTGCACTCTGATGTTGTAGAAGAAACCATGTATTAAAAAGTCTATTTAATTAAGTAGAACGTGTTGTCTGTATTTATTTAAAGTTGCGCATTTTGATGTGACGTCACACTTCTCACCCCCTCTCGTCACACATCGTCACAAATGTCTGACCCCCCCCCCCACCTAGGTGCGTGACGTCATTAAGTGTACAATAACATTACACGGTCTGCGAGAATTACAAGAGGCGGTACGAAACGCAGCACTGACGTCGTGTTGTCTCACACGTGGTGCAAAGCGCTTGCCGATAGCGCCGTGACGAGGTCAGGTACAATCCACGTCTTCCGATTAATGTTCTAATTGAACACTTTTCGTGGTCAATTATTCGAGTCTCTTTTAAACTGGCCGTACCCTTCTTCACAATTATTTCTGTGCGATTCGATCCGTCGAGTAATCAAATGAATATAGCCAGGAGAGTGTGTACTAAACGGTGAGTACATTGATTCTACGTTATTATAGTTTTGTGTGTGCATTCATACTTTGATGTGATTGCGCATCCGTTTGTGCTATATGATAAGATCAGAATTGGGGAAATAAATTAGACTGACCGTGCTTCTCACTACTCTACCCCCTCGCATGCCGCGTTGGCCTAAATGGGTGTTCACGAACAAGCACTTGCAACTGCTGTTCCTCAGGCTAAAGGAGGCGGGTTTAGTCTTTGTTAATGTCAGTGCTGACGTGTGTTGTGAGACCCTGTCCTCGGGGTCTACTCCACTGCGTCAGATCACGAGTCCCAAAATCCCCCCATCACCCTCCCATCTCCCATCACACCCACACATTCCAAGTCACGCTCGCACTCGCATCGAAAATCAAGCACACGCTCCCTGCCTGTCACCATTACCCGAACATCACACTATCACATCCCCTATAACCCTCACAGCCATCACCATCACACCTTGGCAATCGTGCTCACATCACAATCGCAAGCCCCATCCCCATCACACTCATTTCCTGTGACACTCACAATCTCCACCCCGCATTACCATGTACATTGAACTTCGTTCGCAACGTACGTAGCCAACCGTGCTAATTGGAGTGGGAGGGGGGGTAATCTGAGGAGCGGTGGGGGGCTAAACGTACCCATCCACCCATTAACATCTCACAATGCCATGACACTCACATTCTCACCTCCATTAACACGACATTCCCTATCTTCACCACCTTAATTATCACCTTCAAAGCAGGTTTCCATACGTAAACTGCAAAATCATCTTCATGGGTGTAAGCGTGCACGCATATATGTATGTTAGGAACCAGTGGCATTCTTTACAAGAGGAATAATTGTCATATCTCTCACTCAATTCGGCAAATTACGACACTCACATGCCCCATCACCACACGCAGCCTCGTTATCACACGCTCTCGATCATCACACGCAACAACTCTCCCTTATCTGTCCATATCACCCATACAAAGTCAAGTCAACAACCATTATTTTAATCACTTGATGTCTCAATGAGAATGATTCTTATCTCTTTCCGAAGAATCCTCGGTCTCGTTATATTGGCAGGCAAAGCCTTTTTCTAATCAATTTACTTAAAAACTAGGGCGTTGAGAAAAATACACATTATAGGCACTTTGTTTGATACTCTCACTGCACTTTAGTTAATAACGGTTGTCTGGTTGTCTATGTCAGAGATCAATCTCCCGACAATCTGTGATGTGTCATTTATTTCATTTATCCAGGAAAGCATCATAACAATCCTGCATTGGCATGTTTGGGCAAATTAGTTTTTCAGAAATGTTTTGCATGTGGGGTGAAACCACAGCGCCCATAGAAAACCCCAACGCATTAAAACAGCACTCTAATAAACCTGGTGTAATAAGCGCTTGACTCAAGACGCAAATGTCGGTGACAGTTCGGTTCATGAACTCGCCCGGCCCGACTCCCATGCCCTGGGCACCTTGCATGCTCGGCGGCTCTTTCGAAGTGGAAACAAGTCTGCGTGATCCACCAACCCTTGCCTTGAAGGCACTGGGCTCGCACACGAGCAGCGATCGCGGGGGAAGAGAGCTACAAAGACTCGCCGCGCTGGGAACAATCGCCGTGTACCCATCCCGTCCGGCAAGAGGCGTCTTTGCACGGAACGCAGATTCTGTTTCCCTAAACATGTTTTTGTGCCGTTCAACCCACCAGCGTGTGACAATGGTCACATGTTTTGCACACAGTTCCCGCAGATTCTGAGACCGCAGCAACAATTTATTTTATTCTCGGGGCAACAACACGCACTGGAAAGTAAGACTCGCCAGCCTGCAACGTTTAAGGCCATTTTGAAAAAATATTTATTTTCAGATGGGTAAATGCGATGCGGGTAAATGTGCATGAACATCACGGAGACTGTGGTTGGTTGAGATAATTGATTGGCTGAATAATCGTGTGAATGGATGTTTGAGTAAACGGTTGGTTAAGTGAATTGTTGGTTGAGTGAAATATTGATGAGTTAACCATTTTGTTGGTTGGTTAACCAATCACAGCTATTGCAAGCTCCAGGAACTAACCTGATGCTTCAATCACATTTTAAGATAAAAATATGTTTTTCGTCATGGGGTCTTCTCACTTTGTATATCGAAAATACTATTTACATATGGATTAATATCCAATTAATATGTTAACAGTGTTGTCCTCATTAATTAATTAAACTGACTCTAAAGAAACACCATTATTAGTCTTTACATTTAATGTTATGTCTTAATAGTAGAAATTAACTATCCGATTGGAAGTATACCCTCCCAGATCTCCAACGTGAAAGTGATAATGAATCTGAATGCATTCCACCTAGTTATATAATTATTTTGTAAACTTTTCCCCGTTCTCATATCTACACAAGATCTCTTTTGCGAAAGAGTCTGAAGTAAATTTTGCTTGAAAAGCAGTTTTTTTCTTCCCGATAAATGCCAAACAATACCCAAAAATTGCCATTGCGTAAATAACCTCTATGACAAAAAAAAATCCACGACTAAAAACAACATTTCACTTCAAGAAGCCAAAATGTCTCCCTGCCAGATGAAGCGCGTGACAATGCCAATCTCTGCTGACCTGGTGATGCCATTTCCGAGCCAGGGCCAGTCTCTCCAAAGGAATACCCCCCTAACCGGTATTGGCCAATGCTGATTTTGTTTTTCCTGCAAAGTACTCAATTGGGATTACACATAAGCGACATCGCCCAGGCTACTGCGAAAAACATGTCAGGACCCTCCTGAGAATGAGTCTATAGGCTCAGCTTCTGGTTAAAGAAGCAGAATAATTATACAATGCTGGACGGATGATACATTGAGTTGACCTCCAACCGGTATTTAAACTAGCACATAACAGTGTGTGAGGTTACGTGCTCATTAACCATTGCTCAACTTAAAGATGTGCGTGCCTGCGTAAACAAGTGCCACAACTTAAGACACCTTGGCAATGCTTTATGAATGTTGACATGCCACTCATTGGCCTCACTATCAAACCTGGCATGGCAACAACTGCATTGCGTAAAGATTCCTATCATGTGCAAATTACGGCAGTCATTCATGACTTCTGAAGAGGAAGTAATGCTGAGGGTACACTGCATACCTGGTGTGTCTGCATGTTACTGCGTGCTAATTCAAAGGGGGAAGTGGTGGTGTCGTGGTTAGTGTACAACACTATATACCCTAGCCACCAGAGTTAGTTTCCTGCTCACAGTTAAACATCAGTGGCGATCATCTCATCCAGTCCAGGGCCGCCCCAAAGGTTGACTCAGCCTTAAATGGGGTGCCGTGGTGGCGAGATGTTAACTACCTCACCTGGTATATAGGAGATTGTGGGTTCGATTCCAACCCTGACGCCTGCATATATTGAATTTGCGTGTCTCTCTCCCCGTGGTTGCGTGGATTTTTCTCCTGGTCCTCCGGTTTTCCCTTCCACATTTAGAATCAACGTGTGCGTAGAGTATTTGGCTGCTATAAATTTCCACATTATATACGCCACTTCGGTAAGCTATCACCGAACTAAGCTTCTGAAAAGGAGCTATACAGCTCAGTGAGCTTTACCTGGTTAAAATAAATAGTTGTATAAAATAGTTTTAAATTAGTACCTGCTGCAGGACGGCCGGCTACGGTTGTTGGTCTCCACCCACCCCGTCGCGTGCAGTGTCGCCATTCATCGGTGCTCACTGAAAGCACTTTGCCCAAGAAGTCTGTCTACAAGGGGGATCTTTGTCTTTGTGTCAACTCAGAACAGTGAAAGGTGCCGGTGATTGCATTTGCCAATCACCATGGCACTGTTATCCATCACATCTGGGTCTGTCCCACGAGCTCCTGCCATCAATCACAGCTGCAGGAAAATGTATTGTACCATGCTATGATCCTTCAAAAAAGAATCCGCCTGAGGCGACCTGTTGCTACATTTTTCCAAAGCAAATTCTATTTGTAGCATTGTTTTACGTTCTAGATTTGAAGTTTTCATGACTGCAAGGATCCATACTCTTTGGTTCTTTACTTTGTTTTGCGTTCGTCATCATCGTGACCCAGGTCACTGTTGTAAATGAGACCGAGCTGGTCTTTCGACTCTGGTTTAACAATTAAACATGAACTTGAGCCTTTCCCACGTAAGGTGACTCCAGAGTATAACTAGCCTGGGAGAAGCTCAGTGACGCCACTGCTACTAAGTGACCAATGACAACTGGTATTGTGCGTATGTGTACACGTGTACACTTCTTAATACTCAATAACTCCTAAAGGTCACTCAGCCAAAATGTCAAGATCGTATTTACTTTTCAGCAACAGTAATAGTACGTGCGATTTAAAAAAAAATCTGTTTTTTTAAGTATAAGTTCACCAACGCAGGAACACGATACCTGATGGGTATCTGGGAGTGGAGTTCCAACTAAGCGTTAGCAATTACACACATCTACAAATTACTAAAAAAAGAGACTGGTCGTTATATGTACAATGCTTTATGGCTCCAAAATCCAAATATAACATACAATTTTTTTTATTTCAATAAACTATGTGGTGCATTTTGATTGAAAGCTTTCGTGACTGCAGGGAACCATATTCTTGGTTCTTTCGGTAAAGTCATGTAGAAGTGAAACAATAAAATAATTTTAAAAAATATCTAAAATACAATTCTCGCGACGTTTCGACTACAACACAAGCAATCATCATCAGGTGTGAAAACCCCAAAAACCGCCACTTTTTAAAAAAAATTCTTGCTGTGGTTTTCACACCTGATGATGATTGCTTGTGTTGCATTCGAAACGTCGTGGGAATTGTATTGTTTTATATTTTTATTATTTTATTGTTTCCCTTGTACGTGACTTTACCGAAAAAACAAGAATATATGGTGCATGACAAAGAACATATTTCTTTCACATTTTATGACCCGAGCCTTGAATTTGTTTTACAAGTGGATGCTTGTAAGAGGTATTAATTAATGTATAACATAGGATTTCATAATATAGGTTCTTTGGGTTAGATCGCGTAAATATATAAATGCTGTGTCTTTAAAACCCGCCACCACCCGACACAGCCAACTAGTAAGGGTTGTCACGTAAACAGAACGTGGCCAATTCGTCACTAGTACAGCACTAACCAGTTGTGTTGGAGAGCCAGGTTACAACATTTATAATCTTTGTAAATGTTGTGGCTTTTACAATCTGTGTAAATGTTGCGGCTTTTACAATCTTTGTAAATGTTGTGGCTTTGCTCTCCAACACACCGGTGTGCTGTGCTAGTGACGAATTGGCCACGTTCTGTTTACGTGACAACCCTTACTAGTTGGCTGTGTCGGGCGGTGGCGGGTTTTAAAAACACATTTATATATTTACGCGATATAACCCCAAAACAACCTCTATTATGGATGATATTTTTCGCGAAAGCCTACGTGTTAAAAAGTACCACATGACCGATGTTCTTACTCCCAGCATTTTCCGAGACTGTAGTTCTCGGCCCCTTCTTTTTGGAGTGCTCCCTACGACTCAACCATTAAATGTTTAAGTGCCCGGTGCGGAATTGGAAAACATTAGCGCCAGGGAGACAAAGGCGGCCGGGCGCAGTGCGCGTGAAAACGAGGCGGTGTTGGGTCAAAGTATACCCTATACTAACACACTCATAGAGACGCTGATAACGACGTGATGTAATGGACATGATGCTAATGTTGTAGTGGTGGTGGTGATGTCAAAGGAGGTAATGTTGGCGTTGACATATCCGTTATGATGATAGTGGTGGTGGTGACGATGATGGTGATTACGTTGGTGTTGCGTTGATGATGTTGGTGCGTGATGGTGATGAAGATAATGTACTGTACTGATGTTGAGGGTAATTATGTCGATGATGAAAGTATTGATGAAGTTAATGATGACGGTGGTGATAATGTTGATGAAGGTGATGATGATGATGACGGTGATGATGATAGCGAAGGTAATGATGAACAAGCCGATGTTGCTTATGTTAATGCTCATGTTGATTATGGTAATGTTTCCGGTGATGAATGTGATGTTGATAGGAATGATGTTGACGGTGAAGGCAATGATGATGTGAAGTTCATTATGGCGACGATAATACTGTTGAAGCCATCACTCACCACTGGTCCGACGTGAACCTCCTCAGCAGGCGGATTCCGGGCGGCACGCTCCCCATGCTCGCTCTCGCCTTTCTTCTGCCCGGCGCGGCTTCGGCTGCGTCTGCGTCTTCTTCTTCTTCAACCCCCCGTTACTCCGTCTCTCACTCCTCCCCCAACCCGTTACCACGTTACCCCCTTGCCTTGTCCCACTCCCCCCGTCACTACGGAGTCTTCCCGCTCCTCTCCCTGTTCCCTTGTGCCGAGCCCACGGAATCTCGGCAGCTGCGCGCTGGGGACGCGAAGGCGGAAGCGCGCGCGCGCGTGCGAGCTCACGAAGGGGGGGGGGGGGTGACGTCAGCGTCGTGACGTCACCACGCACGGGGGGGGTACACGTGCAATAACCACCCCCCCCACCACGAAGATAAAGGCGAAGCCCGTGCAGTTGTTTTAAACGAAAACTAAATTTGTTTTGTTATTCTAACACTGAGCTATGTGGCTCTTTTTTCAGACGCGAACTGGCCATCACAAATGATAGCTCAAAGAAGTGGCTTATCGCGTGGAATTATTTTAGCAGCCAAATACAGTACAGCACTTTAAACCAGCGCTTCTTAACCTTTACTGCAGTCTGCATCCCCCATTTGGTTCTCACAAAGGGCATCTCGCACCCCAGATTAAGAACCGCCGCTCTAAACGCATGTTTCACAATGTGGAGGGGAAAGACTGGAGGACCCGGAGAAAAATCCACGCCACCACGGGGAAAAGACATGCAACCTCCAAATATACAGCAGACGTCAGGGTCGGGATCGAACCCACGACCTCATGTATACCAGACGAAGTAGTTAACATCTCCCGGCCACTGCGGCGCTTTGTCAGGTCACTGCTGGCGGAAGGGGCTCCACTCGTGGGGCGCTCGTCTCCGAGTGCCAGCGGTCGGAAACAAAAATAACAAGGTAGACATTTTTTTGACGAATTAGGTTAAAAAAACCCAACTTATCAAAAGCTGCAATGTATTTGGAATACGAGACGGTGATGGTCCTTTAAAGAGCCGCAGGTTGCCGACCCCTGGTCTAGACTTTACCTTGGGCAGCCCCACCGGGTCTCACGCATTTTCAGGAGGGTCATGCCAAGATTTTGCAGTAGGGGACGACGTTGCTGTAATCCCAAATCTGCATTTTGCTGTTAACTTTTGAGCATTGGGATGTTTGGCCAATACCAATGACCTTGTATGGTGTTTCTTTGGCTATGGGGAGAAAATTGGAGGAAATCCAAGCAGAACAGGGGGAGAACATGCAAACTCCAAGGTAATTCTTGCTGTGCGGCACAAGTGCTACCACTGTGCGACCCTATCGTCCTAAGTGTTGTATCTTCCTGGCCTTTGTTCAGTACAGTACACTGGGAGGCCGTGGGGTTTGGTGATGTCAACAACTGAGAGGATACAGATCTTATAAACCCAAATCCACATTTATTTAATTGTATGAAAACAAATTATATCCTTACAATTATTACAATACAAATAAGTGTGAGGGTGTGTGACATGTAGTTATTGGCAATACAGGGTACAAGGTGGCATGAAAAAGAGTGGAATGATAAACATAACGCCCATTATCCACGACTCTATTAGCCTCGGCTGATATTATCCACCAGAGCTGAAGGGTTCCCCGAAAACAATTACCCGTTGGTAACAGGCTCCGCAATCTGGGTCCCACATAACATGTAGGATAAGAGGGTGTTCTCCTGCAATACTGTACTGCCACGTGGTGTGGTGCAATGCATGGTGTAGGATATGGCAGGTGCTGTGTGCTGGCATATTGGTAGGGCGTGGTGTACTGTGGGGGGACTGTGCACTAAAAATACGCCTCGTTTTTTTATCGAAAATCACAGTCGCCATCACACGCCACGTGCAGCGTCATACAAAGTCACATCTTCACGTGTCGTCATGTGTCGCCAAGCATGTCACATGTCCTGCACGCTCCACTTGTGGGCCTCTAAGTTGCGTGCTTTCCTCTCGGAGATTTGAGTAAATCTCTTCGTCTCGAAGCCGTTCGACCTGGGAAACGAGAGACAAAGACAAAAACCCACCCGTTTCAGTCTGAACAGACTTGGGGCAAGTGCTGTTAGGGAGCACCAATGTAGGCTGGCATGACACACGAGAGGGTGGGTGGCCAGCGCCACGCCCGGCCGCCTTTGTCTCCCTAGTGGCGATGTTTACACACAGCACCAGGTACTCATTTCAGGCTGAATCTACCCAGGGGAGGCCCAGGACCTGTTCAGATAATCGTCACTGGTATTGGCCGCGAGGGGGAAATTAACTTGGGTCGCGGGGTTTGTAGCGCAGCGTGCTAAGCGCTACACTACCACTCCCCACGAGAATACACACAAACACACATGATTGTTTTACATTCAATCTCTGTAACGCAAGAGTGTGCATTCAATGTACACTGAATATGCTATTATTGTTAAGCTTGTTTACCCAGAAAAGCCTCAATGAGGCTCACCTTTTCAGGATGTATGCAGCAAATGTATGCAGTATGGGACAAGGATTATTATAATTGTATTAATATTGCATAATGTATGCTAATTGCATCTCAAAACTCTGAACATCACACACCACATTAACGTAACACAAACACGATCAAGGATAGAGGAAAACACAACATACGCAAGATGGGGTGTCAGTAAACACATCGGCTCCCTGACATCAACAAAAGTCTAGTGAATAATAACATTAATGTATGCAATCCCACTTTAGTAATTAGCTGGTAATATATTGCTATAACTATAGACCATGACTTTGGCACACAATAGCCTACTCTTGTGAATGACGTCAGGGGATCTTTAAAGTCCATTGGGAAGCAGATGGTGTGTATTTTTTGGCGAATACACCCACAGAAATAGCAAGGGCATCTACCTGGATTCGAACCGTGAACTTCTGCAGCAAGCGGTGACCTCACGACAACCTCAACCACGAGGACATTCACCGCTTGTAAGTACAGTGCGGGGAGGGGGGGGGCTAGCCGAGTGGTTTGCGCCCTGCGCTGTACATCCGGCAACCCGAGTTTGATACCCGACCTTGGCAAACATCGATAACGGTGGGAGATATTTGAACCGGATTTGGCTGTCCCCACTTCACCAACCCGCAGTGGACAGTGTGGTGAAATAAGGTCACATAACCCCCATGACCAACGTGGTGTGGATAGGCCTCATCCAGCCATGGATTGACCGTAAGGCTGACAATAAATGATATTAAGTTGACAAATGACCGTGCAACGAATCCGTACAGCAAGTTACGTGACATTATTTCTGTCTATTTATCTCTCGGGCTTTTCCGATGAATTAACAAGATAATCAATCTTAAGAGTTGCAAAAAGCATGTCACAGCCATGATGAAATTTGTTCCACCCTGAACAGGATGTGCGTGTGTGCTACGTACTTTACAGGTATGAAGAAATATCTGACATTCTTGTGCTATAAATAGTAACAAACGTAGGACGACTTCACTTACGCCGACGTGATGTCAAGCAGGCACGTTACATAATCATTGACGATAAGTGTAAGAAATAAGCAACGGCTAAGAGTGCTACGCTTCGCATTGCAGAGGAAGACTTCGTGCCTCTTTATACAATAACGAGCATCATTCCAGTGAAGTGACATGGAGTGAGCATTATGACAGCCACAGCGGTGCTTTGCCCAGCTTGTCAGAGGGTGTCGCGCTACGCTCATCATTCTCATTAAGCATGGGGAGTGTATACACAACAGAATGATCACACAGTATAACCAACCAGGGACAAGCTCTATCTCCAATCTGTGATTCTTTACCCGCAACTTCTCTGAAAATAATAGGTACGAGCCAGGTGGCCTTTGACCAAATAGCCTGGAATGTGGTCTCGTTCTCATCAGATTCTTAGAATATTGAGCCCGAATAAAGCTTGGATGGATGACCACCATGCATGACAGGTATTGTAGGCAATAGACTAAGGGGCTGCATGGTGTAGCAAGAGGGCAGACAAGCAAAATCCATTGTTGTACCGCACTTCTATGCTCCGCACCATCATCAACCCGCACTGTGTAGTGTGAAGTATGGTTAGGCAACTTCCGTAACTTGCACAGTGTGGGGAGGCACTCATTCAGCAGCGAATTGCCAAAAGGCTATACATGTACACAGGTGGCTTGGTGATCAGAGCACTCAGCATAACTGTAATTATCGCTATTAACCAACAGTACTTGCCTTATGAAAAGTCTTGAATCAAAGATCATGCCACTCAGTAATTGTTTGAGCAAAGGAACACATTACTCTGGCATTTGTTAAATACACAGAACCATTTGTTGGAACGTTGACGTAAGACACTTTTTACAAACCATTCACAAAAGTAGGTCACAATGTACAAGTTGGCTATTGCGAATAGAGCTGCAAAAATCTCAACTCACCCTTACCGACGTAATTATCATCACTAAGGTCCGTCAGTCTCCTCCTCAGCTAAAGGGCATAGGCCCATGTGTAAACACAGGCAAAGAAAAAAGACAAACACCCCCTTATAGCCCTTGTAAGACTGTTGGGGCAAGTGTTGATAGCAAGTAACAGCTATGAAGACCAGCAAGGTATACACGAGGGGGTGGGTGGCCAACACCACGCCCGGCTGCCGTCTCTCCCGAGTGCTGATTGCTGATGTTAACACACCGCACCAGGTACTAATTTTAAGTTGAGCCAATCTAGGGGAGGCACAGGACCAGTTCAAATATTCACCACTGTTATTGGCCGCGAGCGGAAATCGAACTTAGGTCCCCGGATTCACAGCAAAGTGCACTCACCACTAAAACAAACACGGACACACACACACCCAGGGCAATGTTCAGGTTGTATTTTGAGTTGATTTGGGAAGTGCACATCAAGGTGATGACGCACAAGACACGTGTTCGTAGACACAAACATGCACGTGAGTATGCACAGACATGCGCACAGGCATACACCCATACTAAAATTACGGGCACAAATATCCCCTGCAGCTTTTGACAGCCTCTGGGACATGTGCTGTTAGTGAGCACCTATGAAGGCCGGCAAAGCACACGAGGGGGTGGTGTGTAGGCAGTCCTGCACCCAGCCACCTTTGTCTCCTCAGTGCTCATGTTTACACACTGCTCAAGGTACTCATTTAAGGTTGAGTTCACCTAGTGCAGGCAGAGATCTAGTTCAAATATTCACCACGGATACTAATTGTGGCCGGGAATCCAAATTCAGGTAACTAGGTAAGTAGGTGATGTGCAAAGTCAAAGACCCCCATATAGCCTTAATAGACTTTTTGGGCAAGTGTTGTGAGGCGTGGTGGGTGGCCAGCACCATGCCTGGCTGCCTTTGTCTCACTATTGCCAATGTTAACACACTGAACCAAATATTCATTTGAGGCTAAGTCGACCTACGGGAGGCCCACGACCAGTTCAGATAATTATCACTAGTGTTAGCCGTGAGTGGGAATCGTACTCAGGTCGCTACGTTCGTAGCACAGCACGCTAACCACTGCGCCACCTTTCCACACACACACACAGGACGTGCGGGTCCCTCACCTGTCCACGCCATCCCATCTGTGCCCCGGCCAGATGTTGTAGCGGTTGGCGGTGGGAGCTGGACCAGAATAGCGTGGCTTAGCTGAGAACACAACACAACAACGTAACATAAAGCACAAAGCGTCTTTAGGAATTACGGCACATTAGGACAGAACCCTAAACAACCTGAAAACATTGGCTAAGACAAAAGCATCCACAACAAGATAGTTGTGAAAGTGTGACACCGCTACTTATTTGTCTGGACGAGTGGCACCCTTGTCTCTCGAGTCACCTGGGTGAGTGCAACCAAGACATCTCATTCAGTCGCAGCAGTTCGTGCTCGTCCTTCTGTCTGGGTAAGTCGTGTCCAAGCAAGTTCTACTCTGGTGTTTGGATGTCTCGGCGAGTTGTACCCTGAATTTATTTGGATGACAGGACTCATTGATCTGGATGAAGCGGTGATGGCCGGTTGAGGGACTCGGATATAGGCCTTTGAACTCAAGCGCTAAAAGAAGTATATCTAGTTCTGTACAGGAGAGCCATGCCCGAGTTTCAAGGTATGTTTTGCACAGTCGTACCCATGTGTGTACTTGAGCTAACTGTACCCATATTTTACAATGTTTTTTCGTGGCTTACCCATTGGTCTTAATTGATCTAGGCCACGCATTCCTCATGTCTCCGTCCGGATTGCTCAGACGGCTCAGGACACATCGGCGAGTCGAACCCATACATCTCATTTTGTCCGCGGTCAAAGCTGTCTGGCCCTGTGTATACGTTTGTCTGCGCGAATCGGACCCGCTTGTCCTGGCTTGTCCGACTTGTCCGGGCGAGACAACAGCTTGGCCATGGGGTCCCCGTCCCTCATTTTCGCCCTCAGCATGGCGTCCAGTTCGGCATCATCACGGTAACGGGCCAGGGGGCGGCTCGCCGCGTGCGCGTCGTCGTCACGGCTGCGCTGCTCGGCTTCCACCTGCGCCAGCCTGCGCGGTTACAATCACGCGTGTGTCATCATCATCATCATCAACACGATCCATGTGGGCAGATAGCCCGTAGGTGTCCACTGCGCATTTCATCATTTGCTTCCACTTTCCTCTGTCTCAAGTAGTGCACGTTTTTCTGGCACCAATCACTTATGTCCGTCAAGCCATTATCTGTTAGATCTTCCTCTCTTTTCGGTTCCTTCCATTTTTGCAAACACACTTTAAATCTTCCTGAACTAAAACTAAACAATTTTTATTTTACCAGGTAAGGCCCACTGAGCTATGTAGCTCTTTTTCAGAAGCGACCTGGCCACAAATGAGAGCTCAACAAAATGTGGCTTATTATCATGTGGAAATTAATAGCAGATAAATACTCTAAACGCGTGTTGTTAATTCTAAATGTGGAGGGGAGAAACTGGAGGTAAATTAACATGACCACGGGGAGAACATGCAAACCCCAAATATACAGGCGTCAGGGTTGGAGTCGAACCCACGACCTCTTGTATACCAAGCGAGATAATTAACATCTCGCCACCGCGGTACCCTCTATCTCACCACAAGCAAAAACATCCCCTATATAGCCTGAAGAGACTGTTGGGGCAAGTGTCGATAGCGAGCATCTATGAAAGCAGGCATGGCACACGTGGGGGCGGGTCGACAGCACCAAGCCCGGTCATCGTCTATCTCCCCAGTGCTCATGTTTACACACCAGGTACTCATATAAGACCGAGTTGACCGTGGAGAGGCTTAAAATCGGTTTTGATACCACTCGCCACTGACGTTAGCCGTGGCCAGAAATCAAACGTCGGCTACTGATGTGCTAAGCACTGGACACTACCACTCCGCCCTGCACACAAGCGTGCATGCATGCATTCAAACATGTATGCACCCGTGTCCCCAGGTTCGGTATTTCTCCTGTCTCTTCTGTTCCTCTGCTGCCTCCTGCTCTTTCACCAGCTTTTCCTGCTGCAGGTCTCGCACACGTCCCTGCCGATCACGGAACACGGTGCTGGCCTCCCGCGATGCCTCTACGCGGAGAAACGGGGGAACATGGGCACACACAAGAGCGCAATGCTGGTCACGCCAAAACAGGTTTGCATGGAGACATGGGGGTCACACATGGACACAAGGAGACACAGAGCTCCTCTCCTCATTCGGTGCTTTCACACAGAGACATGTATGCACAAACAGAAACATAAGACAAAACCAAAACACACACACTCACAAACAGAAAACACACACAAAGCAAAACACGCACACACTAAACAAAAAACGCACACATACAGCATGTCAAAAGTAAAACCAGACACCCTGAAGGAACACACACAACAAAACAGACACAATCATGACAAAATACGTAACAAGGCAGAGATATAATCACCAACAAACGTACAACGAGACAATCACCAGAGGTGGGAATACAGGTAAGTGAAGGGGAACCAGGAGGTGAGCTCTTACGCTGGAGCTCCAGGGCATTCGTCTCCGCCGCCTCCTTGCGCTCACGCTCTCGCTCTTTCCTCACTATCGCCACGGGAACCAGGCCACCCTGGGACACAAAGACAAACATCACCCGTGTTGCCTTTAACAGACTGTTGGGGCAAGTGTTGTTGGAGAGCACCTATAAAAGCCGACACGGCACACAAGGGCGGTGGTGGATGGCCGGGGACCACGCCCGGCCACTTGTCTCTCGAGTGGCAATGTTTACACATTGCACAAGGTACTCAATTGAGGCCTAGTCGACTTAGGGGATGCCCAGGACAGGTTCAAATAATCGTCCCTAGTGTTAGCCGTGAAGCAAAACACACGCAAACACACATACGAATACACAGTAATAATGAAAACCTCCCAGAGCCCACAATTCTCAGCGGATTGTTTTCACACCTTGAGCATCCTGCGTGGAGGAGAGAGGTTGCCGTTGGCATTCCTGTCCGGAAGAGACATATCCGAGTCTGAGTCTTGCTGGCTTTCAGCACGATTCGAACCCTTTCCTGCATCTTCCCCCACTTTCCCTTTCCTCCTCATGGATTTTATCGACTCTTCGGCTCTGCGTCTGTTTACAGGTGACATATCCAAGTCCGAGTCTTGCTGGCTTTCCGCAGGATTCCAACCCTTCCCTCGATGTTCCCCCACTTTCCCTGTCCTCCTTAGGGATTTTACCGACTCTTCTGCTCTGCGTCTGTTCACAGGTGACATATCCAAGTCCGAGTCTTGCTGACTTCCCGCACGATTCAAACCCTTTCCTGCATCTTCCCCCACCTTGCCTGTCCTCTTTTGGGATTTTCCTGATTCTTTTGCTCTGTGCCTCTTTACAGGTGAAAGATCAGAGTCCGAGTCTGGCGGACTCCTCAGGTGCTTCTGGGAAGTTCTCCCATCATTCCCCTCATCTTTTGTGCGGGTTCTCCCCGCGTTCCTTGGGTCTGCAGGCGTCTCCTTTTTTCTCTCCTGGGGAAGGGATGAATCGGAATCCACGTCGGAGTTGCAATCATGCCGAGTGCTGGCGTGCTTTCGCAAATTTTTCCCGGTTTTCTCAAAAACTTTAGCATGTCCAGATTTTTCAGAAATCTCTCGAGCCCCTTCCGACCGCTCCCGTTCCCTCCCTTTCCATGGAGGCGATGCATCAGAGCCAGAATTATACTTGGAATGCTGTAGCTTGTTTTTAGTTTTCGGCTCATGCTCCGAGTCAGAGTTGGAGTCATGGCGGTTGGAATTCTGGGGGCTTTTCTGGATCACGGCGCCCTTGAAAGCACGTCCGGAATCGGAGTCGGAGTCGGTGTCATGCCTCTGTCTAGAGAGAGGCAAGGGGAGACAGAGGCACAGTAGAGAACAGGAAGTAGTTAAGAAGTGGACAGAGAGGAATTTGGGGAATGTGTGGTAAGAGAAATGGAAATGAGAGGAGCGAATTAATGACATTTACCTGTATTGTACACACACACCTTTAACCTGTTAAGAATATGAGCGTGATATGAGATAAAATAAATTTGTACGTCGCATTATAATGCAAATTAAATTAAATTGGTACATTTGGTATTTGCGCTATTTTCATTACAAAGCTGTTGTTTCACAGAAGATTACAGTTTGCAGTAGTTTCGTAATATGGGGTGATTCTGATATCCGACTTTATCCAATGAGATAAATTCCAAATAATTTTCAAATTTGCAAAAATTGGATTGAGACTTTGGCCCACATGCCCTACTATTTCTCAAACAGCATCAAGGGATCTTTAATATCCACTGTGAAACAGACGGCGTGGAGTTAGTTTTTTTTGCTTAATACAACAGCAGTATTAACCAGGCTGGACGCTGGGCTCGAACTGCAAACCTCTGCAATGAGTGGCAGATGTGCTATCACACGGTAGCAGACCAATCCCTATGCTGTTAGGCAAAACTCCTTTTACTGCTGGTGAGCAAGAAAATCTACGATCCATAGTTTGACAGAAAAGAGCAAGTACAATCATCAGACACGTGTTGCCATGACTGACATTGTTGGCCAACAGAAAAGTAAAACCTCAGCCTTTGTCTCACATCTTTTAATGGTCTACGTTAAACAACTCAACTGCATACCATTCCGCTATACAGAAAAAAGTCTGGTTTACTCTGTGTCTGTGGGGGGCGGCGGTTCAACTTAACAAAGTGTAACATCAAACTTATCAAATATTTGTCATTGTTCACGGCATTTGGCAGAGACCAATAAATTAACCGAGTCTTAAAGGTTATATATCAGTACTAAGTTTATTATAGGCCAAGGTACAGATCCAGTCTTAGCGGTTCTAGGATACGGCCATTTGTTTGCACTGCTGCACAAGATGAATCCTGCATTCACATCATTACCTCGTGTTCTCATCCGTCGTGTTTTCATCAGAATCATCTGCACAACCACAAACATCACCATCGACAATAATCATAACCAGCATCAACACTTGTTTCCATCGCTTATCAGTATCGTCAGTCATCAAAAATTGGTTACGCTAATTGAATTAACCAACACTACTACACCCTTTGTATTCTTGCGTATGGCAATATGTTCAAGAGCTAGACGCCAATGTGTAGGTCTGTTAGTCATGAGAGGGATTCGTGTAATTTTGCTATTCTTCCCTCATTGAAGGATACAGTGGTTTACTCTATGGTCTATAGTTTCGGTTGCTTGGCCTTAACCGCACTCCTGTGGCTTTTCTTTAATTGTACATTCATGAAGGAGATGTACACATCGGCCTGTTGATGTTCCGATGCGGTTGATGGTTGCGTGACCCTTTATATTTCCCACAGCAGGTGAGCTCACCTTGGCCAAGCAACTTCCACTTGCTGTTTGTTCGAAACTCCTCCATCCTTTGCAGGTGCAGAGGTCGCTCATCGACGAACTCCGCAACCTAAACAACCATAAACACCAAAGACAAAGATGCCCCTATAACCTAAATAGATTTCTGGGGCAAGTGCTGTTCACAAGCAACTATGAAGGCTGGCACGATACACCAAGGGGTGGATGGACAGCACCACAACCGCCTTTGTCTCCCCAGTGGCAATGTTTACGCACTGCGCAAGGTACTAATTTGATGCCGAGTCAGATTAAGAGAGATCCAGGACCAGTTCAGATCATCGTCACGACCGCTCCCCACCACCACCACAACCACACACAACATCACTGCCAGTGAGTGTCTGGGAACGCCACCACGTGGCCAGGAGCATTGTCATACCAGCAATGCACCTCCGATTAGCACGGTTGGTTATGTACGGCGCGAAAAAAGCTCAACGTACAAACAATTATTTCATCTGAGGAACTTTGAGACGAATTCCCTCGCGTGCAAGGGTTATCTCTAAGGACAATGGTTTCCTCTCGAATGGCAAGCACACTCGTTAATTGAATTGACCAAACATCCCGAAGCAGTGGCCCTTCTAAAAAAAAGGTATCTTTAGACTCAAGTGAGGAAATCCTGTGTAACATTTAGGGGGACTGACTTCACAAACCCTGTTATATGCTACTCGTCATAAGCAGCAACAGAGTGGGTGCGCTAAGGATTTTGCGTGCACGTTTGGGTGATCGCAGTCCGGTAGATGACGTGACGTGCGCTCGAGCGTTACCAAGGGGACCTCCTCTTCCTCCGCCGCCTTGTTGGCGTCATCATCGGCAACCACAGGTATCCTCCAATCCACATCGTCGTCAATGATACGAACCCTGCACACACACACACGAGCAGATGTGCTGTCACCACGCCACGGCAAGTAGAAGTTGCTTCCATCACCTCCCATTAGGCTGCGTACGGTGCGAAAGAAGTGCAACGTACTGCGCATGCATCATGACCATCACAATCATCAGCACCATCATCACTAATGACAAATATCCCCCGTATAGCCTTAACAGGCTGTTGGGGCAAGTGTTGTTAGTGAGCACCTATGAATGCCTGTCTCCTCTGTGGCGATGTCTTTATGCACCACGACCAGGTGCTCATTTGAGGCCGAGTCGACCTAGGGGGAGGTCCAGGATCGGATCAGATAATCATCACCGGTGTTGGCCGTGAGCGGCAATCGAACTCTGGTCATAGCCGGGTTCGTAGCGCGGCGCGCTAAACCGCTACACCCACCGCTCCCCATCATCACCACCACCAACATCACTATCAAAACCACCATCACTACCAACAACAACAACACCCGCCATTCGTCACTAAGTTGCGGTGACGTCACCACGGCGCCTGTGCCAAGCCATGTGCACGTTGAGGCCACGTTAAGCGTCGAACTCCCGCTGGCAGGAGGTCACAGGGCAGACCCAGGTGCCATGGGGTCGACTGACCCCTGGCACCATCACTACCACCCGGTACTTCCATCAAGCCCCGCGTAGGCCGTGCTCGCCCTTGCGCCCACTGCTCTTTGTCCCGTGTGCCCCCCCCCCCCCGTGCCGCCGCCCACGCACCCCTCGCGGTTCTCGACGCCGCGCTTGCGCTTGAGCTTGGCCCTGGGCTTCCCTTTGCTCGGCTGCTCCGGGGCGCCGCTCAGGTAGCGCTTGAGGTACTCGGCCCGACTCACGGCCGCCATGCTTGGCGGTGGTGGTGGTGGCGGCGATGACGTCAACGGTCGTCACGCCGCTGTCACCGGCGAAGCGGACGGCGCGATGACGTAAGCACGTCGCTGGGCTTTAACGCCGCACGTGGGAGGGGAGCCGCGCCGCCGTACGTGGAAGGGGGCGCACGTGGGGGGGGTGGCGCACGTGGGGGGGGGGGGGTGGCGCACGTGGGGGGGGGGGCGCACGTGGGGGGGGGCGCACGTGGGGGGGGACGTAACGTGGGGGGGGGGCGCACGTGGGGGGGGGGGGCGCACGTGGGGGGGGGGGGGGCGCGCTGTGCCGCGTCGCCGCACGTGGGGGCACCACGCGCAAGGTGCACCTAGCCGGGCACACAAGCGGGCTTTGAAGGTGACGTCCCCGCCACCTAGTGGCGAACGATCGGTTGCTGTAATGTTGACACGAGGTCGGGGTGGGTTTAAATCATTATTACTGGGGCAGTTTTATTTGTATAATTCCTCTACTCTTTTGTTGTTATTTCGCTTGTTTTACCCAGGAAAGTCCCACTGGGTCTCACGTCTCCTATTCTGGAGGGGTTCCTGCCAAGTTTTCACAGCCGCGGGTGATGATTGTTGCTGTGTTGTGTAACCCCAATGGAGTCATTCATTTGCAGTGATTTTTTAATGTTCATTTTAGACCATGACGCCGACACACAGTGGCCGAACTCTTGCGAATAATGTCACGGGATCTTTATTTCCTTAAAATAATCATGTGATGCGTGGCGACGTTACCCGTTCAACAGAAAAATCCCCACGTTTCCACGTGAACCCGTCACTTGTTATTTTGTATGGCTTATGCTGATATAGAGGCAACAGCCGTACATTACTGAACAGCGTGATCCATATTTCTTGTGACCTTCAATTGATTAACCCCTAAGATGTATTTTCCATTTGCATATTCATTTATGCTTTTAAATAAACCTTACTCTAGAAAGTATTACGTTTTAGAGAATGAAATGGGGGTTACAAGACAACTGGACCACCACGTACTGTAATTTTACATCGAGGGAGCTTGAGCCAGATGGTTGCTGTAACGTTTCGGCTAAACCATCGGGCGGCACCAGTGAGCAAGTTACAGCAAGTGAAACTTCATTTTCTTTGGTTCTTTCGGTAAAGTCACGTAGAATGAGAATAAAATAATAAATTGATAAAATAAAATAACACAAGCGTTGCGGCCGAAACGTCGTGAGAATATTATTGTGTTATTTTATTTTATCAATTTATTAATTTATTCTCATTCTACGTGGTGACTTTACCGAAAGAACCAAAGAAGATGAATCCTTGCAGTCACGAAAGCTTTAAATCGAAATGAAACTTCATTGTTCTCGATGCGAGCGCTGAAAAAGTAGCTGGCTGCTACTTTAAAAATAAAGTAGCAATACGGGTGGTGTTCTGTATTTTTTTATGTGAAAAGGACTTGCCTTCATTCGGCATTATATTCGCACAGTTGCCAATACAGAATGATACATGAGATGAGGATTTCGAGAATATGTACCCCGAGCTGCAGCTGCTATTCATTGGCGTAAATTAAAATGTTTTGCTCCGGATGACGCTGCAAAGTATTATCTGTATTTTGATTTAGCGTGCTGATCTTAAAGGTGCATTGAAACATTTGATACTCCGACTGATGCTTCTGTTGTTGTGGAGTAACTCATGCAGCCAGCTATGGCTCTAGGATTTGGTGTTACATGTTATTTATGTAGTTTATTGTAAAAATTCGGTCACAGTCCCTATGATTACTGTTACGTTGCAATTATGGCTTTATTTTTTTATTTCGAAAACATTTTTTGGTTTGGATATGTTTGTTTTGTTGTAGTACGGAGTTAGACTGATGGCCTTAATCTAAGTTTTCTTGTGGTTGTTGTTTGACTTGCATCCCACTGGTATTTTTTTGCACATAGCGTTGGTGTACGGTGCTTTTTTCAGGAATATTTTGCTGTTTTTTTCATGGATTTTCTGTTTGGACAGTCACATAGTCACTTTAAGATGTTTTCTTGTTCGTGTTTTTTTTGTTGTTGCACCCGATTCAAGAGCCGAATGGCTCACAGGGCTATACCAAAATAAACTGAAACTCTACTGGTCCAGCAAAACTGAACTGTCTTCATTGATTCAAAAATATACTCGGAACAAAGGTATATTTAGAAATAAATAGTCATCTAGATTCAGCTATTGTTTATTGCTGTGCTTGTTTCCACCTGATGACGGGCACTTGTATTGCGGCCGAAACGTCGTGATTTTATTTGTTTTATACCTACGTGACTTGACCGAAAGAACCAAAGAGTATAAATGAATAGTACCAGAATCAGAATATTTATTTATACTGGAGGAATCCGATGAGCTATACAGCTCTTTTTTCATAGATATATTACCCTGGACACCACATGGAAAGGAGGAACAGCAAATCTGACAGATTCTGTTCGACCATACTGGTACAAATGAATTAGTCTGAATCCAGAGGTCACAATTATGTGACCTAACCCAGAGAGAACCTATAACGAGTTTCGCGAAACCAGGCAGGCTTTGACAAGTCCTCGAAGAGACTGATTATGTAACCATGAACCGCATCTCAATATCAACAGGCCGATGCGCACATCTTCATAAATGGAAAATGAAAGACAAGCCAGAGTACAGTAATGAGATTGTGGCCATGTAACCCAAACCATGGACCATATGAGTAAAACCTCTGTAGTCTGCGCTCCTTTAACGAAGGAAGAAGAGCACAAAGCAGACCTTGACTGAATTAAAATTGGTAGTGCCACCGTCGACTGCCTCCAGTTTTATTACTTGTAGGCCACGCCTGCAAAAGTGACGTCTTAGAGCCCAGCCAACCAGAGCCCATCACAATAAAAATTCGACCCCGCCCCCGAAACGGCATGGGCGGGGTTTAATTAAGGGGGTGGGTATTATAAATCTGGGCGGTGTCTCATGAATATGAATCAAGGGGCGTGGTTACCTCGCGCGCTCGTTATTTTACATTTCGGGTGACGTCACATCATGCGTGTTTACGCCCCCCCCCACTCCACCACTCTGACTAAATTAATTATTCGCGAGGGAACGACGCGGGCATTAGCCGCATATTCATGTTTCCGATTAATTAATCATGCGCCGACCGCCCAATAGACGGGGGGGGGGGGCTTGCTACTGAATATTCATGAGTAAGCGATCGGGAACGAAGACGGGGAAGGGACGGGGGCGCGTGTCACGTGACACGGCCGCGTGGGCTGGGGGCGCCATGCTGCATAGGGAGGGAAGCGGTCGAGCGTCGCCGATGCGACTGAATGAGGAGGCCCTATTCGGGGTTTATTGTCACGGACCTGTCACATGCACGCTGCCTATGAGGTTTAAGTTGTTGTTTAACCAGGTGAAACTGTAAAGAGGGTATTACGTGCAAGAGTGGCCCTGGGTAAAAGGTGCATCTCTTGCAATTCCGTTGCTCACGAGCACACTGCTGGCGAAAGGGCCTTCAGTGGAGGCCCTTCACGATGGCGTCAGCCCTTCTCCACGATGGCCCCACGCACACTGGCGATGGACCCATTGGTAGCTTCTCTTGCCAAGCCAGCAGCACGTTGAACACGCCTGACTTGCTGATGAGTCCTAGAATGTCGGGACCAGAGTTTGCTTGCTTAAACAAGTTTGATATTGGGCTGGTAAGCTTCCGCTCGGCTGGAGTAAAACATTTTAAAAAAATGGCAACATGCCTTTAAAACGTGGATTTTAGTAGCCAATATCGCATATTTGTAATGCGTTAGGCCACGTAGTAGGTTTTTATGACAACATTGTCAACACACCAACCCGATAATACATTCTTAAGCTACCAATTAGCTTTTTAAGTGCAAATTGTATCAATATATTGGGCACGGGACAATCTTGGTGTCGGATCAATGTGAATAATTTTTACCATGGAAAAAAAAACGACTACGTGACCTAGCCCAAAAACAAGTCAAAAGCACATGCATTGTCGCCTATGGCCCTGCTTTTCCTTTTATTGCCAGTTAATATGTACGCGTTGTTGCGTCTATGCACCACCGCCAACGCAGCACCACCACACATCTGCTCAGAATGTAACCAGCTGTACGCCTTCTGGCGTCATCTGGTCGAGCACCAATTGGGTCGAGGCTCAAAAGAAAGCCGTCCCTTGGTGTGGACCAATCAGTTTCAAGGACAATCCATATATTATCATAGTATGTTTTTTTGTTTGCATTTTGACCGCAGGTATTGTGGTTAATGCAGTAACATGAATCCTCGTAAAAAAAGGTTTCAGTTTTGTTGCCAGAAAAAATGGTAAAAAAAACCCTTATTATTACAGAATGTGATTGTTTATAGTAATCTAAAAAAAACGCGTTTCATTTTGTGCCATAGCAACATGCCCACCGTGGCCTCACCATCTCGGGGGTGGGGCCTATAGCGGTGGTGGGGGGGTGCGTGAACGATGGGGGCGGAGTCGAGGAAGCGAATCCCGGGGTTATGGGGGCGTGGCCCGGGCGGGGGGCGGGGCCGCACGGCCAGTGCGGGCGAGCGCCGCTTGGGCTGTCAGACTGATGAAGATTGGCACGGAGGTAAGCTGCCACTCAAGGCTCTCCCTCTCGCTCCCGCCCGCCCGCCAGCCAGCGCGATCCCCCTCCTCCTCCCCTCCTCCGCCCCCCCACCACCCAACCCCCTCGCCTCCCTCCCTCCCTCCGTCTCGCCCTCACTCCCTCCCTCTCACTCACACACTCCTGCTCTTTGTTGCGCGCTCTCCCTCCTCCTCCCCACACACATATATATACATGCACGTACAGAAGACGCCTCTCTCCCCTCCTTTATGTGTGGTCGTGCTCTCCGTTTCTGCGTCCCTCCTCCCTCGTACATGCGCACTCGCCTGCACTCCCTCTCATACACAATCACTCCCTCTCATATACACAATCCCTCTCATACACACACAATCCCTCTCATACACACAATCACTCCCTCTCATACACAATCCCTCCCTCATACACACAATCCCTCTCATACACACAATCACTCCCTCTCATACACACACAATCCCTCCCTGCCAAACACACAATCCCTCTCATACACACAATCCCTCTCACACACACAATCCCTCCCTCTCATCCCTCTCATACACACAATCCCTCCCTCATACACACAATCCCTCACATACACACAATCCCTCTCACACAATCCCTCTCACACACACAATCCCTCTCATACACACAATCCCTCTCATACACACAATCCCTCACATACACACAATCCCTCACATACACACAATCCCTCTCACACAATCCCTCACATACACACAATCCCTCTCATACACAATCCCTCACATACACAATCCCTCTCACACACACAATCCCTCTCATACACACAATCCCTCACATACACACAATCCCTCACATACACACAATCCCTCACATACACACAATCCCTCTCATACACACAATCCCTCTCACACAATCCCTCACATACACATAATCCCTCACATACACACAATCACTCACACACACACAATCCCTCTCATACACACAATCCCTAACATACACACAATCACTCACACATACATAATCCCTCACATACACACAATCCCTCTCATACACACAATCACTCACACACACAATCCCTCACATACATACACAATCCCTCTCATACACACAATCCCTCTCATACACACAATCCCTCTCATACACAATCCCTCTCACACAATCCCTCTCATACACACAATCACACACACACAATCCCTCTCATACACACAATCACACACACACACACACAATCCCTCACATACACACAATCCCTCTCATACACACAATCCCTCTCACACACACAATCCCTCACATACACACAATCCCTCACATACACACAATCCCTCACATACACACAATCCCTGCACTCGCTCTTCGTTCACACATCATCTTGCGCTCTCATCCCTCTCCAAACACTCTCCTGCACTCCATCTTCTCACCCACTCCCTTTATCACACATACACACTCTCTGTTGGCCACCTCTCTCTACACACACACACACTCTTGGTCTTTGTTGCTGTTTCCATGTACACACGCGCCTGCTCTGTGTTGCCCTCCTTAACAAATGCAGTGCACGCTCCTGCTGTGCTACAGTACTCTGTCTTCTCCCTCCTCCCCCACACACATAAACACACTGCACGTCTGCTCTCTGTCGTAGTCTCCCTCTCACACGCTCCCCCCCACCACCACCACAGCCTCATCCCATAAATATACAGTGTACATACTCCTCTCAAAAGACTCCTAATCCCGTCTCATGCTCTCTCTCTCTCACGCACACACACACCATCTTCTGCCAGGCCTTCTCCCTCCTAAACACACTGGCACCATCTTCTCCACATACCTGCTGCCTCTCACATTCACACCCTGGTTATCCTGCCCCACCACCACCACACACTTTGTCTTGCTCTGTAACCTCTCACACAAACACGCACAGTGCTACTGTCCTCCACTATCCCCCCGTTTCTCACCATTAGCTTCACTCCCACAGCTCCTTACCTCCCTCTGCTAGACCACGTACGTTCATTCATTCATTCACCGTCCCCATCTCTTCCCTCTCTCGCCTCCCCATCCATCCTGCACTGTGCCCACGTGTCCCCTGTCTCTCTCTCCCTGTCACACACACACGATCATCTCTTGCCTCTCTCGCCTCCCCATCCATCCTGCACTGTGCCCACGTGTCCCCTGTCTCTCCCTGTCACACACGATCATCTCTTCCCTCTCTCGCCTCCCCATCCATCCTGCACTGTGCCCACGTGCCCCCTGTCTCTGTCTCTCTCACACACACACGATCATCTCTTCCCTCTCTCGCCTCCCCATCCATCCTGCACTGTGCCCACATGTCCCCTGTCTCTGTCTCTCTCTCACACACACACACGATCATCTCTTGCCTCTCTCGCCTCCCCATCCATCCTGCACTGTGCCCACGTGTCCCCTGTCTCTGTCTCTCTCACACACACACACGATCATCTCTTGCCCACTCGCCACCAACCAGACTCGGTCCGATATTGCGTCGTTCATCTCGCTCTCATTAAGGGAACATCTTCGTTGCTTCGTCGTTCGCCGCCCCCTAACTCATCCCACCCAGTCTCCTTTGCTCTGGCAACTCGACTCCCCTAACACCCCCCTCCCTCCCCCATAGCCTGGCCCGGCCTCGCTATTATTCCTCAGTCTCTGCTGCATTGTCACGATCATGCTGGAGAGTCAAGTCAATGAGTACTTGAACCGGGTCCGTGCGGTCATTGTAGTTGCAGGCGTATTCGTTGCGCGTTCTTGGGGAGAGTCTCGCTGTTACAAAGCCTTGCGAGACGACGTCAATGGATCTGTTATTTTAGTGCCAATGTAGTGTGCTCACCCCCTCATTGCAGCCATGCTCAGTGTCAAGTATGTTACTGCATGTGGAACATCTTTGGGGAAACCGTACGTAGCCCAGTTTCTTTGACTCCAACACACGCCACTGTTGGGAGTCGCGCAGAACGGTACAGTTATTTTAGTCCTGCCCTTCACAGACCCAGACGAATATATCGTATGGGTTATAATCACTGTACCGGAGTCACTTTTCACCCCGATTACAGTGAAGTTATTCGTCACTGAGACTACTGTAACCCAGCGCAGTTATTACAGTGCCGCTATTGTAGTCTGGTACAGTTACAGTGTCACTATTGTAGTCTGGTACAGTTACAGTGTCACTATTGTAGTCTAGTACAGTTACAGTGTCACTATTGTAGTCTAGTACAGTTACAGTGTCACTATTGTAGTCTAGCACAGTTAATGTCACTATTGTAGTCTAGTACAGTTACAGTGTCACTATCGTAGTCTAGTACAGTTAGTGTCACTATTGTAGTCTAGTACAGTTACAGTGGCACTATTGTAGTCTAGTACAGTTACAGTGGCACTATTGTGGTCTAGTACAGTTACAGTGTCACTATTGTAGTCTAGTACAGTTACAGTGTCACTATTGTAGTCTAGCACAGTTACAGTGTCACTATTGTAGTCTAGTACAGTTACAGTGTCGCTTTTGTAGTCTAGTACAGTTACAGTGTCACTATTGTAGTCTAGTACAGTTACAGTGTCACTATTGTAGTCTAGTACAGTTACAGTGTCACTATTGTAGTCTAGTACAGTTACAGTGTCACTATTGTAGTCTAGTACAGTTACAGTGTCACTATTGTAGTCTAGCAAAGTTACAGTGTCACTATTGTAGTCTAGTACAGTTACAGTGTCACTATTGTAGTCTAGTACAGTTACAGTGTCACTATTGTGGTCTAGCACAGTTACAGTGTCACTATTGTAGTCTAGTACAGTTACAGTGTCACTATTGTAGTCTAGTACAGTTACAGTGTCACTATTGTAGTCTAGTACAGTTACAGTGTCACTATTGTAGTCTAGTACAGTGGCAGTGACACCATTGTAGTCTAGCACCGTTACAGTGTCACTATTGTAGTCTAGTACAGTTACAGTGTCACTATTGTAGTCTAGTACAGTTAGTGTCACTATTGTAGTCTAGCACAGTTACAGTGTCACTATTGTAGTCTAGTACAGTTACAGTGTCACTATTGTAGTCTAGCACAGTTACAGTGACACCATTGTAGTCTAGTACAGTTACAGTGTCACTATTGTAGTCTAGTACAGTTACAGTGTCGCTATTGTAGTCTAGCACAGTTACAGTGTCACTATTGTAGTCTAGTACAGTTACAGTGTCACTATTGTAGTCTAGTACAGTTACAGTGTCACTATTGTAGTCTAGTACAGTTACAGTGTCACTATTGTAGTCTGGTACAGTTACAGTGTCACAATTGTAGTCTAGTACAGTTACAGTGGCACTATTGTAGTCTAGTACAGTTACAGTGTCACTGTTGTAGTCTAGTACAGTTACAGCGTCACTATTGTAGTCTAGTACAGTTACAGTGTCTCTATTGTAGTCTAGTACAGTTACAGTGTCGCTATTGTAGTCTAGTACAGTTACAGTGTCACTATTGTAGTCTAGTACAGTTACATTGCCACTATTGTAGTCTAGTACAGTTACAGTGTCACTATTGTAGTCTAGTACAGTTACAGTGTCACTATTGTAGTCTAGAACCTTTACAGTGTCACCATTGTAGTCTAGTACAGTTACAGTGGCACTATTGTAGTCTAGTACAGTTACAGTGTCACTATTGTAGTCTAGTACAGTTACAGTGTCACTATTGTAGTCCTGTACAGTTACAGTGTCGCTATTGTAGTCTAGCACAGTTACAGTGTCTCTATTGTAGTCTAGTACAGTTACAGCGTCACTATTGTAGTCTAGTACAGTTACAGTGTCACTATTGTAGTCTAGTACAGTTACAGTGTCACTATTGTAGTCTAGTACAGTTACAGTGTCACTATTGTAGTCTAGAACAGTTACAGTGTCACTATTGTAGTCTAGTACAGTTACAGTGTCACTATTGTAGTCTAGTACAGTTACAGTGTCACTATTGTAGTCTAGTACAGTTACAGTGTCACTATTGTAGTCTAGTACAGTTACAGTGCCACTATTGTAGTCTAGTACAGTTACAGTGTCACTATTGCAGTCTAGGACAGTTACAGTGTTACTATTGTAGTCTAGTACAGTTACAGCATCACTATTGTAGTCTAGTACAGTTACAGTGTCACTATTGTAGTCAGGGTGCAGTTACAGTGTCACTATTGTAGTCTAGTACAGTTACAGTGGCACTATTGTAGTCTAGTGCAGTTACAGTGTCACTGTTGTAGTCTAGTACAGTTACAGCGTCACTATTGTAGTCTAGTACAGTTACAGTGTCTCTATTGTAGTCTAGTACAGTTACAGTGTCACTATTGTAGTCTAGTACAGTTAGTGTCACTATTGTAGTCTAGTACAGTTACAGTGTCACTATTGTAGTCTAGTACAGTTACAGTGTCACTATTGTAGTCTAGTACAGTTACAGTGTCACTATTGCAGTCTAGCACAGTTACAGTGTCACTATTGTAGTCTAGTACAGTTACAGTGTCACTAGTGTAGTGTAGCACAGTTACAGTGCCACTATTGTAGTCTAGTACAGTTACAGTGTCACTATTGTAGTCTAGTACAGTTACAGTGTCACTATTGTAGTGAGGGTACAGTTACAGTGGCACTATTGTAGTCTAGTACAGTTACAGTGGCACTATTGTAGTCTAGTACAGTTACAGTGTCACTATTGTAGTCTAGCAAAGTTACAGTGTCACTATTGTAGTCTAGTACAGTTACAGTGTCACTATTGTAGTCTAGTACAGTTACAGTGTCACTATTGTGGTCTAGCACAGTTACAGTGTCACTATTGTAGTCTAGTACAGTTACAGTGTCACTATTGTAGTCTAGTACAGTTACAGTGTCACTATTGTAGTCTAGCAAAGTTACAGTGTCACTATTGTAGTCTAGTACAGTTACAGTGTCACTATTGTAGTCTAGTACAGTTACAGTGTCACTATTGTGGTCTAGCACAGTTACAGTGTCACTATTGTAGTCTAGTACAGTTACAGTGTCACTATTGTAGTCTAGTACAGTTACAGTGTCACTATTGTAGTCTAGTACAGTTACAGTGCCACTATTGTAGTCTAGCACAGTTTCAGTGTCACTATTGTAGTCTAGCACAGTTACAGTGTCACTATTGTAGTCTAGTACAGTTACAGTGTCACTATTGTAGTCTAGTACAGTTACAGTGTCACTATTGTAGTCTAGTACAGTGGCAGTGACACCATTGTAGTCTAGCACCGTTACAGTGTCACTATTGTAGTCTAGTACAGTTACAGTGTCACTATTGTAGTCTAGTACAGTTACAGTGTCACTATTGTAGTCTAGCACAGTTACAGTGTCACTATTGTAGTCTAGTACAGTTACAGTGTCACTATTGTAGTCTAGCACAGTTACAGTGACACCATTGTAGTCTAGTACAGTTACAGTGTCACTATTGTAGTCTAGTACAGTTACAGTGTCGCTATTGTAGTCTAGCACAGTTACAGTGTCACTATTGTAGTCTAGTACAGTTACAGTGTCACTATTGTAGTCTAGTACGGTTACAGTGTCACTATTGTAGTCTAGTACAGTTACAGTGTCACTATTGTAGTCTGGTACAGTTACAGTGTCACTATTGTAGTCTAGTACAGTTACAGTGGCACTATTGTAGTCTAGTACAGTTACAGTGGCACTATTGTAGTCTAGTACAGTTACAGTGTCGCTGTTGTAGTCTAGTACAGTTACAGCGTCACTATTGTAGTCTAGTACAGTTACAGTGTCTCTATTGTAGTCTAGTACAGTTACAGTGTCACTATTGTAGTCTGGTACAGTTACAGTGTCACTATTGTAGTCTAGCACAGTTACAGTGTCACTATTGTAGTCTAGCACAGTTACAGTGTCACTATTGTAGTCTAGTACAGTTACAGTGTCACTATTGTAGTCTAGTACAGTTACAGTGTCACTATTGTAGTCTAGTACAGTTACAGTGTCACTATTGTAGTCTAGTACAGTGGCAGTGACACCATTGTAGTCTAGCACCGTTACAGTGTCACTATTGTAGTCTAGTACAGTTACAGTGTCACTATTGTAGTCTAGTACAGTTAGTGTCACTATTGTAGTCTAGCACAGTTACAGTGTCACTATTGTAGTCTAGTACAGTTACAGTGTCACTATTGTAGTCTAGCACAGTTACAGTGACACCATTGTAGTCTAGTACAGTTACAGTGTCACTATTGTAGTCTAGTACAGTTACAGTGTCGCTATTGTAGTCTAGCACAGTTACAGTGTCACTATTGTAGTCTAGTACAGTTACAGTGTCACTATTGTAGTCTAGTACAGTTACAGTGTCACTATTGTAGTCTAGTACAGTTACAGTGTCACTATTGTAGTCTGGTACAGTTACAGTGTCACAATTGTAGTCTAGTACAGTTACAGTGGCACTATTGTAGTCTAGTACAGTTACAGTGTCACTGTTGTAGTCTAGTACAGTTACAGCGTCACTATTGTAGTCTAGTACAGTTACAGTGTCTCTATTGTAGTCTAGTACAGTTACAGTGTCGCTATTGTAGTCTAGTACAGTTACAGTGTCACTATTGTAGTCTAGTACAGTTACATTGCCACTATTGTAGTCTAGTACAGTTACAGTGTCACTATTGTAGTCTAGTACAGTTACAGTGTCACTATTGTAGTCTAGAACCTTTACAGTGTCACCATTGTAGTCTAGTACAGTTACAGTGGCACTATTGTAGTCTAGTACAGTTACAGTGTCACTATTGTAGTCTAGTACAGTTACAGTGTCACTATTGTAGTCCTGTACAGTTACAGTGTCGCTATTGTAGTCTAGCACAGTTACAGTGTCTCTATTGTAGTCTAGTACAGTTACAGCGTCACTATTGTAGTCTAGTACAGTTACAGTGTCACTATTGTAGTCTAGTACAGTTACAGTGTCACTATTGTAGTCTAGTACAGTTACAGTGTCACTATTGTAGTCTAGAACAGTTACAGTGTCACTATTGTAGTCTAGTACAGTTACAGTGTCACTATTGTAGTCTAGTACAGTTACAGTGTCACTATTGTAGTCTAGTACAGTTACAGTGTCACTATTGTAGTCTAGTACAGTTACAGTGCCACTATTGTAGTCTAGTACAGTTACAGTGTCACTATTGCAGTCTAGGACAGTTACAGTGTTACTATTGTAGTCTAGTACAGTTACAGCATCACTATTGTAGTCTAGTACAGTTACAGTGTCACTATTGTAGTCAGGGTGCAGTTACAGTGTCACTATTGTAGTCTAGTACAGTTACAGTGGCACTATTGTAGTCTAGTGCAGTTACAGTGTCACTGTTGTAGTCTAGTACAGTTACAGCGTCACTATTGTAGTCTAGTACAGTTACAGTGTCTCTATTGTAGTCTAGTACAGTTACAGTGTCACTATTGTAGTCTAGTACAGTTAGTGTCACTATTGTAGTCTAGTACAGTTACAGTGTCACTATTGTAGTCTAGTACAGTTACAGTGTCACTATTGTAGTCTAGTACAGTTACAGTGTCACTATTGCAGTCTAGCACAGTTACAGTGTCACTATTGTAGTCTAGTACAGTTACAGTGTCACTAGTGTAGTGTAGCACAGTTACAGTGCCACTATTGTAGTCTAGTACAGTTACAGTGTCACTATTGTAGTCTAGTACAGTTACAGTGTCACTATTGTAGTGAGGGTACAGTTACAGTGGCACTATTGTAGTCTAGTACAGTTACAGTGGCACTATTGTAGTCTAGTACAGTTACAGTGTCACTATTGTAGTCTAGCAAAGTTACAGTGTCACTATTGTAGTCTAGTACAGTTACAGTGTCACTATTGTAGTCTAGTACAGTTACAGTGTCACTATTGTGGTCTAGCACAGTTACAGTGTCACTATTGTAGTCTAGTACAGTTACAGTGTCACTATTGTAGTCTAGTACAGTTACAGTGTCACTATTGTAGTCTAGCAAAGTTACAGTGTCACTATTGTAGTCTAGTACAGTTACAGTGTCACTATTGTAGTCTAGTACAGTTACAGTGTCACTATTGTGGTCTAGCACAGTTACAGTGTCACTATTGTAGTCTAGTACAGTTACAGTGTCACTATTGTAGTCTAGTACAGTTACAGTGTCACTATTGTAGTCTAGTACAGTTACAGTGCCACTATTGTAGTCTAGCACAGTTTCAGTGTCACTATTGTAGTCTAGCACAGTTACAGTGTCACTATTGTAGTCTAGTACAGTTACAGTGTCACTATTGTAGTCTAGTACAGTTACAGTGTCACTATTGTAGTCTAGTACAGTGGCAGTGACACCATTGTAGTCTAGCACCGTTACAGTGTCACTATTGTAGTCTAGTACAGTTACAGTGTCACTATTGTAGTCTAGTACAGTTACAGTGTCACTATTGTAGTCTAGCACAGTTACAGTGTCACTATTGTAGTCTAGTACAGTTACAGTGTCACTATTGTAGTCTAGCACAGTTACAGTGACACCATTGTAGTCTAGTACAGTTACAGTGTCACTATTGTAGTCTAGTACAGTTACAGTGTCGCTATTGTAGTCTAGTACAGTTACAGTGTCACTATTGTAGTCTAGTACAGTTACAGTGTCACTATTGTAGTCTGGTACAGTTACAGTGTCACTATTGTAGTCTAGTACAGTTACAGTGGCACTATTGTAGTCTAGTACAGTTACAGTGGCACTATTGTAGTCTAGTACAGTTACAGTGTCGCTGTTGTAGTCTAGTACAGTTACAGCGTCACTATTGTAGTCTAGTACAGTTACAGTGTCTCTATTGTAGTCTAGTACAGTTACAGTGTCGCTATTGTAGTCTAGTACAGTTACAGTGTCACTATTGTAGTCTAGTACAGTTACAGCGTCACTATTGTAGTCTAGTACAGTTACAGTGTCACTATTGTAGTCAGGGTACAGTTACAGTGTCACTATTGTAGTCTAGTACAGTTACAGTGGCACTATTGTAGTCTAGTACAGTTACAGTGTCACTGTTGTAGTCTAGTACAGTTACAGCGTCACTATTGTAGTCTAGTACAGTTACAGTGTCTCTATTGTAGTCTAGTACAGTTACAGTGTCACTATTGTAGTCTAGTACAGTTACAGTGTCACTATTGTAGTCTAGTACAGTTACAGTGCCACTATTGTAGTCTAGTACAGTTACAGTGTCACTATTGTAGTCTAGTACAGTTACAGTGTCACTATTGCAGTCTAGCACAGTTACAGTGTCACTATTGTAGTCTAGTACAGTTACAGTGTCACTAGTGTAGTGTAGCACAGTTACAGTGCCACTATTGCAGTCTAGTACAGTTACAGTGTCACTATTGTAGTCTAGTACAGTTACAGTGTCACTATTGTAGTCTAGAACAGTTACAGTGTCACTATTGTAGTCTAGTACAGTTACAGTGGCACTATTGTAGTCTAGTACAGTTACAGTGTCACTGTTGTAGTCTAGTACAGTTACAGCGTCACTATTGTAGTCTAGTACAGTTACAGTGTCTCTATTGTAGTCTAGTACAGTTACAGTGTCACTATTGTAGTCTAGTACAGTTACAGTGTCACTATTGTAGTCTAGTACAGTTACAGTGTTACTATTGTAGTCTAGTACAGTTACAGTGTCACTATTGCAGTCTAGCACAGTTACAGTGTCACTATTGTAGTCTATTACAGTTACAGTGTCACTAGTGTAGTGTAGCACAGTTACAGTGCCACTATTGTAGTCTAGTACAGTTACAGTGTCACTATTGTAGTCTAGAACAGTTACAGTGTCACTATTGTAGTCTAGTACAATTACAGTGTCACTATTGTAGTCTAGTACAGTTACAGTGTCACTATTGTAGTCTAGTACAGTTACAGTGTCACTATCGTAGTCTAGTACAGTTACAGTGTCACTATTGTAGTCTAGTACAGTTACAGTGTCACTATTGTAGTCTAGAACAGTTACAGTGTCACTATTGTAGTCTAGTACAATTACAGTGTCACTATTGTAGTCTAGTACAGTTACAGTGTCACTATTGTAGTCTAGTACAGTTACAGTGTCACTATTGTAGTCTAGTACAGTTACAGTGTCACTATTGTAGTCAGGGTACAGTTACAGTGTCACTATTGTAGTCTAGTACAGTTAGTGTCACTATTGTAGTCAAGTACAGTTGCAGTGTCACTATTGTAGTCTAGTACAGTTACAGTGTCACTATTGTAGTCTAGTACAGTTACAGTGTCACTATTGTAGTCTAGTACAGTTACAGTGTCACTATTGTAGTCTAGTACAGTTACAGTGTCACTATTGTAGTCTAGTACAGTTACAGTGTCGCTATTGTAGTCTAGCACAGTTACAGTGTCTCTATTGTAGTCTAGTACAGTTACAGTGTCACTATTGTAGTCTAGTACAGTTACAGTGTCACTATTGTAGTATAGTACAGTTACAGTGTCACTATTGTAGTCTAGAACAGTTACAGTGTCACTATTGTAGTCTAGTACAGTTACAGTGGCACTATTGTAGTCTAGTACAGTTACAGTGTCACTATTGTAGTCTAGTACAGTTACCGCATCACTATTGTAGTCTAGTACAGTTACAGTGTCTCTATTGTAGTTTAGTACAGTTACATTGCCACTATTGTAGTCTAGTACAGTTACAGTGTCACTATTGTAGTCTAGTACAGTTACAGTGTCACTATTGTAGTCTGGTACAGTTACAGTGTCACTATTATAGTCTAGTACAGTTACAGTGTCACTTGCAGTCTAGCACAGTTACAGTGTCACTATTGTAGTCTAGTACAGATACAGTGTCACTAGTGTAGTGTAGCACAGTTACAGTGCCACTATTGTAGTCTAGCACAGTTACAGTGTCACTATTGTAGTCTAGAACAGTTACAGTGTCACTATTGTAGTCTAGTACAATTACAGTGTCACTATTGTAGTCTAGTACAGTTACAGTGTCACTATTGTAGTCTAGTACAGTTACAATGTCACTATTGTAGTCTAGTACAGTTACAGTGTCACTATTGTAGTCAGGGTACAGTTACAGTGTCACTATTGTAGTCTAGTACAGTTAGTGTCACTATTGTAGTCAAGTACAGTTGCAGTGTCACTATTGTAGTCTAGTACAGTTACAGTGTCACTATTGTAGTCTAGAACAGTTACAGTGTCACTATTGTAGTCTAGTACAGTTACAGTGGCACTATTGTAGTCTAGTACAGTTACAGTGTCACTATTGTAGTCTAGTACAGTTACAGTGTCACTATTGTAGTCTAGTACAGTTACAGTGTCACTATTGTAGTCTAGTACAGTTACAGTGTCACTATTGTAGTCTAGTGCAGTTACAGTGTCACTATTGTAGTCTAGTACAGTTACAGTGTCGCTATTGTAGTCTAGCACAGTTACAGTGTCTCTATTGTAGTCTAGTACAGTTACAGTGTCACTATTGTAGTCTAGTACAGTTACAGTGTCACTATTGTAGTCTAGTACAGTTACAGTGTCACTATTGTAGTATAGAACAGTTACAGTGGCACTATTGTAGTCTAGTACAGTTACAGTGTAACTATTGTAGTCTAGTACAGTTACAGCGTCACTATTGTAGTCTAGTACAGTTACAGTGTCTCTATTGTAGTCTAGTACAGTTACAGTGTCACTATTGTAGTCTAGTACAGTTACAGTGTCACTATTGTAGTCTAGTACAGTTACAGTGTCACTATTGTAGTCTAGTACAGTTACAGTGTCACTATTGTAGTCTAGTACAGTTACAGTGTCACTATTGTAGTCTAGTACAGTTACAGTGTCACTATTGTAGTCTAAAACCTTTACAGTGTCACTATTGTAGTCTAGTACAGTTACAGTGGCACTATTGTAGTCTAGTACAGTTACAGTGTCACTATTGTAGTCTAGTACAGTTACAGTGTCACTATTGTAGTCTAGTACAGTTACAGTGTCGCTATTGTAGTCTAGCACAGTTACAGTGTCTCTATTGTAGTCTTGTACAGTTACAGTGTCACTATTGTAGTCTAGTACAGTTACAGTGTCACTATTGTAGTCTAGTACAGTTACAGTGTCACTATTGTAGTCTAGTACAGTTACAGTGTCACTATTGTAGTCTAGAACAGTTACAGTGTCACTATTGTAGTCTAGTACAGTTACAGTGGCACTATTGTAGTCTAGTACAGTTACAGTGTCACTATTGTAGTCTAGTACAGTTACAGCGTCGCTATTGTAGTTTAGTACAGTTACAGTGTCACTATAGTAGTCTAGTACAGTTACAGTGTCACTATTGTAGTCTAGTACAGTTACAGTGTCACTATTGTAGTCTAGTACAGTTACAGTGTCACTATTGTAGTCTAGTACAGTTACAGTGCCACTATTGTAGTCTAGTACAGTTACAGTGTCACTATTGCAGTCTAGGACAGTTACAGTGTCACTATTGTAGTCTAGTACAGTTACAGTGTCACTAGTGTAGTCTAGCACAGTTACAGTGCCAATATTGTAGTCTAGTACAGTTACAGTGTCACTATTGTAGTCTAGAACAGTTACCGTGTCACTATTGTAGTCTAGTACAATTACAGTGTCACTATTGTACTCTAGTACAGTTACAGTGTCACTATTGTAGTCAGGGTACAGTTACAGTGTCACTATTGTAGTCTAGTACAGTTACAGTGTCACTATTGTAGTCAGGGTACAGTTACAGTGTCACTATTGTAGTCTGGGTACAGTTACAGTGTCACTATTGTAGTCTAGTACAGTTACAGTGTCACTATTGTAGTCAAATACAGTTGCAGTGTCACTATTGTAGTCTAGTACAGTTACAGTGTCACTATTGTAGTCTAGTACAGTTACAGTGTCACTATTGTAGTCTAGTACAGTTACAGTGTCACTATTGTAGTCAGGGTACAGTTACAGTGTCACTATTGCAGTCAGGGTACAGTTACAGTGTCACTATTGTAGTCTAGTACAGTTACAGTGTCACTATTGTAGTCTAGTACAGTTACAGTGTCACTATTGTAGTCTAGTACAGTTACAGTGTCACTATTGTAGTCTAGTACAGTTACAGTGTCACTATTGTAGTCTAGTACAGTTACAGTGTCACTATTGTAGTCTAGAACAGTTACAGTGTCACTATTGTAGTCTAGTACAGTTACAGTGTCACTATTGTAGTCTAGTACAGTTACAGTGTCACTATTGTAGTCTAGAACAGTTACAGTGTCACTATTGTAGTCTAGTACAGTTACAGTGTCACTATTGTAGTCTAGTACAGTTACAGTGTCACTATTGTAGTCTGGTACAGTTACAGTGCCACTATTGTGGTCTAGTACAGTTACAGTGTCACTATTGCAGTCTAGGACAGTTACAGTGTCACTATTGTAGTCTAGTACAGTTACAGTTTCACTATTGTAGTCTAGTACAGTTACAGTGTCACTATTGTAGTCAGGGTACAGTTACAGTGTCACTATTGTAGTCTAGTACAGTTACAGTGTCACGATTGTAGTCTAGTACAGTTACAGTGTCACTATTGTAGTCTAGTACAGTTAGTGTCACCATTGTAGTCTAGTACAGTTACAGTGCCACTATTGTAGTCTAGTACAGTTACAGTGCCACTATTGCAGTCTAGGACAGTTACAGTGTCACTATTGTAGTCTAGTACAGTTACAGTGTCACTATTGTAGTCTAGTACAGTTACAGTGTCACTATTGTAGTCAGGGTACAGTTACAGTGTCACTATTGTAGTCTAGTACAGTTACAGTGTCACGATTGTAGTCTAGTACAGTTACAGTGTCACTATTGTAGTCAGGGTACAGTTACAGTGTCACGATTGTAGTCTAGTACAGTTACAGTGTCACTATTGTAGTCAAGTACAGTTGCAGTGTCACTATTGTAGTCTAGTACAGTTACAGTGTAACTATTGTAGTCTAGTACAGTTACAGTGTCACTATTGTAGTCTAGTACAGTTACAGTGTCACTATTGTAGTCTAGTACAGTTACAGTGTCACTATTGTAGTCTAGTGCAGTTACAGTGTCACTATTGTAGTCTAGTACAGTTACAGTGTCGCTATTGTAGTCTAGCACAGTTACTGTGTCTCTATTGTAGTCTAGTACAGTTACAGTGTCACTATCGTAGTCTAGTACAGTTACAGTGTCACTATTGTAGTCTAGTACAGTTACAGTGTCACTATTGTAGTATAGAACAGTTACAGTGGCACTATTGTAGTCTAGTACAGTTACAGTGTCACTATTGTAGTCTAGTACAGTTACAGCGTCACTATTGTAGTCTAGTACAGTTACAGTGTCTCTATTGTAGTCTAGTACAGTTACAGTGTCACTATTGTAGTCTAGTACAGTTACAGTGTCACTATTGTAGTCTAGTACAGTTACAGTGTCACTATTGTAGTCTAGTACAGTTGCAGTGTCACTATTGTAGTCTAGTACAGTTACAGTGTCACTATTGTAGTCTAGTACAGTTACAGTGTCACTATTGTAGTCTAGTACAGTTACAGTGTCACTATTGTAGTCTAGAACCTTTACAGTGTCACCATTGTAGTCTAGTACAGTTACAGTGGCACTATTGTAGTCTAGTACAGTTACAGTGTCACTATTGTAGTCTAGTACAGTTACAGTGTCACTATTGTAGTCTAGTACAGTTACAGTGTCGCTATTGTAGTCTAGCACAGTTACAGTGTCTCTATTGTAGTCTAGTACAGTTACAGTGTCACTATTGTAGTCTAGTACAGTTACAGTGTCACTATTGTAGTCTAGTACAGTTACAGTGTCACTATTGTAGTCTAGTACAGTTACAGTGTCACTATTGTAGTCTAGAACAGTTACAGTGTCACTATTGTAGTCTAGTACAGTTACAGTGTCACTATTGTAGTCTAGTACAGTTACAGTGTCACTATTGTAGTCTAGTACAGTTACAGTGTCACTATTGTAGTCTAGTACAGTTACAGTGCCACTATTGTAGTCTAGTACAGTTACAGTGTCACTATTGCAGTCTAGGACAGTTACAGTGTCACTATTGTAGTCTAGTACAGTTACAGTGTCACTAGTGTAGTCTAGCACAGTTACAGTGCCAATATTGTAGTCTAGTACAGTTACAGTGTCACTATTGTAGTCTAGAACAGTTACCGTGTCACTATTGTAGTCTAGTACAATTACAGTGTCACTGTTGTACTCTAGTACAGTTACAGTGTCACTATTGTAGTCAGAGTACAGTTACAGTGTCACTATTGTAGTCTAGTACAGTTACAGTGTCACGATTGTAGTCTAGTACAGTTACAGTGTCACTATTGTAGTCAGGGTACAGTTACAGTGTCACGATTGTAGTCTAGTACAGTTGCAGTGTCACTATTGTAGTCAAGTACAGTTGCAGTGTCACTATTGTAGTCTAGTACAGTTACAGTGTAACTATTGTAGTCTAGTACAGTTACAGTGTCACTATTGTAGTCTAGTACAGTTACAGTGTCACTATTGTAGTCTAGTGCAGTTACAGTGCCACTATTGTAGTCTAGTACAGTTACAGTGTCGCTATTGTAGTCTAGCACAGTTACAGTGTCTCTATTGTAGTCTAGTACAGTTACAGTGTCACTATTGTAGTCTAGTACAGTTACAGTGTCACTATTGTAGTCTAGTACAGTTACAGTGTCACTATTGTAGTATAGAACAGTTACAGTGTCACTATTGTAGTCTAGTACAGTTACAGTGGCACTATTGTAGTCTAGTACAGTTACAGTGTCACTATTGTAGTCTAGTACAGTTACAGTGTCACTAGCGTAGTCTAGCACAGTTACAGTGTCACTATTGTAGTCTAGTACAGTTAGTGTCACTATTGTAGTCTAGCACAGTTACAGTGTCACTATTGTAGTCTAGTACAGTTACAGTGTCACTATTGTAGTCTAGTACAGTTACAGTGTCACTATTGTAGTCTAGTACAGTTACAGTGTCACTATTGTAGTCTAGTACAGTTACAGTGCCACTATTGTAGTCTAGTACAGTTACAGTGTCACTATTGCAGTCTAGGACAGTTACAGTGTCACTATTGTAGTCTAGTACAGTTACAGTGTCACTAGTGTAGTCTAGCACAGTTACAGTGCCAATATTGTAGTCTAGTACAGTTACAGTGTCACGATTGTGGTCTAGTACAGTTACAGTGTCACTATTGTAGTCAGGGTACAGTTACAGTGTCACGATTGTAGTCTAGTACAGTTACAGTGTCACTATTGTAGTCAAGTACAGTTGCAGTGTCACTATTGTAGTCTAGTACAGTTACAGTGTAACTATTGTAGTCTAGTACAGTTACAGTGTCACTATTGTAGTCTAGTACAGTTACAGTGTCACTATTGTAGTCTAGTACAGTTACAGTGTCACTATTGTAGTCTAGTGCAGTTACAGTGCCACTATTGTAGTCTAGTACAGTTACAGTGTCGCTATTGTAGTCTAGCACAGTTACAGTGTCTCTATTGTAGTCTAGTACAGTTACAGTGTCACTATTGTAGTCTAGTACAGTTACAGTGTCACTATTGTAGTCTAGTACAGTTACAGTGTCACTATTGTAGTATAGAACAGTTACAGTGTCACTATTGTAGTCTAGTACAGTTACAGTGGCACTATTGTAGTCTAGTACAGTTACAGTGTCACTATTGTAGTCTAGTACAGTTACAGCGTCACTATTGTAGTCTAGTACAGTTACAGTGTCTCTATTGTAGTCTAGTACAGTTACAGTGTCACTATTGTAGTCTAGCACAGTTACAGTGTCACTATTGTAGTCTAGTACAGTTACAGTGTCACTATTGTAGTCTAGTACAGTTACAGTGTCACTATTGCAGTCTAGCACAGTTACGGTGTCACTATTGTAGTCTAGTACAGTTACAGTGTCACTAGCGTAGTCTAGCACAGTTACAGTGTCACTATTGTAGTCTAGTACAGTTAGTGTCACTATTGTAGTCTAGTACAGTTACAGTGTCACTATTGTAGTCTAGTACAGTTACAGCGTCACTATTGTAGTCTAGTACAGTTACAGTGTCACTATTGTAGTCAGGGTACAGTTACAGTGTCACTATTGTAGTCTAGTACAGTTACAGTGTCACGATTGTAGTCTAGTACAGTTACAGTGTCACTATTGTAGTCTAGTACAGTTACAGTGTCACTATTGTAGTCTAGTACAGTTACAGTGCCACTATTGTAGTCTAGTACAGTTACAGTGTCACTATTGCAGTCTAGGACAGTTACAGTGTCACTATTGTAGTCTAGTACAGTTACAGTGTCACGATTGTAGTCTAGTACAGTTACAGTGTCACTATTGTAGTCAGGGTACAGATACAGTGTCACGATTGTAGTCTAGTACAGTTACAGTGTCACTATTGTAGTCAAGTACAGTTGCAGTGTCACTATTGTAGTCTAGTACAGTTACAGTGTAACTATTGTAGTCTAGTACAGTTACAGTGTCACTATTGTAGTCTAGTACAGTTACAGTGTCACTATTGTAGTCTAGTACAGTTACAGTGTCACTATTGTAGTCTAGTGCAGTTACAGTGTCACTATTGTAGTCTAGTACAGTTACAGTGTCGCTATTGTAGTCTAGCACAGTTACAGTGTCTCTATTGTAGTCTAGTACAGTTACAGTGTCACTATTGTAGTCTAGTACAGTTACAGTGTCACTATTGTAGTCTAGTACAGTTACAGTGTCACTATTGTAGTATAGAACAGTTACAGTGTCACTATTGTAGTCTAGTACAGTTACAGTGACACTATTGTAGTCTAGTACAGTTACAGTGTCACTATTGTAGTCTAGTACAGTTACAGCATCACTATTGTAGTCTAGTACAGTTACAGTGTCTCTATTGTAGTCTAGTACAGTTACAGTGTCACTATTGTAGTCTAGCACAGTTACAGTGTCACTATTGTAGTCTAGTACAGTTACAGTGTCACTATTGTAGTCTAGTACAGTTACAGTGTCACTATTGCAGTCTAGCACAGTTACAGTGTCACTATTGTAGTCTAGTACAGTTACAGTGTCACTAGCGTAGTCTAGCACAGTTACAGTGTCACTATTGTAGTCTAGTACAGTTAGTGTCACTATTGTAGTCTAGTACAGTTACAGTGTCACTATTATAGTCTAGTACAGTTACAGCGTCACTATTGTAGTCTAGTACAGTTACAGTGTCTCTATTGTAGTCTAGTACAGTTACAGTGTCGCTATTGTAGTCTAGTACAGTTACAGTGTCGCTATTGTAGTCTAGTACAGTTACAGTGCCACTATTGTAGTCTAGTACAGTTACAGTGTCACTATTGTAGTCAGGGTACAGTTACAGTGTCACTATTGTAGTCAGGGTACAGTTACAGTGTCACTATTGTAGTCTAGTACAGTTACAGTGTCACTATTGTAGTCAAGTACAGTTGCAGTGTCACTATTGTAGTCTAGTACAGTTACAGTGTCACTATTGTAGTCTAGTACAGTTACAGTGTCACTATTGTAGTCAGGGTACAGTTACAGTGTCACTATTGTAGTCAGGGTACAGTTACAGTGTCACTATTGTAGTCTAGTACAGTTACAGTGTCACTATTGTAGTCAAGTACAGTTGCAGTGTCACTATTGTAGTCTAGTACAGTTACAGTGTAACTATTGTAGTCTAGTACAGTTACAGTGTCACTATTGTAGTCTAGTACAGTTATAGTGTCGCTATTGTAGTCTAGCACAGTTACAGTGTCTCAATTGTAGTCTAGTACAGTTACAGTGTCACTATTGTAGTCTAGTACAGTTACAGTGTCACTATTGTAGTCTAGTACAGTTACAGTGTCACTATTGTAGTCTAATACAGTTACAGTGTCGCTATTGTAGTCTAGAACAGTTACAGTGTCACTATTGTAGTCTAGTACAGTTACAGTGGCACTATTGTAGTCTAGTACAGTTACAGTGTCACTATTGTAGTCTAGTACAGTTACAGCGTCACTAGTGTAGTCTAGCACAGTTACAGTGTCACTATTGTAGTCTAGTACAGTTAGTGTCACTATTGTAGTCTAGTACAGTTACAGTGTCACTATTGCAGTCTAGCACAGTTACAGCGTCACTATTGTAGTCTAGCACAGTTACAGTGTCGCTATTGTAGTCTAGTACAGTTACAGTGTCGCTATTGTAGTCTAGTACAGTTACAGCGCCACTATTGTAGTCTAGTACAGTTACAGTGTCACTATTGTAGTCAGGGTACAGTTACAGTGTCACTATTGTAGTCAGGGTACAGTTACAGTGTCACTATTGTAGTCTAGTACAGTTACAGTGTCACTATTGTAGTCAAGCACAATTGCAGTGTCACTATTGTAGTCTAGTACAGTTACAGTGTCACTATTGTAGTCTAGTACAGTTACAGTGTCACTATTGTAGTCAGGGTACAGTTACAGTGTCACTATTGTAGTCAGGGTACAGTTACAGTGTCACTATTGTAGTCTAGTACAGTTACAGTGTCACTATTGTAGTCAAGTACAGTTGCAGTGTCACTATTGTAGTCTAGTACAGTTACAGTGTCACTATTGTAGTCAGGGTACAGATACAGTGTCACGATTGTAGTCTAGTACAGTTACAGTGTCACTATTGTAGTCAAGTACAGTTGCAGTGTCACTATTGTAGTCTAGTACAGTTACAGTGTAACTATTGTAGTCTAGTACAGTTACAGTGTCACTATTGTAGTCTAGTACAGTTACAGTGTCACTATTGTAGTCTAGTACAGTTACAGTGTCACTATTGTAGTCTAGTGCAGTTACAGTGTCACTATTGTAGTCTAGTACAGTTACAGTGTCGCTATTGTAGTCTAGCACAGTTACAGTGTCTCTATTGTAGTCTAGTACAGTTACAGTGTCACTATTGTAGTCTAGTACAGTTACAGTGTCACTATTGTAGTCTAGTACAGTTACAGTGTCACTATTGTAGTATAGAACAGTTACAGTGTCACTATTGTAGTCTAGTACAGTTACAGTGACACTATTGTAGTCTAGTACAGTTACAGTGTCACTATTGTAGTCTAGTACAGTTACAGCATCACTATTGTAGTCTAGTACAGTTACAGTGTCTCTATTGTAGTCTAGTACAGTTACAGTGTCACTATTGTAGTCTAGCACAGTTACAGTGTCACTATTGTAGTCTAGTACAGTTACAGTGTCACTATTGTAGTCTAGTACAGTTACAGTGTCACTATTGCAGTCTAGCACAGTTACAGTGTCACTATTGTAGTCTAGTACAGTTACAGTGTCACTAGCGTAGTCTAGCACAGTTACAGTGTCACTATTGTAGTCTAGTACAGTTAGTGTCACTATTGTAGTCTAGTACAGTTACAGTGTCACTATTATAGTCTAGTACAGTTACAGCGTCACTATTGTAGTCTAGTACAGTTACAGTGTCTCTATTGTAGTCTAGTACAGTTACAGTGTCGCTATTGCAGTCTAGTACAGTTACAGTGTCGCTATTGTAGTCTAGTACAGTTACAGTGCCACTATTGTAGTCTAGTACAGTTACAGTGTCACTATTGTAGTCAGGGTACAGTTACAGTGTCACTATTGTAGTCAGGGTACAGTTACAGTGTCACTATTGTAGTCTAGTACAGTTACAGTGTCACTATTGTAGTCAAGTACAGTTGCAGTGTCACTATTGTAGTCTAGTACAGTTACAGTGTCACTATTCTAGTCTAGTACAGTTACAGTGTCACTATTGTAGTCAGGGTACAGTTACAGTGTCACTATTGTAGTCAGGGTACAGTTACAGTGTCACTATTGTAGTCTAGTACAGTTACAGTGTCACTATTGTAGTCAAGTACAGTTGCAGTGTCACTATTGTAGTCTAGTACAGTTACAGTGTAACTATTGTAGTCTAGTACAGTTACAGTGTCACTATTGTAGTCTAGTACAGTTATAGTGTCGCTATTGTAGTCTAGCACAGTTACAGTGTCTCAATTGTAGTCTAGTACAGTTACAGTGTCACTATTGTAGTCTAGTACAGTTACAGTGTCACTATTGTAGTCTAGTACAGTTACAGTGTCACTATTGTAGTCTAATACAGTTACAGTGTCGCTATTGTAGTCTAGAACAGTTACAGTGTCACTATTGTAGTCTAGTACAGTTACAGTGGCACTATTGTAGTCTAGTACAGTTACAGTGTCACTATTGTAGTCTAGTACAGTTACAGCGTCACTAGTGTAGTCTAGCACAGTTACAGTGTCACTATTGTAGTCTAGTACAGTTAGTGTCACTATTGTAGTCTAGTACAGTTACAGTGTCACTATTGCAGTCTAGCACAGTTACAGTGTCACTATTGTAGTCTAGCACAGTTACAGTGTCGCTATTGTAGTCTAGTACAGTTACAGTGTCGCTATTGTAGTCTAGTACAGTTACAGCGCCACTATTGTAGTCTAGTACAGTTACAGTGTCACTATTGTAGTCAGGGTACAGTTACAGTGTCACTATTGTAGTCAGGGTACAGTTACAGTGTCACTATTGTAGTCTAGTACAGTTACAGTGTCACTATTGTAGTCAAGCACAGTTGCAGTGTCACTATTGTAGTCTAGTACAGTTACAGTGTCACTATTGTAGTCTAGTACAGTTACAGTGTCACTATTGTAGTCAGGGTACAGTTACAGTGTCACTATTGTAGTCAGGGTACAGTTACAGTGTCACTATTGTAGTCTAGTACAGTTACAGTGTCACTATTGTAGTCAAGTACAGTTGCAGTGTCACTATTGTAGAATAGTACAGTTACAGTGTAACTATTGTAGTCTAGTACAGTTACAGTGTCACTATTGTAGTCTAGTACAGTTACAGTGTCGCTATTGTAGTCTAGCACAGTTACAGTGTCTCAATTGTAGTCTAGTACAGTTACAGTGTCACTATTGTAGTCTAGTACAGTTACAGTGTCACTATTGTAGTCTAGTACAGTTACAGTGTCACTATTGTAGTCTAATACAGTTACAGTGTCGCTATTGTAGTCTAGAACAGTTACAGTGTCACTATTGTAGTCTAGTACAGTTACAGTGGCACTATTGTAGTCTAGTACAGTTACAGTGTCACTATTGTAGTCTAGTACAGTTACAGCGTCACTAGTGTAGTCTAGCAGTTACAGTGTCACTATTGTAGTCTAGTACAGTTAGTGTCACTATTGTAGTCTAGTACAGTTACAGTGTCACTATTGCAGTCTAGCACAGTTACAGTGTCACTATTGTAGTCTAGTACAGTTACAGTGTCACTATTATAGTCTAGTACAGTTACAGTGTCACTATTGTAGTCTAGTACAGTTACAGTGTCTCTATTGTAGTCTAGTACAGTTACAGTGTCACTATTGTGGTCTAGTACAGTTAGTGTCACTATTGTAGTGTAGTACAGTTACAGTGTCACTAGTGTAGTCTAGTATAGTCACAGTGTCACTATTGTAGTCTAGTACAGTTACAGTGTCTCTATTGTAGTTTAGTACAGTTACATTGCCACTATTGTAGTCTAGTACAGTTACAGTGTCACTATTGTAGTCTAGTACAGTTACAGTGTCACTATTGTAGTCTAGTACAGTTACAGTTTCACTATTGTAGTCTAGCACAGTTACAGTGTCACTATTGTAGTCTAGTATAGTTACAGTGTCACTATTGTAGTCTAGTACAGTTACAGTGTCACTATTGTAGTCTAGTACAGTTACAGTGTCACTATTGTAGTCTAGTACAGTTACAGTGTCACTATTGTAGTCTAGTACAGTTACAGTGTCTCTATTGTAGTCTAGTACAGTTACAGTGTTGCTATTGTAGTCTAGTACAGTTACAGTGTCACTATTGTAGTCTAGTACAGTTACAGTGTCTCTATTGTAGTCTAGTACAGTTACAGTGTCACTATTGTAGTCTAGTACAGTTACCGTGTCACTATTGTGGTCTAGAACAGTTACAGTGTCACTATTGTAGTCTAGTACAGTTACAGTGTCACTATTGTAGTCTAGTACAGTTACAGTGTCACTATTGTGGTCTAGTACAGTTAGTGTCACTATTGTAGTGTAGTACAGTTACAGTGTCACTAGTGTAGTCTAGTATAGTTACAGTGTCACTATTGTAGTCTAGTACAGTTACAGTGTCTCTATTGTAGTTTAGTACAGTTACATTGCCACTATTGTAGTCTAGTACAGTTACAGTGTCACTATTGTAGTCTAGTACAGTTACAGTGGCACTATTGTAGTCTAGTACAGTTACAGTGTCACTATTGTAGTCTAGTACAGTTACAGTGTCTCTATTGTAGTCTAGTACAGTTACAGTGTCACTATTGTAGTCTAGTACAGTTACAGTGTCACTATTGTAGTCTAGTACAGTTACAGTGTCACTATTGTAGTATAGAACAGTTACAGTGTCACTATTGTAGTCTAGTACAGTTACAGTGGCACTATTGTAGTCTAGTACAGTTACAGTGTCACTATTGTAGTCTAGTACAGTTACAGTGTCACTAGCGTAGTCTAGCACAGTTACAGTGTCACTATTGTAGTCTAGTACAGTTAGTGTCACTATTGTAGTCTAGCACAGTTACAGTGTCACTATTGTAGTCTAGTACAGTTACAGTGTCACTATTGTAGTCTAGTACAGTTACAGTGTCACTATTGTAGTCTAGTACAGTTACAGTGTCACTATTGTAGTCTAGTACAGTTACAGTGCCACTATTGTAGTCTAGTACAGTTACAGTGTCACTATTGCAGTCTAGGACAGTTACAGTGTCACTATTGTAGTCTAGTACAGTTACAGTGTCACTAGTGTAGTCTAGCACAGTTACAGTGCCAATATTGTAGTCTAGTACAGTTACAGTGTCACGATTGTGGTCTAGTACAGTTACAGTGTCACTATTGTAGTCAGGGTACAGTTACAGTGTCACGATTGTAGTCTAGTACAGTTACAGTGTCACTATTGTAGTCAAGTACAGTTGCAGTGTCACTATTGTAGTCTAGTACAGTTACAGTGTAACTATTGTAGTCTAGTACAGTTACAGTGTCACTATTGTAGTCTAGTACAGTTACAGTGTCACTATTGTAGTCTAGTACAGTTACAGTGTCACTATTGTAGTCTAGTGCAGTTACAGTGCCACTATTGTAGTCTAGTACAGTTACAGTGTCGCTATTGTAGTCTAGCACAGTTACAGTGTCTCTATTGTAGTCTAGTACAGTTACAGTGTCACTATTGTAGTCTAGTACAGTTACAGTGTCACTATTGTAGTCTAGTACAGTTACAGTGTCACTATTGTAGTATAGAACAGTTACAGTGTCACTATTGTAGTCTAGTACAGTTACAGTGGCACTATTGTAGTCTAGTACAGTTACAGTGTCACTATTGTAGTCTAGTACAGTTACAGCGTCACTATTGTAGTCTAGTACAGTTACAGTGTCTCTATTGTAGTCTAGTACAGTTACAGTGTCACTATTGTAGTCTAGCACAGTTACAGTGTCACTATTGTAGTCTAGTACAGTTACAGTGTCACTATTGTAGTCTAGTACAGTTACAGTGTCACTATTGCAGTCTAGCACAGTTACGGTGTCACTATTGTAGTCTAGTACAGTTACAGTGTCACTAGCGTAGTCTAGCACAGTTACAGTGTCACTATTGTAGTCTAGTACAGTTAGTGTCACTATTGTAGTCTAGTACAGTTACAGTGTCACTATTGTAGTCTAGTACAGTTACAGCGTCACTATTGTAGTCTAGTACAGTTACAGTGTCACTATTGTAGTCAGGGTACAGTTACAGTGTCACTATTGTAGTCTAGTACAGTTACAGTGTCACGATTGTAGTCTAGTACAGTTACAGTGTCACTATTGTAGTCTAGTACAGTTACAGTGTCACTATTGTAGTCTAGTACAGTTACAGTGCCACTATTGTAGTCTAGTACAGTTACAGTGTCACTATTGCAGTCTAGGACAGTTACAGTGTCACTATTGTAGTCTAGTACAGTTACAGTGTCACGATTGTAGTCTAGTACAGTTACAGTGTCACTATTGTAGTCAGGGTACAGATACAGTGTCACGATTGTAGTCTAGTACAGTTACAGTGTCACTATTGTAGTCAAGTACAGTTGCAGTGTCACTATTGTAGTCTAGTACAGTTACAGTGTAACTATTGTAGTCTAGTACAGTTACAGTGTCACTATTGTAGTCTAGTACAGTTACAGTGTCACTATTGTAGTCTAGTACAGTTACAGTGTCACTATTGTAGTCTAGTGCAGTTACAGTGTCACTATTGTAGTCTAGTACAGTTACAGTGTCGCTATTGTAGTCTAGCACAGTTACAGTGTCTCTATTGTAGTCTAGTACAGTTACAGTGTCACTATTGTAGTCTAGTACAGTTACAGTGTCACTATTGTAGTCTAGTACAGTTACAGTGTCACTATTGTAGTATAGAACAGTTACAGTGTCACTATTGTAGTCTAGTACAGTTACAGTGACACTATTGTAGTCTAGTACAGTTACAGTGTCACTATTGTAGTCTAGTACAGTTACAGCATCACTATTGTAGTCTAGTACAGTTACAGTGTCTCTATTGTAGTCTAGTACAGTTACAGTGTCACTATTGTAGTCTAGCACAGTTACAGTGTCACTATTGTAGTCTAGTACAGTTACAGTGTCACTATTGTAGTCTAGTACAGTTACAGTGTCACTATTGCAGTCTAGCACAGTTACAGTGTCACTATTGTAGTCTAGTACAGTTACAGTGTCACTAGCGTAGTCTAGCACAGTTACAGTGTCACTATTGTAGTCTAGTACAGTTAGTGTCACTATTGTAGTCTAGTACAGTTACAGTGTCACTATTATAGTCTAGTACAGTTACAGCGTCACTATTGTAGTCTAGTACAGTTACAGTGTCTCTATTGTAGTCTAGTACAGTTACAGTGTCGCTATTGTAGTCTAGTACAGTTACAGTGTCGCTATTGTAGTCTAGTACAGTTACAGTGCCACTATTGTAGTCTAGTACAGTTACAGTGTCACTATTGTAGTCAGGGTACAGTTACAGTGTCACTATTGTAGTCAGGGTACAGTTACAGTGTCACTATTGTAGTCTAGTACAGTTACAGTGTCACTATTGTAGTCAAGTACAGTTGCAGTGTCACTATTGTAGTCTAGTACAGTTACAGTGTCACTATTGTAGTCTAGTACAGTTACAGTGTCACTATTGTAGTCAGGGTACAGTTACAGTGTCACTATTGTAGTCAGGGTACAGTTACAGTGTCACTATTGTAGTCTAGTACAGTTACAGTGTCACTATTGTAGTCAAGTACAGTTGCAGTGTCACTATTGTAGTCTAGTACAGTTACAGTGTAACTATTGTAGTCTAGTACAGTTACAGTGTCACTATTGTAGTCTAGTACAGTTATAGTGTCGCTATTGTAGTCTAGCACAGTTACAGTGTCTCAATTGTAGTCTAGTACAGTTACAGTGTCACTATTGTAGTCTAGTACAGTTACAGTGTCACTATTGTAGTCTAGTACAGTTACAGTGTCACTATTGTAGTCTAATACAGTTACAGTGTCGCTATTGTAGTCTAGAACAGTTACAGTGTCACTATTGTAGTCTAGTACAGTTACAGTGGCACTATTGTAGTCTAGTACAGTTACAGTGTCACTATTGTAGTCTAGTACAGTTACAGCGTCACTAGTGTAGTCTAGCACAGTTACAGTGTCACTATTGTAGTCTAGTACAGTTAGTGTCACTATTGTAGTCTAGTACAGTTACAGTGTCACTATTGCAGTCTAGCACAGTTACAGCGTCACTATTGTAGTCTAGCACAGTTACAGTGTCGCTATTGTAGTCTAGTACAGTTACAGTGTCGCTATTGTAGTCTAGTACAGTTACAGCGCCACTATTGTAGTCTAGTACAGTTACAGTGTCACTATTGTAGTCAGGGTACAGTTACAGTGTCACTATTGTAGTCAGGGTACAGTTACAGTGTCACTATTGTAGTCTAGTACAGTTACAGTGTCACTATTGTAGTCAAGCACAATTGCAGTGTCACTATTGTAGTCTAGTACAGTTACAGTGTCACTATTGTAGTCTAGTACAGTTACAGTGTCACTATTGTAGTCAGGGTACAGTTACAGTGTCACTATTGTAGTCAGGGTACAGTTACAGTGTCACTATTGTAGTCTAGTACAGTTACAGTGTCACTATTGTAGTCAAGTACAGTTGCAGTGTCACTATTGTAGTCTAGTACAGTTACAGTGTCACTATTGTAGTCAGGGTACAGATACAGTGTCACGATTGTAGTCTAGTACAGTTACAGTGTCACTATTGTAGTCAAGTACAGTTGCAGTGTCACTATTGTAGTCTAGTACAGTTACAGTGTAACTATTGTAGTCTAGTACAGTTACAGTGTCACTATTGTAGTCTAGTACAGTTACAGTGTCACTATTGTAGTCTAGTACAGTTACAGTGTCACTATTGTAGTCTAGTGCAGTTACAGTGTCACTATTGTAGTCTAGTACAGTTACAGTGTCGCTATTGTAGTCTAGCACAGTTACAGTGTCTCTATTGTAGTCTAGTACAGTTACAGTGTCACTATTGTAGTCTAGTACAGTTACAGTGTCACTATTGTAGTCTAGTACAGTTACAGTGTCACTATTGTAGTATAGAACAGTTACAGTGTCACTATTGTAGTCTAGTACAGTTACAGTGACACTATTGTAGTCTAGTACAGTTACAGTGTCACTATTGTAGTCTAGTACAGTTACAGCATCACTATTGTAGTCTAGTACAGTTACAGTGTCTCTATTGTAGTCTAGTACAGTTACAGTGTCACTATTGTAGTCTAGCACAGTTACAGTGTCACTATTGTAGTCTAGTACAGTTACAGTGTCACTATTGTAGTCTAGTACAGTTACAGTGTCACTATTGCAGTCTAGCACAGTTACAGTGTCACTATTGTAGTCTAGTACAGTTACAGTGTCACTAGCGTAGTCTAGCACAGTTACAGTGTCACTATTGTAGTCTAGTACAGTTAGTGTCACTATTGTAGTCTAGTACAGTTACAGTGTCACTATTATAGTCTAGTACAGTTACAGCGTCACTATTGTAGTCTAGTACAGTTACAGTGTCTCTATTGTAGTCTAGTACAGTTACAGTGTCGCTATTGCAGTCTAGTACAGTTACAGTGTCGCTATTGTAGTCTAGTACAGTTACAGTGCCACTATTGTAGTCTAGTACAGTTACAGTGTCACTATTGTAGTCAGGGTACAGTTACAGTGTCACTATTGTAGTCAGGGTACAGTTACAGTGTCACTATTGTAGTCTAGTACAGTTACAGTGTCACTATTGTAGTCAAGTACAGTTGCAGTGTCACTATTGTAGTCTAGTACAGTTACAGTGTCACTATTCTAGTCTAGTACAGTTACAGTGTCACTATTGTAGTCAGGGTACAGTTACAGTGTCACTATTGTAGTCAGGGTACAGTTACAGTGTCACTATTGTAGTCTAGTACAGTTACAGTGTCACTATTGTAGTCAAGTACAGTTGCAGTGTCACTATTGTAGTCTAGTACAGTTACAGTGTAACTATTGTAGTCTAGTACAGTTACAGTGTCACTATTGTAGTCTAGTACAGTTATAGTGTCGCTATTGTAGTCTAGCACAGTTACAGTGTCTCAATTGTAGTCTAGTACAGTTACAGTGTCACTATTGTAGTCTAGTACAGTTACAGTGTCACTATTGTAGTCTAGTACAGTTACAGTGTCACTATTGTAGTCTAATACAGTTACAGTGTCGCTATTGTAGTCTAGAACAGTTACAGTGTCACTATTGTAGTCTAGTACAGTTACAGTGGCACTATTGTAGTCTAGTACAGTTACAGTGTCACTATTGTAGTCTAGTACAGTTACAGCGTCACTAGTGTAGTCTAGCACAGTTACAGTGTCACTATTGTAGTCTAGTACAGTTAGTGTCACTATTGTAGTCTAGTACAGTTACAGTGTCACTATTGCAGTCTAGCACAGTTACAGTGTCACTATTGTAGTCTAGCACAGTTACAGTGTCGCTATTGTAGTCTAGTACAGTTACAGTGTCGCTATTGTAGTCTAGTACAGTTACAGCGCCACTATTGTAGTCTAGTACAGTTACAGTGTCACTATTGTAGTCAGGGTACAGTTACAGTGTCACTATTGTAGTCAGGGTACAGTTACAGTGTCACTATTGTAGTCTAGTACAGTTACAGTGTCACTATTGTAGTCAAGCACAGTTGCAGTGTCACTATTGTAGTCTAGTACAGTTACAGTGTCACTATTGTAGTCTAGTACAGTTACAGTGTCACTATTGTAGTCAGGGTACAGTTACAGTGTCACTATTGTAGTCAGGGTACAGTTACAGTGTCACTATTGTAGTCTAGTACAGTTACAGTGTCACTATTGTAGTCAAGTACAGTTGCAGTGTCACTATTGTAGAATAGTACAGTTACAGTGTAACTATTGTAGTCTAGTACAGTTACAGTGTCACTATTGTAGTCTAGTACAGTTACAGTGTCGCTATTGTAGTCTAGCACAGTTACAGTGTCTCAATTGTAGTCTAGTACAGTTACAGTGTCACTATTGTAGTCTAGTACAGTTACAGTGTCACTATTGTAGTCTAGTACAGTTACAGTGTCACTATTGTAGTCTAATACAGTTACAGTGTCGCTATTGTAGTCTAGAACAGTTACAGTGTCACTATTGTAGTCTAGTACAGTTACAGTGGCACTATTGTAGTCTAGTACAGTTACAGTGTCACTATTGTAGTCTAGTACAGTTACAGCGTCACTAGTGTAGTCTAGCAGTTACAGTGTCACTATTGTAGTCTAGTACAGTTAGTGTCACTATTGTAGTCTAGTACAGTTACAGTGTCACTATTGCAGTCTAGCACAGTTACAGTGTCACTATTGTAGTCTAGTACAGTTACAGTGTCACTATTATAGTCTAGTACAGTTACAGTGTCACTATTGTAGTCTAGTACAGTTACAGTGTCTCTATTGTAGTCTAGTACAGTTACAGTGTCACTATTGTGGTCTAGTACAGTTAGTGTCACTATTGTAGTGTAGTACAGTTACAGTGTCACTAGTGTAGTCTAGTATAGTCACAGTGTCACTATTGTAGTCTAGTACAGTTACAGTGTCTCTATTGTAGTTTAGTACAGTTACATTGCCACTATTGTAGTCTAGTACAGTTACAGTGTCACTATTGTAGTCTAGTACAGTTACAGTGTCACTATTGTAGTCTAGTACAGTTACAGTGTCACTATTGTAGTCTAGCACAGTTACAGTGTCACTATTGTAGTCTAGTATAGTTACAGTGTCACTATTGTAGTCTAGTACAGTTACAGTGTCACTATTGTAGTCTAGTACAGTTACAGTGTCACTATTGTAGTCTAGTACAGTTACAGTGTCACTATTGTAGTCTAGTACAGTTACAGTGTCTCTATTGTAGTCTAGTACAGTTACAGTGTTGCTATTGTAGTCTAGTACAGTTACAGTGTCACTATTGTAGTCTAGTACAGTTACAGTGTCTCTATTGTAGTCTAGTACAGTTACAGTGTCACTATTGTAGTCTAGTACAGTTACCGTGTCACTATTGTGGTCTAGAACAGTTACAGTGTCACTATTGTAGTCTAGTACAGTTACAGTGTCACTATTGTAGTCTAGTACAGTTACAGTGTCACTATTGTGGTCTAGTACAGTTAGTGTCACTATTGTAGTGTAGTACAGTTACAGTGTCACTAGTGTAGTCTAGTATAGTTACAGTGTCACTATTGTAGTCTAGTACAGTTACAGTGTCTCTATTGTAGTTTAGTACAGTTACATTGCCACTATTGTAGTCTAGTACAGTTACAGTGTCACTATTGTAGTCTAGTACAGTTACAGTGGCACTATTGTAGTCTAGTACAGTTACAGTGTCACTATTGTAGTCTAGTACAGTTACAGTGTCACTATTGTAGTCTAGTACAGTTACAGTGTCACTTGTAGTCTAGTACAGTTACAGTGTCACTATTGTAGTCAGGGTACAGTTACAATGTCACTATTGTGGTCAGGGTACAGTTACAGTGTCACTATTGTAGTCTAGCACAGTTACAGTGTCTCTATTGTAGTCTAGTACAGTTACAGTGTCACTATTGTAGTCTAGTACAGTTACAGTGTCACTATTGTAGTCTAGTACAGTTACAGTGTCACTATTGTAGTATAGAACAGTTACAGTGTCACTATTGTAGTCTAGTACAGTTACAGTGACACTATTGTAGTCTAGTACAGTTACAGTGTCACTATTGTAGTCTAGTACAGTTACAGCATCACTATTGTAGTCTAGTACAGTTACAGTGTCTCTATTGTAGTCTAGTACAGTTACAGTGTCACTATTGTAGTCTAGCACAGTTACAGTGTCACTATTGTAGTCTAGTACAGTTACAGTGTCACTATTGTAGTCTAGTACAGTTACAGTGTCACTATTGCAGTCTAGCACAGTTACAGTGTCACTATTGTAGTCTAGTACAGTTACAGTGTCACTAGCGTAGTCTAGCACAGTTACAGTGTCACTATTGTAGTCTAGTACAGTTAGTGTCACTATTGTAGTCTAGTACAGTTACAGTGTCACTATTATAGTCTAGTACAGTTACAGCGTCACTATTGTAGTCTAGTACAGTTACAGTGTCTCTATTGTAGTCTAGTACAGTTACAGTGTCGCTATTGTAGTCTAGTACAGTTACAGTGTCGCTATTGTAGTCTAGTACAGTTACAGTGCCACTATTGTAGTCTAGTACAGTTACAGTGTCACTATTGTAGTCAAGTACAGTTGCAGTGTCACTATTGTAGTCTAGTACAGTTACAGTGTCACTATTGTAGTCTAGTACAGTTACAGTGTCACTATTGTAGTCAGGGTACAGTTACAGTGTCACTATTGTAGTCAGGGTACAGTTACAGTGTCACTATTGTAGTCTAGTACAGTTACAGTGTCACTATTGTAGTCAAGTACAGTTGCAGTGTCACTATTGTAGTCTAGTACAGTTACAGTGTAACTATTGTAGTCTAGTACAGTTAGTGTCACTATTGTAGTCTAGTACAGTTATAGTGTCGCTATTGTAGTCTAGCACAGTTACAGTGTCTCAATTGTAGTCTAGTACAGTTACAGTGTCACTATTGTAGTCTAGTACAGTTACAGTGTCACTATTGTAGTCTAGTACAGTTACAGTGTCACTATTGTAGTCTAATACAGTTACAGTGTCGCTATTGTAGTCTAGAACAGTTACAGTGTCACTATTGTAGTCTAGTACAGTTACAGTGTCACTATTGTAGTCTAGTACAGTTACAGCGTCACTAGTGTAGTCTAGCACAGTTACAGTGTCACTATTGTAGTCTAGTACAGTTAGTGTCACTATTGTAGTCTAGTACAGTTACAGTGTCACTATTGCAGTCTAGCACAGTTACAGTGTCACTATTGTAGTCTAGCACAGTTACAGTGTCGCTATTGTAGTCTAGTACAGTTACAGTGTCGCTATTGTAGTCTAGTACAGTTACAGCGCCACTATTGTAGTCTAGTACAGTTACAGTGTCACTATTGTAGTCAGGGTACAGTTACAGTGTCACTATTGTAGTCAGGGTACAGTTACAGTGTCACTATTGTAGTCTAGTACAGTTACAGTGTCACTATTGTAGTCAAGCACAGTTGCAGTGTCACTATTGTAGTCTGGTACAGTTACAGTGTCACTATTGTAGTCTAGTACAGTTACAGTGTCACTATTGTAGTCAGGGTACAGTTACAGTGTCACTATTGTAGTCAGGGTACAGTTACAGTGTCACTATTGTAGTCTAGTTCAGTTACAGTGTCACTATTGTAGTCAAGTACAGTTGCAGTGTCACTATTGTAGTCTAGTACAGTTACAGTGTAACTATTGTAGTCTAGTACAGTTACAGTGTCACTATTGTAGTCTAGTACAGTTACAGTGTCGCTATTGTAGTCTAGCACAGTTACAGTGTCTCAATTGTAGTCTAGTACAGTTACAGTGTCACTATTGTAGTCTAGTACAGTTACAGTGTCACTATTGTAGTCTAGTACAGTTACAGTGTCACTATTGTAGTCTAATACAGTTACAGTGTCGCTATTGTAGTCTAGAACAGTTACAGTGTCACTATTGTAGTCTAGTACAGTTACAGTGGCACTATTGTAGTCTAGTACAGTTACAGTGTCACTATTGTAGTCTAGTACAGTTACAGCGTCACTAGTGTAGTCTAGCAGTTACAGTGTCACTATTGTAGTCTAGTACAGTTAGTGTCACTATTGTAGTCTAGTACAGTTACAGTGTCACTATTGCAGTCTAGCACAGTTACAGTGTCACTATTGTAGTCTAGTACAGTTACAGTGTCACTATTATAGTCTAGTACAGCTACAGTGTCACTATTGTAGTCTAGTACAGTTACAGTGTCTCTATTGTAGTCTAGTACAGTTACAGTGTCACTATTGTGGTCTAGTACAGTTAGTGTCACTATTGTAGTGTAGTACAGTTACAGTGTCACTAGTGTAGTCTAGTATAGTTACAGTGTCACTATTGTAGTCTAGTACAGTTACAGTGTCTCTATTGTAGTTTAGTACAGTTGCATTGCCACTATTGTAGTCTAGTACAGTTACAGTGTCACTATTGTAGTCTAGTACAGTTACAGTGTCACTATTGTAGTCTAGTACAGTTACAGTGTCACTATTGTAGTCTAGCACAGTTACAGTGTCACTATTGTAGTCTAGTATAGTTACAGTGTCACTATTGTAGTCTAGTACAGTTACAGTGTCACTATTGTAGTCTAGTACAGTTACAGTGTCACTATTGTAGTCTAGTACAGTTACAGTGTCACTATTGTAGTCTAGTACAGTTACAGTGTCTCTATTGTAGTCTAGTACAGTTACAGTGTCGCTATTGTAGTCTAGTACAGTTACAGTGTCACTATTGTAGTCTAGTACAGTTACAGTGTCTCTATTGTAGTCTAGTACAGTTACAGTGTCACTATTGTAGTCTAGTACAGTTACAGTGTCACTATTGTGGTCTAGAACAGTTACAGTGTCACTATTGTAGTCTAGTACAGTTACAGTGTCACTATTGTAGTCTAGTACAGTTACAGTGTCACTATTGTGGTCTAGTACAGTTAGTGTCACTATTGTAGTGTAGTACAGTTACAGTGTCACTAGTGTAGTCTAGTATAGTTACAGTGTCACTATTGTAGTCTAGTACAGTTACAGTGTCTCTATTGTAGTTTAGTACAGTTACATTGCCACTATTGTAGTCTAGTACAGTTACAGTGTCACTATTGTAGTCTAGTACAGTTACAGTGGCACTATTGTAGTCTAGTACAGTTACAGTGTCACTATTGTAGTCTAGTACAGTTACAGTGTCACTATTGTAGTCTAGTACAGTTACAGTGTCACTTGTAGTCTAGTACAGTTACAGTGTCACTATTGTAGTCAGGGTACAGTTACAGTGTCACTATTGTGGTCAGGGTACAGTTACAGTGTCACTATTGTAGTCTAGCACAGTTACAGTGTCACTATTGTAGTCTAGTACAGTTACAGTGTCACTATTGTAGTCTAGCACAGTTACAGTGTCACTATTGTAGTCTAGTATAGTTACAGTGTCACTATTGTAGTCTAGTACAGTTACAGTGTCACTATTGTAGTCTAGTACAGTTACAGTGTCACTATTGTAGTCTAGTACAGTTACAGTGTCACTATTGTAGTCTAGTACAGTTACAGTGTCTCTATTGTAGTCTAGTACAGTTACAGTGTCGCTATTGTAGTCTAGTACAGTTACAGTGTCACTATTGTAGTCTAGTACAGTTACAGTGTCTCTATTGTAGTCTAGTACAGTTACAGTGTCACTATTGTAGTCTAGCACAGTTACAGTGTGACTATTGTAGTCTAGTACAGTTACAGTGTCACTATTGTAGTCTAGTACAGTTACAGTGTCACTATTGTAGTCTAGTACAGTTACACTGTCACTATTGTAGTCTAGTACAGTTACAGTGTCACTATTGTAGTCTAGTACAGTTACAGTGTCACTATTGTAGTCTAGTACAGTTACAGTGTCACTATTGTAGTCTAGAACAGTTACAGTGTCACTATTGTAGTCTAGTACAGTTACAGTGTCACTATTGTAGTCTAGCACAGTTACAGTGTCACTATTGTAGTCTAGTACAGTTACAGTGTCCCTATTGTAGTCTAGTACAGTTACAGTGTCGCTATTGTAGTCTAGCACAGTTACAGTGTCACTATTGTAGTCTAGTACAGTTACAGTGTCAATATTGTAGTCAAGTACAGTTGCAGTGTCACTATTGTAGTCTAGTACAGTTACAGTGTCACTATTGTAGTCTAGTACAGTTACAGTGTCACTATTGTAGTCAGGGTACAGTTACAGTGTCACTATTGTAGTCAGGGTACAGTTACAGTGTCACTATTGTAGTCTAGTACAGTTACAGTGTCACTATTGTAGTCAAGTACAGTTGCAGTGTCACTATTGTAGTCTAGTACAGTTACAGTGTAACTATTGTAGTCTAGTACAGTTACAGTGTCACTATTGTAGTCTAGTACAGTTATAGTGTCGCTATTGTAGTCTAGCACAGTTACAGTGTCTCAATTGTAGTCTAGTACAGTTACAGTGTCACTATTGTAGTCTAGTACAGTTACAGTGTCACTATTGTAGTCTAGTACAGTTACAGTGTCACTATTGTAGTCTAATACAGTTACAGTGTCGCTATTGTAGTCTAGAACAGTTACAGTGTCACTATTGTAGTCTAGTACAGTTACAGTGGCACTATTGTAGTCTAGTACAGTTACAGTGTCACTATTGTAGTCTAGTACAGTTACAGTGTCACTATTGTAGTCTAGTACAGTTACAGTGTCACTATTGTAGTCTAATACAGTTACAGTGTCGCTATTGTAGTCTAGAACAGTTACAGTGTCACTATTGTAGTCTAGTACAGTTACAGTGGCACTATTGTAGTCTAGTACAGTTACAGTGTCACTATTGTAGTCTAGTACAGTTACAGCGTCACTAGTGTAGTCTAGCACAGTTACAGTGTCACTATTGTAGTCTAGTACAGTTACAGTGTCACTATTGCAGTCTAGCACAGTTACAGTGTCGCTATTGTAGTCTAGTACAGTTACAGTGTCGCTATTGTAGTCTAGTACAGTTACAGCGCCACTATTGTAGTCTAGTACAGTTACATTGTCACTATTGTAGTCAGGGTACAGTTACAGTGTCACTATTGTAGTCAGGGTACAGTTACAGTGTCACTATTGTAGTCTAGTACAGTTACAGTGTCACTATTGTAGTCAATCACAGTTGCAGTGTCACTATTGTAGTCTAGTACAGTTACAGTGTCACTATTGTAGTCTAGTACAGTTACAGTGTCACTATTGTAGTCAGGGTACAGTTACAGTGTCACTATTGTAGTCAGGGTACAGTTACAGTGTCACTATTGTAGTCTAGTACAGTTACAGTGTCACTATTGTAGTCAAGTACAGTTGCAGTGTCACTATTGTAGTCTAGTACAGTTACAGTGTAACTATTGTAGTCTAGTACAGTTACAGTGTCACTATTGTAGTCTAGTACAGTTACAGTGTCGCTATTGTAGTCTAGCACAGTTACAGTGTCTCAATTGTAGTCTAGTACAGTTACAGTGTCACTATTGTAGTCTAGTACAGTTACAGTGTCACTATTGTAGTCTAGTACAGTTACAGTGTCACTATTGTAGTCTAATACAGTTACAGTGTCGCTATTGTAGTCTAGAACAGTTACAGTGTCACTATTGTAGTCTAGTACAGTTACAGTGGCACTATTGTAGTCTAGTACAGTTACAGTGTCACTATTGTAGTCTAGTACAGTTACAGCGTCACTAGTGTAGTCTAGCAGTTACAGTGTCACTATTGTAGTCTAGTACAGTTAGTGTCACTATTGTAGTCTAGTACAGTTACAGTGTCACTATTGCAGTCTAGCACAGTTACAGTGTCACTATTGTAGTCTAGTACAGTTACAGTGTCACTATTATAGTCTAGTACAGTTACAGTGTCACTATTGTAGTCTAGTACAGTTACAGTGTCTCTATTGTAGTCTAGTACAGTTACAGTGTCACTATTGTGGTCTAGTACAGTTAGTGTCACTATTGTAGTGTAGTACAGTTACAGTGTCACTAGTGTAGTCTAGTATAGTTACAGTGTCACTATTGTAGTCTAGCACAGTTACAGTGTCTCTATTGTAGTTTAGTACAGTTACATTGCCACTATTGTAGTCTAGTACAGTTACAGTGTCACTATTGTAGTCTAGTACAGTTACAGTGTCACTATTGTAGTCTAGTACAGTTACAGTGTCACTATTGTAGTCTAGCACAGTTACAGTGTCACTATTGTAGTCTAGTATAGTTACAGTGTCACTATTGTAGTCTAGTACAGTTACAGTGTCACTATTGTAGTCTAGTACAGTTACAGTGTCACTATTGTAGTCTAGTACAGTTACAGTGTCACTATTGTAGTCTAGTACAGTTACAGTGTCTCTATTGTAGTCTAGTACAGTTACAGTGTCGCTATTGTAGTCTAGTACAGTTACAGTGTCACTATTGTAGTCTAGTACAGTTACAGTGTCTCTATTGTAGTCTAGTACAGTTACAGTGTCACTATTGTAGTCTAGTACAGTTACAGTGTCACTATTGTGGTCTAGAACAGTTACAGTGTCACTATTGTAGTCCAGTACAGTTACAGTGTCACTATTGTAGTCTAGTACAGTTACAGTGTCACTATTGTGGTCTAGTACAGTTAGTGTCACTATTGTAGTGTAGTACAGTTACAGTGTCACTAGTGTAGTCTAGTATAGTTACAGTGTCACTATTGTAGTCTAGTACAGTTACAGTGTCTCTATTGTAGTTTAGTACAGTTACAGTGTCACTATTGTAGTCTAGTACAGTTACAGTGTCACTATTGTAGTCTAGTACAGTTACAGTGTCACTATTGTAGTCTAGTACAGTTACAGTGTCACTATTGTAGTCTAGTACAGTTACAGTGTCGCTATTGTAGTCTAGTACAGTTACAGTGTCACTATTGTAGTCTAGTACAGTTACAGTGTCTCTATTGTAGTCTAGTACAGTTACAGTGTCACTATTGTAGTCTAGCACAGTTACAGTGTCACTATTGTAGTCTAGTACAGTTACAGTGTCACTATTGTAGTCTAGTACAGTTACAGTGTCACTATTGTAGTCTAGTACAGTTACACTGTCACTATTGTAGTCTAGTACAGTTACAGTGTCACTATTGTAGTCTAGTACAGTTACAGTGTCACTATTGTAGTCTAGTACAGTTACAGTGTCACTATTGTAGTCTAGAACAGTTACAGTGTCACTATTGTAGTCTAGTACAGTTACAGTGTCTCTATTGTAGTCTAGCACAGTTACAGTGTCACTATTGTAGTCTAGTACAGTTACAGTGTCCCTATTGTAGTCTAGTACAGTTACAGTGTCGCTTTTGTAGTCTAGCACAGTTACAGTGTCACTATTGTAGTCTAGTACAGTTACAGTGTCAATATTGTAGTCAAGTACAGTTGCAGTGTCACTATTGTAGTCTAGTACAGTTACAGTGTCACTATTGTAGTCTAGTACAGTTACAGTGTCACTATTGTAGTCAGGGTACAGTTACAGTGTCACTATTGTAGTCAGGGTACAGTTACAGTGTCACTATTGTAGTCTAGTACAGTTACAGTGTCACTATTGTAGTCAAGTACAGTTGCAGTGTCACTATTGTAGTCTAGTACAGTTACAGTGTAACTATTGTAGTCTAGTACAGTTACAGTGTCACTATTGTAGTCTAGTACAGTTATAGTGTCGCTATTGTAGTCTAGCACAGTTACAGTGTCTCAATTGTAGTCTAGTACAGTTACAGTGTCACTATTGTAGTCTAGTACAGTTACAGTGTCACTATTGTAGTCTAGTACAGTTACAGTGTCACTATTGTAGTCTAATACAGTTACAGTGTCGCTATTGTAGTCTAGAACAGTTACAGTGTCACTATTGTAGTCTAGTACAGTTACAGTGGCACTATTGTAGTCTAGTACAGTTACAGTGTCACTATTGTAGTCTAGTACAGTTACAGCGTCACTAGTGTAGTCTAGCACAGTTACAGTGTCACTATTGTAGTCTAGTACAGTTACAGTGTCACTATTGTAGTCAAGTACAGTTGCAGTGTCACTATTGCAGTCTAGCACAGTTACAGTGTCACTATTGTAGTCTAGTACAGTTACAGTGTCTCTATTGTAGTCTAGTACAGTTACAGTGTCGCTATTGTAGTCTAGTACAGTTACAGTGTCGCTATTGTAGTCTAGTACAGTTACAGCACCACTATTGTAGTCTAGTACAGTTACAGTGTCACTATTGTAGTCAGGGTACAGTTACAGTGTCACTATTGTAGTCAGGGTACAGTTACAGTGTCACTATTGTAGTCTAGTACAGTTACAGTGTCACTATTGTAGTCAAGTACAGTTGCAGTGTCACTATTGTAGTCTAGTACAGTTACAGTGTCACTATTGTAGTCTAGTACAGTTACAGTGTCACTATTGTAGTCAGGGTACAGTTACAGTGTCACTATTGTAGTCAGGGTACAGTTACAGTGTCACTATTGTAGTCTAGTACAGTTACAGTGTCACTATTGTAGTCAAGTACAGTTGCAGTGTCACTATTGTAGTCTAGTACAGTTACAGTGTAACTATTGTAGTCTAGTACAGTTACAGTGTCACTATTGTAGTCTAGTACAGTTACAGTGTCGCTATTGTAGTCTAGCACAGTTACAGTGTATCAATTGTAGTCTAGTACAGTTACAGTGTCACTATTGTAGTCTAGTACAGTTACAGTGTCACTAGTGTAGTCTAGTACAGTTACAGTGTCACTATTGTAGTCTAATACAGTTACAGTGTCGCTATTGTAGTCTAGAACAGTTACAGTGTCACTATTGTAGTCTAGTACAGTTACAGTGGCACTATTGTAGTCTAGTACAGTTACAGTGTCACTATTGTAGTCTAGTACAGTTACAGCGTCACTAGTGTAGTCTAGCACAGTTACAGTGTCACTATTGTAGTCTAGTACAGTTAGTGTCACTATTGTAGTCTAGTACAGTTACAGTGTCACTATTGCAGTCTAGCACAGTTACAGTGTCACTATTGTAGTCTAGTACAGTTACAGTGTCACTATTATAGTCTAGTACAGTTACAGTGTCACTATTGTAGTCTAGTACAGTTACAGTGTCTCTATTGTAGTCTAGTACAGTTACAGTGTCACTATTGTGGTCTAGTACAGTTAGTGTCACTATTGTAGTGTAGTACAGTTACAGTGTCACTAGTGTAGTCTAGTATAGTTACAGTGTCACTATTGTAGTCTAGTACAGTTACAGTGTCTCTATTGTAGTTTAGTACAGTTACATTGCCACTATTGTAGTCTAGTACAGTTACAGTGTCACTATTGTAGTCTAGTACAGTTACAGTGGCACTATTGTAGTCTAGTACAGTTACAGTGTCACTATTGTAGTCTAGTACAGTTACAGTGTCACTATTGTAGTCTAGTACAGTTACAGTGTCACTTGTAGTCTAGTACAGTTACAGTGTCACTATTGTAGTCAGGGTACAGTTACAGTGTCACTATTGTGGTCAGGGTACAGTTACAGTGTCACTATTGTAGTCTAGCACAGTTACAGTGTCACTATTGTAGTCTAGTACAGTTACAGTGTCACTAATGTAGTCTAGCACAGTTACAGTGTCACTATTGTAGTCTAGTATAGTTACAGTGTCACTATTGTAGTCTAGTACAGTTACAGTGTCACTATTGTAGTCTAGTACAGTTACAGTGTCACTATTGTAGTCTAGTACAGTTACAGTGTCACTATTGTAGTCTAGTACAGTTACAGTGTCTCTATTGTAGTCTAGTACAGTTACAGTGTCGCTATTGTAGTCTAGTACAGTTACAGTGTCACTATTGTAGTCTAGTACAGTTACAGTGTCTCTATTGTAGTCTAGTACAGTTACAGTGTCACTATTGTAGTCTAGCACAGTTACAGTGTCACTATTGTAGTCTAGTACAGTTACAGTGTCACTATTGTAGTCTAGTACAGTTACAGTGTCACTATTGTAGTCTAGTACAGTTACACTGTCACTATTGTAGTCTAGTACAGTTACAGTGTCACTATTGTAGTCTAGTACAGTTACAGTGTCACTATTGTAGTCTAGTACAGTTACAGTGTCACTATTGTAGTCTAGAACAGTTACAGTGTCACTATTGTAGTCTAGTACAGTTACAGTGGCACTATTGTAGTCTAGTACAGTTACAGTGTCACTATTGTAGTCTAGTACAGTTACAGTGTCACTATTGTAGTCTAGTACAGTTACAGTGTCACTATTGTAGTCTAATACAGTTACAGTGTCGCTATTGTAGTCTAGAACAGTTACAGTGTCACTATTGTAGTCTAGTACAGTTACAGTGGCACTATTGTAGTCTAGTACAGTTACAGTGTCACTATTGTAGTCTAGTACAGTTACAGCGTCACTAGTGTAGTCTAGCACAGTTACAGTGTCACTATTGTAGTCTAGTACAGTTAGTGTCACTATTGTAGTCTAGTACAGTTACAGTGTCACTATTGCAGTCTAGCACAGTTACAGTGTCACTATTGTAGTCTAGCACAGTTACAGTGTCGCTATTGTAGTCTAGTACAGTTACAGTGTCGCTATTGTAGTCTAGTACAGTTACAGCGCCACTATTGTAGTCTAGTACAGTTACAGTGTCACTATTGTAGTCAGGGTACAGTTACAGTGTCACTATTGTAGTCAGGGTACAGTTACAGTGTCACTATTGTAGTCTAGTACAGTTACAGTGTCACTATTGTAGTCAAGCACAGTTGCAGTGTCACTATTGTAGTCTAGTACAGTTACAGTGTCACTATTGTAGTCTAGTACAGTTACAGTGTCACTATTGTAGTCAGGGTACAGTTACAGTGTCACTATTGTAGTCAGGGTACAGTTACAGTGTCACTATTGTAGTCTAGTACAGTTACAGTGTCACTATTGTAGTCAAGTACAGTTGCAGTGTCACTATTGTAGTCCTGTACAGTTACAGTGTAACTATTGTAGTCTAGTACAGTTACAGTGTCACTATTGTAGTCTAGTACAGTTACAGTGTCGCTATTGTAGTCTAGCACAGTTACAGTGTCTCAATTGTAGTCTAGTACAGTTACAGTGTCACTATTGTAGTCTAGTACAGTTACAGTGTCACTATTGTAGTCTAGTACAGTTACAGTGTCACTATTGTAGTCTAATACAGTTACAGTGTCGCTATTGTAGTCTAGAACAGTTACAGTGTCACTATTGTAGTCTAGTACAGTTACAGTGGCACTATTGTAGTCTAGTACAGTTACAGTGTCACTATTGTAGTCTAGTACAGTTACAGCGTCACTAGTGTAGTCTAGCAGTTACAGTGTCACTATTGTAGTCTAGTATAGTTACAGTGTCACTATTGTAGTCTAGTACAGTTACAGTGTCACTATTGTAGTCTAGTACAGTTACAGTGTCACTATTGTGGTCTAGTACAGTTAGTGTCACTATTGTAGTGTAGTACAGTTACAGTGTCACTAGTGTAGTCTAGTATAGTTACAGTGTCACTATTGTAGTCTAGTACAGTTACAGTGTCTCTATTGTAGTTTAGTACAGTTACAGTGTCACTATTGTAGTCTAGTACAGTTACAGTGTCACTATTGTAGTCTAGTACAGTTACAGTGTCACTATTGTAGTCTAGTACAGTTACAGTGTCACTATTGTAGTCTAGTACAGTTACAGTGTCGCTATTGTAGTCTAGTACAGTTACAGTGTCACTATTGTAGTCTAGTACAGTTACAGTGTCTCTATTGTAGTCTAGTACAGTTACAGTGTCACTATTGTAGTCTAGCACAGTTACAGTGTCACTATTGTAGTCTAGTACAGTTACAGTGTCACTATTGTAGTCTAGTACAGTTACAGTGTCACTATTGTAGTCTAGTACAGTTACACTGTCACTATTGTAGTCTAGTACAGTTACAGTGTCACTATTGTAGTCTAGTACAGTTACAGTGTCACTATTGTAGTCTAGTACAGTTACAGTGTCACTATTGTAGTCTAGAACAGTTACAGTGTCACTATTGTAGTCTAGTACAGTTACAGTGTCTCTATTGTAGTCTAGCACAGTTACAGTGTCACTATTGTAGTCTAGTACAGTTACAGTGTCCCTATTGTAGTCTAGTACAGTTACAGTGTCGCTTTTGTAGTCTAGCACAGTTACAGTGTCACTATTGTAGTCTAGTACAGTTACAGTGTCAATATTGTAGTCAAGTACAGTTGCAGTGTCACTATTGTAGTCTAGTACAGTTACAGTGTCACTATTGTAGTCTAGTACAGTTACAGTGTCACTATTGTAGTCAGGGTACAGTTACAGTGTCACTATTGTAGTCAGGGTACAGTTACAGTGTCACTATTGTAGTCTAGTACAGTTACAGTGTCACTATTGTAGTCAAGTACAGTTGCAGTGTCACTATTGTAGTCTAGTACAGTTACAGTGTAACTATTGTAGTCTAGTACAGTTACAGTGTCACTATTGTAGTCTAGTACAGTTATAGTGTCGCTATTGTAGTCTAGCACAGTTACAGTGTCTCAATTGTAGTCTAGTACAGTTACAGTGTCACTATTGTAGTCTAGTACAGTTACAGTGTCACTATTGTAGTCTAGTACAGTTACAGTGTCACTATTGTAGTCTAATACAGTTACAGTGTCGCTATTGTAGTCTAGAACAGTTACAGTGTCACTATTGTAGTCTAGTACAGTTACAGTGGCACTATTGTAGTCTAGTACAGTTACAGTGTCACTATTGTAGTCTAGTACAGTTACAGCGTCACTAGTGTAGTCTAGCACAGTTACAGTGTCACTATTGTAGTCTAGTACAGTTACAGTGTCACTATTGTAGTCAAGTACAGTTGCAGTGTCACTATTGCAGTCTAGCACAGTTACAGTGTCACTATTGTAGTCTAGTACAGTTACAGTGTCTCTATTGTAGTCTAGTACAGTTACAGTGTCGCTATTGTAGTCTAGTACAGTTACAGTGTCGCTATTGTAGTCTAGTACAGTTACAGCACCACTATTGTAGTCTAGTACAGTTACAGTGTCACTATTGTAGTCAGGGTACAGTTACAGTGTCACTATTGTAGTCAGGGTACAGTTACAGTGTCACTATTGTAGTCTAGTACAGTTACAGTGTCACTATTGTAGTCAAGTACAGTTGCAGTGTCACTATTGTAGTCTAGTACAGTTACAGTGTCACTATTGTAGTCTAGTACAGTTACAGTGTCACTATTGTAGTCAGGGTACAGTTACAGTGTCACTATTGTAGTCAGGGTACAGTTACAGTGTCACTATTGTAGTCTAGTACAGTTACAGTGTCACTATTGTAGTCAAGTACAGTTGCAGTGTCACTATTGTAGTCTAGTACAGTTACAGTGTAACTATTGTAGTCTAGTACAGTTACAGTGTCACTATTGTAGTCTAGTACAGTTACAGTGTCGCTATTGTAGTCTAGCACAGTTACAGTGTATCAATTGTAGTCTAGTACAGTTACAGTGTCACTATTGTAGTCTAGTACAGTTACAGTGTCACTAGTGTAGTCTAGTACAGTTACAGTGTCACTATTGTAGTCTAATACAGTTACAGTGTCGCTATTGTAGTCTAGAACAGTTACAGTGTCACTATTGTAGTCTAGTACAGTTACAGTGGCACTATTGTAGTCTAGTACAGTTACAGTGTCACTATTGTAGTCTAGTACAGTTACAGCGTCACTAGTGTAGTCTAGCACAGTTACAGTGTCACTATTGTAGTCTAGTACAGTTAGTGTCACTATTGTAGTCTAGTACAGTTACAGTGTCACTATTGCAGTCTAGCACAGTTACAGTGTCACTATTGTAGTCTAGTACAGTTACAGTGTCACTATTATAGTCTAGTACAGTTACAGTGTCACTATTGTAGTCTAGTACAGTTACAGTGTCTCTATTGTAGTCTAGTACAGTTACAGTGTCACTATTGTGGTCTAGTACAGTTAGTGTCACTATTGTAGTGTAGTACAGTTACAGTGTCACTAGTGTAGTCTAGTATAGTTACAGTGTCACTATTGTAGTCTAGTACAGTTACAGTGTCTCTATTGTAGTTTAGTACAGTTACATTGCCACTATTGTAGTCTAGTACAGTTACAGTGTCACTATTGTAGTCTAGTACAGTTACAGTGGCACTATTGTAGTCTAGTACAGTTACAGTGTCACTATTGTAGTCTAGTACAGTTACAGTGTCACTATTGTAGTCTAGTACAGTTACAGTGTCACTTGTAGTCTAGTACAGTTACAGTGTCACTATTGTAGTCAGGGTACAGTTACAGTGTCACTATTGTGGTCAGGGTACAGTTACAGTGTCACTATTGTAGTCTAGCACAGTTACAGTGTCACTATTGTAGTCTAGTACAGTTACAGTGTCACTAATGTAGTCTAGCACAGTTACAGTGTCACTATTGTAGTCTAGTATAGTTACAGTGTCACTATTGTAGTCTAGTACAGTTACAGTGTCACTATTGTAGTCTAGTACAGTTACAGTGTCACTATTGTAGTCTAGTACAGTTACAGTGTCGCTATTGTAGTCTAGTACAGTTACAGTGTCTCTATTGTAGTCTAGTACAGTTACAGTGTCGCTATTGTAGTCTAGTACAGTTACAGTGTCACTATTGTAGTCTAGTACAGTTACAGTGTCACTATTGTAGTCTAGAACAGTTACAGTGTCACTATTGTAGTCTAGTACAGTTACAGTGGCACTATTGTAGTCTAGTACAGTTACAGTGTCACTATTGTAGTCTAGTACAGTTACAGTGTCACTATTGTAGTCTAGTACAGTTACAGTGTCACTATTGTAGTCTAATACAGTTACAGTGTCGCTATTGTAGTCTAGAACAGTTACAGTGTCACTATTGTAGTCTAGTACAGTTACAGTGGCACTATTGTAGTCTAGTACAGTTACAGTGTCACTATTGTAGTCTAGTACAGTTACAGCGTCACTAGTGTAGTCTAGCACAGTTACAGTGTCACTATTGTAGTCTAGTACAGTTAGTGTCACTATTGTAGTCTAGTACAGTTACAGTGTCACTATTGCAGTCTAGCACAGTTACAGTGTCACTATTGTAGTCTAGCACAGTTACAGTGTCGCTATTGTAGTCTAGTACAGTTACAGTGTCGCTATTGTAGTCTAGTACAGTTACAGCGCCACTATTGTAGTCTAGTACAGTTACAGTGTCACTATTGTAGTCAGGGTACAGTTACAGTGTCACTATTGTAGTCAGGGTACAGTTACAGTGTCACTATTGTAGTCTAGTACAGTTACAGTGTCACTATTGTAGTCAAGCACAGTTGCAGTGTCACTATTGTAGTCTAGTACAGTTACAGTGTCACTATTGTAGTCTAGTACAGTTACAGTGTCACTATTGTAGTCAGGGTACAGTTACAGTGTCACTATTGTAGTCAGGGTACAGTTACAGTGTCACTATTGTAGTCTAGTACAGTTACAGTGTCACTATTGTAGTCAAGTACAGTTGCAGTGTCACTATTGTAGTCTAGTACAGTTACAGTGTAACTATTGTAGTCTAGTACAGTTACAGTGTCACTATTGTAGTCTAGTACAGTTACAGTGTCGCTATTGTAGTCTAGCACAGTTACAGTGTCTCAATTGTAGTCTAGTACAGTTACAGTGTCACTATTGTAGTCTAGTACAGTTACAGTGTCACTATTGTAGTCTAGTACAGTTACAGTGTCACTATTGTAGTCTAATACAGTTACAGTGTCGCTATTGTAGTCTAGAACAGTTACAGTGTCACTATTGTAGTCTAGTACAGTTACAGTGGCACTATTGTAGTCTAGTACAGTTACAGTGTCACTATTGTAGTCTAGTACAGTTACAGCGTCACTAGTGTAGTCTAGCAGTTACAGTGTCACTATTGTAGTCTAGTACAGTTAGTGTCACTATTGTAGTCTAGTACAGTTACAGTGTCACTATTGCAGTCTAGCACAGTTACAGTGTCACTATTGTAGTCTAGTACAGTTACAGTGTCACTATTATAGTCTAGTACAGTTACAGTGTCACTATTGTAGTCTAGTACAGTTACAGTGTCTCTATTGTAGTCTAGTACAGTTACAGTGTCACTATTGTGGTCTAGTACAGTTAGTGTCACTATTGTAGTGTAGTACAGTTACAGTGTCACTAGTGTAGTCTAGTATAGTTACAGTGTCACTATTGTAGTCTAGCACAGTTACAGTGTCTCTATTGTAGTTTAGTACAGTTACATTGCCACTATTGTAGTCTAGTACAGTTACAGTGTCACTATTGTAGTCTAGTACAGTTACAGTGTCACTATTGTAGTCTAGTACAGTTACAGTGTCACTATTGTAGTCTAGCACAGTTACAGTGTCACTATTGTAGTCTAGTATAGTTACAGTGTCACTATTGTAGTCTAGTACAGTTACAGTGTCACTATTGTAGTCTAGTACAGTTACAGTGTCACTATTGTAGTCTAGTACAGTTACAGTGTCACTATTGTAGTCTAGTACAGTTACAGTGTCTCTATTGTAGTCTAGTACAGTTACAGTGTCGCTATTGTAGTCTAGTACAGTTACAGTGTCACTATTGTAGTCTAGTACAGTTACAGTGTCTCTATTGTAGTCTAGTACAGTTACAGTGTCACTATTGTAGTCTAGTACAGTTACAGTGTCACTATTGTGGTCTAGAACAGTTACAGTGTCACTATTGTAGTCTAGTACAGTTACAGTGTCACTATTGTAGTCTAGTACAGTTACAGTGTCACTATTGTGGTCTAGTACAGTTAGTGTCACTATTGTAGTGTAGTACAGTTACAGTGTCACTATTGTAGTCTAGTACAGTTACAGTGTCACTATTGTAGTCAAGTACAGTTGCAGTGTCACTATTGTAGTCTAGTACAGTTACAGTGTCACTATTGTAGTCTAGTACAGTTACAGTGTCACTATTGTAGTCAGGGTACAGTTACAGTGTCACTATTGTAGTCAGGGTACAGTTACAGTGTCACTATTGTAGTCTAGTACAGTTACAGTGTCACTATTGTAGTCAAGTACAGTTGCAGTGTCACTATTGTAGTCTAGTACAGTTACAGTGTAACTATTGTAGTCTAGTACAGTTACAGTGTCACTATTGTAGTCTAGTACAGTTACAGTGTCGCTATTGTAGTCTAGCACAGTTACAGTGTATCAATTGTAGTCTAGTACAGTTACAGTGTCACTATTGTAGTCTAGTACAGTTACAGTGTCACTATTGTAGTCTAGTACAGTTACAGTGTCACTATTGTAGTCTAATACAGTTACAGTGTCGCTATTGTAGTCTAGAACAGTTACAGTGTCACTATTGTAGTCTAGTACAGTTACAGTGGCACTATTGTAGTCTAGTACAGTTACAGTGTCACTATTGTAGTCTAGTACAGTTACAGCGTCACTAGTGTAGTCTAGCACAGTTACAGTGTCACTATTGTAGTCTAGTACAGTTAGTGTCACTATTGTAGTCTAGTACAGTTACAGTGTCACTATTGCAGTCTAGCACAGTTACAGTGTCACTATTGTAGTCTAGTACAGTTACAGTGTCACTATTATAGTCTAGTACAGTTACAGTGTCACTATTGTAGTCTAGTACAGTTACAGTGTCTCTATTGTAGTCTAGTACAGTTACAGTGTCACTATTGTGGTCTAGTACAGTTAGTGTCACTATTGTAGTGTAGTACAGTTACAGTGTCACTAGTGTAGTCTAGTATAGTTACAGTGTCACTATTGTAGTCTAGTACAGTTACAGTGTCTCTATTGTAGTTTAGTACAGTTACATTGCCACTATTGTAGTCTAGTAGTTACAGTGTCACTATTGTAGTCTAGTACAGTTACAGTGGCACTATTGTAGTCTAGTACAGTTACAGTGTCACTATTGTAGTCTAGTACAGTTACAGTGTCACTATTGTAGTCTAGTACAGTTACAGTGTCACTTGTAGTCTAGTACAGTTACAGTGTCACTATTGTAGTCAGGGTACAGTTACAGTGTCACTATTGTGGTCAGGGTACAGTTACAGTGTCACTATTGTAGTCTAGCACAGTTACAGTGTCACTATTGTAGTCTAGTACAGTTACAGTGTCACTAATGTAGTCTAGCACAGTTACAGTGTCACTATTGTAGTCTAGTATAGTTACAGTGTCACTATTGTAGTCTAGTACAGTTACAGTGTCACTATTGTAGTCTAGTACAGTTACAGTGTCACTATTGTAGTCTAGTACAGTTACAGTGTCACTATTGTAGTCTAGTACAGTTACAGTGTCTCTATTGTAGTCTAGTACAGTTACAGTGTCGCTATTGTAGTCTAGTACAGTTACAGTGTCACTATTGTAGTCTAGTACAGTTACAGTGTCTCTATTGTAGTCTAGTACAGTTACAGTGTCACTATTGTAGTCTAGCACAGTTACAGTGTCACTATTGTAGTCTAGTACAGTTACAGTGTCACTATTGTAGTCTAGTACAGTTACAGTGTCACTATTGTAGTCTAGTACAGTTACACTGTCACTATTGTAGTCTAGTACAGTTACAGTGTCACTATTGTAGTCTAGTACAGTTACAGTGTCACTATTGTAGTCTAGTACAGTTACAGTGTCACTATTGTAGTCTAGAACAGTTACAGTGTCACTATTGTAGTCTAGTACAGTTACAGTGGCACTATTGTAGTCTAGTACAGTTACAGTGTCACTATTGTAGTCTAGTACAGTTACAGTGTCACTATTGTAGTCTAGTACAGTTACAGTGTCACTATTGTAGTCTAATACAGTTACAGTGTCGCTATTGTAGTCTAGAACAGTTACAGTGTCACTATTGTAGTCTAGTACAGTTACAGTGGCACTATTGTAGTCTAGTACAGTTACAGTGTCACTATTGTAGTCTAGTACAGTTACAGCGTCACTAGTGTAGTCTAGCACAGTTACAGTGTCACTATTGTAGTCTAGTACAGTTAGTGTCACTATTGTAGTCTAGTACAGTTACAGTGTCACTATTGCAGTCTAGCACAGTTACAGTGTCACTATTGTAGTCTAGCACAGTTACAGTGTCGCTATTGTAGTCTAGTACAGTTACAGTGTCGCTATTGTAGTCTAGTACAGTTACAGCGCCACTATTGTAGTCTAGTACAGTTACAGTGTCACTATTGTAGTCAGGGTACAGTTACAGTGTCACTATTGTAGTCAGGGTACAGTTACAGTGTCACTATTGTAGTCTAGTACAGTTACAGTGTCACTATTGTAGTCAAGCACAGTTGCAGTGTCACTATTGTAGTCTAGTACAGTTACAGTGTCACTATTGTAGTCTAGTACAGTTACAGTGTCACTATTGTAGTCAGGGTACAGTTACAGTGTCACTATTGTAGTCAGGGTACAGTTACAGTGTCACTATTGTAGTCTAGTACAGTTACAGTGTCACTATTGTAGTCAAGTACAGTTGCAGTGTCACTATTGTAGTCTAGTACAGTTACAGTGTAACTATTGTAGTCTAGTACAGTTACAGTGTCACTATTGTAGTCTAGTACAGTTACAGTGTCGCTATTGTAGTCTAGCACAGTTACAGTGTCTCAATTGTAGTCTAGTACAGTTACAGTGTCACTATTGTAGTCTAGTACAGTTACAGTGTCACTATTGTAGTCTAGTACAGTTACAGTGTCACTATTGTAGTCTAATACAGTTACAGTGTCGCTATTGTAGTCTAGAACAGTTACAGTGTCACTATTGTAGTCTAGTACAGTTACAGTGGCACTATTGTAGTCTAGTACAGTTACAGTGGCACTATTGTAGTCTAGTACAGTTACAGTGTCACTATTGTAGTCTAGTACAGTTACAGCGTCACTAGTGTAGTCTAGCAGTTACAGTGTCACTATTGTAGTCTAGTACAGTTAGTGTCACTATTGTAGTCTAGTACAGTTACAGTGTCACTATTGCAGTCTAGCACAGTTACAGTGTCACTATTGTAGTCTAGTACAGTTACAGTGTCACTATTATAGTCTAGTACAGTTACAGTGTCACTATTGTAGTCTAGTACAGTTACAGTGTCTCTATTGTAGTCTAGTACAGTTACAGTGTCACTATTGTGGTCTAGTACAGTTAGTGTCACTATTGTAGTGTAGTACAGTTACAGTGTCACTAGTGTAGTCTAGTATAGTTACAGTGTCACTATTGTAGTCTAGCACAGTTACAGTGTCTCTATTGTAGTTTAGTACAGTTACATTGCCACTATTGTAGTCTAGTACAGTTACAGTGTCACTATTGTAGTCTAGTACAGTTACAGTGTCACTATTGTAGTCTAGTACAGTTACAGTGTCACTATTGTAGTCTAGCACAGTTACAGTGTCACTATTGTAGTCTAGTATAGTTACAGTGTCACTATTGTAGTCTAGTACAGTTACAGTGTCACTATTGTAGTCTAGTACAGTTACAGTGTCACTATTGTAGTCTAGTACAGTTACAGTGTCACTATTGTAGTCTAGTACAGTTACAGTGTCTCTATTGTAGTCTAGTACAGTTACAGTGTCGCTATTGTAGTCTAGTACAGTTACAGTGTCACTATTGTAGTCTAGTACAGTTACAGTGTCTCTATTGTAGTCTAGTACAGTTACAGTGTCACTATTGTAGTCTAGTACAGTTACAGTGTCACTATTGTGGTCTAGAACAGTTACAGTGTCACTATTGTAGTCTAGTACAGTTACAGTGTCACTATTGTAGTCTAGTACAGTTACAGTGTCACTATTGTGGTCTAGTACAGTTAGTGTCACTATTGTAGTGTAGTACAGTTACAGTGTCACTAGTGTAGTCTAGTATAGTTACAGTGTCACTATTGTAGTCTAGTACAGTTACAGTGTCTCTATTGTAGTTTAGTACAGTTACATTGCCACTATTGTAGTCTAGTACAGTTACAGTGTCACTATTGTAGTCTAGTACAGTTACAGTGGCACTATTGTAGTCTAGTACAGTTACAGTGTCACTATTGTAGTCTAGTACAGTTACAGTGTCACTATTGTAGTCTAGTACAGTTACAGTGTCACTTGTAGTCTAGTACAGTTACAGTGTCACTATTGTAGTCAGGGTACAGTTACAGTGTCACTATTGTGGTCAGGGTACAGTTACAGTGTCACTATTGTAGTCTAGCACAGTTACAGTGTCACTATTGTAGTCTAGTACAGTTACAGTGTCACTATTGTAGTCTAGCACAGTTACAGTGTCACTATTGTAGTCTAGTATAGTTACAGTGTCACTATTGTAGTCTAGTACAGTTACAGTGTCACTATTGTAGTCTAGTACAGTTACAGTGTCACTATTGTAGTCTAGTACAGTTACAGTGTCACTATTGTAGTCTAGTACAGTTACAGTGTCTCTATTGTAGTCTAGTACAGTTACAGTGTCGCTATTGTAGTCTAGTACAGTTACAGTGTCACTATTGTAGTCTAGTACAGTTACAGTGTCTCTATTGTAGTCTAGTACAGTTACAGTGTCACTATTGTAGTCTAGCACAGTTACAGTGTGACTATTGTAGTCTAGTACAGTTACAGTGTCACTATTGTAGTCTAGTACAGTTACAGTGTCACTATTGTAGTCTAGTACAGTTACACTGTCACTATTGTAGTCTAGTACAGTTACAGTGTCACTATTGTAGTCTAGTACAGTTACAGTGTCACTATTGTAGTCTAGTACAGTTACAGTGTCACTATTGTAGTCTAGAACAGTTACAGTGTCACTATTGTAGTCTAGTACAGTTACAGTGTCACTATTGTAGTCTAGCACAGTTACAGTGTCACTATTGTAGTCTAGTACAGTTACAGTGTCCCTATTGTAGTCTAGTACAGTTACAGTGTCGCTATTGTAGTCTAGCACAGTTACAGTGTCACTATTGTAGTCTAGTACAGTTACAGTGTCAATATTGTAGTCAAGTACAGTTGCAGTGTCACTATTGTAGTCTAGTACAGTTACAGTGTCACTATTGTAGTCTAGTACAGTTACAGTGTCACTATTGTAGTCAGGGTACAGTTACAGTGTCACTATTGTAGTCAGGGTACAGTTACAGTGTCACTATTGTAGTCTAGTACAGTTACAGTGTCACTATTGTAGTCAAGTACAGTTGCAGTGTCACTATTGTAGTCTAGTACAGTTACAGTGTAACTATTGTAGTCTAGTACAGTTACAGTGTCACTATTGTAGTCTAGTACAGTTATAGTGTCGCTATTGTAGTCTAGCACAGTTACAGTGTCTCAATTGTAGTCTAGTACAGTTACAGTGTCACTATTGTAGTCTAGTACAGTTACAGTGTCACTATTGTAGTCTAGTACAGTTACAGTGTCACTATTGTAGTCTAATACAGTTACAGTGTCGCTATTGTAGTCTAGAACAGTTACAGTGTCACTATTGTAGTCTAGTACAGTTACAGTGGCACTATTGTAGTCTAGTACAGTTACAGTGTCACTATTGTAGTCTAGTACAGTTACAGCGTCACTAGTGTAGTCTAGCACAGTTACAGTGTCACTATTGTAGTCTAGTACAGTTACAGTGTCACTATTGTAGTCAAGTACAGTTGCAGTGTCACTATTGCAGTCTAGCACAGTTACAGTGTCACTATTGTAGTCTAGTACAGTTACAGTGTCTCTATTGTAGTCTAGTACAGTTACAGTGTCGCTATTGTAGTCTAGTACAGTTACAGTGTCGCTATTGTAGTCTAGTACAGTTACAGCGCCACTATTGTAGTCTAGTACAGTTACAGTGTCACTATTGTAGTCAGGGTACAGTTACAGTGTCACTATTGTAGTCAGGGTACAGTTACAGTGTCACTATTGTAGTCTAGTACAGTTACAGTGTCACTATTGTAGTCAAGTACAGTTGCAGTGTCACTATTGTAGTCTAGTACAGTTACAGTGTCACTATTGTAGTCTAGTACAGTTACAGTGTCACTATTGTAGTCAGGGTACAGTTACAGTGTCACTATTGTAGTCAGGGTACAGTTACAGTGTCACTATTGTAGTCTAGTACAGTTACAGTGTCACTATTGTAGTCAAGTACAGTTGCAGTGTCACTATTGTAGTCTAGTACAGTTACAGTGTAACTATTGTAGTCTAGTACAGTTACAGTGTCACTATTGTAGTCTAGTACAGTTACAGTGTCGCTATTGTAGTCTAGCACAGTTACAGTGTATCAATTGTAGTCTAGTACAGTTACAGTGTCACTATTGTAGTCTAGTACAGTTACAGTGTCACTATTGTAGTCTAGTACAGTTACAGTGTCACTATTGTAGTCTAATACAGTTACAGTGTCGCTATTGTAGTCTAGAACAGTTACAGTGTCACTATTGTAGTCTAGTACAGTTACAGTGGCACTATTGTAGTCTAGTACAGTTACAGTGTCACTATTGTAGTCTAGTACAGTTACAGCGTCACTAGTGTAGTCTAGCACAGTTACAGTGTCACTATTGTAGTCTAGTACAGTTAGTGTCACTATTGTAGTCTAGTACAGTTACAGTGTCACTATTGCAGTCTAGCACAGTTACAGTGTCACTATTGTAGTCTAGTACAGTTACAGTGTCACTATTATAGTCTAGTACAGTTACAGTGTCACTATTGTAGTCTAGTACAGTTACAGTGTCTCTATTGTAGTCTAGTACAGTTACAGTGTCACTATTGTGGTCTAGTACAGTTAGTCACTATTGTAGTGTAGTACAGTTACAGTGTCACTAGTGTAGTCTAGTATAGTTACAGTGTCACTATTGTAGTCTAGTACAGTTACAGTGTCTCTATTGTAGTTTAGTACAGTTACATTGCCACTATTGTAGTCTAGTACAGTTACAGTGTCACTATTGTAGTCTAGTACAGTTACAGTGGCACTATTGTAGTCTAGTACAGTTACAGTGTCACTATTGTAGTCTAGTACAGTTACAGTGTCACTATTGTAGTCTAGTACAGTTACAGTGTCACTTGTAGTCTAGTACAGTTACAGTGTCACTATTGTAGTCAGGGTACAGTTAGTGTCACTATTGTGGTCAGGGTACAGTTACAGTGTCACTATTGTAGTCTAGCACAGTTACAGTGTCACTATTGTAGTCTAGTACAGTTACAGTGTCACTAATGTAGTCTAGCACAGTTACAGTGTCACTATTGTAGTCTAGTATAGTTACAGTGTCACTATTGTAGTCTAGTACAGTTACAGTGTCACTATTGTAGTCTAGTACAGTTACAGTGTCACTATTGTAGTCTAGTACAGTTACAGTGTCACTATTGTAGTCTAGTACAGTTACAGTGTCTCTATTGTAGTCTAGTACAGTTACAGTGTCACTATTGTAGTCTAGCACAGTTACAGTGTCACTATTGTAGTCTAGTACAGTTACAGTGTCACTATTGTAGTCTAGTACAGTTACAGTGTCACTATTGTAGTCTAGTACAGTTACACTGTCACTATTGTAGTCTAGTACAGTTACAGTGTCACTATTGTAGTCTAGTACAGTTACAGTGTCACTATTGTAGTCTAGTACAGTTACAGTGTCACTATTGTAGTCTAGAACAGTTACAGTGTCACTATTGTAGTCTAGTACAGTTACAGTGTCACTATTGTAGTCTAGTACAGTTACAGTGTCACTATTGTGGTCTAGTACAGTTAGTGTCACTATTGTAGTGTAGTACAGTTACAGTGTCACTAGTGTAGTCTAGTAAAGTTACAGTGTCACTATTGTAGTCTAGTACAGTTACAGTGTCTCTATTGTAGTTTAGTACAGTTACATTGCCACTATTGTAGTCTAGTACAGTTACAGTATCACTATTGTAGTCTAGTACATTTACAGTGGCACTATTGTAGTCTAGTACAGTTACAGTGTCACTATTGTAGTCTAGTACAGTTACAGTGTCACTATTGTAGTCTAGTACAGTTACAGTGTCACTTGTAGTCTAGTACAGTTACAGTGTCACTATTGTAGTCAGGGTACAGTTACAGTGTCACTATTGTGGTCAGGGTACAGTTACAGTGTCACTATTGTAGTCTAGCACAGTTACAGTGTCACTATTGTAGTCTAGTACAGTTACAGTGTCACTATTGTAGTCTAGCACAGTTACAGTGTCACTATTGTAGTCTAGTATAGTTACAGTGTCACTATTGTAGTCTAGTACAGTTACAGTGTCACTATTGTAGTCTAGTACAGTAACAGTGTCACTATTGTAGTCTAGTACAGTTACAGTGTCACTATTGTCGTCTAGTACAGTTACAGTGTCTCTATTGTAGTCTAGTACAGTTACAGTGTCGCTATTGTAGTCTAGTACAGTTACAGTGTCACTATTGTAGTCTAGTACAGTTACAGTGTCACTATTGTAGTCTAGTACAGTTACACTGTCACTATTGTATAGTACAGTTACAGTGTCACTATTGTAGTCTAGTACAGTTACAGTGTCACTATTGTAGTCTAGTACAGTTACAGTGTCACTATTGTAGTCTAGAACAGTTACAGTGTCACTATTGTAGTCTAGTACAGTTACAGTGTCACTATTGTAGTCTAGCACAGTTACAGTGTCACTATTGTAGTCTAGTACAGTTACAGTGTCCCTATTGTAGTCTAGTACAGTTACAGTGTCGCTATTGTAGTCTAGCACAGTTACAGTGTCACTATTGTAGTCTAGTACAGTTACAGTGTCACTATTGTAGTCTAGCACAGTTACAGTGTCACTATTGTAGTCTAGTACAGTTACAGTGTCCCTATTGTAGTCTAGTACAGTTACAGTGGCACTATTGTAGACTAGTACAGTTACAGTGTCACTATTGTAGTATAGTACAGTTACAGCATCACTATTGTAGTCTAGTACAGTTACAATGTCTCTATTGTAGTCTAGTACAGTTACAGTGTCTCTTGTAGTCTAGTACAGTTACAGTGTCACTATTGTAGTCTAGTACAGTTACAGTGTCACTATTGTAGTCTAGTACAGTTACAGTGTCACTATTGTAGTCTAGTACAGTTACAGTGTCACTATTGTAGTCTAGAACAGTTACAGTGTCACTTGTAGTCTAGTACAGTTACAGTGGCACTATTGTAGTCTAGTACAGTTACAGCGGCACTATTGTAGTCTAGTACAGTTACAGCGTCACTATTGTAGTCTAGTACAGTTACAGTGTCTCTATTGTAGTCTAGTACAGTTACATTGCCACTATTGTAGTCTAGTACAGTTACAGTGTCACTATTGTAGTCTAGCACAGTTACAGTGTCACTATTGTAGTCTAGTACAGTTACAGTGTCACTATTATAGTCTAGTACAGTTACAGTGTCACTATTGTAGTCTAGTACAGTTACAGTGTCACTATTGTAGTCTAGTACAGTTACAGTGTCACTATTGTAGTCTAGCACAGTTACAGTGTCACTATTGTAGTCTAGTACAGTTACAGTGTCGCTATTGTAGTCTAGCACAGTTACAGTGTCGCTATTGTAGTCTAGCACAGTTACAGTGTCACTATTGTAGTCTAGTACAGTTACAGTGTCACTATTGTAGTCTAGCACAGTTACAGTGTCACTATTGTAGTCTAGTATAGTTACAGTGTCACTATTGCAGTCTAGCACAGTTACAGTGTCACCATTGTAGTCTAGCACAGTTACAGTGTCACTATTGTAGTCTAGTACAGTTACAGTGTCACTATTGCAGTCTAGCACAGTTACAGTGTCACTATTGTAGTCTAGTACAGTTACAGTGTTATTATTGTAGTCAAGAACAGGTATGAGTGTCACAAGTGTAGTCTCAGTTGTGGTCTAGTGTCAAGAGTATAGTCTCGCCGTTATTAGTTTCACTATTATAGTCTAGAACAATAATTAGTGTCACTGGTGTAGTCCCAGTGTCACTATTGTAGTCTGGAACAGTTATTACAGGGCCGCTATTGTAGTCTAGAATATTCTTGGTTCTTTCGGTAAAGTCACGTAGAAGGGAAACAATAAAATAATAAAAATATAAAACAATCAAATTCTCACGACGTTTCGACTGCAACACAAGCAATCATCATCAGGTGTGAAAACCACAACAAGAAAATAGTTTTTGTGGTTTTGTTCTTGTTGTGGTTTTCACACCTGATGATGATTGTTTGTGTTGCAGTCGAAACGTCGTGAGAATATTTTTTTTATATTTTTATTATTTTATTGTTTCCCTTCTAACGTGGTGACTTTACCGAAAGAACTAATAATATTATGAATTCCTGCAGTCACGAAAGCTTTAAATCAAAATTTAGTCTAGAATAGTTCTTAAATGTCACTTGTAGTCTCTAGCTCAGTTATTCTTATCACTTATAGTCTAGCACAGTGTCACTTGTAATCAATCACAGCTATTACAATGGCACTATAGTAGTCTGTCAGTTATTAGTGTCGCTATTGTAGTCTAACACATAACAGTGCCGCTATAGTAAGTAGTCCAGCACCGTTATTAGTGTCGCTTTGTATAGCGGTTATTAGTGTCAAGATTGTAATCTCGCTGTTAATACAATGCCATTGTTGAAGTCTAGAATGTCACTATTTGTAGCCGAGCACGGCTATAAGTGTCAGTATTGTCGTCTTGGGAGTTATTACTGCCGCTATATTAGTAGCCCCATTGCACCGCTATCGCAGCTCCGGTCACTCTGTCGCGACGTGTTATCGTATCGACCTCTTAATAGCTACACGCGCGTCTGTCGCGGTGGTCTGCGATCGTGTTGCACGATCTTTATAATCAGGAGCGCGCCCATCGCTACGAACCCATCGGCCGCGCAACGAAACAGAAGGCATTCTGAAATGTGCGTCTGCGTAAGTCGGACACGTCTGTGTAGTCACGTCGTTTTCGCCGAAGGAAGCCGTCTTTACGGCCTGTCCGTCACACGGCCCGCCCACCACCCATTGTCCCGAGTGGCGATCCGTCAAGTCACCCACACACCCTCCCCGTGTGTTTGTGCGCGGTCGCAAGCGGGGAGCGGTGGCGCTGCGGTTAGCGCTACGCCGCGCCACGGACCAAGGAAATGGTCCCCCGAGTTCGGTTCCCGCTCACGGCCACAGACGCCGGTGACCGTGATCCGAACCTGTCCTGGTCCCTCCCCCACGAGGTCCGACCCGGCCTCAAATGAGCACCCGATGCGGCGTGTGCGGTAAATGTCGCCGTCGGGTGAGACAAAGGCGGCCGTGGCGTTGGCCAGCCCACCTACCCCCGTGGTGGTCGTGCCGGGCCTTCGCCGGCGGTGCTGAACGGCCACTTGCCCAAAGTGACCGTATCTGCAACGTCTCATCATCGCATTGACCCCTGCCCTTCGCACGACGTCTGTTCGATCGCACTGTTCGATACCCGGCGTGTCAGATGGGGTCAATCTTGTCACTGTTGTTGCACAGTTCTTGTTCGGCATTAACATTGCAGCCTACTGTGGGCGCGTGTGACTCTATGCAATCTCAAGTTGGTCATCAGTCCCTTTGACACAATCACACGCTTTTATGTACCATATCCCCGCTGCAGCGTCATGTTTTGTAACGTTAATATTAACCCGGGCTGTGTCATCAATGTTGTAGTTTGCCCCAGCCCCAGAATACAGTTCGTGGCCAAACCAACACTCGCGAATACACTAAAGGAGCAATACTATTTTTTTTTTATATAAAGTCATAATCCTTTTCACACGTCTCAGTGTTACCTTGTACTGCTCTACAGCAGCAGTGGTTTACGTTGTGTGACGGGAGCATGCGGCTGTAGCGGACATCCATTTAGTAGGAAGGCAAAAATCTGTCAAAACTTGACCGCCTCCACCTCTCCATGTGCGCACAATCCTATAGAACGGCCCGATATTTAATCCACGCAGAAACCATCACAGATTCATAATATTAACGTGTTTAAGCAAACAGATAGTCCACCGCCGGCTGCATTATTATCGATGCTTCACCCACCCCGTTTGCTATGCGTTCATTGTTAGTTACACATTTGTGTTAAGCCCCCTTCCAATGCGTACGAACTGAATGAATGGCCCAGTAGTTGTACTTCGCAGCATTACCTCACGCCCCGCAAATAACTGTACACACACACTGTATGGACATACCATAGCACAAAACGCGCACATAACACAAAGATCCCCCGTGTAGCCTGTAACAGACTGTGGTGGGCCAATGTTGTTGTTGTTAGTGAGTAGCGCCTATGAAGGCCGGCACGAGGGGAGGGGGTGAGTGGCCAGACACCACGCACGGCCGCCTTTGTCTCCCCCCATGGCGATGTTTATTACTACACACCACCGGCAACCAGGTACTGAGTTGAGTCTGAGTCGACATAGGGGAGGAGGAGGAGGCCCATGACCGGTTCAGATAATCGCCACTGGTGGCGAAGGTAGCCGTGAGCAGCCTAGCGCTAACCGCTACACCATCGCTCCCCACACACACACGCGCACGTTTATTTAAACGTTTATTCGCGCAATGCAAAGTCCACCCTACCCCTTCACTTACAAATGTGCGTGTATTCCGTGGCGTTGTGTTTCGTTTGCGGTTAAAAGCGAGTAGGAGTAGGATGAGGAGGATGAGGGTAAAGAAACCGATTCCGCGCCGCGCGCCGCCCATGTTTTTTAGCGGGAAAAGCTCCGGGCGCCATCTTTAAACGGTCTCGCTCGATAAATAAAATTCGCTTCGTCTCTTCGACGTGAAACTACTCGTAGTGCAGTCGCGAAAAAAATCACAATTTCTCTCACACACACACGCGCGAAAAAAATATATAAACGTGTAATCACGGTCTAAAACACCGCGTTTTAAAAATAAATAAATTTATAAACGTTTTTTTTTTAAAACGCGAGTGCACGGCTGTTGCCGCCATTTCGCGCGCGCGCGGCGCGATGCTAATGGGGGTTTAATGACGCCGATAAAAACCCACGAGAAATAACACGCCTTTAATAAATAACACGCCTTTAATAAATAACGCGCATTTAATAAATAACACGCACGTGTGTACGGCCTCCCCTGCGAAACGATTAACGCTGGAAAGTACGTGAACTCATTTTAAAAAAACAACCACACAATTTAGTGGCACCACCTTGTGAAATGAACGCCGCCAGAGGGATTGTTTTATTATTCGTGTGCGGCTGGGAGCGGCGTCAACGTGGCCCCTCACCCCCCTCACCGTGTGCGATGCCGGCGAGCCGGATTCTATTCCTGCTCACGGCCACCAACAACCCAGTGACTTCTTATCCTGAACCGGGAATCGTCTCCCCCCCCCCCCCTAGGTAGACTCGGCCTGAAATGAGTCCCTGGCGAGGTGTGTAAAAAACCACACACATCGCCACTGAGGGGAAGGGGGGTGGGAGAGACAAAGGCGGCCGGGCGTGGTGTTGGCCACCCAGCCCTCTCGTGTGCCACAGTTCCCGGCCTTCATCGGGCGTGTGCTAACAGCGCCTGCCCCAGCAAGTCTGTTACTAAATATTTACTGAGGCCAGCAGTAGAGAAGAGCGGACAGCGTGGGGAGGGAGGGAGGTGGTGTAGTCATTGAGAGAGACGGCAGAGGGAGGCGTTGCCGAGCAGCGAGGGGAACCCTCCGGTAGGGGGGGCGAGGCCCCGGGCACCATGGGGGAGGTGGTGGTGGGGGGGGGCACCCAGAAACAACTCCGCCCACGGCCCTGCATGGCCGCCCCCCTACCCCCACCCCCTACCCCCTACCCCCCACCCTACCCCCCACCCTACCCCCCACACTACCCCCCACCCTACCCCCTACCCCCCACCCCCCACCCACCGCCGTGCTAGGATCTCGTGTAAGGGTCGTCGTCGGCTTTATTTAGCGTGCGTGCCAACTACGCGCGGGTTATATTGATATAAATACATGCCGATCCCGTCCGCGGCAGGCAACGGCGCTGCACGTGGAAATCCGCTGCACGCGGACGTTTCTGTGGGTGTGGTGGGCACAACGCTTTGCCCTTGCTTTTCATGTGCGGAAATAACGCCGACCCAAATCGTCCACGGTTGTCATCTGAGCGGGTTCACTTAAATCGACTGCCCGCTGAATGTCCTCCCCCACACGTCGCGGGAGCTATTTGACCGTACTTCACCACGTTGGGCAGGGTTGGTGAAGGAGGGAATCATTTGCGGGCGCATAGTCCGGTACCGTACAACAATGGGCTATGGCTTGCACTGCCCTCTGCTGCATGCCCAGAGAAATACACCTTTTTTAAGTTTTAAAGCGTTTAAACCACCGTGCCAATGAGCACCATCCATGTATAAATGCAACAAATAAAATATGACCTTTCAACAAGCCCGTCCTACTCACGATTAGGATGGCAAGAACAAAAAAATCATGCATGGATTATGTAACACGTTCGAACACGCGTGTGTGCTTAAGGTAATGCGTTTCATGTGCTTAAGGTAATGCGTTTCATGTCATTAATGGGCGCTTATGACATGGATTAGGGAGGGACGTGGACATTCATGGGGAGGTGCACACCGACAACTATATGAGCACAGAGAAGAACTGCAAGTTAATTTGCACCATTCGAAGCCTCATAAACAGTGGATAGAGCATGACAAAGATGCTAACACAAAAAAAAACGTTCCGATGCATGATTGGGATTTTAGAGACATGAATAGGAACACCTGGATTCGGGAACTCAATTCATAATCATATTATTGGTCTTCATCAAGCAATAGCTAGATCATGATGGATGACTTGGGCAAAACCCAGTTTTGCCTATCGAGTTATGAAGACCTGGGTAGGGGAATCATGCGAGGCAGGCCTATCTCTTGGGGGCACGAGACATCAACTTTATATTTAAACGGATTGGTTAATTATAAACTAGCTTACGTCACACGTAATGAGGTGGTCGTTAACATGCGATAACGTCATCTTGTTTAAGGGGCCGTCCATAAATGACGTCACACGATTTTTGACCCCCCCCCCCCCATCGTCACACGGCGTCACGAAAAGTCAGACCCCCCCCTCAGATATGACGTCACAAAGCTCTGCCCCCCCCCAAATATATGTAAAATATGCTTCAAATCGCTTTTAACTATTGTCATTGTAGTGCGTATTTAATGTGGCGCTGCACTCTGATGTAGGAAAAAACATTTATTAAAAAGTCTATTTAATTAAGTAGAACGTATTTATATACTTAGCTCTATCGGTAAAGTATATCGTGAAAATATGTATTTTATTATTTTATATATTTTATTGTTTCCCTTCAACGTAACTTTACCGAAAGAGCTACAAATATGAATTACTGCAGTCACGAAAGCTTTAAATCAGTGTTTATATTTATTTAAAGTTGCGCATTTTGATGTGACGTCACATTTCTCAAACCCCACCCACCCTCGTCACACATCGTCACAAATGTCTGACCCCCCCCCCCCAGGTGCGTGACGTCATTTATGGACGGCCCCCTAAATGAAAAAAGGGAAAGTTTTTGAACCAGATTGAAAGACTGTGGACATCATCAAAGAAGTTGGGACCATTTATTTAAACAATTAGGGGACCTATATGACTTCACGTTTACACAGAAATGAGCCAATTGTTTAAATTCTATACCCTTAATTGTTTAAATTCTATACCCTTTTGGCAGGGGCCAAATTTTATACGATACAAAGATTTCGATTTAAAGCTTTCGTGACTGCAAGGATTCATCTTCTTTGGTTCTTTCGGTAAAGTCACCACGTAGAATGAGAATAAAATAATAAATTGATAAAATAAAATAACAATAATATTCTCACGACGTTTCGGCCACAACACAAAGGCCGCATCCACAATTTGAATTGAGAACCAAAGCTATGACCTAAAGGGTTACCTGCCTGGATAGAGATGTGGTAGGAAAGGGGCCGTCCATAAATGACGTCACGCGAGCTTGGACGATTTTTGACCAACCCCCCCCCCTCTCTCGTCACACGACGTCACAAAAAGTCAGACCCCCCCCCTCAAATATGACGTCACAAAGCTCTGCTCCCCCCCTCAAAATAAAACATGCTTCAAATCTCTTTAAACTATTGTCATTGTATTGCGTAGTTAATGTGCCTCTGCTCTCTGATGTAGGAGAAAACATTCATTAAAAAAGTATATTTAATTAAGTACGTGACTTTACTGAAAAAAACAAAGAGTATGAATCCTTGCAGTCACGAAAGCTTCAAATCTAGAATTAAGTAGAACGTGTTTATATTTATTTAAAGTTGCCGCATTTTAATGTGACGTCACATTTCTCAACCCCCCCCCCCCTCGTCACACATCGTCACAAATATCTGACCCCCCCCCAGGTGCGTGACGTCATTTATGGACGGCCCCAAAGGTAATATTTAAAGTTATATTATTGCTAACACTTGTTTGAAAATGTATTTCTGCTTGTAGGAGTGGGGGAGTGGACATCCCATAATGCACCATGTGGTGGCAGCACAGGGACTCTCCTCACCGTCATACCCTGACTCCACGCAGGTGCGTATTTCTCTCCACCCATCACCACTTACCACATCATCATTGCACGTTACCAACAATGTTTAACATCAAACCATTTACACGAATAATTGTGCAAATGCAACCGCAGCCATAATCATCTTCACCACTACTTGCAACCAATGCCACCAAAGCCAACAATCAAAATTATCACCATAAACACTTTAAGCATCGTCATAATCAGCACGATCATTATGACCATCACTGACTTGGCCAACACTTAAGAAAAGTAAGTTAGCTTGGGCAGGAATCATCGCTGGAAGGGATGACGGTCAATCGCTGGGGTTTAATGATGGAGTAGCAGCCAAATGAGGGAATACGCCAAAGCAGATTTCTAACACGGAGATGGAGCGATGAATTTAGCTCGTCTACAGAACTGTTACAATACGATACCGTGAGAGATGGCTGGTGCTTGGGAAGGCCTTCTTGCAATAGTGGATAGATCATGACTGCTCTTCATGAAGATGAAGTGTCCGACAGCCTAGGACACCTGTGGTACGCATTCCTCAGGGGTGCACGTAATGTCTCTTGTGGGATTAGTAAGCAGGCCTGTTTTGCATGTGTGCACCAGTAATTATAAATCTATATACTTATCTGTTGTGTGACATTTGATGAATTGTGCGTTTCGGAACCTAATTCATCCATGTGGTCTCCGGTTAATAAAAGGTGCTGATCAACAGCATAGCAGCAATTCGTTTTTGTTAATCTTTCACAAGAGTAAAATATTTGGCAGGACATTTTGAACAATGAGAAAATTCACAAAATGGCCTTACCCACAAACAAATATGGATCATATAGGTAAGGGCAGCAGATCTATCTATACTTCACTCAAGCCACGAAAGCCAACGCGTGTTGCCATACCCAAATGAGTACCAGACGATGGATTGTGGCTGAATCAGGCTGTTGCGATGCTCATGCCCTCTGTTGGTGTTTGCAATGCATTGTGGGTTTACCCACGAGGCCGTGCACGTGCTACATTCCGGGCTGTGACTGCGGTTACGTGTGCTGTGGGGGCTGCAGTTGTCGTCGGAGGGACCGGGGCCACAGGGGGGAGCGGTTGGCGATGCCCTGACGCCCTCCGCGGGGCCTGTAGTGGGCGGCGGGGCTGCTGGAGATGCCCAGGCACAGCTCGAGGCCGATAAGCGCGCGGTCTACAGGTACTGGCACGTTCCGTACCAATCTGGATTTCTGTTGGAATTATATAACCTGTTATTCTCCTCACGGAATAGGAGTGATCTTGGTGATGGTGTAGATATTGCAGGTTTTATATTGTGAGGATGATTGAGTTTGTGGTAGTTATGATGTTTATATGAATGAGATAATTGTGTTGGTGTTTATGGTGGTGTAATAGGTGTTTATGGTAGTGAAAAATCAATAACACTACTCATCAACAACACTACTTGAAAAGAAAAAATATATATAATGGTTGATGTTTGGGCCAATGGCCCTTCTTCATAGCACATGCACAGAGAGGCCAGATAGATAAAAGGGTTTGATGAGATTGTTATTCTAATGACCAACTTTTAAATTTGCATGGAAATAGTGATGGTGTTGATTGCAATTGTGCTAAGCACTCGTAATGGCGGTGTTGATGGTCGTGGTGTTGTTAGTTGTTAATGGTTTGATGGTTCCTTTTTGTGATGTTGGTAATGTCGACAGTATTGATATTTCTGGTGTCGTTGGTGTTAATATGGGGAGTGGTGGTGGAGTGATTAACATGCTGTGAAATAAATCCACCTCATCGGGTTAGATTCCGAGCCATGGATTAAATAGGTTTACATAAGGAACTGGTTCGGGCCTGGGCCTCCCCTAGACGCTGTATAACCCTGGTGTAGTTCTGGTGATCACACCCACACATGTGCTTTGCAAGCCTTTATCGATGCTCTCCGACGGCGCTGCACCAACAGTGGTTGCCGATGTCTGTATTGATGATGGTGACCGTGTCAGTGGCGATTTGACCGATGTCAGTGGTGATAGTGTGACTGTTTTTGATGGCGGTGGTGATGGTGTTGATGTTGCGCAGGCACCCCTTGTTCCCATTGCTGGCTCTCCTCTTTGAGCGCTGTGAAGAGGCCACGCTGGGCTCCGACTCCGTGAGCTCCGCAGGATTCGATCTCGACATTGAGGGTTTCGTGCAGCGGCAGGAGAGCGAGCGCAAGCCATTCTTCAGCGACGAGCCAGAGATAGACAACCTGGCAAGTCCGTGCACACACACACACACAACCGTGTTCTCAAGTGGTGCATGTTGAACTTCTTGAGTATCAGCCCAGTTATCAATGACTGTACAAAAACAAAAAAACAATTTTCACTTTACTTGGGTTTTTCCAGCACTGAGAATTAAACATTCAGAATGATTGATATGCAACGAACAGTCTTTAGAGGACATATACATGGTGTGCCCCTTGTGTTGATCAGCCCATTTCAGTGACTGCACAAGTAGTTTTTGTTTTTTTTGATACCATCTTCTGGAGTTAATCTCTGACACAGGGTGGTGCCCCGCTAGCTGCTAGAGTTTTAAATGTAAACTTCTTCATCTCGTGACACTATGACAAGAGCACAATCGGAATGTATCTGGTGAAAACAAACAATATCATAACGATAGCAACCCTGCATGTGCCAGATGGTGAAAGCGATCCAAGTGCTGCGTATTCACCTGCTGGAGTTGGAGAAGGTGAGCGATCTGTGCAAGGATTTCTGCAGCCGCTACATCACCTGCCTCAAGAGCAAGATGCATTCGGACAACCTCCTTCGCTCGGACGTGGGGCCCAGCAACTCCTACCTGGGGGAGCCCGTACGACAACCCTCAAGCCACAACGTCAAACAATACAACACCAACGCAGCTGCATCGTAGCTTCGGCATAATTTTATCAAAAACACCACCATACTAATGCCATAATGTAGGGTCCTCCTGAAAGCTAAACGCACCCCAAGCTTGTGCCCGGTGTTAATTAAGTTTTGCAAATTTGGCTATACACACCTACCGAATTACCAGACACACCTTAAAATTGTATTTAAAATATCTTGCACTTTCCAAACACACCTTGAATATGGAGTATGCCAAACATCCCCAAACCAGGATCCCTCTGAAAAATAATCTATATAATGTGTGGTTTTCTGCAAATGACATTGGTAAAACAATCTGTATCACAATTCCAACATCACCTTCATATCCATAACGTCACCAGCATGTCAACATTGTAACATCAGCATAACAATATAATAATTATTAATATTGATGTACATATAATTTTAGCACAACATGAATCTAAACATTATAACTCCAACACGATAGCCTCAGAAGATCAGTGTCACTGCTACCCCACCATCATTAAATTCGCATTGTGATCAAATCATCACAACGTTACTTTCAACATTGCAGTACCAGCATAAAATTAATAACAACATCACCATATGAAAATCATTATGTGAATATATAACTGTATCGGCATCACAATATCAACAGCACAATCATATCACCATCACATCATTATGATGTTCACGTCACAACAGACACATAGACATCACCACTCACAGATGTTATCCGTCATGAATATGAATTATTTTGCACCTATGATCCCCCACGCTCCTCTGTGAATTGACCAAGCAGGCGCTGGGCCTGACATCAGGTGACGCAGTTGCTGTAGTGAGCGTTCCTGCCCCTTCGGTTGCTGTGGCAACACTACAGTCAGCACAGGTGCTAACAGGTAACGCCCGGTCATGATGACGTCAGGTATGATTCACGGGTTTTGCGGAGAGCTGTTCAAGCCTAGCGGATTGTTCTGTCAAGGAGAAGTTGATGGAAACGGAGGACAGAGTGCTCCCCTAGGCTTCAAAGGCCTCCCACCACCTTGTGAATCACATCCATAGTCTGCCGTAATAATAACACACCCCATTATAACAACAGGACATTCTGCTTTAGCAGCACGGCCAATTAAACTTGAATACAGGAATGATGTGCAATGTAATGACATAATTTAATAACACACTATGACGGAACACCTCATTATAACAAGCCGAGAGAACACAAAGACCCTAGCCTGATCTCATGACGCATTCATATTTCACACGTGATGTATCGTTACGCAAATGTAAGAGGCATGTTTTAAACAAGTGATAATGCTGTAACCTATGTCAGTGCAATTCCATGAATATGTAATTAATCTCGACTCACCTGCCATCCCAAATCGGCCTCTCAATACGAGCGTCGTTCGGTTGAGTTGAAGCATCAATCGTCCTACGACTTCTGTCATCGTCACAGATGCGTTCACGTCATTATTGCAGTCATTCCACCCATTTTTAAATGTTGCCATGAGTCATGCAGTTGTCACCATGCTGGGCATTATTCTTCGATATATTTCTATTGTTTTTAACAGTGAACAACAGCTTGCTGCTCTTATATTGCATCCGGTGTGCAAGGGCACAGCCACCTTGCATCATGTGACATAGCGGTCTTCTTGCGGCAATTCTGGAAGGAAAAAAACTTTGTTGCGTATCAGTACCAGGGCTGTGCCCCATTCACGACACAATATTTACCACGATCACACTGACATAGGTTACCGTGCTAGAAATCTCTATTGAAACACCTTCGTGTGAATGTATACTCGATTTAGAATGCCTTTCTTAACAAAAGACTTGATAACAAGAAATTGTAATGATCATGCTTGATATTGTTTTGGTTATTGATTTCATTTTGCCCTTATAATGACTGTGGTGTTATGTTATTGTCCTGGTTGTTTTTTGTTTGTTGTGTCGTCCTAATGACCGTGTTGTTGACCATTGCCAGGAGGCACCATCTATCAGCCAGTTACCATGGTGACCCCACACGGTCAGGTGGTTGCCCAGGCAATGACACAAGCAACCACCACGACTGCCCTGCAGATCCATGGGGCACAGGTGAGACTCGCGTTAGAAGCCCCTGCTGTGGTGTGCAGTGGCAACGTCACCGGATTTCCCGGCTACACTTCCTTGTGCACCAAGGTGGCGAGATGTGAACTACCTCAACTGGTACACAGGAGGTCGTGGATTCAATCCCAACCCTGACGTCTGCCGTATATTTGGAGTTTCCACGTTCTCCCTGTGGTCGCGTGGATCTTCTCCGGGTCCTCTCCCTCCATATTTAAAATCAACATGCGTTTAGTGTATTTGGCTGCTATAAATATTCACATGATTAAAAAAAAAAATTTCGTTGAGCTATCATTTGTGGCCAAGTCGCTTCTGAAAAAGAGCTATATAGCTCAGTGGGCCTTACCTGGTAAAATAATAATAAATTAACATCCGCACTATTGTGTATGACGGCCCACGGGCAGCATAAATCTCACAACTTCCTTAATGCAGCCTGCAGCCACATTACACCCACCGCTTCGACGTGGTTCACAAAAATATTTATCCGTCAATGCAAGCATTTTAGCAGCACTAATTGGGTACAAGAGGTTTTCAGGTTTTTCACCTGGTAATACTGCTTTTATAATTTTAGTGGGCTCACTCACTTATGTCACTAAAAGGGTCTCTTTGTACCCAATGGACCCGTACGTTATTTTTGTGTTCTTTGGGATGATGCGAAGGTGTGTTTTACCCAAAGTTATTTGACAATATAATTTGGCCCTCAGTACGGAAAAGTCAAGTTTAGTTTTTAACCAGGTGAAGAACTTAAGGGATCAGGATAGTTTCATTTGCAAGATTTACCTAGGCCACCAAAATGACAAAAAATGTTCCCCTCCCATGGTGTATAATGTCCAACCATGTCATGCCATCATGTAAACTATTCAGTTTTTCCTGTATAAAGTATGTGTAACTGCTATGTTTCTGTACACTGGTCATGTTTCCATGAATTATGTGTGTATGGTGTGTGTTGTGTCTCCAGTCCGTCGTATCGTCTCCCTGTGTCATCAGTGGGATCTGCACCACATCTCACCTGCAGGCTGACAACATGGGGGGCACACACCTGGGACAGGTAACTCGGGGACACGCCGGGACACTGACGGAGACACAGACACAAGGGAAGGGGGACGGGCACACACAATGCCTTTGAGAGACATGTAAAGACACGGGGAGAGGAGGGAACATCGGATGGACATGAGAGACACATGAGTATACATGGGACAAGGAAGACATCGGAAACAGGAACATAGGATGATGGAGACATGGGGACGTAAGCACGAGGACATAAGGATGCAAAGCTGTGCAGATGAGAGATAGGGTGGTGCATTTAGAGACTTAGGTCATGGTGACGCAAAGACATGCAGATCAATGAAGATATGTGAGGACATGGGGTCTTGGTCTATACGGTATTCATTTACGCATGTCCCTGCTATATAAGTGTGTGTTTATACGTGCAATGATACGGATTGTGATGCTCAACACCAGTAGCAATAGGAATCAGAATATGTTGTCAGCTTCCCTCAGGATGCACATATACAGCTAGTTTTTGTAAAATCACTGCTGGATAAGGGTCTTCCCACGCCCTGCCAGCTGTGAGAGATATTTGACCATATTTCACCGTGCTAGTCAGTGTGGGTTAGTGATGGTGGGAGTAGTGTGGAACATCAATGGACTCCTCTGCACTGCCCACAATGTCTATTACACCTGGGTTATACGCATAATGGTCACCTATCCAAGCATCATGCCGACTCATACCAGCTTGGCTTGCGGTATTTGACAAGATCAGGCATCATTCCAGGTGAATTGGTCTGGTGTGGTATGTAAACATCAGCACTGGGGACAGACTGTAAAAGGGAGTGGTTCTGACCACGCCATCCCCTTGTGTGCCTTGCCAACTTTAATAGGTGCTTGCTAACTACTTACCCCAACAGTCCATAAATGCTATACAGGGGATCTTTGTATTTTTGTCCTTGCACATGTGGGTATATGTATGGGGATTGATGGCACAGTGATGAGCACTGCACTACAAGCATCAGAACTGGGGAGACAAAGGTGTACAGACCTGTGCTGGATACACCACCCGTTTTGGTCACCATGTAGGCCTTACTCATCGCTTGGTAACAGCACTTGCTCCAACAGCCTGTTAGAAGCCATTCGGAGAATCCTTGTCTTTGTATGCATGCACGCGCACGTTACCGTACTGATAACTCTGTGTGTGTATGTTAGGACATCTCGGCGTGTGACCCGGATGACAAGCGCGCTCGTCTCAAACGTGGCGTGCTGCCCAAACACGCGACCACCGTCATGCGCTCTTGGCTCTTCCAGCACATTGTGGTGAGCACAGCCATGGGCCTGCCCAATTGGAGTCACGTGACTTTTGCCATCTCAAATTTACACTTGCACCACCCCATTCGCCTGCAGTCAGGATTTATCAGCTACAGTCTCCGTGCAGCTGCAGAGATTGGTTGATCAGCTGGCATCAAAATACACCCAGAATATTAGTTGACTGATCTATATAGTGGAGACTTTGGTGTACACTGTGCCACTCAACCAGATATGGTTTGCATATGTGTATGTTGGTTATATTAGTGCTGCTTCAGTGAGGTTCATAAACTAAAGCATAAATTTATTGTATTTTTTACGTGTTGGACAATTCTGCAAAATTTTGGTGGACCAAGCCATGACAAAATTCATTATAGGCAGTTAAGAGTATGGAAAACATCGATATTCTTCAGTGAGCTGTGCCCAGCTACAGACTGCAAAGAACAGCCATCATGTTGGAGGCGATGACACCACAGCTTAGCTATGGGGCCCATGAGAGTCGCAGCAGTATGCAGAATTATATTACATTAGGTTAATGTATCAGTAAAATTAATTAACAAAAGGAAATGTAAATGGTATGTTTGACACGTGTATGATAAAACATCCCTGGGCTCCCCTGGCAAAGTATGGTAGCAATAAAAAATAGGGAAATAATAAAAGTACAATCAATCCATAGTCCTATGGCTTTCTTCCATATTAAGGTTTATAGCAGTTTTTTTGCCATCGGTGTCATGGTTAGCACACCACACATCAATCCAGGTGATTGCTGGCCATACACAACAACAGTGGAAATGTGTATCTAAACCCAAGTGGCTTCCCCTAGGTCGATAGATATTAGCTGGTATGGTTTTGAACGTCAGTGCTGGGGGAACAGGGGCAGCTTGGGAAATTATGTTCACCACACCCTCTGTTATTTGCTGTGCTGGTCTGAGAAGGTTTTCATCAACAACACTTTCCCCTGCCATCTGTACGGCTTATTGGGGGATCTTTGTATTTACCATATATATTTGTGTATACCCGTGTATTTGTGCAGCACCCATATCCAACAGAAGATGAGAAGAGACAAATCGCCAACCAGACCAACCTAACCCTGCTGCAGGTCAATAACTGGTGAGATAATTGCAAAAAATGCTTGCTATGAACATGCCACTACAAATCACTAACATAGCCACAGCCCTAAACCTAAACCTAGTACTGTTTATAATCCCTGAGAGAAATCTGCCATAAGTATTGTGGAATTCCATCACTGGCTCAGGACCAACAACAGGAACAAGTGTTGTTCAGCACTCTTTAGAGTACTGGAGTAATGGAAATGCAATCTGTGTAAGGGTGTTTCAGAGTCATCACACCCACGTTAATGAGGGTATGTCTTTAATGTGGGTATCCCTTTAATGTGGTTATCGCTTTAATGTGGGTATCCCTTTAATGTGGGTATCCCTTTAATGTGGGTATGTCTTTCATGTCGGTATCCCTTTAATGTGGGTATCGCTTTCATGTGGGTATCCCTTTAATGTGGATGCATGGGGCCGTCTATGCCGCAGGTTCATAAACGCGCGGCGCCGCATCCTGCAGCCAATGCTCGACGCGAGCAACCCTGACCCTTCCCCCCGCGCCGCCCGCAAACTCAAGGCTGCACCGCGACCCAGCTCCCAGCGCTTCTGGCCGGACTCCCTGGGTGCCCGAGCACCGCCCGGGGACACGGGGGAACACGGGGACACGGGTGACGGACACGGGGACATGGGTGGGGACGGGGACGCACGGACACACGGGGACGGCACGGAGCATGAGGACGGTGAGGCTTGGGCAGGTGGGAGCAGGAGAGGAACGGGCGATGTACGGAGGGATGGAAGGAGAAAGGACGTTTACAGAGGAATGGGAGGAGAAAGGGAGCTGGATAGGACGAGAAGTGGAATCCAGGACAGTAAGAATAGGAGAGAAGAGAGTGAATTGATGAAGGATGGAGAAGGACAGATGTATTCATCATGAGGATATGTGTATGAGGGTGGATGGGCACATGCTGGCCTCTACTCCTGATGTGCCATCTTGCCCTTACTCGGATTGATTACACCACTCGTCCCGAGGGTTTACAAGGCTAAACATAGATAATTATCTTTGTCAATATATTTGTACGTGTCTGTGTTTCAACGTGTGTAATTCCTACTCTGTGGGCCACAGCTTGGGATCAGAGGATTGTGAGTTTTAATCCCAGTCAGGGTTCAGCTTAACCCAATATTGTTCTGGGGTAAATAAAATTAGTACCACTTTGTGAGATGTCAACAGCAGTTGTCCTGCGGATTCATAGATTCCAGCTAGAGGAATGTGGAATTTTAACTTGTGGCTCAGGGCTGCGAATGGAGATGAGCAATGTTCAATGGCCATTTGAGGAGCCACTGATTTTTGGTGTTTTTAAGATATGTATAGGTCTGGTTTAATGAGCAGTTTTAGCTGGACCCCACTTTCATATTATAGATATGGTGTCACTTCGTTGATGTCATGTTTTTTTTCTGAGAGAACTAAACTTTAGCCGCTGCAGGATAATATTCTCCAAGCAATGTGGATTGGGGCAAGGGAGATGTTGTATGTGACAGTCTGTATCCTGGAGACGCAAGAAGAGCTAAGAGACAGACACAGCAGGAGAGAGGTGTATTAAAGAGCAGTACATGAAAAGGAGGGAAATTTATGTTCGTGAAATGTTTTTGGTTGCAGGCGATGTTGTAAATATTTGTAATGGTGATGATGGGAAGTGATATGATAGTTGTCTAAATAATTAATTAACTAAATACTTGCTTCCTATCCCCATTACCCCATGACCTTAGTTAAACTCTAATCTCTCTGACCTTTCAATGCCTCCCCCTGGCACCCAACTGCCATGCCCTCTGGATTTTAGCCTGTGAGTTTTGTGACCATTTCACTCGTAATGCTGTATAATTTATAATCCCTGACCCTGTGACTCCCCCACTTCTTTGCCCTGTGACCCCGCCCTGTGCCCTTTGCACTCAAGATGGCTGCCTCTCAGACCCGCTCAACACTCTGAGCTCGGACAGTGCAACCCTCGCCGTGCGCCGGGTTATTGTGGGGCATTTATCGGACGACGGCAAACCTGGCGTTTCCAACGACCACGGCCACGCGGAAGACGACCAGGAGGAGGATGAGGATGAAGAAGAAGAAGATGAGGAAAACATCGAAGACGAGGAAGAAGAAGAGGAGGAGAATGGGATGTCCCAGCGGAGTGAGTGTGGCCTGGCCCTGAATGCCGGAGACTGACTTCACCCCGTGTCACCTCCTCACCGTCCCTCCCCCTCTTCCATCGGCTATCCCCGGGGCCATTAGAAACTACACAGACTTGATTCTCAGAACATTTGTCTATGAAACAAGCAGTTTTCTGCGGGCTTCAATTTGCACCGCAACTGACTTTAGACGGATGGCTGAGTTTGCTGTGCGGTTTGGCGCGCTCGCCGCTGGGCCGCTTTGCATGGAGTCAGGCAGGAGTATAATTCCTGCTGCCGGCCCAGTAATTTCCACGGGGAATTACAATCGTCAACCAAAGTGCGCCGTCTTCCGTAAAGTGGACGTTAAAGACGGTGTGACTTTGTGCACAAAGTTAGGCCATTGTGTGTCAGAATAGCCTGAGTTGCAAGTTTGAAAGTTACCTGAAAATTATTTGTATACCTGTGTATCTACAGTTATTAATGTCTCATTTGCAAGAGATAATCTCAGTGGGCTCTTGTCTGTTTGGACAAATTATGTTGATTTTCATATACTTTTCGGCGTTAAGGTTTGGACAGAAAGCCAGGGCAGAAGTCTAAGTGTTTTTTTATCAATTTAAATGTGTGTGGATTTGACATTTGTTACATTTTCATAGAAAATGCAAGCTGGAGCCACGGGGATTCTAAATCACGGGGTATAGTGGCATCCACGATCTCTACACATTTGTGCAAGAGAGGGTGAAAGCTGGCGAATTAGAATTTGGGAGTGGAGAGAATTTAAGAGACGGACAGTAAGAGAGTGGAGAGTGGATGGCAATTTAATGAGGGAGAAAGGGAGAAAAGTAAGAGTGGTGAGGGAGGAGAAACAATTGAAAAGTAGGATACTGTGGAGAGAGAGGAGATAGAGGGTGTCTTACGAAAGAGGGAACACAGACATGGTTGTTCCTACAGCATCAAAGAGCTGGTGACTTGTAAGAGAGGCTTGTCCATCGGACGCGACAACCACTTTTACAAGAAACGGTCCAAGAGCGAACGTTTCCTAAGACACCAAGAGCAGGAAATAGACGATGTGAAATGAATAATTCTATGAAACATCCACAAGCAAGCCAACAGACAGCTCTAACCAAAACTGAGCGATGCGAGGTGTGAGTGGCTCACGGAACTTACTAATGGTCATGCAAGCGCGTTGAGGCTACACTACTGATATTCTCCATTGGACTCCCAGGTGCACACCCAAGACTAAGTCATGTTCTCTTTAGTGGTGTCTGCCTGATCACTGCAGACTGCACAAAAAAGTTAGATAAATCATACATATGCATAGTGGACTCTGATGCTTTCCAACATTGAGGTCAATTGAGGCCTCGTGCCCCCGGGGGCATGATCAGTGAGTAACTTCATCAGCCGTGGCGTATGACGTTATGCATCGGTTAGAGGACCGTGTAAATAACAACTTTGGCCAATACTTTACCAACTTTGGCCAATCCTTTGATACATTTGCCCAGTCTATATAGTCTTTAATAGCGACACAACTTTATAATAACCCCTTATTTACACAATATCATCTTTACAAATTATTGTGGACCCCCCTTTACAGACGGACGGAGCTAATGCATTCATGTAATGCTAAAAACCTGCATCATACACATGGTGATAATATTGTTAAGGCATAATTTTAAAACGAAAAGGAGTGAGATGAATTTGTACCGTTCTCTGTTCTTCCTTTGTAAACGAGTGCAAGTGAAGACTGCTTTAGCGTGGCCAAGATAGAAGCCTTACACCCCGTTTGTATGAACTTCGGAATTCTAGTACACACTCGAGTTTCCCCCCCCCCCTCCCCGTTTCCTTGTTTTTAGACAACTAAAATTTCGCTGGCAATACGAGCAACAGCTTAATTTCTTCTAACAGAATTTCGCTTCTCGGGCTTGCTTGAATTCTACGTCAAAATATGGTCTAAGTAGAAAAATCTATTTCTGGAAAAGCCCTGCCCAACTTGCGTGACAACTTGGTAAATTATGGATATGCCACTCTTTTTTTACAATTGGATTTAAGACCGCATCTCAAATTAACCAACTGAAGTTGAGAATCCATTTGGAAATCTGATTTAGCGGTGCTCCCCATCTCTTAGTGATCTGCGAAAGAAAATTCCCACAGGACTGCTCAAGAAAAAATATTTGAAGTGGCCTTGTATCCTTTATACACTCGGGAGCTCACTTCCCATACATGACAGTAAAACCTATATTTTTAACAGCTGAAATTTAGCTGAATTGATTTTTTTTATTTGATTCTTTTGTTGTGTGCAGTCTGGTGACCGGACTGAGACCATCAACTCGCTACAAACTGGTTTAATCACAAGAGGCTGCCTGGATTCGAACCGAGGGTCTCGGTGGAGCCAACTCTACCCAGCCCCTTCTCATCTTAGAATGTTTAAAGAGAGTCAAATTATCCCCTTACTCTCACAGGTATCGAGCAATGCTATCCCCCCTTGTTTTTCTTTAACGGGGGTGGAAATTCAACATTGTTACGGAGAATTGTAGTGTATCTTAAAACGCAACAAGCACGATTACTTGCCATCATATGGTGCGGATGGTACTTTTATCACTCATTGAATATTGAAGAGTTGAACTTGATTGAATTTTTTTTACTTTTGGTATTGCAATTCATAATATCTTCAATCTCCCGCTAATTGTACTGCTCCCATGGAGGATTTGTAAGTTATTTTGGCAAGTCAAAATTGCTTTGCTGAAGATCACAAACATCTCAAATGAAAAACTGCAGTCTTGACTGTAGATGTCACGAATTGAATGTTAAAAAGTAAACATGAAACTAAACTGAGGCTGAAAAATATTTGCAAACTTTCAAAACGTTTGAAATCTTCCCTGAAAGATACAATGTAACAGGGATGTTTTTAATCTTATTAATCAAAAAATGTCAGTAAGAAATGTTGCTTATATTACATCACTTCCTTGCTTTCTCCACAAAAAAGTGTTGTGAGGTCAATACGAAGACATGTTATATTATCAAAATATAAATGATCCGAACATCATAAAGGAACGCCCTAAATTGTCCTAAATATCCTAAATCGGAAATTGAAAAATACAAAACTCATCTCTACGACGCAATTACTTCACTGGATGTTTGTTCAAAAGACCTCTTACTAACACCACAAGACGGTCCTCCTGCACGCTCTGCATCGGATGGTTCACCGTGTCTCATCCCATACACAGTATGTACTACATTAATCCCCAATAGCTGTCCTTCACTGAATTAGGTGCAGCAGTAAACATTGTTTATTTTGCAGCCAACTTTATGCACCTGCTTTGGATGGAAGAATGGGACCTTAGTGTAACCCCAGCGTTATTACATGGCCATAATGACCACCCTGAGCCATCCAGACAATTTCGACTGAAAAGGTGTTTCTGATGCTCATTTGACCATTTGCTTTATTTTATCAATCGTTTTAATATTACCATAATGCAAGTTTATTATTATTAGTGTTATTAATATTATGTTATTGCTTTAATGTGATTGTGCCGATACTTTCGCTCTCACTGTAATATTCCTATTACATTTGTAACATTCAACACTAAATATAATGTATAGTGTACACACACACACACGTACATTGTATAGCACACTAATGTGTGTGTGTATATACTGATACACAAACGGCTAGATACATGTTGCTGATATCAAACAAGAGACACCTGGCAAAACTACCACGAGGTAGTATTTGGTGTTTCGGCAATGGACTTTTTCTATGTGTGTCTGAATAAAACCACCCAGTTGTAAGAGATGATAACATTGCAGCCTATAGGCCTACAAGGCAAACATCTTCCATTGGCAGTTATGGCACGTGAGACTTGGTTTGTGATGGTGGCACCCATCAGTGAGCCACAGCTAGGTACATATTGTACAAAGTGTGTGACAGAGGTCTGGATGAGAGGAAAGAGCCAGTGCACGCACATGTGGAGTCAACATAAAAAATGCAACATTGGTATATATGTAGTGTAATTTAATGTGTTAGTTTACTCGCACTAGAAAAAATTCATAATTAAATTGAAGGCAAGAATTGACTCGTTTATACAGAATATGTAGTGAAATCCTCAAAGGTTGGCCACTCAAATTTATCCTGGTTGGCCTTTTGTAGGCTTTGTGATAGAAAACATTGCTTTGTGATGTGAAACCAGCGCTCTCACCAGCACGATGATCTCCTCTGTACGTGTACAGCCCTTTTGTCAATCCATTGCTGGATGAGGACCCCTTCATGGGTCGTGGTTGTTATTTGGCCATACTTCACCATGCCGGTCAGTGCACGATGAAGGTGGGGAGCATGTAAAGTACAGTACAATAATCGATTTTCCTACACTGCCCTTTGCTGCCTATCATGTAGCCCCCACACTTCTAGTGACCTCAAAAATCACAACATGTATAAAAAATTGATATGATTATCACCCTCTTTACAGAATATGGGTTTAAACACAACTTGAAAGAGCAAAAAAAGGGAAATCATTAAAGAAAAGTAATGCCAAAATTTGCTTTAAATAGTTCAGGAATATACATGAGACAAAACTCCAACAAAGTTTAAAATAAAATTTATGTGATTTTGATAAGATGAAAACACACTGCAAGCAAGCTTTTTTGGGCTTCTTAAGCATCTATAGTTTTATTTCTGATAGTTTACAACTGAGACACGTTCCTAAGCCTGGAATCAATGTGGTTTGACGTATTGGTTTGATATTTAATGCTGCCCCTTATTTTTGTACAATGTGCATTGATTCCAGCGGTCAATTGGATAAAAAAAAATCCCATTAATATGACTTAATCTTGTCTCCTCCACACTCACAGAGGTTTAACTGTGAATTCATATCAGACAGCGATTGCTTTTGAAAGTAGTCACCGCTATGGGAAAAACAGATGCAGCGTGTTTTGTAACATCCCTGTGCAAATCTGTGTAAATTGTTTTATAAGTCCACGGTAAAAAGAAGCACATTTTGAAGATCGTTCCTTCTTGTTGAGGTGGGGGACAGCCGCTGTTGTACCTGTTGGCATGAAGTACATTGCACTATATTCATGATTTTTTTTGCATTCAGTCGTGAAAAATACAAATGCTAATGTGACTTTTTAAACAAATAGATGGCAAAAAAATGTTTGGATTTTTAAACAAAAAATATATGCATGCATGTATCGACATTGTTGAGCGCAGTGATGTGGTACTAATATTCTAGCTACCTTAAGTTTGATTCCTGGCCATGATGCACAAGTTGCATGGAATATTGATAATGGAATCCAGCCTCGGCCTCTGTTAGGTCAAATCGGCCTAATACGAGTACCTGATCGTGCAGTCAACGTCAAGACGAAGTATGCTGGGTTTGCATGCCGCTGGCTCCGACACACTCATGTGTGCCATGCCGGCCTTAATATGTGCTCGCTAACAGCACTTACCCCAGTAGTCTGTGAGGCTACATAGGGTTGCTTTTATATATACTGTATTGAAATACAAGCATTTTGTGAGTGTTGATATGGACTGGGTGGTGGTGATGCCGTGACAGGCACGAGACTTGAGAAGCACATTGACATTTCGTTTGAGATGTCGGGTGCAATTAAGTATCAAGATAGAAAAAAGGTTTAAATTTAAACTACAAAACTAGTTAAATTTCGATTTAAAGCTTTCGTGACTGCAAGGATTCATCTTCTTTGGTTCTTTCGGTAAAGTCACGTAGAATGAGAATAAAATAATAAATTGATAAAATAAAATAACACAATAATATTCTCACGACAGTCTCGTCCCTTCACCTGATGAAGGCCGCTTGTGTTGTGGCCGAAACGTCGTGAGACTATTGTTATTTTATTTGATCAATTTATTATTTTATTCTCATTCTACGTGACTTTACCGAAAGAACGAAAGAAGATACAAAACTAGTTACCCAGATTTTGCAAAAGAGCTAATCACCTGGTTTCAAAATTAAATTGGATTTAAACTTAAATTGAGGTCATGGAAATTAAGTGATAAAAATTAATCGTGGCTCTCCACTTCATTTTATCGATAAGCTTCACGTTTTTGCCTGATGCGGCATTGACAGTCGTAATCATTTTCTCAACACTATTGCAGGAGACCTGATTTTAGGGTCATCGTCTTGAGTTGTATAACCCACAATGCCGATCTTGAAACCCTAGCATTCGCAAGGTGAGACTTTGGATGCTAAATACACTGAACTCGTCACAATGTTCAAACAAGTCAATTGGAAACAAGTGTTGAAACGCCGAACCTAAAATCCGGTCCCTGGAGGTAATTCTAGAGGCATTGAAACTGATTTCCCAGGACGGCCTCTTTAGGTTCAGTACTGGGAAAGTGGTCTCACAATGCCTCTGTCAATAAGCTTATAGAAGTAAGGCGATGGTGCCTGTCCTGCCTTTACAAAATCCCAGTGTGAACCCAGAGGGAGACCCCCACGTAATCTGGGCCCATGTGCGTGCAGCACCCCCTATTGTAACCTTTTGTAGCTGCTTGTAGCAATTTTTAACGTAAAAGCATACTGTACTTAAGAAAACTAAATAAAGTATTTTTATACAAATGGAGAAATTATTTCGAGTGGTAAAACAATGTGGTTCATTTTTTTTATTATTTTTGGTTGATTGCGTGAGGGTACATATGTGTACGATTGTATGTATGTATATTAAGGATATAGGCATCATTGTTTTAATATCCTTTTTGAGTTCCCCCAATTACGTGCCACTGGTGTCATGTTACGAGATGAGGAAATCCCTATTGCGAGTTCTCTCACAGTGAGCAGTGCATCACCCTGGACAAGACCGACGCCGGAAAACGGGAGTTCCAGAAGTTACTATAAGCCCTCTTTCATTACACTAGGGACACCCTTTCTGTGCCTTGAAAACCAAAGTGTTGTATATCAATACTCTTTGGTTCTAATCGGTAAAGTCACGTAGGTAAAAATAAAATAACAAAAATTCACGACGTTTTGGCCACAACACAAGTGGCCTTCATCAGGTGAAGGGACCGGACTGTCCAGAGGACAGCGTTGGAGTGAAGACAGCCAAGCCCAGGTCGCGTCCTTTAAGCTGTGTGGGAGCAAATAAAAAACGCCTTGACAAAGGAATTAGCATAACAATGATGTACTGGACCGGCACGGTGGGGGTGGGGGGAGTTTACATAATGTTGGTGTGAAGGGAAATAAGCTGCTGTGAAAGTTTGGGATACCACTACTTGAAAAAAGATACTGTACCATTGAAAATTAGTTTAATGTTTGGTTTGATTTAGAACATCTTTCCAATGATTGCTTAATTTGAAACCATTTTTCCATTTAGTAGGTACGCAAAAATCTGTCAAAACTTGACCCCACCTCCCCCCTCTCCCCGAATCCTATAGAACGGCCGATGTTTAATCCACGCAGAAACGATCAATGATTAATATTTAATAATATGAACGCGTTTAAGCAAACAGATAGTCCACCGCCGGAATATCTATAACTCATTTGAAGGCCGATGTAGACAAATGACACGATGTAACGCAATTTTTTTGTTCACGGGTACTAAAAGCGTTCTTTTTTAATTGCTTATGCCTAAAGAGTATAGGAAATGTCTATTATTGTTCCCCGCAAACTTCGCTTTTGCGACCGGGACTTTGTTGTGAACGAAAGCCACAAATGCACACCGCGTTTTCTCACTGAAAATGGGTACATTTCAAAATATCACTGTCCTGGTCACTAAATTCTACGTGTGAAGTCTGTTCACAAAAGCAAAGTTTGTGGGGAATAATAATAATAGCCATTTTCTGTACTTTCGAGGCATAAGCAATTAGGAAATAACACTTACTACACAGAAACACATTTTTTTGTGCACACAATGTTATTATCGAGGTTTCTCCCTCCCCGTTTTCTATGCGTCTGCACATTGTAAGTCGACCCCCCCCATACGCTAGCGTACGCATTTGGGTTACCCCCTCCATGCGTACGTACTAAATGGATGGCCCCTAAGGTCTGAATTGGTCTTTAATAAAGACAGACAACGTTTCGAGCAACGGCTCGTTTCCCCGAAACGTCGCTGTATTTACATTTGAAGCCACTACCATTGACGCACGTGCTGAGGGTTTGTTTGTGTTATTATCCTGTCACCGTTTTCCACGACTTTGCGTTGACGTCACGTCGTTGTTGCGCGTGTGCGCTTTCTGACGTCACGCCGTCCTCGACGTGACGCGCCCGGCGATCACACGGCACGCGCGTGACATCACCACAATTCACCTTCAGACGTGGCTGCGTCACGCCGTGCGACGTGGCTGCGTCACGCGCCTTGCGACGTGGCTGCGTCACGCGCCTTGCGACGTGGCTGCGTCACGCGCCTTACGCGCTGACGTCACGCCGTCTTCACCGCCCCCACCCCCTGCCCCCCCCCCCGTCGCATGGCGGACAGGTCGCAGTGGACGGTCATGACTGTGGAGCACAGGGAGACGGCGGGGATCCCTTCCAGGGTGAGCGCGGCTTTGCCTCCCCCCCTCACTCCTCGAGCCCCGACGCGGGACCTCTCTCCCCGCGCGGTGCCGACTCGGACGCGCGCGTGCGCGTCTCGTGGGCCGCCGTGGAGTAGACTTTCTGCGGGGTGCCAACGGTGCGGCCTAGTGCACGCAGCCGGCCTGGATGGCGGGGGGGATTCCCGCAGAGGAAACTAGTCGAGGTCGCCTTTACGACGGGCCCCGCGACATCGGATAGCCGTCGCTTGTTGTTGCTGCTGCTGTCGGAAGTTGTTGGTGTTGTACAGCTTTGGGTCGCTTTGCAGGTGTTTGTGTTGACAAACCCTGCGCAGCAGCAGCAGCAACAGAAGCGGCGAAGAGGGGCAATTTGGTTGAAGAGGTGCTGGTGAAGTTTGTGAGGGTGGAGATCACTGACGCGGGGTGGAGGCGAGCGAGCGTGTGCGTGTGTTTACGTGTGCGAGCGTGCATGCGTGTATGAGTTAGGGTGTGTGTGTGTTGTTCCAGTGAGGGTGTAAGTACATTGTATACATTTACGAGCGCGGGTTTAAGTGGCCGAGTACGGTTGTGTGTGTGTGTACGTGCGTATGAGTGAATGTGTACGTTTGTGTTTTGTAAGTGCGTAGTTGAGTGAGTGTGTTTGGCGTGCGAGTTGGTGTGATCGGTGGGAGAGTGAGTTGAACAGGCGATTGGGTGAGAGATACGAGTGTGTGAGTATATGGGTCACAGGCGTGTATGATGATGTGGGTTTGTGGATGTATGTGTATCGCAAGTGTGTGGATTTATGGTAATGCGTGTGTGACAATGAGCACGCATTCTGGCGTGTGGGTGGCAAAGAGTGGTTATGTGCAAGTGAGTGGTTGCTGGCGAGTCCGTGAATGTGTACGTTTGTGCGAGTCTATTCCTTTGGACGTGTATTCATCTGCAAGTAAATTATTTGTGACTGTTGATATGTGAGAATGGGAGTCCACGAGTATATGTAATGTTCATGTTGTTTGTGTGCATATATTCGAGTGTGGAAACACGTACGCTTCCGATGGAAAAAGGCTAACAAAATAAAACTTCAACACGTTCGTCAATAACACTGCCGTAAAAGTATAAAATAATCGACGGTTTGAGCACTGGCCCTTTAGAGCACATGAAAGGTTCAATAGGTGGAATCCGACTGTAAGGTAAATGTCTACATTTGTAGATACTGTACTATATATTGTAAATACGTATCTGAAAAAAATGTGTATACATGTCGATAAACTTGTAGTCGTTTGTGTGGACATCTGTATGTATACTTCATACAGATTCCATACTATATGGATATTTCATATAGATGTCTATTTACGTAATTGTAGTTTCTATATTTATGTAATTGAGGCGTTACCATATGTAAATGCATGTACGTAGATCAATGCTTGGGTTGCAAGCATTGGGCCACACGCAGCACCCAGTTTTAATTTGAATCTGAACCTGGTCTGAGCCTCGCTTAGGTAGGCCCAGCCTTCAATGAGAGCCTCTTGTGGTGTGTTTACATCAACAACACTTACACCGCAAAGGTGGTCTGACCTGCTGAATGCATGCCTGAACAAGTGCTCTCTAAAATTCACTTGTCATGCAGCCTTGCAGCGAGATGAGTTATCCGCATAAATGTGGGTCATGTGCGTGTGTTGTGTATTTAGTGCTTCTGTGTATGCATATCATGAGTGAGTAATGTGTGTAACATGTAGGCTCTTAGGCAAGCACCCCTTGCATCAACATGTCTGGAGTTTGAGGAATAATGCCACGTTCACAAACCTTTTAATGAGCACACGTGAGTCTGCATTTGAACGCGTCACCACCACACGAGTTCGCGATGTCCACACTGGATTGGGCACATAATTTAGCGATTAACTGACGCATTCATCCCGAAAAAATATCTTCATGAAACTTTGCCGAGTACCGTATGAGATCCCGGTTAGAAGGAAATTATGATATAATTCAACTGATTAATTCTTTCGTATCTGGTATTTAAACACAAAAATGGTGAAATATTTCACTGAAATTTAAGATTTGCAAATTGTCAGCTGAAAATCTTAGATTTAGGTAGTTCTTAAAATGTAATCGACAAACGCATGCCTCAATATAGTATGACCCAAAAGGCCTCATTATCCTTCACTGCCCTATCTCGGAGTCTCCAGAATGGTGCAGACGATTGAGTGGTTTACCCCATTGCTATCCACTGCAGGAGATGTTCAGAGCTAGGCTCAACCAAATTAAGTGTCAAATCAAATTTATAGGATGGTCTCTTTTGTGCAGTCATCAGTGACTGCACTCAGACCATTACACTTACTGCTCACAACAACCTGGCTCCGTCCTGGATGGGAGCCCAAGTATTCAGAGCAGATCTCAGTGTAGCTGGCTTTGTGCCCAGACATGGCCATTATGAGCCATCCTTAAGACAATCAGTGGCCTCTCACATTTGAGTTTGGTTTTACAGTTGGGATTATATGTAGTTTGTAATTGGAAGGTAAGGGAATTCCTTATTTTATGTTTGGATTTTGAGTTGTGCTTGTCTTTATGTTGTTGGTTGTCTGATTTAATCTGCTTTCTCCTCACTCACCCTGTCTTGCTCTCAATCCCAGTCTCCCGCTATCAGTCTCCACTTCATATCTATTTCTCTACCACTATCGTTCCCTGTGTCTCCCTCTCCATCCCAATTCTTGTTTCACCCAATTGCCCATTCCCTGTCCTCCCCTCTTTCTCTGTCTTTCCATCTCTCTCTCCACTCCTATGTCGTGCTTCCCTTCTCTCCTTAGTATCCCAATCTTTACCTTGCACCCTCTGTCTCCTTCACCACTTGTTTTCTGTCCTCTCTCTGAGCTACACGTGTGGCCCTGATGAGTGACGTGCGGGTGTGCGGGGTCACTTACAGCCCCGCACTATTATTAGCACTGTGACAAGTGTGCATGAGTTTGGAATGTGTGTGTGAGTGTCCGTTTGCATGTGTGTGTATGTATGTGCGTGAATAAGCATGTGTGTGTGTGTATATATCTGTGTGATTGTGTGTGAGTGTGCAGATTGTGTGACTGAGTATCTTTACACACGTGATGGTACATGCTTGTCCAACTGATATGTATGTGTGTTGTGGGGGAGCGGTGGCACAGTGGGTTGGCGTGCTGAGCCACCAACCCAGCGACATGCGTTCTATCCCCTTTCATGGCCAACATCAGTGCTGAATATTTGAACTGATCCTGGGCCTCCCCTAGGTCGACTCAGCCGTAAATGAGTACCTGGTGCAGTGTAAAAACATCAACACTTGGGGAAACAGAGACGGCCAGGCGTAGTGTTGGCCACTCGCCCCCTCGTGTGCTGTGTTGGCCTTGATAGGTGCTCCCTAACAGCACTTGCCCCACAATTCTGTTGAAGGCTGTAGGGGAGACCTTTGTCTGTTTGCTGTGTGAGTATGCATGTGGTTATATGTGTGTTAGACTACAGATTGTGTGTGTAGAGTCTACGAGCGATATAGATACGTGACTGCACATGCTTATCCAATATGTGTGTGTTTGGTCATTAAGTGAGAGCGATTCTGAGTTTATGAGTCTGTGCGTGTGGCGAGTGGCTTTGTAGTGGTTGGCACTCTAAGCTATAATCTCAGAGACCTGGGTTCAATACCTGACAATAAACAACATGAGTGGAAAGTGGCATATGAATGAAGCTGTCCTGGACCTCTCCTGAATCAATTCAGCATTCAGTGAGTATGTAGTGTGGTCAGTGAACATCTTTACTGAGGATACATAAGAGGCAGTGTGCGTTTGTTGGCCGCAAACACCGCCCTGTATAATTGCTTGTATCTTTTGCCCCCAGAGTTAATAAATGTTAATGGAGAATCCCGATGTTAAATGTACACAAGTGTTAATTCGTGTATGTCGTGTGTGGGTTGGAGTGAATGCAGGAGTTGAGTGTATATAATGAATGTGGGTGTTTTTGAGTGTGTGTCTCCCGTGATAACGGTGCTATATTTATACAGCGATCACAGAAGCAGCAGGATGTCTCAGCTGCTTCGTAATTGCCGGGTTAGAGCCCTGGGTCCGCGCTGCTGATGCCCTGAGTTCGATTCCTGGACTCTTGCCTGGTAATAAGAATAACCCAGCTCTCGTGTGGACTGTGTTTGGTGGTCTCAGTCCTGTCGCTAGGCGTTTTAATGATTCACCTGTCCCGCAGTTTGATGAATTGACGCAATTCATGGAATTCAGGGTCATCATTCAATTTGACGATCAATTCTCTTTTTAACACCGCGCTAAGTGTAGCAGCGTCTAGCGACTGCGGGGGGTCACTTGAACCCATTACGTTCAACATTTATACGAATCAAGAACATTGATTCTTACACACGGGATTCGATGCAAGCATCGTGAACTTTTAAAGTCGATTTTATAAATCGACGAATCACCCCTACCAATCACGCATGGCTGGCCTACAATTGTACACTTTAAACATTTTACCCATTCATACAATTGAGTTCATCCCAGAGGGGCTTCATTTGATAACCTCTCTCTCATTTGAGTGCTTGCATGGAGCACAGCCACCTGGTGGCTGTGTAGGATAGGCCCACGAACGATTATTTGCAAGGACCTGGGGTGCCTCCCTTACCCAGGCCTCTGAGCTAAAACCAATCTTGTTCTTTTCATGAAGAGAGCCTCTGCAAAAATTAGTAATGGTATTTAAAAGTTAACAAACTTTTTATACATATATACACAGTACACAATAACTTTATACAGCCCTGATGGAGAATGTGGGATGGTGGAGAGGAAAGGGGATGAAGAGGTAGGGCAAGAATAGAGACGAGCAGAGAGTAAGAGACCAGGGGAGATGGGTAGAGAACATTTATTTGAATGTGGATTTTTGTTCGCTTGATTGTAATAGTCTCTAACATTTTGGCTTTTTTTTTGCTGCAAGGAGCTATTACTACCGTCACCGTCATGTATATGCTATATAGAGTCTGCAGCTCAGGGCCGCCTAGCTATAAATACATCCTCTATGAAGAACCAAAGGCAGCTAATGACGCCTAAATATGTCCAGTGACATTAGAGGGCTTCTCCTGATATATTTTATCGTATTTCTATCTTAAACAAAATCCTCTCTTACACAAGCACTTATAGACATTTTGTGGATGTGATTTGCTCCCACTGGCAGCTTAAAAATGAAAACCCTGTTTAAAATATCCACATGAACTTTTTAAGTTGTGAACAATTGCGTCTGCTAATAATATGTAATTTTACACTGCTGACAAGCATGGCGGTGTGTGCCTGTACTTACTGGAACACAACCGCTTCAGTAATAATTATAGTTTAAAAACAAAGAAACCTTCACTGGAAACATATTTCAGATCCGTTGGTTGGGGTACTTGGTGGCTCGTAGGATATCGCGCTAAACCGGCATCACTAACAGCCTAGGTTCTAATTCAGGTTTTAAACGCTCATGGTGTAACACACAGTTCTCAAGTTTAGCAAGTTGGTTTAAATCCGGCCACCAATGGCCGCACAAAAATGATACTCGCGATTTTTTTATTATTATACGTGAAATTTGATCACTAGGAGCAGCTAGTAATCGAACCAGCGCACTCAAAATATGTAAAATGTATAATTTCCAGCGCAGTTAATCTGCAATCCGGATAATCCGCTCATGGTTAATAGAGAGGTAACTGTGATTCTGTGAAGATCTCTTGCGGTTCTTTGAAGATCTCTTGTGCAGCCATTCTTGGGCACATGGTATTGCACTACCGTGAGGTTTCCAAATGGTTTCTGTGTCTCGTGACATAACGCCGAGAGCGCGCTGGGAATAACATCGTGAAAAAATACAACAAAAATATGAGAACTGGCAGTTACCATGAGTTGCCTAAGCTGAGTATTAATCCTAAGCTTCAGTGGGAACACCCAGACTGAAATGACCACATTGAGGCACTCTATCGATATTTGTATGGGTTTTAGGAGAGATGCGTTCTACGCCGGCTTGAACAGCTGTCCTGTTAAGTTTCCTTTTGGTGTTTGGTTTCCATTTCTGAGTGAGTTGAGGGTCGCCCGTGAATTAATAGCTCCCGCCTGTTTCTTTCGTCCCATCTCACTCTGCTCCCCTCCCCGTGCCCTCTGCTCCAGCCACGAAGGCCCCAGTCAACATGTGCTCAATGGAGCGATCGCTTCTTCTCCTCTGCCAGCCCCACTGTCTGGAGCTCCCCACCCCCCTGTGCCTCTGTCCTTCCCGGTGTCTTTAGGCCCACCAACGTGGTACTGTACTTTAATAACAGACAATCGTCTCTCTTTGTGCTGTAAAATATTTACGTCTTTCAACCACAAGACCTTCCCAACGAATGTGTTCTGGCAGTATTTGCGAAGTAAAATAAGCACCAGACTAGTTGAAATTGTCAGCCTTATCACCAAGGTGTGGGTCTATTATTCTATACTATACGTCGCCTAATTATTTTCTGGTCACTCCGTACTATCCCATTGCTCGCATCATGATGATAAAGTTATTTAATCAGTGGTTATCTGCCAAATAGGCTTTCAGGTGCTGGGCCTGACCAAATTTCTGTACAGTCAATGGTGACCAGGCTGAGAGCAGTAAACCCACTGCTCATGAGAACCTGGTTTAGTCTCAACGCAAGATTGAATCCATTGTTTTGAATTATTATTAGTAGTATTGTTTTTCCCAGGAAAGCCACACTGAGTCTCATGGCCTTTTCAGGAGGGTCCTGCCAAGTGTTCACAGTCAGGATCAATGGTTACTAGGTCTAATTAAAATTGAGAAATGTGCAGCTAATCATTTCAAATTCGGACCATGACGCCACCACACAATAGGCCCACTCTTGCAAATGACGTCACAGGAACTTTTTAACGTCCACTTTGAAGCGGACGGCACGTATTGTTCCGGTCAATTGCACCTGCAGTGTTAATTAGGGCGGCTGCAGGATTGGAACCATGGACCTCTGCAACAAGTGGAGAAAGCGCTACTGCTGGGCCTTGCCACCGCCCGTAACACGTGTGGTGTGGTGTGCTGTACTGTGGTGTGGTGTGCTGTACTGTGGTTGGTGTGCTGTACTGTGGTTGGTGTGCGTTTTACGTGGCGAGCGTGGAGACCGGTTGCGTAGCGGTTCACGCGTTGTGCTACGAACCGCGAGGGCCGAGTGGTCAATAAAGGTGGCGAATATACGAAGCGGTTCTGGGCCTTCCCTAGGTCGACTCGACCTTAAATGAGGATCTGATGCGGTGTGCAAAACGTCATCACCGGGGAAGCGAAGGCGGGCGGGTGGGCGTGGTACTGGCCACCCCCACCCCCCTCCGTGCCATACCAGCCTTAATAGGTTCTCGCGAATAGCACTTCGCACAAAAGTCTGTTATAGCTATACCGGGGATCTTTTGTCTTTGTGACGTGGCGTGTGTGTGATTTGTATTGCAGAATAATCAGATCATCCTGAATCAACTGAGAGAGATCACGGGCAACAGTGATGTCATCGCTTTACAGCAAGCGCTGCAGGTGATCCATCGCCGACATCAATAGCATTACCGTCGCCTCTTCCTCCTACCTCCCTCCCACAACATCGCCAGCAACAGCACCAACATCGTTCCCCCGCATCTCCAATTAGCATGGTTGGCGGCATATGGTGCGAAAGAAGTTCTACATACATGTAGCATCGCCATCACCTCTTCATCCTACCGCCCACACCATCATCAACAACAGTACCCTAATTGTCTCTTTTTAACAACACACAATGAAGCAAAACGGTCTTCATTCCATTGTATCACTTAAATCAGTGTTGAATGAACGTCGGCACGAAGGAGACAAATGTGGCTGGGCGTGGTGTTGCCTGTGTGCTGGCCTTTATAAGTGTACGCAAACAGCACTCGCCCCTACACGCCACTCATATGTGGCTAAATCTTTGCTTTGTGTACTTTCTTTTAATTGTAAGCATGTGTGATTCTGTACGTGTGGGCACGTGTATGTGCGTGCATGTGTGTTTGTACAGGCGTGTATGTGTGTTTGTGTACGGGCGTGCTTGTACACGTGTGTGTATGTGTGCTCTCGTGTATGTCTGCATGTGTGTGTACTGGCCTTCATGGGGGGCTCGCTAACCGTACTTGCTCCAATAGTCTGTGAAGGCTATGTGGGCGGATCTTTTTTATGTTCATGTGTACTGTACGTGTGTGTACGTGTTCAGGCCGCGCAGGGGGATGTGTCCCAGGCCGTCGCGTTGCTCACGGAGACGCCCAATCAAAACGCGGGCTGCGCACTCTCATCCAGCCAATCGCATCGCTCGCTCCCCAACCAATCACAGAACAGCAGTGAGTATGGCATTTCATCTGGTTAGGTGTGTTTACAGGCGTGACTGCACACTCGTATAATGCATTGTTTCAAAGCAAAGGCTGGTGAGTCGTGCATATTGATGAAACGCCCAAACCGGCGGTGCTGTGAGATGGGCAGGAGATGGCAGTACAGGAAGTGGGTTTCTGATCCCGCCTGTGTGGACATTTGAGTGTTTTCCTCCCACATGCTTGGGTTTGAATGCTCCAATTTCCCATCATAGCCAAAACACTTCTTCATGTAGAATGAGCCAAACAGCACAATACAAGTATCCTTTAGACAAACATTGCATGAATGTTATGATAATGTGTGCCATTGCAATTTCTGTTAATGGTGCAGGATTCTATGGCTTTTTACCAATGTGTTCTTGATTTGGAACAGATGCAATGGGAGGCTGCTCACGTGCCCAGATTAGGCCTAGAGTTGCTTTCCATGATGCATGTGCCGTAAGCTGTCTGTAAGTGTGCATCTGAGCCTTGAGTAGCTGAGAATGATTGTAGTTCATCGTATTCCGGGTTATGTGTCAACAACCCTCCCCTATGTTGTGTCAGCCTTGAATGAGTACCTGGTGAGATGTGCAAGCATCACCACTGGGGAGACAAAGGCGACTGGTTGTGATGCTAGGCACACCACCCCGTCGTGTGCTGTGCCGGCCTTCATAGGTGCTCGCCGATAGCACTTGCCCCAAAAGTCTATTAAGGCTAGAGAGGGGATCACTGTCTCATATATAGAAGTGTGCGCGTGTGTGTATAAGTGTAGACGTGTGTGCGTGTGCGGGCGAGCAAGCAGGCGTGATTGACCTCACGGGCGACGACAAGGATGACCTGCAGCGCGCCATCGCCCTGAGCCTGCAGGAGACGAGCGAGCGCGCCGTCAGGGCCGACCTCACCACCGAGGAGCAGGACATCAGCCGGTGCGGCACCTTTCACCACATTCATCCTGCCTAGGGGGCATTTTGAATTTACACCGCCGGCTTGAGGAGGAAAAAACAAACCAATGGCAACGAGCACCGTGCCACCATATTTTGCAGGGGGAGAGACGCTGGCGCCATTTTAACAGCAGTGGCAAAATACGGCCTCCTGTGGGCCATGAGGCTGATCCTCCAACCCGGACGTAACAACGCGTGCTTCCGTTCCGCGCCCTCGCGTGCTCCATTGATCCCACGAGCACCGTGTGCAGCGCTTGCACAGGCAAGCGTGCACTTGTTGAACTTCGAACTTGAACTTCCTGCGCACCGTACGCAGCCACGCGCGTGCTAACGGGAGGCGAAACGGGACCTACGCGTCCTGGGTGCCGCGAACTCATTTCTTCCGGTCCATGACAACATGGACGATGGGAACGTCCTGGGCGCTCGGATGACACCTCCCACAATTGTACCCGACTTCGCGGTGATGGTGGAGATCGTTGCGGCACCGTGACCCGTTGACCAATGGTGGCGCTGTTGCGGCGGCGGTGGGCGCAGGGTGCTGGAGGAGAGCCTGGCGGAGGCATCGGGCCCCGGAGGAGTGAAGCGCAAGCGCGACTCCCCGTGCGCTTGCTCGTGCCCGCGAGAGGGCGATGGTGCCAGCGGCGGCGGCGCGGCGGAGGGGGAGGTGGCCGTGTCGGCCGTGCGGGCGCCGGGGGCCCCCGTTGGGCTCAAGAACGTGGGCAACACCTGCTGGTTCAGCGCCGTCGTGCAGGTGAGCTCGTGCACGCCGTGTGTTCACGTGCAGAGCCGTGGTGCAGCGGTTAGCACTGCACCGCGTTACGAACCGGTATCGCGAGCTAGAATTCCGCTCGCAATTAATAACAGCTGCAAATATATGAAGCGGTCCTCGGCCTTCCCGAGCTTGACGCGACATTAAACGAGGACCTGATGCGGTGTGTGAAACATTATCAGCAGAGGCGGACCAGGCATGCTGTTGGCCACCCACCCCCTCATGTGCCGTTACCGGCTTTTGTAGGCTAACAGCTCTTGCCCCAACAGTTTGTTAAAGGCTACGTGAGGGATCTTTGTTATTTGTGTTCATGTGCTGTGCCATGACAAATAGTAAAGTTGTAACGCTGCCGCGGCGTAGCGGTTGGCACACTGAACCCGCGACGCTGATGTCCCCGTGTCCCCCAGTCTCTGTTCCACCTGCCTGGGTTCCGCCGCCTCATCCTCGGATTCACCCTCCCAGACTCTCGGCTCCAGAACCCGCAGTCGGAAAATGCAAGTCTCACGCTCGCACACACGCACGCACACATTCGCTGCAAACGGGTGCAAGGGTGACACAGCGGTAAGGCTCCCCTCACGGATAAACGAACTTGGGTTCGATTCCTGACTGCGGTGCCTTTTTTTGTGGAGTTTACATTGTGTCGTCCCCCCCCCGTCCTGCATGGGTTTTATCCAGGTTCCCCATTTCCCTCCCGATGCACAAATCAAACCGTACAAACTAACTTGTTGTTGGCCAAACATCCCAATGCTGAAAATCTGCCTGCAGATTCCTCAATTGGGATTACACACAGCGGCACCATCACCCCCCACTTCTGCAAAAAAAATCTCGGTAGGACCCTCTTCACAACGAGTCTTGAGACTCGCTGAGGGTTTCCTGGCTTAACAAGCGTCATAATAATTTACTCTCATGTGCACTGAGTGCATACCCGCGTACACACTCGCACATTTGCTTATTCACTCGCTTACACAATAGCTGAGACACTCTTTGCATGCATGCATACATACTTGCACTTCTACACTCCCATTTACACACTGATAAAGAACCCCCCACTTGGACAACGCATGTCTCCGCACTCGATTACGCAATCACTAACACACTCACTGATTGGCAGATGTACCACCTGTGCTCTCCACTGTCACATACACTCAGACACTTAAATACATAAACAATAATTATTTTTGTCGTATCCTGCGATAGGTGTGTATCTCCGCTTGTTCCCACGTGTACCCCCCCCCACCACCACGTGTCTCTTTGCTTGTCCCCGTGTCTCTCAGCATATACCCAACAGAAGCACCTGGGGCTGTGTCCTTGTGTCCCCAAGTGTACTCACGTGTCCCCCGCGTGTCCCCCCCGGCATGTTCCTCACAGGAGCGCGTGGGGCTGTGCTTCATGCGGGAGCTGCGCGTGCTCTTCGCCCTCATGGTCGGCTCCGTGCGTGGCTTCGTCGACCCCTCCCCCGCCGTCCACATCCTCAAGGGGGCCTTCCGGGGAGCGGACACCCAGCAGGTGCACCCCCGGGAATAGTCGAGGGGACCCGAGTCCGAGATTCAGATCCAGGAGACGTGGTCTCAAGGCTAATGTCTGAGACACGGATCCAGGAGACTGGGACTCCTTGTCTTTCCAAATCTCCATGAGTCCCTTTTTCTCTCTTTTGCCGCCCATTATTCCTGCGTCTTCTTATCTCTGTGTCCCAAGTCCAATTATTATGTTTTCTCTGTGCCCTTAAGTGTCCCCGTGTTTGCGTGTGCCTCGTTTTCTTGTCATCAGGATGTCAGCGAGTTCACCCACAAGCTGCTCGATTGGCTTGAGGATGCCTTTAGGATCTCGGCTGAAGAAAGCAGGTACAGAGGGCACACGTGAGGACACATGCACACACAAGGTTGCACGCAGCCGAGTACACACACACAAAGCTGTCAACTTAACTACAACAACCGCCGTTTGCCACTAAGTGATGGTTACGTCACCATGGCCCTTGTGCACTTTGAGACCACGTCAAGTGTCAAAAATGCTCACTGCTGGCGGGAGGTCATGGGACATACCCAGGTGCCATGGGTTGACTGACTGACATGTATACACATACCAGTAGACAAACAAACATACACACACACACCACGATTGTATAATTGCGTAAAATAATTTAAGCACCCAGCGGTTCGCGCGCGCGCGAGGATACGTTCAAGTGGTGCTCCACGCACACAGATGGTTGCGCGCACGTGGGAACACGCGCAGAGGCTGTGCTGCTGCCGTGAGTGACGCTGTGGCTCTGTGTGGTGCCCGGCTGCTGTAGGGACGACTCTCTGAAGACCGTCAACCCCATGGTCGACCTCTTCTACGGCCGAGCGCGCTCCATCGGCACCAATCAGGGTCCGGCACCGTCCCCCGGCCCAAACCCAACTTCTACCCCGCACCTATGCCTAAACTTAACCCAGAACACAGCCCTTATCCACTAACCAGACACCTATTGTTAACCTTACCACCACTAACCCTCAACCCTAACCTACCAATAACCCAACACCCATTCCGATCCTTCCTGCTTTGCCTCTCACGCTACAGCTCATCGTCAGTCATGATATCCTCATGATATCCTTGTAACTTTATCACGAACCCGACCTCCAACCCGACATCTATTCTTACTTTACCATTGCCCTAACCCCCGACCCTACCCTTATAGTTTCACCTGCTTGTTTTCTTGTGCGACCGTGTCCATTCCTGCATGTGTGCACTTTCCTGTGTGTACATGTGTGACTATACCTGTCTGTGTGCCCATGCCTGTTTGTGCGAGTGTGGATTTGTATGTATGTTTGGGAGCGGTAGTGTAGTGGTTAGTGCACCGCGCTACGAACCTGGCGAACCGAGTTGGATTCCCGCTCACGGCCAACACCAGCGACAATTATTTGAACCGGTCCTGGTCCTCCCCTAGGTCGAACTCAGCCTCAAATGAGTACCTGGTTGCTGGGAGACAAAGGTGGGCGGGCGTGGTGCTGACCACCCACCCCCTTGTGTGCCGTGCTGGCCTTCATAGGTGCTCCCGAACAGCAAATGCTCCAAAACTGTTAAAGGTTATATATATTTATATGGGAGGGGGGATCTTTATCCTTGTGTGTGTGTGTGTTTAGGGAAGCGGTTCGCGGTGCTCGAGGGCTTCGGACCACTGCCCGTGCGTGTGTCGGGGTTCCACGACCTCCACGAGTGCCTGGAGCACGCCACCATGGCTGGCGACATCGAGCAGCAGCAGCAGCAGCCGCCTGCGTGCGCCTCCTCTGGGCAAGAGGTACTGGCATCGCGTCTGTTGGTTCCCGTGTGACGATGGTGCCGTGTGATGGTACCCACGTGGTGGTAAGCGTGTGATGGTGTTTGGTGGTCTCCATGCGTCGGTGGTACTCCGTGCGTCCATGGTCTCTGTGCGACCGTGATCTCCGTGTGACTGTGATCTCTGCGTGTGTAGCTGTGGTTCTCGGAGCTGCCCCCTGTGCTCACACTCGAGTTGTCTCGATTTCGCTTCAACACGGAGGTTGGACGCCCGGAGAAAATCCACTCCCGACTCGAGTTCCCCGACACCATCTACATGGATCGGTACCAACACACGAAGCACAGACACGCGAGCTCCGACTCAGAGCACTGAGCGTAACACACAGCGCATTGCTCGGCCATATAGTTGCACAATAAGTACTGACTCACACCAAGTTCTGACACACACCAGCCAACACACACCCCTAACGCAGCCATCAACACGCACCCTTACCCGTAGTCTCTCACACACATTACAAAGGTTACGCAGCGTAGCACACTAACCACTGCACTACCGCTCTCCGCTGACAAACGCACACACACACACACCCTACCGCAGGCTCACCAACAAGCAGCCTAACAGCTATCACCACACACCCTAACATACATCTTAACACATACTCTTACTCACCAACAACAGACAACGACCAATACACATCAACACGTGCGCGCACTTATCCATGTCTATAAACACCCCAATGCCCACCTACCCACATCTACACTGGGTGTCACCGATGCCTCATCACACACCACTTTGTCAATCACAGTGGTGTTGATACTGATGGTAACCGTTGCGGTGAAGGTGATGTTGGATGGTGTAGGATGTCGACAATGGGGGCCGTGATGGTGTTGATGGTGACTGTGCGTTGGTGTTGATGATGTCCCATTTGTTGACAATCGGGGCGTGGTGATGTTGATGATGATGATGTTGGGCATGGTTATAATGGGAGATGGTGCTGGTGTTGATAATGTAGGACAAGGTGTGACGATGGTCGTGATGGTGGCGATGTTGATAATGTAGGGTATGGTGACGATGGTAGTGATGGTGATGATGATGTAGGTACATGGAGAGTAACAAGGAGGTGACAAGGATCAAGAGGGATGAGATCCGGCGCTTGAGCGAGCAGCAGAGCCACCTCCAGCAAACCCTAGCACGGTAACAGCCTCACCCCCCACTTCTCATTTAGCATTTATTGGCTGATTACTTTTCCTCTTCTGCTGGCCCACGCTGCCCTGCTGTGTGGCACCACAGCTTCATGGCTGCGTGCCAATAGCGAGCCAAACACAGGTGTTTTGTAATGGTCATATATGCACACACACACTCCCAGTGACTTGATGTGCATTCTTGTCTCATTATCGTAATGTGTCTCTCTCACATTCCCTTGTTTTTGTTCGTCTTTGTCCCCCTGTGTCTCTGTATGTGTCCCTGTGTTTCCGTGGGTGTCCAGATATCAGAGCTATGGGTCCGGTCCTCAGAGGTACCCGTTGGTTGATATTCTCTCCTGCGCCCTGCAGTTTGCATCCACACCTCCTGCTACTGTCTTGCTCCCTCCTACATCCTTAGTCAATCACAAGGGTCCATCGTCCGCTGCTAAGCCACCTTGCACGCTCTCGACCAATCATGTCACTACATCTCCCACCGTCTCGTCCTCTCAAGTAGTCTCGACCAATAACATAGCTCTGTTTCCCATTGTCGAGTCCACTCCAATACCATCAACCAATCACGTTGTTTCATCTTCCGCAGCCTCGCCTATCCCTGTACTTACAACTAATCACAGTGATCTGTCTTCCACTGTGCCGCCCACTCCTATGCAGTCAACCAATCGCGTTGTTTTATCTCCTACCTCCTTACCTATACCTGTACCTTTAACCAATCACGTTGCGCCATCTTGTGCGACCACTTCCACCCCCACGACATCAATTAATCACACAGCTCCATCTCCTGCGGTCTTGCCCATTCACATAGCCTCGACCAATCACGTTGCTCCGCCCACTGTTGTGAAGTCACCGGCTGACCGGGCCTTGTTAGTGGATGACACCGGCCCCGTGTTGATTAATGGGGTCGCCGAACTGGGAGTGGCTCTACCCCCTTCTGATGAGTCATCTAAACAGCCGAAGGCAGAGGCGCTGGATATCAACGGCGATTTATCCGAGAGCGAGAGGTGATGTCGCTCACACGTCCACACATTTACACACACACGCACACACGCCCACTAGTGCATCAACGGCCACTGCATGATGGTGATGATGGAGATACCGATTTGTGGTGATGGTCATGTCGATGATGTTGGTATTGGTGATGGTAGTGAGTGTAATGGTGTTGGTTATTGTAATGAGGATGATGTCGATAATGGTGGGGATGTTGATGGAGATGCTGATGGTGCTTGATAATGTAATGACGCTGGTGATGATGACGTTGATGGTGATGATGAGCACAGCGGCGATGCTGAAGGAGATGCTGACGGTGCTGGGTGATGCTGGTCGTTTCAGCACAGCTGCTCCGGGCTGCGTTGTCGCTGATGGTGAAGTTCACCAACTGCGGCAACAGCCGCAGCCACCTTCTGCAGCAGCCGCTGTGGCTTGCTCAGCACCCGAACCGCACCACACGCAAGAACGCCACGGCGCTCGGGCGCGACAGGAGGTCCCGGCGCAGCAGAAGTCTGGCGAGCAAAATCGGACCGGCGATCCACCACCACCCGGGACCGAACAACGGACAGCCGATTCGCAGCAGGCCAGTGTGCTGCAGCAAGGCAGCCTGCAGCAGGAGGCAATGCAGGTGGACACACTGCAGGAGAACGTGCAGCAGGGGGAAGAGGAGGGGAGCCAGCAAAAAGACATCACGCAGCAGCAGCAGGAGTTGGCACAGGGGGAGAGTAACCAGCAGACGGAGACGCAGCAGCGTTTCGACCTGCAGTCGGAGGCAAACCAAGTGAGCTTGCTGCAGGACATGCAGCAGCAGCAGCACCGAGGAAACGTGCAGCAGGAGCATGTGCAACAGGGTAACCCACAGCAAGGAAACTTTCAGCAGGAGAACTCAGAGCAGTGTAAGGAGCAGCAGGAAGGCTCGACGCAGCAGTGTGACGTACAGCGGGTGCAGGCGGTCGAGGCGCGGCAGGAGGGGGGGCGCCTGGAGTGGCACGGTTGCCCGGCGCCACAGGCGGTGACGGCGCTGGAGCTGGAGCTGGTGAGGGCCGTGCTGAGCCGCTGGAACAGCCAGGTGCAGAGGGAGCTGCAGGGTGAGGGCGCATGCACGCACCCACCCACCCACACACTCACCCACACACTCACCTACCCACCCACGCGCCTACCCATTCACGCACCTACCCACTCACGCACCTACCCACCCACGCACACACATACCCACGCACACACCTACCCACGCACACACCTACCCACGCACTCACACACACACCCACGCAACTACCCACTTACCCATGCATCCACGCACCCACCCACGTGCCCACCCACGGGCCCAACCACGCACGCACCCGCGCACCCACCCACCCACGCACCCACCCACGTGCCCACCCACGGGCCCACCCACGCGCCCACCCACGCACGCTCCCACCCACGCACCTACCCACCCACGCACCCACCCACCCACGCATCCACCCACCCACGCATGCATGCACCCACACACGCACCCTTGCAAGCACGTGCACTTAACAACCCATTTAAATCACAAGACAGCTGCCCGGATTCAAACCCAGGCACGCAGCGATACTGGCTCAGCGCTTTGAGCCCCTGAGCCGCCTGGCCACCACTATGCCGAGGCTGTTAAATGCAGACGTGCACTTGGAACGCCGCTCCGCACGCGGCCTACATGGGAGAGCGTGCATACACAGACGTGGGGCGCACGCCGAGTGACGTCTTTACTCCCCTTCTTCTTGGCTCACTTGTGCTCGCTCCATCTTCCTAAATCTCCTTGCTTCCTCACCCTGGCTATGTATTTGTCCCAGCCGCCTCTTTCCTCCCCTCTCTCCTCACCCCAGCCATCTCCATGTCTCGCTCTGCCTTCTTGACTCCTACTCTTGCCTCTCTGTGTTAACCCCTTTCCCGTTCCGAGGCGTCTGCAAGTGGCAGGGTGGGTTCCGTTGACGTTATTTTTATTTTAAGAGGCGTAGCTCCGTTGTTTGAAAAGACATTGCCCTCACCGCAGAGAACTGTAGCGACACGATCGCACTCTATGATAGCTGTGCCACACGTTTTCCCGCATGGCCTTGTGGGAGTCTCGGTACCGATTGAGATATTTTATTTTGAGATTTTCTTCCGGTTTCGTTTTGATTATGTACACACGCACGTCATCGGAAAGGGAAAGGGTTACTTACTCTCGTTTCATTTTGTTGTCGCACTCACATTCCACTCTGTTCCTTTGTGTCTTTTTTCCTCTCTGGTTCCGTCACCCACTCTCTCCTTCGTCCCTGTGTTCCCCGTCTGCGTCCGTCTCCCCCGCTTTGTCTCTATGTCCCTGTCTATGTATTTTTCACCAGATCTTCAGGACAGCATCTGTCGAATCAAAAGAACCATCGACTTAATGTACACGGACAAGACCTTTAGACAGGTACACACACACAATAACATGCACATGAACTCGAGCGTCAATTTATTTTGTTTAACCAGGAGAACCCAAGGCCACCAGGATGGTCTCTCATTTGCAGGAAGGACGTAGGTCACAAAATTATAAGAAGCAATCGGAAACAAAACCACTGCCGCGTGAGGATTCAGAAACAGTTCGCAAACACAAATCGACGTTAAATCAAAGCCAAGCGTTAAATTCCTTGCAGCGCAAATGTGATTGGTTAGATCACCTCCAGATTGATCACAGCACAAATTACGAAACTAAACATGAAGCCGACATCGGGTGACTATAGCACTAATATATAAACAAAGACGGATGTATGGCGACAGCCATTTTATTCTTGCTGTTTGCATGTGTGTGTGCGCGCGTGCAGTGGGGAAGAGTGGCTGTACGTTGTTTTGCTGGCCACCCACCCCATCGTGTGCCGTGTCGGCCTTCATAGGCTGCTCGCTAACAGCACTCTCCCCGACAATCTGTTAAGGCTATACGGGGGATCGTTGTCTTTTGTACCTGTGTGTGCGCGCGTGTGTTGTGGCACCACGCCCAACCCGTGTGCAGCTCCCGTACCGGCTGCACGCCGTGCTGGTGCACGACGGGCAGGCCATGGCGGGACACTACTGGGCGTACGTCCGCGAGCACGCGCGTCTGCCCGCCGCCGCCGCCGCCAGCAGCAGCAGCAGCAGCAGTGGCAACAGCGCAAGCTCCAACAGCAACAGCGTTGGTGCGAGTGACGAGAGCTCGGGCTCCGACTCCTGCTGGCGCAAGTTTAACGACGTGCGCGTGAGCCGCGCCTCATGGGCCGAGCTGGTGCGCGACTCGTACGGAGGGGGCGCGCGCAGCGCCAGCGCGTACTGCCTCGTGTACGTGAACGCCCGCGCGCACGACTTCACTTCCGGTACGTGACCACACACAAAGAACCCCCATGTAACTCTCACCGAACTGTTGGAGCATAGTGCTGATAGCGACGTATGAAGGTCGGCGCTTCGCATGAAGGGGTGGGTGCCCAGCACCCACGCCCAGTCTCCTTTGTTTCCCAAGTGACGACTTTGACATGAGTAGACACAGGGGAGGCCCCAGGGCCGCTTCAGATATTGGTCACCGATGGAGCGGGAATCGAATTCGATCCATCCGGTTCGTAGCCCAGCAAGTTAACCACGACACCACTGCTCCCCACAAATGCACACACGCGCGCACAAAGCCTGAACAGACTGTTGGGGCGAGTACTGTTAGCGAGCACCTACGAAGGCCGGCACGCTCAAACAGACGAGCACACGCACGTAATGATAACTCGACGCGCTCGCGCGAGGCCCTGTCATATGTGCGTTTTTTAATATATGCGTTTGCTTGCGTGCGTAGAGCTGGCGGGCGAGGCCGTGGGCGACCTCTCCTCCCTGTCGCCCGCCCTGCGCGACCTTGTCGCCAAAGACAACCACCGCTTCCTGTCGGAGATGGCGATGCGGGGCAACGGGCCGGAGCGGCCCGCAGAGCCTGACGCGGACGCGCGGGAGCCCGGGCAGCGCGCGGAGCCGCGCGAGCACGAGCAGGAGGAGCGCCGGCACGAGCACGGCGGCGAGCAAGCGCCCGCGCGGGCGGCCCCTCCGGCGGCGGCGGCGGCGGCGGCGGCGGCGGCGTCGCGCGAGGGCGAGGGGTCGGGCGCCGCGCGCGAGCAGGAGCGGGCGGACAAGCACTCGCAGACGAACTCGCTCGAGCAGGAAGCGGAGCCGACGCGCGAGCGCGTGGATGGACGCGCTCGCGCGGGCGAGCGAGAGGAGACGCGCGTGCACGAGGGGCGCGCGCCGGACGTCGCCTCGATCAGTGAGTTACGCGCACATGCGCGAGAGTAAACGTGCGTGCGGTTGGGCGTGGCGGGCTGACCTCCATTGGTGCTGCTCGCTAGCAACACTTGCCTTGACAGTCTGTTAAGGCAATATGGGGGGGGATCTTTGTTTTTCTGTGTGCGTGGGAAGCACGCGTGTTGTTGTGGTTTGCGCCACTCTGCGCCGGACCCGGCGACCTGAGTTTAATTCCCGCTCACGGCCAATAACGATGGGGAGAATATTTTAAACAGTCTTGGGCCCTCCCCTCGGTTGACACCGAAGCTGAGTGGTGTGTACATGGGCTACGTGCTGAGTGACCATGTGCCGACAGGGACAGCTGCCACTGGGGGTGCCCTTACAAATGTTTGAGCTATCCCAGTGTACAGGAGGGCGCTCTATCAAAAACAGATTATAACCATTATTCTTTATTGCTCTCAACAAGGGCTATTGCCCCAACACTATACCTGTCACAGTATAATTTTTTTTCGTTCTGGGAGGCGAGACCCAGAGGCAAGGCAGTGAGGCGGACGGATCTGCGTCTCTTCCTGGTCGTGAAGGGACTTCAGCCCCGTCACCCTCACCTTCAGGCACGGAGGAGTACATGAAAGTAGGCCCGGACACGCCCACGGAAAAGGCAAGTGTTTGTCATCAGCGTCGTCATCCCTGGGATTATCATCATCATCATCGTCGTCGTTATTATCATCCAAGTGATTATAGTCCACTATATCATCATCACGATATTTCGTCATTTATTTCCACTTTCCGCTATCTTGTGCCAATATGCTCAAGTAGTGCATATCTCTCCGACATCAGTCTCTTATGTCGTTATCAGGCCATTCTCTGTTAGGCCTTCCTCTCTTTCCTGTTCCTTCCATCCTACATATATGTCCGAATAGTGCCAGTTTCCCTCCCATCACTGCCTGCATCATCAGGTCTCCTACGTGCTATCATTTCCTTCTACGTCGGTCACTCTTGGGGTCCGGCTCAGATGCAGTTATCTTTCTTCATTATCATCACCGTCGTCGTCATTCCGGTGTGGTGGAGCCCGGCGGTGACGCATCGCGACACCGCACGTCGTTCACCTCGTCAGCGATTGACCGCTGTGCTGCGCCCGTCTCGTCCGTGTGCCCGTGCGCGTGTGTGCCTGCAGCCCAGGGTGGAGCGCGTCGTCGAGGTCTCCATCCCGGACGTGGGGACCATCGTCGTCCAGGCGGAGGAGCATGGCTACAACGACGAGGTGAGGGGGGGGTGGGCGGGAGACGCGGGAGACACGCGCAAGGTGAACAGGGGAGATAAATAGGACGCACGGGGAGGCGAGGGAGACACTGGGACGCAGGCAGACGGGGGTGAGACAAATGGGACTCGGCGTGCGGTGTGCATGAAGCATCACCACTGGGGGACACAGGCGGCCAGGCTTCGTGCTGTGCACAGCATCCTTTCATGCGCTCTGCTGGCATTAACAGGACCTCGCTGACATCGCTGGCCCCAGGCATCGCTAGCCCCACACGTCGCTAGCCCCACACATCGCTAGCTGACCACACATCGCTAGCCCCACACGTCGCTAGCCCCACACGTCGCTAGCCCCACACATCGCTAGCTGACCACACATCGCTAGCCCCACACGTCGCTAGCCCCACACGTCGCTAGCCCCACACGTCGCTAGCCCCACACGTCACTAGCCCCACACGTCGCTAGCCCCACACGTCACTAGCCCCACACGTCGCTAGCCCCACACGTCACTAGCTGACCTCACATCGCTAGCCCCGCACGTCACTAGCCCCAGATGTCGCTAGCCCCACACGTCGCTAGCCCCACACATCGCTAGCCCCACACGTCGCTAGCTGACCACACGTCGCTAGCCCCACACGTCGCTAGCCCCACACGTCGCTAGCCCCACACGTCGCTAGCCCCACACGTCGCTAGCTGACCACACGGTGGATGTTTGTGCGTGCGTGTGTGCATGTGCAGGTGATGCTGACGCCGGCCATGCAAGGCGTGCTCATGGCGGTCGCTCGAGCCCGGCTCGTGCGCGAGGCTCAGGGGCCCGAGGCCACCCTCATTGAGGTAGCTGTCGCCGCGGTAACCGGCCACTCCGAGAGCTGCCGTTGCCATGGGGACACGGCGTCGACATCCTGGGTTAATTTGTAGGGTTGCTGCTTCCCTCGAAGCTTGAACCGGGTCCTCGTGTGTCGCGCGTTTGTGTGTGGTCCACACGATGTATTTATTGGTCGGCGCAGTGCGCGTATACACGGCGAGTTGGACAGAAGAATCTGTGGCAAAGAGCTGCATAGCTCATCGGATTTATCCAGAATTAAATGAAGATTCCGAGATGGCAGTACACCCGCAGATAACTTGAATCTCTCTGTGCGGACCTTGTTTACCCTCCTCGTGCACCGTGGTAAGCTCTCTCCGCATACTCCGGCCTCCTCTCACATTGCACCGTCCGCGTGCCTCTGCCCCCCCCCCCCACTCGCCACCACCCCACCGTGCGTGCAGGCGTTTCGCGTAGAATACGCGCGCCTGAGAACCCTGGCGCAGGAGTCGTACCCGGACGCCTCCTCGCCCGCGTCGCCTCCCCTGGCGCCCGCGGGCGCGTCAGGGGCGGCGGCGACGGCGTGGCGCGGCCGTGAGGAGCGGCTGGAGCACGTCGTCATCTACCTCTTCCAGAACGAGGCTCCCAACCGCGTGGTGGAGCGCGCTCTGCTCGAGCAGTTCGCCGACCGGAACTTGAGCTACGACGAGCAGTGAGGCCCTGGTGCACTGATCCCCTGGTCACAGTCGCCTGACGCATTCATCCACTCATCACAGTCGCCTGATGCACCGATTCCCTGGTCCCACTCGCCTAGTGCACTGATCTCCTGGTTCCACTCGCCTGATGCAATGATCCCCTGATCCCAGTTATCTGATGCACTGATCCCCTGGGTCTCACTCGCCTGATTTACTGATAGACTGATCACAGTCACCCGGTGCACTGATCCTGCTCGCCTGTCTCCTGAAATAGTCCCAAGCCTCTGATCCTGAACACCCGTTTTCCTGGAACAGAGCACCAATTCACTGATCCCTAACCCCAGTTTCCTGGACACTGATCTTGAATATAATTTTCATGGAACAGTCGTAAGCCACTGATCTTGATTATTACCCAGGTATCCGATTGTATTCGTAGTCACAGCTCGGCTCTGACGTGGCCTCTAACGCTCAGGTTTGCTTTCAAAGAAGAATGAGTGGCTCAGTCGTGGCTCGGCTCAGGGCTTAGCTCAATTGAAATCCTGAACATGGCTGGGGCCGTCCTCAAAGCCGGCTCAAGTAAAGCGTTGGGTTTGAGACGGCTCAATCAAGCCAAGCATTAGCCTGAGTCGCGACTTAGAATATGAGTCTAGCATTCGGTATTGTGAATGCAAAATGCGTGTGTGTCTTTCTCATTAGGCTCATTAAGATAATGAAGGTTGCTCAGGCGAAATTGCAAGAAATCAGTCCTGAAGATATGGATCCAGCTGAGTACCAGGTGTGTGATCCACCTCCAGCACACACAACCCTCAAGAAACCCGCATGTATGTGTTTAAGTAGTGTATGTGTACTCTTTGGTTCTTTCGGTAAAGTCACGTAGGTCGAAAATAATAGATCACGACGTTTCGATCGCAGCACAAGCGGTCGTCATCAGGTGAGACAATTACAGCAGGAAAACTGCTGAAGTGTATGGATATATGGGGGAGCGGGAGTGTTGCGGTGTAGCGCACTGCGATACGAAACCTGAGTTAGATTCCCACATGTGGCCAACACCAGTAACAATTATCTGAACCGGTCTTGGCCCTCCCCTAGGTCGACTCAGCCTCAAATGAGTACCTGGTGCGGTGTGTAAGCATTGCTACTGGGGAGGCAAAGGCAGTCGGGCGTGATGCTGGCCACCCACCCCCTCGTGTGCCGTTCCGGCCATCGTAGGTGCACGCTCACACTTGCCTCAACAGTCTGTTGAGGCTATACGGGGATCTTTGTCAAATGTATGGATGCGCATATGTAATTGTAATGCACGTGTGTGTGTGCTTTATTTGTATGCGTGTTTGTGTTTTTTCTTTTTTATAGAAATGGCACCAGGAGTATGAGCTGTTCCGGCAAGTGTGTGTTTACCTGGTTATGGGCATCGAGAAATATCAGGAGGGCAGGTACCACACTGTGTGTGTGTGAGGTTGAGAGTGAGTGTGGCTGTGTGATCATTGAATAGTGAACATCAATTACCTCGGATCAGTAGTGCAGAGAACTGGCATCGTTAAGTAGCGTACAGAGAGATTGGGCTCAGGTAAATATTGACACTGCCGGCAATATGTTGCTACTAAGTGGCAGTGACATCACCATAGCGCCTGTGCCAGACCAGGTGTACTTTTAGGTCACGTGAGGCTCGCTTACAGGAGATCACGGGACAGACCCAAGTGCCATGGGTTGACTTGAGATGACTGGCAGATGCACATACCACCTACGCTCCGCACTGTGCCAACTGCTGTTTTTTCGGCCCGGCCCGGCGCTCCGCTCCTTGTTGTGAGCGTCGCATCCCTGCCCTCTATTGGAGAGCAACTGCCTCCCAACTACCGAGTAGCATCTTTCACGAGCCTCCTCCATAAGCAAATCTACTCATCTCCACATCTTCCTGTAACCACATCAGCTCATCTCTTCTCTAGCCCGTGCCGCACCCATTTAGTCCCCCCTGGCCAAACAAAGCCTGCTTGGGCAAGCGGTGGTTGGGTGTGCGGGCTTTATTATTGAACAGCAGACACACACATATGTAATGTGCAGTGCACAGAGATTCCACGGTGGTTCAATTTCAAAGTGAGGCCGGGGTTTACAAACAGATCATCTAGACCTCGGCCTCTGAATTAAACGCAGAGACACACGGCTTGAAGTCTTGTGTTGTGTACATGTGTGGTGTTTGATGGCGGCCGGGCGTGGTCCTGGCCACCCACCCCCTCGCGTATCGTTCCGGCCTTCGTAAGTGCTCGCTAACAGCACTTGCCCCAACGGTCTCTTGAAGCCATACGGGGTGGGGGGGATCTTTGTCTTTTGTGCGCCCGTGTGCCCTTGTGCACGCGTGCAGGTACACAGAGGCGCTGCCGTGCTTAATGCACGCGCATGCGGTGAACGAGGAGCTGCTGGCGCGCGGCCAGCGCCGGGGCGTGCGGCGCGACGTGCTGGCGCGCTACCGCAGGGTGTGCGTGCGGGTGAGGCTCCGCCCCTGGCTTGCTCACTCGCGAGCCACACCACCACCGCTCTCACACTCGACAACGACAACAACAACAAACGGCCACCGTTCGCCACTAAGTGGCCAGTGACGTCGCCACAATGCTTGTGCCAAGCTCGGTGCGCTTTGATGCCGTCGCGTGAAGTGCGGAAGACTTTTGCTGCCGGCAAGAGCGTCACGGGTCAGACCCAGACGTTATGGCAGACGAGTCACTTCTTCTCCCCTACTGTGCACTATTTGCTGTGTTTTACGTATGTATGTTGAACTTATTTCGCACCGTATTTAGCCAGCCGTGCTAATCGGAGGGTTAAGCTGCCTGGCCACGAGCAAAAACATAGCCAGGCACATCAAGAATGTCACTGTATTGGTGCCAGATAAGCTCTTGTTTTACCCTTCCAAAGTCTTGTCTGCTTGTCAATGTCCCCCACACTCTCCTCCCTCTCCCGCCGTCTCCCCTCTCTCCCCGTGCCGCCCCAGCGAGTCAACGAGGCGTGCGCGCTGACGTTCGGCACGGGGGACGTGGCCCAGGCCACGCGCTCGCTCGCCGTCATGACGGAGTTGGTGCTGCCCGCCATGGCGCTCCTGGCCCCGCTGGGCAGCTCCTGCGAGGGCGGCGACGCCGGGGACGAGGCGGCCGTGGCCAGGGAGTCCGACCTGTGCGCCGTCGAGCTGATGCGCGACCGCTGGTGCTCCTACCTTGGCCGCGACGACATGGCGTGTGAGGGGCCGCACGCCACGTGCCGCGCTTAGCACGCAGCATGCCGCACCGAACAACTAGGGTCGCAGCACACCGACCGCCCTGGCCTAACGTCTCGAACCGCACTCACCGCACCACACAGTTGGCCACTCTCAAAGTGGCAACGATGCACTGACCGGACGATGCACAACGCTGAATGAAGACACAACGCTGGCCACATTTGAGTTACTGCACCCACACTGGCCGAGCACTCCACACTGACCAGTTGCCTGTCGCCCTCCCGCAGCCGAACTCCAGGAGCTGCTCACCGACTTCCTGCCGCGGCTGCTGGACTACCAGCCCGAGCCAGCTCCGCCGACACAGCTCACTCCTCCTCCCCTGCAGGGGCCGCCACCGCCGCCGCCGCCGCCCTCCGAGCCCCGCAAATGCGAATCTTCCGGCGAAAACTGGCGCGGCCTGCGGGCCCCGCCGCGCCTCAAGGCTTACTCGCCCCACACGCTTGCCGAGAAGATGGCAGAAGTACTCAGGGTGAATCGGCCCCGCGAGGCGTAGCGAGTGAGCGAGCGAGCAGGGCGTGGGGTTAACGGGGTGCGGGGGCTGCTCACCCACAGAACTGATTCTCAGCGCTGTTGTTTTGATGCTAGGAACTTTGCCGGCTCTTCCCGGAAATTCTGCAATTGCTTCCTTTTGCTGCGAGAGTTTTCCCAGCTTTGGGGGAATTCCCTCGAATGTTTTCTTTGGCCCTGGAATATTTATCAGCACTTCCCAGGAACTGAGCTGCCACTTCTTGCGTTGGCAATAGAGGGATTTCTTAGTTCTCCTCGGGAATCCTGAAAATTATTCCTTCTGCTCTGAGGGATGTCACTGTTCTTCCCAGAAATCATAGAATGTTTCATTTTGTCTTTGGAGGTGAAAGAGCATTCTCAGCTCTTCCTGGAAATTCTGCAGGTCCTTAGACTCTTCTTCAGCGTCAACACACACAAAACCACCATTCCTGGAAACATCCCATTTCAGAATTTGACTTGCGGATATTGGACCACGCCACTGGAACACAAAGGTCTACCCTTGTGAAGGACGCCACGAGTTCTTTAATGTCCACTTCACAGCAGGCGGTGCACTCTGGTTGATGATGATGACGATGATTGTGATGAGAATAACATCTGACGAAAATCACAGGGCAGTGATGGGTGATGGAACCGTCAACTCAGAGCAAACTTGTCAAGCGTCGAGCGTGCTCAAACAACGGCCGCCCGGCTGGCCGCCGCCATTAGTGGCGGAAGATTTTTCCACCTCTTTCCGGGAATTCCCCGTGTGTGTCCGTGCGTGTATCCGTGCGCGTGAGCTACAAAGCGTGTGCAAAGTCTGGCTTGTGATCCCATGGGAAGTATGTATTTTTTTTCCACAAACCCCCCCCCCCCTTGTGAATGATGGCCTGACATCTGGGACAAGTTGTGTGCTGTACGTAACCTCCGGGAAAGGTCCCCGGCACGCTTGCCAAAGTCTTAGGGAAGAGCCCATGCTTGCCGTGTCCTCAGCAGGCTCTTCCCTCACTTCATCCCGAGCCCATGTAACTGTCACGCTTGTGGTTTTCCTTGTGCTCGTCTCAAAACAACGCAACAGCGCGAGAACTCCTCGACTGGCCATGGCCATGGTCACGAGCTTGAAACGAGGACTGCGCTGTCCGTCATCATTGGGCCGTTGGGCCGGCGTTGATGTGAAGAAACGACCACGCGATGTTTTAAACTTTTAAAGTGCAATTGAGGGAATGGGGGTTGCAGGGGGGGGGGTGGGAAGTTAAGAGGGACGACCCCGTGTAGGCACGACCACAGACATCGTGATGGGCAAAGATAAGCGTTGGTTTGCATCGGTCTCTCTCCTTGATCGTCATGCGACAGTTGATCAGCCTCTCGCACACCTTATGTATTTGTGTTACAAGTTTAGAGCTCAGTCACAGGTGAACTGCAAGAAAGTTTGTCGACCTATTTGATTTTGTTCTTTTGGTCGAAATTGCAGGCAGGCACAGACCGAGCCACTCGCTCGGCATTTGGGTTTGAAGCCGGTGGTCGCCTCCCGACCGTGCGGGTCAGATAATTGAAAGACGCTTGGGCCACCGTGCCACCTCCGTGGCCGTCTCTCAATCTGAAGTGTTAGCTCCGATGCCCATGCAGGGATGCGGAGTGATTTAACGATGCCTTGCTTCGTATCCAGATGCCAAGAAGAGCGCCAGTCGGATAAACTGCCGAATCTTGACCCATCTCCAAAACGCAACGTGTCCTTCATGTCTACGTGGGCTCGTCCCTAGTACCTGTTGTCCGTTTCTCTCATCCTTGCTCTCTTCGTCCTGCCGGTCTTGCACCGTTTCCCTCCCATGTTTTCACCTCCCACACACTCCACTTTAGCTTCAACACTCCGGAAACGTTGCATGACAAAAACTCTTCCCATCGGGAGTTGAGGGAGCTGGCGCTTTTGTGACGCTACCACTGGTGGTGCGGAACCGTTGCTCCGGTTGCTTGCCAATGGTTTGAAACGTAGGCTTTCGCGACCAATATCCATTATAAAGGTTTTTTTTTAGTTAGCCATGAATATAAATGTCTCGTTAAACCCGCCACCACCCGACACGAACAATTAGTAAGGTTTGTCACATAAACAGAACATGCCAATTCGTTACTAATTTAGCACATCTGTGTGTTGGAGAGTAAACCCACAGCATTTACAATTCGAGTTTTGTGGGTTTACTCTCCAATGCACCCGTGTGCTGAACTCGTAATGAATTGGCACGTTTTGTTTACGCAACAAAACCATACCAGTTGGCTGTGTCGGGTGGTGGAGGGTTTAACGACACATTTAAATGTAAGCGATCTAACCCAAAAAAAAACCTTATGCTTGCTAATGCTCACGTTGGTTTGCTGTTTGCCCAACTCGACACGCGTCCCACTGCACCCCCCCCCGCTCTGCGTGCCGACTCGGCGAGCGTCCGTAGTGGACGGGGGTCAATGAGTGGCTCGTGTCGTGTGAACATCACTCCCAAGAATGTGGAGAAATTTAAATTAATAATTGCACCTTGCAAACTGGCATGGTTAATGCTGTCCGACCAACATTAATCTAGATCCACCACGGGCAGCTCGACGGTTAGTGGGAGAGAATCGGTGCAAAAGGCAATGACTAATAAGAGAGGGCACCACTGTGCGGGTTATGTGAATGTTTTGATTGCGCACAGATGTCCTCCCAGTCGGGCGCTTTGTGTCTGCACAATGAAGCATTTCAATTAATTCCAGATTCCCCCCCCCGACAGGAATTGTATGGTCACACGATGTTGTGGAACAACCTGGAAATCACATCGCAGGCTTTTTACCAATGTTACACAGCAACCAATCCTTGTCCTCCTGCTGTGCGGATGAGCGGTTCGCGGCCGTGCCCGTCTTGTCTGCTCAACAAGCCCCCTCGGTTGTTGAAGCAGTTTAAGCTAAGTACGTTAGTTTGGACGCTGCACCCTGCATTGGCGCAAGCCCTGCCCTTCACTCGCAGCAGTTGCCATTCAACGATTCACAATCCAATGTTACGATATGGAGTTGTATCCAAATTAATTTTTGTCGCCTCGTGTGTCCTGTGACCTGTATGTTCCGTCTCTTTTGCACCGTTAAGCCTGAAGGTCGCGTTTGCGTATCGTGCATAACGTCCAAGGGATTCTTAATGCACAACTTTTAAGCCACGTATCTAGAACGTAATAATTTCAATTGGGGAATTGTTACAGGCGTACACACTTGATATTGTGTTGCTCTACGCTTTTGTAGTCTTCAAAGGTGATGCCCTGTCATGGGAATCACTGCGTGGAGGAGTGGGCAGGACGGTCGCAGGAAGCAATTTCCCTTCGTCCTCTCACCCACAAGTGGGCCTGGCAGTAAACAGCCCGGTCATCATGGTTTATCGTCTAAAAATAATGCCCAACCTCCACACCGACGCGGTGTCCTGACATAGCCAGTGTGACCCCCGGATGGAAGACAACCCCATTGGCTGGTTTCACTTAGTTTATTTAAAGCAGTAAGTAAAACAAAATGGGAAAATACAAAAAGTATTTAATGGTACTTGGCTGGAGGGGCTGATATCGGTGCCTTGGGAGGTGCTGGCTCAACGCCCTGACATGTGGCCGTTGTGAACCCAAATACTTTATTTTTAAGATTGAGGTGTGGTGTGACAAATCCCGCGATGCCAATCCCTGCTGTTTGAGTCTGTGGGCCTCTCGGTCGGCGAGGTGCGTTTGCTTTTGTGTTGAAGTGCATTTGTTGCCTGCATTTAAGTTTTTTATGTTTAAAAAAACATGAAAATAAGCTTGACTCAATTTCCCACCAGCTTTCCCTGCTACACTTTCAAAGGTCTGATCCATGAAAAATCCATTTGTCACAGGAAGAAAATACTATCAGCCCACAATGCTTGCCGTTGTGTATGGCTCCTTAAATGACATTGCTTTAAAACCACTTTTCCACAATTTAGTGCTTCGGAACCAATATTTACCCCCAGCGGAGTGGTTCACTGCCACCCTTCTCCCGCAATGCTTTTTCCAGCGCTTATATAATACCCATAACACCACTCTTCAGAGCTGCAACCTAAGGTGACGGGGGAAGTGTATCTAAATACGACGGGAGACACTGGGGAAATGCCAGCCCTGCAGTGGGGTAGCATGGGTCTCGCGCAACGTCGCTTGGGCATGGAATCGACGCTCCGGATCGAGGATGGACGACGGAGAAACATCCACAGCCGCGCAGTCATTCAAGCACAGCTACCCACACAGCCGCTCGCGAACAACCGTGATCCACGTCACATGCACAAACCACTATATCTGGACTTAAAAGAATCGCTTACAACGTGCAACAACACACTCGCCAAGTTACTTCTTGTGCGTCGCGCGCAACGCACGCACAGTCGCACTTTAATACACGACCGCCAAAGCACGCGTGTACATTCTACTGAACTTACACAATGTTAATGCTGCTAGAGCGAGTGATAAGACGTACAAATGTATATTGTTACACGCAGCAAACTCGCCGGGGGACGTAACCGTATTCGGCACGACCGATGAACCCACGCGCACAAAGTGCTGTCATGCATACGAATTGTACGCACGGTACGTGCGAGGTTTTGACGGCGGCGCCCGGCAGGCGTTGTTCTCCAGTGCTGCTTTAGCTGTGTTTGACGCAGCATTGAGACTGACCCACAGTAATGGTTATGCTCCACCTGTATATCAAATAAAGACAGCGGACATTAACTGGAGAGGTTTTGGTAGCTTCAGGGTGTGTGTGTGTGGTAAGTGTGCAGGTAAAAGTGTCGACAGTGATCATGTTGCGATGGGACGGTGGATGGAGGTTGAAAAAAAAAAGCAGTCGCTTGATTCCAAATGTGCAGGTTTCCAAAATTTTAACTTTAATTAAAGTAATATACAAACGCTCCATTTACATTCAAAGTCATTTTCAAACAACTCCTCTTTAAAAAGAGAAACGGACTGCTACACACACGGTTTGTATTTTCCTCGTCTGACATTGGACAAGACTTAAACAGCCTCGTGTAAGAGACACCAAGCCCGTGCAACCCCAGGCCATATGCACAACACCACTGGTAATTGGCGTATTAATAGAACACGGGCCTCTCCCGAGTTCACTGAAATTAGTGTTCACTGTGGGGTGCGAATGTCGGCAAAGAGGAATGCAGAGGCAGCGAGGTGTGGCGCTTGTGACACTGCCTTCGTCTGTCGTGTTCACCTTACCGGTGACCAAAATAGCGTTTGCAACAATGGTCTCTGGGGTGAAATTGGGGACATTTGCTTGAATGCATGAGTGTGAATGCGCACACTTTCATATTTGATTGTGGGCAGCAGAGGGCAGTGCAACAAAATCCATCAATGTACTTGTGCTCCTACATGTACGCGCTTTCTCCCCGTTTAAACCGCATTGACCAGTGTAGTAAAGTATGGTCAATTAACTCCCATGAAACAATACGACAAGTGGAGACTCTCATTGATTTGTGGACTTTACATGTGTGTTAATGTATGTGTGTGTTAATGTATGTGTGTTAATGTGTGTGTTAATGTGTGTGTTAATGTGTGCGTGCGTGCACGAGCGATACACTCCGCTGCTTCTGACGCGGTTATCTGGCTTGACCACCCGAACGTGAAATTGTTGCTGTTACTCTGCATCTACATAAGCCATACGAAAGAAGTGGAGTGTTCATGTGCGTGATTTCCGGGGGTGTGGAAGTGATTACGCACGTGCTTTCCCACGTGCTCGTTTATGCATCTGCGGCGCTGGATTGTTGTTCGCGCGCGTCGACCAGCGTCGAAGCGCGCGAGCTGCGCGCCGTCACGTGAGTCCGCGGAGACTCCCCGGCGGCGCGAGGAGCACGCCCGCCGCGTACAGCAACCCCACGGCCAGGCCGAGCCTCGCCGTGCCCTGCGGGACGTCCCCGAGCGTGCCCGCGCGGAACCGCCGCTCCAGCCTCAGCGCCAGCGGCAGCGCGGCGAGCGGCGCCGCCAGCGTGGGCGCGCGCAGCCTCGCGGCGCCGGCGGCGAGGCCCGCGAAGGGCAGCAGCAGCAGCGCGATGTAGAGCGCGTACGAGGCGGCGGGGCCCATCACCATGGCGAGCGTGACGGCGCCGGCCGCGCGGTCGCCCTCGGCGTCGCGCGCGTTGTTGGCGTGCAGCGCCGCCTGCGCCAGCAGCGCCAGCGGAAGCCCGTAGGCGAGGGGCCCCGCGGCGAGGCGGCCCGTCTGCGCCGAGAAGGCGAAGAGCACCGAAAGCGGGCCGAACGTGACGAAGATGAGCGCGTCGCCCATGGCCACGTACTTGAGGCCGATGCCGCCCGTGTAGAGGAAGGAGCTGGAGAGGCCGCCGAAGTAGAGCAGCGCCAAGTGCTCGTTGCGCAGCGGCGACGCGGCCGCCAGCGCCAGGGCCCCCGCGCAGCCGGCGCTGTAGAGCAGGGCGCCCAGGCGCACGACCTGCGCGGGCGCCAGCAGCCCGTCCACCAGCGTGCGGTCGTCGCTTCGGCGGTCGCCCGAGTCCACGCCGCGCGCGAAGTCGTAGTAGGTGTTGACGAGGTTTCCGGCGCCGTGCACGCACAACACGCACGCGAGCGTGGCGGCGAATGCCGCGGGGCGGAACGTGCCGTCGGCGCGCCACGCCAGCGCCGCGCCGAGCGCCACGGGCGCCAGCGACGCGCCGAACGACCACGGCCGCAGCGCCCGCCAGTGGGCGCGCCAGCGGCGGGCACGCAGCCAGTGGCGCGCGCGTGAAACCGAGCCGCCGCTACGAGCACCAACTCTGGTAAAGCCGCCGCCGCCGCCGAAGGGATCTTTTACGGAGTGCCATTCGCCGGTGCCATCGCCACTTCCACTGCCGCCGTTTGCAAATCCATTGGAATGGAGTCGCCCGCCCACGGAACCGCCGTTTCCAATGGGAAAGCTGTCGCCGTGCGGAGCTGGGCTGTGGCCCGGGAGAGCCGAGTCTTCGCCCGCGCGCAGGCTGGCGCCGGCAGGGGGCCCCGGCGTGGCCAAGGGGGCGCCGTCATCCATGATGTTGAGATGGAGCTCGCCGGCCGTGGAGGCGGGAGATCGCGCTGACAAAGCCATGAAGATAAATCACCAAGAGGACGGAGTCATCTCCTGTGGGCGGCACCACCATCATCTTCAACATCACCACCAACATTTGCATCACCATTGCACGTGTATCATCTTATTTTTTTTATACGTGCTTATGTTGTATTTGTTTTGGCCCATGTCCCTATTGAAAAATCGATCTTCCATCTCACTGGACTATCAGATGGATTTGTTAAGCAACGTCCATTGCCTTTAATTATAGGTGGCCAAATACCGCCGAGATCCTGAGTACCAATCTGCGCTTCAGCCATTGTGATAAAAAAAACATACTCAAGTTTAGCAAGTTATTGGATTAGTTTGATGAACGATAATACCAGCATTTAAATAAACCCTTTTACTCAGTATACTCCATCCAGGGCATGTTTCCGCCACTTTCTAATTTAAGATGTAGCTTTGTGGCTTTGTAACCACTCCTCCAGAGTTACTATCAACTCTCCCTCTATCACAAAGGCTGCCACTCCTTCAGAAGCGTGGAGTTCTCAAACTCGCCGAGACGACCTTAATATCAAGTTTTATCTGCTACTAGTTCAACCTGCTTCCAGTTCGACTGCACTTTATTCACCCGACAAGAGTCCACGCTTTGTATATAGCAATGGTCAAATCAAGAAGGCCTCCCCCCTCGTGTTTGTATCACTTCTTAGCATTCGCCTATCCACCACCTTCCCAGCGAACGCTACCAGAGACCCACAAACGCACAGAAAAGCTCACACCGACCGGCGTGGTGAAGTATGGTCAAAACAACCCCCCCCCCCCTACGTGAGACGCAAATGGCTGGTGGACACCAGAGCCTGGGTGGGGGCCATGGTTTAAGTGCGTCAGTCAGTGAGTGGGGGGAGGTTGTTTGACCATACTTCACCACAATGGTTCGTGTGGGATGGTGAAAGATGCGCCTTGCGTGGTGTGGGTGACCCTAAGCCAGCGAAGGGTCTGAAAGGCTCACAAGCTTGGACACCACGTTGAGGCAGCGCGCCGCTCTAACAAGATTACGGTGTTGGTTATGATAGTTTATGTTTTTACATGTTGATCGCGATGATGCTGATGATGATATTACCTCGATGTTGCTAATGTTGATAGCGAAGATAGTGAGATTGTTGATGGTCACAGTGGTGATGTTGAGGTTGTTAAAAGCGGTTAGTGATGGTGAGGTCGTTCATATGGTGAGGTTGTTGAAGGTAATAGTAAGGTTGTTGATGATGATGTTGTGAATAGCGTTACTTTAATGTGGATAGTTACACTTTAATATTCTTGGGGCTTTCGTAAGTCACGTAGATAGCGGTCGTCTTCCTGGCCGCTTGTGTTGCGATCGAAACGTCGTAGTTTTTTTTGTTATTTTCTTGTTATTTTATTTGAACCTATCTACGTGACTTTACCGAAAGACCCAATAAAATAATTTAATGTTGATGGTGTTGATGATATAATGTAATGTTGATGGAGACGTTTTAATTATGACGTTGATTTAAGATAGTGAAGTGTTCCTGATATGGATGTTGTTGATAGCAAAGTGATAGTGACGTGTGAATGTTGTTGATAGTTAAGTGTGAATGTTGTTGATAGTGACGTGTGAATGTTGATAGTGACGTGTGAATGTTGTTGATAGTGACGTGTGAATGTTGTTGATAATTAAGTGTGAATGTTGTTGATAGTTAAGTGTGAATGTTGTTGATAGTTAAGTGTGAATGTTGTTGATAGTGACGTGTGAATGTTGTTGATAGTTAAGTGTGAATGTTGTTGATAGTTAAGTGTGAATGTTGTTGATAGTTAAGTGTGAATGTTGTTGATAGTTAAGTGTGAATGTTGTTGATAGTGACGTGTGAATGTTGTTGATAGTGACGTGTGAATGTTGTTGATAGTGACGTGTGAATGTTGTTGATAGTTAAGTGTGAATGTTGTTGATAGTTAAGTGTGAATGTTGTTGATAGTGACGTGTGAATGTTGTTGATAGTTAAGTGTGAATGTTGTTGATAGTGACGTGTGAATGTTGTTGATAGTGACGTGTGAATGTTGTTGATAGTTAAGTGTGAATGTTGTTGATAGTTAAGTGTGAATGTTGTTGATAGTTAAGTGTGAATGTTGTTGATGTTTATGGGCCACTCACACGCCGCGATGCACGCGCCCGCAGGACGTGGCGTGGTCACCGGGTCAAAGGATCCGAACCCATTGGTGGATCCGGATCCTATAGCGAAACACGAGGATCCGGATCCCACGGCGACCCCTAACCCGTGGGGAACCACGTCCGCCGGAATTGCAGATGACGTCATGTCGTTCGTGCCAAAAAAACATTGGTCTCTCGCCTCGCGCAAATAAAAGGCCTGGAACAAACTGCCTGCGAAGGCGCAACACAATTGCAACAACAATATCGCGTGTGTTGTCGTTATTGTCGTTGGGGGAGTCTCGCTGCCACCCATTGACTGTGATGACGTCACTCAGGGCGGGTTGTCCGGTCGGATGACGTTGCATTCAGAGACAGAACCGCACGCGGAGCTTTGGAGACGTCAATCGGCGCGGTTGTGTGGGGGGATGACGTCACGCCGAGTGGCGTAATCGCGCGCGGCGCTGCGCACGTGAATGGATTTTTTTTCTTACGTCGCCCTTTGCGAGCTGTGTTCCCACCGTCGCTGATGGGAAGGAGAGAGAAACGCGACACGCAGAGACCTTAAAGGCGCGCGAGGGAAAAGCGCGGGAATGTGGAGCGCGTCTCGCGCCGTCGCGGTCGCGCGCGCCCTGGGTGCGAGGAGCCTCGCTCAGGTCGGTGAAGTTCGCATGCGGTCGCCATCTTTGTAAGGGGTATGGGCGCCCTCTTTGTAGGGGCGTAGATGTGCGGGTCGCCATCTTTCTAAGGGGCTAAGGACGCCTTTGTAGGGGACGTGAGGGTCGCCTTTGAAGGGGACATGGACGTGAGTGTCGCCATCTTTGTAGGGTGCTTCGATGTGCGAGTCGCCAGCTTTGTAAGGGGTTGTCAGTGGCGCCATCTTTGTAGAGGACGTTGACGTGCGGGTCGCCATCTTTGTAGGAGAGGTGTCAGAATCTTTGTTTAGACTGCAGGAAGAATTAATCCGATGAGCTATTAAGCTCTTCTTCATAGATGTCCAGTATGGGGGGGGGGGGGGGGGGGTCAGCAGGTTACAACAGCAAACAATACAATACAAAACACGATATGAGTGCAAAGTACAGAAAAGTCACGAAATATCAATATATAAGTCCGATTTATCAAACTTGGGTAACAAAAACATGTAAAACCTGCGCTGTTAACTGGGCTACCTGCGTTCCGATTCCCAGCCACGCCTAAACATCGGTGCCGAGAACCATCGGAGGCAGTACAGTGCCATAAAATGAACAAAAATATATAACAGGCGACATTTCGGCGCATATAGTACGTCCAAGTGTCTCCCATGTGCTGGCCTGTCTCCCCGCGTCCACTTTGGCCTCCGTGCCCACTGGACATCCGTGGGGGGGGGGGGGGAAGAGCTTCGTGGCTCATCGGATTCCCCGAGTATAAATCAATGTTCTGGGTCCTGTGATTTGAGTTTTTTTGGTTTGGCCATGTTTTTGTTTATTGTAGTACGGAGTTAGACTGATGGCCTTAATCTTAGTTGTATTGTTGTTGTTTGACTTGTATCCCACTGGGATTTTTGCACACAGCGTTGGTGTACGGTGCTATTTCAGGAATATTTTGCCGGGTTTTTTTCCTGGATTTTCTGTTTGCACAGTCACACATAATCACTTTAAGATGTTTTTCATGTTCGTGATTTTGTTTTGTTTGTTTGTTGCACCCGATTCAAGAGCCGAATGGCTCACAGGGCTATACCAACATAAACGGAACTATGAACTAACATATGAGTGCCTCCCAAATGAACTTCCCCGTGTTGCCCCCCGTGTCGTCATCCACAGGTCACTGACCACCAGAGGGAGCTGCAGGCGCGCGGCTTACCCCGGAGGCGCGCGGTGCCCGGGGTCAAACGCGTGCTGTGCGTGGCGTCCGGCAAGGGCGGCGTGGGGAAGTCCACGCTTGCCAGTACGCGCTCTCTCGCGCAGTCACGATGTACCCGTGCACCAGGTGTTTGTCCTGCGGGGCCCACTCATTTATAGCTTGCACAGAGTTGTAAATGCACCCGATAGGGCATTGTCTTCGTGCTGCTCGCCTTTTGGAGACGAGGCTCAAAAGAAAGCCGTCTCTGGCGTGGACCGATCCATTTTAAAGACAATGTATACATTGCATGTGCACAACAGGTACGCGTGGTTGATGCAGACAGGCATTCCTTGAAAAAAGGAATTCTGTTTGGTGTTTTAACATCTGTTTTATTGCCAGAAAGGGTAAAACCTTGATTTGAAGGTTTTGATAACTCCAGGAATCCATACTCTATGGTTCTTTCGGTAAAGTCACGTAGGTAGAAATAAAATCTATTATTTAAAAAAAAATCGATTATTTTTCTACCTACTATTATTTTTCTACCTACTATTATTTTTCTACCTACGTGACTTTACCGAAAGAACCAAAGAGTATAGGGTAAAACCTATTGTTATATTTTGATATTGGCAAGAAGGGTCCCATATTGAATACACAACATGTGAAAACACCCCAGTGATTTAAAGCTTTCGCGACTGCAGGGATTCATATTCTTGGTTTTTTCGGTAAAGTCACGTAGAAGGGAAACATTAAAATAATACAAATATATTGTTTTTATAATTGTATTGTTTCCCTTCTACGTGACGTTACCGAAAGAACCAAGAATATATAACACCCCAGTGGTTTTAAAATGTGTGGCGGCCCTCACACTGATGATGTCTTGTCGGCGAGGGTGGCCCCAAACTCTGAAAATTAGTGAAGAACAATGCTGTACACCAACAACAACAACAACACCAGGCTCAGTTCACCGCTAAGTGACGGTGATGTCACCACAGATTGTGCCAGGCTAGGTGCACTGTGTCTCCCCCAGTGCTTGTGTTTTTACACCATAATGGGTACTCCATTTAAGGCTGAGTCGACCTAGGAGAGGCCCAGGACCGGTTCAGATATTCGCCATTATTATTGGTCGTGAACGAGAATCTTAACTCGGGTCGCTGGGTTGGTAGCGCGGTGCACTAGCCACTACACTACCGCTCCCATACATACACACGCACACACGCTGGGTTCGTAGCACGGTGCACTAGCCACTACACTACCGCTCCCATACATACACACGCACACACGCTGGGTTCATAGCACGGTGCACTAGCCACTACACTACCGCTCCCATACATACACACGCACACACGCTGGGTTCGTAGCACGGTGCACTAGCCACTACACTATCGCTCCCATACATACATACGCACATACAACAAGACCCACCGTTCGCCACTAAGTGGCAGTGACTTCACGGCACCCGTGCCAGGCCAGGTGCACTTTGAGGTCATGTGAAGTTGTCGAAAACTCGCTGACAGGAGGTAACGGACAGAGCCAGGTGCCATGGGTTTACTGGCTGAGATGACTGGCAGATGCACGTCCTGTGCTCCCCACTCTGCCTGTACACACACCTCAGAATTATCAACAGCATCGCCATGGATAATTCTTCATCGAACTAGGAACCATGTTAGAGAGAGGTTCCTTGTTTATAACTTCTGATAATTCACCAGCAAGCCCCTACTCTGCTGATGAGACACTGTATATTGAAATCGGTCCAGAGTTTGATTGTATTGGGCCAATCCTGTTGAAATTATGCACTCCCAGAATGTGGTTGATGGAAAGTGGAAAAATATAGATTTTTGTGTAGAGGGACATATGTATGAAGGAGATGTATTATCTGCTCGTTTATTTTCTCACGCATAGTGTGCCAAAATGTACACACATAAATGTGCATATGCGAATGCTCACTCGGTCAGGTGGGTAAAATGAAGCCTAATAAGTATGTTTCCTCCCTCAGTTAACCTGGCACTGGGCTTGCAGGCTGTGACAGAGGTGAGGGTATCACCACACCAAAACACTAACTGCTCACCCACACATCAATCCCACTGTAGCAACCCCACACTCGTCACTCACAAAAATTCGCCATTCCCTGCTCACGCACACTTCACTCCCACATCTCGCACACTTCAATCAGCTCCACACTCGCCACTCGCAAAAACTACCAACACTACACTCCCATCACTGGAACGGTGACATCATTTACCACAAAAACTCAACACTCACCCTCACCGCCAACACGCACCACTCACAAAAACTCACCACACATTTACTGCCGTGCGTACATCCTTCACCGTTCACACTGAGGCGGCTCACCCATTCAGACTCACCACTCGCACGTACATCTCCCACCCAAGCATCCGCGTAAAGCATTCATGAACACTCGCCAATGGTATTCTCACCTCCCGACTAATTACCCACACCTCCAATTATCACGGTTGGCTACGTACCGTGCGAAAGAAGTACAACATACATTTGTCAATACCTCCACTACTTGTTCACCATAATGCACTGACCTCTCATCCAGATAAATCCAATCAGAACGATGCCGGATGAATGATCGGGTCTTATTGTTGCAGAATGATCCAGTGGGTCTTGTTGTTGCAGAATGATCCAGTGGGTCTTGTTGTTGCAGAATGATCCAGTGGGTCTTGTTGTTGCAGAATGATCCAGTGGGTCTTGTTGTTGCAGAATGATCCAGTGGGTCTTGTTGTTGCAGAATGATCCAGTGGGTCTTGTTGTTGCAGAATGATCCAGTGGGTCTTGTTGTTGCAGAATGATCCAGTGGGTCTTGTTGTTGCAGAATGATCCAGTGGGTCTTGTTGTTGCAGAATGATCCAGTGGGTCTTGTTGTTGCAGAATGATCCAGTGGGTCTTGTTGTTGCAGAATGATCCAGTGGGTCTTGTTGTTGCAGAATGATCCAGTGGGTCTTGTTGTTGCAGAATGATCCAGTGGGTCTTGTTGTTGCAGAATGATCCAGTGGGTCTTGTTGTTGCAGAATGATCCAGTGGGTCTTGTTGTTGCAGAATGATCCAGTGGGTCTTGTTGTTGCAGAATGATCCAGTGGGTCTTGTTGTTGCAGAATGATCCAGTGGGTCTTGTTGTTGCAGAATGATCCAGTGGGTCTTGTTGTTGCAGAATGATCCAGTGGGTCTTGTTGTTGCAGAATGATCCAGTGGGTCTTGTTGTTGCAGAATGATCCATTGGGTCTTGTTGTTGCAGAATGATCCAGTGGGTCTTGTTGTTGCAGAATGATCCAGTGGGTCTTGTTGTTGCAGGCTGAGTGAGTGCGTGAAGTCTAGGCAACCTCTTCGCATGTTTTTTTTCCTTCCGGCAATGCTGGTAATGCTGTGGTTGTTGTTTTGTGGTCGTTGCAGGGTGAGCGTGTGGGTCTCCTTGACCTCGACGTGTTCGGTCCGTCGCTTCCTCGTCTCATGAATCTCAAGGGGCAGCCCGAGCTCACAGCAGGTAGTGGTAGGAGCAGCAGCACCAGGCCACACACCCGGCATCGTTAATTTAGCCCATTGAGACTCAAACTATTTACTGGGGGGTCGGTGCGATGTTTGTTGGGCAAGGTATAATTTTCACAACTTTTTTCAACTTTTGAGCCAGTTTTCAGAGTTGACAGGTTGGACTCCCGCCCAGAGACACCTGAGCATGTTTTGAATGGGCATTTAGACCTGCTTATTGTGGTGAGATTGTTGTTCTTCCCCCGCCCCTCCGATTAGCACGGTTGGCTATGTACGGTGCAAAAGAAGTTCAACATACATACATATAAATAAACATAGGTGCACTGAATTGTGGATTTTAAATACTCTGTGATATCATTCACACGAGCAGTACCTTGCGAGTCACTTTCCGAGCCAATATGCCACGTTTGCCAAGAACAAAAAATATCTGAAACAAAATTGTGTGATATGGAAGTTGATGAAGCTGCTGCTGCTGTTGTTTCAGATAATTTAATGAAACCATTAATCAACTTTGGGATTCCATGGTGAGTGTGCGTGTATGCGTTCAAGTTCATATGTGTACGTTTGCATACATCTAATTTCATGTTTCTGTGTACGTGTGCATTTAGGTGTGTGCGTTGAGATTATGCACGACGGATGTTATAAAGGCAACTGTAAAATTTTGATTTAAAGCTTTCGTGACTGCAGTGATTCATATTCTTGGTTCTTTCGGTAAAGTCACGTTGAAAGGAAACAATAAAATAATAAAATATATTGTTATATATTTTTTTTATTATTTTATTGTTTCCCTTCAACGTGACTTTACCGAAAGAACCAAGAATATAAGGCAACTGTAGTCGACCTCAGCATGTTGCAGATGAGATATTCACTGTTCCCGTGACTGCACTTAAAACGAGGAAGAAAAATAATGAACATGCGTGGATTCTGTAATGCTTCTCAACATGCGATTGTCCTCGGAAATATTTAACTAGTGATCTTAACAGTAGCGATTGCACCAGGCGAACATGAAGCAGTGCATCCAAAGGCCAGGATGAGTCAACGGAGCTAAGATATTATCAGCTGCACCGCCGAGGGAGCGAGCGACCCTTTGATCAATTTGCCCGGTTTCCTGTATCGGTGTCTCTCAAGTTTTTTAATTTCACGGCACTCGCTTTCGAGCTTTCCAGATCTTTGCGGCACACCAAACCAAAACATCGAGGAAGTACCCCCAACATCCCCATATCCCTCCCCCTGGGTGCCCCCCCCCCTTGTGCGTGACAGCCTCCAGGCCACCCCCCCAACCGCACCCCCCCCCCCACCAGCCGGCTCCTCCCCCACCCCTCGTGCATCCTTTCCTTAACTCCACCTACGCACTGCCCCCCCCCCAACACAGCCCCTCCCTTCGGCCCCCTCAGCATCTCCTCCCCCACGCGCCCCCCCCCCCCCACTTTTCCTCCAGACACCCACGTGGCCCCTTGCCTCCCCCCCCCACCGACGTGCTGGGGCAAACTTGACACCGGTTTAGTTGTATGTCCCCGCATCTTCAGTTTTAAAAGCCTTTACTGTCTACGAGGCTACGCTGAAGGAGACGTGTCTCTTTATCTCTTTGCGCATTGCACACTTCAGCATGTCCATGGGGTTCCTGATGGAGGAAGGAGCGCCCTTGGTGTGGAGAGGCCTCATGGTGATGTCAGCGGTGGAGAGACTTATCCGAAAGGTCAGCGACACGCATGGCGGGATATTCGCGCAGATGTGTACAAACGGGAACATGGAGATATAGCCATACAGAGACACGTGGGACACAATGAAGCAGATATGGAGGCACAAGACACACGGAGACTTGGAGACACAGGAACATGTAGACATGGGCATATATACAGACACACATAAACATGACAACATTGAGAAGCACAGAGAGACATAGATACACAAATACACAAGAGACAAATTTGTGTGGGACTCTGGAGACAAGGGGACACGGAGACACAGCAACACTCGCACATGGAGACATGAGAAGAGACAATGTTGGTCGTTGTTTTCTGAGGAATGGTGCAGCCTGATGAGCTGGTGGTCGCGGCTGTTGCCGGGACATTGCAGGTGGAGTGGGGGGAGCTGGAATACCTGGTTGTGGATTTGCCTCCTGGAACCGGTGACGTGCAGCTCTCCCTGTCCCAGCTCCTTCACCTCCAAGGTGACCTCACCCCCAAACCACACATTTCTACCACCACACTCGCTACCACACTCACTTTACTACATAGTGTCCCCATGTCTCCGTCTCCCTATCTTTCTGTGTCTCCATGTCCCCGTCACTCCGTTTTTCGTGACTCCATGACTCCATATCCCTTTGACTTCGTATTCCCGTGACTCCTGTGTTCCCATGACGCCCTGTCTGTCCCCGTGTCTCTGTGTAGGTGCTGTCATCGTATCCACACCCCAGGACCTGGCATTGATGGATGCGAGGCGCGGGGCTGAGATGTTTAAAAAAGTGGACGTTCCCGTGAGTAATGGGGGACCCAGGGATTAATAGACACCGAAACATGGGAATTCACACACAAATATGGGGGACGCACAAAGTGATATGGGGACATGGGAACACAGTGCCAAGCGAACACGGGAAGCACAGAGTTACAGAGAAACTGAAAGACACGTGGACACAATAGACATGAAGATAATGAGACGATAGAGAAATGCTGACACACAGACATGGGTACACAGGGTCACAGGTAAGGGACAGAGAGACTAAAACATGGCGACACACAGATATAAATGTCACTCAGTTACACCTTCTGCCAGCGAGCCTTCCACACTTCACTTTATCTCAATTCAACAAGCACCTTTGGTGAAGTACCTGCCACATAGTGATGAATGGCCGCTGTTGTTGTTCCTGTGCCTGGGTTCCTCTGGGGAGCGCTAGTGCAGCGCTGCACTATGAACCCGGTGACCCAAGTTCAATTCCTGCTCACGGCCAACACCAGTGATAAATAATATGAACCAGTCCTGAGTCTCCCCTAGGTCGACGCGGCCTCACATGAGCACCTGGTGCAATGTGTAAACGTCGTCACGAGGGAGATTAAGGCGGCCGGGCTGGCCACCCACCCCGTGTGTCATGCCGGCCTTGATAGGTGCTCCTCGCTAACAGCACTTGGCCACAAAAATCTATCAAGGCTACGCGGGGGATTTTTTTCTGTGTTCCTGTGCATATGTTACATGTGTGTTCACACGCAGGTTTTGGGGGTGGTGGAGAACATGAGTGTGTTCACGTGTCCTGCGTGCGGACATCGCACACACATATTCGGAGCCGAGGGGGCAAGGCAAATGGCCACCAGCCTTGGCCTACGCTTTCTCGGTGAGATGTTCCGACGTGAACTCGCACAAATACTTTTAAACATCTTGTCGGGTATGCGCCGTGTTGTTCGGTGGTGTGTAAGGCGCTAACCGGTGCATCGTGGTGCGTTGTTGGGTGTGTGTACAGGTGAGGTGCCTTTACACATCAGCATCAGGGAGTCATCAGATAGTGGGAAGCCGATTGTCATCTCTAAACCAGGAAGCCCAGAGGTGAGAACACGCCTCTGTGCATCGCGTGACTGAGTGGTGGTAATCATTTCATTGTGCCGTTATTCCAGAACCCTAGGAAGGATTCCTCTCCACGGATATGTCCCAATTCTATTAAGAGGCTGTTCTCAAGCAAAAAAATATGGAATTTCCACCACCCACTCAGGGCCTCAATTTGAACAGGGAGACATCCTGTTCATGGCGTGATATTGCACATATAACGATTAATTGATTAATTAAAATTGTTACACCCAAGACACGGGCATCGAATTGTTCATGTAAGAATCAGTTACTGTGTGGAAGAATCATCTGGTCGTACACAATTTTATGCAAATGTGACCGTTTGGCAAATGGTAGGGAAAGAACACATGCTAAAGTACAGATTACCATTCCTTATGGCATTGCAAGGCAGTGGGTCAAAACCTGCCCGCCCACCTGCTGAATGATGTTGTATTGCAGTATGTGCCTGCTGTGCATACTCTGCGTATGATGTGTATGTGCTGTGCACCAGGCCGAAGCCTACCTCACGATTGCCAAGGAAGTGATCAAGAGCCTCGGGGAATTGCAGACGTGACCAACTGGGGTCGCGACCTGAATGGGTGGTGACCAGAGTTGGATTGGGCCACTTAGCAACCGGGCCTGTGCCCAGTAACCCGGTGCTGGAGTTGGTTCATCGTACATTCGCTCAATGTAAATCTGTCTCGCCAGTCAGCCAGCACGTGATTTATTTTTTTGCAGAGTGCGCAGACCCGAATCCAGAACCAGATTACTGGCAGATGCCTGGTTTCCTATTAGTCTCAGCCTGTTCTTGAAAAAGGACAGTTTTAGAACTTGCGCTGGCTGTTATTGCACAGTTAAGACATCCTTGCAATGTCCAAAACGATCTTCAACCAAAGTAAATCTCCAAAACGCACTGCCTGTGTACCTATTTGAATATACAGTTGAAGTTGGATTAGGGTCACTCAAGGTTAACTCATGGGGCTTTAAATGTACGTAGCAGCTTGGATAAATTCAAGACGGTAGGAATTAGGGGCGGCAAGAAAAACTCACTGCAAATTAAATTTGATTCCACTTGATAACTTAGTATTAAAAGATGTTTGAATATATTTTGAAGTTGTGTCCTTGTTTCTGTTTGTGGTGTGTAAACCATGTGTTACTTTTGACCGCTTTTACAATCTAGGGATTGTGCGTGAGAATCCCTGACAAAAGACAGATCCCCCATATAGCCTGAACAAACTGTTAGGGCAAGTGCTGTGAGCAAGCACCTATGAAGGCCGGCATGGTACACGAGGGGGTGGGTGGCCAACACCACGCCCGGCCGCCTTTGTCTCCCTAGTGGCAATGTTTACTACACACTGCACCAGATAATTTGAGGCTGAGTCGACTTAGGGGGAGGCCCAGGACCGGTTCAGATAATCGTCACTGGTGGTGGCCATGAGCGGGAATCGAACTCGGCTACACTACTGAAAAAAAATACAAATGCTTACAGTTCACCACGTTTATTTAAACAACCATATTTAAAATAACCCATAATGTGCTTAAGCTCCAACCGTCTGCTCATATGAGTTCACGTTGTGAGATTAATTTCCCCTAAAATGAGGGGTAGTCTAAAAGTATCTTAGTAAATGCATTTTACAAAAAAGTTTGTTTTAAGTACAACACAGTATTTACACATTTCAAACAGTATATATGAACCCAGCCGATGATAGAAACGTCATTAACATTTATTTCAATCGGCATTGCAAGGAGTTGCCCGCAGAGGGTAGTGTAGAAAAATCCATTGTACCACACTGCCGACGTATATTCTCCCCACCATCACCGCCTTTACCAACCTTGCATGGACCAGCGTCGTGAACCGGGATTCGGGGCGTGCCTGCCATCCCGCTGAATCTTAACAATTGTGAGCAGTCGGTAGCAAGCTTTCTTGGGATAACACACAGCAATCAATAACCCCTAATGGCAGACAATGCCCATTTGCAGGCCAGGTGCTGTGTCACCTTGTGCCCACAGCAACAGTTGCCAGAGTGCGATCTCAAATCGTCGTCATGATTACCACCACAGCAAAGCGGACAGCTCGGGTTGCCGCGATGTCATTTTTCACTTTACGACATGAATGTTCATGGTGTGATGATCATCGCGATAGTTCCAATGGAATAGCACGTGCCCCTTTAAAAGGTCATGTGTACGTATCGACATTTTTAACCGAAATGAAGCAGCACGCTCCACGGGGGAACGGAGAAACGCCCTTTGCCTGAGAAAGTCCGAATGGCTCAATTCTCAAAACATTTTTACGCACGAGCACATTGATAACATATCATGCACATTCACAGAAAGCAGATTGTGAATTATATACCAAAAAAATACCAATGTAACGTTACAGGTTCGTGTATAGTTCTCTATGGACCTTAATTACATCCAAGTTTTAACCAATTTTGCACGTACAGCCCTTTTGTAAATGCACTGTTGGATGAGGGACCTCGCCATGCCGAGTGGGTCATGGGTGTTAACTGACCACACTTTACCACGGTGATCGGGTTGGTGAAGGTGGGGAGCATAGATGTGCAGTACAGCAATGGATTTTGCTTCACTCCACACGACGTTTGATGCAAGGTGGCCGCCCATTCAAGCACCGTCAAGGTTCAGATGCTGCCTAGCTTCCAAGCTCTGATGAGATCAGAGATGTTCAGGGTGATGTGATCATAGGCTTCATCACTTTAGGCACAGGTGATTTGTAAATGTGAGACTTGTTCGGGATGCTGAAAAACAAAAGTCCAGTCTCGTGAATGACTTCATGTCAACCAATGGCAAGGTTTCAAAATATATCACTAACTAAACTCACCTTTGGCTGTGCAAATATGTACTGTGGCAGTCGCACCGATTGCTCGGCTATCCCTATCTTTGGTATCCTCACTTTAAAAAAAACACTTAATTAAGACTTAAAAGCATAGCTTAAACATACACAAATAAAAACCATGCTCGGCCAACATTGAAAAATAACTCAACGGTATTTTTCTTCTGCCACTAGTTAGAACACTCAACGCTTAAAAAAAGGTAGCGAGTTGAAATCTCAGTTTGGGATGGAATTAAGTCTCTCATCTTTCTGCGGTCCATAAACTAAGTACCACTTCATGAGAGGTCATCAGTGGTTGGCCTGGCATGAAAACAGCCCAATTCGTGTTGATTACGCCACCCTTTTGCTCACTTGACCATGAAGACACCTTTAAAAAAAAAAGTTAGTCACAGGATGGAACGTCTCTATTGAAAGCCACGGTACACGGGTGGGGGGGGGAGGGCGAGCTACACATACAGGTCGTTTTCACGCGAGTGGTTCCGCGAACGCCTGGGCCTGTCTGCCTGGGGCTTCGGCACGGAGGGCGGCTCGCTCTGGCAAAGCGCCGTCGATGGCTCCGACACCCGGTAACTGCTTTTGGGTGACCACGTCATGGGCATGGCGCTCTCGCCGCCGCCGCCGCCGTTCCCGTTTACGGCGCGCGCCTTCCCTTCGTGCCGCTGGAACTGGCGCAGCTTCAAGGCCGCGAACACGGTGCTCACGACGTACAGGATGGCCAGGATTATGCCGAACAGCGCCGTGGCGGCGTCCCCGCCCTGCACGGAGCAGTTCATCCACGTGTAGCCGCGCCCGGCGTAGACCTGCTCGCGCTTCTTGCAGGTGTCCGTGGCGTTGACGTTGATGACCACGGTCAGGTAGAGGGCCACCCCGACGACGCTGAGCACGAACGCCAGCAGGGAGAAGACGAAGTCGGCGATCACCCACCGGCGCGAGCCGCGCAGGCCCTGCTTCGTGCCGCCCACGAGCATGCCGAGCGTCATGCAGAAGAGCGAGATGCACACGGCGACGCCGCCGTACACGGCCGGCGAGCGCATCTGGCTGTAGGCCCTGTCGAGCTCCTGCACCTGCTGCATCTCCGTGCCCTGGAAGGGGCTGTAGGGCATGTTGTTTATGCTCGACGACGCCAGGTTGAGGCCACCCATGGCCGTGTGTCCCGCCATGGAGGCCTGGGAGGCCGCCACGCAGATGAGCGTCATGAGGCTCACCAAGATCTCCGCGAGCTTCAGGATTCCTGGGGGGGGGCGAGCGGCGACGCACGCGGAATGAGTACAGCTTCTGTTTGGCACCGACAGCGCGCGTGTTCCTTGCTCGAACTTAGATTGGATATCTTAATCACAATGAATATATACAGCAAGTGGATAATTTGTATGTTTGTGTCTACTGTATGTGTATTTGTCCAGAGAACTCCTAATTGACCACTCCATCAGTTAAATTGAATGAGGTGTCATTGAAAGCTTAGAATATGTAGTTAATGTTGGCCCTATTAATCTTATCAGCTCTGTTAATCTCCATTCGGCCAGCGCATTGCACGAAGTTCCACAGCCCCATTTCAAAAGCATACAACGGATAGGTGTGTCACTTGGGGAGTGGAGTGTGGGCTGCGGGCATTGCATCTCGACAGGCTTTCTGCTGTATTGTATAAACTAAAAATATCTAAAATGTTTTTATTTTTACCAGGTAATGCCCACTGAGCTATATATCTCTTTTTCCAAAACGACTTGGCCACAAATAATAGCTCAAAAAAGTGGCTTATCACGTGGAAATATATAGCAGCCAAATACTCGAAATGCATGTGGATACTAAATATGGATGGAAAAACCGGAGGACCCAGAGAAAAATGCACACAACCAGGGGGAGAATTACGCAAACTCCAAATATACAGCAGGCGTCAGGGCCGGGATCGAACCCACGACCTCCTGTATACCAGGCGAGGAAGTTAACATCTTGCCACCACGGCGAGATGCTAATAAACTAGTAAGTAGTGAGGGTCAGGTGAGCAGTGAATGCCCCGCACCAACGACAACCGCCCCACAAGTGTTTAACTCAGTTACATCACAAACTAAAAAGACTCTTTCTTAACCATCTCACTATCAATGCATTAGAACATAAAACATGCATATAGTAGGCCATAGTGTTAGGCAAATGACCGTTTTCAGAACAGGGAGAAAGCAGCCAAATTGACCAATTATAGCTGTGAACTGCACAGCGTCTGCAAAAACTCTGGGAAATTTGATGACAATTGACTATGACTGGGTATAAAGCCACGTTATTTAGCCCACCTCAAAACCAGAAAATATCGAGTTTTTCGGTGAAAATTGGGTGTTATATTTTTAAGCAAATTCAAAAGTCACTGTTTTCAGCACAAGATGACGGCGTCAAAAGGTCAAGACGTCTCGCCGCTCAGAACGAGCACTCGAGTGGCGGCGGCGGCCGTCACCATTGGTGGCTCGGATCCAGCGGCGGGATCTGTAAACTTTTTCCAGAGGGCAAAGAAAAACAACAACCGCTGTTGAATTCCAGACAAAGTGGTACTCGTTTCAATAACCCGGGGAGGGAGGGGAATGTGAAAAAGAGCTTTATAGCTCATCAGATTCCTCCATCGAGAGGCACAACATCATCTCAGGCGGAGATGTCATCACACCCGGTACCATTTGGTCATTTGCCAAGTTCTTCCATTTGCTAAGCCTTTGTTCGATTTTCAGGAATGTTGTCCAAGATGTGTGCACGCGCATTCACAGTGACAAACTTTATCTGTGCCCCGAAGATTTGTAAGACTTTCATGAGAGGCTACAAGATTCCGATATGACAGTAATGCTGCAAGAAAAGGCTTCCTCCTGAAAGCGCGTACCAGGTATTGTGTTTCTGCCTCACTTTACCGAGCACAAAAGAGGCTGTAACGTCTGCCTCTGTGAGATGTGTTCTAACACACCTAAACCATCATCATTAGACCTCCTTTGCCAGTACCAAAATGTAATAATACTGACTACAGGTATTGTGGTTAATGCAGACATGAATCCTTGTAAAAAGGTTTTAGTTTTGTTGCCAGAAAAAAGTGGAAAAACCCTATTATTACATTTTGGTACTGGCAGAGGAGGTCTAATGATGTAGATGCTCACCCCGAGCCCTCATTACTTTGATAGTGCATTATCTTTGAGTTGTACGCCTTTTGGCGTCCTCTGGTCGAGCACCAATTGGGTCGAGGCTCAAAAGAAAGCCGTCCCTTGGTGTGGACCAATCAGTTTCAAGGACAATGCATCATATATTATCATAGTATGTTTTTTGTTTGCATTTTGACTGCAGGTATTGTGGTTAATGCAGACGTGAATCCTTGTAAAAAGGTTTCAGTTTTGTTGCCAGAAAAAAGGGGAAAAACCCTATTATTACACGTAAACCAGTTTTACATGACTTCCCATTACAGTGGGCACGACTGCAAACAACAATGTACGAACCTTACACACAGGCCTAACGCTGCGCCTCGAGCAACCCAGTTGCACTCGCCTCACGTTTCATAATTAACAGGAGGATCCCGGTAAAAAAAAAGAAAACTTGATAACTCGCACAAAACGTGACCGTCCTGAAACGTTGCTCTCGCCGACGGTAAGTTAAACAAATGACCGCGTTGGTATTGTGGTGCACAGGCATAAATAACGAAGACTCGCCACATTCGTCCATGGAATTTTGCCTTAGGAAGGAACAACGTGCAACAAGAGATGGCCTCAGAACTCCTTCGGAAAAATCCTTTAAGTCATCTTTTTTACAAGGGGCCACACTTTATCGCCCGCACTGCCGTGACACTGTCATGTGACAAACAAGCATTTTAGTTCTCAAGTCTGGAATGAAGCCCAAATTGAGCGCAAAAAAACAGATTTAATACCATGGGGTGTTTTTTGCGTGTCCAGCCATTGATGTCTGAGCTGAGCCCATCAACCCACTACACTTGAGAAAAAAGTTTCATCACGGGCAGAGTCGGCTCAGCACTGACTTCTGAGCCACCCGACGCACAACGTAGGTACTTTCCAAAGAATTGTGTTTAGAAGTGAAACTATTTTGACGGAATGGAAAACACTACCAATGTTGTCAACGTCACTGGCTTGCTGTATCAACACACGCCACACCTCCCCCAACGCTGTGCGATCGATGCAACACTTGACTTAATGACAGACTTCTGAACAGGTTTCAGAATAAAATCTAAAATCATATTCACACACCTCCGATTAGCACGTACACACATACTACAGTGTTTACTTGGAACAAATGTGCAATTGTAAATGACGCTTACATGCATCCCAATACAAGATGAGCATCTGAGGTCACCACAGCCAAAACTCTTGATGCCCATTGCTTCCTTGAGCCAGGTTCCCACAACGGATGCACAGTTAAACACTCGATCTCCAAGATCTCTCTGACAGTATCCACTGCGGATGGAAGATCTCCTCAATCCATCACCTACGCACGAGCTGATTTCGTCGGTCCATCTCAGCGATCAACACCCTTTCCAGTATCTTCCGTTCTTTGTCTGCCACGTATGTCATTAGTCTTGACCACTGGCCATCACCCCCCCATAGCGATGTGTCCTGCCCCAGACAATTTACTTTTTTTCACAGTCACTATTATGGTCACCGTTGACCACTTCTGTCGCAGACGTGAGATGTAAATGTTCTGTAAAGTTCACAAAGCATCAACATACTGCCTTTGTACTATAGGAATTGAGCAAAAACCACATGCACTTATATATCCTCTAATCCACATGTTCAATGGATGAAACATATGACCATACTCCACCATGTTGGTCAGTGCGGGTTGGTGCGGACGCCCACTTGACACGGACAGTTCACACTACTAACACTCTGGTGACCCTCCCCCCCCAAAACTGTGTGGAGAATAGCCAGGAAAAATATACAAAGGTCCCCCGTATAGTCTTAACAGACTGTTGGGACGAGTGCTGTTAGTGAGCACCTATGAAGGCCGGTACGGTACACGAGGGGGTTGGTGGCCAGCACCACGTCCGGCCGCCTTTGTCTCCCTAGTGGCGATGTGTACACACCGCACCAAGTACTCATTTGAAGCTGAGTCGACCTCGGGGAGGCCCATGACCGGTTCAGAATATCGTCACCGATGTTGGCCGTGAGCGGCAATCGAACTCGGGTCGCCGGGTTTCGTGGCGCAGCGTAGCGCTAACCGCTACACCCCCAGGCACACAGCTGAACGTAAGCCGCAATGTTGGCCCTTCCTGGTCGCCGCCCCCCTATTATTGATTGGCGTCAAACGTGGAACGAGCGACGCCGCGTGGGAGACCTTACCGCGCCTCGTGCAGACGTTGTTGCAGCACTTGCAGTTCAGCGGCCCCCCACTGCTGCGTTGGGGTTCTTCGTACTGGGAGTAGCCGCCCGAGTAGGCGCTCTGCGCGCCGTCCTGTCCATCGTACCTGCATAACGCTCGCGCCGGGCCCCAGGCACGACGAAACATCAGCAACGTTCACAGCGCCATGCACAACGTGCAGCAGCCCTTTGCCGACGTAACTACACTGGACGAGGGCCCTCCCCATGCCATGTGGAGGATCCTGGGAGATATTCGACCGTACTTCATCACGCTGGTCGGTGTGAGTTGGTGAAGGCAGCAACCGCACACGTGTAAGTATAGAAGTACGGTACGACAATGGATTTTGCTGCACTGCCCGATGCTGCCCACCGAGTAGCCCGGCAGCTGCCTACGGCAAGCCTGTTTGTGCTTGGTGATAACAACCAATCCAAGCACTAACTAGGGCTCTACTCTCCTCAGTTTCCGAAATCAGGCAGATTCCGGGTGATTTGTTCAAACATAGATTGGAATATAGTCGATACAGTTTGGTGATTTGTTGATACACAGTTATTGTTTTTATGTAAGACACAACACTGTCCACAAATAATGTGCTGGGAGCATGTAAAGACATCACTTCCGTATTACCAAAACGGATTTGGCTGCACGTTTGAACGCTTCGGTCACGAGGTTGGCTAGCAGATGGCAAACACAGTTTTGTGAACCAATATTTGCCAATCTTGAGAGCTACCCCCCCCCCCCCACAACCCCTGCATGGATATTAGGATATTATCTGGTTACTCCAACACACAAAAACTGAAATTGGACCTGCACAAACATCTAAATGCTAACACAGTTGGCGGGGGGGGGGGGCATTCCTAGATAAATAAACGTTTGGTCTTGTAGATTCTTACACACGATCGCATTTGCAGTTGTTTCATCAGGTGGGCGAGTCATGTCACCTGGAGTCTCGGTCGTGCTGCCACTCGTTCGGGTGCCGCGAGGAGCGTCCCGCGTGCGACATCTCGGCCACTTTCCCGGGCGGGCGGGCGGGCAGCCAAAGTAGCAGCGACTACAACAACAGCAGCAGCAGCAGCGGGTTCATTCAACGTAATAAAGCTGCTTTTGGGTTTGAGGTGTCGTTAACCCACCACCCGACACAACCAATTGATTGGCCCATTAATTATTATGGATAATATTGGTCGCGAAAGCCTACGTGTTAAACCGAGCAAGGATCGTGAACTACGCGAGTGGTATTTTAATGGGCAGGATGGATTGTGCGCTCGAAGGTTGTCAACAACCAAATCCCAAACGTGAAAGGTGAATAAACAAAAGAGGAGGAGGCAGCAGCAGGACAACGCAAATCTCCGATGGTCAATGTGTCATCCATTCCTATGAATGTCATGATGCCTCCATTGTCAGGATGCCTCCATCGCCAAGGTAGCCTTGTTGTCACGGTTGTGTTCTCCAACGTTGGCTGCCAGTCCGTCCCTAGTCTCGACCATCAGCCATCATCACCGTACAGATGGGACCCAGGCCCACGGGTTACACCGCATTGTGTCAGGTACATTGACGTGGACAGTGCCGCCTTTGTCTTCCCTACACACGTAAACATGACGTGATTAGAGCACGCCTGCGTGTAGATCGTGTTGCTGTGAACACAATCTATTTAAGAAAGAAACAGGAGGATTAATCCACAAATCTGGCTGTCGCGTGATGATGCTGGTTGTAATTACTGGCGAAAGGTCGTACTCGAATTGTAAATGTTGTGGATTTACTCTCTAACACACCGGTGTCGCTGTACTAGTGACGAATTGGCACGTTCTATTTACGTGTTCAAACCTTTATAATTGGCTGTGTCGGGTGGTGGCGGGTTTAACGACACATTTATATATTTACGCAATCTAACCCAACAAAAACCTCTATTATGGACAATATTGGATGGCCAAAGCCTTACTACGTGTTTTAAACTGACAATCTGAACGGGTTACTGCAGTAACGAGTTCCAGGCGATGATGACCCAAAACTTGTCACTGAAACATCTCAACCATTGCATTGCCTGCACGGTACATGATGTGGTTTGCACATCGCATTGGCCCCGAATCACCACGAGGTCGTCCATGAGTTCGACTCCGGGTTGAGGGGGTTGGCCTCGTGATGGGGTCAGGGGGTCAACTCCTCGAGCCCACCCCCATCACATCCGTTCATCCGGCGGTCGATAAAAACTCAGTTTTAGTACTACCTTGTGAGAAAACTCAACAAAGTGGGTCTTTGTTTTTGTTTCAAGAGACAAAACACCGCTGTTGTCATGGCACAGGAATGTGGACATGCCAACGCTGTGCTGCTGTATTCTGGAGAGACAAATACGGTCGGTTTGGTTGAAATGTTACACTACTAGCAGGTTCCTGCGTCAAGGTGGTAGGGGTGGGGTGTGCGTGAGTTGGCAACTCCTTAAAGCCAGACGTTTCGAGATACAGGCCTCGTAAAGTCACCGCTGCAGACTACAGGTATGAAAAATATAACAAACCGACAGATAATCCTTCTTCACAAGTACTTGGGCTCACGTCAACAAGCCAATTTACAAAGCATTTCCACGCCTTAAACTCACAGATGATCCTTTCCATACACACAGAGTGGCGTAAATTGGAAAGGCTTCCAAAATCTAAACCCCATTCTTCCCGTAAATTCGATGGATTTTGTCGCTCGGGAAACCATCAAATTTAAAGTCGCCACATCTAATTGGTAACTACCGTATCTTGGTTCTTTCGGTAAAGTCACGTAGATAGAAAAATAATAAAGTTAATAGAAAATAAAATAACCCACTAATGTAGACTGTAGCTTGGTTCTCGGAGTGAGTGTCTATAATGTGGACTGTAGCCTGGTTATTAAGTACGGTGAGTGTACTGGCAGTCTATAATGTAGACATTGTTACTGACGAGTGTGTGGAGTTGTTGTTTTGATCTTGCGCCCTCTCTCTCTCTCTCACCTTTTGTGTGGCGTAACCACGGCCCGAGTCGCGCAACTTCCGCCCCGAAAATCTCTCTCCACCACCCAGCCCGACCCGGGCTCCTTTAAAGGTCGACCGCCCACCCGGCCCCCTCCACCCTCACCACCTCCTCTGCCTTCTTGCCGTCCCGCGTGCCGTGAAGCGACGTTAATCACCGGTACTTTCAATGAATCGAGATAAAGAAGACGAGACACCGATTAGCCCACGCAGGTAACTTTGCAACACCAACCTGGCGTGTGGCGTGGTCAGAGCTGTGGGGGCGTGGTCAGATAGGTGGAGGGCGTGGTCAGAGAGCTGTGTGGAGGGTCCGTGGTCAGAGCAGAGGGGTGTGGTCAAAATGGTGGGAGGCGGGGCCAGAGATGTGGGGCGTGGTCAGAGCGGTGGGGGCGGGGGTCAAAACTGTGGGGGCGTGGTCAGAACGGTTGGAGCGGGATCAGAGTTGTGAGGGCGGGGTCAGAACTGTGTGGGGGTGTGGTCAGCGCTGTGGGGGTGGGGTCAGTGCCTTGGGGGGCGGGGTCAGTGTTTTGGGGGGTGCTGTGGGGGCGGTGTCAGAGCTGCCCCCTGTGCCCCACCCCCGTGTGACGTCACTAGCCAGGTGCGGTTCAAGTGAGGGGTGAACACAGGTCGGGTCGCCAGCTTTGATCTACGAAAACCAGGGAGATATCAAGAGGAAAAAAAGGCCGTAGCGTATCATAATTTACAATCATTTACGTATTTATCCAGAAAAAAGGGCTGCTTTTTCGAGACGATCCTACTGCATTGGGTTTATGTTTTCAGCAAATGAATGATGAATATGTTGAACGTCTTTCGCGCCGTACGTAGCCGTACGTAGCCAACCCTGCTAATCACCCCTCAGGGTCCTGGTTTGAGCCTCCCAGACAAATGTGACACGACCTTGCAGGCCGTGCGTCTCATTGAAGAAGGTGTGCCACGTGTATACACCAACAAACATATTAATTTGCGACGTTTCGGACAAATGCCTCTTCTTCACGTGCTCGCTTACGAAGGGCCATCGCCCGAAACGTTACGTGTCCCCGTGGGCTCCGTGCGTAATTACGTCCGCGCCCGCCTTGCCACCAATCAAAGAAACCAGGCGGAGTGACGTGTCAACAACGCATGACGTCACAACAACGCATGACGTCATGACGCACGTGCCCTGTGCGTGCGTCATGTCGTAACCGCGGGGAAACATCGGCGCGTCACCACAATGGCGGAAAGCGACGCCCAGGGCGATTGGTAAACATCGCGGTGTGCGGTGCGCGGGACTGTTGGTCACTTTGTGGGGAACTCGGCGCGGACGTCGCCTCTCGATGCGCGACAAACTACACCGGGGACCAACTTCGAAAGCATTGTCACCAAGTGAAGGCCTCGCTTCAACTTTACAATTTCCACGTCGCTTACGAATTCCTCGGCTCGGTAGTCTCTTCGCTATTGGCCCGACTCCGTCACGTGTCTCACGCGAGCCAATGGCGTGTCGCCTCTGCCGCGACTGCTTGGCGCTCAGCCAATCGTCGCGATCGTACCTTTTCGTCTGCTTAAGCGGACTATGAAATGTAACAGTTATTTTTATTAAAAAATACGCGTTTTTTATTGCACCGAGAGAAATAAAAATCAAATGCCTATTTCACCGTTTTGATTGCCAGCGTGCGCATTGTATAATCGCACTGGACATGCTAATTTGTTTTTTGAGATTCTGCGCGGACGGTACGACCCACCAATTGCGGCCTATGCGGCGCTACCGGCGGAGGCGAGGGGATCCCGGCGGGGAGATTAGGCCAGGGCGGGTACCCCGGGGATACGTCCATTTAACATTGTGTTGACACGGAGAGAAGGTTCTGGGTGTCTTATTTATTATAACATCATCATCTCGACATATCATCATTAGCATCTCATCAGCCAGTTTGTTTTCGTTATCGTTATATGCATTTTGCAATCGTTATCTTCGTCATCATTCCATCATGGTATGTAAAAATCGGCTAATTTTCAGCATTTTGTTTTCATTACGTCAAAATAATTTTCACTCTCGAAGCGATAAAAGTATTTTGTGATGACGGTGCAACTATTTAGGCTGGCAACAAACAAATTTATATTTCAATTGCTTCCCGGAAATGTACCGATAGCGCCGTCGTCTGCTGTAAAGTTCACGTTAAAGACTACGTGACACGTAAAGTCGGCCACTCCGTGCGAGTTGGTGTCAAGTTTCACATTTTGAACATCAGACACATAGTGCTGCTTGTACCTTCTTCCAGTGTAGTTAGGCACTACTCCCACCTTGAAAGACTTGCGAGTGAAAAGTTTTAGTCCCGCGTGCTTTGCTTTATGCGACACGTGTGCATCGTTGCACATACTGTATATATCTCCCGAATGAATTTGCATGATAAACAGTTTTAACAAAAGGAATAGCTCCCCACGTAGGAATTCAACATTTCCATCACTGCGTTTGGACCATTGATAGCGTAGCCCAACGGTGTGTTTGAAAAGGAAAACGATGAATTTGTAAAACCTGATTCTTACTGCTATACCAAGGCAAACTTAAGTTTTCAGGGTACTCCAAGTTAAACAATGTTATCCTCTGTTACTTACATAGAGTTCTGTTGGGTCCAAAGTAGTTATACGTGTGTCCATATAAACAAACCAAGCACTGTACATGGACACACTTTGAGGTTTTCAGTATGCTTTCAGCGTATTGTTTCTAGTAGTTTGCATAGTGGTTTATGCGATTATGTTGAGTTTTTGATTTGCTGGTTTTATGCTTGATGGTTATGTGCACGGTTCTGCAGAACGGCTGAGTATTAATTTAAATCAATATTTTTTTTGTTCAGTTTTAAACAAGTTGTAGAAAATTGTGCAAACATGATTATATAATTCATAGCTTAACATTTCTATGGTGGTTTTTGGTGGTAAAATTAGGTGTCGTGTTCAATGTGTTTTGTGGTTAGCTATTTATGTTACCCTGCGTTAATATCTGTCACAAATACCGCCAAGTGAACTATTTTAATCGATGCAGGCTTATAATTAAAGGCCCCCAATGAAAGTATATTTTTGTTAGAAAGCACTTTGTGACCGTTCTTGCAGAACTGTCTGGTATGAATAAATGTGGGCGCTACGGTGGTGAGATGTTAACTACCTCGCTATGTATACAGGAGGTCGTGGGTTCGATCCCGACCTTGACGCCTGCTGTATATTTGGAGTTTGTTCTCTCTCCCCGTGGTCGCGTGGAGTTTTCTCAGGGTACTCCGACTTGTCCCTCCACATTTAGAATCAACATGTGTTTAGAGTATTTGGCTGCTATACATTTCCACGTGATAAGCCACTTTTTTGAGCTATTACTTGTGGCCAAGTCGTTTTGGAAAAAGAGATATATAGCTCAGTGGGCATTACCTGGTAAAATAAAAATAGTAACAAAAATGAACGCTTTATGGAGTGATGCAATGTTGTGCTTTAGGTTGACAGACCTCGAGGACCTGCTCTCGGGTGGAGCAGGTGTGGATGTGGAGACGTTGAAAAGTCTCCTGCACGGACACCCAGTACCCGCACATCTCCGTGCCCGTATCTGGCAGGTATGCGTGCACTCAGTACAATACAGTTATCTGTCACACAAACTGCATATACTCATAAACCACTGCATGCACACAATGAACGGTCGTATATCACACTTTAAGATAACCTTAAGGTGATGAGTGAAGGTACTGTATTGGTTTCACGCAGTAAAATAACTTGCTTGATTTAGCGGGTTAGCTTTGCCAAGACATATCCAAAATGAATGTTTTGCCCAATGAACTATTTTATGAATCCTTATATAATTACATATGGCATGGTCTCCTCTGTGTGATGTGTATACACAGGCATGCCTGGGTGTGCGTGGACCGGCAGATGCACTGGCCTCGTGGGATGGGGTATGTGATCTACCTGAGCAGGAGACCCTTCATGCCGACTGTGAGAGACTTATTGGTGAGAATCAGACCATTCACTTGCAACTTTTGCCTCTATGGCCTCTCCAAATCCTTCACCTCCAAACTCCAGGTGATCCAAAATTTTACTGTCAGAAACTCATGATTGACATCTGCTCGTGAAAAGAGTATATATGCCTCATGTTTTTCCTTTATTGCAGTATCTTAATATGTGGTTCCATTTAGATGCTTTTTCAATCCAAATCTTAGGTTGTTATTTGTTTTCGTGTTTAGTTTTTAAACTGCATGCTGTGTGTGGGTTTGTGTGCTATATACAGTTCATAAGGTAAAGTATATTGTGTTAGGTACGTGTAATGTAGTGCGTGTGGTCAGTGCAAGTGTGTTGTTGGAGTGTATATCTCTGTGTGTGTGGTTATTCTAATGCTGTGTGGTTTTGTACCACTTTGTACTAGTGTGTGTAATGTGGTGTGAATGTGTGTGATTAGTTTATCGGTGTATGCGTTTAGTGCAATGTTGTATGTGAGTTAGTGGCGAGTGTCGTTCTGTGTGTGCGTGTGGTACGTGTAACACTGTATGGCATTAGTGAGTGTAACTTGGCCGGTGTGTGTGTTGTGTGTCCACGCAGCCTCGTTACCCGACGAACAGGACAAGGGCTCGCTCTTGAGCCTGGCAGAGGATGTGCTCACGTTCTGCGTGAAGTCGCGCGGTGTGCGCTACGAGGCGGGATCCGGTCTCGTGCACCTCCTCGGGCCGCTGCTCACACTCAACATGACGCGTGCGCACACATACGGCTGCCTGTATGCACTGCACACGAAGTACACCCCCAGGTAAGTTGCACGCCGCTTACACGCACGCTCAGATGAGCCCCACGTGGGCATCTTCTGCAGTTGAATTGAAGATGCCCAGAGCAGCAGCAGCAGCAGCCCATCGTGAAAGCTTTACAGAAGAAATGTGGGCCCTGTAAGAAAACATCACAAATTACTTCTGTAGTTACTTTCATAGCATTACATTTTCCACGCATTTTACAGGCCCTGCAGAGACTGTTAATTTGCATGGAAGTAAAATGACGCTATTTAATAATTGAGAGTTGGAATAAGCGAAATGTAACTAAAAATTTGGCGGTTTTTTGTGCAGTCACTGGTGATGAAACTTTGAACATAAAATCGCTTTACTTGAGATCCCAGTTTAATCATGGGTTCAAATTTAGTTATGGGTGACTCGCCACCCACATTCTAACCCTAGGTCTCTGATGTGCCAGCTTGGCGAACTGGCATCGTATACGTCCCCTCAAGCACCTGGTCATTTACCAACAGTCTGCTTCTGACCATGAACATGTTGTGCGATGTCCAGGGATGGCATACAGGCTGTGCACGCACTGCGGCTGCTGCTCCAGTACCACGAGCCACGGCTCTGCTCCTTTCTGGAGACAAAGAAGATTTCACCCGATGCCTTCGCACGCACATGGGTGCGTGCGTGCACGTGCATCGCGTTAACACACACCGCTTGCTCGCACGCAAACAGAAAACATCTCATTCACTGAAAAACAATTGCACACTTTTAAACATACACACAGCCTACGTAAATACAGATTCCTGTAGATTCATAATGCACATTTAACTTTAAAAAGGCATTTGTGTGTGTCTGTGTTTCTTTTGTTGGGCTTGGTATATTTTACATGTGTATAAATCTATTCTAGTGAAGTATATAGATGCATTCTTTTTAATCGGTGTGTGTGGCAGTATGTGTTTCTATTTGTGGGAGCAGTAGTGTAGCGGTTAGCCGGCTGCGCTACAAATCTGGCGACCTGCGTTCGTTTAACGCTCACGGCCAACACCAGTGAAGATTATCTGAACTGGTCCTAGGCCTCCCCTAGGTCGACTCAGCCTCAGTTGAGTACCTGGTGCGATGTTTAAACATCTCCACAAGGGGTCAAAGGCTGTCGGGTGTGGTGCTGGCCATCCACCCCCTCGTGTATCGTGCCGGCCTTCATAGGTGCTCGCTAACAGCACTTGCCCCAACAGTCTGTTAAGGCTATATGGGGGATCTTTGTTTCTGTTTGGGTCATATTCCTGTGTTTTACGATGTGTCATGTGTCCACATGTGTGCTTGTATGGATGCAGCTGGACAGCTTGTTTGCCAGCATATTCACGGTTCCTGTTGCTATAACGATGTGGGACATGATCCTGCAGCTCAACGACCCCTTCCTCGTGTTCTTCCTCATTCTCGTCATTCTCGTCAATGCCAAGTACGTGCAGCGCGCACAAATCGCGGCACATTTGACACGGGAAGAGAACACGTGAGATGCAGAATTAATGTACGGTGCACGTAAGCGACGACCCATTGCTCATTTCCTTTCGGTGAGTCTTGAGACTTGCTAGGAAGAATTGATAAGCGTTTCTCTCGAGTGAATGTTGGAAAAAAACATTTCACTGAATACACTACCAAGGATGTCTGTGACATTGTTTGCAATGATAACCAAGTCCTTGAGGAATTAATGTATGCTTTATGTCATGTGACACACACGTGGAAATTCCATGCATACAACTTATAGGCAACTCTGACACCCTGATTTGAATGTTGGTCTGGACTTGGGAAATATTCTTGACTCCATGGGGTTTTAGAATCTCAGAATTTTATGAAATTCTAGTTGGACTATTGCATTGTGTATGCATGTATATCACGTATGTCACAATGAAGTACGTGTGTGCTTGACATAAGCCTTTATCACTTGTTTTCATTGCTTGTTGGTATTTTGTCCACTACATCGTAAGCACTGCTGAAGTGTAGTCCTGTTTTTTCCAGACTAAAAGACTTTACTTTCTCTTACCGTTTCCTCTACCCATAACCTGATCCTGCTTAAACGCTAAAGTCGCTCAATCCCTACTTGGCCCCATAATGTCTCGGTGTGAATAATCCCCATGGTATGTGGAATTCCCCAAACAACACTGCTGTACAATATCTCTCAGCATTATGTCAGAGATGTGTGACCTTGGTTTAAAAATAAAAACAACTCTATACTCTCGTCAGTATATGGTATAGATACTCGCTCGCCCTCAGAACCTCCGATGCTGTCAGCCAGTTTGTTCCGCTGCTTCCCACTGTTATGGACGTGTTAAGTTGAAATTGCATTTAGCTTATTTATAAATGCAAATTATACGTTTGAAATTATACATTTCATATGCGAGTGACGGCTTGCAGAGCTGTGTGGGTTTAGTGTCATACTGTTATAGTGTTGTGCTCATGTAAACTCTACTCACCGTGTAGCGTGATGGCGAGTGTAATGCATGACGATTGTATGAGATTACGCTTGATTGTTGGCCGTGCATACGCGTGGCAATTAGTGTTTGAGCTTTTGCCTGGACATTCCTTAGGGCAACTCAGCCGAAGATAAGCACCCTGGCAAGATTACACGAAACAACAGCTCAAGAGTGAAAATGACCCTTAATTTGCGGTCAAAATATAAGGGGATGTTATTTCGCGAAAGATGCTTTATGAAACCCAGCCCTTGTGTGGCAGTGTGTTAACTTTAGCGTTGGGGAAAGAGACAGGGGATTTGTCCCAGACATGCCAGCCTCCTACATATATGCTGTTTTTCGTCCTGAATAGATTATTGCTAACAGCACGTGCCTTACCTCATGAATCTGTTCAAACTATGAGGAGAATCTTTGTATACAATAGTATGTATTTTTTAGTTAGTACTATACAGAGCCTTAGTACAACACATACATGGGTACCTTCACTCAGCGTCAATACTAGTCATAATTGGTACATGTATCGGTATTAGGCTTGCCACCACGCCAACAGTAGATGCTTATAGTAAGTGTTTATTTTATAGATTACAGTATGAAATAGATCAGCTGATGTGGTCGGCACTTATATGCTAATGGTGAATAGATAAACGCAAATGAATGTTTGTGACGCTAATCCAATGTGGTTTGTTTTGGTATTAATAGGGACTCTGACAGCTCTGATGTCAGCAGGATAACAAGGAGATATTTGTTTTGCAGGGAGAGTGTTCTAGCTCTTCAGGATGGAAGCCGAGAAGATATATTAGGTGAGCTTTGCATGCATATAGTTCACAAACTAATTTATTGCCTGCAGTATTGATTCACTGTTAATCAGTGCCAGCATCTCAGGTTTTTTAAAATCTTGATGCACTCAAAATTGAGTTCCATATGGTGAATGCTTACTGTTCTGAAGTTAAGTTGACGAATCCGAATATTATTCGGGAATGGTTGGCTTGATTAGAATAATTCACGAGACACCCCTATACTGTGGGTGGAGAAGTGAAGCCTTCTTTATGGGATTCTCCTGTGTGTGCTTTTATACTGTATTTACCCCATGCTGTGTATGTCTCCCTAACTTTCTTTCTGCCCACGCCCCCTGTTTCCATAATCCCTACATGCTCCACTCCCTGTGTTGCCGTGTGGAGCAATGACATTTGTGCTTCGTGCCCCACCACGTCTCCTTGTCTCCCTGCAGCACTACTCCAACAGGCTCCGTGTGGTTTGCAGGAGGATGATATTGAGGACTTCTGCTCCCTGGCACAGTACTACATTTCACGCACACCCGTCTCCTTCCGCAAGGTGTGTCTATCGGGAGGGGTGCTTTGGAATTTGTGCGTTTGTGTACTGTGCCCCTTGCACACTTATCCGCTGCTCCAATTTGAGTGTATAGGGCACTGCGGTGGCGGGATGTTATCTCCCTCGCCTAGTATGCAGGAAGTTATTGGTTCGATCCTGACCCTGACGCCTTTTTTGTTTGGAGTTTGCATGTTTTTTCCCGTGGTCGCGTGGTTTTTTCCTTCAGGTCCTCCGTTTTTTTTTCCCTCCACGTTTATAAACGTGCGTTTAAGAGTATTTGGCTGCTCTAAATGTCCACATGATGAGCCACTTTGTTGAGCTATCATCTGTGGCCACGTCGCTTATGAAAAAGAGCTGTATAGCTCAGTGGTCCTTACCGCTAAGATAAAAATAAAATATGAGGGTGTGGTGTTTGTGCAGCAGGGCGGTGACATGGCCCAGTGGTGAGTTAACGTCATGTTCGTGGCGTGTTGCACGATGCGCAGGAGTTCCAGGCTGTGTTTGGGGGATCGCTGGTAGCGGTGAGGGCTGCAGTAGGAGGAGGAGCCTCGCAGACCCTGTGCCTCCCAGTGAGCGCCTCCGAAATCCTCAACTCCAGCGCGCACACCAATGGGGTAATGCGCGGCACATCAAGAGTACCGCGTAGGCCAGAGTTTTTTTTTTTACCGAATTCGAAAGAAATGTCTCTTTTTGTTATTTTGGTTTCCGACCCCTGGCCTAGGCACTGCACACTTATTTTCACCACTCGAGTTCCCATACACAAACATCACCGTGGGCAACTCGCTCTCAGCCAGTGGTTAAAAATTTCACAACACAGTGTCATCATCACCTGCACAATACTTCATCATCATCAGCTACGATCAATCCACTGCTCGATGAAGGCCTCCCCCAGCTGTTGTCATCTCACCATCTTGCGATGCAAAAATTCATCTCGCAACTGTGTACCAGCTGATTTCATCGGCCCATCTCCACGGTGGACGCCCTTTTGAGCATGTTGCTACTTTTGCCTGCCACTCCGCCCTTAGTCCCGACCACCATCCATCCTCTCTTCTCGTGACGTGTCTCGTCCCCTTGCTCATTTTTTCTTTTAGCTGTCAATATGATGTCTCTAACATGCGTCGGTACAGTACATGGTGTGCTGCATGTAGCATGTGGTGTGCTACGCCATGCGTGAGTGTGGTCGGTGTTTGTTGACGGTTCAAGCGGTGTTTCGGTGTGTCATTGCAGGAGGGTGTACGGTTCTTTGTGGTTGACTGCCGGCCTGCTGAGCAGTATAATGCAGCACACTTGTCCACCGCCTTCCACCTCGACCCGCACTTGGTGGGTACATCGGATCGCGCAGTCGATGTGTTAGTGGCTGTGTAGTGTGTGCACAGTGGCAATTTACGGATAAACATCACTAGTGTAATGATGCTGTAACCTGGGCAGGTGCGCTGTGGGACAGGATGTAATTCACAATAAAGGAGTTGTTGGGTTAATTCCCAGTTGATTCTGATAAAGCTGGTTCCACTTTGTTGGAATCCAACATTAGGTTGTCCGATTGAGATACTACTCTCGACAATGGGAATATGGAATTTCCACCACTGGCTCTGAACTGCCAATAACTATTGCCTCATTGGTTTATGCATGTTTGTCACCCATCCAAGCTCGATTCAAGCTCATCCCTGCTTCGCTTCCAAGATCTGATGAGATCGTGCACATTCTGGGCGATTTGGTCATAGGCAGTGGCGGTTAGTGTTGGCCTCATGCTCGTAAATCTCTGGCGCGACTGCGCGTGACATCGTTTCACGCTCGCCTGGTGGGATGTCACGGCATGTGACGGGGCGCAGATGCTGCAGAACCCGTCCGAATTCGCCGTGTCCGTGCGGGCGCTGCTGGAGGCCCAGGCGGTCGCCATGGCAACAGGCTCGGTCGCTGGGGGCGAGCACTTGTGTTTCATGGGGTCCGGTAACCATGGAGACGACGACGAGATGTACCTGCACATGGTGCTTGCTCACTTCCTCCAGGTGAGTCCACGAGTGTTGGAGGTGTTGTGTGTGCGTGATGTTTCTGGTGTGGTTGAGTGTGTGGTTTGGGGAGTTGAGTATTGTAAGTGTGTGTAGCTTGGAGTATCGTGCAGTGTCTTTCAACTTGAGTGGTGCGTATTGTGGTTGTGTACAGAGGTAGAGGCGTAACGATTCACCCCATATGAGCATCAATGAATTGCCACGATTGATGGTCACGATTTGATTATTTTTCTAAATGATCGTGGTGAAAAATAGCAGCTGTAAGGTGTCATATTGAACCTCTTATGTAAAACATGCGAATAGAAAAATATTGATTCTTAAAAAAACATGATGAGATGCTACATCGCTTAAGAATCGGTATAAATCGATGCATCATTATAGCTCTCGTAAATGGGCAGAGTGTGTGGTTTGGCATATTTTTTTTGGTGTGGGATGTTTTGTTTGGGGTGGTGCATGTTCTGTATATATATGGGTTACGGCTTGTGGTTCAGAGTCGTGTGCGTGGGTGTTGGTTTTAGGGTGGTATGACATGGCTTTCTATGAATAGTATTTGCCACGGTGTAAAATGTATTGTGTACATTATGGAATGTGTGGTTTTTGTCGTATTGTGTACAGTGCGGGGCATGCAGTGCGTGTGAGTTTCTGAGTTGTGCATGTGTTAGGTGTACAGAGTGGTATGTGGGGGCGTGTATGGGGCACTAAGGTGGTATGTTTGGTGATGTATGTGGTAAGGGGTGTTGTTTGGTTCAAGGTGTTGAGTTGGGTGGTGAATACAGTGTGGTGTACGGTGTGTTTTTTTGTGAGTGATTTGTATGAATTAGAAGGATGGAGTGGGTGTATATGGGGATTTCTTGGAGTTATACGGTTTGGTGTGTACGTTTTGGTGTCGTGTGTATAATGTGTGGTTTGGCGTCTTGAGCGTTACATGGTATTGTCTGTGTTGTTTAAGATGTGGGGGCGTCGTGTGTGTGTTTTAGAGTGGTGCACGGGATCACGGTGTGCGGTTAACGTGTGCGGTAGTGTTTATAGAGGAACGCGTGAGGCGGGTGTGTGAATGTATGTTGCCGTCTGCTTTTTATGTTGTTGCAGAAACACAAGGAGTATGTCAGCATAGCACGTGGAGGATTCAGGGGTGAGCTCACGCAAAAAATCGGCCTGCAGCACCTCAAAAATAGAGCGCGCAAATAGGCACGCCAAACTAAACTCACAACATGAAATACAGGGACATCTTAACATATACGACACGTCTTGTACGTCATTTATTTACATTGCACCACGGAATATACCACACAGTGCGAAGTAAAAATGCTTTGCGTGATCAAGGCTGAAGGATTCGTCCGTTTTGCACACGGTTGGGATTTTTATTTAAAGCTGTTGCGAAATGTGATTGAGCAAAACAACTTAAATTAAGAAAAATATTCTGCTCTTTTTTTGGTTTCATTCTGTTCTTTTTGGGCTCAGTAGTTTCTAGCAGCCTAAAATATATATTAACTTGATATACATCATTTTATAAGAATAGGTTTTACCCTTTTAACTGGCACAAAAACTGACACCTTTATTCAAGGCATCATGTTTGCAATAACCACAACACAAGCAGTCAAAATGCAAACAAAAAAGACAACTCTGATAATAATATCCACTGTCCTTGAATTTGATTGGTCCACACCCGAGACAGCTTTTCTTAGAGCCTGGTCTCCAACATCCAACATTATTTCCTGTTGACTTTGTTTTTTGCATGATACATGGGGTGTGATTTTGGTTTGTGAAGTGGCGTTCACTGTGTGGATTGGTTTGGTGTGGTCCGTGAGATGCGTGATTTTAGTTGCCCATGCAAAAGAGTCAGTGCTGCTTCACGCCCCTCAACTGATGGGTTGCATCTCCTGTGTCATTACGGGGATACTCACTGTGGTTTGCTGTGTACGTTGACGCATACACGATGTGCAGCCGTGCAGCAGTATCTGGCGGACGTGCAGGTGGATGCGGATGAGAACCCCTACCAGGAGTGGATAACGAGCACGGGGCCTTCCAACCAGCATCCCTCCACGGTGCACACCTCGCTACACTGCAGCACGTTACAGGGCGCTACAGGACATGACAGGGCACTACAGGGCTTTACAGTGCACTATAGTGCACTACATCACACTACAGGATACTACAGGGCACTACAGCGCACCAGATGTGTGGGTGACACAGGCTTATCAGTATCCACAGATCCCACCGATCCTTCCGGCCACCCTGGGGGTGACCTGGGGTGGCTGGAAGAACATACTGAGTCAACTGCACATGGGAAACAAGGAGGAAGTGTTTGGAGAATAGGCCTCATGTTGAACATTGTGTGTGTTTTTTTATAACCCTGTCCTGGGTCCTGTTTTTAGTGGGTTGTTTCCAAGTCCCTGTGTTTTCGCAGTGTCCACATGCTGTACATCTGCTGTTCTAACTGTGCTTCTCACCTACCTTGTCTCTCATCGGCATCCTCTTGTTTTTGTTGTTGTTGCAAACCCTTGTTTCGTACTCTGTCCTCATTCTTTTTTGTTTGTCCCACATCCCTTCATCCCTTTGCTGTATCCTATGCGCCCGCTGCCCTTGCCTCCGTGTTCTCTTGCACGCCCCGCTCCGACTCCTTGTCCAACCAGGATGCAGGAGAGGCACCAGGGGTTTTGTCTCTGGTCACAAAGATGACGTCGGCGCTGCGCAGCAAGTCTGCCCAGGTGAGGGAGCGCGTCGTGGGTCTCATGGAGAACTCCGGCTCCCCGGGGGACAGGTGGGACACGGGGCACGGGACACGGGGGGTGGAGACAATTGCATGCTACAGGGGGGCACGGGGCAAAGGCGGTTGACAAATACAGGGAACGTGGGGGGGGCATTGAGGCACCATGGGCTACGTGGCACAAGGCATGATGGGGTTTTTGAGAAATGCAGATTATGGTGGGTATTTGCTATTTTGGTGTATACTAGGTGGCGGGTGAGATGTGGGAGGCAGGTGTTCAGGAGGACAGGTGGACAACAAGGATCTTGGGTGTACAGGTCATATGTCATCAGAACATCTGAAAGGTTCCTCGGGATAGGGGGCCATTTGGCTGATCTAGCTCGTTGAGCCAGGAAAGCACAAACAAGCTGGGAGGCAGCCCGAAACCGGTGCCAAGCCAGAAGCTGGTGCCACCTGGCGGACAAGTGAGCACAGGCCATGGAGGGAAGAGGGCAGAGATCGATAAATGGGAATATAATGTGGATATGGAATACAGTGGACATGTGGTATAAGAAACGCCGAGTTTGGTGGTGACATGGACAGGTTGGGCATGGAAAACTCGAAGCATAGAATACAGGGCAGGTTGGGCATAGACAACACCGATCAAAGAGAGAGTGCGATGCAGAGGCATGGACGCACGATAGCCACTCGGATGTGGGAAACAGGTGGCGCAAATGCAGCACGAGACAGTGGGGACATGAGGGCAGTTGGGGTTTGATGCACGTCCACAGGTGAACACAGACCAGTGGGGAGTTAGAATATAAGTACAGGTCATCTGACCTTCCTCTAAAATATACGATGTGGCCATGGGCTTCCAACTAGTTTTAACAATAACAAGATGTCGTGTGCTTATTGTTTGTGTTGCAATGTGTCGGTGTGGGATGCTGCTTTGGTGATATAATTTGCCAATGCGGAGATGGTGGTTTTGGTGTAGTTTGCTGGTGTGGTATGGTTATTCTTGCCCTATTGTTGGTGGTCCGTGATGATGCAGGCCAGGGTATGGCCGGCCGTACCGTGGAGTCAAACCTGTGTTCAGCATCGCCGACGAAGAGGAGTGTGAGAGTGGTACGTGGTGAACACAGATTCCCATGCGTGGCACACGGGAAAACGTAAAGCTGGGATCGGGGTTCCCTTACAGTCCTATTTCTGTTGAGTCGTACTGTGGCAAAATAGTCAAATCGCAATCCTCAGCATATCTCTGGCACTTGGCTTTCGGCCAATAACACTCAACCATAAGATACCCAGCTGTCTGGTTTTGCGAGCCTTCGACGTTAACAATGAACATGAATCATAGAGGGTGGCAGTCTTGACTGAACTTTATGCATGAACACTCATAACAGTTGTTTGTTTTCTAGTTTGGTTTCCGTGAGACTCGCATTCCCATTGAACATTAACAGCGTATGGCTCGCACGCGTGCTTTACGTGCATTGGCACGCGTATGCGACCGCTGCGTTGGTGCAGACGAGATGGAGGAGGGGGTGGTGTCGGACGATGAGCGGAGGGAGGTCGTGAGTCTGCAGACCTGGCTGTCCAAGCCTGATGTCAAGCACCACTTCCCCTGCACCGAGATCCGCGACAACGGACGCACATACGCATGGTGCAGACGCTTGCTTGCTCGCTCACTCACTTGGTCACTCATTTTCCCGCACCTCTCATAAGCACGGTTGGCTACGTACGGTGCGAAATAAATTAAACGTACATACATACGCTCTCTCCCATGCACACGGTGACAGCTGCTACTACTGTTTTCCCATATAATGCGGGTCATGGTGGATTATGGAACATACTTCACGTTGATCGGTCCGGGTTGGTGAACGAGGTTATAGAAAGCATAGAAGTATAGTACAAGGTTTTATTTTGCTACATTTTCCTATTACAGCCCACTACGTAGCCCACTAAGCCCTATAACAACCTCTTAGTGCACGGTAGTCACCCATCCAAGTACCGGACATCTGTGAAAAATATATTTTATAGCTCATTGGATTCCTCCAGTATAAATAAATATTCTGATACGAACTGGGCTCAGCCCAACTTAGCTTCTGAGATCTCACGAGAACGGACACAGGTTTGTTCATAGTCTGATTATGATCATCCTGCATTAATCTATACGCACATTATAAGTTAACACGCCTATTGTCAGTTTATATGAACCATCTTCGTGATCACCGTCAGCTGCTTTCCCCATCTCCCCTCTGGTTTTTTTCTATATTCATCCCTCTCGCTTGCAAAAATGTACAAAAAAAACCCCTCGTCTCTCCAAAGCCACCCAAAGATTTACCACGTCCCCCTATTTGTTAAGGAGTGTGTTTAGACCACGACGTTTCGATCGCAACACACAAGCAATCGTCTTCAGGTGAGAGCTCACCTGAAGACGATTGCTCTCACCTGAAGACGATTGCTTGTGTGTTGCGATCGAAACGTCGTGATCTATTATTTTCTATTTACGTGACTTGACCGTAAGACCCATAGAGTATGAATTCCTGCTTTCGTGAAAGCTTTAAATTACGTGTTTAGACCTTTAAATCACGTGTTTAGACACTTTGTAAATATTTGTTAAGGAGTGTGTTTAGACCACGACGTTTCGATCGCAACACACAAGCAATCGTCTTCAGGTGAGAGCTCACCTGAAGACGATTGCTCTCACCTGAAGACGATTGCTTGTGTGTTGCGATCGAAACGTCGTGATCTATTATTTTCTATTTACGTGACTTGACCGTAAGACCCATAGAGTATGAATTCCTGCTTTCGTGAAAGCTTTAAATCACGTGTTTAGACACTTTGTAAATCCACAGTGTGTTGCTTTGTATTTGGTTGTCACTGCAAGTCTCTAGCAGGCCTGATTCAAGTCCATGGTGGGGTAGTGAAGCACGTGTGACTGGCTGCAGCATGTAGTGTGTATTCAGGTAAATGGTTGCCCCAAGATTTATTTTCATAGGTTTGTAAATTTGAGCTTCAAAGCCATTCGCAGTTCTTAGCGAGTGGTAACAGTTTTTTTTTATTCCTGCGGTGAGAGCCAGTCGTTCCATAATGGGACCACCATTCACTTCCCTTGAAAGTGGCCAGTCCTACACCACAATTTTGTACTCCTATCACCCAGTCACGTACACAACTGTTATTTCATTGAGCACGATGATGGCAGGGTAGGTGTCGGAGTTAGGGGATGTGAACAATCACTGGGTAAAACAAGGGCCCCGCTGTGACCACAGCTGAACGATTCTGACTCTCTTTAACGCGCCACTCGCAAACCCTCGCTCACCAAACCGCGTCTGTGACCGCTTGCCCCGTTTCCGACGTCCGCAGTCATCTGCTGGTGACCGCCACGCACCTGTACGGCCTTCGGGAGTTGGGAAGCCGGGGCGGTGGCGGGGCCGATGGCGCGTGCATCGTGTCACGCCGGGCCCTTAGCTCCGTGCTCAAGATCACGTCCAAGAAGAGGCGGCCTGAGCTCATCACCTTCAAGTTCGGCGTCGCCGATGGCAACAACCTCACGCTGCACGCCACCGACAGGTGAGGCTCTCCGGGGGGACGGCTCGCGCCTGCGATCGGCACTGAAGCTAAAACAAACTTTATTTTACCAGGTAAGGCCCACTGAGCTATATAGCTCTTTTTCAGAAGCGACCTGGCCAAGTGGCTTACCATGTGAAAATGTATAGCAGCCAAATACTCTAAACGCATGTTTTCTAATTGCGGAGGGAAAAACCGGAGGCCCCTTAAAAAAATCCACACGACCGCAGGGAGAACATGCATATTCCAAATATACAACAGGCGTCAAGGTTGAGGTCTAGCCCACGACCTGTATACCAGGCGAGGTCGTTAACATCTCGCCACCATAGCGGTAACACACGAGCGTGACGCACACGGAACATTGTACACGGGATAACGCACACTGGAGATGATACGTGTAGGTCTTTATACAACCGGCAAAGTGGTCTTGTGTATAGCTGGAAGAAGAATCTTCCGCTGCTATTTGTCCATATTGGGCTTGAGCCACAACTGTCCTTTCACGTGCTCGCACCTTCACATGAAACCATTCAGAATGTGAAATTGGCTTTGAAAGCCACAAAGTGGCATTGTTCCCAAAGTTGAGGCGTCGCAGAGTGCACGTGTCCTGGCGCCCCCCACCCCCCCCCTGCATCCCGAGCGCCCGCGAGTCCTTACACGTCAACGTGTGTGTTCCCGTCTTCTCACGTGTAGCCCTTTCTGTGTCCCGTTGCAGGTACCTTATCCCTAATGCCGGCGAAGCCACCAAACTCGTGAAGCAACAGATAATGAGGGTCCTGGACGCACTGGAGACTTAACCGCGGATTCTCGCGCACACATCCACGTGTGCCACCTCGCACTTGCGCCGCACACTGGCACGTGTGTGAGTAAGCACACTTCACTAAGCACACACACGCGCACTCCATTCATTCACACATACTTTGCAGCCCCCGCAGATGCCTGCACTTTCAATCGCCGAGGAACCTTGGAAGGCCAGAGACCTGCCACTCTTTTGCACAAAATGCCTGGGGAGGCAATCTCAGCAGCAAGCTGTGTAGCCGTTAATAAACGCTTCGGGAGGGTGATAAAGGCCCAGGAAATGTAAGCAACTCTCAGGGGGGCACTCGTAAGGATGAGCCACACCCCAGGAACAATCAGAAATGCAATAGGTCATGGTTTGTCTCCCTATTCAAATGAGCAACGGGGTAGCACTCTTCTCAATTGGCAGCCCCAAACTGGCGGTGGAAAGTCCACATTTCCATGGAGGGGACCAGTGACCTTGGTACAAAGGACCACTGTTGACGTCCCACAAAGTGGGTGTCAAAAGTGGCTTGCGTCAACTGAAAAGGAATGATGGGCCGAGAGAACTCTCCCCCCTCCCTCAACCTGAGATGTAAACTTGCAGCCTTCCCATTGTGCTCTAAGCAACGAATACTACCCAGCTAGATTCAACATGCAGTTTCCACAGCTGAAATTAACATAGCCTAAAAATGCAGTGGTACTTCATGCTTCCGAGTGTGGAACTCGTCGTAAGCTGCTGAGCCACTCCAGGGGGCGGAAATGATGGGGAAGCCTTGTCACCTCATCAGAGGCTCTATAAAATTATAGTGAATCAATGTGTGCTCCGAATAAGCATTAGTAAGTGCAAGGAAGCAATGGGATGCAATGTTACTATTTCAGGAACAACAGTCATCAGAATCGGAATCGTTTCTAGACGAGAAGAAATTCATCTTCTTGGTTCTTTCGGTAAAGTCACGTAGAAGGGAAATAATAAAATAATAAAATTTTAATTCATCCGATTAGCCTATGAAGCTCCCTTTTCACAGAGGACCACTAAAAAAAATGGCATGGCGTGCACTTGGAATGGTGGGGAATCATGTTCTACATTGAGGAAAAGGTTCATCTGTTCACGTCACATCCTTCACAACACGCAGTTTACTTTCATTCCTTATTTAACCAGGTGACAGCACGGTGAGATGCATCTAATTTAGCGAGGGAGCCTTGGGAGACTTATATTTGTGTCAAAGTGAAATTGTCTCCCTGGACAAAAATAACAATGATGAGGTGGCTATCAACTCTGTTGGTTGCACCGAGCAATTGATGGGAATTCCGCTTTTTCCACAGTTAAGGGCCAGTCTCCCATTGGATGGTTGCTGTTTAATTTAGGATGGATTCTACAGATCAAGCCAACCGCCAACTTGGGTTTGAACTTGCGATTGCGAGTCGCGTATTCTAACCACGACACCACCTGGCATATAACGTATTTATAGGGGTGCATATATTTTGTTTACATTAAATTGTGGGTACTTTGCAGACGTGGGAATCGGGCTATGATAAACCAGCACACAATGCGCTTTTCTTCTGAAAGTTATCGCAGGGTTCTTTTAACAAGTATGTTTTATTGGTATACAGCACTCCCTTTAACCTCCACGCACGCAGAAATTTCCTCCCAGCAACAGGACATTAATGTGGCCTCCGCGTCACCTTTTTTGAAGCACGCATGTGCACTCCGTACTGTACACATTGCATCCACGCACATGTAAGATATACCCTCTTAATTTTATACCCCTGATGATACGGTCAATAAAGTACGTGCACACAAGCAACATGTACGTGTGGCACGCTTACTAGATGTTAATGGATTTAATGTATCAATTTGTTTTGCAAAATACTGTATACCATTGTCATTTGATTCCGTGTATCTTCCCACTACCGGCATCGACACCATGTCTCTTTGTTATCAGCGTCATTGCTGTTGCTTTATTTCCTTTTGTCTTCATCATCATCAAGCACATTGTGACACCTTCCATCACCAGTGCATACACATTCTCTTGCCTGTCTTGTGTGTTATCGTGGTTGCAATTAATAAGCCAGATGCAATAAAACATTATTCCTTGAATGTGCAAGCGCCTGGTCCCTTTGTGCAGCCTTGCCTAAGGATACGGTGGAGAATTGTGGCCGAGTGGGCAAACTTGTAACACTTTTTTTATTCTTAGCATTGTGCTCCCGTTTACCCTGGGAAAGCTTCACTTGAGTCTCTGTGACTGTTCAGGAGGGGGCCCTGCAACGTTTTTTTTGTTGACAGTCTATGACAATGGTTGCGATGCATAGTTCCAAATTAATGTATGTATCATGAACTTCTTTCTCGCCATACGTAGCCAACTGTGCTAATTGGAGTTGCAAATATATAGGGCATATATTTTTTGGACTATGATGCCGGCAAAAAACGGCCTACTCTTGAGAATTATGTCACGGGCTCTTTAACGTCCACTGTGAAGCAGACGAGCGAGTACTTTATGGTTAATGCACCGGCAAAATTAATCGGGGCGGCCGCTAGATTCGAACTTTGAACCTCTGCAACAAACGGTGAATGCCCTCCCGCTGGGCCGTGTCGCCACCCTTGTGGAGTCTGGCCCAGTGTGCTGTCGGTGGACGCATACATTGGAGCCGAGTGGACTTTACCTGTGGGCGGTACGAGAGTTAACACTTGTGGTGGAAACTTTAAAATGCTTGCGCCAGGAGCTCCAGATAGCTTCAGATATCCGATTTGAATCCGGGTCCTGCTGGTATCTGGTAATTTCCTTCACTTGAATGCAAGTATTTATCAATATAGGTGCGATAGTTATAATTCGTGTTCTTCAAATTCGGTAAATGAAATTGATAATTTCACAGGACACGATCTCAGGCATCTTGCTTTGAGTGTAGCTATCGTGGTGTGGGGAGGTGCGGAAGAGTTGGTCATGGGAGGATTCTGTTGCATCATACTTCACCTCGCTGGTCATTGCGGGTTGGTGAAGCGGCGACCCAGGACCAGTTCAGGTATCAGGACATCTGTGAGAAAGAGCTACGTAACTCATCGGATTCCTCCGATATAAATAAACATTCTGATTCTAATATCACTCGCCACTGATGTCAGCCGTGGCAGGGAACCGGTCCTGCACCTTTTGTCCCTGCAGCAATGACCCCGTGGAAAACGAATTTGATCCATGGACAATATCACAAGTGGCTCAAGTGGCTGTCAGTGCAGTGAACTGAATGCCACTCGTCCTATTTGTTAAGCAGCTTAACGAGTCGGTCAAGTTCACGCGAGTCGTGGGCCGGTACACGACGTCACGAGGTGGAGGTGAAGTAGCTTCAATAGAAAGAGGGTCGAGTGAGAATTGACTGAGATGGTTCGGGCACGTGGCCAGGTAGGAAGACTGTTGTGAGAAAGAGATTGCAGAAGATGGCAAAATTGAAGGAAAGCTGAGAAGGAGAGTGACGTGGTCGCGTCAATGGCGAAACGGGAGAGATTTCGATAGGTCACGGTGGAGATTGTGAAGAGAGATTTCGAGAAAGGAGTCGGAAAACGGAACCCGCTTATTTGGGACAAACGCTCGGAAGAGGATGTGACTGGAAAAATTGGCCGGCAGACAATGGGAAGTCGTGCCGGTTTCACTTCCGACATGACGATATTTTCGCAAAAAGGGAAATGGCAGTTGCCATGGGCTGCACGATGAATATATTCCATATCGGGACTTCTAAATCTCCACGTCGACCACTGCACATTCATATACACACCTGGCAGTGCTGAAGTGTAAATATCGCCACGTTTGATTGTAAACATCGTTCGCATCGATAGTTGTGCGATACAATATTGATCATGATTCTGGGGTTAGAAAGCTCAACACTGGAACCTTACAAAATGCATTTACCCCCCCTCCCCCTCTGCTGAGTGGGCGAGAAGGAATCCAGGGCAAATATAAATATCTTTCAAAATTGAAACGTGGCCTCAAAACTCACCTGACACCTCACAACTAAGCTGCGAGATAGGGGCGATGAAATTCAGTACAATAAGTGCGCTTTTTAAATGCATTTAAAAAATTCTTATTTGGGCATACGTTCCGCATGATCAAATATTCTACGAACGGCAAACCATTGTTCCCTTTTACCAGAAGACCGGTCTGAATTGTACGAATTGTTTTGTTATTCGGCCAAAAAGCCCTCAATTTCCTTCCTTGCAGTCATTTATTTTATTCATATTCGTGCTCCAGAATGTCTCGTGGCACCAGCTGAGGGGAAATTGAGCCACGGGGAAACTCAGCCACCACACAACTTTTAGATATGACACAAACTCAGCCACCACACAACTTTTAGATATGACACAAACTCAGCCACCACACAACTTTTAGATATGACACAAACTCAGCCACCACACAACTTTTAGATATGACACAAACTCAGCCACCACACAACTTTTAGATATGACACAAACCCATGAAGCATTTGCCCATAGAGCACTGCGGGTGAAAGTCAATACCGACAGAACTCCATTCCGTGTGTCATAAGTCGAATCCGAGATAGTGTTTTTTTACCCATAACGCTGCACTGGCAAGGCATCCTGAGTTTGCGTTGAAAGGGGTCACATGTTCTAAACGAAGTGCTCTTGTCAATAACATCAGCAACATTTGTTTCGGTCCAGAGGTCTGCTGCTTGCCGAAACACGTTGCTTGATAATGTTGATCTACCGGACATTTGTGAAAAAATAGCTTTATAGCTCATCGGATTCCCCCAGTTTGTCAACATTTTGATTATGATGCTGGTATGGAGAGAAAAAAAACTGGCTGATGGACTAAAGCATTGTTGTACAGTATTTTTTAGTGGAGACATCGGAGTAGAGTTCTGCTCATATTCGCTTCCAGATACTGTTTCTAAGGTTAATAACAATGAGGGGATTGCAATAACAATTAGAGCAAGATTGTTGGCTGAAGTTACATTTACATTCTGATTGGAGTTCGCTACGCATTCATGGTTGTAACTGACCCTGGTGCTGCGTTTCTTTATGTCTGTATGTTGAACTTCTCTCGCACCGTACGTAGCCAACCGTGCTAATCAGAGGAACCGGGTAAGGGTAACAATCTTAACATAAAAATATGTTCTAAAGAAATCAGTTTTCAATTATGATTTAAAAGTGCATGACTCCAGTGGCTACCTAATGTCGGAAGGAAGAGCGTTCCAGACGGCCGCAGAAGTACATCACGTTCAGTATCTCCAAGTCTTATTAAAAGTTGAATTAGTACTATTTGGTTCTTTCGGTAAAGTCACGTAGGTGAAAAAAATATATTAAAAAATAATCAAATCAAACTGAAAATAACTAAATTAAATCACGACGTTTCGGAAGCAACACAAGCTTCCGTCATCAGGTGGGGAAAAATGCCCACTACAGTAAAACTTTTATTGGCCGTGGTTGTCCCACCTGATGACGGAAGCTTGTGTTGCTTCCGAAACGTCGTCATTTAATTTAGGTATTTTCAGTTTTATTTTATTAATTTTTATTTTATTTTATTTTCACCGACGTGACTTTACCGAAAGAACCAAAGAGTATGGATCCTTGCAGTCACGAAAACTTCAAATCTATAATTAGTTGAATTAGTCTTGTAGGTATTGACGGGGGTCTTGTAGACGCCAATAATTATTTACGCGTGATTTGAGTTTGTGGAACACCACGGTCAACAAACTGGATGGACGAAGGGAAATATTTTCTTATCGAACCCAGACAGACAATATCCGTCCACTGTTCGCCTTTTGGCGTCCTCTGGTCGAACACTGTTTGAGACGAGGCTCTAAAGCAGGGGTGGGGAACGTCCGGCCCGCGGGCCGTATGAGGCTCGCGAAATAATTTGGTCTCTGGCCCTGCCAAGGCAACCGCAGGCGGGACTCGAAATTCAATAAATCTAGGAGAGCAAAGCTGGAAAAGCAGTTGCGAGTAGCAACATCATCAATACCGGCTAACATCACACGCAACACCAAAGAGAAGCAGTTCCAGCCATCGCATTAGGGGTGAGTTAATTAAATGTTTGACCAAATATAACGGGCTAATTTTTAAGTTGATGATTTTGTATGGCCCGCGAATGATGTTATAAATATCCATATGGTCCTTGGCAGAAAAAAAGGTTCCCCGTCCCTGCTCTAAAGGAAGCTGTCTCTGGTGTGGACCAATCAGTTTCAAAGACAATGCATCATATACGACAAGATAATGTTTTTGTTTGCATGTCCACCACAAGTTCGTGTGGTTAATGCAGACATTATTCCTGGCAAAAGGTTTCTGTTTGGTGTTTTTACATTTTTACACAATTGTTGTTTTAGTGCCACAAAGGGTAAAACCTATTCTTATAATGTCCATCCTATTGTAGTAACACTACTATTAACGTGAATCCTTTATCACGGGAAGGTCTCACGAGATCTCAAGGCGAAGGAGGTGGCGATGCTGCCGTGACGTCAGATTTGGCACGATTCGATTTCCCGGTGCGGCACTTGAAACAATGGGGCAGGTTCGTGAAATGCCCCCACCACCTCCCCTGTCCAACCCCAGCAGTATAAATGGGCACACGGGCAGGTGGTCGATGGGTAGATGGCGTGTGGTGGGGTAAAGTGTGGGTAACTCCCACCTCTTCCATGCTCGGAGTAGGTCAAATACCCTCTCGAATGGCTCTTAAGACGAGAGCCTTCCCATCCCCCCGAGCGATGTGCTGGAGAGGAGTTCTCTACACTGCCAGGGGTCCCCAACTCCCGTGCCGCGGACCGGTACCGGTCCGTGGCCTGTTAGGAACCGGGCCGCACAGCAGGATGTGAGCGGTGGACGAGCGAGCGAAGCTTCGTCATCATCTGTATTGACAGATGATGATGAAGCTTCATCATCTGTATCAACAGCCGCTCTCCATCGCTCGCATTGCCGTCTGAGCTCCGCCTCCTGTCCGATCAGAGGCGGCATGAGATTCTCCTAGGAGCGCGAACCCGACTGCAGACTGCGCATGCGAGGGGTCTGGGGTTGCGCGCTCCTGATGAGAAGTCAGAATCCGACACTTATTTTAGTCCGCGCTTGGCCCGCCCGTTATTTTATTATTTACCACTTCCATCCGCGCCTCTTTCCCGCACAGCGCACTTGTCTCAGTCACAATTTTTGGTAAGCCCACAAGCTAACCCCGAGTAGCCAAAATGAGTAAAAAAAAACTTCGCTGGAGAGTTTCTTTGAAAAAATTGCCTTCCACGAAATCGGTCCCTGGTGCCAAAAAGGTTGGGGCCCGCTGCTCTACAGAGTTCCCATCCCGTGCAGGGCCACTTCCGCCACCTCCGACGCGCCAGAGGGATTTCAGGGCGTGCACCTGGACCCGCGAAGCTCTGCTGTTCCGTCGATTCGTTTCACACAAAGCGTTATCTCGCTGTGCGGGATGGAGAGTGGATCACTCAAGCGGAGGCAACGGAACACGCATACACAAGTCAGCGCCGCACGCGTCGCTCACGAAACCTACGTTGCGTGTACTTATCTAAATCCTGCCTTGCCTGGCACGTGTTCAGATCGCAAATGTTGTGGCTTGGCTCTCCAACGCGCCGGTGTGCTGTGCTAGTGACGAATTGGCCACGTTCTGTTTACGTGACAACCCTTACTAGTTGGCTGTGTCGGGTGGTGGCGGGTTTTAACGACACATTTATATATTTACGCGATATAACCCCCCCCCCCCCCAAAAAAAAACCCCGTCAATTATGGATGATATTGGTCGCGAAAACCCACTGCGTGTTAAACCGGCACGTGCTGTTGGCCAGTCCTGGCACCGGCATTTCATATCGATGACGAGAATGGAATTCGAGCAGCACCCGCCTTACAACCCACCCGCAGGTTACAGAGCGCGCCCATCGCCACCCCAATCGCCACCACCGCCAACCAGCACGATTACCCCACGCCTTCCTTCCTCGCGGAAGCCCTCCAGCGGGGATTTCCGGAGCGCACCGATGCCACCGACAAGACGGAGAGACGCGGCTGACATCACGCCGCCTGCTGCGTTTCTGCGCCTCCCCCTCCCTCACCACCTCCTCCTGCCTCCTCCTCCTCCACCGGGGCAAACCGCTCCTCATCTTGGAGCGCCACCTCATTGCGAGTTCACCTCCAGCTCAGCCAGGCACGCCGCGGTCGATCCTCTCTTCTCTACGATGGGCGCAAGAAGTCAGCCGTGCCACGCTCGCTGCTGCTGCTGCCGCTGCGGCCACCTCCGTCTGCTGTTGCTGCTGTTGCTCGTGTCCGGTTGCGCCGCTGGTGATGCCGCTGACCGTGTAACGCCATCGTCGTCGTCGTCAACAGCAGCAGCAGGGGAGACGATGCATGCAGGTGGGACACCAACGCGACACTTCCTTGAGATCTCGTGAGACCTTTCCGCGATGAAGGAATTCGTGTTAATAGTAGTATTGCTACATTAGGATGGGCGTTATAAGAATGCTGTTAGCCTTTCTGGCAATAAAACAGGCGTAAAGATGTTAAAACACCAAGTCTCCATTAACCACACAACTCGCTGTGAAGTTGAAGCTCTGTTGAACTTACGCGAGTTGCCTACCCAAGAGAGTCCCTGGCAATGATTTGATTTATTTTTTAATTGGTTATGCCTCAAAAGTATAGACAATGGCTATTATTATTCCCCATAAACTTTGCTTTTGTGACCAGGACTTTATGTGAAGGAATGACGCAAACGCACACCACGTGTTCTCATTGAAAATAGGTACATTTCAACATATCACTGCCCTGGTCACAAAAGCAAAGTTTGTAGGGGAAAAATAGCCATTTTCTATACTTTTGAGGCATAAGCAATTAGAAAATAACACTTACTACCCAGGAACACAAAAAACTTTTTTTTGTTGCACAATGTTCTCAGTCGCGGGCGATGCCGATGCAATGTGTAGTCCAAATTGAGAAGTGTACATTTTCAGGTCCGTACTTTATCACCATTGGAATGTTATCGGTAAATGCCACTTGTGCTGTGTGGAATATTTGGTTGTTTTCGCTGTGGGAGAAAACCAGAACCCGGAGGAAACAGTTACAGAACAGGGGGAGAACAGACACACACACAGGAAGGTTGCCGCGTTGCGAATCGAACCCGGGTCCCTCCCGCTGTGAGACACAAGTGTCAGCACTGCCCATAGATATCGTTATTTAATTTGTGGGATGAACGCGGATTTCACACCGTGGGTGATGATGCTGCGTGCTTGCCCCAAATGTCCTTGAATTTAAATCCGGGATTTGTTATTGCTGTGTGTGTGTGCATGTTGGGTGGGTGTGGAGCTGTGGCGCAATGGTTAGCGCAGTGCGCTGTTGCATCCGGCGAACTGCGTTCGTTTCTCGGCTGCGACTAACGTCAGTGGCAAGTTATATCTGAATCGATCTTAGACTTATCTCTTCGCCAACACGTACTGAACTGGCCAACGTGGTGAAGCATGGTCAAACCAAAAACGGCATGGCTTCATCCAGCAGTAGATTGGCAACGGACTTTGAAGTTCATTTAAAGTGGTGGTGGGGGGGGGGGTAGGAGGGAAGCGGGGAGACACGGGGGGGTGGGGGGCACCGGGGGTCCAACTCAGCAAATCATTTGTCCGGGGTCGATTAAGCAGTGCCACTTGGCGTAAAGGCAGCAGTGATGTAATTCGACGCTCAAGAATGAAAAGCGACGAGTGAACGCGTTGCGGAGTGAACGCGTTGCGCATTGCGTTCACTCCTCGCTGGGATTTCCCCGCGTCACCTGGGGTTTACCTGGACAAACTATTTTTGGTAGAGCACGTGTGTGTGTGGTATGTGGGGTGTGTGTGTGTGTGCGGGTGTGTGTGTCCGGGTGTGTGTGTCCGGGTGTGTGTGTGTGCGGGTGTGTGGGGTGTGTGTGTGTGTGCGGGTGTGTGTGTCCGGGTGTGTGTGTGCGGGTGTGTGTGTGTGTGTCCTGGTGTGTGTGTGGGGTGTGTGTGTGCGGGTGTGTGTGTCCGGGTGTGTGTGTGCGGGTGTGTGGGGCGCGTGTGTGGGGTGTGTGTGTGGGGTGTGTGTGTGGGGTGTGTGTGTGGGGTGTGTGTGGGTGTGTGTGTGCACATAGCCTGGCACAAGCGTCGTGGTGACGTCACCGCCACTTAGTGGTGAATGGCGGTTGTTGTTGTGTGTCCTGGTGTGTGTGTGGGATGTGTGTGTGCGGGTGTGTGTGTCCGGGTGTGTGTGCGGGTGTGTGGGTGTGCGGGTGTGTGGGTGTGCGGGTGTGTGGGTGTATGTTCGATGCTCGCTCACGGCCAACATCGGTGACGATTATCTGAACCGGTCCTGGGCCTCCCCTAGATCGACTCAGCCTTAAACGAGTACCTGGTGGGATCTTTGTCTCTGTTCGGCAGCAGCGGGGAGCGGTGACGCAGTAGTTTGTGGCGCACTTTCAACAACCGAGGCCGGAGTGTCGATTAACCGGCAAAGGCTTTTCCGCCAGCGACGAGTAACATCTGAAATCTGTTCTCGTGCCTATCAATCCCTTATCAGCGCCCTAACTTATTACAGACCAATTCAAAACTTATTGGTCACCCCGTGCCCTTATACATCTCAACGTTCATCCTACAAAGTCCCATCACAAAGGATAAACACAAACAAATAAAAACATTATCTTTGCCCGTATTGAAACGGCTGTACGCCGTGTGGATCTGACAACTCAATTTCTCTGAACAAAAATACGGGGTAAACCGTACGGGTTGACAGGGTATGGGTTGCCAGGGTATGGTTGACAAGGGTATGGGTTGACAAGGGTATGGGTTGACAGGGTTTGGGTTGACAGGGTATGGGTTGACAGGGCTATGGGTTTGACAGGGTACGGGTTGACAGGTATGGTGTTCTGGAATTCCACTAGGTTGACCCAGCCTTAATACATCCGTGTCCCTCGTGCGGGTGTGTGTAAGCGAGACAAAGGCGGACCTGGCCCTTTACGTGCCGTGCCGACCTAAATACATCCACCTCAACCCAGACGGTTTACCCGTATTCATGTGCAGGGAAATTGAGTACAAAATAAATTATATTTGCAGGATAAAAGTTGATATTTATAAGGGCATGCACGGGGTGATACACAATTTCCGTAATAAGGTAAGCACTGATAAGGGGTTGACAGGTATGTTAATAGTTGCTCGCAAACAACCAGCGAGACATTCTATGTAGCCTGCGCAGGGGGATCTTAGTCTCTCTGCTACCCGGGATGGACTTGTCCCGTGGCTCGGTGTTCATTGTTCATTCACCCGCCTGGCAAGGCACTTCGCTCTTCAGAGTTTAGAAGACTGCGCATCCTATTAGCACGGCTGGCTACGTACGGTGCGAAAGAAGTTCCACGTACACACGCAGACTGAACATTCTCATCTGCGGTGGTTAGTTGTGCACTGGCGCTACGAACCTATCCGATATCTGAGCAACGAGCCCTGCGTCGAATCGGGGTGACACACGTGCATGGGGGGGCGGGGGAACGCGGGTACAACTCAGCAGATCATTTGTCCGGGGTCGATAAATCAGTACTACTTGGCGTAAAGGCAGCAGTGATGTAATTCGATGCTCAGAATCAAAAGTGACCGCCCCCTGCGTTGCATTCACTCCTCGCTGGGATTTCCCCGCGTCACCTGGGGTTTACCTGGACGGACTATTTACGGTAGAGCACGTGTGTGTGGGTGTGTGTGCGGGTGTGTGTGCGGGTGTGTGTGCGGGTGTCTGTGTGTGTGCGGGTGTATGTGTGGGTGTAAGTAACCTGCAGCGCCACACCTATTACCATCATTAGGGGAAAAAATGGTGTTCCAATCTCCGACCCCCCAGGAACAGGTTTGCAGATTTGCTGAGCATTTCTGTGAGGTCCTTGGGGAGGGGAAACCCCTCAGCCAGGAAAACATCGTGGCACAAAGTGGGGATAACCCTGCTGAGGCTGCGGTGCCTCAAATATTGGAAGAAGTCACCCCCTGTGAGTGGCTGGCTGAGGTGCCATCTGTTGAGGAAGTACTGAAGGCGATCCGGAGTCTGAGACCAGGAAAGGCACCGGGCAGAGATGATCTCCCAAGCGAATGCTGAGGGAGGGTGGCGTTTGTGCACAGACTGCCCTATATGACATCATAACAACAGTCTGGACCACTGGACGGGTTCCGCAGGATTGGAAGGATGCCCTGGTGGTCCCCCTCTTTAAGAAGGGGGACCGCACAGACTGTAACAACTACAGGGGCATCTCACTCCTCAGTGTGCCGGGAAAGGTCCTGGCAAGGATTATTCAACATCGCCTTGCCAGGCACGCTGAGGAGAGGCTTGCGGAGCCCCAATGCGGTTTCAGGAAAGGGCGGTCCTGCACAGATGCCATGTTATCTGTCCGTCTGCTACAGCAGAAGTGTAGGGAGTTCCAGCAATACCTACATCTCTGCTTTATTGACCTGGTCAAGGCCTTTGATACCATCAGTAGGCCTGGGCTCTGGGTTGTTCTTCGTGCTTTTGGAGTACCTGACCCTCTGCTCATGATCATTAAGGACCTTCATGATGGTGAGCGGGCCCGGGTAAAACTACGTGGCCGGGAGTCAGAGCCATTCCCTGTACACCTTGGGGTGCGACAGGGATGTCCTCTGGCTCCCACATTATTTAACATCTATTTTGACCACGTAGTTCGTGGAGCCTTCAATAGCTGTACCGGGGGAATCTCCATTTAGTACAGATATAATGGGAGGCTGAACGATGCCCGGGTGCGGTCAAGAGATGGCTCCTTATTGCTCAACCACGTTATGTATGCCGATTATTTGGTAATAGCTGCTCATTCAGAGGAGGAGTTGGAGACGCTGCTGCTGAGACTGGAGCGTGCCACTAAGAGATGGGGCCTTACCATTAGCCCCACCAAAACTAAGCACCTGCCTGGGTATTTTGTACCATCGGACACTCCACCCCCACAACTCCCAATCGGTGATGGGGCAGTTGTGGAGAGAGTGGAGAGTTTCCCATACCTGGGCAGTGTGCTTATGACCGGCTCCAGTTTAACAGCAGAGGTCTCACTCCGAATCAGTCGAGTGGCAATATATTTTCATCGGTTGTGTAAAGCTGTGTGGAAGCTACCTGGTCTTTCGCTCCGCACTAAGCTTCAGGTCTTCTCGGCCACGGTCATTCCCTCCCTTCTCTACGTTTGCGAAACGTGGACCCCCCTAATGGAGCATCCGATTGGAAACATTTAGCCCGGCCTGCCTACGATCCATCCTGGGTTTAACCAGGCTGGATTGTGTGAGGAGCTCACAAATCCTTGAAAGATCTGGGCAAATCCCATCGGTGAGCTCCTCCGGCAGGCAAGGCTGCGTTGGCTGGGTCATGTAGCCCGCATGCCCAGTCACCGCATGCCTAAACAGCTTTTGTTCGGCCAGATAGAGGGGGCTAAACGGGCGCGCCACGGGCTAGAGAGGCGATGGAGTGATGTGGTACAGGAGGACGTGGAGCTGAGTGGACTTGCCAATGACTGGTACCAGCGGTGTCAAGATCAGCCTCTGTGGAGGAGGCTCGTGAAAGACGCTGCTGGGCAGTTGGAGGCAGTCGCCCTCCAACAACAACGGAGGGCGGAGGAGCGACGCTCAGAACAACGAGCGGAGCGCCGGGTTGGTTAAAGCACAGCAGGTTGGCACAGTAGGGGCACAGGTGGTGCATCAGCCAGTCATCTCAGTCATCTCAGTCAGTCGACCCGTGGCACCTGGGTCTGCCCCGTGACCTCCTGCCAGCGGGCGTTCGACACTTCACGTGGCCTCAAGGTGCACATGGCCTGGCACAAGCATCGTGGTGACGTCACCGCCACTTAGTGGCGAATGGCGGTTGTTATTGTTGCTGCTTATTAGTAGGAGACCTTGCCTTGGTAAGTCCACTCGGACCATCCGTGTTCAATACGATCATCAGCAGTCGAGATACACTGAGCGAAGTTCAGAGGTCAGAGCAACTTCATGAAGCTGGCACCACAGAGATTCTGCGTTTACATCTGAACGATCGCCAGCGGTTAAAACTCGTTTTTAAAGTACAGGGGAGTTGCATGTTCCCAGCCCGGACTGGTCATCAATGTCTTTTCACGCGAACGATTAATGTACCACTTAAAATGTGTGTCCTCCAGATGATTTGGCGACGTGCAATCCAGCTCTGAGAGTCACAGTAAAAGGAAGTGAAATTGACTGTGGGAAATATTCTTTGGGTCTTTCGGTAAAGTCACGTAGATAGGTTCAAAGAAAATAACCTATCTACGTGACTTTTCCGAAACACCCAAAGAATATTCATTCCTGCAGTCACGAAAGGTTTAAGTCAAGATTTGACTGTGGGAAAGTGCTGCCACCTAGTGTGTGTGTGTGATTATATTATCCAACAGCTGCTGTCTGTCGTCTGAGCTCTAGAATATACATAGTCAGTCCTCGGCTTACGAACATAATTCGTTCCCGGGGGGGGGGCGTTCGTAAGTCGAGCGGTTCGTAAGTTGGAACACACCAATGTACTTTATTTAAATGTCCATACGGTCAGCGTTATGAAATGTGTTACGGTTCAACAAAAAAGGGAAGCATGGTTAAAAAAAACCTCATGAATAATAAGAAATATTTTACTTTTGCATATAACACCGTTTAAAAAATGCTGCATCGTAAATAAAACATAAAAGAAAGTAGCATAAATAGAAAGGCATCAGCTGAACTATATTTATACTCTTTGGTTATTTCGGTAAAAGCCACGTAGGTAGAAAAATAATAGATCACGATGTTTCGGTCGCAACACAAGCAATCGTCATCAGGTGGGACAACCACCACGTAATATTGCTTTTTTCTTGCTGTTTTTCAGCAGTTTTTTCTTGCCGTGGTTGTCCCACCTGATGACGATTGCTTATGTTGCGACCGTAACATCGTGATCTATTATTTTTCTACCTACGTGACTTTACCAAAAGCACCAAAGAGCATGGATTCCTGCAGTCACGAAAGCTTCAAATCAAGATTGAACTCTATTTGTTGCGAATGTTCACTTTCTTGCCCTTATAGAAGTGCAAGTTAACTCCCCGCACCCCACGCTCTTATTTTTTTTGGGACACCAAACGGCCACAATTCTGTTTCAAGATGTTTCTGCCAAACAACCCGGGTGGTTACCCCACAGTGGTCTGGCGCGTCTCGGTTCACGTTCCGTCAACGCGAGCGAAGAATCGCGGCCGCTGGCGTACGGACAGATTGATGGACAGACAGATGTAGAATTGTAATTTCCATTACCTTCATGATGTTCAATGAAAGCATAAAATGCGGTGGTGGTGGTGGTGACGATGGTGATGATGATGCTAAACGTACAACAGTGACGGAAGGTGTTGGGTGTCGACGGTTTATTTGGTGATGATTTTTCTGATTGTTTCCACGGCGGTGATGATTTTTGTGTTAGCAGCGTCGACGTAAAACATGGGCGAAGTTGATAGTGGCGCAGGTGCTGGAATTAGAATTAAAGTTGCTATTTTGTGTCTTTTCCACAGTTCATCCAAGCTCCGAGGAGATGCAACACAAGTGTGGTTTCACACTTGAAGGAATCAGTGGTAAGTGCAACGAACTCACCTCCGCATGGCCAACTGTAGTGCTTATTCACTCTGATGTTTCTACTATTTACTATTTTGCCAGGGCAAGGCCCACCGAGCTACACAGCTCTTTTTAAGCAGCGACCTGGCCAAGTGGCTTATCAAGTGGAAAAATACTCAAAATGCATGTCGATTCTAAATGTGGAGAAAAATCCACGTGACCATGGGGAGAACACGCAAACCCCAAATATGCAGCCATCGTCAGGGTCGGGATCGAACCCATGACCTCCTGTATACCAGGTAAGGTATTTAACGTCTCGTTCACCACAGTACCGCGGAGGTCCAGCAACCCTCGTCAACACTTTTGAACAGGCTGTAGATGATAACAATATCGTGTGATCCTGTAGGATGCCTTAAAGGAGGTTGGCCAGGTGGCTCAAAGGTGAGAGCACCCAGCTGAGATCCTGGGTTCGGATGAGTGAGGCTATCCTTGGTTAAACCAACTCGATGGTCTAAACCTCGTCACCAATGGCTGCACACAAAAAAACACCACGTAATATTGTATGTTGAACTTCTTTCGCACCGTACGTAGCCAACCTTGCTAACCGGAGGTGCGTGGGGTGGGGGGAGGGAAGGACAACAAAGGAAATAGTTTTCAAATTAGATTTCGAGTTTTCAACATTGAATTTGGTTTCAATTGATCTGGCTGAATTCCAGCTCTGAGATTTAAAGAATACCGGCGGGGATCGTCACGCATCACAAAACTCACAGCAGAGCGCTCGTGAACGTGCGGCCCGTTCCATGTGAAAGGGCGAAAGACCGCTTGAAGGAACTCTACAGAGGAGTCCTCTGCAGGAAAAATCCCCTCCACAGCCGTCTCTCGCTGCGGAACTTTGCGAGATTTCTGAATGGATTCTTCGACCCGTGGCCACGATAATCGATGAGCAAAATTGGGATACATTTGGCGGTGGGGAAAACACGCCGCATAAAAAGGGAAATTAATGGATTAAGAGGAAGACACGACTCGTACAACAATGGCGTGCTGTTACGTGCAGTTATAAAAACAATATTGACTCGCAGCGCTGTTGCGGTTGCACATTTATCTCGGAAGAAAAAGTGGTGAATTCACCTCTCAAATCCCAGCTCCGAGCCATAGGTTGGCGCAGTGCTTCCCCGTCCACTTTAGCGGACTCTACAGGGCAGCGGTGCACAACCAGCGGAGGAGCGCTTCGTGACTGATGTTGTTTGTGAGTTTTGAGTGTCATGAACGTCGTTATTAAAATTATTTGAATATTTGACCTCAATCACTGTTCTTTTTTTTTCAGAGTGCAGAGACAATAGATGCAGAGAAGCCTCGACGACGTGTTTAAACATCGACAATCCAGCAGGTGGGGTATGACACCACCGCATCGAAGTGTGTCGTAGCCATGCTCGCTTCGGCGCACGGAAAGCCACGTCACACCGCGTTACACCGCACATCACAATCCACACTGCCACCACACTGCCGAACTCCTGACAAGCCACACCAGTCTAAAGCACACCATAGCACTCGTGAGAAGCTGCGCCACAACACAACGCATGGGCAATTCTGCACCCGCAGCCCAACATTCTGAGGGTAACACGAAAACTCACCGAGCCTGATCATCGTTATGTATCTCAAAGTCACGCGGATTCGGAAGGAATGAAAATTATTCAAATAATTGAGTTGCAGAGCTACATCGCAGCCGCGGTAACCAAACCCTGAAGGTGGTGAATTTAAACCCAGGAAAAATGGAAATGCTGTCCTATAACTTATCGACTGCAATGTCTGTAAACTATTAAAGATTTTTTTTAAATCTTACCAGGTAAGGCCCACTGAGCTATATAGCTCTTTTTTAGAAGCGACCTGGCCACAAATGATAGCTCAACGAAGTGGCTTATCACGTGGAAATTGACCACGGCCAAATACTCTAAATGCATGTCGATTCTAATGGGGAGACCGTGCAAGTTCGAAATATACCTCCTGAATACCAGGCGAGGTAGTTAACATCTCCTCGCCACCGTGGCGCCGAATGCGAGTCTGACGCCATCGGTCAGATTCGCATTGCTCCAGGTGGTGTTGTCGAGTTGCGTTTGGCACTCCTGCACGCACCCGCGCCTCGTCTCGCCTGCGACGTCTGTGATTGGCCGTGGGGCCTGCAGAGAGAGAGAGAGCTCTCATGCGGAGGCTGTAGGCCGCACGCCGTCGATTCGCTACAGCCGGCCAGGGTCTTCGTCGTGGAAGTGACTGGCGGATCACAACGACGCGAGCGGGCATCACGAGCGGCGACGGTTGCCATCATCGACGTTGGATTTCAGTTGGGTTTGTGGAGGGATAAAGGCGCGGCCCTCAAGTTGCTTGCTCTCTCCACTGCTGGCGGAAGGGTCTATGCTAAAGGGTGCTCTGCGGAGCCCCTCCGAAGAGCACTTGGCCTATTCTTCCACGCTGGTCAAATGTCATGGAAGAGGTGGGAGTATCCACACTTCACCCCACTGCACGCAACCTATCGGTCGACTAACTGGGGTGCACCGATTTATACTGCTGGGTTAATAGAGTGGATCAGAGAGACTTGCTCCCTGTTTCAAGAATTACTTTTTTCTTGATGAGAACAATTTGCAGCCCTTTTTGACAATCCTCTGCGGGATGAAGGCCTTCCCATACCCTATCCTCCCATGGCAGTTCATCATGCTTCATCAAGCAAGTCAGAACGGGTTGGTGAGGTGACCTGTTCGGATATCGCTTGCCACTCTGATGTTAGCCGTGGCCCGGGAATCAAACTCAGGATGCTGTGTTGAAAGTGTAGTATCGCTTCCCCCACACCAGTAGATTTCGTTGAAATCTGTAAATTGCTTTTGGTTGCTTGCTGAGCTCTTTAATCCCTTGGGAATCTGAATTGTGCCAAAATGCCGGATTGCGCCCTGAATCTAAATTGCGCTTTGCATTTGTCCCAGTGTCTGGCTTGTGATCGGGCGGCACTGCGGGTAGGGAGCGCTCGCCTCGCGATGAGAAGGTTGCTAAGTTCTAATCCCAGATATGGGTCAACTCAGAAAATCAGTCTTCCAGGGACGGGGTCTGTAAACAAGACTACCACATTGTTATAGATTTGTAGCTCTGTCATTTCTTGACTTAAAGCTTTCGTGACTGCAGGAATTCACATTCTTTGGGTCTTTCGGTAAAGTCACGTCGATAGGTTCAAAGGAAACGACAAAAAAATGACAAAAAGCTACGACGTTTCGATCACAACACAAGCGACCGTCATCATGAGGATCGCTCGTGTTGTGACGACCGCTTGTGTTGTGATCGAAACGTCGTAGTTTTTGTAAAAATTGTTTTAACCCATCTACGTGACTTTACCGAAAGACCCAAAGAATAAGCTCTGTCATTTTTTTCAGAACCGCTTGTGTTGTGTTTAGTTTGTTCCCCCCCCCCCCCCACGCACCTCCGATGAGCATGGTTGGCTACGTACGGTGTGAAAGAAATTCAACGTACGCACACACCGCCCATAGACTAACACTGCCCATAGACTCAACACTCCACCCCCGATTGATACGGTTGGCTACGTACGGTGCGAAAGAAGTTCAGCGTACACACGTACACACGTAGCAAGCGAACGGTGGCTGTCCTTTGATGGCCGGGCAGTGGTGGGGCAACGCCAGTAATCCCGCACTGCGGAGGCGCCGAGGGTCGGTGTATCCACAACACAGCGCTTGTCAAACTCCCTTTCCCGTGGGCCTCGAGGTGCGATACCCTGGCTTGCCAGGAGAAGGCAGCACAGGATGTGTGAGCCTGACCTCCCTGTGTCCCATCTGTACGGGGATGGAGTGCTTCCCTCTCGCGCGCGTGGGTTTCTTCCTCCAGCTTTGCCTCGGGTTGTCCGCCCGCTTACAGTATACATCGATGCTCACGCATTGGTTGAAACCATCGGAATCGAAATGTTTGCGGATTTGCGCGGCGTTGCAGAAACGACGTTAAATAAAAGCTACATTTTAACGATCGTTGTTATTATTATTATTACTTAGCACCGATGGCTCAGAGCTGCCAATTGAGTTGTGAGCGCCCGTCCCTCCGCCGATTTGATCAGGGGGGACACTTCACGTGACTGAAGGCCGGTTGGTCACGCCCGTTAAAAATTCCTCGGTTTTCCCCAGCGATCCTCCCCGTACACCCACGCCTCCCCCCCCACCCCCGCCTCCCGCGGCACCCTGGCCTGCGTCCTCTTTCCACGATGACTCCGACCCGAGTTCTCTGTTCCTCTTTCAGCGTGCGTTGTGGAGAGGTGTGAGCAGGCGTTGGCGGAGTGCGAGCGCCCGCTCAACGCCAATCTGAGTGCTGAGGCAGGTAATGTGCACGGCTGCTTCAATACTTTTTTTTGCGCGTGCTTCTGTACTCGCGCGTGTGCCGCTGTGCGCACCACCACGGCCGGGCGTGGTGCTGGCCACCCTGATTTAAAGTTATTTTTTTATTTTACCAGGTAAGGCCCACTGAGCCTACATAGCTCTTTTTCAGATGCGACCGAGCCACACATGATAGCTGAACCTAGAGGCTTATCATCATATGGAAAATTATAGCAGCCACATACTCTAAACGCATGTTTCAAAATGTGGAGGGAAAAAGCGGAGGACCCGGAGAAACATCCATGTGACCACGAGGAGAACATGCAAACTCCAAATATACAGGCATCAGGCCCGGGATCGAACCCACGACCTCATGTATACCAGGCGAGGGAGTTAACATCTCGCTACTCACCCCCTCGTGTGCCGTGCCAGCTTTCATAGACGCTCCTTCCTTACAGCACTGTCCCAACATTCTGTCAAGGATATACGGGGGATCTTTGTCTTAGTTGTCCATTGAGTGAATATATGGTCAGGTGGCATATAATTGACCATTCTTTTGGGGTTGATACATTGAATACCACTTCCTGGGAAGAAGCCAGCAGTGGTTGTCATATGGTGAGACAGCCCGGGCTAGCCTCATTCATCACTTAACGCGGATGTTAGCCATGGCCTAGAATCCAACTCTGGTTGCCAGCTTCATAGCACAGTGTACGAACCACTAGCACCTCTGTTCCAACCATTTCCTGTGATAAGGCAGCCTTCATTTTAAGCACTGTGGTGATTATGTATATATATAAAAAAAAACCCGAAAGTGCTCGTAAACTTTTGTGCCTGTCCTTAACAATGCTTGATTCCTGAATTGATGTTTTCAGCCCTCAAGGATTGCATCCAAGTCCTCTTCTGCTCCCATAATCCCCCGCTGCCACCCCCCTCCCCCCCCCATGTGCAGTGTGTGAAAGGGATGGCTTTGCAAAAGTCACCACAAACTGCATAACTGAAGTTTCCAAAAGCAAAGACACATTTTCCCGTGAGTACCCAAGATGCCTCTCTGAGCCACTACCTTTGAGGCCCTGGATTCCAGGCACGAAGTGTGTGTGGCGACCCTTTTTTCTTGCTGAGTTGCAGGGCCTTGGATCTTGTGTTTAAGGTCAGCTGTAGACCATGGTTTCCAAAACTGCAGTCTTAACATCACGTAACATTCCAACTTGCGGCTGTCCGCACTTTGTTTCCTCACACTTTTCAGCTGTTGCTCCATTTTCCTTGTCAGTGCCCACCTTTATTATGTATATGTCATCATTATCAGCAGCAGCAGCAGCCATGATCAACCCCCTGCTGGATGAAGGCGTCGTAGCCTCGTATACTTCGACTCGATCAAAGAAATGTTCTCGATGCTCACATACGACAGTGGTGCTCTCTGTTCCCGGCCACCCTGTCTCTTAACCCTACGGCGGGCTCACAGCACCCACGATTACAAATGCTTCCCCATGTGCCGCTACCGTGTGCAGACTGCAAAACCAAGGGCTACCTGCAAGTGCGGCGCAGGTGCTTCTCTTCCACATGGAGGAAGCTGGTGCAGCAAGCTGGTGAGTGCCTCCCTCACCACACACCGAAGCGCACGACCGATGGAACCTGTGACAGACTGTTGGGGCAAGTGCCGCTCGTGAGCACCTACTAGGGCCGTGGCCAGCACCACGGCCGGACGCCGTTGTCTCCCAAGCGCTGATGTGTACACGCCGCATCACGTACTCATTTGGGGACGAGTCGACTTAGCGGAGGTCCAGCACTGGTGCCAGATATCACTGGCCTCTGATGTTAGCCGTGGACCAGGAATTGAACTCAGATGAGTAGGTTTTGCAGTGCTTTGACCACTGCGCTGCCTTGCGCCCCACACACGCACAAAATCACAAGCGCGCGCGCGAGCGCACGCAACACGCAACACGCAAATTGTATTACAGGACACACTGACACACACGCGCACAGAGACAAGAGGCCCTGTATAGCCTTAGCAGACTGTTGGGGCAAGTGCTGTTAGCGAGGACCTACACAAGGGGGTGGGTGGCCAGCACCAGGGCCGGTTCAGATATAATCGTCACTGGTGTTGTTCGTGAGCAGGAATCAAACTCGGTGTCGCCAGGTTCGTAGCGCGGCGCGCTAACCGCTACACTACCGCTCCCCACGCACGCACGCACGCACACACATTCACACACCCACGACCAACTCACAAGCCTCTCGGCGGCACGTACAGACACACAGATCTACCAAGGAATTATTTCACCACTGTTGCACATGATGCTGCCATGGTGCCTGTGCCAAGCCTGATTCACATCGAGGCCGCGTGGGGTAATTAATGTTCGCTAGCAGGAAGGCCGCGGGGACGTGTTGACTTGTGGCTCCAATCAGAGGAGGCATCAATCTCCACCTCGGACGACGCAGGAATAGGACCGGCCACCGCTGCATTGCAAGTCCAGTGTGCAACGCCAGCTCCTTAATCGATGAGTTCAGTTGTTAAATCTGTGAGTTCAATCATCTAAAACAGATATCCACAGCGGTGCCGGAATGATGAGATCAGCCCGCGCGCATGTTCTAGGTGGATTGTTACATCAAAGGACCATGCGAGGTGAAGACAAATTGGAAAGGCCTTCATCCAGCAGTGGATTTATCATTTCTGCTGCTCATACATTGGCAGACTAACCCTGGAATTTTGGTTGGAGGCGATGATCCTGTGGTGGTGGTCGATGCTCATGTTCCACGTGTTCATTGCCTCTGCGATGCCGTCGCTGCTGTATTTCAGCCACAGAGAGGACGGGTGCCATGAACTTCACCGACGACTTCTTTGGTGAGTGACCTGGAAGCCTCCGCCCAACACCAAGAGGCCCCAGCACACACCCACACATCCACAAGTGCCGATAGACGTTAACGCGCCGAGAGAAAGCCACGCTCACTCGCGTATTGCCATTATTATAACGGTTTAACACGTCGGCTTTCAGGACCAATATTATCCATATGTAACGACTGTGATGACGATGTAATGAGAGCCACTCTCTCGGGACACAGCCACAATACGGGACCCTAGGCTTTGTTCCTTCTTCAGCTTGTAACTTCCTTCGAACATCGCCACTCCGCATGCTCTCCCCTATTATACTCCTCGAGCTCCCTTTCCGGAACCTTCTGCAATTGTTTTTTCCTTAGCCAATCCCTGTCCTTCCCCTCCAACGGATCCCCTCTATTTTCCGCTTAATCCCGTTCGAATATTATTCCTCCAATCCCTTTAAAAGTCTGCCTCCCGACCAATCACCGTGGAGGCCCCTTTCTATCACTTGGAGACCTTTGTTTAACTTCGAATATCCATTAAGCTGCATATTGGCTTGGGGTTGTTTTTCGGTCATTACATATAATAGAGGTTTTTATGGGTTAGGTTTCGTGAATATAAATGCGTCAGTAAACCCGCCGAATTTACCGGCGAAACGTCGTATTCCAATTGTAAATGTTGTGGGTTTACTCTCCAACACACCGGTGTGCTGATCTAGTGACCTAATTGGCATGTTTTGTTTACGTGACAAACCATACAAATCGGCCGTGTGGGGTGGTTGCGGGAACGACACGTTTTTATTTACGCGATCTAACCCAAAAAAAACACTTATGGACATTATTGTACCGCTTGCTTACCCAGGAGTCCTTTTTTTGCAGGGCCCTGCCAGGTTTTCGCAGTAGAGGTAGCGATGATTGCTACGTATATTCCAATTGAGCACTTTGAGGGTGATATTTTGAAGCCCACACACACACCTACACCCACCTGCGTGCAAGCACAAACACACGCACACTTACGTCCTATGTGTACCAGACATGTGTCACTGGACATAAAAATAATAACTTCAACTTGTAATGCACCATACAGCATTCGCTCACTCTTGAAAAAAGAGAGGGAGAAAGTGACCCAGCGGTACGAGGAGGAACCACGGACGAACTGGAAGGCAGCAGTCACTGTCAAATTCCCCACACCCACCCTCCCAAGCTCTGCTATCCTTTATATATTAAGATGTTATCGGGCGGGCTTAAGGAAAATAAAAATATAGAAAAAGAATATGTTGTATAGCACTTACCGATGATCCAAGATTCACCTTTTAAAAATGTTCAGGGCAAACTAATTTTGGAAGTGGTCAATGCTACACATTGCATATAATGAAAACGTCATTTAACAAATACAATATATGTTATTGGGCAATTAATGAGTGTTTATACACGTGGGAGGAAACCGGATCACCCGGAGAAAATCACCCACGTGAGCACCTTTAACATAACGAGGTCTAAAATAAATTACTCTTTGGTTCTTTCGGTAAAGTCACGTGGAAAGAAAATAAATTAAATAATATAATACGACGCTTCGATTGCAACACAAGCAATCGTCATCAGGTAGAAGACAAACCTAGTGAACTTATAAATACAATGCAATCCAAGACGGAGAGTCGGCTAACACAACAGTCGGCACTCCACCTGGTTGATTACGTTCTTCCAAAGATTGCTAAATTTTAGAGAGAGACAAAACACAGACACGGAGACACACAGACAGACACACAAGCAGAGAGAGACAACACAGAGACACAGAGAGAGACACAAATTTAGCAAAGAGTAATTCCTGCAGTCACAAAAGCATCAACTCAAGTCTAAAATAAATGCAAAACAATTATTTCAGAAGTGATTAATATACTGTATGTTGAAAATAAAATTCTGTTTTTTTATGTGCAGATTGTGTGGATAAGAATTGCATCAGCCAATCAGAAAGCTGCCCAGAGAAGAACAGTGCATACATCAAAAACGGTCTGAACCATCTCTACCACCAACACAGCCAAAACTACCACCGTCACCCAACACCGTCACTACCACCAGGATTACAACTTCCATCAGCATTATAACTACCACCATCACTCTCAAAACTACCATTACAACTACCACCACTCTCACAAATACCATCACCATGACAACTACCACCACCATCGTGACCACCAGCACCAATGATTTAAAATTCAATGGCTGCATGTTGCGCAAGATAATTCCATTCATTATTCCACACAGTTGTGTAAGGTAACTAAGTTGACTTCGTTTCAAAGCGGCTGAGGGGTGCTATTGGTAATTAGTTTCAGTGACACCACAGAGCAGGGGAGGTGAGTTCGTGGGCCGTGTTTGTCCTGTGGGCCCTCGTTTTGACAACTCTGAGTTGAATCATAATATTGCCGACTGTCCTCCCCCTCCTCGCCGTCCCCTCTCCCTCCTCAGTGAGTGCACGAATCTTCACCCTGGAGGGCTGCACCTACAGCATCGCCACCTTCCCCCAGGGTACGACCGACCGCAAGCGCCACCGCTTACACTCAGCGGCAGCAGTAGGAGAGCCGTAGCCAGACAGGTTGACACCTGGGGCAAGGTGCCAAACCCCAGGCTGCCCACCCACCCAACTGCACAGTGCCAGTGGTACTGCCCCACCAACCTTCATTGGTGCCACCGGCCGCCACTGCTTTCATCGTTTACAACAATTGGGTTGTGCATTTGGGTGGTGCCCCCTCCCCCCCCCTCGGGAGGGGTGCCCCGGGCGCCCGCCCCACCCTGCCCCACCTTGCCCCATCCTGCAGTTGCCTCGACGCTACCCAAGCAGGTTCACAAGAGGACAAAAGATCGAATCCTCTCTCGAACCACGTTCCCTTTACACGTGTAGTGACGTATATTGAGTCACTACGGCGTTTAGCGCCAGCTACTGAGGGAAGAGGGGAACTGTGCGTGTTAGAGCCTCTCTCTGGCACCAGAGTGTGTATGGCATGGAAGGCGACCATAGGGGGCATGGTTCTGGTAATGGGCAGAGAGAGGGCACTTCAGGACATGACAGTCTGGGTAAACCCGAGAGGGCACGTGACCAAGAAAGGGTAGCGAGGGGGACCCAAGGGGGGCAAGCGGGACACGTGATGTGCGGCCCAGAACCTTCTGGTAGGATCCAGAAGGGGGCGTGGCCATGGGCGAAGCCAGGCCACGCTTAGGCGCATAAAAGGGAGGTCCCGAGAGACGATCGGGGCTGTCTTCTGGAATCAACCTGCCGTGCTACGTCTCTTCGCTCTTCGGTCATTACGCTCGGCTTCGTGGGGCAGTCAGTGCGTTACTGACTGACCCGGTTATGTAGTTACCCCGTTGTAGTATAGTTACCCCGTTGTGGTCTAAGTTACTCGTGGTAGTCACCACCTATGTCGTTATCCCGTACGTTTATGCAGTTACCCTGTTGGGGTGTTAGAATAAACGTGTTGCCTCCAAGTTCAAGTGTGTGTCTCCCTGGAACCCACTACACACGTACAAAAGACAAAGAGCCCTCAGATAACTTTAACAGACCTATTGGGGCAAGTCTTGTTGGTGAGGACCTTTGAAGGCCGGCACGGCAAACACGGGGGTGATGTGGCCAGCACCACACCCGGCCGCGTTTATGTCCCTTTTGGTGATGTTTACACATTGCACCAGTTACTCATGTGAGGCTGAGTCTACCTAGGGGAGGCCCAGGATCGGTTCAGATAATCGTCACTCGTGTTTGCCAGTGACGATGATGAATAATTTCCTGAAGAAACTCCCAGCATGTGGAGTGAAACGTCAGACATCGTGCCGAACAACACGCGGTACGACCGTGAAACACGTGGAAGAGCTATAGTGCCACCTGCTCGGATTGTGTCCATTTGCTCATGTTCGTATTTGCCTTCTCACACCCACACGTTGGCATCTGTGTTCTCGTACAGAGTGTGAAAATCCTCTCTGTCCGAGAGCTATTGACGTTTGCTTCAAGAGGTTCTCATCAGCTGGTAAGCACTCTTGTATGAACCACACTCCCACCGCGATGATAACCATCCTCCCACAATCCTTCGGGGCAAATGATAGATATATAGGATGGGCAGGTCTGACTCCAGCTGGATGAGGACCTCCACATCTTGGGTGATTTGGTTATAGGCTTTTGAACATGCATCCTTCTGAAATTTGGGTTACGTTTACAACTGAATCTTAATATTACGAACTTAATTTTGATCAACGCTTAGCATGGAATGTTTTCCGTTTCGCTCGTTTTTTTCAAGCTCGTCTGCCCTCCGTTTGTCCCATTAACTCACAAGCACACTGCATCATTGTCATGACTGAGGTCTTCTTTGGGAAAATAGACTTTCAATCCCAGCGTGTTCTCACCTACCTGACCTCCCTTTGGGATTCATAAAAACGATATTCAGTGGCCTCTCGCTGCGGCGGTCCGGGCGTGCAGGGTTGATGGTGACGCTGGCTGTAATTGTGCTGCTTCTGCTGGCCTTGGCGGTGGCGTTCATCGTACGTCGAGGAAGGAAACATTTCCACCATCCCAGAAGCAACAACTCGGTGGCTTACGTCAGGGTCATTTAAGCCTCGGCCGGTGATTGGTCCGAAACAAACTTCAATCCGAATTTTACTTTCCGAAGGTTTTATATGATCTTTATTTTGTAGATGTGTGTATGAATTTTTTTCACTGTGTGTTTTGTGATATGCAAGTGACATGCAAATGATATGTTAATCTAACATATGGGCTAAGAGAACGAATGAGCCTGCAACAAATGAGCCAGAGAAGAATGCAAAACAATGTACACGAGAGGGTAAAATCCAGACGAAAATATAATCGGTTCCTGAATCAAAATCACGACCTTGAATCATGATTATTGATCAAATTACCAAGGAGGTTAGGTGTGCACCATCCATTACTAATAATAATTTGACAAATGCACCGCAAGGGTTGAACGTGCCCGAGGTACAATGTGGGTGACGTTTTCCTGTTCTGGTTTTGTGCCTCCTTCAGGCGGCAGAGCCACATTTCATTTTATTAACCATTTGACAGGTGACTTTATTGAGGGCCACCTGAGATCCGTCAACCTTCTGCCGCATTTCGCTTCTGTGTTACTCTGCCACGAGGCTGTGTTCTATTTGGCAGATGATTAACTGGGTTTCACTCTACGCTTATCCGCGCATCTGTTGAGTAACGCCTCGAAACTAGGCTTGAAGAATACATGTGCCAAACCATGCTTTGCTACAATCAAAGATAACTAAACGTTTAAAGGACCTTGTTGGCAGTGGTGTACACAAATCACCGCATTAATGATTTGTACTGCTTAAAAGCAACCACAATAGTATGACGTCTTAGGCTAATGGCCCTTAATCAGTGCAGAGGGATTGACTTAAAAGTTGAGTTGACACTTTACATTGTGGAGGCCCGAGAAAATTGGGCAATTTTGATAAAGTCCACAAAGGAACGGTTTGGGATTGACATTTGAGTAGTTTTATTAGTATTACGTGTTTATATTCAAGAAAACTACTCGTCTGTTTTATATGACATATTTTTGTACAACGCATGTATGATGAATTTAGACACTGGTTACTGTTAATACACTGGAGAACCTATGTGTTTATCTTGAACGAAGACATGGAATTCCTCAATAATATTCATGGATGCATCATTAGTCCTCCTTTAATGCAAGCTCTATTGAAATACGTATTTTTGTCCTCTGCGTATTCAGAATATGGTACCGTAGCTTTAAAGAGGGTATTTAAATTGTATTTTACACAGAAATGTCTGCAAAAGACACTTATTACAATAGGATACCAATGGCATGTATGTAGTGGCACCTAAATGCAACAACATCTCAAGATGCTGTGCAGAAACACAAGGCGTTTTTTAGAGAAAAAAAAAGTGCAGTCAGTGATAGGCAAAGGAAGGAAAGATCTTAAGCCAGGACTTGATTGAGTACAGGGAATTGACAGCACGGATGTCTGGGGGAAGGGAGTTCCAGACGATGTGGGCAGCAGAGGAGAATGAGTACCCTCCTTATGAAAATGTAGGCCCCTTGCTGAGAAGTCGTTTGAGTCCAAACATGCACTGGGTGATTGTCACTTTATACAGGGATCCAATACACCACAAGATGGGCCTAGTTTATGTGTTCATGAAAACATCTTCCCCCCCCCCCTACCAATTTTTTTGTTAAATAATAGTCTATACCATGAGGGAATATAATGTAAGTGCTAATTTTCCACCAGATATTGGCACATTCTGGTTTTCTGTAAAGAAATGAATTGGGAGCATGCATGTTTTCCCCTCACAGTATCATTACACCATAAATGTGTTTTTTTAATTTATTGAAGTGAGCATTAAATGAAAATTAAAGTTCATCCCATTATTATGCACATCCTATGTAAAGCTTAATTTCGTGAATCTGTAAGTAAATGTTGTATAGTCATCCGGCAGGTCCGTTTAAAAGCAGTGGATATGTATTTAACAAGCATGCCTGGTATGTTTCAGAATGTGGGGAAATAAATCTTTAAGGCAGTTGTGTCTGCTTTGTTTACTTTTTGTTCAAATAACGTTGCCCTGTTATAGTGTATGCGTATTAAAACTATGTCGATTTATGTTAACTCAACACGTTTTCACAGCCACTATTAGGATTCGTATTTTAATTGTTGGGTTAGGCCACGTGACTGCTAGATTTTGGCTATGCGATTTGTTCTTCATTGTACACGTGGCAATTCAAGTTGTTTCGGTATGTCGGGTCGTGGAGGATCTCATAACACACATTTGGCTGAGTGGTGACGTGAAGTTGGCCTAAGACAAAAAAATAAATTGTGAATGGTTACTTAAGTCTAATATGCCCCGATGTAAAGCCTGTGTGTGGAATATGTGCCTTTAAAGCTTTTAATGATTCTCCTCCTCATGAGTCAATTAGATACAAATTTTGTCGTCATCGTGAATGTTGAGCCTCCAGTGGCTGCAGGGTTTACGTCAACTGAGTTGCACACAACAGATGCAGGAGGGCTCCTCTTATCCGCGGTGATATGTTGGACCTATTTCCCGGGTCCGATAATTAATCCGCGGGGTTATCCGCGATTTTACCCCTCTTATACTGCGGTGATAAAAATTCACGGATAACCCGTGGATATTATTAGGAGTCATTTGCCGTGAAATTCTTCTTACTCCACGAAAAAAAATCGCGGGTGTCAGAAAACTGTCCCGATATGCGTGATGGGTAAAATTGCGGTCAACTGTAGATAATACTCAGAAATAGGGGCCGCTGATAATTAATCGGGAGTTTTCGCGGATGCCACAGCTGCCACTGACAATCGGTGTTATGGCTAAAAAGGGGAGTGGATAACAGGAGTTCTCCTGTATGACTAAATATGGGCAAAGTGGTGGCACAGTGGTTCCAGCTCAACAATCTGACTCCTGAGCTGCCCGGCAACCTTATGAACCAACCACACTGTGAACCTTTCATAGAGTGCCACTCGCTGTATTGACCCCACGAGTACAATAGGGTGAGTCTCGACTCCACGGTCCGTGGACCTGTTTTTATATCGTTCAGGGACCAGTGCCTTCGTGACCGATGCCTCAGTGGTCGTGGCATTTTGAGAATTGAATAACGCCGTCAGTTGTAAAATAGATGGTGGCTATAGCCCGAAATCTAAAAACCACGCGAGCAAGAATGATGCAGGCTACATGTTGATGTTATTTTCACTGGTAAAGGGCACACAGAGCAAAAAAAAAACGTGTAAAAAGTGTTCTGGCTGCAGTCATTTGATTGATTATACATTAAAAAAATGTTGCTTAAAAAAAGGTTTTGGGGGGCTTTCCGGCATATCCCGAAGTCTGGGTTTGAGAGTTTTACTGTGGTACAGTGCTTGCAGTGAAGTTTTGGGGAGCGGTAGTGCAGTAGCTAGCACGCTGCCCTAAGGATCAGGCCACCCGAGTTTGACTCTCGCTCACGGCCAACACCAGTGATCATTATTTGAACCGGTCATGGGCATCCCCTAGGTCGACTCAGCCTCAAATGGGTACCTGGTGCAGTGTGTAAACATCACGCTGGGGAGAAAAAGGCGGCCGGGCGTGGCGTTGGCCACCCACCCCCTCGTGTGCCGTGCCGGCCTTCGTAGGTGCTCGCTAACAGCACTTGCCCCAACAGTCTGAACAGGCTATACGGGTGTCTTTGTCTTTATAGTGAGGTTGGACAGGTTGTTCAATGTACGAGAACGAAGAGGAAAACCCCTATTACTAACGAAGAGGCTGTTTCTATGATAGTTACCAAGATAACCGTAACCTTTTGACCTCCCTTTAAACTTCCTGTAAAAGGTACGAGGGCATAGCAGTGACACATGCCTGTGTGTCGATTTTAACCTTCAGTGTTACCAATGAGATGGCTTTTTGGATGGAAAATAAAAACTGCAAGATAATTACAAATAAATACTCAATAAAGTATGGTATATGAAGGAAAGGGCCAACATAAAACGTGCCAAAATTTCGCTTGCAGTGTTAATACCGCCAATTGAAAACATACTGCTCTGGGTGGGAGTGCGGCAGGGCTGCACCACACGGATGATGGTTCGTTTCTATAATATTTCCAAGATAACCGTAACGTATGATACTTCGTGATATATATTTTTTCAAACTGATAAAGTCTCCGTGTTTACTGTCACAACATTTAAATAAAGGCCACGCGATGCCCTTTTAAGACTGGTGGCCTGACTCGTGCTCGTACATTCCATCAGAGGGCATGCGGAGCAGCTTTCCTCATAAATATTGCATCTTGGGTGTGGAATACTGCACTGTTTCCCCGTTTGACATATTGTTTCCGCCTTTTTTATTGCAATGGCAGACGCAGGCCCAATCAGCATCTGTCCAAAATGTACTTGTTTTTTTTGTAGGGCATTTCAAAACTGACACGCTTGTCAATTTCTATGGCTGTGGTTTAGGGTGTACTGCATTGTGTTACAACTGATAGAGATTCCCATTGACGGCGGGGGGGGGGGGGGGATGCTAGATTGTGAGTTGTCCAAGTATAGTAGTTCGTTACGAGGTGTGGTTTGGGATGGCTTCTGTTACGGGGCTGTCGACAGCTGTGGTGATTTTACAGCCCACTAGGGGCCCAAGGCAGAAATTATTCTTGGGTGGACAACCAACGTAACTCGATGTCACATTCGCAGTGATGGACTCATTGCAATGAAACATATTTGTAAAGTGTTGCTAAAATGAGCTGTGTAAAATCTTTATAAGGATCTGAAACAGGGCTGATCATTTGGTGCACCCAATCGGTTCGTGAATCCGCGGTCGCCTGAACTACTTTGGGCTTCTAAACTTTTGCTTAGTTTGCTTATGCCTGGTAGGGTTGCCTAGAAGACAGTATACGTACAGTATAGACTACACTGAAAAAATATAGCCAGAGAGAGCAGCTCTCTCTATATATATAGTGAGAAAGCTCATAATAATTCATAATAAAGGTTTCGGGTTAGATCGCGTTTATTTATAAATGTGTCGTAACCCTCCACCACCCGACACGGCCAATCAGCAAAAAAAAGTGTCACGTTGACAAAAGACAATTCACTACTTTAGCCCACCGGTGTGTTGAAGAGTGGAATAATATTGGTCGCGAAAGCCTACATGTTAAACTGAGTGAGAAAGCTGCTCTATTTTTTCACCTGATGACGATTGCTTGTGTTGCGATCGAAACGTCGTGATAATTTATTATTTTTTCTATCTACGTGGCTTTACCGAAAGTTCCAAAGAATATGAATTCCTGCAGTCACGAAAGCTTTAAGTCAATACAGTAGTTTTATATATTTTTTTAGTCGTTGTGGTGTCCCGGGTTACTCTTGCAAATGAGACTATATTATTGGTCCCTTTGAGTTCTCACCTGGCTGAACAAAATGAACGGACTAAATTATTGTCCTACTGCAGTCAACAAAATTAATAAGCACTTTGCAGAGCGTCAACATTGGGTTATTTCCCATGCAAAGGCTGACCTCTGCCACGACGGGCCACTTAAGTAACTCGCAGCACTTTATTAACCTACTGCTGGATGAAGGCGGACTCATGCCATGTTGGTAATGGGGATTTTCATTGTTTAACCATACTTCACCACGCTGGTCAATGCGCATTGGTGAGGTGCTGGTGAATGGGGAGAAGAGACAGCCTGAGCTGACTATCTATGGGAAAGAAAGTGGGAGTCAGAGTGGAGGAGTTAGTTACACTTAAAAGGGGAATGGTAGAAAAGAGAGAGAAAAAAACGGGGTCGAAAGACATTCGATGGACCGGACGAGAAGTGAGAAATTGGCGGTATGGATTCATATCGTGAGATAAAAGCAGCGAGAAAGTGTGACAGGGAGGAGTCGAGTGGGAGGGAAGGACGTTTTAGGGTCGAGAGAAAGACTAACGGGAGCAGGCGGGCGGGGGGAGCAAGGCGATATTGAGAGTCGTGGAGAGAGGGAGGGACGAGAGAATGCAGTTTGACAGAAGAGTACAGAGGGCGAGAGGTGGCACGGCAGTGTAAGAGCACACCTTGGAGGAGAGAGTTGAGAGCGAATCGAGGGAGGAGGGATCAGTTCAGTTCATTTATTAGGTATAGCCATGTGAGCCATTCGGCTCTTGAATCGGGTGCAACTGCAACAAACAAAAACATGAACAAGAAAACATCTTAAAGTGACTACGCGCAAAAGAAAAATCCAGGAAAAAACAGCAAAGTCTTCCAGAAAAAGCACTGTACACCAATGCTGTATGCAAAAATCCCAGTTTTTTTTTTCATTTTTTCAAGTTTTCATTTATACTGGCAGGAACGAAGTTGTAAACTGAGTGTACCAGCCTGCAATAGATTAATGTGTCCGTCCGTCCGTCCCCTTTCAATACTTTAACGAAGTGAAATCTCGTGCTGTTGGGTGTAAAATCAGCAATAGACAGCGCAGAGACTTGTCCTACCAGCCCACCCTGCAGGGACCTGTTTAGGTATCGCCCTGTGAGCCATGCGGCTCTTTAGTCGGGTGCAACCGCAACAAACACAATATGAATCTACATTGCAGAAAACTATTACACCACAACCAGACCAAAATAAAGCTACAAAAACAATGTAACAACAGTAATCATCGGAAGTGTGATTTTAAATTTTACAATAAACGATATATATAACACGTTCGACAAAACCTGCAGCCATAGCTGGCAGCACGACACTCCCAGTGTATGATGTGTGAGTGAGTCAGCAGCAACGTGAGTGTATGATGTGTGAGTCAGCGTATGATGAGTGAGTCGGCCCCCCCCCCCCGGCTCCGTCGCCCCCCCTGGCTCCATCGCCCCCCCCCCCAGCTCCGTCGCCCCTCCCCCGGCCCCTTCGGCCCCCCCTGGCTCCGTCTGCCCCCCCGGCTCCGTCAGCCCCCCCCCCCGGCTCCGTCGGCCCCCCTGGCTCCGTTGGCCCCCCTGGCTCCGACGGCCCCCCCCCCCGGCTCTGTCGCCGCTCCCCCGGCTCTTTCGGCCCTCCCCTGGCTCCGTCTGCCCCTCCCCTGGCTCCTTCGGCCCCCCTGGCTCTCCCGGCTCCGTCGGCCCCCTCGGCTCCATCGGCTCCCTCGGCTCCATCGGCTCCCTCCGTAGACTCCCTCGGCCCCCTCACAAACGGCCCCGCCAGCCGCTGCTGGGAGCACGGCCCGAAAGCACGCGCGCCTCAGGCAAGTCAAACAATAACAACCATAGGACAATTTAGATTAACGTTATCAGTCTAACTCTGTACTACAACAAGTGTGAGCGTCCATCGGCAGAAGGAGGGATCAAGAGAGGAGGAGGAGGGACTTGGATAGGGGAGAGGCACGGGAGAGGAGGCAGAGAGGGGTGCGAAGGGAACTGAAAAAGGGGAGAGAGCAGCAAGGGAGAGCTGAGAGGGTAGGGGACTTAGAGGGGAGGGAAGTTAAAGGGAGATGGTGCAGGAGGGGACTGAGAGAGGAAAGACGAGAGAGGGGGAGGTGCCTTAGTGAGAGAGAGAGGGGGAGGGACTTTGGAGGGGAGCGTTAAGGAGAGATAATTCAGGGGGAGAGACAAAAGGGAGGGACTTAGAAGGGTGGGGGGTGACACCTCGTGAGGGAGAGGACTGAGACGGGAGAGGCAAGGGTATAGAGGGTGGGACTGAGAAGGGAGAGGCAAGGGTGTGGGGGTGGGACTTAGAGGGGAGGCAAGGGTGTGGGGGTGGGACTTAAAAGGGGGGAGGCAAGGGGGTGGGACTTAGAGGGGAGGCAAGGGTGCAGGGGTGGGACTTAGAGGGGGGAGGCAAGGGGGTGGGACTTAGAGGGGGGAGGCAAGGGTGTGGGGGTGGGACTTAGAGGGGGGAGGCAAGGGTGTAGGGGGTGGGACTTATAGGGGGGAGGCAAGGGTGTAGGGGGTCGGGAGGCAAGGGTGAGGGGGTGGGCCTTAGAGGGGGGAGGCAAAGGTGAGGGGGTGGGACTTAGAGGGGGGAGGCAAGGGTGTGGGGGTGGGACTTAGAGGGGGGAGTCGAGCACAGTGGGAGGAGACCTGGTTGGGGGAGGGGACTTGGATGTGGGCGGGGAGATAGATTCGGGGCGTGGCAGGCGGAGAGACGTCGATGTGGGGAGCGCTAATTAGGGGAAGCAACCGAGGGAGGAACTCGGAGAGAGAGAGAGGGAGAGACTTGTGGAAAAGAGCGGGACAAGGAATACCGCACAGAGCGAAGGAGGTGGGTGGCGGGAAGGCCGTCGCCGCCGTCGTGAGGGTGAGATGTGGTGAGCAAGAGCGGGAGGTTGGGGTGGGGTGCGCGGTCAGAGAGACCCAGCGACCCAGCCGTACATTACACACAACAACCACACACACGAGAGAGTGAGAGAGAGAGAGAACGCCCACCAACAACCGCACCTACGACAACCGACCCCACCCCGGCCCTTTTTTACACGACTCGCCCACCCCAGCCAACCACGAGCGGCGAGAGAAGGGAGGGCGGCGGGGGGGGGAAAGAGAAGCTCGTTCTCCCTCACCATCGCCACCACACACGCACGGGCAACAGAGGAGAGAAGGAGGAGAGAGAGAGGGAGGTGAGAGAGGCGAGAGAGGCGCGGGGGTGAGCCCCCAAAATGGCGGCGGACGACCGCTCCCGTGCCGACAGCGCCAAGCAGAAGCGCGCCGCGCAGCTCAAGCGCTGGGCCGGCTCCGAGACGGACCTCGAGACGGCGGTGCTGCGTCGCAAGAAGAGCAAGGTGAAGTTCGACGACGGGGCAGTGTTCCTGGCCGCCTGCTCGAGCGGCGACACGGACGAGGTGCTCTCGCTGCTGGAGCGCGGCGCCGACATCAATTACGCGAACGTGGACGGGCTCAGCGCGTTGCACCAGGTGAGGTGGTGGTTGGTTGTTGTTGCTGTTGTTGTTGTCTTCGTCGTCTGCTTGATGGTGGGGCAGCGGCAGCAGCAGCAGCGTTGTCATCTTGAGCAGAAGCAGTGGCGGATGGAGGGGTTTCTCGAGTGGAGACAGCGAGAGAGGGGGGGAGGAGAGGCAGAGGAGAAATTCAGAGGGCCCGAGCCTCTCAAAGCCGCCCGCCCCCGTGGGTCATTATTAGTTGTAGTTGTGGATTAGTTCCTCCAATGGTAATAGTGATAATAATGCGCTGTGCTGTGCATAGTTGTGTGTGTGCGTGAATGTGCCAGGAATGAGGCCCTCCCCCGTGCTAGGTGCAAGAAAGCAGCATCGGGCATTCCGTACAAAGATGTCACTGCGAATTGCCTTACTGTACAAGTCCCGGAATGACAGTCGGCGTTATCAATCATCACCATCATCATCATTGTCACCATCACCGCTGTTATGATGATCATCAGCAGCAGCTGGGGGGGTGTTCGCTGTGCAGTGATGGAGGAGAGAGCCAGAGGCCCTGACCCACAGGGCCTTTTCGTAATTACTCCACGACAGCATGATTTGCGTGGTGTAGTTATGTTGTATAGTAATGGACACAATTGTGTACATTAAAAAAAAGTTTCCCCCCTTGTTAATATTTAAAACTGTTATGGGCTGTGATAAAATGACGGCTTGTTATGACCTACGTTGTCCATAAATACACGTACTGTACGTGAAGTTCAGTTGATGGAGCAGCAGAACTTGGTCCGAAAAATGGGATTCCTGGGGTTCTTCTCATACCAGCCATGGTTTCATCCTCCAACACCATCGTCATCACTACCATCACGACCATCATCACGACCATCAACACGACCACCACAACCATTATCTACATTATCACCATCATCACGACCACCACATCACCATTATCTACATTATCACCATCATCACGACCATCATCACGACCACCACATCACCATTATCTACATTATCACCATCATCACGACCATCATCATCACGACCATCATCACGACTACCACATCACCATTATCTACATTATCACCATCATCACGACCATCATCACGACCATCATCACGACCACCACGACACCATTATCTACATTATCACCATCATCACGACCATCATCATCACGACCACCACATCACCATCATTACATTATCACCATCAACACCACTATTATCATCACCACCATCATCTATCTACATTATCATGACCATCATCAACACCATTGCAGTACTGTATTATTATCATCATAAACACCACTTCTCTCCGTATTTGCATTAAATTGTGCAATGATGTACCGCGCATACTACTGTGGGTAGCGGTAGTGTAGCGGTTAGCGCGCTGCCCTACGAACCCGGCGACCCGAGTTCGATTCCCGCTCACGGCCACCACCAGTGACGATTATTTTAACCGGTCCTGGGTCGACTCAACCTCAAATGAGTACCGAGTGCGGTGTGTAAACATCGCCACTACGGGAGACAAAGGCGGCCGGGCGTGGTGGTGGCGGCCACCCCCACCACTTCGTGTGCCGTGCCGGCCTTAAAAGGTGCTCGCTAACAGCACTTGCCCCAACAGTCTGTAAAGGTTATACATGGGGATCTTTGGCTAATATTCAGCATGACACGGTTAGTTATTTGCTGTTTTATATACCGCTCAGTTATGTGTGCAAATACGTACAGTGTGTGTGTACACGATACACATCTGTGGATATGTAAATGTTATGTTGAGCTTGCATTGTACAGTGTATAGCAGAGCAGCAACGAGTCCGCCAAAAAGTGGATTATTTGAATCCTCACCAAGGTAATATTGGCTCGATCCCAGCATCAGTATCCCACACACCGTTAGTATTGTCATTGCTGTGTTGTGGTTGCATGAAGTTCAGTGAGGTGACGTGATAGCCCCGTGGAAGAATGTAAGGGGGTGACCTGGAGGCGCGAACTTGTAGGCCTGTAGGGTTCATTACTTCACTGGCATTGGCGTGCTGGATTTAATGATGAGATTGTTCGTCTTCCATACTGTGCACAGTTGCAAATGTTTCCTCTTATCTAAATGTAAATGCACACAATGTATGTTTTTGTGTGAGAGATATGGGCAGGGGCACTTACATGGTTGGTTGGCGAAGTAACAAGGCACCTTATTCAAAACTGGATTACGAGTTCAAATCCCAGCCAGGGTCAGTTGTTTTATGAGGCTGGGATGGACTGGTTTATTAGCCATCACTGCACTGTCAATAAAGTCCTGTACAGTATCTATTTACTTCCTGTAATTTGATTGTAAAATGATGCAAGTTCATAAGTGCTGCACTTTAGTTGACAAGAGCAACATTGGTTGGAATTGAAACATTTTGGACATTTGGAAAAAAGGATGCTCTTAACAGGTAGAATGCACCAACCACATTTAACGTCCTTGCATCAAGCAAGTCGTCATGTATTTAAGAAAGCCTCAGCGAGTCTTAATAATAGTCAAGTAGTGTTAAGCTTGTGGCAGGAAACCGGAGAACTTACAGAGAACCCACACAAAGATCCCCCGTATAGCTTTAACAGACTTGGGGCAAGTGATGTTAGTGAGCACCGATGAAGGCCGGAATGGTACATTCGAGGGGTCTGTAGCCAGCACCACGCCCGGCCACATTTGTCTCCCCAGTGGCGATGTTTACACACCACACACGGTATTCATTTGAGGCCGAGTCGACCTAGGGAGGCCCTGCGCCGTTTCAGATAATCGTCACTGGTGTTAGCCGTGAGCGGGAATCGAACTCGGGTAGCCGGATTCGTAGCATAGCGCGCTGTTGACCACACATAACACACACGGAGTAGTGGCAGCCTTACCAGTTATTATAGAATTTGTTTTTTATCTGTGAAGGTAGTGGGGTCGAGTTGACCCTGGCTGATATTTTTGCACTGAATTGGTTCACAATTGGTAGCCTTACTGCTCCTTAACATATATGGTTTATGTTTTTGGACACGTAAATTCGTAATTAAAGAAAATCACATCCCTTTGTCAAATTGACTGGTGGATAAAAGCTCCCCCCTCCTTTGCCTTGTCAGTGTATATTGGTGAAGAGGGTGGTGCCCAGGAGCAGTTAAAATATCAATGCCGCTTACGTGTTTAGCCGTAGCCAGGCATCAAACGCTGGTCGCTCGCTTTAAACGCTAATACACGGCTGCCACCGCTTCATCCCACTTGTGTAGTTACGATGATTAATTTTACATTTACCGTCTATAATACTAACGTATTTGTACAATACGTAAGCCACATAGTGTTGATGTGGCGTTAGAGCAGCAGGCTGACCAGTTGAGAAAGTTGAGTTTGAATCTTTGCCAAGGCCAACTAAGCCGCTTTGTCATCTCTTTGTGGGTTGGTAAAATGAGCCCCCACCACTTAGTGAAGGGAAGTCAACATTCGTTGTTTTTTGGAGTAGCTTGGTCCCCCAATGTTCGTAATTTGAACGATGCACTGTTATGGCCCATCACTGGAGCGTTCCAATGCTCGTTAAAGCATAGGCGCACACCTGCACTTTTGTGTATTCATGTTCTTACTCTAATTATACTCAATGTAAATGTGCTGTGTGTATTTGCATAATAAGTTCATAGAAGTGCAATGATTGAATCCGTCAGTTTCGATTCCTGGCCACAGCAGTGATAGTTATGAACTTGGGCTAGGCCTCCGCAAGATCAACTTAGTCTAAAATAAAAGTCTTATATGCTCCCAATCCTGTGTAACCTTCATGGTGAGTATACTCAATCAACCCCCATGAACTCACACAGCGTGGGGAGGCCTTCATCCAGCAGTAGACTGGCGAAGAAATGTAAATTATTATTGATATTTTTTTGCACTTTTTCTTATCTCGGAGGAGACAAAGGCGACCAGGTATACATGGCGTTTACTACGCCGCAAGTGCCACGTTGACCTTAATTTCTCGGCAACAGCACTCTGTGCTTTACAATGCAAAGTAGGGCTCTGTTCTTAACATGAACAGTTGTACATGTGTTTAGATGCAGTTTCTATTGTGGGGGAAAGCCAGCAGCAGTTCCTGTACTGCTTCCTGACATAGCAATGTGCAATCTCTCTCACATGGCCTTGTGGTCATGAACATTTGATACTATACCATGTATCTATATGTAGAGTGTGATGTGTGTTACGTTGTGTGTTGTCAGGGGAGCGGCAGTGTAGCGGTGAGCACGCTGCGCTGCGAACCCGGCGACCCGGGTTTGATTCTCGCTCACGGCCAACACCAGTGACGGTTATTTCAACTGGTCCTGGGCCTTCCCTAGGTTGACTCAGCCTTTAAATGAGTACATGGTGTGGTGTGTAAATATCGCCACGAGGGAGACAAATGTGGCCGGGCGTGGTGTTGGCTACTCACCTTGTGTTGCTGTGCCAGCTTTCCTAGGTGCTCACTAACAGCACTTGCCTTAACAGCCTGTTGCAGGCGATACGGTGGGATCTTTGTATATTGGTCTTTGTGTCAGATGTGAAGCACTGGTTTGCGCACTGCAATACAGAACCGGTGACCTGAATGTTAGTCCTGGTCGCTGCCAACATAAGCGGTGAATATCTGAAGTGGCCTTTGGGCCTCCCCTAGGTCACCTCGGCCTTATATAATTACCTGGTGCGGTTTGTAAACGTTGGCAAAGGCAGTAAGTAGGGCACGTATCTCACCATATCCCCACACATCGTTCCCCCTTGTGTGCCGTGCTGGCCTGCACATGTGCACGCTAACAGCTTTTTACTCAAAGAATATAAAGGGGAGTATTTGAATCTGATGTTTCATTCAAATCGTACTTAATTTGTATGTAACTGTTTGCTTTGTCGACCATTGACGCTTGTGATAATTGTGAAGCTTAATGTGGACGAGTTCTTGTGCGTATGTCTGAGAAATTGAGCAAATGTTCACTGAATCGGGTACAGTGTCCACTGCTGCAGTGGTGGCCTTGCGTCTCGTTAAATCTCATCCCCAATAGAAGGCAGGAAGGTCTTGGCTTAATTCCATGCGTACAGTTAGTACTTTCGGAGTGGCTCAGGAGGCAGGCCCTGGGGTCTACCTGCAGACCTGGCAGGCAGTAGCGTTGGCATCGCATCGAAATTAACTGAAACTAAATGACGACGGGGGCCCTCAGTCTTGATCTCAACTTGCAGACCATGCTCGGCAAAGTTACAGAACAGACTGGAAAAATGGAAGCATTCGAATCTCACCACTTTGTTCATGTTTTTGTTGTAAAGTTGGTGCAAAAAATGCCTTTTCAGTTTTCGGGAAATAGCTGCGTGCAGAAGAAGGCAAATGCCACCTGTTCTGCTGGCCCAGCCAACAAGCCCATAAAGGGGGGTTGGTTGGGTGAGTGAGTGCAGACGTGTTGGTCAGGCAATGTTTATAGAATGTGAACCTTTCCCTGACTCATTTAAATAACTGCAAGCACTTTATTGCTTTCCAGTGTAAGTGACACAAAGCGTCGGATGATTAATATCCGCTTTATTTGACAGTCACTTCTGGAATTTAGATGTTCCAGATAGGGTATAGGTCAGGTGTTGCAATCATCCTTTAGCCTGCAAGATTTGTTTTAATGCATATGGTGTATGGTTGAGGTATTCATCACTTTATTGACTTAATATACCAATTTCATGTTTAGTTTTTTTTTCCCTCCGTCCAATACATTCTCGGTCATTTCATCACCTGCCAAATGCCGGTTGCGCAAGTAATTTTGTATTCTTCGAGTTGACAACTTAAGCCCGGCTCCAGCAGAAATTTGATTCCAATTTTCTAATCTCCTTTCGGTTATGCTGTTCGGAATTAAGCTGTTTGCATGACACTCGGCAGGTTGCCACTTAATCCCAGTTTGGAGTTGACTCGGCCCATCATTCCACGAAGGTAGATAAAATTAAGATCACTGGATGCAGAGAAGTCAACATTGACATACACAGAGATGCTTGTCCTCACCATGGGAATGTGTAATATTAACTGCTGGTTCAGGGCCACCAGAGTATATATACACACTGCCCCGTGGCTGGTTTGAGCATAGAGACGACTTGGCTTGTTCCTGACTCGGTTGTCCTGTGGAATGTCAAACTACTTCACCGGTGAAGTGGTCATTGTAAGCAGAGCACGCTTGGGCCCATTTTAAAGCTTTACGTAGTCATCGTTGTCCAGAGTTGTTGGTGCATGCACGATCGTTCTGGCCCCAAAATGCGATGTGCTTTAAAACTTCACGCGGGGCGGAAAGTGGCATTTTAATCGGTCACTGTCCGTGAAATGTTCCAACTTTGAAATACACATCCCAACCACGCGGCGAGCACCTGACGGCCGTGCAGAACATCACGCGTCACCTCATCACCGCTGACGTTGCGAGCATGTTCCATTACATCTTTAATTATTTGATTTAATCGCAGATGGGCAGAGGGCGTTTTATATTGATGAACGTCGAATGCACTACAGTTGTATGCACTACAATAAACAGGCGGTCATGAGGAAGCAATGTGTTGGTGTGACGTCGTGTGTGGCGCACGCAAAGCGGCTGGGCTTTCCGTTTCATCGAGGGTCCACTGTCACAGCTATATGCTGAGCTGACGAGAATGCGGTTTCCAGCCGTCTGAGGTTTATTTTAAGCAAACGTTTTTTCAGGCTAGAATGCACTCGTATGTCTTCATGCCAGTAACAATTCAAAGAGGAAGATATCTGTGATGCCTGTTGCTCAGATGCTTGTTTATCCTTTTAGGACCTGGGTGCTTCATCTCAGAAAAAACTACCTCTGCACCCCCCCCCCCCCCATGACTTTTGAGCCTGACCAAATTGCTCTTTTGACATTGAACTTCTTCGTCTGATAGCTGCTCAGCGATAATGTGCTTGGCCCATCTTCGTCAAGTAATTGGGCACGTAAGTGTTTACAGCATTTTTTTGGAACAAACCCATGTTTCGATTTAAAGCTTTCGTGACTGCAAGGATTAATCTCATTTGGTTCTTTCGGTAAAGTCACGTAGAATGAGAATAAAATAATAAATTGATAAAATAAAATAACACAATAATATTCTCACGACGTTTCGGCCACAACACAAGCGGCCTTCATCAGGTGAAAGGACGAGACTGTCTGTCACTCCAGCGCTGTCCTCCAGACAGTCTCGTCCCTTCACCTGATGAAGGCTGCTTGTGTTGTGGCCGAAACGTCGTGAGAATATTATTGTGTTATTTTGTTTTATCAATTTATTATTTTATTCTCATTCTACATGACTTTACCGAAAGAACCAAAGAAGATGAACCCATGTTTCTTTCAAAAACCTAAATGTGATTTTAACATGAATAATGTAAAACAGAACACTTTCCTGCTTCAGTAATTGATTGTGTCGCATTGCTTGTCTTCATCTACAACCCTGAACCTTTGGTGTCTATTTCCCATTGCTACGGTGGATGCTGGTCACCTTGTCGTACAACCAAAGTTGGCTTTCCACAAAGTAGTACTTACGCTATCAACCCTGAAGGAACATGGTCGGGATTTAATGTTGCAACTTCCACATTGCAAGTCACGCATTCTACCAACAGCACAACCCGCATGAAAATGGATTACTTGCACAGCTTAGGATTTGCGTGTGGGCTTCACAATGAACATTATTGTAGGGCGTATGGCTTTGCCTCCTAGTTAGAATGATGACTATCGAATAAACTTTTGAATTCGTTTTTTTGTCACTTCTCACTGACAGTTCCAAATGCATATTTCTTCATCTGTGACAGGACACATGCAGCACGGTTGGAATATAATCATATTGTGCTTTAATATTATTAAAAAAAACTTTTGCTGGCTGAATGGCATGCGGGCGGGCAAACTGTGCGGTGGTAACGTCACCCGCATCCCACAACATTGGGGCCGGGTTCGTGCGTGCTGATGTTACATCTCCCCCCACACAACCTCCGGGCCGAGCGGCCGAGTCTCCCGTGCAGATGCGCCGGCATTGATAGTTTTAGGGTTGTTGGCTCAGGGCCACCCGCAAAGATAATCTTTGGCCCATTGGTATTTTGAAAAGGGGTATACTTTGACCTGTGTAGATACATTTATTGCTCACACACTAGTTACGTGTTTTTCAGTTGTCAATATCGATGGGCTACAGCGCACACCCTTCTGTGATACACATGTGCGAGTATCTTTTAAAACTGTTTATGACATGCATTGCGGTCAGTGCATGCAGCCATATCTTGATCACAATTTCTTTGATCTTAACCCAAGGCAGAGTGTGAGTTATCTTGATGTTTTTGATCATGTTTTATTGATAGCTCGTAAGTCTGTTAAGCAAATTAATTATTTGCCACATTGGAGTTTCCCTTTCATATCTGCACAGATTTTGATGGATATTGACTTCAAGCAAAGTATTACTCATTTTATCTACCTCTAACCAGGATTAAAACTTGAAAGACGTTCCGTAAAAGATGACGTTTAACCACAATTCACTGGTCTGTAAAAAAAGCTATTTACAGATGAGTTGTATCTTCTTTTCCAAGGTATGTTCATATTTGTAATTGTCTAAGCTTAGGAAATAATCTATTTAGTATTTCTTCCTAGCTACAGAACGTGCTTTTAGATTTTTGACTTAAAACTTTCGTGACTGCAGGCATTCATATTCTTTGGTTATTTAGGTAAGTCACGTAGATAGAAAAATAATAATAATAGACGGTAAATAAAAATAAAACAAACTTAACAAAAACACTAATGTAGACTGTAGCCTGGTTCTTAATTGGAGCGAGTGTACTGGCAATTTATAATGTGGACTATAGCTTACATAAGACTGCCAATATGCTCACCAGCTTAAAAAACAGGCTATAGTCTACATTATGAACTGCCAGTACACTCACCAAACTTAATAACCAGGCTACAGTTCGCATTATATATTGCCAGTACACTCACTCCGATTAAGAACCAGGCTACAGTCTACATTCGTGTTTTTTTGTTTTTATTATTTGTATTTAATTTTTATTATTTGTATTCTCTTATTATTTTTCTATGTACGTGACTTTACCGAAAGAACCAAAGAATATATCTCCCAGAAACATTGTCATGGTGTTAATGAATGTCATTCCTAAAGGAGGAAGGTGGTATTGAGTGAGCCTTAAGTGTCAAACTGGAAGATGGTACAAAGCAGATTTGTTTTTATTACTTTTGAATATTTGCATCAAATATTTTTGTCATCATTAATTCCACGGCTCATTTAGCTTTCAATTCTTTTGGCGTTTAAACCTGCAATGAAGGTAAAGTTTTCTACAAATGAAAAAGTTACACGGTTCTATTCGCCTGTTGACAAACGTTCCAGTTCATCTGATTTTTGGTGAAACTCTGCCAGATGTGTCCATTACCAACATTGTGGAAAATCGCCAGAGAAAATGTGTGACGGCCATTTGGTAAAGAAGTTAATCTCAAGCACATTGTCGCCGTAGGTGCTGTTCATAAACTTCGACATCCCTTGAGCTCATAGTTAGTGGAAAAGGAGAGATTGGTGGCCTGAAGTTTTGGTTTCTTGAGCGGTCATTGACACGCTCCCACCACTTGTCTTTGGAGGCCTGCTCTGCCATATAATATTCGAAACTGAAAAACAGTCCTGAACCTCAACACCCTTCCTCTTCTCTCGCCCATGTGACTGAATTCAGTCAAAGTGGGGACATAGGAGTACTTTGGTAACTCGAACTAATTGGCAAAACCTTATAACGCAACGAAACTGGAAGCCTGTAAAAAGCAACAGGAAACGTGTAAACCTTGAACTCGGTTTGGCGACATTGGTTCCAAAGGTCAATTGAGCCAACAGGGAGATAGAAGGAAAATCGCCTGTCATTGCCTGGTTCTTAGTCCATGTATCCCTTGCCCTTATGCCGCCTTGTAGATTTTTGGCACGACGGGATATTTTGGCGAAATGACTGCACTTTCCTAGAGACCCTTTGGGTCCACCTTGCTTTCAATGCTGGGCAGGGAGGGGGGGATCTTCCCATGGATATTAAGAGCCTCGAGGCTTTTGGGGGGCTTTGCGCATGTGCGAAGCTGTGAACTTCCCAACTGGCATCTACCTCTCCTTGATGATAGCGCCTTGCATGCGAGGCAACGATCTCGACCGTGTGAAGAACCTGAGGCGAGCGAAATACCACTCAAACGCATCTGAGGATATTGGTGCTGTCCCATTCTCTGCACATTCGTGCCATGTGCCTATGCTTGTAGGTGTCATTTTAGCAGCTCGTAAAATGGTATTTTCACATGCTGCTGATAGTCAATTATCACAGCCACTTTCCAAAGCCAAGGCCTTTTGAATACTTGAATCTGCGTGGCTGGGCAGTGGCAACATGCACTGGCACGGTTGAATAAAATGTTATAGTTAAAAATATGTATTTTAGTCTGCTTTTAGGGAGTATGAAGCGACAGGAAGTGGTTCCCATAACATTGAAAACTGAATATGGTCACGTGGACGAGAGGACAAGGATGCGTGCTAAAGTGGCGAGCAGGTCAACTGGACAAGTTCAAGACCTCAATGAAGAGGTGAAAAGATGTTGCTGGCTCTGAGAAGAAGCTTCACATTCCTAGAGTGGAGGCCGTTTTCTCCATAGAGCAAGTAGATACTTGGCTTCTCACAAGGTTGCACTTGTATTTTTATTGACCCCAAATTATATATTTGAGCTCAGTCGATTTCTGGCTGTGATTTAATTTTTTGCAACCTTATGATTCTGAATACATATCTTGACACGGCATCACCCACCTAGACGTTTATATGAACTGCAAAACTTTTAGCCTTTTCTAGCAGTGAAATTATATGAAGTGAAAATCTTCGATGTGTATTGGTCGGCTTGTCCACATTGTTCTAATCAATGGACCCTTGTACATTTTCCGTGAACTGTGTATCCAGGTCAGTAGTGCTAAGCCAGCACGGGGATGATGTCATGAAAAATACTGATTGTGTTGACGTTTTTTTGTATATTAGGTAGTCAGGATGACGTCACTAGCCAATAAATAACTTGAATTTAGTTTTTATTGGGTGCAATTGTGATCAGATATTAGTACATCTAATTGGCATAATCATTGGTTCACTATAGCTCAAAGACTCGGAACTATAAGGCGTGTGTGAAGTTAGGAGATGTCCATGTGCTCCTATACTACATTGTACAAGTATATGAATAGACATGGGGCCTTCCCACTCATGGGGAATATTTGCGGGTTCGCAGGTATGTTGAACTTCTTTTGCACCGTGCGTAGCCAACCGTGCTAATTAGAGGTATAGCGTAGATGGTGCATGGTATACTCAAATATTGGATTTTTTTCTGCATTGTCCTTTACTGACAACATAGCTTTACAACATCTGTTCAATGCATAATGGTTTATGCATTGAGGCTGAGCCCTGCCAAGCTTCCAAGATCTGATGTCGTGCACATTTGGGGTGATTTGGTTAAAACTAAATTACTCGGAGTTAATTAAACATTCACAAGCAATTTGAATAACTACAGTCGTTCTAGCTATAATTTTGAGTTATTTCCTTGGTAAGTTAAGTTAATCTAGCAGGGAAAAATGAACACAATATGAAACAATTCACGAAGTGCAGCAGCAAGGAAGGGGTAGTTTATTGGTGCACTTCATGGCGTTCCATTTGGAGCAGCCAGTAACATGTTGATGGTCTTTTGTTTAGGGTTGAGTGTTGTGACCGTGGTTAATTTGGAGACCTGTCCTTTGAAATATGCTCAAACAAGGCCAGTTACTTGGCGATCTGATCATGTGTTTGCCTTGGGCAGGGTGGCACCTTGTGTTGTTTTACTCTAGAATACGAATTTCTAAAGCTCTGTGTGTACACCTTTCCACACAATGACTGTCAGGGTTTTGAAGACCAAAGGTGCCCCACCGCCTTTAACATCCTTGTCAGCGTCCTACAATTCATGATCACTTTAACTTTTATGTGTTGTGGATGCTTGTTCATTGGGGCTCTTCAAGAAACACCTCGATGAGACACTTAAATAGATAATCTATGAACAACCTAAGCTCGATGGACCGAATGATCCAATTTCATTTCAAAAAATGTTTACGTTCTTATATTACTCAATTTATACCAATGGCTTCTGAACTGGTGCCAGGGCCCTTTCACAAAGTGTTCTCCTGCTCACATGGACAATTGGGTTAGCTTGTCCTCTGTTGCTGGCCCTGAGCCATTGGTGGACATCTCACATGTCATTGCAGGGCTTGTATCTTCTCGGGATGACGTTCGTGATAGTGACGATGGACTGAGTCAACTCATGAGTGGGATTTTAACTGCCAGCCTTTTGTGCAGTTGTACACTATATTCACAGTAAACCCAGCTGTAATGTGGGGTCCATGACATTTTTAAAGCAGTTTTAAGGTGCCCTATTTTTGGGATTGATTGACGTTGGACCATGGACCTCCAGTGTATATATATTTTCAAATTTAAATTTTGAATGCTCGGTGGCAAGTATGTTTTATGTATTGGTGTTGATATACTGTGTCATACATCAACCACGCCTTTGACAGCTTCCTATTAGCGAGGCTGGTAAATGTATCTTTCCAGTGAGCTTTGACCCACTGATTAATGTGTCCTGTCAATTTCGGTCAAACACAATCTTTCTTTGCCAAACTTCTGGCTTGAAGGTTGTGACCTGGTGTGGCACCCAGTTGTTCCTGCATAGCCTTGAATACATTGGTAGGTGCACGCTGCCAATAAAAGTTGGCAGTGGTCACATAATTGACGGTGAAATAACAATGAGAATAGTGAGATTGGGTGACTGTGGTTGCTGTCGCTGCCCGTGTGAGATGTGGGTGATAAAAGTCCCATCCTAGGCTCATCGTGGATTGGGGTGTGGGTAGGCATTGTAGCTTTGTTATCGACCGTGCGAGATGATGTGTTGTCTAGTGTGAGCAGGTCTGGACAACGAGTTGCGATACAAACACAACTGGCCCAGTCCCCATGCCTTAAAGATAGAGCAGGAGCATCCAGTGCCTTTGAAGGGCAACATTTATGCAGGGTTTTAAAACTCGCTGATTTATGAAACTTGCCAAAAACCTTTCGTTTCCCACACACACGCTTAACATTTACAGTAATGTACTCAATTAACTCTGTCCATCGGAATTCATTGACGACTGCATGGAAGGAGGAGTGTGTCACTGGCAGCTTGAGAAGCCGAGCGATAACTTACGTGGCTAAACTATCGCCTTTCAGATGTTACGCCAAAGTTATGTTTCGCCAAAATATAAGGTTTCACAAATTTATTATACGTGCATGGGACCTTTTTTCCAGTGTTAAAAATTGATGAAAAATAAGAATAGCTTCATCCGAGGATGTTTTTGCTTGCATGTTTTACCACAAGCACGTGTGGTTAATGCAGACTTTGGCGCTTTGCAAAAGGTTTCTATTTGGTGTTTGAACATCTGAACACCTGTTTTATTCCCAGAAAGGGTAAAATCTTAATTTTTTTGGATAATTTATTATAAAAAGCAGACATCCGAGTGGCGTTTTGACATTATGCAAAACACATCAAAAATACATTTTAAGATCACGTGTAAAGTAACGAAAAAAAACTGACAAAAAACGCTGCACTGCCAACAAATAAATCGTCGACGGCATCGTTCATCCGCATAAAAAAAATTTAGTGCGCAAGACATGAAAGCGGCCGATGTTCCGTTTTAGCGGCCAGCACTGTTTGTGTTTTTTAGGCAAGGTTTTCTCCGGATCCCACCGGCCCTTTCAAAGTGTGTCTTGCGTTCAACCCCTTTGCGTTAGAATTGGCGCCCCTCGCCCACCCCCTTAACCTTCTGTTTACCCAGTACAGTTTGGCCTGTAAGTTCTGTTACCAATTATAAAAGCACTGGAGCGCAGGTCTCGTTTACCACAGGCTGCCAAATTGCTGGGAATCCAGTGATGCCTTGGCTTTCCTTATAAGGTCACGTGGAGGACAGGCCCACGCGAGGACAGTGCGCCGGAGCTGGGAGGAGGGTGTGTGGGCTGTGCCGGGTGCTGCTTATGGCGACAAAAGTGCTTTTGTTGGTCTTATCGGTGACCAGTGCAAACACAGTGCACGCAGTTCAGAGACGAGGTCGCATCAATTTATTTGATGTACAAATGTAAACAAAAAAATGGCACTGTGGGTTTCTTTATCTTGGATTGGTAATGCCGTGGGTTTGAGCCACATATTCCCATCTGAAAGCTTGCGAGTTGTTTCGCGATTTAAATGCAACTGTGTCGCAAGGGAAACTCGCGTGTTGTAACGATAGCGCCAGGAAATTGGTGGAGGAAAAGATAGGCACAGCAATTTAAGGTGGCAACGGAGGTGGGGGGCAAAATGTGGGAAAAATGACGCAAGGGACACAAGGCAACCCATAGGGGCACACGAGCTACCGAGGTCGAATACTCTGAACGAGTTCACAGGGAAAAGTTCGCTCGACCAAAGGAGACGGTCGGTCCCTTTCCACCATTCATCCCACTCTAAAACCTGCAAAGGACCCGACTGGGATTATATATCGCAATTATTGAACCGCCTTAACTGCGAAAACTTAACAGGACACTCTTGCAAAAAGTCATCGGGCTCGGTGAGGCTTTCGTGGGTTTACAAGATTAGAAGGAATAATATAAAATAAAACAACCCCTACAGTAATTGTGCTGTTGGCATGAGTTCAAATGCTGGTCATAGTCGACATCACTTTCGGGTCGATAAAACCAAATCATTTTGTCGAACTTTGTAGGAAAATTTTACTCGTCCTTCCAAAGTTTGATGGTAATGCTGGTTAGTGAGACTACGTTGGTCAATATTAACCCACTGGTATATGGTTAGGAGCTTGCACACACATGTTGTACACACTCTAAAGGTTATACAGCACGACATGTTTCAAAGTAGGTGTAAAATTCAACAGTGGTGGTTTGAGGGAGATTCTGGCACCTGGCATGGGAATGTGGAATTTTCACCGCTGTCTAGGGACCCATCCAAAGGAGATGAGCACCATTCCATTGCTCCTTTGAGCATGGGATTTTGACTTTGCTGCTTTTTTAAAATAGAACATGGTGCTGGGAACAGGAGAAATTGGAACATAAACAAATGCTAATGACACGCACACGTCATTCTCAGCGCTTAGCTTGTGTAAATGTACCATTCCACTTCTTATCATTGTAATCTATTTCAATGGCCCTATTTAATAAATGCAGCTTTCAGTTTGGCAGTTATCCTATTTCCTCTTTTACTTTTAACAGACTGGGCCAATCGTTTTACTTACGTGCGATTGGCTAGCAAGTATATTTTGTTATCCATTTGAGAAATAAAAAATAAAATATCTATTCCAGTTGAGAACCATTAGTGGGTTGGAAGAAGACGGGAATACTCCTTGATTTCCACGCTTTTGTACATAATTCTCTTTCCGTTGTGCATTAGTCCTCGAATAAGTTAATGAACGTGCGCGACCCATTTGTCAGTCCGCGTCTGATGAGACCCTCTCCATGCCGTGTGGGTCATCGGGGTAATTATTTGGCCAAACTTTACCACGTTTTCCTTGGTTATTTATTGGTAAGGCTTTGGCAAAGTTGGGTAGCATGTTAGAACGTGTTGGATTTGTTCATATGCCGGATGTGTTTGTGCACACTTAGAATTGAGCGCTTAGCAAGGTGGATTATGCAGATTTGTGAAACTCTCAAACGTGTTGGGTTCTGACATGACCTGGAGATGGCAGTACTGAAATTTAATTGTTGAATCCATCTGTACTGACTGTTGACATCCCCCATTGTACGTTTAAGTTTCCTCCAGGCATTCTGGCTTGCTCCCACGTGGAATTGGAATAACATCCCAAGGCAGAACCCTCATGTAAAAGTATTAAGCCATTAAGGCTTTCTTGAAGAGATACTGAGCATGTCAACAAATAATGGACAAAACTATTTTTTTAAGTGACTCATGAATGAACTGTTTCATAAACTCGACTAAGATCCCTTGAATATTTATATGCTTGTAAATTACAATTATTATATCTTATTGGGCCGGTAAAGCTGTGACTATGGTGCGTGACTCACAATTGGAAGGTCTCAAGTTCAAATCCAGGAGTGGAGTTAATTTGTGCGCACTACTTTGTGGGAAATCAATAGTTGGCATCCATCGTATAATTTCCATCACTGGCTCAAAGCTATTAGAGCAGTGGGGACCACTCTACGTTAGTTTGAGCTGCGGGATGCTTTGAGATTTTGTCCTATTTTTTGTTAGTGATGTAATGATTCTCGATATTAAACAGCCCCTGCATTCGAACCCAGCATCTCAGCTTTGCCAGCTCAGCGCTCCGACCTCTGAGCCAGTGGAGGCAGGGTGTGCCCTCCACACTGTTTGATTGACTCAATGACGCTGATCCCGTCACTTGCACCCGCATGGTGTCAAGAAGTTATCGGAGCAGTGGCAACTGAATTTCTTGTATTTTTTCCAACACTTGTTTGTCTTTTCATTACATCTTTCGGAGCGATGCGTCACAAGCAATTTGTTACTGTCATCGGATTACAAAAGCCAGGCACGGATAATCTCATACTGCTCTGTTTTCAGTTTGTAAAGGTTTTTACCCTCATTTACCACATACCAGTTAAATGCGTTTTGATGATCAATTTTGTTCTAAAAATTACCAAGATTGTAGTAATTAATTAAAATGTGGGGAATGATCATGTCAGCAAGCTTGGGTTCAAACCATGGAAATAACAGGCAGTGCATTTAGATTGTTACAAAGGTTAAATTAATGGAATGTTTGATACTTAAAATGAATAAATTATTAGTGAAGCAGTCATATTGTTACTTTTAAGTACCAAATATGCAGTTACTTCTAAAACGTTGAATAATTGCGAATGATAGATAGATTACTGGTCATCAGAGGGGACCCTCCCAAAAATGACAGTTGGCAAATCAGCTCTGATGGACAACAGTCTTGATTGGTTCTTAGGCTCTGGGCTTCTACAATTCCACGAGTTGGGAATGAGAAGTGAGTCGCATGCCAAGCGTCTCTGTCTGTTCGCCATTGGCATTGTGTTTCGATTGGCGACATTGACGCCACCTTTTTGACTGGCAGGCAGTGTCCCCTCCCTCCCTGCAGGAGAAAGCACCGACACCGTTGAATAGGCCGCCACCGCCAAGCCTACTCTCAATTAACTTTGCCGCACGCACAAACGCGTGGGATGGGTGGCAGCTACTGTATGTGGACAGTGCGTATGTCGATAGGCTAGACCTGCAGCATTACTGCACACTGAAGTTGTGTTATAAAAATAAAAATCTCACTTATTACTAATTTACACGTGGAACCTGTGTTTGGAGCATTCTCTCCTCACGATAGTTTGCGAGTAAAAAACAAAATCGTTTTGTCAGGGCGTCCACTCGATTGGCTTCCTAAAGTAAGTAGTACCACTTCACAGCAAAGTCAGCAGCAGTGTTTGTTGGCCACTTGGGAGAAACCGATCGTCACCTTGGGATGTAGAATTTATACCGATGGGTCGGGGAGAGCCTTTGGTGGAGATGGGCACCGCCACCCAATTGCTTTTGTATGAGCAGGGAGACTCTTGAAATGTTATTGGCAATAACTGTCCTTTCCAAACGTGTTGTTGTTGGAGTCCGTGTCACGTCGTTCCCAATCTCCTACGGGCAGATCCTCATCGGATCGGGTGCAGTCCGCAGGAAAAAAATAACGCCGCCGAAATATTTAGGAACTACTTCAGAACTCAATTCACTAGGCCTTCTAAAGAGATACTGATCAGAAGTCCTTAATCCTCAAATATTTGTGCTGGTAAATCACGTGATATATTTACAGGTTAGCCTACCCTGGATTATCTAAAAAAAATATTTTTCTTTGGTTGTTTTCACTTCACTACAACTGAGAGAACCTGATGAGACCATCATCACACTACACTCGATAACATGAATTGATTACAAAAAAACCCAGCTTGGATTCGATCCCAGGGAAGTCGTCCGGTAATGGCGAGGCGCACTGAGTGGCCATTTCTAACTCCCCGAGCCAGCCAGCCCACCCAACAAAGTAGTTGAGACAATTGTGTTTGTTTATCATCTGTTTGTGTTACATGATTGCTCCGTTTATGGTGTTTAACAACAGTTCTTTTCTGAACACCCAGTAAATGGAACGGCTGAAGACCCCCTCTCTCAGAAATGACATTCTTATGATGGATACAAAATTTGTGCCTACCTCCTTTTTTTCCATGTTTTGCACTCACGGAGTTAATTTGGCACCAGCACAACAAATGTTCATCTTTCCATCTGTATAGATTTTTGTATTTACGAAGTGTTATCCACTCACATGTGCGTCTTTTATTTCACCTGGATTACCCTACTTACCTCCTTCCAAAAGTTGAGACTTCAGTAAATGGCCAAACATCTCACTGCAGGCTCCTCCAAAAATGTATTGAGACTGTAGCAAGGCTTTGCAGGATAAGTTAAAGGATTGAAGCTGTTATCGATGCTAGATTTAAAGCTTTCGTGACTGCTAGGATCCATACTCTTTGGTTCTATTGGGTAAAGTCACGTAGGTGAAAATACGTGACTTTACCCAATAGAACCAAAGAGTATTGTTATCGATGGCATCTTGTAAATTGCGTAACTTGCACACATGCTATGACACATCTCACTGTGTTGGTTTCCATAGGATAGTGTAAGATTACAACACATTAATGATTCAAATACAATTAGCTTCCTTACTTGGCAAAGGCGTGTGTGATAAACGGAGGTTGTTTTAAACAACTTTAACAGGGCACATGCATGACAAAATAGGAAGCTTTTGGTACCGCAGATTGTGTGCAATTTAAAACCACTCCAAAGCAACCAACTCCACCTATTGTCATGCAGATATACTGTTTGATTTTAGATGAACTCTTGGTGTTTTTATATTCTTGGTTCTTTCAGTAAAGTCATGTAGAAGGGAAACAATGATTGCTAAGCCAGAAGGATTTGATAAACCATTTCGGGTCTTAATTGATTGTTCACGCTTACGGTGGCTTTCAGACCGCATTCTTTATTTTCGTCTCCCCCCTCCTCTTTTCTGAACATAGATGGACTCGTCCATCTGAACAACTGCCAAATCGCTCTCCGTGGTGCTAATGTGGTTTTCACACCTGATGATGATTGCCTGTATTGCAGTTGAAACGTCGTGGTAATTTTATTGTTTTATATTTTTATTATTTTATTGTTTCCCTTCTACGTGACTTTACCGAAAGAACCAATAATATGAATCCCTGCAGTCACGAAAGCTTTAAATCTTGGTGTTTATGTTTGTTTTTCTAAATCGGCATCCGTTAAAATTAAATAACACGCATACTTGGAATAAATGTTTGGGGTAAAGAAACAACTCGAGTTTACTGAAAGTTTCCTTTACAAAAGCAAGCCCCAAGTTTCTCCCTGCTCAAATGAGCCACATTCACCTTGGCGGGCACCTCCATTGGATTGACCACTCTTGACTTTCAACAATTTGGTACAAATTTCTATTAATTCTGACAGAAGGATTATGTGCTGAAAAACCCCCAACTAAGGATTTTAACTCCCATTTTTTTACATAAATGAATCTAAATCACCATGTCACCCAGATAGTTCTTTTTCTATGCACAATAATGAACTTTTATTTTAATTTACGGAAATCTCAATGGACTGTACAGTATTGTATATAGCAATGCAATAATTGGAGACAATTATTATTTCAACATGTTTACATTTCTAGCAGACTTTATCTAAATTTAAGTGTCGTTATTTTCTTAAAGATGGTCAAGTTCAGTGCAGTGTAGACCTCAAGCCGTATGCCAATCAGCTGCTGGATTACCAGATAAGTTCAGTACAGTGTAGACTATGTAAACCGTATGCTGTGCACGAAGCTGCTAAATGATTGTGGTTTTGGGTGTTTGACATCCGGCAGCGCTCGGCAAAGGTCACTGAATGCCTTTGCACTGTATTCTCGTGTCTGCTTATTATTGCACTGCAGAATGGGAAACCACATTCAATTTATGCGCTGCAATTGGCACTGCAATATTCCGGTCGATAAATATTGTTTCCCCTTAAAAAAATGAACAGACTGTATCGTATGTGTTTTGGAAATTCAAATGCTAAGTAGAATCCGTCATTAAAAAGTGGCTTACTGTCTGCAAGCCAGGTTATTTTGGCTGCTGTGATGACTCACGATCAAACGTGTTGCTATTTATAATGTTTCTATCGGCCACGTGTGTGCTGGGCAACACACCCCTACATTTATATCGCATCTAACACCTTGTATGTGGTGTGAAAATCACATCATGCTGTATACACACAATGATATTAATCATCTAGATGGGGCATTCTAAGTTTTTTAAATGCTGCAAAAAGTACCACAAAACTAAGTTTAAATGTTTTCTTGATACCCATACTAGGTCTGGTAGGGTGGTGCTCTGGATTGAAGGTTTGACTTGCTATTAAAATCCATGTGTTAAGATTCCTGGTCAGGATCGACTTAACCCATCACTCCCCTTCGACTGCTGATAACTTGACTGCCAAGTTGTGGGAAGTCCAAAGAGGGTTGGAGAATAGTCCACCACAGGACTTTAGGAGATATGTACAATGTTACTTTTTTTGAGCTGACAGCAACCTTTTGTTTAGCGAGCCTGACAATGCTGACGAGACCCAGAAGGTTGAAACCAGTCCAGACTTTTCTCAAACAAATGTTGCCAGTTAATGTAAGTCTAGACGGCCAATTCTGCCAATATATATTTGTATGTGGAGGCACGAAATGGAAGTTAGATTTATTTATTTCATTGCGTTATAGGGAGTCTGGGCATGGGAAGATGAAATTTACACTGCTGGCTGATGGATAACAACGCAGAGAAGCACCGCTGCATTGTGTAGACGGGAAACACTTTGGCTCAATTTATTCCCAACCTTCTGTCTCTTTGGACTGCGTTCTTGTATGTCTCTTTATAATGTATAGTATTAATTATTCAGACCCTCACATTATGATATTGACAGCATGAACAAATAATATATTATGAATGCTGCCGAAACATTGTGTTCACGAGAGCAACGCTGAATTACAAACTTTTTCAGGTTAGTTCCGCTGGGAATGTTGACGAACAAAAATGTCTCGAATGTCAGTGAGAATGGCATAAACGTGCTTAATGAGCGCATATTTTTCATCTCGGCTGAGCAGGGCATTAATGTGACATTTGTTTAAAAAAAGTGCGTTTATCTGCGTTGCACATTGCGGTGAGGTTACGTCATCTGGAGACATTGGCCCCCGTCATGTGACTTGAGATTCCTCCACTTGCTTTTGGTTCCTTCAGCGGAGATGAAAACCACCCAGTGTTGCTGCTCACCTCTTGATTAGCACGGTTGTCTACGTGCGGTGCGAAATCAATTCTGCACACATACATTGTTTTAGGGAGGCACTTATACTGTGAGTGAAAGGTAGATGCATTGTCTATCAGTTGTGCTTCTGGAATTTTTAGAACGCCGGGGAGTGTGTAGTCTACAAACAGGCAGCTCGTGCGTCCTGTAAGCATAAGTACTACATCCTTAAAGTGCAAGTTCTGTGTTCTTTCAGAAAAATGTTCCTGTATAATCCATTTTTTCTGACTTTACAAAGAAATATAATATCAGTTTGCATAGGGAATCGTAACAATATGGTTATTCTTCTTTGGTTCTTTCGGTAAAGTCACGTAGAATGAGAATAAAATAATAAATTGATAAAATATTATTGTGTTATTTTATTTTATCAATTTATTATTTTATACTCATTCTACGTGACTTTACCGAAAGAACCAAAGAAGATGAATCATTGCAGTCACGAAAGCTTTAAATCGAAATATGGTTATTGCTTGCTTATTATTTTTCTCGTGTACATGTAGTGTCACCCCACTTATGGATAGGTGTGAAAACAGTCCATCGCTCATTGACCTTTATGAAAGGCTGGCTTTTGTGGCGTATTTTTAAAGGTGTTAATTCTGTAAATGTTATCTCATTAACACTAAATAAAATAACCTGTTATGCCCCATTCGCATCATTTCATAATTAAGACCTACCGCAAGTGGACTCAAACAGATTTTCTTCACGGGGCTTTTGCACCTCTTTTTTCTTCTTTATCGATGAAATCGATGCTAATACAGCCTGTGCCGTGTAGATCTCGCAGTATTCCGTCACTTGATGCACAGCAAGGGAAGAGTGTTGTTGGGCACCCGTGTTGCCTAGTGTTCCAATTCCTTTTACGGAGCAGAGCTGATTTGACATGTTGCCGCTTGACCTAACTTCCGGGTCTTTCTGCTTGTAGGCTGCAAAGCTGCTTAGCTCTTGGAGCAAACAATGACGTCGTCCCTCCACTGTCATGTTTAGGAGACGACAGTTTGAAAAAAAATGTGATGGTTAAATAAAACACTTTTAATGTATTTTTCCCCAGCCTTAAGAACCTTCCCATGTAAAAAAAAAATCTTCTCTTTCCTGTAATTTTCCTTCCTACTCATGTGGGGGTTAGACTTATTGGTTTGTCTTTCTCTGTAATTTCTCCCATCTCAATTGAGTTGCAGTGCGTACGATGTGAACGGTGATTACCGGCGCTCCGATTCACTCCTTTAGTTGCATAAGTGCCGTCGATTCAAATAAAAGTTGATTGAAAATCTTTAGGATATTCAAAATTGGACACATTGTTTGCCCCCAAAAAAGCATCGTACGTATTTTCTAACATCCTAAACACACGTAAGTCCTTTATCTTTTTTAAAATAAATGCATTTAGGACACAGTGCTCAGGGTTCAAGTTTGAAATAAGCTACACGTGATTTATCCCAACCATTTACATGCAGTTATAATCAGGATGTCCCTGTAAAAACAACACATAAATCACAGTACATGGCGCCAGTAGTGACCATTAAAGAGAAACAAATTTGTATTGGAAAGCACACACAGAAGTGGTCAAGTTATTCAACTTACACAAGTCGAGTGTACTCAAATAAGCTGAGACGCAGGTACTTTTTACATTGTGTTTGTCTTTTCCCCACAAAATTATTGAATTGTGCCTTTGGCCTCGTGCAATTTGACAGTGGATACATTTGGAAATCTCAGAGCTGTGATCACTCTGCTTGAGTGACCTGTGGGAAGAGATCTTTCACAAGACCCTGAAAAATCCCTCAACACATAGTCGTGGTCATACTTTCCCATACACTCTGCCAAGAGATGGTTGCACGACAACCAAACCGATATTTTTAATTCTCAAGAGCTGGAATTGAGCCAGATCAAGTTTAAAATCGAATTTAATTCAATGTGTTTTTTTACATGACTGTTTGTGACCGGGCAAGAACCATCGAGTCGCGATCCCGGAGAACCCGGTTTGATCACAGGCTGGGACTCAGATTTGAACCTAGGATTTCAGCGGTGCCACTGCTCAGCACTCTGACCTATGAGTCACCCGGGCACCTCTTTTTTTTCATACTTCCTTTTGAAAACCATCTTCTGCGTGAATCTTTTGCTTTCTTCAAACCAAAAGGATTAAGGGAGGATGTTTTTTTTTAAAAAAAAGAGTTTTGTGGGTGTTGATATTTGGCGTAATAATAAAGAATGGTTCCACTGTACTGTGTGATGACAGAACAATTCCATAAGGGAAATTTGTCAGCATGGAAGTGTTTATTTTCCCATCTAAATTATATATCCAATAACATGACTATCAGGAAACCTGTGTCCCCTGCTCAAACAAGCAATTGGGGTTAGTGCAAATCAATGATACCTGATGAGTGGTGGTTGGTTGTTATGGCGCTAGGCAAGTTGACTGAACTTTCAAATAAATTAAAGGACGCAAATAGCGAACAAAGTGCCAGCGGGGAAGAAGGCGTTTGGTTGCTTGTGGGGTGCATCGGTGTGGAGGCCTCGGACGTGTAGCCGGGTGGTAGGAAGGTGACGACCCCATCAGAAGCCGTCGTGAGTTCTGTGTGTGTGTGCGGGGAAGAGAGTGACGTATGGCCTGTGCCGTCAAGACTCGGCAAGGAATTGTCGGACAAGTGCTCCAAATATGGTGAGGAATTTGTGCACGTGAGCCCCCCCCCCCCCCCCCCCCGATAGACTCGTGTCCGATATTTACGCTTAGCGAGTGGGCGGGCGAGGAGGGCAGCCGGCAAAGAGGGGAGCCTTCCCAACTACGGGCAAAGAGAAACCGGGGAGTGCCGACGTCACCGCGGGTCTCTTGCCGACGGTGGCGCACAGTTGGGGCCCCCGCTGCCAGCCCCGTCACGAGTTCCAAGAGAGTCCGCCGGGTGCGATCGCACGGTCGCGTGCTAGCGCATGCGAAAACCGCAATCCAGCATGTTGCCCGTGCGGCATAAAGATGTGTGTTCGGCATAAAAGTATCCACCCCCCGTGAATTGTTACGGTTCGAGAGGATCAAAATCTGATAAACAGATCGGTTATTTTGGAATCTGCTCACGTGTGGGTGCTGTGTGGGTTTGGTGCATTACGGAATCGCGATGGGTGGTCACGACTTTGGAAGGAGGCCTTCATCCTGCAGAAGACGTTTGGTTGCTTGTGGGGTGCATCGGTGTGGAAGCCTCAGACGTGTAGGCGTGTATTGTTAATATGGTGTACGTGGGATCTCCAGTGGTTATAGATAGACACGTGGATCACACGTGATCAAGTCTTCCATGCACAATTTGAATGTGTTGTGAGCAATATTTATGAGAAGCTAAAGTTGTTTTGGCAACCGAGCATGAAAGCGTACTTCTCCCAAGGAGAGGATCTTAACCTGAGTACAGTTTTGGGAAGAAGGGCAGATGTGAATTGCTCGTGGAACCATTGCAAATGATGAAAAAGATGTCCGTTCATGGTGCTATCTCATAACACCCCTTTTAAAGCGTTGTAAGTCATCATGCTTTCTTTTAACCAGGTGACAGCTGTTGGTGAGTTATGACCTCTTTTCAGGTATACTTGGGTGACTGTCATCAATCGGTCAGTCAACCTTATGGGTAGTCATCTTTCTCTATTGGTGGCTGTCAGCCAATGACAGAAAATCGGCATTCCCATAACCTGGGCAAGTCTTTCGAGGTAGCTTCCTACAGAGTGATAATAATTATATCCACCCCTGAGGAATTATATGAGTCGACCCCCGACAAAGGTTTGAATACACAACCTTCCAAATGTGAGCTTGAGTGCCCTGCCGCAGCACCACCACCACCATCATATAAAAGGTAATATTATTTTACAATTTAGTTATGGGTGGTGTTCATGTATGGCGGTTTGGTTACAATAGAGACACGCAAGGGCATACTTTTGTAAGTTACATCATGGTGCCTTTGACTTCCACTTCCTAGCAGACAGTGTGGTTTGGCAATCCCCCTCAAGCCGTTATTTTGTGGCCATAGTGGGAATTGGGCTGTCTGCTCCGTGCAAACCCGCTCCATTGGTGATCGGCGTGATCATCGCTATAGTCGTCCGGCCAGCTCAGGGGAGTTGCGCCTTTTGGCCCGAGCATGACGGCATCCTCGCCCACCATTCCAATGTAAATTCTTGGCTGCTTAGCACGCACGCGCGCACGGACAATGATCAAACAACCGAGCGTCTATTTGCAGCATTTGGGGCTAGCCGAGCAAAGATTTTCCTGCGGCATCTGGCCGAAAGGAAGGTGCCACTTGCGCGGCAGGCAAGCGCGAGTTGTGCAATGCGCGCGGGGGGACACCTTTTTATGCTGGGTGCTTTTTGCCGTTTTGACACGGGCATACGTATTCATTTTTGGTGAACACTCTTGTCGCGCAATACGTAGCCAACCGTGCTAATCGGAGGTGGTGGTGGGGGGGGGGGACAGGAAACCAAACACAAAAAGCAGTTCTGAAGAAATTAATTTTCAATCTAGATTTACAAAAACACAAGTTGCAAGTGTGGTTGCTGTGGAGAGTGCACATTGTTGAGGTAATTGCGAGACTGAATTGTGCTGCCCTTTAGACTTTTGTGACGTCACTGGGGTGTGACCGCTTCACAACTTTGCACGGCGTGTCTGAGTGAGAATCGGGGGAAGCGGTACTTACCCCAACACACTTGAGCCGTCTGCCATTGCTGTAGTCTTCGGTTTCACAGTAAGGCGTCCAAAAATTAAAAATAAAGTCCCCCCCCCCCCCTGCTCAAATGAGCATGTTTCAGTCATCCCCATTTGCAGCCCTGAGTCCGTGGTGGCTCCTTTCACTGTATCGGACAGCCACTGTTGACGTCCCTCTTCATAATAAGTGCTTGCTTTGTAGACCCTGGGTGAGGCGATATGCTTGGTAAACCCCTTGACCTGGATTGAAACGAATACCATTTCTGATTGTGTGAAACATTTTAACCATGGCACACACCACACCTGCTCAATATAAAACAAAACGAAACTATGCAACCTCAAAATGCGTTCATGCCCACCGTGAATATCATGAACTACTGTGGACCTTCATGCAAACAATTGCATCCGTGCCATGTCATACACACAATGCAATATAGGATGGTTTATTGCTAAATCTACTCCTTAGAGTCATTATAGCACCTTGCTCTCAAGCTAGTGGTTCAGTCTTGAGAGCTAAAACTATTATTTTTTGTAGGAGGCATTAACGTCATTGGCAGCGTTCACGTGAATGGACATGGACGAAAAGTCTTGGTGTCTTCGTACTCAACTATATACAGTATTGTGAGCAGTATTCAATTCAAGTGGCCGCCTTGGGCTTGTGGTAGAAAAGTTCAGCTTTTTACAATGGTGATTTTTCCCATTAACAGCTATTGTTGATTGAACAAGAAGTGATTGTCATGTTATCAACCTAGAGAGGTGAAGGGCCGAGTTGACCCCAGGCTTGTGATTTGAACCCGCAGCCTTTCCGATTGTGAATTGAGCGGCGCCGTTAGCTCGCAGTGGCACTCAGCTGGTATTGTCACGATAATATTCGAGCCAAATGACGGCCGCAGTTTGTCCGGGCGAGTCGATGCCTCCAGCAGCTGAATCTGTGAAGCCGGTGACATTCATGGCATCGTCTCTGCGCTGTAGCCCTCGCGCACTCCTCGTACTCAAGGGGGTCCTTCGAGGCTTTGGTCTCCTCCGGGGGACGGCTGTGCAAGCGTGTGGCAACTTGCCCGTGGCCGTACAGGGCGGGGGGGGGGGGGCTCTCGACCTACGGTTTTACCCCCGCTGACCGGGCGCCATCCTGAGCCCAATCTGCTTTCCTTTTTATTGTTGGGCACCAGACCAGTGCGGAGAGCTTTTTCCTCACACTGTGTAAACTTTGCGCGATTGAAATGCGTGGAATGCAAAGGCTGCGTGAAACTGTCTCAACGTGTGCATGCGCCTGTGTGAAGTTCCTGCTTTGTGAAATGCACTGCATTTTTTTGTTGACACGTGGACCCTGGGCACGCACGATAAACCTGGCAGCCAGGGCTCCAGATGCGGGGTGTTGTAACACCGTTCCGTGACCCCCTCACCAAGATTATGGTAATCCACACCCAGGATCTGCTGCCTAAAACCAGCAGCAATACAACACACCTGGTTCACTTGATAATAGTCATAATTAACAAGAAAAACTATATATTCTATTGGTACTATTCTTGCAGCTATTTATTTCCCATGGAGTGAATGATCACATATGAGTTTGATTCAAGAATCTCTTTTTTGACACCGTGGTGAATATGGCCTTTGAATACAGCTTGAATATAAGTGGGGCATGCTCGGAATTTCATGGGAGGATTGGGTAAGCACCTTGACAGTTTAAAACAGAACCATGGCAAAAAAAACACTTTATAGATGGTGTAAGAAGGACGAGGTTGTGATTTGCGGGGCACGTTTTCAGTCTGGAGGAAGGGCCTGTTACTGAGAGGAGCAAATGGCTTGGCATCCAACGGTTGGCAACCAAGCCGAGTACCTCGAGCCAGATGCTGGGGTTCTTTAACGACAGCCTTGCGAGGACAGGTGCCGACCGCAGCTTTTCCGGGGGCCTGGCAAAAGAGAGCGGTGATCGTGAAGGTGGGCTGTGATAACCTCTGGACCTTGATCTCGAATGAAGTAATGTTTCCATTCCCACGTCTAGTGGATTGTGGTGTACGTGTTGTCGCGAATGACTGTCACACCTGGCCCCTAGGGTCCCCCCCCCCCTTGTGGTTGAGCAGTTTAAAATAAAAAAAAATAATTAGAAATATTTAAATAACATTTTTACAATGACTATCACCATTAAATGTTTGTATTATAGTGTCTTATTGTTTTAATGTTATTGTACAGCGCAAAAGTAATTAATTAATATTTAATCCCATATCTCCCGTTCCAAAGAAATCTGTTATTATGCTCATGGTGCATTAAGTCGTGCAAGTAATAATCAATAATTTAATATTTGCTTTATATGGAGGTGGAATGTGTGGTACAGTGGTTCGTACATTATGCTATAAACCTACTGCGCTGAATTGCATTCTTGGCCATGGCTAACATCAGTGGTACGTGATATCTCAACCATTTTGTTCCCCCCTGCCACCACCAGCCCGCCACTAGTCAGTGTGGTGAAGAAGGTCAAACAAATCAAGGTTTAGGAAGGTGCCTTCATCCCAGTAGTGCTTTGACAAAGGGCTTTACACACACACCTTATATGTAATGCACTGAAGAAGGGCCATTGCCCAAAACGTCACTTCTTCTTTACATAGATTTTTTTTTTCCCTTTTTAAGGCTGCATTTCGGACGAATGTGAGTTTAAAGTGTAAATAGATGAAAGGGGTCCACGTGACCCTTGCTTCCACTAGACACCTGCATTCACCGCTGTCTTAAAAAAAAGAATAGGCTTTTTAATGAAATCATAACTCCAAATTGGGATTGTTATTAATATCACGAGGGGGGAGTGAATCGTCCACAGGCCTTATTATCAACCGAAATGGATCCTGTTTTGTGTTCGCATTCACAAAGAGCACTTTGATCGACGCTGACAAACTCTCATCCAAGTGATGGTCCTGCTTCACAGATGTCTCGTAAAGTTATCATTCATCATCATTTTGATCCCCCCGCCCTTTGTTGTGTCAGGCCACTTCCCCTTTCTGTGTTGTGTTGCATCTTGTGGTTGCGTTGTGGTGTGGTGTTTTATCCAAGCCTGATCCTGGATAAAAAATAAAAGAGATTCTTTCCCCTCTTGCCAACGCCCTTTTGCCAACCTGACAGTGAGGGGGGGGGGGGTCTGCCTTTGATCAATAATTGCTGCTTAGTGCCGCTGCGTGTTTAGAACATTATGTTCACTGTGTGCTGATGCACCAGTGGCCTTGTGAGCGAGAGGCTGCATCAATAACAAAGCAACTAGAAAATCAGCTTCTATCCTGAGAGTATTGGTGCTTTGGGGGAGGATTTTGTTAACGTCGTGACCGTATCGGAAAAGTGACTCGCAAGTTGGAAATGAAGTGTTGCAAGAAAGCTTTGCGTATAAAATCTGGAAAATGAGATTCTGATGTGGACAGACCGACATGTACAGGATGGAGAAGAGGTGGTTACTGAGAAAGTCATTAGAGTGTAGCACCCAGCGGAAGACCAAAATCCAGACAATCGGATGATGTAAGGGCAGACCCTTGGTGGTCTGGTATTGACTGTGAAACAGCTAAGGGGTTTGGCAGAAGGAACTGTAAGTCATCACGTCAATTGGCATCGATGGCATTGGCCGTGATGACCTTTCCACCTTGTTTAAACATTTCTCGTTATGCCATACCTGTGAGAAGACGAAGAGATGCACATGGTAGTTTTTTTTGTTCTCTGACATGGTAGAGGATTTGCAGCCCCGGGGTCTGAACGTGTAAACAAACAATAGTTGGGTCAAAGTAGCGCTGCTCGGACGAGCATGTATATGTGCTCATTTCTATTGCTCGTTCTCATGGAGTGGTGGGTTCTACATTTTCCTAAATTAGTCGATCGCTTTTTAGATGCTCATTGTTGACCTAATCTGTTATAGTAATAGGTTTTACCCTTTTGACTGGCACAAAAACTGACACCTTTATTCAAGGCATCATGTTTGCATTAACCACAACACAAGCAGTCAAAATGCAAACAAAAGAGACAACTCTGATAATAATATTGGCACTGTCCTTGAATTTGATTGGTCCACACCCGAGACGGCTTTTCTTAGAGCCTAGTCTCCACTGGTGTTGGACCAGTAGACGCCAAAAGGCGTACAACTCTTCTGTTGTTGACTGAGGAATGGTGGGATAAAGATTGGCAATAATACATTAATTTTGCAATGTTATACAATTATTATAAGAGAACGATTCTTGGAAAAAAAACCAATTTGGACAGGTGAATGTTCGCTGCAACGGATTCCAGGAAAACATTTTATAGTCAATCAGAAGCAATAGATTCAAATGGGTGATGCTTTTGGGCAGTATGGATGAGGTCAATTTACTGACAGGTATTTAAGTGGTACCTGGAGGTTGGGAATTGGGAATTACATAAAAAACCTAAATCCTGAAGGTGGGAAAATATAGAAGGCAGGTATTGAAAGTTGGATCTTTTGGATGCGTAAAGAAGTGATTGAGCTATGTGTTGGAATTGTATGCATTTGTTGGGATGACCTCTTGATGTTTAAAGGACGTTTTAGTGATCCCCGTGGTCATTGTTGTTTAATTACTTGCCCTTAGGCCTGCATTGATGAAAACTTCGACATGGTAAAATTTCTGGTGGAACGCGATGCCAACATCAATCAGGCGGACAACGAGGGCTGGACTCCTCTGCACGCTGCTGCGTCCTGCGGCTACATCGACATTGCCAAGTGAGTAGTGCCACGGTCACCTATTTATAAATACATCGTATCGGAGTAGCCGATCTGTAAGACAGGGCCTCCGTTTCATCTTTGAAAAGTAAATTACCTTTAAGTCTCACCAGTCGGTGATTTTTCTGGATCACTTTTTTTTCAACAGAATTTGTTTCAGCAGGCAAACCACCGTTGGCTTCTCATGAAGCGATAGTAATCCCATTGACCTCAGGGCAGATAACGGTTTAGAGTCAACCCCCAAAATTCAACAGTTTTCGTTCTCTGGGAAGGCTGCGGTCCACCATGCGAATGTAGAAGTTTCATCACGGCTCTCGAGGACAGATACACTTTGACTTTTTTTTACTTGTTTTGCCCCACTGTTGCCATGACTGAAATGTCATTCTAAGATGACGGTTGCCTTTGTCAAGTGAGAGGGTGGCACTTTGTCAACCTACACCCCTAACTCCCACGCCGTCCTCTCCACTAACGCTCCCGACTACTCTGGGCTTAGCGTGGACCCTCCCCCTGCTTAATCGGGGTTCAAAGCTGGAGGGCCGCGTGGGTGCTTTATTCTTGGATTGGCGTCTTGCCACTTTCCAGATGATCTAAATAAGGAGCGTCGTGCATGTGTGTGATTGAATTGGCTCCGCGCCTCTCCCAGGTGCAGTTTGGCACTCTTTAAACACTAACTCCCTGCTCTGATGGACGTCGCTAATGAGGTTACGGTTGGTTAATCCTGCAGTTTTGCGCTATGCCGGATTCAAACAGCTGGATTGATTTCAAACCCACGACAAAGCATTTGTTCCCCGACTTCTCTGTCACTGCCTTATTGTGTACGGAAAGAATCGTATCTGCTTTCATAGGTGCAGCGTTTCCCCTGTTAAGGGGGGGGGGGGGGGGCTGTGTAGATAGGTGAATCTGTCTCTAACCCTAGTCCTGGAAGTTTAACTCCGGACATGTGTACAATGCTTTGGGGGCTCCTAAAAGCATTATACATGTTCTTGCTCGTGTTGCACATGCAGTACGATCGGATGGTTTAAATGGTTGCACGCGTTGAAAGGAAGCTTTGCAGTAGCTCATGGGATTTGAGTGATTTCAAACGTTCTAAAGCTTAACGTAACAATCTACCGCCATAGGGAAATGAGTAATAGGAATTTCAATTGATGAGGGATAGTTTAAGGACTTTTTGATTTTGGTGTCACTGCTCACTGAACGTTCTTGGTATTATTAATAAAATCAATATTCCTCTCGGGGCCCAGTCGGTTACTCTTGGGGCCTAGTAGGATGCAGAGAGGGTTTTTTGGGGGCTGCGTGTGGTGCCTTGCCACTTACCTTTCCCGTTACCCATCATGCCTCACTCCTTCTCTGCACCTCAACAGGGTGCTATAGCCATGGTGTAACATATAAGTAAGAAGAAAGAAAGTTCAAGTTGAATGGGAATATTTATGTTATTAATAATACCAAGAACGTCCAGTGGGTGGCAACACCGATAATTAAAATGCAGTTTTTATCATGTTCAATACCTAATTTCATAAAAAATCCAAAAGATTATGAATGTTTTTATCATTACAAAATGAATACAACTTTTATTCTTTAGGTCTTTCGGTAAAGTCACGTAGATGGGTTAAACAAAAATATATAACAAAAAAAAACTAGGACGTTTCGATCGCAACACAAGCAGTCGCCATCTCTCCTGATGAAGGCTGCTCTCCTGATGATAACCGCTTGTGTTGCGATCGAAACGTCGTTTTTTGTTATATTTTTGTTTAACCCATCTACGTGACTATACCGAAAGACCCAAAGAATATGAATTCCTGCAGTCACAAAAGCTTTAAGTCAAGATTTGAATGCAACTTTGTTGGAAATTATCAGCCGCCTGTATGAATGTATATATTTTGAATGTCTTTAGCACCATACGTAGCTAACCATGCTAATCAGAGGTGCGGGGAAGGACAACAAAACTAAACATAAAAAAATGTATAGACTGACTCCATTATGGAAACGTGGAATTTCCATTGCTGGGCCTCAGGCCTGCCGATGGAGATGATTCTCGCCACATGCTTATTTGAGAAAATGTATACTTTTTTTCCTTCAAGTAATCCTGCGTGTTTCTAAAAAGAGCTTTTTTTTACACGTTTTTATTTCACGAGCCGGTTATTTGCAAGAAAAGTTCCCTGGCACTTACGAATATATCTCTCTGGTTACACGACAATGTTGTCAGCTTTGCTTTGTAAGAGCTTTATCGGGCCTGGACTGCATGCATGCACAGTTCACGATTATGCTTCTATGGTTACAGCCTGTTCACAATGCAAAGGGCTTTTGTATTTATAAACAATTCAGATTTCAGTTTTAACATCCCAAGCATACTGAGATCCCATTTTACATAACATAATATGTTGAAGTCGATTTCAACTAATATTTATACGTATATAATTTTATAAAATTTTTACTACATCTGGCTAGGGGATAGCAGTATAGCAAGTAGGTTGCACGCCTATCTGTACATTTTAACTACTCTTCCATTGAATGTCTGAAGGACACCTACACATTCCGACTATTTAATATGGAATGAGCCAAACAGTTCACTAAACCTGTACCAGAATCCAACCTTAAACACTGTACATGCATATAGTCCTTTGTCAGTACATTTCTGGATGAAGGCATCCTCACGCTGTGCAGATTGTGAGGCTTAATTGACCATGAGGTTCGGTGCAGGTTGGTACAGGTGGGGAGCATAGACCTGGGAGCATAGAAGTGCATTGCAACAATATATTTAGCTCCACTGCCCTTTGCTTCCTCAAACCATATGCTCTCTCAGCTCTGCCCAGACTTAAATCCCAGCAACCCAGAACATCTCGCCCTCCAGGTTTAGTCCCATACATCCTCAGCCCTTGCCCACCTAAGCCTTCATACGTGAAGTCACCTGGTGGCTATGAATCTCGCCGCGGTGGGCAGTGAGTAACCTTGTTCGCGGGACTCTGTTGCCAGGTACCTGATCGCGCATGGCGCCAATGTGGCAGCGGTCAACAGCGAGAGCGAGCTGCCCCTGGACATCACCGAGGACGAGGCCCTGGAGGACATGCTGCAGGAGGAGCTCAGCAAACATGGTGTGATGTGCTGCGCTGTCATCTCCCCTCACTCGCTCAGTAAAACAACTCGCTGACAATAAATCAATCGATTAGACTTATTCAACTGACCCATCCCTGACTGGACATCTGTGAAAAAGAGCTTTGTAGCTCATCGGATTCCTCCAGTATGAGCAAATATTCTGATTCTTATTCAAATAAAAAAAACAGTTACTTACCTGATGTGGGATGCAGATAGAATAGGTGCAAAACCTAATTTATTTATGCGAAGGTCCTTTTCATTCAGTCATTTTTGGCTGGGCTGAGACGATGCACTCACTCCACTTGAGATTCTGATTTAATCATGTGCGGCTGCCTGAATTCCATCGCAGAATATCAGCCTTTTCAACTCAATGCTCTGACATTCAGGGCCATTTTCAGGGCTCATGTTTAATGCCTGATGCACGGAGAGCCAATTTCAAAAGCGGCGCAGCTGTAGATGGTCAAATAGCTTAAACAGAACCATGAAGGTGTTGAATAACTCTTAAGCAAGAGCCGTTATCAAAACACACATTTTCTTTGCGTACATTTACTACCGTTACTAATTCGGAAACAACATTTCTTCAAATAATTTCTAAATATTTAATCAGCCCAAATGTCAGCAGGGTAACCAGCGTTTTATTATACGAATCCAACCTTATGGTACGTTGATAAAGCACCCAACTCAAACATAGAAAGTCGCAAACCCCAGGTGGAGGGGTTGACTCAATTCATCATTTCTCTGGGGTCAATCAAATGATTATCACATTGAGAAGTCATGTTTGCTTGTCCTACCCAGCCATGGTAATGTAGAATTACCACCACCGGTGCAGGGCAGCTGGCATAGTTGAGTGTCTCCCATATGAAGTGCGAGATACTTTGATTTTTGACGCAGAATATTCTGTAGATGCCTTGTCCAGGAGTAGGCTGCTAAGCTCTGGAGTGGAGGCTAAATTTGGAAAATTACGTGCGAGCTTTAAGCTACTGTACCAGATCGGTCCTTCCTGAATGCTTTCTCTAGCTTGGTGGCATCTGTTGAGCTCAGTGGGATATTCCTCATTGACCAAAACTGCAATGATGCACGCTGCTAAACTGGCTTTTACTAGGTGTGTGTGTGCACACGCGTGGGTGTTGTTGTATCTTTAAGAACATTCGGTTCCTTGCACTTGTATTCCAAATATAAGTAGCGTGTGTACATTATTGAGTACGTGACTACACACTTCTGTTGGTCACGATGGCAAAAAGAAAGTATCTCCTTGCTCACAGGAGCAATGCGATGGCACTCATCTCTGTTGCTGGCCTTTAGGCAGTGCTGGAAAGTTAAGTATTGAGTCATAAAATCACTTGAAAATTCCCCAAGTACTGGATTAAGCTGTTACTTGGAAATTGCAGTGCAATTCGTTGTCAAGAGAATTACTACTTTTCAAAATTGTGCTCCCAGCAGTAGGTTAATATTTTAGACGGTGGCTGATGAGCATTTTATCGTCAGCTCTACATATTTGTTACTCGTCTGAGGCAGTTGTCAATGAAGGCGGTCTCTGAAGATGTTTTCGAGCTGTGCTAGTAATGTCACCAGCCTGCCTCGGACAGGGGGATTTGACAGTGTGGCGGCCTTGTGCAGCTTACATCCTGGCCGGTATGTCCAGGTCGTAAATCATCGGCTCCAGAACATGTGTCCTCTTTGAGCAGCACTACTGTCTGTCGCGTCTCCCGGGTGTCTCCTGGGAACACCCCCCACCCCCCCACGCCTTTTGGTTTCACGATGGAAACGTTGCCAAAAAGGGTGGTTGGGGAAGAGACTCGCGTGTTATCTTCATGGCATCCAGGTGATGCGATGCATTTTCCTACATCGGTCATCTGTGCTGGGGATGCAGTCATTGAGATGATAATGGTGAATACGTGCTTAGCATGTTGACGCCGCAGTATATTTTTGGCCTTGCATGTTAACTCGGTAGGCGATGTGGCAAGAGCGCTCGACTCCCAGTCAGGAGATAGCAGGTTCAAATCCCAGTTGGGAAACGTCCAGCCTATTCCGACTTCTCGGCCAAAAAAACGTGTTGGCCCCTTCGGAAAGTCGGTTTGTGGTCATCGTAAAGAGACTGTGTTTACTCCTGCCGTAGAAGTATAGAATTTCCACTGCAGATGAGCACCGCGCCCCAATGCTAGCTCGAGCAGCGAGTCTCTTTGTGGTTAATGTTGTGAATTGGCACAAATTTCGAGCTCAAAAGTTAACGTTTGTCAATCACAGCAGTCCAACTGCATTGGCAATCGTCGGGCTCGAAGGTTTCCTTCTTGATGTTTTCTGCACAACTTTCCTCCCAGCCACCATCTGTTGACTCTTCGCTATTGTCCGTCCTGTGTTGGTTTTTCCCTGCACGCACCTTGATCTTGTTGACTCTTCTCGGTTCTGAATGGTTCCACTGTTCAGGAAGCATTGTGTATTGGGGTCATTTTAAAACAATCGTGAAGTTATTTCTGCTGCGCCAAAGGTGTGTGAGCATTGCGAACCATGGAGCTTAGTAGGCAGTGCACGTTGGGCTGGCTTGCTCACTTTGTAACCTCACTGTTTGCCCTTAAGATGCTAATTTTAGCTGTCCTGTTTTAGAAAATTCTTGTTTCTCCCCCACTCCACTTTGTGGGAGGGAGTGAACTATTGTGATTGCACAAATGTGCCCACGTATGTAATGTAATGGATGAAGGGAATGCCTGCGTCGTCCAGAGTTGTGACTGTGTTTAACGTTACACGTGGGGAAATGCATCGATCGATATATAAGCTAGGTTCTCTGGGTCGACACAGCTTTAAATAAGTGCCTGATAACAGTGATTCCAATATCAGCAGTGGGGAGACATGAGGGTGGGAGTGTGTAGTGTTCATCACATAATTCCTTCCTTACATGTGCTGTCGTTCTCTTGTTCTTATTAGTACTCGCACACGTGCCTGTAGTGCGCTGAAGAAGGGCCATTGCCCGAAACGTCACTGATTATATATTTTATTTTCAGGCCACAATGTTATTGACGAATGTGAGCTTTTGTTGCTTGTGCAAAGAATCTGTTTAGCTAAATGGATGGCTCTGTCGTTGTGTCGCTATGTATAGCTTTATATTCATACGTAGTCTCGAGCGTATTTTTGTGATGTGCTTGAGCTTTGCATGCAATGCATGCTGTGTCCTCAACTGCAATGTAACGCGTGCGTGTGCATTTCGCATTGCTGCTATTATAATGTCAGCAAATTAAAGTTCGGGGTGCAGTGTCCACTCCATCTATGCAGGTTATAACCCTTTAACAGTATTGGCAGTATTCTTTGGTTCTTTTGGTGAAGTTATCGACTGCCAGTATGCTCACTAAGTTTAACCATTGCTACAGTCTACATTGTAGACTGCCAGTATGCTCACCGAGGTTAAGAACCAGGCTGCAGTCTACATTATAGACTGCCAGTACGCTCACCGAGGTTAAGAACCAGGCTGCAGTCTACATTATAGACTGCCAGTACGCTCACCGAGGTTAAGAACCAGGCTACAGTCTACATTATAGACTGCCAAGTACACTCACCAAACTTAATAACCAGGTTACAGTCCACATTAGAGGTTGTCAGTACACTCTTAAGAACCAGGCTCATCTACATCAGTTTTTATTATTTTTATTTTTCTATCTTACGTGGCTTTACCGAAATAACCAAAGAATATGAATTCCTGATAATAGTTTTTTTCCCCTTTTTTCTGGCAATAAAACAGGTGTTAAGATGTTAAAACACCAAACTGATACATTTTGTAAGGAATCATGTCTGCATTAACCACAATGCTTGTGGTCAGAATGCAAACAAAAAAACACTCTGATAATAGAAGCATTGTCCTTGAAACTGATTGGTCCACACCAGAGACAGCTTTCTTTTGAGTGTCGTCTTAAACGATGTTTGATCAGAGGACGCCAAAAGGCAGTCAGGAAAGTTTTAAATCAAAATTTAGTATTGGCAGTGTCTGTAATAAGCAATTGTACGGAAACTACACCTAGGCAGCATGATAGTTGCCCTGCTCGTGTTCTTATTATAACAAGGTCAAAGGGAAAGTGACGGGACTGGTTGGCGTTGTTTAACCAAACTCGTTTTGGTTCCTGGAATGAGATAAGAGCACTGGGGAAAATTTAAATTGTGTTCGTGTAAGTTTTTGGTGCTCGATGGGGGGGGGGTATGGGTGGTGGCGGCGGCGGCTTTAAAGTGACCCCAACGAACCCACCTTGTTGGCCGCTACGTTATTTTCAGTTCATTTTAATAGGCATTCACTCACTCCCTCCCCTGGGGTACGATCAATTGTCACGATTAGGGATAACGGTTCGGTTCAAGAACTGATTCTTATTTGTTTCTTAGAAACGGTCTCGATTTGTCTCGTCTAGTTCTGTTATCAATTACATCAGCCCGATGACATAATTTGTACGAATGGTGAATGATGGATCCGTGCACAATATGATTTTATGCACCCCATCAATTTCACACGATTCAATTTCAACGCAGCGTTACTTTTTTTTTACAATGCAATGCGCTTTGCTTTTTAAGTTCGTGCAAGGAGTGAGAGACGGCAATCTGTTATGTACAGTGTCCGCGCTAAATGCCGTTGTCCGGCACAAGTGGCTTCTTCCCTTTGGCCGCATCGGCCCAGGCCAAATGTGCTTTCACAGGAGCCCCTCCGTGTGCGGGTGGGCGGGCAGCTGGGGAAAATGGCCATAAATAGACCGTGCGTTTACCCTATGACAACCCACTGCCATGCGGCGAGGTTGGGGCAGCTGCCAGGCAGCCCAGACATGGAGTGGAAAATGTTGCTCATAAAATACCAAAGGAACGTTGACTCTAAACAATTAAATACGGCTGTGTGTGCATTAATTTTGTGGCCAGGGGGGGTGGGGGGCTTCCTTTAATGGTAATTCTTATTTTTTTCTGAATTCTCACTCTTGGACATGGTTGCCTGTGAATTCTGCTGCATTGACCAAAAGTGCAATTGTCTGTTAAAAGTTTTGTGTTATATATATGTGTGTGTGTTAACAGGCCTAGTTGTGCATGCAACTGTGTGTGTGTAAGAGAGGAGTGGTGGTGCAGCGGTTCGCTTGCCGTGTTATGATTCCGCTAACCTGGGTTCCGTTCTCGGATATACAACTTGCTAGCAGGTGGTATTTCTGAACTTGCTGTTGTGGCCCTCACAGATGTCAACTTGGCCATAAGAGTTATTACCTGATGCAGTTTGTAAACAGCACTGGGGAGACAAAGGTGGCCAGGAATATGTGTATCAGACCGTATGTCTCGCTTGTGCAGTGCAGGCCTTAAAAGGTGATTGTTAATGGTATTTGCTGAGAAACTCTCACTGCTCAAGTGAGCATTGGGTTTTCCTCACATCCATTGGTGACAGAGCCAGTCGTGGAAATTCCTAATTCCTCACGGAGGGGGACCAGTATCTCGATCGGGGCATGTGCTGTTGGGCTCACGCACTGGTACTCGTGACCAAACGGGGATATCTCTGTTTGTTTTGGCATCGCATTGGAGATTTGTCTCTTTTTTTTGGGGTGTAAATTTGTGGCTTAAAGGTTAAGGATTTTCGAGCGGGTCGCATAAACTATTTGGGAAGAGGATGGCGAGCTCGTTGAGTGACAACGAGCTGCGGGCGCTATTGTGGAGTCTGCCGCAGAAGGCTTTCTTCCCTCGCTGCGGCCCTGCAGTTCCTGATAAGTGCCAGAAACAAAAGCCACTAGCGCTTTCCCTTGTCAATACTTTTTTTTTCATCGAGTAATGCTCTCGATCGTTGTTTTCGTAGTTATTTTAAAATTACGAACCTTCAAATAATCAGCTTTGCAAATGTGTTTTATTTTGTTCCGTGCAATTGATATCATAAAACAGTTTTCATGCTTAATATTCACAGTCTCCCTGCTCAAGTGAGGGCATGGCATAGGATGACCACAGTTCACTTCACACTGGCACGTAATTTTTTTGTATCGTCCCTCAATTTTATCCCAATTGTGCGATTTGCATCATGTCGTGAGACAACGGATCTATTCGGATCTCTCGCATGAAGAGAACAGCCCATCGAAACGACATCACAGATCTACCTCCTGTCAAGTGTGACCCCCTTGTCCACAAAGCACACATGGTCATTGCACGACAGTAAAACCAATATTTAACATTCTCAGAGCTGGAATTTATCCAAATTAATTATAAAACCATATTTCACGTGGTGGTTTTTGCTTGCAGTCATTTGTCACTTGAGCTGAGACCATCGATTCACTACAGGATAACATGCTTTAATCATGGGCCTAGATGTCAACCTTGGATACCGGTGGTGTAGCCTCAGCGCTCTGACCTCTTAGTCATATGGCGACCTCTTAGTCATATGGCCACCTCTCACGTACCACAGTGTGAAGCCTCTTTAATTACCCAGCAGAGATGATGGGCTTGAGCCGTATGGAACTGTCAAGTCCGCGTTTAGCTGAATGCTTTATCCATAGTGCCACTTGACCAGATACTACAGGCAGCCAAAACAGTCTCATGACTATTTTGGAAGGGTCCTGCTTAGGTTGTTATAGTCGAACTCCTTTGTCGAGGCTTTTCTTTTGCATGGTGTTAGAGAGACTCATCCAGCAGTGGATTCACAATCGTGCTGTACAGGTACATATAATGCCGTCAGTTTTTCAGAAAACCTTTTGCGGGTCCATCTCTGTCAATCTGCTATTCAATGTCTACACCCGTACGTACACAAATGTGCAAAGGGGGCCCATTGTTATATTTATGTTTTTCAGGATTATGTTGCCTTGTCCATGGCACTTGCCCAAACCCGCAACCCGTGTTCCCGAACAGAGTGTGCTTCTCTAAAAGTGGCTGGAGGTGTAAAAAAAAAAATCTTACACATTTGGCTATTTCGAATGACTTCAGTTCTCCCTGGCCACTGGGGAGAAGGGAGAGAACGCGATCTTCTGCCTGCGACAGGTGCGCGGAGCGACGCTCAATTGTTGGAACGTGACACGGCGGATAGCGCCACGTGCTCTCTCCGTGGAGCCCTTCACAACCACGCGGGGGTGAGACCGTGTCAGCATCGCCTGCGGTCGGAGTGCTCGCGTGGGCGAGCACTCCGCGCCAGGCGGCCTCCCTGCCGCTGGACATAGCCCACAAAGTCACGGTGCGCGCTGTATAAATAGCGCGCACATCAGCGGTGTGTGCACGTTCGTTCCCTGATGCCCGTTCGCTCATTGGTTCGCTCCCTTCCGCCTAGGCAGTGACATCTCAATGTCGACCCCGCTGCCAGAGAACGGAGTGCTCCTGCGTGGTTGGGGGGGGTCACTTTACCGCGTCCAATCCAACTTTTTGCGGGCCAGCAACGCGCTGCTTCGTATATAGTTTTGCCTTTTGTTTTACTCCCAGTTTTGCTCCCATTTGTGTGATTGGTGGCATGTCGAGAGATGAAGCAATTTACATTCTTAATTCTGAAGTGGCATCGCATCATGCCAGAAGACGCTACAGAACTACTTCTGGTCTCATACAAGATGCAAACTTTTATGTGTCATGCAAAATAGTGTTATCTGCATGACAATGAAACCAAAGTGATGTAGTTCTCAGTGGCAGCAATTTCATATAAAGCTTTTTTTGGTCCAGTTTTTGGTGACCAGAACATGCGGTTGTGGTTTTACTTCTTCACCACACTCGTCTGTGTCTGGACCCTGAATTGAAACTCGGGAAGCCAGTGGTACTATTTCAGTGCTTTTGAACATGGGCATTATTACAACCTTTGAACCACTCTGGTTCCCCTATCACTGATTCGCTTCACAGGTATGTCATCAGTTTCTCGCATGCTTAAAAATAATCCATGAGCTGCTGAATTGTCATCGCTCTGCATCACACAAGAGATTGCTAAAAGGTTATGAAAGCGGTATATTAAACGTACACGCACTTGCTGCTGATTACTGGTGCATAAAAATGCGGCTTCGCGAATAAAACAAGCTATATAGCTGGTGCAGCACTTTGTTTATGTACGTGCTATTTATCTTAAATAGGGGGTACGTTATATTCTTGGTTCTTTCGGGTAAAGTCACGTAGAAAGGAAAAGTCAGAGTGTTAATACATTTTAAACGTGGGTGCCAGTCAATGAAAGGGCGTCCACTGTTGACCACCCACAAAGTTGTACTCGTTTTATTGACCAAGGAGGGATGATTGGCATAGTCCCGTTCCCCCCCCCCCACTAGGATTTCAACTTTAATCCTTTAATTTTTGGTTACTTTTTTCTAACCACAGTCACTTAGCCAGATCATTATAATTGAGAGGAGATGTTTAAACAAAATTGTCCTGAGGGTAAATAAAGGTTGCTTTCTAAAAGGCATTTGGACCAAAATAAAATGTGGCAATATTTACTTTATTTATCCAGGAAAGCTTTACAATCTAGAGATTGTTCATGGGTATTTGAGGACACTAGATTGCTCCGATAAAATCAATGCATTTGATGGTTTATAACATCCACAAGTCTGTGCAGGTAAGTCGTAAGAAATTGCCACTTAATATCTCGTGCACAACAATGATCACAACATTAGTACGCCGTACGTATACCAGTGCCTGCTTTTTTTCACCGTGCCATATGGCTTGTGTTTATTGTTTTGGTTTGTAAAGTGCATGGGGGGGTGAAGTAAATCCAGAAACAGGTGGCCCAGGCATCACTGTTTCAGGTCCGTTGTCGCCGCATCTGGTTTTTCCCGTGGTGTTCTTCGTGTGGGCCTCGCGAATCAGAAAGCACGCCGGTGAGCTATGGGCTCAGCTCTGGAAATGAAGCCTGCGTTAGCTAGATTTATTGGCTTCACGTGGGTGAGCAGAAAATTGGCTCTGTGAAAAGTGGCTTCGTGATGTTTGTAAAAGGCCATGTTGCCGATGACAGAAGAGGCCTGTATTTGCACTTGGCCATTATTTAAATGGGGCAATTTTATTTAAAAGCACTTTTACTTCCAGTTATTCACAATAAAAGCTTTGTCCATCAGTGTCCTTTTAATGACCCATTTCAGGTTATGTAAGTCAGCTTTTTTGAATGGATGTTGTCTGGATAAACCATTGTGTAGCTGAAGCACGTTGCATTCTGTGCACCATGATTAAAATTAATCAAAGGTTTTGGGACTAAAATACTTCCAATTAGCATTCAGGTCTTCCTCCACTGGGGCATTATTCAACTACATTGACAACTTTGAATCCAGTGTTTATAAGTGCATGCCAATCTCTCCATACTGCAACCACCGTTGGCTCTGCACAAAATGGTAACTATTTGTATCCACCTTAGAGGGATGGCTGACGGGGACAACACGAACAATATCTCCGCATATTGGCCGGTATAATACTTGTCTTTCTAACTTTCGCAGGCCGCCTCCATTGCCCTATGTGTTTGTGTGCTATACACAATAGTAATCTGTTATGTAATCCATCAACCCTGCCTCTAAGGTGCTGCATTGCAGATAGGTGCCACCAAACACACGTGCTGTCTCTCTTCGACAATTAACAAAGCACTTGAGGCCGCCGGCGATGCTAAAGATTTCACAATCGACGAGCGTCAATCCCAGTGGTGAAGCGAAAATGAATGTTTGTTCTTTTTTCCTCCTGGTACATCGGGGTAAGGTGCCCTGAGCCTGCCCCCCAATGCTTCCCAAAGCCTGATCTCACCCTGCATCTCAAACTCAGGACAGCCCAGCACGCGCACGCTTGCGCGCGTGTTGGTTTGCGAAACATCTGTTGTCTCGGTATCATCGTTGAGACTGCGAGATGGCTTCAACGTGGGCTGCGGTGACACGCCGGTGCCAGAGCGCACACGCGCGTAACAAATTATTGTGTTCGATTATTGTATTCGCTGTGACAAGGGGTGGGTTTCTCAGCTGTGGATTTATGTTTTCTCCAGTCTCGATGAGGGTATGACAGGTCTGCATTGAGTTTCTGGTGTTTTGGAATTCAAACATTTTTTTGATACCACGTATATTATATATAGTTTGTGATTTATTGTAATGTTACATCCTTTGTAATGATGAATCATTTGTCTCGGACAGCAGTGATCTCATGAGGCATATATTCATATGCACAATTCATACTTTGGTTATGGATACACTTAACTCAATAATTTTGGGTTCATTAAATCTAATGGATGAATTCAAAGACTTTATTTTTGCCAGGTGAGAGCTCGTTGAGACCATGTTGAGACCTCGTGTTTCTTGCAAGGGTGACTTGGGTTGACATTTGTGAGCACCACCGAGTGGTTAAGTTTTTGGAGTCGGTCTCTTGGAGACACTGGCCCCACACCATGGAAATGTGGAATTGTAACCGCTATCTGACGGCCAACAGCAGAGATAATACGAGGTCACTTTGACTTTTTGAATTTGACCCATTTGCACAGCTGTTGCAAAATGGATCGTTGCCTGTGTGTGTGTGCAAAACATTTATAATGGTTGATATATTTTATTATTGTACATAAATCACTGGCACGTCATTTATACTACATTTATGATACGCAGCACTTCTCTTCACGCAGTAACGTTCAAACATCGGGAGTGATTTTCACCCAACACTATTTTAGACGACACTTTTTCCAATAGAAATCACTCATGCTTGTTTGACAAGAGCACGGTTTCACTGCCGCAGTGAGACTATGTGATGACTTTGGAAAGCCAGTAACTATTGTATTTAAGTTCATGTGCTTTTATGTGCGCGCATGTGTGTGCAGGTAAGTATCCTTGACCAAGTTTCTTGTGTAAATACCATCACGAGGAAGACCAAGGTGGTCAGGCATGGTGCTGGCCATATCTCTCCTGTATGCAACACCAGCTTTAGTGTGTATGTGCAGTCTAATGCCTTAGTCCCCACAGCCAGTGGGAAATGTGCTGGCTATATGAGCCCTGTGTGCTTCTGGCAACCAGGGTCCGATCGGGTCGAACTGATCCCACGGTCTCGTAACCTGGCCCTCGGGCTGACTTTTAAACCGGACCTCGCGCTTAGAATCAGGTTGATCTCAGAACTAGCCATGTTTAACTTCCTGGCTGTAAATGAACCTACCGCTTAGAACATTAGATCAATCAATCTTTATTTTGTGCCATTATACGCCCCTCAATAGATAAGGCATCAGTGCACATTACAGCAGAACGGGAATGAACATCTCTTCCGCTAACCCCCACCCTCGAGCCATGTAAAGTGAAGGAGGTTGTGTAGGGGTCGGAGCGAACGGATCTGATGCCGCCAAAGCCTTATGGGTGATGAAACCAAGCAAATGTCTCGGCGCCTATTGCTGTTCCCCCTGCTTGAGTAAATGAGGCCCTTGTCACTATGGTTAGCAAAGCTGACCCAGGGTGTCTGTGTCTGTGTGTGTGTGCGTGCGCACGCCCAACTTGGGAGCAGGCGTAGACCAGGACGCGGCACGCAAGGAGGAGGAGCAGGTGATGATGCGCGACGCTCGCCAGTGGCTCAACAGTGGACGCATAGACGAAGTGCGGCACCCTAAGTCGGGCGGCACCGCTCTGCACGTGGCCGCCGCCAAGGGCTACATCGACGTCATCAAGTGAGCGCCCCCTGCGCTGCGGCCACGGCGGCCATGGGGTCCACTTGTTGCACTGGTGCAACGTTAGACGTCAGCGTGGCGGTTGGCGCACCGCGTGACGAACCCTGGCAGGCGACATTTCGATTCCTGGTCACGGCTTACATCAGCGGTGATGATATGAACTGGTCCAGGGCCTCCTCTAGGCTCGTAATCAGAATATTTATTCATACTGCAGGAGGAATCCGATGAGCTAATAATGCTCTTTTGCACAGATGTCCAGCCGGGGGTGGGTCAGGACGTTAGAAAAACAAACAATACAAAAACACGATAGGAGTGCAAAGTATAGTAAAGGTAAAGAGATCATCCAAAAACATACAAATAAAACTAAACCGTCCCCATCCTACCTGGCAAAGCCCACAGATACAGAAGCGACCTAATTATGCAAGCATCACTGCTGAGGAGACGAAGGTGTCCTGGGTGTGGTGCTAATAATAATAATAACAATACATTTTAATTTATCAAGCGCCCTTAAACAATCGTTCTCAGGGCGCTGGACCGCATCACCCGCCCCGCTCATCGTTCCCGGAGCCCGTCAGCCTTAATCGTTGCTCATTATTAGCACCTGTGTCCCCCGCCGACATCCTGTATGGCTGTAGGGGCATGTCTCTCTTTGCTTGCGTGGCCGCGTAGGCTGCTGCTGCAGGCGGGCTTCGACGTGAACGTGCGAGACAACGACGGCTGGACTCCGCTGCACGCCGCCGCGCACTGGGGCAAGGATGAGGCGTGCCGCGTGCTTGTCGAGAACTTCTGCAACATGGAGGCGCTCAACAAAGTGGTCGGTGGTCGGGCGCGCGGCGCCACTGCAGCACCGCGCACGTTGATTATTCGTCCGCGTTTATTTGTGTTGGATTCGATAAATGTGAGGGTCACTTTGTTGGATTACAAGTGGGTTATGTCCTCTGCCATTGGGACATTGTAAATATTTTGACTGCTGGCTCTCGGGGGGGGGGGTCACCGGCGAAGGTGAGTGGTCACCCGCGTTGTTTCGTTTTGAGCAGAATGGGGGGACACTTTGACATAATGGCACTCACTTGGGGTACAAAAAGTTACTGAATGCCCCATGGGCTGGTCACCCAGGTCCAGGTTAGCCCTGTGGGCTAAGTAGCCTCCAGCTCAGGCCCTTCATCTAAGAAGGGGGCCTGCGAGTTAAATTGTCACCCTCCTCGTCCCAGCTTCTCATTGACCCCCTGGAAACAGGGTTCTTAATTAAGTGTGTTAGCCCACATTGTCTCATGATGAGACATTCTGATGATACAATGGATGCCAGCTCGTAACTCGTTGGAATAGGAGACGCTTGAAGCTCACACTTGTCAGGTCTCACCACGCATTCCGCTGTCCGCGTGCCTTGTTGCGATGCAGGGGCAGACGGCGTTCGATGTGTCCGACGAAGACGTGCTCAGCTATTTGGAAGAGCTGCAAACGAAGCAGAAAACGGTACGTGGGTATGGCAGCCACCTTCTGCCCCCCCCCCCCTCTTTGGGGATAGGGTTAGGTTGGCTTGTCTTCTATACCCCCCCCTAGGGTTAGGTTGGCTTGTCTTCTATACCCCCCCCCCCTCTTTGGGGATAGGGTTAGGTTGGCTTGTCTTCTACAGTGAGGGAAAAAAGTATTTGATTCCCTGCTGAATTTGTACATTTGCCCACTGACAAAGAAATTATCAGTCTATAATTTTAATGGTAGGTTTATTTGAACAGTGAGAGACAGAATAACAACAACAACATCCAGAAAAAGGCATGTCAAAATGTTATATATTGATTTGTATTTTAATGAGGGAAATAAGTATTTGACCCCCGCTCAGTCAGAAAGATTTCTGGCTCCCAAGTGTCTTTTATACAGGTAACGAGCTGAGATTAGGAGCACACTCTTAAAGGGAGTGTTCCTAATCTCAGCTTGTTACCTGTATAAAAGACACCTGTCCACAGAAGCAATCAATCAGATTCCAAACTCTCCATCATGGCCAAGACCAAAGAGCTCTCCAAGGATGTCAGGGACAAGATTGTAGACCTACACAAGGCTGGAATGGGCTACAAGACCATTGCCAAGCTGCTTGGTAAGGTGACAACAGTTGGTGCGATTATTCGCAAATGGAAGAAACACAAAAGAACTGTCAATCTCCCTTGGCCTGGGGCTCCATGCAAGATCTCACCTCGTGGAGTTGCAATGATCATGAGAACGGTGAGGAATCAGCCCAGAACTACACGGGAAGATCTTGTCAATGATCTCAAGGCAGCTGGGACCATAGTCACCAAGAAAACAATTGGTACACACTACGCCGTGAAGGACTGAAATCCTGCAGCTCCCGCAAGGTCCCCCTGCTCAAGAAAGCACTAATACATGCCCGTCTGAAGTTTGCCAATGAACATCTGAATGATTCAGAGGACAACTGGGTGAAAGTGTTGTGGTCAGATGAGACCAAAATGGAGCTCTTTGGCATCAGCTCAACTCGCCGTGTTTGGAGGAGGAGGAATGCTGCCTATGACCCCAAGACCACCATCCCCACCGTCAAACATGGAGGTGGAAACATTATGCTTTGGGGGTGTTTTTCTGCTAAGGGGGCAGGACAACTTCACCTCATCAAAGGGACGATGGACGGGGCCATGTACCGTCAAATCGTGGGTGAGAACCTCCTTCCCTCAGCCAGGGCATTGAAAATGGGTCATGGATGGGTATTCCAGCATGACAATGACCCAAAACACACGGCCAAGGCAACAAAGGAGTGGCTCAAGAAGAAGCACATTAAGGTCCTGGAGTAGCCTAGCCAGTTTCCAGACCTTAATCCCATAGAAAATCTGTGGAGGGAGCTGAAGGTTCGAGTTGCCAAATGTCAGCCTCGAAACCTTAATGACTTGGAGAAGATCTGCAAAGAGGAGTGGGACAAAATCCCTCCTGAGATGTGTGCAAACCTGGTGGCCAACTATAAGAAACGTCTGACCTCTGTGATTGCCAACAAGGGTTTTGCCACCAATAACTAAGTCATGTTTTGCAGATGGGTCAAATACTTATTTCCCTCATTAAAATGCAAATCAATTTATAACATTTTTGACATGCGTTTTTCTGGATATTTAGTTGTTATTCTGTCTCTCACTGTTCAAATAAACCTACTATTAAAATTATAGACTGATCATTTCTTTGTCAGTGGGTAAATGTACAAAATCATCAGGGGATCAAATACTTTTTTCCCTCACTGTATACCCCCCCCCCTCTTTGGGGATAGGGTTAGGTTGGCTTGTCTTCTATACCCCCCTCTTTGGGGTTAGGGTTAGGTTGGCTTGTCTTCTATACCCCCCCCTCTTTGGGGTTAGGGTTAGGTTGGCTTGTCTTCTATACCCCCCCTTTTTGGGGTTAGGGTTAGGTTGGCTTGTCTTCTATACCCCCCCCCCCTCTTTGGGGTTAGGGTTAGGTTGGCTTGTCTTCTATACCCCCCCTCTTTGGGGTTAGGGTTAGGTTGGCTTGTCTTCTATACCCCCCCCTCTTTGGGGTTAGGGTTAGGTTGGCTTGTCTTCTATACCCCCCCCTCTTTGGGGATAGGGTTAGGTTGGCTTGTCTTCTATACCCCCCCCTCTTTGGGGTTAGGGTTAGGTTGGCTTGTCTTCTATACCCCCCCTCTTTGGGGTTAGGGTTAGGTTGGCTTGTCTTCTATACCCCCTCTGGGGTTAGGGTTAGGTTGGCTTGTCTTCTATACCCCCCTCTTTGGGGTTAGGGTTATGTTGGCTTGTCTTCTATACCCCCCTCTTTGGGGTTAGGGTTAGGTTGGCTTGTCTTCTATACCCCCCCCCCCTCTTTGTGGATAGGGTTAGGTTGGCTTGTCTTCTATACCCCCCCTCTTTGGGGTTAGGGTTAGGTTGGCTTGTCTTCTATACCCCCCTCTTTGGGGATAGGGTTAGGTTGGCTTGTCTTCTATACCCCCCTCTTTGGGGTTAGGGTTAGGTTGTCTTGTCTTCTATACCCCCCTCTTTGGGGTTAGGGTTAGGTTGGCTTGTCTTCTATACCCCCCCCCCCTCTTTGGGGTTAGGGTTAGGTTGGCTTGTCTTCTATACCCCCCTCTTTGGGGATAGGGTTAGGTTGGCTTGTCTTCTATACCCCCCTCTTTGGGGATAGGGTTAGGTTGGCTTGTCTTCTATACCCCCTCTTTGGGGATAGGGTTAGGTTGGCTTGTCTTCTATACCCCCCTCTTTGGGGTTAGGGTTAGGTTGGCTTGTCTTCTATACCCCCCCTCTTTGGGGTTAGGGTTAGGTTGGCTTGTCTTCTATACCCCCCCCCCCTCTCTTTGGGGATAGGGTTAGGTTGGCTTGTCTTCTATACCCCCTCTTTGGGGTTAGGGTTAGGTTGGCTTGTCTTCTATACCCCCCCCCCCCTTTTTGGGGTTAGGGTTAGGTTGGCTTGTCTTCTATACCCCCCCCCCCCTCTTTGGGGTTAGGGTTAGGTTGGCTTGTCTTCTATACCCCCCCTCTTTGGGGTTAGGGTTAGGTTGGCTTGTCTTCTATACCCCCCCCCCTCTTTGGGGTTAGGGTTAGGTTGGCTTGTCTTCTATACCCCCCCCCTCTTTGGGGATAGGGTTAGGTTGGCTTGTCTTCTATACCCCCCCCCTCTTTGGGGTTAGGGTTAGGTTGGCTTGTCTTCTATACCCCCCCCTCTTTGGGGTTAGGGTTAGGTTGGCTTGTCTTCTATACCCCCTCTGGGGTTAGGGTTAGGTTGGCTTGTCTTCTATACCCCCCTCTTTGGGGTTAGGGTTAGGTTGGCTTGTCTTCTATACCCCCCTCTTTGGGGTTAGGGTTAGGTTGGTTTGTCTTCTATACCCCCCCCCCCTCTTTGTGGATAGGGTTAGGTTGGCTTGTCTTCTATACCCCCCCTCTTTGGGGTTAGGGTTAGGTTGGCTTGTCTTCTATACCCCCCTCTTTGGGGATTGGGTTAGGTTGGCTTGTCTTCTATACCCCCCTCTTTGGGGTTAGGGTTAGGTTGTCTTGTCTTCTATATACCCCCCTCTTTGGGGTTAGGGTTGGTTGGCTTGTCTTCTATACCCCCCCCCCCCTCTTTGGGGTTAGGGTTAGGTTGGCTTGTCTTCTATACCCCCCTCTTTGGGGATAGGGTTAGGTTGGCTTGTCTTCTATACCCCCCTCTTTGGGGATAGGGTTAGGTTGGCTTGTCTTCTATACCCCCTCTTTGGGGATAGGGTTAGGTTGGCTTGTCTTCTATACCCCCCCCCCCCCTCTTTGGGGATAGGGTTAGGTTGGCTTGTCTTCTATACCCCCTCTTTGGGGTTAGGGTTAGGTTGGCTTGTCTTCTATACCCCCCCCCCTCTTTGGGGATAGGGTTAGGTTGGCTTGTTTTCTATACCCCCCCCCCAACGGTGCTCCTGCCCTCTTGCCAAATATGGCATTTTGAGATTTTGTACCATTTTCAATTTTGGTGTTTATACCGCCCCTCAAGTAACGATTGTTTACTTTGCTAAAGTTTTCAAAGGCGTGCACGCGGTACTCTTTTTCTAAACACCCTCTCCTTTAAAATGTGTACTTTAAATTGTTGATAATTGTGGAGAGAGTGTTATCAACATTTTAGTGCTTTTAAAATCCATGCATTGCATTTCATCTTCGCCACTAGCATATGGTTTGTACACTCGTGGCTGATGTTGATGAACAGGCCTGAATTCAGTGGTTAGCGGACTTCACTACGACCAATAACAGTGGCGAATATCTTAACCTGGTCCTGGGGCCTCCCCTTGGTCAACTTGGCCTTAAAGTAGTACCTGATGTGGTGTGTAAGCGTGAGCTATGGGGTGACAAAGTCGGCCGGGAGTGGTGCTGACCACCCCACCCGCTCATGTGCCGTGCCCGCCTTCATAGGTGCTCTCTAATAACACTTGGCCCTGCAGCCTGGAAGGCTATATACGGGGGGAATCATTATCTTTGTGTGTATGTGTACATGCTCTCTCTCGTCACAGATGAAGATCGAGAAGGAGAAGCAACCCATTAACAGCGAGATAATCGAGTCGAATGACACCAACTCCATCAAATCTAGAGGGTAAGGGTTTCGCGGTTGCCAAGCGCCTAACTTCCAGATGTATAAGCCTGCATGTTTAAACATGGAGTGGCATCCAACACGGAGTACAACCCTGATGAGTAGGGTGGTGCATCTAAGTCAAAGCAAAGACTACTCAATAATATCCAATAACATGCTCAGTCTTATTGACGATCAATCTCCTGCCTGTCTTTCGAATAACTGATACTTTTAAGATCAGAGCGCCTCTGAAGTCTCACATTGCTGTACATCTCAGAATTTGGTTTAATCACCGGTGACTGGAGCCTGAATTCAAGCTCAATTGTCTCATAATTCATGACTTGAGCAGGGTGATGAACACCTTAAGCCACCCAGTCGTCTACTTATATTATTGACAAAGCACTGTTCATATTCCGTCACTGGGAGTGTCGCTTCCTCGTTGATGATGCACTGACAATCACCGCGCATGTCCTGAGTGGAAAAAATAATTATTTGGTGGCGGAAGTGCCATTGATAGATGTAAATTCACGGGTGGAATGTGGCGGTGAAGCATTGAGCGGTGGAAGCAAATGATCCATGTACAAATAGAGGTTGAAGTTTGCTGTGTCGAAAAGGTCACTGTGTTTTGGAAAACATGTTGCCACTAAACATATAATAACATTGACAAAGCTATGCATGATTGGTTATGGAATCCCCTGGTCGCTCGCTGGTTATGACATGTACCATAAATTCTTAAGCCAAAGGGACGCGCATGGCATGACGATACTGTTTTATGTTTTTATTATTTTATTGTTTCCCTTCTACGTGACTTTACCGAAAGTATCAAGAATAAGAATGTGATGATACTTGTTGTATTTGATGGCAAATGAATGCAGTCATTGAATTGTAAAACATAAGCTGCTGTATATAACCATGTTGAAGTGAGCAATATTTTTTATGAGGCCATTATGTTCCATTTATGATTAGCTCCTCGCAAATGTTATATTCACAACAGTTCAAATTTTATCATTGGCACACACTACAGATCCCCAGACAAGCCGTGTGATCTGATGTGGCCAGGCCCCTTAAACATGAAGAACAGATAGAGATTTGTTTTTCCAATGTCTCTTCCAAGCCAGGCCCCAGATGGTATTCCGGCTGTAAGAGGAACATACCAATGGCTGCCTTTGCATACTAATTACTTTTTTTTTTAGTGCACAACTTATTTTGAAAGTTATGGGAGAAGAGAGGAATGCAATGTATCTAAGAAAGACAAACATCGAGTGGCAGGAATCGGTCTTGGGCATAGAAACAGAAGAAATCCTGATGTGTTTTCAGGTTATACCGCGTGGTGCTTGGTACGATGTCTGACGTTTCGCTGCAGTTGCTGGGCGCTTTGACCGTTTCCATACAGCACAACTGCAAAAACCTATGATAGTGCGAATAATTCTGGCCGCTGCATTTTCGATCATCTGGAGTGTGGGGCTCATCTTTTTGCGGAGGCCACCTGAGAATGTTGGCAGTGGCTCCTTGGCATAAGCCCACAATGATTGCAACCCAGTTAATGAACAGAGAGAGGGCCCCTACACTCCCCCCTTGGTGTCGGCTGTTGCGAGCAGGAAGGAGGGTGATGGTGAGAGCAAGCACGACGAGACGAGCAGTTCCAGCTCCGAGGAGGAGGACGACGAGGATGAGGAGGAGGACCAGGAGGGTTCTGAGGCCGAGTCGCAGCCCGAGAACCACACAGGTACAGCCGGTCGCGCAGACTCTGCCAAACGAGCTCTCAATACAGCTGTGGCCTCAACTACCATCTGAGCATTGTCATTGTCCACGAAGCTCATGGTCCACCCTAACTAGCATCCGCACAAACCATGGCATATGTGGATAACCCGATGCACTAATATAAAATAAGAAACTGTCCAGCGTGCGACTGTGGGTATCCAGAACACACCAAACAACATATAATGATCTACTGCCCGATCCACAAATACGAAGGAGACTTTGCAGCGATATATTTCGCTGCTCCTGACGCAGTTAGCTGGCTTCAACACCTCAATATGAAATTGTAGTTGATGCTCTGCATCTACATCAGCAGCCATACGGGAGAAAGAAATAAAGATTGTTATTGTCAAGGTTACAGATGTGATGCACACATTTTTCTGACATGACACTGGGAAACTTCCTTTGGTTTGGCTAATGTTTTTCTTAGCGTTGATTGGCTTTATTATACACGAGTGAGTCCTGTCTTTATGGTAATGTATTGTTAGCATATCGTTAGTTATATAGAGCGGTTTCAATGATGAATGTGGCAAGTTGTTTTTTTGCGCCTAAATACGAATATCCTTGCATCGTTGCAAAGGATATTAAAGTAATGCAGCGTGAATAGATTAAAGAGTGAAAGGAAATCGCCAATGGTCATCTGAGTGTGTTGGCAACTGCCCATACTTGATGCCTCCTGGCAGTCCCAACTGGCCCTGTTGCTGCTTTTTCATTTTATATAGAGAAAACCCCTGCCATACGTATTTCAAATTAGAACGTCAAACACAACGGGAATGTTTTTGAAGGGGATAAATGTATTTATTGCCATAAAAACATGTAATTAATTTTGCCTGTCTCTCTTACTCTGCTTCTCTCTTTTTCACTCTCACTGCTACTAGTGGTTCGTTATATTTCACTTCCTCCAGAGATTAACTCACTGCATACTTCTCCCGTGCTGTATCTCTCTCTGGTTATCTCATTCCGTATATCTCTGCTGCTCTCCCTTTCTGTTGCTCGTATTACATACCTCTCTCGTGCTGCCTTACAATTTCATCTTCTCTGCACTGAAATCATCTGTAGCAGTGCTGTTTTTCGAGTTGGTTGATGCGGGCCGATGCTCACCAGTGACACATTTGCTCATGATTTGTGACTAATGACCCATAACTGAGGCGCAACATGTGCGACAACCGCGGAGCATTCACTGGTGTGTTTGATTTTTTTAAAAGGAGGTAAAGTGTGATGTGAGCAGATTTCCTTTGCAATGTTATGCGGAGCACGCTAGTTGATGGGGAATTGTAACATTTTCTAAATGTACATTTAACAAAAAAAATTTGGAACTAAGTTTTTACATTTTGGAAAATGTGTGAAATGGGAATACAATAGAGGTTTCACTGCTTAACATGGACTAGAGCACAGCATTTGAGTGCTTCCTGTAATTTCTACCGGTGACGATAATATGACAATACTGACGTCATGGAATTGGTCATGCACATCAGTGGCAAAATGTATAATTGACCTGCCCTTAGCCTTCATCCTTCGGTCAACTTAGCCTTAATTGAGTAACCTGGTGCTGTCTACAACTACCCTGGCCTTAATTTCTGCTCACTCGCAAATCTAGTCCCCTTGGTCCACGCAGTTAACATTTAACCTTCATGCATACGATTACATATACGTACGTGACGTTAATTGTTTCTAAAAAGAAAATCTTATTTTTGACCTGCAGGGAAAAACCGGCCATCCGTCAAGGAGAACAACAACAACAACAAGGTGAACAACAACAACGAGGCGATGCCGGACAAGACGCCCGGCGTGACGCCCGCCGGGCCCGGCGTCCCCCCGACGTCGCGGGCGTCCTCGCACGGCCTCATTGTGCCGCCCTCTGCCCCCACGCAGACCACGCCCTCCCCGGCCCCGCTGACGGTGACGAACACCCAGCCGCCCGCGGCCGCCACCACCACCACCACCCCGACGTCGCCCTCCAGGAAGGTACGGGCCGGGATCCCGCTCGGCGCTGCCATTTTGCTTTAACAAAAAAATAATAATAATAGTTTCGTAGATGGCAAGAAGGTGTGTGGAAGAAGCCCTTCACCCAGCAGTTCATTGATGAATGGCATTACTTTAATGGAGCAGGTGACTCTGGGATAATCCCCGTTGCTTAGCTGGCGCTGCTCCTGAGTTGGTGTCTGGTTCCCAGACACTTGTGGTTGTAACATTAAAACTGGGTTCAAGTGTTGATCTGATGTCATCAGCCTGGTCACCAGATTGCACAGTAAAACTTCTTGTATTGAGTTTAGTTTGTCACGTAGTTTTCTATATTCAATCTCTTAAAAATGACACATTTAGATTTATTGCCATGCCACAAGCACACAATTTGGTTATAGGCCTTTTGAAGGGACTACATTTGAATTTATCAGCTTGTGCTGAGTTTTGAACGTCATCCTCACATTCTTCTAGGTACCCTTGGTTTTCCCCACTTGCGGTTAATGGAATTGGTCACACCACGAACCCTCTCCTGAAAAAGCCTTGAAGCTCTTCTCAATAAATCAAAGGGTCAGCCATTAAAGAAGGCACTTGGCCTTCAGTAGCACAACACCTTTTGCTTGTACTCCTTTTCTCTCGTCCTCCTCCCTCCGAGCCTCTTCAACTCCTCAAGTGTTTCTGCTTCCAGGAAGATGCCGATGTTGAAATGAATTACTGTATTCCTGTGTTGCATCCGAGTGTGGTATGTCTTGTTTCGTTTTATCTTTTTCTTCCGCCTCCTTTGTTGATTATTTTGCCTGTGCCTTGCCTGTACCTTTCTCTGTCTTTTGCTTTTCTTTCCCCTTTGTTCCGGGCGTTGTCCTCTCTGCCATCCCTCCGCGTGGCCCACGCTGCTGCCTGCCTGCCTGCCTGCGGCTGACCGTGTGGCGTGCGCAGCCTGAATTTGTAGCCGCCGCCACCTTGCCTGCAGTGGCACCGCTAGACCCGCTAACGTGGCGGCAGGGCCTGCGTAAAACCGGAATTCCGCTTGTGCCCCAGAAAGGGCAGGTAGTGGTGGCTCCTCTCTCCTTTAAATCCTCTTGTGTTTTGGAGTTTTTTTCCCACCTCCTCTCTCCTTTATATCCCCACAAATCCTCACGAGCCCATTAATCCCATCTCAGAAATTACCCGTGTGTGTGTGTGTGTTTGGTTTTGTGTGTTCCCAATACGTACAAAGTTAGATAATACATTGTTGAGCATAATGTCCACGTTTTACCTTGGCACTTTTATGACCCCTCTTTTGCAAATATTTCACTGACCTCCTGGCAGCCTTTAGACTTAATTTTCTTGTATAATACTTTATTTAAAATAAAAAATATATATATCTGTGCACCTCAAATCTATGAGATTTTTTTAAAACTCTTGACAACATTGCATAGTCCAAGTTGAAAGAACCGCAATGTTTTCATAAAAGGGGGTCAGTTGAAATATAAAGCCAAATAAAAATAGAGGAAATATCCCCAACTTGTTAAAGTAACCCACTCTACCCAGAATCCCTCGCTTCAGACGACTTCCCCCCCACCGCTAACCGTCGCGCATGCACGTACGCATGCGTCTGCTGTCGTTCACATGCGCCTCCTTACCCAGACCTCCTTAGCCACCCCCTCCACACCCTGTACCTGCTGTCCCTCGACTCACACCGACTCCCCCGGGTGTTTGTCCCCGCCCCCTCCCCACCCTCGCTCAGTTCCCGAGCTCGTTCCCGCGAGCCGGCGCGGGCGGCATCGCCGCAGGCGCCGCCGCTCCCAAGGAGGAGGAGAAGAAGACCGTGGACGTTGCGCCCCCTGCCAGCGCACCCGCCTCATGGCGCTCGGGCCTGCGCAAGACCGGTAGCTACGGCGCGCTGCCTGAGGCGGCGGCGGCGGCGGCGGCGGCGGGAGCGGCGGGAGCGGGCGAGCCGCCGCGTGACGCCCTCCGCGAGAGGGGCGACGTCACGCAGGCCGGCTCGGGGATCGCCCGCTCGGCCTCGAGCCCCCGGCTCACCACCACCGAGACGCGCGAACGCGAGAGGGTGAGTGTGTGTGTGTGCGAGTGCGTGCGTGCGTGCGTGCACGCTGGGCTCAACACTCGATCATCCTCGCAGCAGCAGCGGCTTTTGGGTAACCGTTGAACGAAGATGGTTAGTGCATCGTGCGCTTTCAGATTCGCTTCATGCGGGCGTCTGAAACGCTCTTCCTGATGATATTAGGATGGCGCTTGAGCTATGCACTTTTAAATCTAGATTCTAAACTTATTTCTTTAGAACTGCTTTTTGTGTTTAGTTTCTTCTGGACATCTGTAGTTTCTTCTGGACATCTGTGAAAAAGAGATGTATCGCTCATTGGATTCCTCCAGTATACATTTATATTCTGATTCTGATTGTTGTCCTTCCCCCGCACCTCCTGTGAGCACGGTTGGCTACGTATGGTGCGAAAAAAGTTCTACATGCATGCGTTCAGTTTCCGTATCGTTCGTGGTTCTTACGGTCACGAGCGGTGGTACAGAGGTTGCTATGCTGCCCTGGGTGTGAAGATCCTTTGATTTACTATTGAAAAATGCGATGTCATATGAAAGGAATGGAAGTATTGCACTGGAAGAAGCTGGTTTTCCACCAGCGTGTAGCGTGTAGCCCGTGCCGTGTACGTGTGATTTGCTGCAGTTGGCTGTTCATTGCATCACATCAAAAGGACAGGGTACTATTTTTATAGCTGCTACCCAACACGTACACACATGACCAAATTCACAATGGGTGCAATGTCATGGGTCTTTATATATAGGCCTTATCTAGGTATGTAGTTATTTACACGATCAAAAGGCAAATTTGTCTAGAATGCAATTACAATATTTTTAGATTTATGGAGCAGCGGAGGCATAATTGCATGTAAATATATAGTTGATCAAATATCTTCACGTGTCCCATGGATTGACTGATTCCTGCCGTATGAATGTGGAACGTTCAGTTGGATTGGCACGGGCTTAGTTGTGAACAATGCCCAAAAATACTGTTGCCCCCTCACTGGGTACAACAATGTGTATGTAAATAGGCACCACCACACACATGTATAGGAAAATAGGAATGGAGAGGGTAGGGTTTGTAGCTAGGGATACCAGTTCACTGCAACACTTTTTAATAAGCGTTCTGTTACACTGCTTCGCCACCTCTATGGTTAGAGCCTTTGGGAAGTGTGGAGACACATTGCCTTGGCCTTCACACATACCCACTGTGGCTTTGCTTTGTAAGCCTGGCAGCCCGCGCTCATTGTGTTGATCCCGGGGCGTGCAGGCGTTGCTGGCGCAGCCGGCAGGAGAAAGGGACAGCCTGGGCACGAAGCTCGCCCGCGTCCCTCCGACCATCAGCGACAACAAGTTCGCGTTCCCGCGCAAGCTTGGGACTGCCGCCCTGGAGGAGAAGGAGAATAGGTGGGGGAATTTTCATGTAACGGCAATATATATAAGCAAACACGGTTCTCTATCGCCACATGTGAATACGTATTTTTAGTCCCATCGGCCCTTTTCGCTTTTCAGACCAATATTATCCAGAATTTTGTGTAAGCAAATAAACTTTGGACCAGTTCTGACTGAAGGAATGAAACGATATCGATTTATATTTGGGGGGGGGGGGGAATGTTCTACTTTATGAGCTTTTTCCCCTTAATGATTCACAACCACATGTAATGAGTTTGTATTTATGTCGTCTTCCTCATCATCATCATCAGCCATGTGCAATCCATTGCAAGACGAAGGCTTCATAAATCTGCCACCACCTCTCAAGATGCTGCGATGTATTTTGCACCTGCACACAAACTGATGGAAGTGCTCCATCTCCGTGTCTGAGAAGTGTAACATTCCTTGGGTGCCACTCTAGTTAATTACTTTTGACCGGCAGCCGTCATTAGTGTGTTGCTTTTCGTTATCAAGTCCAGCTTTTCAAAAGAACTCCAACCTGCTCTCATCTGTCTCTTTTTTTTACATATTGTAATTTCGTTTCTGCCTTCAATAGCTGTCGACGATACAAAAACACTGCTGTGTTTGACAGAAAACTCAAATTCTGTATGTAAAAATATATATATGTGATTAACTTCCTGCTCGGTGGTGCTTTGCTTAGAGTACGTGAATTTCAATCGGAAGGTCAAATCTTAGTTGGGCATTCACCCGGCCATCTACCTACCTCTGCGTTTGATTATACGTGTACAGCTTTGTGGGAAATCGACCGTGATTGTGCTTTTGATTGTTTGACCCCTGCTGTGGGAATGATACATTTCCACCACCGTCTCACGGCCACCAATCCGATTGAACATCACCCTAAAAGGTCGCTTGCGCAGAGAAACAAAAACACCGATGTTTTACTTTTCATATCCTCGCTGGGTTCACTTTGTGGGTGGGATAGTGATCGGTAACAAGAACGAGGCCCCCCCCACCCCCCGTGGCTCTCCACTTGACTCTCTTGGTTTTTTTAATTTTCTCTGCCTTTGTTTAAAGTCCCATCGTTTTTATTCATGGAGGGAAACGGTGATGCGCATTGCCGGCCAGTGTATAAAAATAGCTCATTATTATTGTACACTTAGCCAGTGGAAAGCTTATATTTTGCATTGTGTTCTTTCACCGAGCCAAAGATTCCCAAACGTATTTATTTTAAGTGAGCAGCAACTTCAGTGTGCCAATAAAAGCACACATGCTGTAAATGTCCATTTTTTTAACAGAACTTGAATTGAGCTGTGTGACCAAACAAACTGTTAACTTGGCCGTAAGCGGTCAAAAGTAAACTCTTGTCGTGATATATAAAATGAGTACCACTTGTTGTAAGTCAACACTGGTGGTCCGTTACAGAGACTGGCTGAAGCCATGAGAACAGAAGCCAAAAAACACGCGAGTGTCGACTCATAACTTTAAGCCAGAGTATAATAAAAACTAAATAGCATTTCACTTGTGTTGCAGCACGCACTCCCCCCCCCCAACCCCAGATTCACTGTTTGAACCCAATTTAATCTTTACAAGAAAACAGCCAGCTGTGGATGTTGTACTTTAAGATTGACGTCCACGGGTACAAGGTGCTCATGTCTTCAGCTTAGCATGGGACACAAGGGGCCTCTGTGATTTCTCTTCCATTCTGCCTTATTCCATTGGTGCTTGCCAAAGTGAGGCAGGCTAGAGCGGGAGGATCCTTCTAGTGGGTCCATACCGGCAATGCTGCTCTTGCTTCTTGTTTGCTAAACTCTGGGCTCTTTCAGATGTATTTGACCTTCTATCCTAACAAGCGATCAATTCTGCATATTACAGGATTTTTTTTGTATACAGTAAAACCTTGGATTGCGAGTAACTTGGTCTGCGAGTGCTTTGCAAGACGAGCAACATTTGTAAATAAATATTAATTTGATAAACGAGCGAGGTCTTGAATACGAGTAGCACGTATACGCTTTGTCTGCCGAGCGTCACGTGATCACAACTGATATACGAGTGCTTTGATATACGAGTTCTTTGGATTACAAACACGTTTCCGGAACGAATTATGCTCGCAATCCAAGGTTTTACTGTATATCAAAATTAATTAATTGACAATCACATGCTAGATATGCTACGATAGCGACACTTGCCCAGAGGTGGCTCCTAATACAACCTGCGTTCAGTGTGTGTGTGTAGTCTTCTCATAGCGGAATTGTGTGTGTGTGTGTGTGCGCGCGTACTGTGTGCACGTGTGTGTACCGTGTGCACGTGTGTGTGTGTGTGTGTTTGCAGGGACACGGTGGGGATGCTTTTAGCTCGAAGTAGCTCCTACACCCGACGGAGATTCGATGATTCGAGCGAAAACACTGCACCCGCGTACCAGCGCAGGTACCCCTGGCATTGGTGTCTAACGTCGTTCACATTCTCCCTGAAGTACAAGCGTGTGCAGCACTTTTGTCTCGTACATCGCTGGATGATATCTTGAGTTTAATTTACGAAGTAACTGCTTCGGTGAACTTAACACGTAAAATAACAGGTTAGTGAAAAATAATGAGAGGGTGGTTTTTTTTTTGCTACTGTCACTGAGGAAAAAAATAAATGCTTTCCAATATGTTAATGTTCAGATTGTCTGATAGAAGTGAAATGAGGTTTCTCATTGTGTTGACATCTTATTCAGCGCATTTAAAACCACATAATAGCTTCTCTGCAATAAAGGGGTCAGCACTTTGGTGCCAAACGTGCACTAAGCTGCGGATGTATTTTACCTATGATGAGCACTTGGCAGGTATAGCCGGAGTTTTGAATTAATTTGCCACTGTGAAAACTCTAAACCTTGCAATTATTGGCTCCTACAGCTTAGATTTCTCATTTACGGGACCTTTACCGCTGCGGTTTGTCGGTGGGTTATAATTAACAAAAAATCCCTTTCCCTGCGAGGAGAGGAGGAGGATACGCGCATCAATACACATTTTTGACTCACCTGACCACCACTATTGTTCACGAAAGGATTTTTTTTATCGAGACAAGAGCTCACGTGGGCAGTTATTAGCGGCAGTAAATGTTGCACGATGTTCGGGGGGGGGGGAGAAATATAAATCAGTCTGTGTGCTGAATAAAAGCAGGCATCCTCAGTGTTTTGTTATTCTAGGTGGCGTGAGCATACTCACTCCGCTGCCTGTATGTAAATGTATTAAGTGACAAAGGGACAGGCGATCTTGACGTTTTACTGCAAGGCAAGTTTGTATATTTGGCAAAGGTGTTCATTTTCTGGCACTGAACTTGTTGTGCATAAAAATTGGCGATGCACGAATAACATTTATATTATCATGCAAAGTTATAAGTCCAATCAGATATGGCTTCAAAGGTTGATAGTCATATCTATATTTTATGAAATCAAACAAACCATATTTCCAGGCCAAACTACTAAACTGCACCCTCCAAATCACACACTGCACATTCACATACCAGAGCCCCTTTATACACATCACACTGCCTTAACCGCACACCATGCCATATTTCACTAGAACACCCTGCTCCATCCCTCACACCTCACCAAACACCCTGAATCCCCCTACACACCCCTCATACCCGGCTACCCCTCATCGCAGACCCCTCATCCGATAATTTACACCCTGCCACTGCATCACAAACCCACCAGGCACCACGCACCTCTCACCGCACAGTACATAAGGGAGTGGTGCGGCCTTAATCGGTGATGATGATCCGGTTGTGGAAATATGGTCGTAAAGTGGATATTCGGTGCACCTCTATAAATAATAGTAACAACGATGAAGTAGGTGACTATTCAAACACCGAAGAATAAAGGGAATGATCCAAGAGGTAAAACCCGTCGAAGAGAACTGTGCATGCCCTATGGTTGCTCCATGCTGCAGGCTCGACTGCTTCCTTTACTACGTGGGCAAATGGCAAAGAGGTTCTTTATCATCGCTGTGCTCAACTCTCGTGCTGGCATGCGGGATGGGAGAGGGCAGTGTGTGTGGCGGGTGGGGGGGTGAGCATGAATGCCGTCCTTCCCTCTATCCCAAGGTTGTTCCTCTTATCCGCTCAAACGCGCCCCGCTCAAGGCAACCGCCCCCCGCCGTACCTGCAGTCCTCTAAGGCTGGGGGGGGGAGGGCTTGTGTAAAGTGACCGCGGGTATTGCGCGCGTCCATGATGAGGGTGTGACGTGATGCAAAAAAAGTGGTGACCACCAAACGTAATTTCTTTCACCTCTTGTTTCAAGCTGTCAAATCAATTTGATGTACTCATAACTGGGTGAGAGTGCATTGAGGCAAAAAAAAACCTCTTTTGTAAAGGGTGGCCTGGGGTAAAATACAAACACAAAAATAATTGCAACGGCAAAAAATTTAACGGTCATTAAGCAGAAACACAAAACAACCAAGTAATCGTCATCATCAACCGGTAAGGTGGCTCGGTAATGGAGTGAGTGGTTCATAATCAAAAGGTTAATATCCTGGTTAGGGATTTGACGCAGCCCATCATCCTTCCAGGGTCGATAAATGAGTACCGCTTTGTGGCAAAGTTAAACAGTGGTTTTCCTGTGGATACACTTGCCTCCGCCATAGGAATATGGAATTTCCACCACTGCCTCGGCGTTCTTTTGAGCAAGTAATGACTCCGACTTTTGACTTTTTGAACCCTTGTAAATAATCAAAACTAGAGTTTGATTACATAAATTCCGAGAATCCTTTCTTTTAGGGATATAGGTGTAAATCCAGTTTCAGTTGCTAGGCAGTGGAGACCTGATCAGGTGAGCAGTGACTTCCCAATTTTGAAGGAATAAGCTAGTTGTTTATCTCTGCAATGGATCATCCATATTTAATTGCCATTACACCTTTGAGTCTTCAAAATGAAATTGCATTTGAGAATTTTAATAACTTCTCGCTGAATATGTAATTGGCGTTGGTAGCCTTTACCCTGACCCTAACACCGAGTAAGAAGTCAATTTTAAACCTAATTCGTTCTTGGCTATTGTCATTGGTCATAAGTCATCGTAAAGCACTTCCATTGATCCATCTTTATCTTGCTGGCTTGCTCCAGATGCCACCTCTCTAATTTTTCAAAACATTTTTTTACACGTATTAAATCTGACGTGGATGGGAAACAATCGGCAAAGGTTCCTGGAATCGATCACAACATCCCAGGAGATTGTGATTACCATATATCTCATCTCATTTTGGCTCACCATCACTTTTTTGCATCACGGCGCATTGTTACATTTTGCAGCACAGGTATAAAATGTTTGCTCCTGTATCCATCCAGGAAGAGGACTGCATGCCTTGTACGTTGTCACCTTCGCCTCGCTCCTTCATGACTTCATCCCCTGGGATGCTGCCGGTCCCTCTCCTCTTCAGACCGTCGCACTTGCTCTCTCAATGTTCCTTCATCCCCAATACCTGTATATTTACATTTGTAATCTCCCTGTTTTTCTCCTCCCTGTCTTTCTGTCGACGCCGTCATTTTAGCAGCCCCAACGGGAGGCACGGCGGAGAGGTCTCTTCTTCTGACTCTTCCTCAGGCCTCTCGCCCTCCTCACCCCCTCCGGTCCTCCCCACCTCCACGTCCACCACTCCTGTGCCCACAGTCCGTGTCTCGGACGACGTTACGAACGTTACTAGCACTGCCCCAGTCTCTGCCGTAGCCCCCTCAGTGGGCAGGTAAGACCCTGTGGGTGGGTGGCTGTGTGGGTACAAGCCCTCCGCTTTGTCATCGTGCCTATCCTGTGTGCGCCTCGCTTGTTCCCCCCTGCTTGCTTGGGCTCTGCTGTGCGCTTTTGGAAACGAGAACAAACGCAGGTCGGCTCCCTTAACTCATGGTTTCTCTAACTCCAGTTCTAGCAACCAGCTCGGCACAGCTGAGCACTTGGAGAATACATTTTCCAGGCATGGTAGCGCACACCTGTCGTAACACTTTAGAGGCAGGGTTGGTGGATTGTTGAGATTGTCAAGTGCCACGAGTTGCCAACCTGAAACCAGTAGATGATGGCACACTGCAAATGGATGTCTGCTGTGTCTGAATTTTGAAACGTTATTTCCTATTGGTAAGGGGCCTTTTCCCCAGTTACTTTGGTTTCCCACCTGGACATATAAATGCGCCATAACCAATTAGCCCAACATGCTCAGCAGATAGCCGTTCTGGTTAGGTGGGCTTAGTTTTGACCCTTTACTGTGTATATAAAAAAAATTGAATTATTAACATTGTACTTGGGTGTGTGCGCCATGTTCCAATCCTAATTTATATTTGCATACAGAAGTGTGGCTATAGTGGAAGAGTGCCGAGGCAGGGTGCAAGGAATGGAGTTGGAGAAATTGCACTCTAACTTGTGTGCATGTCGTCTGCGGATATTCTCTGTCCTTCGTGTTGCGGTCTCCTGCGCTCTCCTGGCTTCTTTTGGGACTTCATGAACCACGGACACATCTGGCGAGGCTTACCAGTCCTTGTTCTCTGGTACAATTAGACTCCCATGGACATATACCAAATTCCCCCCCCCCCCGTTTTTTTATCTTGCGGAGAAACAACCCCCAAATGGGTTTGCGCGTCGTACGTAAGGAACTCGGCTATCCAAATTGTTTGACTTTTTTTTTCTTAGGAAGTGCATTGTATGACTCATTCCAAAGTTAGACCCAAACGAGCACTCATTCCATTCTCTTGTGCGACCCTGTTATTATAGTATCAGTATTACCGTAGGTGTTGCGTTGATTTGAAAAGTGGCCAGATGACACAATCTTTTAGGGTGAGCTTTTCACATTCAGGAGATTATGAATTCAAATGCCTGTTGGTGGATCCATTCAGTCCATCGTCACCGCTGGTCATCTTACACGTTGACGAGCCCCCAACATAGGCGGGTTCAAATTAAATCACCGGACCAATTAAAATGTTTTTTAATGAGCACCACCTCGTGCTCGTTTGAACTAGAGGAAGCACCTTCGTAAAAATTCGATTAATTTTTTTAAATGGAAAAGAATGTTGTCGTAAAGTCAGCCCCGCGCCCCCTGGCCCCGGCCAATGCTGGAGAATCCCGTCTTGTTGCTCCACTTCGCAGTAGCTCGGCCATCTTTCGCTCTCGGGTCGAGGAGGCCCCCGAACGGGGCAGCAGGGAGGGCATCGGTGGCGGCAGTGGTGGCACCGTGCCCGCCGTCACCGTGACGGTCCCGCCCACGGTGTCGGGAGGCTCGGCCCCGTCCCTGGAGAGCGGGGCGGCCCTGTCCGGGGAGAACAGAGAGCGACGCAGGTGTGTGTGCTTGCGTGAGTGTACGTGTAAGCGAGTGCGTGCGTGAGTGTGTGTGACTGAGTGGGTGCAAGGGGGCGCTTGAAGGTGGAATTTAGCAAAACCGCTGTATTTGTAGATGGGCAAAAATTTTTGAGAAAGCGTTCACCCTTCGCTTCTCAGTCGGATAAGTTCCCAAAATAGAGAACGTGGATCGCCATTAACTCTCACGGAGATGGAGTCCATAACGGTCACCGTTCACTTTCATTGGGACTGGTTTTGGTAATCAAATTTGTGTGTCTATTAATCTGTTTGTGCTTCACAATTCTAATAACACTAACCGTAACACTAACCATTGGGTTCTTTGCAGAAAATTTATACTTTATAAAAACTTATTTGAAATGTGGACTTTACTGAAGGCTGTTATTCATAGCAATGAAAGTTAATTGAGATTTTTTGGAAAAGTAAAAATGTCGCGGTTGTGCTAAGTTGTTGCCTTGCTGTGACCCCCTGCACTCGTTTAACCTGAGAACAACTCACCCATCCCACCTGCCATTCCCTTCCTGCCTCACCATACCCACCCATTTACCATGAAGCTGCAATCTAGACCAGAGGTGTTTATCCTGTGGCCAGCGGCCATTTGTGTAAACTGAAGGTGTATTTCCCCCCTGCCCCCCCCCCCCCCATCGGTGTTGGTATACGCATGGATGAGTGTTGACGTGTAGCGTATTCTCCTATCCATGTCTTTTCTTCATGGGACCTGCTCAGCCTTCATGCATTCAGCCACATACCGACTCCCAGTCATTAATTCATTCATTCTTCTGAGTGTACCACTCGTAATAAAGAGCTTTTATTGTAGGATTATAGCTGCTACATTTTTCACATCTAACCACAAAATTCGACAGGTTCACGGTTACATTGATTTTTTTTTATCAGTTACCCTTATTCTCGGTAAATCTTTCTAAGTATCAATTGCTAAATTAGAAACACAATTCTATTTATGGCCATTTCCTTTGAGTAGTTCGTTTGAGCGTTATAAGTCCGTTAGCCTTACAACTTTATTGTCCCAATCTTAAGTCTGCCACTACAAGGGGGTCACAACAGAATTGTCGGTGTATGGTTCAACACACTTCGAGTGCTCCCCCTCTTGGTGAATTGCCTTAAAGGACCTACTTTGTCGTTTCATAACTAGTTTGTGTATCTTTAAGTGACCTTTCACCACTCCTGGGTGACCACTCCCATACAACTATAGGGGGGCCACATTGTCCATACATTAAAGTTTAATTCTGTACATACGGTGTGACATGGATTTGGCAGACCTGTTACTTGCCAAAACCGATTCATCTGGGTGCTAAGCCTGATTGTGAGGCCTGTAGGACTTGAAGCGTTTTTTTTTTAAAAATATTCCAGGCTGGCAGTTAATATCATGAACCAATGTGAGTTGATCTGACCTGGCCCCATGGAACTGCTTCAGGCAATTCTGATTCCCCCAAAATGCAAAATACTCATGAAGGCATTGGCAGACTACTCGAGTGTAGATTCCTTATTAAAAACATATTGGAAGTAAGGCTTTTTTAGATACAGTTATGGAATAAACTAGGTATTGTCGGAGTGGGCCAAACTTGCAACGAAGCAACTATAAAATACGTTTCTGGCCTTTAAGTAAAGATGGCCAAGCAGATGTGTACACTCTGTAAGAGCAGATTTTGCAGGTTTTGCGTTGACCCTGCCATATTCGCGGAGTCTCCCAGAAGGAACGAAGCGATCGTAAGGTGTGGTTGCGTCAGCAACATTTGCCGTGATGACCTCTGGACATTAATCTTTGAATGGAAAGCCCCACTTAAGTCCATCGTTCTTCGTGGACATCACTGATGACACCTAGTCAAACTTCCTCTGGTTTGCCTTCACTTGTGTTCCAGTCAAGAGTCTGTGCCTGTTATTAACGATGTCCACTTCCCTAGAGTCCTTAACAAGTGGACATGTGTAAAATATGCTCCCTCATGTAAATGCAGCTATAGAAATATTCTTCAGTGGTTTTCTGATAGGTCTTAAAAACAGCGCTTAACTTCCCTCACTTTGGTTTTGTACTTAATTTGGCGAAATTACAGCTCTGCTAAATAAGTATATTTGTTTGACTGCAATGCAATGCACATTTTTCATTGTAGCAGGGTGATGTTCTACTCACCGAGAGTTACAAAGTTATTCAAAATCTTAATGCATGATGACAATAGGGGAAAATACACTTAAAATCATTTATTTAGTCTGTAATTCAATACAAATGTAATCCAATAATAAATAACTCGAATATTTTTGGTACATGCCTAGGAATTGCCAACATTATTCTAAGGCTTAATTTGTAACTTGGAAATCAAGTCAAGCTCTGTAGTGATGTCACTGCATTTACGCAAATAAGTTTTACACAAGTGACTTCAGAGTTAACACGACTAGCGCTCCAAAATGGCTCCATTCAATTGAACTTCTTGGTCTTCTTTCTTCTGTATACGTGTCACTTTTGATGTCGGATTTTTTTCCTGAGCTGATGCACCACGGATCTCCCTTAGAAACTAGCTGGGTGACTGTATTTTACGGGATTTTCCATGTAACAAATCATTGAATTTGATTATTTCTCATTGATGAAACTTTAAAGCCGTGTTGGACAACTCGGTGACCCACAGCCTCAGTATGTCTCTTCAGTAAGAGAAAGCTCTTGTGTTTTTTGGTTCGCGTCTTACCTGAATCACGAGAGGTGCAAATTATATTGTGTCGAATATCCCATTGATGCTCCTGTATTTGAGACTTGAAGGATAACGGGATCGCTGGCCAAAACGATTTTGACACCTCTGGCCTAGATTTGCCGCCGGTTTTCCGTGTTACGGTCGTAATGGTTGCTGCTTGTGTCGCCTTGTTTGTCGGGCGAGCCAGTTTGTGCTTGTTGTGGATTGTGTTTCTTGCGCTTGGCATTAAATGTGCGTGTTGCGTCCCCCCCCCCCTTGAGTGAACCCTCTACCCTGTTAATTATGATTTTTTTTTCCCTTCTAAAAAAAGAAACGTTTTATATTTAAATGAGCATCTTGCAGTCACCAGAATGTAACCGTGAAATGTGTTGGGTTATTCTTGATCATCAGTTTCCCTTGGTTAGTGGGGGGAGGGGGGTTTCTTGAGCCGTTGGAGAAACCAAATAAGGTGGCGTTGGCAGGAGCCTGAGCTGCTGGTAACAACTCCACTGCGGTGTTCTACAGCCCGCTCAACAGATTCGTTGTATAGCATTGGCTGGAGTTGGCTTTCCAGGAGCCTCTAACCGCAATAAATGCCACTATATTTGGTTTGTTCTCTGCGAGAAAAATCTCTGCCGTAAACTAATACCAGCATTTAAGGGTGCGTCGGACTCGACAGTCCATTATTGTGGCGTTAGATAATGACAACAATTGCCGTTTGAGTGGTTAAACATCTTAATTTGTCACGTTCGGGATTTTTTTTTTCTAATTGCACAGAGCATTGATAATCTGTTTATTTTCAAACATGTTTGGCTTTAAGTCTGCAATTATTTTGATTATCTCCTTTGAGATCCCCTAATCCTTTTAAGACATTCCGCATTCTCAAAACACGTAACTTTATGCTAATTGCTACTTTCGATAAACGGGGTACGGTACTACGGTTGAGCGACCACAAGGCTCGAGCGATCGAAGTCTCTGGTTCAGGGCCTCCCTTCGGCCACCCCTAACCCCTCTCGGCTTACTTACGAAGATACACAGAGCGAGCGTGCAATATCGGTCGCAGGTCATACCTCACGCCTGTACGTGACGAGGAGTCGGAGTCGCAGAGGAAGGCCAGGTCCAGGCAGGCCCGGCAAACGCGTAGGTCGACCCAGGTGAGACATTGCGTGCGTGATGAATGTTCCCTCGTCCTGGCTGGCATCCATAGGACCGTGTGCAATGGCATCCAATTGTTTGTCCACAGGGAAGGGCAAGCGAAAGTCACTTACCCCATCATGGGTGTTGATGTACGTTGATGGAAATTTTGCCCACGACAAAGTCTGTTGAGCCTACAGTACTATCGATTTCATAATTCACTTTAATTACGTTCTCTCGGTGGCATCACTATTGTGTACATTTTTTATGTAGTGTATGGTTGTGGCAGTTCTTCACTTCCTAAAATCTTTGGATTTGCGCACTGTTAACTTTTATAGATGCTTGATATTATTGCAACCGACAAGTCCTTTCATAGGGAGCTATCGGAGTGACCACTGGTTACTTTTATGCTGGTAGTATATGAGAAAAAATCCCTACAACTACCGTCATTGAGGCCTAATAAAGCAATATCTTTATTATGGTATTCTATTTTGCTTGTATAAAGAGTCTGACCGTGGCGGTTCGTGTTTATGAAAGTAACAGTCGTACTGATTGGCAGCCCTGAACAACTGATGAACATTCCACATTCCTAAGTTAGAAGCCAGTTTCTACCATAGTCCAATATTAAAAAAGTGATTCACTATTGAGGTAACTTAATTTCAATTGAATCATATGGCTATCAATTACAACAAATGTACAATAGTGGTAAGTCTTAACAGTATGAAAGTGAATGGAAATTGGTTAAAGTACCAAAACAATCTAATGATTTTGCAAAAACATTCCTGCCAGACCACTGAGCTTAATCTCTTTGTGTCACTTCAGATGTTGTCATCTTGAAAACAAAATCTCCACTCATTGTTCTTGTAAAGAGACGAACCATGTTTATTTCTATTTATTTGTCGGACGTAAAAAAATGCCCTGGAATTTACTTGCCAGAAATAAAAAATTGGGTCCATTTTTAAAGTGTTTCCTTTGCTCAAATATGAGCACGAGCTGGCTCTCACCTGCAATGGAGAGACCCTGAGCTAGCTACGGAATTCTACATCACTGTGATGTGGTCAATATCTCTCTGTGGCATTGCCTAGTGGAACACCGTTTCGCTTAATAGTTTTGCAAAATGAACAGAAGCGTTTGCACGGTACCGTGGACAGGAGAAGAATGCGTTGGCATGCGTAATTATTACCACGTGGTGAATGCAGCCAGTCTCTCCAATCCTGCAGTGCTCCAACATGGTGATGGTGGAAGTGCCACCCATGTAGCTGCTTGTAGGCAGCTCAGGAAAAAAAAGCCCCATGTGGTAAATAAACTCGGCTGTGATGTCAGCCGGTGATAAATTTAGCTGTTAACTTTTGTCAGTGCTGCTTAAAGAGGGCAAACGTTGCCCCCCAGCTGCCTTGCTTGGTATCGCAATCTCTCTCCAAACTATTTGCCTGTTTTGGTGTCCAGGAGACTCACGGGGCTCATGACAAGAGTGCCAGAGTACCAAGTCCAGGATACTGACACTGGTCAGAGGGCTTGACTCGCAATCAGTGTGTTCAGTCGGGACACAACTCAGTCTGCCACCTGTTTTGGATTGATACAATGAGTCACATTTGCTGAAAAATCAGCAGTGGTTGTGATCATACAGGTAATAGCCGCCATTATAGATATCTGGCATATCCGCTGTTGATTCGGTGAAACCAGCAGAGATGAATACCACTCCATTGTTTGCGTGAGCTCATAAATACATTGGCTTTGATTTGAAAAATTGTTTCGGTTGAGTTTTTTGTAAATTAATCCATGGTGTAGCATTGGTGATTGAGACGCCCTGCAGATGAGACTCAGAGAAGATGAAACTGTATAAAGTTAGCTTTTAATACAATTCTACTGCAATGCATTTACCCATAATGCTCGGTTAATGCCATTTCAATTCGATGATGAAACCAAATACTCGTGTTTATTTAAATTTTCATTTACCACCCATGGCAGCGAAGCAACAAATTATTTTTTTCCCCCCTTTGTGTCTTTTCTCCCTCTCCCACGCCGTCGGGCAGGGCGTCACCCTGACGGACCTACACGAGGCTGAGAAGATCCGGCGCTATGGCTCGGACAAGCGCGGGGGCCGCGAGCAGCCTGAGGAGAAGGAGTCCGCGGAGCGACTCGACGACAAGAAGGACACGGAGTCGCGGGAGGCGTCGGACGCGCGGGGGCGGCCCTCTCGCACCTACGGCAGCGACGTGAGCTGGGCACTCCCCCCCCCGCCCCATGCCGCTCTGCACTGAATCCCCGCATCACCTTGCCATTGCCCCACTCCGTCCACGAATGGCGTCATCTGCAATTCCTTGGTGCTCTGGCGCCCTACCACACAATTCCTGTGTTTTCACCATCATAATCATTCATAATAACGTAATGCTACAATAATGCTCAAATTAACAGAGCATTGAATGCCAAACCAAGACCGAACAACAGTACTGCTGAAAGTGATCAGATTATCAAAACAATTAAAATAGCATATATCTCGGGAGTTACTGAGAAATTAGCCCACGTTTTGCAAAAGCAAAACATTAAAGTGAGATTTGGTACGGTACACAAAATTAAAAAAAACTACTGTCTTGTACTAAAGATGAATTACTGAAGTTATCAACAGAAGGTGTATATCGGATCAATTGCTTATGCAGTAAATGCTATATTGGACAGACGGAACGTAACATGAGCTTAAGAAGACGGGATGTAACATGAGCATAAGACTAAAAGAAACACCAAAGGGATATTAAATGATCTCAAACACAACTGTCAATTGATTTTGATAACATTGAAGTGTTATGCAAAACTAATTATTACTGGTCAAGACTAATTAGAAAATCAATCGAAATTGAGAAGAATAAAAATAATTCCAACCGCTGTCATAGCTACAGACTCAGCGCAGCCTGGAAGTGTATTATTAAGTAATACACAATACATTGTAATTCCTTATAGAGGAATCACATGCTAAGTGGCTGATTGCTGAACTATTACATATTTGCAATACCCCCCCGCACCTCCGCCTCTGATCTCAACCTGATGGGGTTCAACAATGAAGACGTCATCCTACACTATTTAAAACCGGAAGCAGGTGGATGGCTTCACTATTCTGGCAAATTGCCCGAAGATGCTGGATGTAATTACCAGCGAAACGTCGTACTCAAATTCTAAAAGTTGTGGATTCACTCGTCAAACACACAGGTGGGCTGAAGTAACTAATTGGCGTTTTGTTAACGTGACACATTTTTGACCGATTGGCCGTGTCCGGCGGTGGAGGGTTGCGACACATAATAACGCGATCTAACCCAAAAACCTTTATTATGAATAATACTGGTCGTGAAAGCCCACATATTAAACTTCTCACCATCACCACCCTGTGAATCCACTTGGCCCTTTGGTGCCCTACCATACCACACAATGGCCCCTCTATATTGGCCTATGCCATTCAGTGTGTTGTCCTACCAGCCTCATGTCAGTCACCTAATGCTGCATAATCAGTGCTGCCCCATAACAGTTTCTGTTGTCCCATACCATCCATGTGCCTCCCTATGCCACCCTACATCACTTGGCGCCACTCCCCCACATTGCCTTGCACTAACGCTGTGCCACAAATGTCACTTATGCTCACTTGAATGAACAAACGTTGCAGAAAACTGTTAAATGTTCTATTTCTTAATCAACCATCGAGGGCAGCAGATGGCAGTGCGGCAAAATCCATGCTTCTACCATGCTTCTATGCTCACACATCTATGCTCCCCACCTTCCACAACCAACACTGACCAGTGTAGTGAAGTATGGTCCAATAAACCCCATGACCCACGGAGGGTGGGGAGGGCTTCATCCAGCACAAATTAACATAAGGGCTGCACATGTACAAGCACATTACATTTTATGGCCTTTCACTTTAATAGTGCTGTATTAAACCAGCCACCATTCAAAATGGTATGCATTTAATCGAGCCTTTGGGGGGATGATGGGTTAAATTGCCGTGGCAGAAATGTGGATAACTTGTTTTAATTATGTGTAATGTTTTAAAAATTATACCTTTAGTGTCAATGTTTTCATTTTTTTGCTGTCGCCATATTTATGCTGTGTTCATGGGGTTGTAGTTGGTTGGAATATAATTGGCAGACCAATGAACATAATCTTGAGTGGTGCTGCAGTGCTCAACGATCAGAAAAACATCCACAATTTCAAATTCCAGTTTGGGGATCGACTCTGCTCATCATTCTTCCGTGATTGGCAACATCAGTATCATATGGTTGTAAGTTCACAGTGGCCATCCAATAAGAATTGTAGAATGTGGATTTCCACCGTTGCCTTCAGGCCGCTGACAGAGATGAGCGCCACCCCTCGCTCATTTGAGCTGGAATACGCCGCGGCTTAACCCAAACGAAACCCGAAATCTGTGCGCAGTTCATCTCGACCATCGACTCGCGTTATTTTTTTCTCCCTACCTTCCTCCCCTTTTGCCTCGTCAGACCCAGGACGGTGCCTACCAGAGGTTGCGCCCTTCGGCGTCGCTGGCGCCGGCGGTCGGGGGGTCACCGGCGGGGAGGGCGGGCGGCGGAGGGAGCACGGGGTCGGGTCTCGGCGGCGGTGGCTCGACCCGTGTGCCCACGGTCACCGTCGTGGAGCCAGAGAGGGGTATGGTGGCACCGCGGCAGGGGGGGGGGCACCGTATTTGCTATGCATTGCACACTTCCGATTCGCACGGTTGCCTACGTACGGTGCGAAATAAGTTCTGCATAACACATGCGTGCGGTTGAATGTCATTGTTTTGCGTGTTGCGCAGCAGTAGTCTTATTGCGTTGTACGTATTGATATATTTTGAGTGGAGTGGTGGTACAATGGTTAGCGCGCTGCGCTTTGAAACCAGCAACCCGAGTTCGATTCTTGGCCATGGCTAAGATCAGTTGGCGAGTGATGTCAGAACCAGTCCTGCACCCCCTCCTCCCCCAGTACAGATGTATAGAAAACATGTTGAGCATCTGTCTTGTATGGTACGTGTGTTCCTATTAAAATTATATCATATCTATCTGAGGGGGATGTGGTGGTTCGAGTCTCTGGCTCGCAATCGTGATTTGGGTTAAAATAATCCCTTCAGTCCTCTGGGATCAATAAAATAAGTCGTGCTTGGAGGGAAGTCAAAAATGGTACCCCTGTGAATAAACTTGCCCCCACCACAGCAATGTGGAATTTATGCTGCTGGCAATCGGTTTCTGAACTTGAGATAAGTGCCTCCCCGAGTTATTTTGATTGTGGAAATTGCTGTGAATTCGCTTGTGAAAATATTTTACGAAAGGGTGGGTCCTTGCTCATGCAGTCAAGGTTTCTGTCCGCAAAAGGAAGCCTCCTTGGCGTTTCTTCGCGTTTGTTAAGAGTCACTGCCCCTATTGCTTCCCCAAGTAGTGACATCGGACGGTTTCACAGTTCCGCTGCCTTGTCACTGTGGAATTGCGAGTGACCGCGCGGTTGCTGCTGTGCTGCAGGCGATTCGGGCGAGGAGGACAGCCAGACGGAGGGAGACAAGGGCAAGAACAAGTTGTCGGTGGTGCGGGATCGGCGCCGCCCACGGGAGAAACGCAGGTCCACCGGCGTGTCCTTCATGAGCCCCGACGTGAGTGTGTGCGACAACCTGATGCCTCTCTCTGTCTCGCTCGCTCGCTCGCTCTCTCTCTAAATCACTCGCTCACAAACAAATCGCCCACTTACTCGTCGCTCACTCGCTCGCAAATCGGTCATTCACTCGCATCGGTCACTCGCACCGGTCGCTCGCTAACAAATCGCTCACTCGCATCACCAGCTTACTATTCACTTACTCATTGGCTCAGTAACTAATATGTCTATGTACCATGGATAAGCCTTTATTAGAGGAACCAACCAGCTTAGGGGCTCTCCCTGGTCACCTCCACAGTGGCCCTCTTCTCGGCGTTGTCCCGAAGAGCTTACAATGTGCCATTAGTGCGCATTTGTGGTGGAGATTGCCGCTGCTCATGTCCAGCCTCCTGTTGCGTGGGACTACCTCGCATTGAGCGTTCACACTGCTGACTAACTCCCCCTGTGCAAGTACAGAGTTGACACCTTCCTATTCCCCTCTGCCGAAGACTCAGTAACTTTTAAAATCCAGTCTATGCCTTGTCATTGTCGCTTAGCAAACTAGTCTTCCCTTTGCCTATCCATACCTGCTCTCATAAAATACCCATTTTCTTTGTACAACAAAAAATAATAATGAATTCTCCCCTTTCACAAATATCGCCCACCTTCTAAGGCCTCTCGATACGCATTCTCCCTTGATTTTAGATGCGCTTACATCGGTATGCGTATAAATCCACATTGTATTGCATTTATCACGATAGACCAGGGGGTATGAGTCATGCGTTGGCAGGAGGAAGGCAGCCCCTGTCACTGCATTGGATAGAGAAATGGGAAAATCGCCACCCGTTTTGTGCCAATTCAGTTGGCTGCTTTTAAATGCCGCAATGCACTTGGATGAATCAACGTCCAGTTTATGCAAGGCTTCTTGGGAAGTGGTAATCCCATAATCATGAAACAAAGGTTGCAGTATGAATCGAACTGAAGAAATTTACTATGAAACGTGTCTTTAATTTAGAAAAGCATCTTCTTTAACGACACATATATATTCTTTGGGTCTTCCAGTAAAGCCACGTAGATAGAAAAGTAATAAAAAAATAAAAATATCACGTTTGGATGGCAACACAGGCAATCGTGGGAGAGCTGCTGAGGCAGGACATTTACTTATTTTTATTTTTCTATCTACATGGCTTTACCGAAAGACCCAAAGAATATTAATTTCTGCAGTCACGAAAGCTTTAAGTCACGATTTAATGACGCATATATATGAAATTAAAGTGAACAGTAGCTGGTTGAAATTAAAAGTTACTGGAGATATGATTGTTCATTATTTGCTAAGGTTCTTTAACACATGAGCAATATAACTCTTAAGAAAATTGGCCAATAATGCCTCTGCCGATTCTTATCATTATTTTAAGAAATAATTGTCCTGCCTGCATGGATTTTGTGCGACTAAATGATTAAATTCATAAACTGCAAGTTGCGTTTCCTTATTTGGATAAATGCTATTGGGAAACATTGGTCCAAGAGACCCATGAACTTATGGGGTAAATATAACTATGCTTTGATGGTTTAACGGCACTTGGATTACATGCGTTGTCCGCTTGTTTAGATTTTTATTTTATTCAAATCATCATGCGACTATCCAAACTAATATGATGACGGTTTTAAATTATATATCATGTGCCTGTTAAAAAAGGGATTTCATTTGTACTTATGCATGCATTGAAACATATCCCATGTATTTTCTAGAAGTTGCAAATGCATAGCATTTTGTCTGCTAGAATCTTTGAAGGTGGTTCTTCTTGGGCGAGCTTTTTTGCCCATCCAAGGACAGGTGTATATTGCAGTAAATCTGAAATATTAAATCGAAAATTGTTCAGCTCATGATTATTAATGAGGGGGGGGGGGGTTGCCCCATGTGGAGTGACGTCACCCGCCAATGGTTATTGTGGAGGGGTGCAGCATGTGGAGTGACGTCACCCGCTCATGATTATTAATGAGGGGAGGGGTGCGGAATGTGGAGTGCGCGACCTTCTTGTGCGTTCGTGTAAATTTCCACGCGGGCGTGAATATCAATGAAGGGGGGGGGGGGGGCTCTTTTGCAGTGACGTCACGTGCGGGACGGACAGACATTCCTGGGTGATTATAGTAGGAAATAATAGAGAACAGATAACTGCTATAATTGGAACCCACGAGCCTCTTTTTAGCAGCTGTTTGGCCATGAGAACAGAGAAGCTGGGTCCAGTGGCCGCATTGCTGTCAGGGTAATTTGTGCATAACAATAAGAGAAAGTCCAGGAGCATTGTAACATGGACTGGGAAATAATAGGCACAGCTTCTCTGAGCAACTTCAAACTTTTTTGTTTCAATCAAATCAATCTGAAAGGGTAATAGAAGTTAGAAGGGTCTTTGATGACCATTTCAAACAACTGTTTGCTGGTGTCACTCGCCATCATACGGAGAGGCAATTAAACATGAAATGCCTGGCTTTGAGTGACGGATCGAGCTGTGCTCATATCCGTTAGCGACCCTGCTCCACGATGGCACGAGGGAACGTTCCACATTTGCATGGTGGAGGTCAGTTTCTTCCTCACAGCAACCGCTGTTAACGTCCCACAAAATTGTACTTTTTCGATCCTGGAGATGTGATGGCCTGCGTTGACCCTTGACTGGGATCTGAACCCGCAGCCTTTCAATTGTTGTAAAGTGCTACGAGTACAGTGCCAGCCAGCCGCATAACAAAAAAAAATAACAAGCATAAAGGACATTTAAATTGTTACAAGGGAATGTGCATGCAGTTTAGCAGACTTTTGTAATCATGTAAACCCCTTTCACATAAGGCTGCCCTTTGTTAGTGGTAAACAAGCTGCAGCCAGTTATGTAAACTTGTTAAAGAGTATATTGTACACATCCCGTGGTAAGAATTGAATGAATGAGGTGACCCAGTGGCTTGTTCTGTTCAAAATTGCTGTGTCAGTGCTACTGTGCCAGTACTCTGGGACCCACTGGCTCAAATTCAGGCAACGGCAAATGATTTAACCAGAGATCCCCCTAACCCCCAAAATGTAGGGTAGTATGATATTCGAAGGGCTTTCTCATAATCTTTAGAGTTGGTCGACTCCATGATGCAAGATGACCATGCAAATATAGTTCTTGTCCGCACCGGTACCAAAACTGCATCATTGTAATAGTAATCATTTTATTCATATAGCACTTGTAAGCATTCAGAAGCATCTCGAGATGTTGCACAAGGAAATCATGAATACATAACCAGGAATATAAATTATTAAACAATCAAGCAGATTGAGCGGCATTGTGCGACACACCGTGGCACAAGCCGCGTTACCACCACCGTATCTCCACGCAGACGGGGGGTGGGGAGGAATTATAACTTGACGTGGAATGACTTCAGCAACAACACTGATGATCATGATCAATGCAACGCAAGGAAAAACATGGATAGTGATCGATATGGCGATGGAAGTGCAGCTTGTTGCTAAAAATTTAAGTTGAACATCAGGAAGTAACCATTCAGTAACTAGTCATTGTACTATACTGTTTTGGTCATTCTGGTTCCAATGGAATTGCAGTTGCCCATATGTTTTTTTATCCAGTTCGTTTGGCCACTTTTTTTAATCCAATTAGTAGCTTGTGTACTCGCATACATACGCTTTTAAAAATGCGTCATCAGTCATGATCTGTCCACTGTGGATGAAGGCCTCGCCATGCTGTCGCCTCTCCTCAATCGTCACCTGACACAAAATTCGGTGATTTCTGTGGAAACGAGCTGATCTCATCACTCCCCATCTCCACGGTGCTAACATCCTGTTGGACTTGTTGCTTCGTTCGGCTGCCACTCGGCCGTTAGTTTGATCGCCCGGCGTCACGCCTGCCGTTTACTTACGTCGTTCAAAATGTGTTAATTTGCTCAGACACCAAGTGGCATTTGCTCGATTGCTTTGGTCATGCCCAGGCACATGCCGTCTCGTTCCAGCATCGGGTTTTTTGTCCCATGGTGACATGCCTCCCTCTGCTGGGCATGCTCTGTACTGATGGGCGCAAGTTGCCCATCTCCTTGTAAATCACGTTGCGCCGTGCCGAGCGACCGTTAAGCCCACGCAGTGATTTAATGTGAACGCTTCTCTTAGATTGCCTCTGCAATGAATGCGCTCCATTATCGCGGCGCTAATTTGAACGTAATTGTCTTTCGTGATTGTTTTAACCTTTTCGAGCCGCTCGGCACGTTGAACGGCACATGTTCGCGTCGGAAAAGCCAAAGTCAGTGATGCACACCATTCTCTTTTGGACGTTCTGAGGCAGCCAGCTCTGATGCTGTTAAAGTGGTGGAAATTCCACGTTCCTGTGACTGGGCCATAGTTGATTTTAGATTTGCTCTGTTGACCAAGTGCTATTCACTTTTTTGACAATAGAGGGATGATATTCTGAGTTTACCCTGAACCGGCATTTAAACTCCTGGTAATTGTTAGTTGAGAATGTGCCATTATGCTACCCAGCAAGATTATTGCAAGATGTGTATCTTTGTAATTTTTCGTTCTTAGAGGAATTAGAGATGTTTGAAAATGTGGTCTTGGTGACCTTCAGAAGTCTACTGAAGAGTGACATTCACTGTTTGAAATAGTTTTTTTTAAATAAAAGTGTACGCATAAACATTAAAATTTAAAGGTGACAGCAATTCCCTCTGAGACCCCTGGCATCGCAATTTTAAACCAATTGGTGAATTAATATTTAGTTTTCATGATCAGTGTTGTCTGCATTGTAGCAAAAAAATGGTGTTGATTTTACTGTCTCCTGAAAAGATGATAATGCAGATAGGCCTATTTATTTATTGTGTTTGTTGTCTGCATGTGTGCATCTGTGTCTAATTCTCTCTCTATCTGTGTGTGGGCTTTTGCTTCAGTCTCAGAGCGACGAAAATGACCACGATCTGTCGGATGAAGAAGAAGAGAGTGAAGAGGTGGAAAAGGAAGTGAAAGAGGTGCGTCCAAAGGTGCTAGCACGTTCCCCTGAGCACACTTCACACTCATTATTCCTCTACTTGCGTTGCTCCAACAACAGGGAGCTACGGGCATAAAATGTCACCTGCCACAGTTCCCGCCGATCTCTTCAAAGTGCGGCTGCTGTTGCGCCTACCACAGTGATGATACTTCGTTTTATCAGCATCCCAGATATGATATGCTAAGTTGTCCTCTGACCAGGTCTTAACATTCTATTTTGTAACTATGCTTGTGTAACCAAGATATGGACTGTACAATATCTATACCGTCATAGGATGCCCATGAAATCGAGGCTAGCACCTTATTGGGACCTTCCTGCTGAAATAAATGCAATCTATCTTTGGGGATTGAGTTATCACTTGGAAGGCCTCGCAAACACCAGGTGCAAAGGTCTGCCACTCGGACATCACGAGCAACTGCAACCATTTGACTTGTCAAATCTCAAGTGATTCATTGAGATACGTCTGAGTTAAGTACGTAATTGCCTCTGCACGTGGTTCAAGCTCGAGTGCCAGCGTACCCATTTAAAAGTCTGGCACTCAAGAGGCCCCAATAATTAACTTTAGCCTTGCCAATAATCCAATTTGTTAAGGTGAAAGAGCCTATCGCGAGACGTTTATGTATTTTGTGTCGGCGCGAGCGCCAGACTGGGTCTTGCATCCCACATTCAAAACAGGGGTGTAAACTTTTAATGTCTGGGATTGCCACCGCTGCTGGTGTTTACGCCCGGTAGCAGAGTCTATTGTCTTGTTTATGAAGCCAAGTCTGAAATTACTTTCACGGTTTAAATGAAACGGGCACAAAGCCTACTCCTCTGCCCTCCCCACCCCTCGGCATTAAATGGACCGTGCTTCTCAGCGTGCAGTCTTTAAGCGATGCATGAAAGGCACATCCCTGTGTGGGTGTCGGATGCAAAGCCCAGTCTGGCATGATGACACAAGGAACCAGGATCGTCCTTGCAAAAGAGGCAGTGTTGTTTCATTAGTCTCAATGGGTTTTTCGTTGTTCATCTCGTGGTGAAGTCAAGGGTGCGCGCGTACGTACGTTACTGTGTTTATAGGGGTGGTGGTAGCGTGCCATTTCTGTAAGATTGGCGAGTGAGCGGGCACAGTGCGCAAATGGCTCATGCCATGGCACCAAACTCAATGCGTGGGGCGAGCTCACGTGCATTACTCTGCTGCAGTGTAAAGGTTACCAATATGCAAGGTGACTGAATGAGTTGCCCAGCGATACTTAACCTCGGATCATTTCACTCGTCAAAGCCATCCTGTACAAATTTTTAAGTAGTTTTCAAAATGTTTCAATGCTCAAATGAAGTTGGAACGGTCTTCCTATTTGTTTCTGGCCCTCAGCCAGTGGTCAAAATGCTATCTGCCTATAGTTGGGGGGAAAATCTCTCTGTTGAACGACCACTGTTGACTTACAAGTAGTAATCTTGATTTGAAGCTTTCGTGACTGCAGGAATCCATACTCTTTGTTTTTTTCGGGAAAGCCACGTAGGTATAAAATAATATACAAGTTACAATGTACAAGTAGTACTCATTTTTCAACCCCAAAGCGATGATAATTGACCATCTGAAGATAATTTTAACTTACAAACGTACCATTTGTGGGTTGCGTGCTCTAATTATTGTTCCACGGGTCCAGATATATTGCTTAATCCAACTAATTGTAATTGACCTGCGGTTGGTCAGAAAAAGCTTCAATCGGGTCTCAAGATTATTTGCGGAGTGACCATGCTTGAGATGTTTATTCAGTTCCTCGTGAGACGAAACTGGAAGAAAAATAACCTGCACATGAATGGCTAACTCTCAAAAATCCGCATGCTCACAGATGGGCCTGGTTTGTGTCATGATTAGTACTCACAATCTGAAGGTTTTGAGTTCACATCTTTTCAGCAGAGGTGATCATTTCCCTGCGGGTCAACAGAGGGGGGTGGTGGGGAACTCGTTGTGAGAGGTTGACAGTGATCATCCTGTGGATAGATTGGCCCCTGTCGTAACAATGTGAACGTTTTCACAAACATCTTAAATTGGTTTCGAGTTGAACACCTCCGCAGTGCTATTCTATGCATCGAGAATTGTTGAATAGACAGATCGGCTGCCTACTTGTACTTCCGTCAACTTCCCATCCTGTTGGGAATCCTCCAGAGGCAGTTGTCATTAACATACAAACCACTGCTTACCAGATCATGACATTTACACCCAGTTCATTTCATATAATCGCTTGCATTTTGTATTGACTTTGATGACAGATGTGACGTATTTATTTTCTGTAATTTTAGAGGGAATGGTGTAGCTGTTTTGCGCAAGTCTCTGAGCGCAGTGCCCAAATGAGCTCCGTGGACTGAGTAAAATTCCTGGCCACGGCTAACATCATTGGCGAGTGATATCTCAAAACCAGTCTGGGAACTCCCTTCACCCAACCTGTACTGACCAGTTCCGTGAAGTATGGTAAAAAAAAAATGCCGGTGACCGACGGTTGGTTACGTGCGGCGTGAAAGAAGTTCAACATACGTACGCACATGGCATTGGACTGCCTTCAGCAATGGATTGACCAAGGGGCTGTGAATGATTATTTTTTATTTTTAGCAAAAAGGATTTGCACTGTCCCACTATGGTTTGATGTAAAGTTAACCCAGATGTGTGACGACACTGCCTCAGATTTACTGCCATATTTGGTCTTTTTGCCCAGCACTCCTGTTTGGTCGGAGATTTTCGTCTTAATTATATTTCATGTTATTTAAAGACATGCGCAATGTGTACCAATGCCGTTCCCATGATTGGGCATTATTATCATAGTGGTCGTTGACGGTGAGCGGCATTATCTTTCTGTATAATTCCATCTTCCAAAATCTCTGCCAGGTTTCAGCTGTGTCGCAGGTTCGTTAGCTAGAACCTCGGTGCTAGGGAGTTTCCAGTTTTTTTTCAGCAGTGTGTTAGGCACGAAGACTGGACACCCCGGAGCCTTAAGATTAGTTTAAAAAAAATTCAGTGGCATGACCGTTATAGGGCATGAGACTATACACTGGTGGAGCAGTTGTCAGGAGGAAGCGAGTGTGTGGGTAATAGACGACTCTGTGTGTGTTGGTTATGAATGTGCGTGTAATGTAGGCAGTTTTGAGAAGTAGGTCAAGAGATGCCTTGCTTTAGGAGGGCAGGTTTTTTTGATGACGATATAAAAACGCTTGGGAGGAATAAAATCATAATTTAAGTATAAAGATAGCGGTGCCTGGGTCCGGGAGTATTATCTGCATTATTGTATTGGTCAAAGAGTTAGACTGATAAAACAACTACAAAGGACTCTTTTGGTCTTTTACGTATACGTGCATGCAGAGATTGCTAGAAATTCAATGCAGGATAGGATTCAAAATGGTACGTGGTAGGAATTGTAGATTTAGTGAGGGAAAGTTGGTTGCCATCGATGAGATGTGTGTGCAGCATGCAAGAGCAAAGGCTAAAGAGACGGGCATTGGTGTGGGCATTCAGAGGGTGGCACATATGGGGGTAAACTTATAGTTATATGGTGGCATACTGTAGATGTGTACCTTATAGCTCAAGCAGTTGTGATCTTCATCAGTTGTGGGATCTGGTTGAAGGACTTAATGGCAAGATGTAATGGCATTAGTGGCATTGTGTTTGATAACCTTTTGTTTTTACCTTGACCTATGCTTGTACGATGGTGAAGCATCATTGTAACGTGTCACTGGTGATGATCGCGTATTCACGTTGGCATCCGATAGCTTTTAATGAAGTACCATGCGTAACCACATTTGTCTGCCTAGTGCTGATGTTTTGACTGCTAATTCTAAGTAATTGCATTGGAGACTTGGTACGTGCCGTACTGAGTTCAGCCCTGCCCTTGGGAGAGAATGATGCACAGGGTGCATTGTTTATATTCTACGATTCGGCCGTCCCAACAGCAGAAAAGGCTCTTGGTGCCTATCCTGTGTAGAGGAGTGATCTCTTGCTGAGGCTGGGCAGGGTCTTGGGTCTCATTCAAGAGAACTCCATCCAAATGCAAATCCTGATGCTGCCGTTTCCTGATGCCTTGCATCCATTGATTGTTTATTTTTCCACGCACCAAGTATGCACCGATAACATTTAAAAAAAATACAACTTACTCTGAATCGTAGCATCTGTGCAACAGTTCCACGGACCACTCCCATGACCTTGCGTGTGTACCACCAGTGGTCCGTGAACCACGAGTTGAGAACTAATGTTTTAAGCGGAGTTGGTGATTCGAATCTCACTGCTGCCAGGTGGTCTTTGAGGAAAATTAGATAAGTCTGTTGGATAGTGGACATAGAAACACAGCGACTGGAGATGGCAATAATACATAATGTGACGATATGCCAAAAGAAGGACATTTAAAAGTGTCGGTGTCATTTAAAGACCGATTGTGAAACTTGCCTGCGATCAGTTCATACAATTTTAGCCATAAGCCCCGTGGATATCACAGGAAGAATTTTTTAAGTAGAAACACAGTACTATGTATTATATTTATCTATATACTGAGTTTAATTAATTGGGAAGTAATTACCCAGGCCAAGAGGGATTACTGGAGGAGAGCCACTCCCATCGCTCATCTAGCCAATTTTGACATTTTTTTGCAAAACTGGTTTTACCCAACCAGTTTTGATGACCACATGGCCATGAGCTTAAATTTTAGATCAACTCATCCAGCCATTCCCTACATGGAGTGAGATCTCGCTGTACAAACATTTTGCAATGGTATTGTATTTGTTTTAAATATAAAAAAGCTCTCCTGCAACTGTAGTCAATTAATAAAACATCTCTATAGGCTCTTGCCTTGTTGACAATAATATTTAATGTATTTTTTGAGCTGCCTGTCACTTTGGGAACGTTATCGCACGTGAATAGCCACTTATATTCCTGCCCACCCAACAATGTTTCCAACTCGTGGCCATGCAGTTGTGAGATTTGGAAGACACGTGGTGTAACCGTGGTGAAGCTGTGACATTCAGGTTGCTCACCCCGTAGAGCTTAGGTGTCTGCATGGCTCTGCAGGGCTTGGCAGGGTGAAATTAATACTTCTTAATGCAGTCGCAAACCGGTTTTGCTGACCACATGGAGCTGTCAAGACGGCTCGGGCTATTTTCCATTCAGATCTTAAGTACGTGTGCAATTTGGCACAAAGTAACACAAAACAACGTAATATTCTCTGTGTGTAGCGTAGCTGTGCGGTATTTGTAGCTTTGTTGCGGGGGAAACGTCTTTTTTTTTTCAGCTGACTGTTGAATTTTTTTGTCAATCATTATTTTCGTAAAAGTCAAATTCGTAATTGCTGATCGCACTGTTCACTCGCTCGTATGCAATTTTCCTTGGGGTTTGGCAAGAAACCATTCCACGCTGCGGATAGGGTTTCTTACAGTCTACCATTGCATGACGTCTGTTAGCTTGCTTTAGCTCTTTACTCCGGAGGCTTCTCGCTCTTGTCGCGAGCATTTTTGAGGGTGTGCTTGCGTGTGTGTAGGCGTTGGCGGCGGTGCGGCGATTTGGGGCCCAGTCCCAACAAGGCGCAGCTCTTTGATCAGGAAATAGGTGTGCGCAGTGTCGCGGCGTCGGTCTGCTGTTGTGTCGTGTCTCATCGTGTGAGCTCCAAGCGCCCATGCGAAGCATCTTTCACAGGTGACTGACTGCTCGTAATATCCAAGTTGCACGCTGGCAGTGTCCTTTCGTAAAAGATTGCCACACATACCCGATTGAAGAAACTCGAGCGTGTCGCGTATTATAGACGAGTAATCCTGAAGTTATTTTGTTATGTTCCTGTGTCTCGGTAAAGTTCTTAAATGGGAGCCTTGTTTTGCAGTATGAGGAACATGCCGACCTTTGTGATAGTTTGCGTGTTTGTGGCTAGGTCTTGTGGAGGTGTTCAATTGCTGTTTGTTTCTCTGCTTGTCACTGTTTGTATATATATGGATAGTGTGGTGAGGTCAGAGTGCGTGACTCGTAATCAGAAGGTCAATTCCCACACCGGTTATAAGAGCCTGTCATTCCTCTGGGCTCGAGTAAATGAGTTACCTTTTTTGGAAGTCAGCAATGACTTTTATTTGGATAAGCTGACCTCTGGCATCAATGTGGAATTTCCCCCACTGGCTCAGAACCGCCGGTGGAAATGACTGCTCCTGAATTACTCCTTCGAATTTCTTTATTGGATGCCAACCCTTTTTGAGCTGTGTATGCGAACATACGCTGAGTGAAGGGAACACTTTACACAAGAGAACGTATGCCGCCTTTTGAGATTGGGCCCTTGGCATCCCCCCCCACCCACCGCCGCCCCCCCCCCCCACTGTCTCGCTTCATAGGCTGCAGATGGCGCTGCTGAGCTATTGACTTTAAGGAAGACTAAAGGATGAAGCCACCGACTGAAATATTTTGAAATAAGTTGTAATTTTCCAGTACAGGGCGAAACCGTAAAGGATAATCCAGAAGAAAATTAATGTGCCATGTCTAAGAGAAGAATGCCTTTAGAAAGATGCCTTGTTTTTTTTGTTATATACACAATTAATTCAGAGTGTCTCCTGCTCAAACAAACATTGGGCTGATGATCATCTCTGTAGACAAATGTTCAAAATCCTACGTTCATACGGCACAGGCCGGTGTCTCTTCTGGATGACAGCTGTTGACGTAAAATGATATTCATCGACCCTGGAGGGGTCGACATGTTGAGTCAACCCCGAGCCGAACTTTTGAGTTTCTGGTTGTGACACGAGCACTCCATATACATTCCGCCCCTGCCCCCGGAGTGACGCAATCATTGAATACGTGTACCCTACTTGAGAGGGTATAAAGTACCTATTAAGGTAAATATATGTACACCACAGCTACCATATTACATGCTCGCCCGCACACGCGTTGTGTGTGGGCCGGTGCCAAAACGTGCATAAGTGCCTGCGTGATGTAAAAATAAATATATCCGTGAACTCTACTGCAGTGTCCTTCAGAGGTGTGTGCAGGATGCACTTCAGGGATGGATTGTTTTTTTTCAGAGCCATCATTGTCTTGTATTGCTCTGTGTGAAGGTGCTTATTCTCGGTCAAGTGCGGCTTAAGCAACCTTTATAAGATGGTTTACAGTTATCAGTGTGGGGACCGCAGCGTGGCTATAAGGGTTACTTCCATTGCTTGTAAAATGCGAATACAGTAAACGTCCGTACTTGTACCGGGTTAATTTGATAGTGAACAGAAAACCCCCCCTGGGAGTGTTTCGCAAAGCGGAGAGAGCTTTGATGCTACCGTTGCAACTGCCTTGTTTAGTTTTAAGTCCAAGCACAAGCCGAGGTTTTGTTGGCAGGCATAGTTATATGATTGCTGCCGAATACTAGCGTGCGTTCGCTGTGTGCAGTAAAAGCTTAGGATTGTTTTTCTTGCAAGTCAATTAAGGTGCTCTGTTAGAAAGTATGGAATACATCAACTGGATTTTTTTTCAGATCGCTCAAGCTTCTGATTACAGCTGGATGTATTCTTTTTTTTTTCCTCTCCAAAGGGTGGTATATTTCAAGCATTGTTGGATAGGATGTTTAATTTTATTTCAAAACGTACCCTATAATCTCCTTCTCGGAAATTAATTGCAACGGTCTCAAAATGTCAAAAGGAATGTAGTTGATAAAAGTAATTGATCTAAGAATTGAATGAAACTAAATACGTTAATTTTATCCAGGAGAGCCTCACCTAGTCTCTACATTGTATTTTTTCAGGAGGGTTTTACATTGGAGTCTTTGTCCAGTTCCTTTTAATGTGTATTTTGCTCGTGAATGGAAACCCACACATACCAATCCATGAATTCCCCTTTTTATAACCAGACGAGTGCCTGATGAGACCAAGTCTATGAGTATTCGGCAACCTGCTCATGCAGAGTAAAACTCTCAAACAACTGCACGGACACTACAGGAACCCACTTGCTCTACTGCCATCGGCTCGCCATGTCGCAGCCCAGCCGCAACGGAGTTGTAATTGGCTTGCGCTGTCGCACCTAACCGTGTTGAATTATCGGTTTATTGTCGGTGGATTTTCACAGCAATAGTTGTGGACATTAGAAACCCATCCAGCCTTGCGAGGTTGCAGTGGGGTGGGGGAGCATTGGAGGAGATGAAGTGTTGGTATGCTCATGAAGAACTTGAGAGTTATTTAAATGAGCATTTGTTTTACAAGCAGCAGCGGCACTGAAATTTGGCGATAGGAAAGTGCTTCAATCAAAACTGTTCACTAAGCAGAAACATTTAAGTACTTTTCGAGTAAAAAGCCCATGCCTTTTTTAAAATCAGAAAGGTAATAATAAAGGGTCTTAAAAATAAACTTTTGCATTAATGTAAATCCGGCAGATTACGACTCACTTCTCCACCGTAATTGACTGTAATCCTGAAGCTGACATCACATTATCGTAGTTGAAATCGGCGTGCTGAATTGCACTCCAAAAAATTAGACACTCGCTCCTTGTGGCATTAGCGAAAGGCCATGCCCAGGCAAGCCGGACGCGTGGGGCACGCACGCAACCCAATCTGAAAATTTCCAGCTGAATCTGTGGCTCTTTCAGCCCCCCCGCATTGTCATTGCGCTTATCGGAGAGAGTCCCTGTGAAGTGCTGGGCCATGACACGTTTTGTCGCGCTTAATTGCTCCGTTGGCAACCACCACCAACAACCATCACGAACACCACCACACACCACATGGGCCGCCACTCCCCCGCATTAGGTAATGGCTGCTTCATGTCTCGGGCATTGTTTTTGCCTCCCTTTGCCCTAAATGGCCAGAGGCGGCCGTCACGGAGCACAATGGGCGGGTTCGGGTCACCCGTGTTGCAGGCAGGGTCTGGCAGCAGGTGACGCAGCAGAGGGAATTGAAATGGCGAAAGGTTTTTTTTCTTCGTTCCTTAATGTCACCATGACTGTGACAGGTATAGGGTTATCGAAGGATTACGTGTAAAGAAAGGCATTTTTTTATATATATAGCGATCCCTTTACCCGAGGGGCACAAGCGATCGTGTGTTGTCCTGCTATCGCCAAGGTAAAAAAAATATATAATAATAACAACAACACTATGTGCTATCACTGTCTCTCTGCTGTCCATATCTGTTCAGAAATCTGCTTTCGCGTTTTGTCACTTTGCTTTGAGAGAAAAAAACGCAAACTTTCGGCGCTTGCGCGGGTTCGCACGTGCGTGTGTGTGTTCGTTGTGCCTTGTGTCTTGCAGTGGTTAGCACGCTGCGCTAAGAACCCGGCGTCCCGGTTTCGACTCCCGCTCACGGCCAACACCAGTGACGATTATCTGAACCGGTTCTGGGCCTCTTAGGTCGACTCGGCCTCAAATGAGTACCTGGTGCAGTGTGTAAACATCTTCACTAGGGAGGTGCTCCCTAACAGCACTTGCACCCAACAGTCTGTTCAGGTTATACAGGGGATATTTTTGTGCTAGGGTACATATGCCCGTGTACTTCCGTGCAACTCAACTGTACGTGCTCGCTAAGAGGAATGTGGGAACGTTAACGCCGAGGAGGAAGTGGATGATGGTGGGCGCGCTTGTCCTTTGTTCAAAGTTGTCACGAGTCGATCCCTCTTGAGTCGTCTACAACGGGAGGCCCACATGGGTTCTCACCGTCTGCGCTGTCAGATCCCTTGGACTGCGTTGTTACAGTGTGGCCTTGTTAAAACAGCGCCGTGAATTCTATGTTTGTTTTCACATGGAACTGTATATCACCTAACGCGTTCGTTTTTATCCTCTCTTGTTTTGCAGCCCGACAAAACCACAAGGTACGTTTCAATTTTCAGAATTCATTTCTCACTTGACAGTAGTTACCATTTTCTAAAAACTTGGAACGATGCTGCTTCATTAAAAGTTGCCATTTTTTGCCACAGACGCTTCACCAATCGGTGTTAAATTATTCTGATTTTGTTAAAATTACAATTGCCATACTCTTTGGGTCTTTCGGTAAAGTCGCATAGTTAGAAATATCATTAAAAAAATGACGACGTTTCGATCGCAACACAATCAATCGTCCTCGGGTAAAAAATATTTTTTCAGCTGAGGACGATTGCTTTTTCTACCTACGTGACTTTACCGAAAGACCCAAAGAGTATGAATTCCTGCAGTCACGAAAGCATTAATTCAAGATTACAATTGCCGTTTACTATGCTTATGTAGAACTGGCACACCGTGGGGTTTGCCACTTCGCAGGAATTTGATTTGCAATGGCAACATTTGATCGAATAAGAATGCGAGATCAAACATTCGTTTTGAAAATATATAGTGCTGTATTCAAATCGAACACCTTTTGTCCAACTTTTTCTTGTGTTATAAATAGTTTTCAGTGTTAAAGGGTATGGGGAGCCACTGTGTGGCTTGATGTTTTAGTTCCAGGACACCCAAGTTTATGGCCAATATACATGAGAGGAGACTTGTGAATGCTTCACAGCCAGTCCGAGCCCATGAATTACAGTGAGGGGAAACAAGTATTTGATCCCCTGCTGATTTTGTACGTTTGCCCACTGACAAAGAAATGATCAGTCTATAATTTTAATGGTAGGTTTATTTGAACAGTGAGAGACAGAATAACAGCAACAAAATCCAGAAAAACGCATGTCAAAAATGTTATAAATTGATTTGCATTTTAATGAGGGAAATAAGTATTTGACCCCCTCTCAATCAGAAAGATTTCTGGCTCCCAGGTGTCTTTTATACAGGTAACGAGCTGAGATTAGGAGCACACTCTTAAAGGGAGTGCTCCTAATCTCAGCTTGTTACCTGTATAAAAGGCACCTGTCCACAGAAGCAATCAATCAGATTCCAAACTCTCCACCATGGCCAAGACCAAAGAGCTCTCCAAGAATGTCAGGGACAAGATTGTAGACCTACACAAGGCTGGAATGGGCTACAAGACCATTGCCAAGCAGCTTGGTGAGAAGGTGACAACAGTTGGTGCGATTATTCGCAAATAGAAGAAACACAAAAGAACTGTCAATCTCCCTCGCTCTGGGGCTCCATGCAAGATCTCACCTCGTGGAGTTGCAATGATCATGAGAACGGTGAGGAATCAGCCCAGAATTACACGGGAGGATCTTGTCAATGATCTCAAGGCAGCTGGGACCATAGTCACCAAGAAAACAATTGGTAACACACTACGCCGTGAAGGACTGAAATCCTGCAGCGCCCGCAAGGTCCCCCTGCTCAAGAAAGCACATATACATGCCCGTCTGAAGTTTGCCAATGAACATCTGAATGATTCAGAGGAGAACTGGGTGAAAGTGTTGTGGTCAGATGAGACCAAAATGGAGCTCTTTGGCATCAACTCAACTCGCCTCGTTTGGAGGAGGAGGAATGCTGCCTATGACCCCAAGAACACCATCCCCACCGTCAAACATGGAAGTGGAAACATTATGCTTTGGGGGTGGTTTTCTGCTAAGGGGACAGGACAACTTCACCGCATCAAAGGGACGATGGGCGGGGCCATGTACCGTCAAATCTTGGGTGAGAACCTCCTTCCCTCAGCCAGGGCATTGAAAATGGGTCGTGGATGGGTATTCCAGCATGACAATGACCCAAAACACTGCCAAGGCAACAAAGGAGTGGCTCAAGAAGAAGCACATTAAGGTCCTGGAGTGGCCTAGCCAGTCTCCAGACCTTAATCCCATAGAAAATCTGTGGAGGGAGCTGAAGGTTCGAGTTGCCAAACGTCAGCCTCGAAACCTTAATGACTTGGAGAAGATCTGCAAAGAGGAGTGGGACAAAATCCCTTCTGAGATGTGTGCAAACTGGTGGCCAACTACAAGAAACGTCTGACCTCTGTGATTGGCAACAAGGGTTTTGCCACCAAGTACTAAGTCATGTTTTGCAGAGGGGTCAAATACTTATTTCCCTCATTAAAATGCAAATCAATTAATAACATTTTTGATATGCGGATGTTTTTGTTGTTATTCTGCCTCTCACTGTTCAAATAAACCTACCATTAAAATTATAGACTGATAATTTCTTTGTTAGTGGGCAAACGTACAAAATCAGCAGGGGATCAAATACTTTTTTCCCTCACTGTATATATTCCTTATTATCCATATGGGAGTAAGTGTAGCAGCAACCCGCATCGATTAATTTGCCCCTTTTCGAAATTAACTTTTGCGCATCTCGGCTAAGCAGTAAAAAAAAAGTAAAAGTATCTTCATTATAATTCACCACAGTGGCCTGAAATCTATTGTTCCTATCGCTTGGAATCAAACCTCAAGCGACCAAGCCTGTTTGTGCGAGGGGGTGGCGGTGTTGTGGGGGAGCGTCGTGTTTCTGTGGTAATTGTTCACCGTGGCTTTCCGGCACCGCGTTTGCTCGTTTGCACCATGGTTTGTGTGACCCCCCACCCCACCTCTGCCTGCTGTGCCCCCATTGTAGTTCCATCCTCCACTCGGGCCCTATCCCCGCCCGTCGCCCTCCCTGGCCTGGCCTGTTGGGCAGTGGGTTGTAAGTGGTTTGAGCCCGGGATAAACGAGTCTTTTTTATTACCTTTTCTGCCGCTTTTTTGACCCCTCCCTCCTCCTACAAATCGATCCAAGGTTCTGTCACAGCCTTTGAGAGGGGCTGTGTTAGCCCAGGCACTGGGCCAATTAGCAGTTTACCTTCCACAAAGGGGCATCCATCCAGTCCCATCTGCTACGTTGGGCGACGTAAAACAAAAGAAATGAAGCCTCAATTTTTTGAAGGGGCTTTGGAAGGCTTTTGCTTATTGTGTTTGGCATTGATGCCCAGCACCATAAAAGAGCACGAGATGCATTTGTTGTTTATCCAGGCACCCCAAAGCACCCGTAGACGTTCTTGCAGCCCGCAATAATTCACTCGTGAGATAAGCAAGCGTTGTAAATTAAAACACAACTGCAAAAAAAATACCTCGGAAGGTAAACTGTTTTGAGCGTGCTGACGTTTTTGTATGTCAGACCCTGCCATTGCTTTTAGAGGACAGGCTTTTGGGCTGTCTGTGCTGCTGACGTTACCGCCAATGGAAATTCCCCGGGGCCAGGCAGCAGTGCGCACAGCGCACAGACAGCGTCGTTAAGGCTTATCCATAGCAGCAGCTCTTTGCTTATGCTCGAAAAGGATCAGCATTTCGTCTTCCTCTCCGCAGGAGCGTAATTGGTAATGGAATGGAACTTTGGTTTTGCTTTTTTTTTTAAAGCATCCGTAGACATGCAGACTCGGGCTGTTTTGCTTTGAGGATTTTGCAAGCGTTTGATTTCCAAGCCTCTCGTTATATTTGACGATTCTCTTACCAATTACTGCGAGTTGAAGACGTCCGTGATAACGGTGACGGTGAATTAACCCTGGGGAGCAGAATGAAACGGGTCTCACAAATTAAACGTGGGTCTCATGGTAACAATGACATGAAATGCATTTGGGTTTGTTTGCAACAACGAAAACCAAATAACAAAATGCAACCCCACAAATGCATTTGAGCCGCTTTATTGTTTACATCATCAAAATTAGTGGCGATGGCTGTTTTCTTAACTTCTGATTTGGTTAAGCTGGTGCACGTTATATTTACAATGGATATATCGTTAATGGGAAGAACACTTTATTTAGCTTCATTACTCAATCCTGAACCCATTGTCTCACATGAAGAGGTTGTTCAGAACAGATGTGCACCATTGAAAAACCGAAGATCGCAATGTGTCAATTTGATTGGCTGCCGTAAAACTGATTGTTATTTTTACCTTGTATCACATGGTCCTTTTGCCTGTCCTACAGTGGGTGGAGCTATGTAAGAGACTTCATCAGATATAATGCATTCACTTTGTTGACATCATGAGTCCTGATAACTTTTCCTACAGCGTACGCAGCTAACGCTGCTCGATTTAATCGGTCAAACAAAGGATCGTTGGGGCCTGCCGTGGATGCGAATGGCAGCTACCAAATTGAATTGGGTCAACGGAAACCCAAACCAGCTGCTGCAGTTGGTTAAAACGAACACAAATCTTGTGACGTTTTTAACTTATTGGGACCAGAAACGCTCATAGATGAAAGTGTGGATTGGATCAAAATTGATGTAGATGAACTGTAATTACCCTTTGTTGGAAAAAAATTCCACATCAAAAGGGCATCGCTTGGGTGATAACTCAGGGCAAAATCCAATGCGTTGCACCAACATTTTTGGATGGAAACATAGCTGCAGACCTTAACTCGAAATTGTACAAGTTTGTGTGTTCCGAACGAGTTTTTGCTTTAATCTAAATGTGCCTTGAACGGCATTTCAGAGGCATCAGTTACCAACATGCTCGCAGCGATCAACCATTGAGTCCAAATAATTGGTGCCAATCATTGCATCCACACAACATCATTACAACCACACCACATCATCGCATCCACATGTGCGCAACCACACAATGCGAACACATGCACGCGCACATGCACACCCTCGCATGTCGCACCTCCTGGAATGCATGCACACTCACGCACACTTGCACGCAGGTTCAACACAGTAGCGACGAGCACGAGCCTCTCGGAGAACTACAGCGAACGGTACGCAGATCGGATGAGAAGCGTAGCGGCAGGCCGGCCTGGCCGCCCCGTGCCCTCCTTGGCCCCCGCCCCGCAGCCCACGGAGCTACCGGACACAAAGGACTACCGCAAGGTAACGGCCAAATCACGATGCAAACAGTACACCACACACTGTAGTATACCGCATGCTGTCGACAGTACACCACACTGTCTATTGTTACTACACCGCATGCTGTCGACAGTACACCACACACTGTTTGCTATTGGTACACTGCCTCCCCCCATCTAAACGTCAATCACACTGTACTCTAAATATCAATCAGAAACTCCTCACACTGCATCTACCGAATGCACCCACACACCACAGTGCATCAATGACAAGTAGTTGTCCATTACCGTGGCACTTTTTTAATTTACACATCCTCTATTTTAAAATCGAGATTTTATTTTATCCTCGGATTCCCTTAAAAAATGAACTTGTATTTCCCAGTGGAATTTTACCCCAGTGAACTACTCAATTCTGGACTGATTGTTATCTTAATAATGTCCTTTCTTTTGTGCAAAAAATACCTTGCTGAGCCTTAAGACTTGTTCATGAGGGTCTTGCATTGGTCTACCCCGATGGCTCGGGAGCCAATGCTGCGCTGCCATCACATTCCCACTGTGTTAGCCAAGCGGTATGGAAAATCTCGGAGCCCGTAATGATTTTGGTGTATTCCATCAAACCTTGCTACAACTAGCCCAGCGAGGCCTTCGCTTGCGGTTCGTCAATTGCGTCGGACCCTGACCCCCCCCCCCCACCCCGCCCACCGTGTCTCCCTTCCCCGCGTGTAGCTGTATGAGCAGATGAGGAAGGAGAACGAAGAGATGAGGAAGAAGTTGCGGGACGCACAGCTTCAGCTGGCCGAGACCAAGGTGCAGCTGGAGAGGGTGACACAGGTGAGTGGGTGACGCTTCATCACTGAAGCAACACCCCTCACACCCCTGCTCAGAGGACAGTGGCCAGTGGCACGACTTGTTGTGCCAGACTGGAAAATGCAAAAATATGCATGGGGTTTGTGGAAAGTCTGCTATAGCCCTTCATCTCGATGAGTCAAGTAGACCTGTTTAATACAAACATCTGCATATGTGTGTTGAACTTCTCTTGCACCATACGTAGCCAACCGTGCGATTCTTAGGTACTGGGGAATGATGATGATGATAATAGCCTTTCTCTTGATGGTTTGTTTTGAGTGGTAGGTTGATTTACGTCTTAGAATTTAACTGCTGGCTAGAGGATGTGGCCTCACCATTTAATGTTTTTTTTTCATGAGATAGGCGGAAGGATCGCACTGGCCAGATGTGCTATGGGAATAGTGTGCAGGATAATTACGTAGCTTTTGACAGATTGTTGGACAAAACTAATAATAATTCTGAAGTATCCGTTCATTGCTAAAATATATGAACATTTCACTCATTGGCCACTTAACCATCTGAACCGCTGACTTTTTGACTTCCCGTTGTTTGTTATTGTAATGCCTCGGCCATCACAAATTGTTCTTGTTCATGTGTTACGTTGGCCAGGTCAGATTGTTCTGAATCTAGTGTCTCGTTCCACTGACGTCACAACTTGCCCACTATTAGCCCTCGAGTGGGCAGGTCGATGGCATTCGGCGGGTGATGTGATGAGTCGTCGCTGAAGGCAGCGTGCCACTGTGTAGTTTGTATGCCACGCTGTCACCATGAAGTCATCGCGTTCAAATCAATCACTTGAATAACAAATCGTTAACCGTGTGACAATTCGCCTCCCACCTGGTAGTTGAATTGCTACAAATGAGTTAAATCTTGATTTGCCTACTTCAGCAGTTTTTTTTTCTTGCTGTGGTTGTCCCACCTGGTGACGGTGGCTTGTGTTGCGATCGAAACGTCGTGATCTATTTTATTTTTCTACCTACGTGACTTGACCGAAAGAACCCAAAGCGTTACAAATGAGGTCGCACGGTTCCATTGAATAATCACGTATTTGTTTTGTTCGAACTGGCTCGTTTGCATGTTTAACACGTGGGAGGCTTTCACGACCAACATTATTCAGAATAAAGGTTTTTGGGTTAGATCACGTTATTTATAAATGTGGCGCAACCCTCCACCACCCGACACGGCCAATCAGTAAAAAAAGTGTCACGTTGACAAAAGACAGTTCACTATTTTAGCCCACCGGTGTGTTGAAGAGTGAATCCACAACATTTACAATTTTTGAGTACGACGTTTCGCTGGGAATTACATCCAGCATCATCGCGGAATTTGACAGAATATTGCCCAATGATGCTGGATGTAATTACCAGCGAAACATCGTAGTCAAAAAATTGTAAATGTTGTGGATTCACTCTTCAACACACCGGTGGGCTAAAGTAGTGAACTATTTTGTCTTTTGTCAACGTGACACATTTTTTATGAGTGGCCGTATCGGGTGGTGGAGGGTTGCGACACATAAATAACGCGATCTACCCCAAAAACCTTTATTATTTGTCTTGTTTGTATATTCGTGCATATTCTCTTTGTTTTGTCCTCTTTTTTATTCGATTATCCTAAAGGCCATTCATTAGCCTCAAGGTATATCGATTAGCCTAGAGGTACACATCATACGTAACGACTTTGACCCACAATTCGATGTATATATTATGAACAGATAGATAATTTAGCATCGATGAATTGCTCCTTGTTGACAGATTACCCGTAAAGTTAAAGGCATATTTGCAAACGACCTGGTGACTCATAATGGTTCTGCCTCCCCTCTGCTATTTTATCTTTTTCTGTCACAGAGACAAGAGCGTTTTGCTGACAAGACGTCGCTGTTGGAGGCAGAGAAGAGGGTAAGGTCTTTGCTTTCGCTCAGGTGCTGCTCCGTGTGAAAGCAGTGCACTAACTTATTTAGGAGGCTGTAAAGAAAAGCGAACGGATAAACTCGGTTTGTGCTCTTGTAAATAACGGAACGGCAGGCCCGCACGCGCCTCCCATTAAATTGACCGACGGGGTCTTCGCTCAATATTGGGGTCGTCGTCGTGAAAAAGTTATTTAAAGGAAAGTGGTTTCCAGAAGGAGAAGGTCACTGCGTGGATTGAGGGGGCCACTCGTTGTATGGATTCGCCATCCCCGACAGCAATAGCTATCGGTCGCTGGGCACGGCCAATTATTTCAATTGTACTATTTTCTTAAAAGTCTGTCTCCTTCCTTTCAGGAAGGCTGAACCCCCCCGCCCCCCCCCCAAAAAAAACACGTTTTAGATAAATACATAGTCCGTGCGTTATTCTATATACAATTTTATTTTAAAATGCCAAAGGTCACTCGCTTCATATTTGCACACTCGTGTTATTTCTCCCATTCACGTTATTACAACAGCAATGTAATGCGCCGCCACTGGAGTGCTATCGTACTTTCAAATAAGTGTTGGACAGCCCGTGGCGCACTGAGCTGTTTTTTTTCCCCCAATGTAAATTCCTCGCTGCTTTGGGTGGGGGGGGGAGTCCCAGCCTCTCCACTGGATGACCACTTTTGACAACCCATAATGTTGGCACTCACTTTATGAGGATTTTAAAACAACAAATTGGTACTCAATGCATTGGAAAATATAAAACAATATTTTTATTAATAAAAATATAAAACAATATTTTTATTAATAAAAATATAAAACAATATTGGTTTATATTTTTATTATTTTATTGTTTCTCTTCTACGTGACTTTTACCGAAAGAACCAAGAATAAGCACCACCACCCTGTGCGCATTTGAGAATGGAGGCGCTTTTTTATTGTTTTAACAAAGGATGCAGTTTTTGTTGAACGGCCTCCACGAATTGATGTCCTCTGTTCGTTAAACCAGGAAAAAAGAGCCCTGGAGAGAAAAGTTTCAGAGATGGAGGAGGAGATGAAGGTACCCCCCGTTAATTAACTATTATATTTATCTGCGCATCGATGTTCATCTGAACATTTCTGTGCTTCCACACTTAGCCCTTTGTTTTCCCATTATCTACCCCCTCCGCCCCTCCCATCTCCTTCACCCCCATACCACACTCTGTTGCTATTTGTCTATTACGGGCACCCTTTTAAATTGGCGTACTTTGTAACTACGATCACGACCTCATGTTGTTCTCTTTGCTTTCCACCCCCCCCCCCGCACCTGTTCCCTGCAACGCTCACGAATCGCTCTCCACACCCCGGCCCATCCCTGCGCTGGCCCACGCTCCACTCGCACGATGAGGACCCTTGCGTTCCTCGACGTTGCTCGCCAATGTCTCGTCGCATCCTTCTCCTCTTCCCCCGCCCCTCCACCTCTAAATGCTTCCGTCTGTTGGTCCCTCCATGTGGGGTGTTGCTCCTCAATGCTACATGTCCTCCTCCTCCTCCTCCAACCCGATCAATGCTCATCTGTGACTGTTCCCACCACCGCTCTGCTTCCCTCTTCATACATGCCTCGTTTTATTTGCCTCTCTGTTTATGCAATTCCCCCTTCGTGTACTTGTATTTGTCTTTTCGTCCTTCTGTGGCGCACCCCTGGCTTTGCTTGCCTCCGCTCGGTGTCTCATTGGTGGTTGTGCGCAAATGTGTATTTGTGTGGCTGGTGTTATGGGGATGTGTGCGTGCGTGTGTGTGGTGGATGCCACGTCTCCATGTTATGTTTTTTGTGTGTGCACGCTTGTGTGTATGTTTACACGCATACATCTGCGTTTGTGTACGCAAGTGCTTTTGCTTATTTGTGTGTGCGTACTCATGCTTGTGCGTGCGTGTGGGTGCACGTGCATATGTTGCTGTGTACCGGCATGCATGCATGTTTTGGGGTCGTGCATACGTGTACGCGTGTACGTATGTATGTGCGAGCGCATGCTTGTGCGTGTGTGTACGTGCTTGTGCATGTGAGTGCATGTGCAAACGTGGCTGTGTACGCATTCGTGCGCCTCTATAACGTGTGCGTGCCTGCCAACGTTTGTGTATGTGTGCGTGTTCCTGCTTGCGTGTGTCTGCGTGCGTGCGCATGCTTCCGCGCCGTATCCTTTGTCGTGGCTGCGTCGCTTGGCACACTGTTCCCCGTCTTGTCTCCCCCTGTGTCGACGGTGGGGCGGGCGGTTGACCCGGGCAGCCTCTGGAGCAGGTAATGCAGCAGGTGCGGGCTCTGAGGCAGCTCAACGAGCGGCTGCTGGCCGCGAACAAGGCCCTGACGCGGGCCGTGGCGAATCTGTCGGGCTCCTGGGGCCCGACAGCCGCAGCAGCGGCAGCCGCGGCAGCTCTACCCCGTAGACCTCTAGCCACCCCCCCTGTCCCCTGTCCCCTGCCCCCCCACTCCTCCTCCCGACTAAGGCAGGTGTCTTGCATCAATTCCTCAAGCCGAAGGGATGAGTTAAACTCCACTTTGGTTTGCAAAAAAAGCGAGCCGGGGTTAGGTGCTCTTATTTGCCAGAATGTCCGTGCCGAATTTGGGCGGCTCCCGTTTTTCCGCGAATCGCACGCAAGGCTCGAGCCTTCAAATGCCACTGTGCCAAAGAGGGCCACCCTCGTGGGCGTGCACCGTAGAACGACGTCTTTGTTTCATTGTTTCGCGTACGCCCACTGTTTCTCAACTGTTTACTGGGATCGTTACGAATGGAAACTTTACGAAAGATAAACTGTGGATGGAGCGCCGTAATTTGTATGCGCAGTACTGGAAACCGCAAACTGAATATCCAGTTTAGTTATCGCATATTTCCACCTATCCACAGTCATAACCTTATCTCTCTAGCTTAAATGAATGGTGTAACATTCCTGAGTTGAGTTTTTATTGCAGTGTTGAAATGTGTTTTATTCCATGTTTAATAGTGCCAACTTCATTGTGTTGTGCAACACATTTGCACTTTCCTTAACCATTAATCTCAACGACTGTCCTTGTCCACGTACAATGAATTGAGAGGCTGGGAGGCCCAGCTCGCACCCACACCCGTCTTGCCTGGGCTTCCCGGCCCAGGGAACCCAGGGAAAGATCGAGGCAAAGAATGGCACGACCTCAACCTGGAAATAAAAGCATGTAGGAATTGAAGATATGAAATGAAGGCATACATAATAATGAATCAGAAAAATAAGATAAATGTTTCTCGATGAACATAGATTAATCCAATTCCTTTTCAAATATTTCCTCAGCTATATTGGGCCAGGCTGACATGGCCACATGACCCCATCCAGCCGGAGTGCACAAGGAATGTGCACTCTTGACGTACATTTTAGATCAGTAAATAAGACTCGGTTTTTGTTCCTAGATGAAGACTATTTGCTGTCATATTTAAGACCGACTCTGTGACTGCAACATCGGTTTGAAGGCATGCCCCACGTGGGTCAGATATGAAGTCTGGGAAAACCAATTTTGCAAACTAATCTGGAGTGAAATTCATCCCTTGTCTCCAATTGTTCTGTATTTTTTTACCCCCCCCTCCCCCTTGTTTCCTCCCTTTTCCCTTCCTGCTGCTGAATTCCCCCAAGTCCAATGTGTTCGGTCCTGAACGGAACGGCTTCACCGCCGTTGGACCGTGTGCAGTGGGGGGTGGGGGGCGGGGGGATCCGTTTACACCCCCACTTTGATCAGCAGAAATTAGTTGGTGGGGCCAGCAGGTGTTACTAAGCCAACTCCATTCCCACGTGGAGCGGTGTCTGCATTTACCTCTCCCCGGCTGCGTTTGGCTAATCCCAGTTGACACAAATTTCGCCAAGCTCGATGTGATTGACGGAAGAAAAATTATTTTAAAAAACGAGAAACTTCCCCGCCGCCTATCGTGCGGGGGTGGGACCTCTTAACAGGTGCACACACTCCGCTTCAGAGTGTCCCTTCTCCCCCGACTGCCATATGAAAAAACAAAGATTTAGCACTTGGGTTAATCCAGATTTTCATCGGCGATCACGCAGCATGCTCCTTTCCTCGCAAAGGTTTTTGTGCAAGCGGTGTTTCTGTATTCACTTGTACACATGTGCACGCATGTTAGAAAAAGTGTTAGTTACCAGTTCGTAATGTTCATGTTGATCATATGTCATGGACCATTGTCAGTCGCATGTAGGATATGGGGTGGAAAAGTTGGTCTCCCCATCCGTGTTCAGCCTTTGATAGAAATTCGACTTGATAGAATGATGGTGGAGGGGTCACCTGGTGTGGCTGGGGGCTCCCCCCAGTCCCCTCCCACCCGTCACCATTAATAATGATTCCAGTTCATAGGTTTTGAGTTGGATTAACGCAAGTACTACATCCCTGGGGGGGGCAGTGTTTGCATTATCCCTTAACTCATGACAACACTAGACTTTCAACTAAATCAAGGAAACCTCGACATTGTTAGTCTTAAATTTCCCCACAATTGCAGGAGGCTTAAGTAGGCAATAATGAGCTGAGGTGGTGGGTTGGACAATCACGTTTCCAGCTTATTCGAAGCCTGAAATTCCGTATACCCATCTTAATATAACCAAGTATAAATCAGCTTTTTTGAAGCAGTGGTGACAGTGAAGGAGAGAGAAATGACAATTATTACCGCTTTGGTTATTTCATTTCATTTTCAATATCGGGCTATCTATCCAGGGCTCGTAAAATACCATTGTGGGAAGTCAACGGGAGCTGACTATCCCTCCACCATTGGAATGTATAATTTCCATCGCTGTCTTGGAGCGACCAACAATGATAGTTTAAACAGGCAGATATTTTAACTCTATTGTAGTAATAATCAGCACGCAGGCTCGAATTTTATGCAGTCCATGTGCCTTTTGGTCGTTAGCGAGGCCTTTCCTCCAGGGGCTCCACTGTAAGGTGTAATTTGGTTTCATTTTGTTAAGTAAAAGTTGGTGCTAAATCGACCTATTGGCAGTACCTGATGTAGCCACATGGGAAATTGGTTGCCGGTACATACTGCTGATCAAAGCTGCGTGTGATTAACCTTGTGTGGTTCTTCTGGGTGTCTTTTAAATGATGAATGAACATCGTGGACTTATTCTTTGTTCTTTCGGTGTTTTCGAGTGTAATTTTTGCAGTTTTTTTGGTTTGTATTTACACAAGTGTTTTGTCACCTGTTAACTTTCCAGAGTCTCCGGTACAAAACTGCAGATTACAATGATGTAAACACGTCCAACACTATTATTGAGGCAACTGTTGTGTGGCACGTGCTTGGCCTTTGCAGCACGATGACGGTGCAAAGCCGCGTTGCTAATGCCTCGCTTAAAGTTGCTAATGCCTCGCTTAAAGTAATCTTTGTTGTTGTGTGTCCCCGTTTGATCCCACCCGTCCGAGCGCCACTCACGTCGTGGGCTTGCCGAGGCAAAAAACATTTCTTCCGGAATTCTTTCGTCGAGTGCCTGAAAGCTTTTTTCTGAGCACAAATGTTGACACAAAAAAACCAATTGGTGATTTGAGCGCCTTCAAAGGGATGAAAACGTCCCAGTTTCAATTCCAAGCGGCCACGTTTTTCTTTTTGTAACTTGGACGTGCAGTTTTTTTTGTTCGTAAAATTTTTATTGCGTTTTATGCCTTGAACTCGGAACTTTTCTACGCACTGACATTTCTCAATTCTTTTGTCTTGTCGCTGTGTTTTATTTTTCGCCCGCCGTGCAGGGTCTCGGAGACCTGAGGGCTGACAACCAGAGACTGAAGGACGAGAACGCTGCGCTGATTAGGGTGATTAGCAAGCTGTCCAAATAGCAGCGATCCGCTCCCCCGCCCCAGTCGTCCCAGTCGCCCGCCCTCACGCAGGGGGGAGGGGGTGGAGAGAGCCGCAAGCCGGACGATGAAGCACATCCGTGAACCCGTCCGCTGGCTGTTCCCGGCGCTGGTGGACATCGTACTCCACTGACCACCACTACTACTTACCCTCCCCCACTTCCCCCCACCCTGGCTCAGAGACTTGACGTGGACGCACGTCCTGGATGCCACTCTGCACTGCCAATTGCGAAGGCGGTAGAATCTGCCGCACCGAAGACGGTTGGGGGGGGAGGTGGCGACAGTCCATGCTGGTTAATGCAGCCGCATGCGCGTGCATGCGTACGATTAGCCTTACAAGAAACCACGTTGTGTTGCCGAGTGTGCGCGGTGTTGACCGAGTGATTGGGATGGGGGAGAGACGGAGAGAGGGGGGGGGGTCATCGCGGTCTGAGACTGCAATTGCTTTTTCCTTTGCAGGCGTTTGTGTGTGTGCTCTGTGTAGCCGCTGGGGGGGGGGAGGGGGGTACATGTGATTTGTGTTTCTCAGCTTGTGGCGTTAAAGGTCGGGAGAGAGAGGGAAGTGGAGAGAGGGAAGGGGACAGGAAAGGGGCTGCGTGTGCCATTCCGTTCATTTTACCATTATTCTTATCACTATTGATATTTTATTTGTTTTAATATTATTCCCAAATCCCGTTCCATTGAGTACACAGTTCGTTTTGTGTTGTCCCATCTATGGTCACTTGTTTGTTTAAGGGCAATGAGCAAACGAACGAAACAGCTTTATTACAGCATCGCGTATTCAGGCTTGCACGGTTGCTCCCAAATCACCTTTGGCATTGAACCACTATCTACTCACCCGTGCACCCCCCCCCCCTTCCCGAGAGAGGAGGTCACGACACTGTGTATGTTACCCAACCAAGTGTGTACTCGTACGGTCAGGTTAAGGAGGTGGCCGGGGGCATTTCTCTATGGCTCCGTGTGAGAATGTCCGCCAAGCCAACTCCTGTGTAAAGCTCACATTTGCGCGCACAGCCACTTGGGCTGGGTGACCAGAGATCGTTACGGTCTGAGCACCTCCTTGCTCAAAAGAGCATTAGTTGACACGTAACTCCCCTTGGTGGCCCTGTTTGGACTGGGGGAAATTCGACGTGACCATTATTCAGATTTGTCCTATAGGAGGATGTGACCACTGTTGACTTCCCACAAAAGGTGGTACCTGTTTTAATTCTTATCGACTCTAGGGGAATGATGGGACCGAGTCTCAACTGACGATCTGGATTTGAGTTTTGCGACTTTCCCATTGCAGGTTGAGCGTGCCCGCGGCACGTTGCCACTCGGTCGGGCACGACGGTGTGAGGGTTCAATAAATTAACAAAAAATCTGCTCGGCTGAGTGTGAACGAGAGTATCCCCGAGGCCTCTCGCCTAAAGCCCCCAGCTTGCAAGCGTTACATTTGCTACGTTATTTTAATGCTCATGTTATATATTTTTTGTTGACTTGAAATAAAAGGCATGTAACAGTATATCCTTCAGATTGCCATGCTAACGCAGTCAGTGCATTGACCTCTTATGTCCACCAATACATTTCTAAAGGGCAAAAGGGCTTTGACATCGGTGACCCGGCAACAAAATGCGCTTGCGCGTCCATGGGCAACTTTAGGAAATGCATGCACCAGTTGAGCCAGATTAGGCAGAAGAAAACCACGGTTTTTTAAAATTAAGAAACCCAGATTTATACATGTGTTGTCACACATGAAGTTTGAACCACATTTCCACAGCAGCCTCTTTGCAGACCTCATTAGCTGTTAGTTTGGTTTTGGTTTATTTTTTGTATCTAATCTTTCCCAAAACATGTTGGGCCTGATTCATGGGTTGGTTGAAACTGCTGTCCTGGCTACTTTTCCAACAAACAATGACAAACTGTCTTTTTTACCTTCGGTGTACGAGACGAGAGGGGGAGGGGGGGGCCTCAGTGTATGTGTCTGCAGAAAATAACTTTCCACCAACATTTGGTGGGAACAATGCAAACGCCAATTTTTGTTGTTGCATGTTTGACAATCTTCCAATATAAATTGGAGAATCTGCTAAAAAAAAATTGGCTGCTGACAGATGGAGCCCAAGGCATTAAGTCAGTCTGTGTGGTACATTGCATTCGGTGAGAAAAAAAAGAGATTGTCGGCCTTACGGTGCAAACAAGCTGTGTGAATGCATTGCTCTTAACACTGGTATTATTAAATTGGTGTGACTGAACTGTTCATGTCGGCTAAGTTCAGTTCTCAAGACGGGCAATAGATGGGGTCTGCTACGCAACATTATTGCCTGGGCATGCTATCCATCACTTGTTAAAAGTGAACATTAGCCACGTGATGTTTAGTAAAACAAATATTTTGAAGTTTGTGATTGCCTTCAGAAAGTTAAATTTTTTGGAAAAATTCCTGGCCAACAAAATAGGATTTTTTATTGCATTATTCATGGATAAATTATCTGCATGGGTAGCGCTTCGACTATTTGGTAGATTACAAATCCCAAATAGGGATTAACACATCCCATCATCCCTCTGGTTATTAAAACGCATACCTGGGGGAAGTCGAACAGTGGTCGTGCTTAGTGTCGGCTCTCCAATATCGAGTGAAATGTGGAGCTTCCACGGCGTCACCGGGTGGTCATAGTCCGCAGGGTCATTGCAGCTGATGCTGTCCACAACCCAACCGTCGCATCCTAACGCATCCCAAAAACGTGGCGGTCAACAACTGCCCTTAATTTTTTTTTTATCTGTCCTTAGCTCCTCGTCTTGGTTGTAGATCTATGGGTGCCCGCTCCACAGATGGTCTGGCACAATGCCAAGGCGTGTTTTGAGAAGGGAGTCTTTAAAATGTAACGTGATGGTACCAAACGTTTTGTTTGCCACTGTTTGTTAAAAGGAAGGGTCTTGAAAAACACAGACGTAGCCCGTGCGTGCAGAGGCACATGTGATGTCATGGTGGTAACTCGTGGATGTTGCTATGTAAACTTGTAGCTACAAGCGCGCGCACCCCTTCATGTTATATAACGGTCTCCCTGCTCCAACTGTTGCTTGAGGCGGTGCTCATCTGCTCAGGCCGCCCTAAGCCATTGGTGGAATTTCCTTGTGACCATATTGGGAGCGAGACTGGACCCCACCACCCCCTGTTGACTAAGCACAAGGGGAACTTTTCTCGAGCGACCCACAGGGACGATGATGGGTCGCATGAACCCCTGCACGGAACTAGAACTTAGAACCCTCCAATCGGGCGTCAAAAGCTCTCCGACCAGTCACGGCTGACCAAATTTATACATTGACTTCACGGCTGAAATTTCAATAAGCATGAGCATAACATAACCGTTATTAATGCAGTTTACAGCAACTTAATGATCCTATACAATAATGCGCAATTGGGTAAAAAAAACCTCTCAAAAGTAATGTTTCAAGTCATGTTTCTGCAATTTTGAAAAATCATAAACACACTGAACCGTGTCACCAGAGTGATTTTGATCATTCTTACCAGGGCTCTTGAATAGAGGTCACTTGCCAGATGCACAACCATAGCCTTATCGCTGTCCTAAAATAAATTTCCCACTCCCACCAAGTTTAGGGGCAGTCACAATTCACCCATGAATGCCCTCTTCGTTTTTATTATATTTTCTTTTCTACGTTTTGAAATTGTCTACCCAACACTGCGCGTGTTTCGCTATCTCTATATATTAGCCTCGCTTCCCACACGACGTGTCAAAACAGTACTCCCAGTACGTGCAAAGCATTTTGTACGCGTATTAAGAATAATGATACATTAAGAGTCAAACGCTTGGAGTATTTTATACATACTGACTAGATGTCCACATTGAGTTGAGGAAGTGAAAAAAACTACTTTTAAAAACAATAATATAAAAAATCACGTAATAAAAATAAGTAAGGCTTTGTTTTTGAAAAGCAAAAAATTAATAATCATGCACACTGTATTGGACTGTTAATAATACACCGTTGGAGTCTACGCGTGTACAATGCCATGCTTTGCGAGAGACGCCCAGCATGTCTACCTGTATATGTACGTACGTTTTGTATGTATATGTATGTAACGTGCTTGTGCAGCCCAGATAAGGGATGCGGCGGCCCCCTGATGTGTATGGTTAATGGCGTGAGAGTGGTTTAATTGATGATGTGGTTTGAACGTCTGGGAGGGGTCACAGCTGTAAGCACTCACGGACAAGAGTTCAGTTAATCCATCACAGTTTTTAACGGAACTGTATACTATTTTGTCACATAATTTTAAACAATAAAAAAAACATTTTAAAAATGTACGTTGGCTTTCTGTGGCCTTTGTGTAAGCACGAATATGTAATGTCCTCGAATTTTGGCAGCTGCCAAAATTCCAATGCACCTCCAGTGTGTGTCCTCGTTGGCACCCACAACCCAGGGTATTGGTATCCTGGGTAATCAAAGCATTTGCAGGAAGACAAGCCTTCAATCGAACTTCAGGCAGGGATGGAGTAACAAGGAACCGTGAATAGAACGTGGACACTTGGCCGGGTGCCACTGCGATTCGAGTGCTCAACACAAAATCAAAAGGTTGCGAGCTCAAATCCTGGGCGAGGCTCGTGCATCCCGGTGATAAGGGGCCGTCCATAAATGACGTCACGGGGGGGTGTCAGACATTTGTGACGATGTGTGACGAGGGGGAGGGGGTTTTGAGAAATGTGACGTCACATCAAATTGCGCAACTTTAAATAAATATAGACACGTTCTACTTAATTAAATATTTTTTAAAATAAATGTTTATTCTTCATCAGAGTGCAGCGCCACATTAAAAACGCATTACAATGACAATAGTTTAAAGCGATTTGAAGCATGTTTTATTTCTTTTGGGGGGGGGGGTGCAGAACTTTGTGACGTCATTTGAGGGGGGGGTCTGACTTTTGTGACGCCGTGTAACGAAGGGGGGGTCAAAAATCGTCCAAAATCGCGTGACGTCATTTATGGACGACCCCTAATGCCAGTGGACTGTTTTATCAAAAATGAAAGAATTTCCCTACAATTGGCAACTTAAATATTTGCCTGCTGATGCCATGATTTACCAACCAAGTTACCCTTTGCAGGCACTGGAAGTGCTGCATTAACGACAACAATGGCACAAATAAAGTTCACTTAAAATATATATATAAATTGTGACAATTGCAACAACGACTGTTGACCAATCAATGAACGCGCACGAAAAACGAAACTTTCCCGAAGGTTAAAATGCATTTTGGGTAATTTATAGGTGGCGAACCACTTTTCAGACCATAGAGGAGCGTCGTTCAGTGTTGTCTGACGTATCGAAGTGACAAGATCATTGTGTGACGAGATTATTCTGTGATGTTATCGTCTGAATCCGTTCCTTCGGACTGTGGCACTTGCGTGACTTTGGGAAGTTCATTACAGACAGGTTCAGGTTTCTTGACACGACTCCGATAGCACCGTTGAAATAAAATGGCGATACAATGAAAATAAACCCCATTACCAATGGGGACAATTCGCTTCGTATTTTAGTGAACATATGGCTGCACTGCCTGCCTGTACGTCACAAATCCCTTAAAAGCAAACCCTGTTAATCGATTCCACAGGTGCCAAATTGATATAACACGGCCCTGAAATGTTAGTACGAATAATCACACGCACTTGAAAAGCCGCAATAACAAACAAAAAAAAACCCAAATATAAATTATCTTCCATTACAATGGATACATTGGGCCGTGAACTCCCAACCTTCGATTCCCCACTTTTATGTTAAGGATGTGGTTCTACCAGAGTTTCAATGTTCAAGCACACGCACCTGCGGGTCACAACACTTCTGTTCCGACTATTTCCCTCGCATGGTCCGACTTTGGAATTCCCTGCTATCGCCTCTTTTCGCAAGTTCTTAACAGTAACCTTCACAGGTTCAAGAAACGCATTCACTCAGACATAGTACACCTTTAACAGAGCTGTTCGTCGCTGTACGTTTTGGAACTTTGGTCCTCTGCTCAGCAACCATCATTAAAGTCACGTAGGGAAATAATAAAATAATAATATATTTTTCTTATTATGTTTTATTTTTATTATTTTATTGTTTCCATTCTGCGTGACTTTACCGAAAGAACCAAGAAGATGAATCCCTGCAGTCACGAAAGCTTTAAATCGAAAATTTTAAAAAAGGAGCTTGCATAACTGGATTTGTGTCCTAGGCTGTCGAACATTTGAAACAAAAAAAGATGTTAAAGTGACGGTCCAAGTGTGCTGTTATAGCAATGTAGTGATGATCTAAGTACATCCACAGATATAAAATTAAAGGAGTGACATCACGAGAATGTCATTACGATGCACCTGACCATGATTTTGGTGTTAATAAAACAAGACCTACGTTTGCTTTGGGCTTGAGTCTCAACACCTTTGCACTGCTGGAGTCGAAAGTCGTGGTTAAGCGGTGCGGACTTTGTTGCTTCCTGCAAATTTTGTGCAATAATTTTCAACCCTCTGCTCATGGTTTGTTGGCTTTTCATTTGCGACACAGCTGTGCAACCCACTGAGAGCATTGGTGTAGTCGGTCGGTCATGGTCCATGCCAAGGCCGAATTCCCGCCCTCCCCTCTCTCCTGAGTGACTCGGCCTATGGATAAAGAAAACACAAATAAGATGTGATAATTATCTGTATTAAACGATATCTATATTAATCCACTATTCTCACTAAATATCACCGTACACCTAAAAATAAAGGTCACCCGTGTATTGAACATCTCCATGGCGTCCTTGTGACAACATTGCAGCGGATAAGCAGCGCATTCTGCAGCAACATTTCAAAAAAAGCAGCAAAGTTTGAAAGAAAAAGTTAGTGTGTTTGGCAGGGTTTACGAGCTTACTTTATTGTGTTTTTTTTGTGTTGCGCCAGATGTTAAATGGAGCAACACAGACACCAACTTTGTTGAAGGAAACATTTCATGAAAATGCGCACCGTTATACATTGGCTCAAGATCTTCTTCTAATCGGCGTGCCCGAGTTCCCAGGTTCTACAGCGAACCGCTGTGACACCAACTCCCCTGTACGAGAGGAATTCTGTTCCTCGAAGAGCAGGAGCACCGCAGAGTGAGCGGGCTAAACAAACACGTTTGTGTCTGCTTCCTTGAGAAAGAACAAGCAGAGGAAGTTTACGTGGTTGGTGGTGGTGGGGGGAGTTGGTTGGCCTTGGGCGAACCCAGTGGAAAGTGAATTAATTTGGGCTGTCATTTGAACAAAACAATGCAAGTTGTACTGGTAATTGTTCCTGTTCACGGTGGTTGTTGTTAACATGTTTGTGCATTACTGGACGAAATCTTGACAAGAAAATCAATGACTCCGTTGGAACTGTAGACACGGCCTATAATTCTACGGGGATGCGTTTGTGGGATGACTTGTGCCGAGTTGGGGGACGAGGAGGAGGAGGAAGTTGAAAGTGTGAATGGGGGCATTGCGGGTGGTGGTGAGTGGAGGACCCACAGAGTGATGGGGGATAAGAGAAGTTTAATTCGGATCAAGGTCACCACCGTGTGCCTTGCAGTGCAATACTGCGCACAAAGTGTTCTATGGTTAAGTAATAAAAAAAATATTATCTTTATTTTCCCCACTCAAAGGAGCAATGAGGCGGCGCTTGGTGGAAATGTCGAGTGTTGGGGCCAAGTCTCTGCCCGGGTTTGACCGCTGCTTTGTTGAACTTTCCACAAAGTGGCACAAATGACGCAATTTAATCATTCCGTGAGGTCTGATGGGCTTATTTGACCCCCGACCGGGTTGTGAACTCGGGTTTTGAGTCGAGCCCTCTGAAGTCGCAAAGGTTTAATCGACAAGTGGAACACTCGACCGAAATTGTGAATGCGGTGGAGCGCATTGATTAGGACACCGCACTTATGAAACCAGTGACCCGGGTTTGATTCATGGCCACAGGGCTCACGTGAGTGATGAAGCATTGCCGCTCGTGGTGCTCCCTGTTCACCAAACCACACTCGCTGGTGAAGGGGCCGGGGGGGTGAAATCGTGAAGTCAAGTGACCCCTATGACCGACATGGTGGTGTTGAGACATTCCTCCAGCGTTATATTGAAAAGCGGCTGCAAGTAATCATTATTATTATACTGCGTTCAATTGTAATGCATGACTCTCGTGATTTATCTCGGAAAGACAATTACTTAAAGACAATTACTTCGACTCACTTTGTTCGCGGTGAGCCCCTTGCTGCACTTTATCGCTCATCTGTCTTATGTTGCACCCGTGGCGATGTTAAATTCACCTTGTGAATGATTGTTCTGTTACTTGAGTTATTTGTTTAAAAGTTTTATTTTACATTATTAATCTTATTATTTTGACCGTCGCCTGCGTTGATCACGTGTGCGTTTCAGTTTGTTTTAAATCTAAGAACGAGAGAAGAGTGCCGCCTAGTGAGGGAAGTGCGTAAGTGGATAGGGAGCGGGTGACGGGTGCCTCGTTGAAGTTGGCAGGCGTAGTTTTTTACTTATTTTATTTCACCAGGTAAGCCCCACTGAGCGATAGAGTAGAGCTCTTTTTCAAAAGCTACCTGGCTCTCACAAATGACAGCCCAGCGAAGTGGCTTATCATCATGTAGGAAATGTATAGTGGCCAAACACTCTAAACGCGTGTTGTTGATTCTACATGTGGAGGGGCAAAACCGGAGGACCCGGTAAAAAGTTCACGCGATGACGGGGAGAACATGCAAACTCAAAATATCCAGCAGGCGTCAGGGTCGGGATCGACCCCACCACCTTCTGTGCACCAGACGAGGCAGATAACACCGCCACGTGGCGTCAATAGGAAAAGGATCAGAAATAAGGACATTGGCAATAATGGATTGACAATGTTATAAGTGCATAAGGATTGGGAAGAAGCATAGCTAGATGCACGTGGATATATTGAGAGACAGACATACTTTCGATCCGAGAACACACGGGTATCATCGTGACTGTTATGAAAAGTAAGTAGGAGTGGGCAGAAGACGTTCATGGCTGATGGTCGAGACCAACAACAGAGTATCAGCTAAAGGAGGGAACATGCCGAAGGGGACGTCGACCAGCAGATTAAGCGATGAAATCAGCAATGTTTGCAAGGTGCCAGATGGATTGTTACATTGCAGAAACAGATGGAAATGGCCCTGGAAAAAACCTTCATCCATCCAACAGCGGATTGGTTATAACTCATGATGGTGATGGGTACGAGTGGGTGAGAAGGCAAATGGGTAGATATGTGGGTAGATAGGCGGGGAGTAGCTAGGTGGTGCGTGTGTGTGTGTACGTGGGTTCATCCACCGATGGATGAAAGCCTCTCAACGCCAAGGCAGTCACGTGTGCCCGGAAATCGGACCAGGACTGCCAGGTTCATACCACAACATGCTCACCGCTGCGCCACCGCGCGACCCCGAGATATAAAATACAAAGTACGTTAATATTAAAATGAATTAGAGTCAAAGTTTATCACTGTTTAAAGAACGAGTACACCCTCACGCTCTGGGTGAAGTTGAAATATGGAGAAAGGTGATGGAGACAACATAGACATCATCCAAAGGAGATGATCGCCCTATTCCGTGCAACACTGTCAGCATGGACAAAGAGAGATTTCCCAGACACCTCCTGTAAGGCGATATCGAAGGAAGCAGGACGAGAGGACGTCGAAGGAAAGTAAAAAAAATCGATCAATGCCATCATCAACGAAAGGTTCTCTGCCACTGTGACTCACAACTCCCAGACGTGGATCGGCTCGCCAGAGAGACAGTCGCAGTTGGAAGTTTGCCTTGAGGGGGCCGCCAGTGAATGCCGACATGTTGGTGTCAGCGAGGCTTTAAGTAATCAAGAGATTGTACGCATACCAAACAGACATTGCTCAATGCGAAAACATCCACGAGATTGATGTAAACTATAACAAACTCTTGCTTTGAAAACACATTATGTCCAAAGTCAATGTGCCTCCCTCCTCGAAGGAGCACTGGGGGGGGGGGGCAGCCCGCGTCTCCATTGACGCTGGAAGCTCTCGATCCACATTACACATTCTTATGGCGAGGGCCAGTCTCATCAGAAGACAACCGGAGTATTTATTTTACACAAGAGTGGTATTTATTGTATCGATCCCGCTGAGGGATGACAGGCTGAATACACAACCGACCGGCATTTGAGGCGCCGTGCCAGGAGTCTTCTGTCGTTTCCGATGTCGATCGTTGGGGAGGCACCTTCGGGATGACTCCGCCGGCCGTGCCACACCTCCAACACGATTTTAGTCGTCGCGTCACAGCTGATTGTCAGGGTTTCTCGAAGGCGGTCAGCCGACAACGCCTCCGACCGCCGTTGTAAGGCCGACAGAGGTCGGTCTTATTTACACTCACTTTGTTGTTGTTGTCGTTGTTGTATCCTCAAATCTTGTAACTCAATTTTAACCCACTTCCCAATGCGGTATCGACTGCAAACTTGGGTATACTTATGTCATACTGATGACAAGACTATATTATAGCATAAAAAATATATGTTTTAAAGCATTCTTTTTTTTATATGTTATTTTTCGGCTTGGGTCTTATTGTGCACGGTCAACTGACGTTGGCTGTAATTGGTCACGGTCCCCTTACGTTGTGGCAAGCTACGGGGTCACTTCCTGCGTGTTTAAAAAAAAAAGTTTTTTTAATATTACTTATTACTTTTCACTTCAACGCTTCTCTTTTCCCCCTTCCATTGCCCCCTGTAGAGAGGCTCGTTTCGAGCTGCTGCTGCTGCTCCCCACGACTTGCAGTGTGTCCTCGTTTGGGGTGGTGTTCAGGGTGAACCTCTTGTTTGCCACGTGTAGAGTTCATCGTCTTCAGTATACGTCTCCACTTGATTTATTTTCCAGATAAGATCCCCCCTCCCTCCGTCCCAGGAACTTACATTAACAATTCGTATCACTTTTGATTTGAAGCTTTCGTGACTGCAGGCAGGAATCCATACTCTTTGGTTCTTTCGGTAAAGTCACATAGGTAGAAAATAAAATAAATCACGACGTTTCGGGCGCAACACAAGCGTCCTTCATCAGGTGGGACAACCAATTCGTCTCACGTTGTTTGCAGATATTTATACGTCTCGGCTCTAAGAGTCCAGATATCACAGAAAGTACAAGATTTTGGCGGCAATAGTGCAATCTGCCTTGAAAAACAAAAGTCAATATAATTTCTAGTTCGTTGTCAACACACATCTGGATGAAGGCCTCCCCACGCCGTGTAAGACATGGGGGTTGTTTGACCATACTTCACCGCGCTGGTCACTGTTGCTTGGGGAAGGCGGGAGGAGTTCTGGAACCAGTGGAGATCTCATTCATCACTGACGTCAGCCGTGGCTGGGAATCAAACTCAAGTTGCCGACTTCGTAGTGCAGTGCGAGAATCACTGAGCCACCACTTCACCCCCATACAACAACAATAACAACAATAACATGCCTATCAAACACCTCTTACCGTGACGGAAACTCGACGTTAGCAAAGGTCAATGGAGGCCGCATGTGGAGTTTCTGGGCCGAGAAGTAACTGTGACATTTCACGGACAGTTTCTGGACCATTTGAATTATGTGGCTGTCAAAAGCGTCTCTCGTGTTGTGTAACTCCTGCACACAATGACATTTTGTGGCACTGGTCGGCTTCGTGGCATTACACGCCAACGAAAAGAAACACGTGAATGCCAGCAGGATGGCAGCCACATGGGTGCACACCTGCTCTGTGCTCCCATCTGCACCTTCTTTGTCCTCTTTGGTTGCATCATGGCACTAATCACGTGCACACTATTCACGTGTGCACTCTGCATGTGCACACTATTCACATGTACACTCTGCACGTGTACACTATTCACGTGTACACTATGCACGTGTACACTATTCACGTGTACACTATTCACGTGTACACTATGCACGTGTACACTGTTCACGTGTACACTATGCACGTGCACACTATGCCTGTGTGCAATATACTGCCAGGTGGCTTAATTTTTGTTTATTTACCCTTTCATTTGTATTATTAAACGCATTGCAACTTTTGGATTATTTGCAAATATTTTCCCCTTGCATTTGGCTTGCCCCACCCCCCCCCCCCCCCGGTAACCTCCTGACCCTTCCCTGCCTCGTCTTCAGCCTTCCCTCAATCCCTTGCCGCATGAAAAACGATCAACTCAACTTTGTTTAACTTCAGCATGTGATGAGGCCCACTGAGCTAGACAGTCTTGCTCTATTTCAGAAGCGACGCGGCTATCAAAAATGATAGCTTAGGGGCCGTCCATAAATGACGTCACGCACCTGGGGGGGGGGCAGACATAAATATAGACAACACGTTCTACTTAATTAAATATACTTTTTCATAAATGTTTTCACCACATTAAATACGTATTACAATGACAATACTTTAAAGCGATTTGAAGCATGTTTTTTTTTGGGGGGGGGGCAGAGCTTTGTGACGTCATATTTGAGGGGGGGGGTCTGACTTTATGTGACGCCGTGTGACGAAGGGGGGGGGGTCAAAAATCGTCCAAAATCGCGTGACGTCATTTATGGACGGCCGCTTCCCCCCCCCCGCGCACCCTCCGACTCGCGCGGTTGGCTACGTACGGCGCGAAAGAAGTTCACGTTTTCCATCATCTGGACATTGTCCAACGCAAAGGACTCTCGTCTTTCGTGTTCTCAGTGCTCCTGGGCTTGGGCGCGATTGCACCGAACGATGCATGCGCCCAATAGTAATCAATGATCGTTCCTGTGTATATATTTAAAAACAGTACACACACGCACGCACGCGGACAGAAAATAACACCCAACCGCAGCGCGTGTATGCTGTTAGTCATTTTAAAGTTCAATGTCACTGTGACTCATGGAGTGTCATGTAATATTGTAGCAACAAGCACGGCGGAGCGAGGTAAATTGGCAGCCCAAAGCAAACACGGCCATTGAATTCAAACCCTCTATCTGTGCCCATGCTCTACTGCAAGTTGGTATGAGACCCCGCAAAGAAGCGATCCCATTGCAAGAAATGTCAGCCGTGATGGAATCCAGGTAGTGTCGTTAATAATTTACACCCCCTTGTCAAATCCACTGCTGGATGAAGCTCCCCCTCCCCACCCACCCCATGGTGTGTCAGTCATTTGGGTTGTTATTTTGACCATACTTCACCGTGCTGGTCAGTGAGGACGGGTCAAGGGGATCGGAGGCGATTAGCGGTTCAGATTTCGCTCACCCACCGCAGATTTTCGCCTTGGCCAGGAATCGAACTCACGTGGTGGGGTTCAGAGAGATGTGTGATAACAGATACTTTTACATCAATAGCTCTAGCCCGGGAAAGCATGCACACGTTTGGCCACTGTTTGCGTGTTATATATATAAATAATAGCGAGTCCGCTGATTTAAGGGGTACAAAGGGTTTTCGTTGTAATTTGTGAAGTCGCAGTTAGCTGCATGCACAACGTTTGCATATCTCTAAAGTTCAAGGTTCATCGTCAGTGTTCCGTAACCTTCGAACAGTTTTGCAAGTAAAAGCAAATAAAAAAACACAAATTAAAAATGGAAATGACCAAATATCCTCATGCAGGACCCTCTTGAATACTAGTCTTGAAACTCGGCAACTGTGACTTTCCTGGGTAAATAAATGGCATTTACATCATTGCTGGTTCTCGTGACATCACGTTTATCAACACTGCAGTCACGCAATGTCAAACGTCTGTGCAAAAAAAAACACTCATGCTCATTTGTAAAGTCTGGCCGTTTTGGTCAGTGCATTACAGCATTCTTTCGCAGGGACGCCTGCGGTTTGCATTGATGTCAGACATTGCAGCCTGTTGTTTGATTAGTGACACGAAGGCAAATATAAACATAAGCATAGGAACGTGAGCTGTGATGTCGAACCCCCCCCCCCCCAAAATACTGATAACATGGCAGGGGAATGGTAGGGCGGTGCACTATGAACCTGGCGAAACGAATTTGATTGCAGGCTCACATCAATGTTCTATCGTATGGTGAGGGGGGGGGGAGCTGAGAATTGGCATGTCTAGTTTGACGATCCATTCGATGGCTTCCTGAGGTGCCATTTTGGCGAGATGTTAACTACCTTGCCTGGTGTACAGGAAGGTCGTGGGCTCGATCCTGACCCTGACACCTGTATGTATGGAGTTTGCACGTTCTCCCCGCGGTCGTTTGGATTTTCCTGCCTGTCCTCTGGTTTAATCCATCCACATTTAGAAACATGCGTTCAGAATATTTGGCGGTTATACATTTCTACACGGTAAGCCACTTCGTTGAACTATCATTTGTGACAAGGTCGCTTCTGAAAAAGAGCTATATCGGTCATTGGGCCTTATCGGGTAAAATATATATTTTTAGAGATGCTAAGTGACGATACAAAGTGCCTCTCACAACAAATCATAGTGGGCAGGTTGATGCAATATGTCCCATGGCTATCATCATCATCAGTGGTGAGTGATATCTGAACCGGCCCTGTAGTTACTCCTTCAACCTGCCCTTACCGATGTGTGCAACTAAGGTCAAACAACCTCCCATGGTCGACACAGCAGTCGATGGAATAATAGTCGCACGTAAGAAGAATTACTGCAAATTAGTACCGTACAAGCCTGTTTGTTGTACGGTATGAATTATTGGCAGTAACACAGCATTATACATACAACCTAAACAAATACATGTAAGTCATATATGAGAACGCAAATTAATTGCCTGCTGAATTCATGCTTGGATTCCTGACTGCCTGGCTGGCAATTTGCGTGTGCGCTAGTGGCGGTCACCGAGAGAGGCGATAGAGAGAGAGACTGCGACGTGGAAGGGAGAGGTGGGGGATAAGGAGTACGAGAGGGAGCGGCGAGTGGGAGAGGGGGAAGTGGGGGAGACAAGGTGGAGGGAGGGAGGGAGAGAGGTGGAAGAGAGGACAGATGGATAGAGGAACAGAGACGAAGCGAGACGTCGGGAAAAAATTGCGATTATGCACAGTACAGAGAAGGCAAGGTAAAGGCGGAGAGGCAGGGGCTCTTTTTAACGTTAGGGGCCGTCAATAAATGACGTCACGCACCTGGCGGGGGGGGGGGGGGTCAGACATTTGTGACGATGTGTGACGAGGGGGGGGGGTGAGAAATGTGACGTCACATCAAAAATAAATATAGACAACACGTTCTACTTAATTAAATAGACTTTTAAATAAATGTTTTCTCCTACAACATCAGAGTGCAGCGCCACATTAAATACGCAAAGCAATGGCAATAGTTTAAAGCGATTTGAGTTTGTTTTATTTTAAAAATGGCAAAAAAGTTTGGGAGGTGGTGGTGGGGGGGGGGGCAGAGCTTTGTGACGTCATATTTGAGAGGGGGGGGGTCTGACTTTTTATGGACGGCCCCTTATACATTTTTGGTGGCTGGTCGCGTCCAAAGAACGTGCGGGTTGCTCGTGCGCAACAACAGACTTGGTGGAAGTGGGAAACTCCAATCTGGAGATAACCCCACGAGTCTCAAGACTCTCTCTGCAGGAGGAGGGGGGGGGGAGGTCCTGCTTGTGGATGTTTGGCCCAGGGCTCTACGGCTCCATCCATTGGACTCTCTTCCGACAGCAGCGACGTCATCGGGCGATTACAGTGCGGTAATCTTTGGGTCTTTTCGGTTAAAGTCACGTAGATAGACGTCCTTTGAATCTATCAACGTGACCTTACCGAAAGACGCAAGGAATATTAATTCCTTGCAGTCACGAAAGCTTTAAGTCAAGATTTACAAGTGCGGTAATTATTGTCAGGTCCGCCTCGCCACATTCAACCACTTTGTATTTTCACACTTGGGGGCCGTCCATAAATGACGTCACGCACCTAGGGGGTGTGGGGGTCAGACATTTGTGACGCTGTGTGACGAGGGGGAAGGGGGTTGAGAAATGTGACGTCACATCAAGATGCGCAACTTTAAATGAATATAGATTTTTTAATAAATGTTTTCTCCTACAACATCAGAGTGCAGCACCACATGAAATACGCACTACAATGACAATAGTTTAAAGCGATTTGAAGCATGTTTTATTTTTTGGGGGGGGGAGGGGGCAGAGCTTTGTGACGTCACATTTGAGGGGGTCTGACTCTTTGTGACGCCGTGTGACGAGGGGGAGGGGTCAAAAATCGTCCAAAATCGCGTGACGTCATTTACGGACGCCCCTTGCCCCCACCCCCCGTCACGAGAACGTGGAATTTCCACCACGCGCGTGCATATTTCACCGGAGGCGGGCGGGGGTGAGCGAGCGCCGCCCGACGCTTCTTTTGAGAGCAAAGCAAAGGGAGGAGGAGGAAGACTCAAATGGCTGCGCGAATTCGTTCGCGTGGAATGTGCCTCGCTGCACGCCCCCCCCCAAACCTCCTCGACAGCCGAAACGTCTCATGAATAATTCATCACGGCGCTACATATTCAAGAGTCGCTACCTTCACGCGAGGGCTCCTGCTTGGCCCCTAAGGGCTGTGTTGTGGCCGAGAGAGGCTGCGTGGCGTGTGTGGAGGAGGAGCAAGGAGGTGGATACAGAGAGGGAGAGAGTTCCGAAGAGGAGGAGGAGGTGCTGGGAGCGGGCTGGCTTTGGTGTTATTGTCCCGGGTGGTGCGTGTGGGTTTGGTGGCGTTGTGGCGAGCGAAGTTAAGTTTAAGTAGTGGTGGATGGGTGGGTGGGGGAGGCTGCTGCTGTGCCTACAGTCACCCCGGTCCAGCACAACACGTGCTCACGAAGCGCAGGTTTTATACAGGACGAGCATCTGCGCCTCTTGTGTGCTGTTCGCACGCGCGCGTTGTTGTTGCGTGTCGCGTTACACGCGTGTGTCTTTACACGTACGGTTGGCTACGTGCGGTGATAAATAAGTTTAACGTATATTTTACACGCGTGTTACACGCGCGTGTGTGTGTCTGTGTGTGCGGTGGTGTAGCGGTTTAGCGCAGCTGCGCAACGAACCCGGCGACCCGAGTTCGATTCCCGCTCACGGTCAACACCGGGCGACGGTTATCTGAACCGGTACCTGGGCCTCCACTAGGTCGACTCAGCCTCAAATGAGTACCTGGTGCGGTGTGTAGTAAACATCGCCACCGGGGAGACAAAGGCGGCCGGGCGTGGTGCTGGCCACCCACCCCCTCGTGTGCCGTGCCGGCCTTCATAGGTGCTCGCTGACAGCACTTGCCCCAACAGTCTGTGAAGGCTGTACGGGGGATCTTTGTCTGTGTGCGCGGTATTTACACGGGAGACGTGCCAATGGTGGCTGCGTGTTGACAACACGAGTTGCGCTCTCCAACTCGCCGAACACTTGCTAACTGCTTTTCGACTTCACGTATAGATGTATGTACACATTAAATAAATAACCCCAAAAACTTAATTATCTTTCCTTCCTTAACGCCGAGACTTGGTTTAATCGTTTCGTTCCTTTGTGTATTCATTCGGGCAGAGTTGTTAAGAGTTGGCTTGCGCGCTGTTGTTTAACCCCCTGGGAGAGGAGTTACCGTCTCACGCTTCGCACGCAGAGCAGTGGTCGTGGATTCGTGCGCAGTGCCTGGCGCCGTGGTTTAAATATCTTTAAAAAAATTAAAATCGTTTTGTGCCCCCCCCACCCCCCCCCCCCCGTTGTTTTGCGTAGGGAGGGGGAGATGAAGAAGTGAGATGCGCCGGCAACACGCTCCGTGTGCCCCGTGCCTTCCTCCTGCCGTCGCCGTGCGGGTGACTCCGTGCGAGGTCCCAGCGACTCCGCTTGTGAGAACAATCGCGACTCCCCCCCATCAGCCGTGACCTGCCTGTCCATCGCCATCAGCCGTGACCTGCCTGTCCATCGCCATCAGCCGTGACTCTTGGGGCGGCTGTGACTCTCTGCATCGCCAACGGCCGTGACTTTGATCGCCACCAACGGCCGTGGTTGAAAGCCGTGAAAACGAATTCATCCGAGCGTCACCATCACAACCCACCCCCCCCCCATCATCACCACCACCAAACGACCCGACATCCATCTGATCGCACGCCTGTCGACAACTCCACCGACAGCACTTGGCAGAGAGGGACCCCTTTCCTCTCCTCCAGCCGCTCTTGGTGCAAGGCGACTGCGACTTCATCCCGAGCGATGGCCACCGGCTACCGCAATCCGAACGCGTCGGATTTCCTGGAGGAGTGGAAGGCCCGGCGCGAGAAGCTTCGTTCCAGAATTCCGGGAGCTCCTCCAGCGCCGAGTCCCGCGGGTGGATTGTCCAGCAGCAGTAGCAGCACCACCGCCACGGCCACCACCGCCTTTGGTGGTGGTGGTGGAGGAGGTAGTGGTGGTGGTCTCCGCAACGGAGCGCCTGGAGAGGCGACATCTCAGGCCGGCGGTGGCCTCGCCCCGAGCGTGTCGGGTCTCGCCGGCGCCTTCAACTCGCTCGCCGTGGCGCCCGCGGCCACGGCGAGGGTCACGGGGCCGGGGGCCACCGCCGGCAGGCGACTCGCCGAGCCTCCTGCCGCGGACAGGAAGGCGGCGGCGGTGGTCCAGGAGAGGACGGGGGGCGGCGGCGGCGGCGGCGGGGCCGACGCGGCAGGGGCCGTCGCCAGCATCGGCACCACCACCACCGGCACCACCACCAGCAGCACCACCGGCACCACCACCGGCACTACCACCACCGGCACCACCGCCAGCAGCATCACCGCCAGCAGCATCACCGTGTCGTCGTCGTTGGCCGTCAAGGAGAAGAAGGCAGCAGCAGCGGCGGCGGCGGCCGGACCGAGCGCCAGGAAGAGCAAAGGTCAGATCGAGAAGCGCAAACTGCGCGAGAAGAGAAGGTCGACAGGGGTGGTGAACCTCACCGCAGAGGTGAGTCGCATCACACACCCCACCCACCACCTCCTCCTCACGCCGGCATTCACGCTGCTGCTGCTGGTGGTTGTTGTTGTCTGGTTGTCAACTGGTTGCGTGTTGCCCGCGATGCGACACGAACCCGGCGACATCTGGGCTCGACTCCCCGGCGTGGAGGATGACAATGGGTGGCGCTAGCGGCTGTCCCGGCGCTCTCCCGCTGCGTTTGTTCCTGCCACAGCGACACAGCCAGACCTCGTGTCGATCCACTGCTGGATGAGGAAGCTCGCGCCGCCACCACCACGACGGCCGATGCGGGTTTGTGAAGGCAGGGAGCATAGATCGTGGTGGGGGGGGGGCATAGAAAATACGGTACAACAATGGATTGTGCTGTTATTGCCTTCTGCTGCACGCAATGTAGCCTGTACATCCAGCTGTGTGCATGGCGGTCAAGCATCCAGTCGTTATCCAGGCTCAACCCCCCCCCCCCGAGCTTTCGAGATCTGATGAGTTAACGTGACACGAGACAACTTCGCATCCTGTTCTGTCCATGTCTCGTGCTGTTCCTGTCTAAGTGCCGTCATCCCCCTCCGCTCCTACGGAGTCTTTGATATTGCTATCGCATTGCGGTGCCACGGTGGCCAGATGTTAACTACCTCGCCTGGTGTACAGGAGGACGTGGGTTAGGTTCCTGACCCTGACGCCTGCTGTATGGTTTAGAGTTTGCGTGTCTCTCTCTCATCATCATCATCACGGTGGCTAGGAGATGTTAACTACCTCGCCTGGTATACAGAAGGTCGTGGGTTAGGTTCCTGACCCTGACGCCTGCTGTATGGTTTAGAGTTTGCGTGTCTCTCTCTCATCACCATCATCATCACGGTGGCTAGGAGATGTTAACTACCTCGCCTGGTATACAGAAGGTCGTGGGTTAGGTTCCTGACCCTGACGCCTGCTGTATGGTTTAGAGTTTGCGTGTCTCTCTCTCCCCGTGGTCGAGTGGATTTGTTTACCGTGTCCTCCGGGTTTTTCCCACCATATTTAGAAACAACGTGCGTTTAAGAGCAATTGGTTAATACAGTATACATTTACACACCACGATAAGGGGCCGTCCATAAATTATGTCACGCGATTTTTGACCCCTCACCCCATCGTCACACGGCGTCACAAAAAGTCAGACTCCCCCTAAAATATGACGTCACAAAGCTCTGCCCCCCCCCCCCCAAATAAAACATGGTTCAAATCGCTTTAAACTATTGTCATTGTAGTGCGTATTTAATGTGCCGCTGCACTCTGATGTTTTAGAAGAAAACAAAATATATATTTAATTAAGTAGAACGTGTTGTCTATATTTATTTAAAGTTGCGCATTTTGATGTGACGTCACATTTCTCAAATACCCCCCCCCCCCCTCGTCACACATCGTCACAAATGTCTCACCTACAGCCCCCCCAGGTGCGTGACGTCATTTATGGACGGCCCCTAAGCCAACTTCGTTAGCCAGTTCGCTTCTGAGACAAAAAAAAGAGTTATATAGCTCAGTGAGCCTCACCTGGTAATAGTTTAATAGTGGTTCCATCATCATCATGAACACATGGTACGAATCTCATCAGCCAAATCAGGTTGGGCAGCCCTGCAGCAGACAGGGCGGTGCTTGACTCACAACCCATAAAACTGCGAGTTCAAATCCTGGTGTTGTGGTCACGGGGGGGGGGGTGGTGGGTGTGGATGGGGGGGGGGTTTGATGTAACATCATCGCCACTTTTATTCCCGGCGGGGGCGTGGGGGGGGTCTGCCAACCCTGAATTTGAGAGAATGGACGGACAAGTTCTTCCACCCGTCTCCACCGACAACATCCTCACAACCTCCCACCCCCACCCCCTCCTTTTGTTCTGCCTCAACCCATCTCCGAGCGTGCGTGTTCAAACATGCCCTCTCGCACAGTGTGAGTACACACGTTTACCCCCCACTGTAGTAAGAGTCCTGCTACTTGTCACAATCTCTCGAGCTAAAGTGTGCCCCCCCCTCCACCACCTTCTCCCTCTTGCTCAAATGGGCACGGGGAGTGGCCGCTCACCTATACACAGCCGCCTCCGTGGCTCTCAGCCAATCCCGGGCAATTCCACCGTTCTATGCTCAAGGCGCCACGTTCACCGCCCTACGAACACGGTCGCTGTTCTTCTCTTAGGGGTCGTCCATAAATGACGTCACGCACCGGGGGGGGGGAGGGGGTCAGACATTTGTGACGAGGGGAGGGGGGGTTGAGAAATGTGACGTCACATCAAAATGCGCAAATTTAAATAAATATGGACAACACGTTCTACTTAATTAAATAGACTTTTTAATAAATGTTTTCTCCTACAACATCAGAGTGCAGCGGCCACATTAAATACGCACTACAATGACAATAGTTTAAAGCGATTTAAAGCATGTTTTATTTTTTGGAGGGGGGGGGCAGAGCTTTGTGACGTCATATTTGAGGGGGGGGGTGTCTGACTTTTTGTGACGCCGTGTGACGAGGGGTGGGGGGGTCCAAAATCGCGTGACGTCACGCCTGGGATCGAACCTCGTCGCTTTTTCAACTCGCGCGTCGTCTGCTCACGGCAATGTTTTCCTACTCCACTGCTGGACGAGGGCCATGGCTCGTACGGGTTACTTCACCAGGATGGGGCGGGTATGGGTTTTAGCGGTTGGAGCATGAGATGGGGGTGGGGGGGGGATCATAGAAGTACAGTACAAGTGTTTTTTGTTGCTGTTTGCTGCAACGTGACCTCTTCCGGCCCGCGGATTTCACTCGCGGTAGAACAGTACATCACACTTCAAAGCCACTCGAACCTTTTTTTCTTTTGCCAGCCAGGTATATTTTGTTTACTGCTGGAACATAGGGGAGGCACTGTGAGCCAGCACAGTAAAATAGTGATTTCCCCCCCCCCACCCGCCAAAGAAAACATGTTTTGGCTAACGAATAAGACATACATGCATGGTCGTCACCCATCCAAGTACTAAGCAGGCTCAACTTTGCTTAGCTTCCGAGATCTGATGAGATCAGTTAGTGCCAGGTGATTGATGCCTTATATCACACAAATACAGACAAAGATCCCAAAATAGACCTTTGGGACAATTACCATTCGCGAGTACCTATTAAGGCTGGGTGACCAGCACAGCCGCCTTTGTCTCCATAGTCGCAATGTTTACACACCGCACCAGGTACTCATTTGAGGCTGAGTCGACCTAGGGTAGACCCAGAACCGGTTAAGACAATCGTCACTGGCGTTGGCCGTGAGCAGGAGTCGAACTCTGGTCTTCGGGTTCGTAGTGCAACAAGCTAACCGTCACACTCCTGCATTGTGCAATCAATGCATTACATTGCTACACTGCATACATACACAGGACACATATAACACACGTGTTACTTAACACGCTCTTAAGTACGCATTACATCGCAGCACCGCATACATCCACACGTAAACGTTCGTGTACATATTTCTTGCATTGCGACAATACATACGTAAATACCGTATAAAATACCTGCAGTATGTACTTGAAGCGCTTGCGCTACACCAGGACGTACAGGTACCGCCTTAACCCACCTTCTGCGTGCTTGCCATGCCACCCGGCCTTCTCATCGTCGTTGGCACTCGACCTCAAACATCGCCGTCATATCTTGTGATCAAATGGCCGGGCCAAGTTGTGCGATTTCTCAGCCTGTCTTCCAGGGTGGGAGACCGCGGACTCTCGAATGTTTGGCCAAAGCCCATCGCGGCATGTGGGTGCACACAGGCTGGTGGGGGGCACACAGGCTGGTGGGGGGCACACAGGCTGGTGGGGGGCACACAGGCTGGTGGGGGGCACACAGGCTGGTGGGGGGCACACAGGCTGGTGGGGGGCACACAGCAATGTGTGTGGGTGGGAGAGAGTGGTTGGCACAGTTGGGGTCACAGCTGGTGGTGCATCTGCCAGTCATCTCAGTCGGTCAACCCATGGCACCTGCTGGGTCTGTCCCGTGACCTCCTGCCAGCAGCGAGCCTTTGACACTCCACGTGGCCTCGGAGTGCACTTGGCCTGGCACAGGCGCTTGTGGTGACGTCACTGGTATTGGATCAAAACATTTTTGGACTGAAAATTAAGGAGGGAAGTTTGCTGCACAAAAAATACATTGCCTTTGACGATGACGATCAAGTTTAAGAGAAGTCATAAACAAAATAAGAATAGGTTTAACCCTTTCTGGCAATAAAACGGTTGTTAAGATGTCCGAACGCCACCTTAAGGCATCCAGTCTGCATTAGCCACACATACTTGTGTCAAAACATGGAAACAAATGTGCTCTGATAAGTGTATGCATTGTCTTTGAAGCTGATTGACCTACGCCAGAGACAGCCCTCTGAACGGCCTTGTCTCACCACCAGTGTCACACCAGAGAACGCCGAAAGGCAAACAGTACAGAAGTACTCATTGTTTTTTTCGGTAAAGTCACGTATGTAGAAATACCATAAAATTATGTTAAAATAAATCAATCACGACGTTTCGACCGAAACACAAGCGATCTTCATCAGGTGTAAAACAACAAATAGCACATAGGGTGACATCAACGCAACACATAGAGAGCGTTAGACTGCACAGGAGGTAAATACAACAAGAAGATGAGAGGCGAGAATTTAACAAACCTAATAAAAAAAATTATCGTCTCTCATCTTCTTGTTGTATTTACCTCCGTGCAGTCTAACGCTCTCTATCTGTTGCGTTGATGTCACCCTATGTGCTACCTGGCTGGTTTTTGTTTTACACCTGATGAAGATCGCTTGTGTTGCGGTCGAAACGTCGTGATTGATTTATTTTAACATAATGTCATGGTATTTCTACATACGTGATTTTACCGAAAAAAAACAACAACGAGTAATTTATGCAGTCGCGAAAGCTTTCATTCTTTATTAGTAGATTGCCACGATCAGATCGCCCGGAACGCGGCCCGGCATCGTACAGATCTCGGAAGCTAAGCAGGCTTGAGACCGGACGGTGCTGTGTGTACGAGTGACACCTCGAGGTGTGTACGAGTGACACCTCGTGCACACCTCGTGCACAACAGGTTGCTATAGGCTACCGTGGGGGGGGCACGTGGTGGCAGTGCAGCCAATAGACATGGGAGTTTGTGTTTTTTTCCCAGCACTGTACGTCAATAGGCCAGGCCGTCTATGCTACCCCGGCCCTGAACCCGCACTTACCGGTGCGGTGAAGTATGGTCAAGTAACTCCGCGATGCGTACGGCATGGGGAGGCTGTCGTCATCCAGCAGTTGGACTGACCAAAAGGCGGTACATGCACAGATGGCGATTTCTTTACAGGGGTTTGGAATCACCTTGCTTGTGCGTGAACTTAACGGTTGAGGTTTTGTTTAGACGAGCCTTTTTTTTGCCCGTCCAAGGACTGGTGTATATTGCAGTAAGTCTGAAATATTAAATAGAAAATTGTTCAGCTCATGATTATTAATGAGGATGGGGGAAGGGGGGGGGTTGCCCCATGTAGAGTGACGTCACCCGCTAATGGTTATTGGGGAGGGGTGCAGCATGTGGAATGACGTCACTCGCTCATGATTATTAATGAGGAGAGCGGTGCGGAATGTAGAGTGACGTCACCCCCTCATGGTTATTGTGGAGGGGTGCGGCATGTGGAATGACGTCACTCGCTCATGATTATTAATGAGGGGAGGGGTGCGGCATGTGGAATGACGTCACTCGCTCATGATTATTAATGAGGAGAGGGGTGCGGAATGTGGAGTGCGCGATTTTCTTGTGCGTTAGCGTAAATTTCCACGCGGGCATGAATATTAATGAAGGGGGGGGGGGCTCTTTTGCAGTGACGTCACGCACGGATGTTGCGCTGTGCTGCGTAGATTTATTTTTTACCGTCACTTTCTGTAAAGAAACGTCGTCATATTTGAAGCGACTTTGCGTAATAAATAATTTAATACAACTCGACCTTCCTCTGCGTTAGTGTAAAAATCCACCCACTCATGAATATTAGTGACATTTGGTGGAGACGCGTGGGAGAGATGAGACGCAAGATAGGAAGGGTCCCTGTCCAGTTTTGGGCGGGTCGGCAGGTTACAACAGAAAAAGGATACACAGAACGATAGGTTTGGGGCCGTCCATAAATGACGTCACGCACCTAGGGGTGGGGGGAGGGGGTCAGACATTTGTGACGATGCGTGACGAGGGGGGGGGGTTTGTTTGAGAAATGTGACGTCACGTCAAAATGCGCAACTTTAAATAAATACAGACAACACGTTCTACTTAATTAAATAGACTTTTAAATAAATGTTTTCTCCTGCAACATCAGAGTACAGCGCCACATTAAATACCCACTACAATGACGATAGTTTAAAGAAATTTGAAGCATATATATTTTTTTTGAGGGGGGGGGTCAGATCTTTGTGACGTCATATTTGAGGGGGGGTCTAACTTTTTGTGACGACGGGGGTGGGGTCAAAAATCGTCAAATTGCGTGACGTCATTTATGGATGGCCCCTTATCCTGGTGTAACAGGAGGGGGGACATGGGTTCGATCCGAACCCTGACCCCTGCTGTATAATTCTAGATTTGAAGCTTTCGTGACTGCAAGGATTCATACTCTTTGTTTTTTTCGGTGAAGTCACGTAGGTAAAATGAAATAAATGAAAACAACTAAATTAAATCACGACGTTTCGGGGGCAAAACAAGCTTCCGTCTTCAGGTGGAACAGTCACAGCAAAAAAGAACAGTCACAGCTGTGTCGTCTCCGAAACGTCGTGATTTTATTTAGTTTTCATTTATTTTAATTTACCTGCGTGACTTTACCGAACAAACCAAAGAGTATGAATCCCAGCGTTGGTGTTACGGTGCTATTTCAGGAATATTTTGATGTTTTTTTTCCTGGATTTTCTGTTTGCACATGCGCAAAGTCACTTTAAGATGTTTTTCTTGTTCATGTTTTTGTTTGTTGCGGTTGCACCCGATTCAAGAGCCGAATGGCTCACAGGGCTATACCAAATAAATGAAACTATGAAACTATGAGGGGGGGTGGGCCTCGTGGAGTGACGTCATGCAGGGGGGTGGGCGGGCTTCACGTGGAGTGACGTCACACGCGGGACGGACAGACATTTTTGGGTGATTATAGTCGGTAAGAATATGGAAATAAATGTGCGTGTAAATCCCCCTTACTCGATCTGGTGTCCATGACTGGCTTCCTCATATTTATACTTTAAAATAAAAACACATCTTTCGGTTGGGATGCAAATAGCGTCAGTGCCACTGAAGCGATGCCATCCTACGAACGAGTCGTTGGAAAGATACAAAATACGTATTTCGATTTAAAGCTTTCGTGACTGCAAGGATTCATCTTCTTTGGTTCCTTCGGTAAAGTCACCACGTAGAATGAGAATAAAATAATAAATTGATAAAATAAAACAACACAATAATATTCTCACGACGTTTCGGCCACAACACAAGCGGCCTTCATCAGGTGAAGGGACGAGACTGTCTGGAGGACAGCGCTGGAGTGCGAAACGTCGTGAGAATATTATTGTGTTATTTTATTTTATCAATTTATTATTTTATTCTCATTCTACGTGACGTTACCGAAAGACCCAAAGAAGATGAACTACAAAAGACGCTTTCTGGGTAGGGATTACACTTTTGGAACTTTTCAATGGGTTCTGTGGAGCTTTCCAGCACGCGTTTTATCCTTGGGCATCGTTTCGTTTTGCGCGGTAATCGTCCACATTGGGTGACCTTCATGAGAGTTATCGTGCCCAACTCCCCCCCTCTACTCATTTGAGGCAGACGGACGGACGGAGCTAATAGAAACCGCGTACAGAAGAACAAAAAACCTCAACGGCAAGTAATAAAATCAAGACTCAGTCGCTGCTTTTCTGTTGTTGTTGTTGTTTGACTTGCATCCCACTGGGATTTTTTTGGCACCCAGCGTTTGTGCACGGTGCTTTTTTCAGGAATATTTTTGCTGGGTTTTTTTTTCCATGGATTTTCTGTTTGCACAGTCAACACATAGTCACTTTAAGATGTTTTTTTTCTTGTTCGTGTTTTTGTTTGTTTGTTGTGGTTGCACCCGATTCAAGAGCCGAATGGCTCACGGGGGCTATACCACAATAAATACAACTGAAACTGAAACTGCTGTGAGTCCACAGCGCGGACCTTTTGTTTCTTGCGAGCAGCCCTTTAACTCCAGTGGGGGGAATTATCAGGGGAAAAAATCGCAGGCCGGTCGCGATGTAACGCGGAATCCAAGCGGAAAACCGATCTGTGCGAGGACGGCAACAAAAAAAACGAAATCCGCTTGAGCCTAATGCGCCCTAACAAGTGCGCCCAGGCGGGGAAGAACGCGTGGGGGGGGGGGGTGCCGGCAAAGAGCCCCTCTCGTACGGGAGCCCCCCCCCCCCCCCCACGGCGGTCGATACCTCGTTATTAACAAGGAGGATCTGTTTAACATGACAGCGCTCGGAGAGTGACGGCTTAATGTACCGCCAACAACAACGGCGACAGCAGTGGGCTCGCCGTTCACCACGCCGAGGATGGTTGTTATATCGCTGGGCATCCGCGCGAGGTTAGGTAGCACGTGAAGCCGGTGTCGGGGTCGTGAAGGCTCTCGCGGGCAGGTTGGCCATGGGGCAGACCCGGGAGGTCACCAGACCCGGGTGGACTGGTAGACGCACCGCCTGCACTTCCCGCTGTGCCCACTTGCTCTGATTTAGCCTCGCCCTCTCTGCATTGAATTTGTTGATGAAGATTGCAACAGTGAACACGTACACAAAGATACCCCGCGTAGACTTTGATTTTGACGCAATTGCTGTTAGCGAGCACCTCTGTCATTGCCAACGTGGCACACGAGGAGGTGGTGTGGCCAGCACCATGGCTGTCCGCCAATGATCGTGCCCTCCATATGTCATTGGAGGGCATGCAAATAAGGGGGCGATGTGGTGGCGAGATGTTAACTACAGATGGTCGTGAGTTCGATCCCGAACCCTGACGCCTGTGTAATTGGAGTTTGCGTGCCTCTCTCCCCGTGGTCGCGTGGATTTTTCTCTGCGTCCTCCGGTTTTTCCCTCCACATTTCGAAACATACTTTTAGTGTACATATTTGGTTGATATCAATTTCCACGTGACAGGCAACTTTGTTGAGCTATCATTTGAAGCCAGGTCGCTTCTGAAAAAGAACTATAAAGCTTAGTGGGCCTTAGCTGGTTAAATAAAACTAGTTTTAGTTTAGTTCAATTACATTCATTATCATTCAATAACATGTGGAGTGGAGTGGTGGCTCTGTGGATAGCACTGTGAATCCATGGACCAGAGTTTTATTTTCGTCTAAGGCTGACATCAGTGGCGAGCAATATCTCTGAATATTGATTCTCTGAACTGGCTGTGGTCTTCCCCCCCACCCCCACCAATCTTCACCAACCAACATTGACCAACGTGGTGAAGTATGGTCAATGATCCCCCCGTGGCTGACACAGCACAGTGGAGACCTTCATTGAGAAGGAGGGGCTGTCAATAACGACTTATCACGCAATGGCGGATTACTTTGTATGACTTCATTCAAAAGCAAATTGAATATATTTCCAATATCAGAGAATAGCAAACATGTCACGCTAGCAGCCCCGGGTAATGTGATCATAGCCGCAGTGGATGCGCATAGGTCACGTTAAAAAGTCTGCAAGATGATTCAGCCGGCTACTGTACGTGTTCATTTGTCAAAATGAATAATGCAAGTTATGCGGGGGCTCTGATGCTGCGGTACAGTGCTTGATTCACACTTGAAATACAGTGTGTACACCTCCAAGCCAGGGGTCGCCTATGCCCATCCTCGCTCTGGGATCGATAAGCTGAGTACCAAATTGTGGGGAGTCAATAGTGGATGTCCATTGGATAGAATGACGCTCGCAATGGGAATGTGGAATCTTCGATGCCGTCGGTGGGTTTAAGTACCACCTCATGACTCGTTAGAGCAGGGTGGCACGGTGACCTTTGACGCGTCGTGATAAAGGCAATCAAGTAACCAAGGTGCATTTCTATAAAAATACCAAATAGAGCATAGAGGTGGCTGGGTAGCTCAGAGGTCAGAGTGCGAAGCTGGCAGCTTTATGTGATTAGACCAGGTTCTCAAGTGTAGTGAGGTGATGATCTCAGCACACAAATGCCTTCACTGTAAGTTTGGGTCTACGCATTCATTGCATTCTTGCCCTTATTATACAGCGAACATTGCACTCTGTCGCGGGGTGGGTGGGAGGTGGTGCCCTCAAGTGGGGGATGAGAAGTCTCTTGAACAGATTGCAGAAAGCAGTTCTCTGATGATCTTTTTCCACGAAGCGTCCTCTAACACGGGGTTGAAGCACTGCATCGCGAGAGACCCCGACTAACTATATTACGTGTCTCTTGACAGGGCGACGAAAGTACAGAATTCGCGGAGATATTATGTTACGTTACTTTTGCAAAGAAACCTCAAGTAACCACCTCATTTCAGCATAGCCCAGGGGTCGGCAGCCGAAACAACATGAAGAGACATTTTTTTCGATTTTTTTTTTCAATATTTCGAGAGCCTGCAACGTGTGTGGCGAGTACGAGGCGGCTGCCCTTAATACGCAACGTCACGAAGGGGTCCTTAAAGAGCCGCACGCGGCTCCGGAGCCGCTGGTTGCCGACCCCCTGGCATAGCCCAGCCAACACTGCACATGGGATTCTTTCAGGACCAGAATGGAGCCGCCATCTGGGATGGGGCACACTGATTGAGACGCCCTGCTCTGGGAGGATGCTATGGCGAAATGTTAACTACCTTGCCTGGTTTGCAAGAGGTCGTGGGTTCGATCCCAACCCTGATGCCTGTATATTTGGAGTTTGCATGTCTCTCTCCTCGTGGTCATGTCGATTTCTATCCGGGTCCTCCAGTTTATCCCTCCACATTAAAAAACAACATTGTGCGTTTAGAGTATTTGGCGGGCAATTCATTTGTCCACGTGATAAGCCACTTCGTTGGGCTATCATTTATGATGGCCAGGTTACTTCTGAAAAAGAGCTATATTGCTCAGTGGGCCTTACCTAGTAAAATGAAAAATAGTTAGGTGGCGTACGTGTGAGGCAATCAGTTACAGCAAGTTGGTTGTTGACTTATTGGTGCAGATTCTTCAGTTGTATGTCCTGGCATGTGCGTGGGTTTTTTTCTGGCTTCCCTTGGTTTCTTTGTGCCCTTCTGTGCCACTTAGTGAAGAATTTGGCAATCATCCCAATGCAGGACCCACTTAAAGAGAAACTCTGCAGTTCACCCTTTATGTTTCGTGCAAAAAAAAAGGAAAACAATATTTTTTTATGGTGGCAATTAAACTCATTGTCATTGTAGCACCTGACGCCACAAGTCCTTGGGCAACAGTCTCGTGTGGCTCTACGTGTCTCCGCGGCTCATATTTGGTGGCGTTCGTCTCCATTTGCGGAGACGAAAGCCGCTGGTTGAAATTCTACATTCCTCGGGGAAAAAAATAAACATCGGTACCATCAATCACACGACTCTTGACTTCCTGCAAAGTGGCGTCTATTTTGGTGACACCTAAAGGATCGTGGGTTGAATACAGCCCCAAAAAAGGATTTAAACTCGAGACCTATCAAGTTGAGTGCCTTCAGGACAGCGGAACTTATCTGGCTATGCGTGGCCCTCCTGGGGAAAATATCTAGAGGACATTAATACTGATTATTTTGATCATCATTATCATCGTTGTGATAAGCGACAAACTGCACCAAACAGTTAAACAAGTAGCAGTGGCACAGTGGTGAGCGCACCGCGCTGTAAACCCGGCATGCTGAGTTCAATTCTCGGCTTCTGATGAACATCAGTGGCGGGTAACCTCTGAACTGGTGCCTTTACCCCACAACCCGCTCTGATCAGCGTGGTGAAGTATGTCTAGAGAATCCCCCGTGACTGAGACGGCGTGGCGAGCCCTTCATTCCGCAGTAGGTCAACGCGGGGCCTCAATATACCCGTGAAATGAACGATGTTATATACATATTATTAATTTTTTTTACACGTTAACATTTTTTGTTTTGGTGCATGAAGCGTGTATGAGAATTATAAGAGGGTAAAAAAAATATCAGAGGAATTTCCTTGAAAGGGCCATAGTCTCAATGGGCTTTCACATGCTAAATAGAGACTTGATTGAAATAATAACAATCGTACACATTCCTTTCCTCATTCACAAAAAACCTCATGGAGTCTCGGAACACATTTGTTTAATTACGCTTTCCGAATAAGGTTTAAGTCCTTAAGCACTCGCTCCGTAGGTCCGTCCGTCTGCCGGGGTGTGGGATGTGGGTCCACTGGAAATCTCATAGTGAAGATGGCCCCAATATGCACTGACCCTAAATGTAACGCTGTGCTGCTATTTGGGAATAATTCGCACTACATAGCATTGCTCGTCAACCTCTTTCTATTCTAAGGCGCAAACTTTTGGGCTGGCTCGATGTTTGTGGCAGCACCGTACCAAATAACCTCTGTGGGCCCGGGTGGCTGGCTGGGTGTGCACATGGGTGGGTGGGTCGGTGCGTGAGCGGGTGTGTGGGTGGGTGGGAATGCGGGCCTGGGGGGGGGGTGGGGGGGCTGTCTGCTGCTGTACCTCTGAACCGCGACCATTGGAGAGAGGGGAGGGTGAGAGGTGGGGCGGGGGTGATGGATCGGCCACTGAACGGCACGGAGGAGAGTTCGTCCATCGTCTCCTGCGAACGGCGAGGCTCTTTCCTTTCCTGCAATTCCGAAAATACCGTGGCAAGCCCTTGGAGTGTCCCCCGCGGCCGCGCGCCTCTTGCGAAGATGGAGAACTGGCCACGTCTGTCAAAGAGACGGCCAAATCTTGGGGGCGCAAATATGATCCGACAGCTACACGTCGGATGGACACGCTGCCGCCCCCGCCGCGGACGACGTACTGCCGAAACGGTTACGTCATAACCCGCGACGCGTACGCGTGATTTGCCCCCAGCTCGTTTCGAGTGGTTTCTGCTTCGGGACGTTGGGCCAATTTCTTTTTAATGAGCGTTTTTTGATGTTTTGAAAACCACGCGTCTTTTACTGTGCCCGGGGAAAGCACTGCCCATCCTGTGGCTGTGCAGCGTGGGGTGGTGGGGGGTTGGTGGGGGGGTTGGTGGTGGGGAGGAGGGCACGGGGGAGCTACGCCGATTCTCTCAGGGCGCTCGCGCTGCCGCTGCTTAAACTCAGGAATGCGTCCCTATTAATGAGCCGGCGCGCTCCGAGTGAATTAATCGCTGAAGTATAAACCCACGTCGGCAGCTTGGCCCTTGTGGTGGTGGTGGTGTGGGGGGGCGAGAGGAGGGAGTCGGGCAGTGGGGGAGGGGATGGTGATGCGACCGTAACGGTAGCAGCCTCGCCGTCTGAAACTCAAGCCGGTCGCGGTTAACGGGAGGGTGCTAAGGCGGGGATCGTCTTCGCAGCGCAGGCCGAAGGTGCCCGGGAACACCGAGCTGCACCTGCGCTCGGAAGCAACGTCCAACCCACCCTCACCTCGTGATTTGTTTTCCCGCCCGCCCGCCTGCCTGCCCGTATTCCCCGGCTCACGCTACACGCGATGCATCCCCCCGGCCATGCGGTGATTGCTTTCAGACGACGCGCGCACTGGCGAGAGATAAAGGTCCCCCGTCTCTTCGTCGGGACGACGGAGGACCCGGGGGCACGCGGGGATTGCAGCCCCAGCGTCGTTCGTGACGCGCACCCCTCCACGTTTACCAAATTATTCGGGGCCTCTCCGCTGCAGGATCATCTCCCGGAGTTTTACCACCTTGTAAATGCGTGGACGATTTTTCTCCGGGTACTCCACTGCCCTACCCTCCCCCCCCACCCCAAGATCTACAAAAACCGAGGTATTCGCCGAGGAATTGGCCGACCGTTCCAAAAAAAAAAAGGAACTCCTACTGAGACTCACTGGTGGGGGTCTCTGCTGCGTGAACCAAGTGCAAGCCCGCTCGTGTTGGCGTGTCTTTGGAGGCCACCTCTCTACAGCGGCGTTGCTGGGCCAGTGGTGGTGGACATCCCATATTCTCATCAAGAGGGCGTTGGAGGCTGAGGTAGCTGAGGGGCGCATCTACAACTAACACGGGAGATGTTGAATCTCCGCAAAGCAGTTGCTCAGTGTTTGACTTCAAATCAATGACGGCGATCGGCTGAGCGAAAAAACCCGCCGGCTAGAATTTGAATTCGTGCAGTTCCGAAGTCGAACTCTGACCCCCCCCCCGGCCCCGCGTTGCAGGTCCGGTTGTAGTTGTGTTGGCAAAGGTCACCTGCCCGTCGTCACCAATCATCACCAATCGTCTCGTGCCACCACGGGGGGAGTGTGTTCGCAGGGCACGCGCTCGCGAGCGACACACCGCTGGACCAGAGGGGTGGCTTCCTCGCCTACGTTGGCTTCGCTCCCACGCGAGATGCCCGCTTGGCGCCGCACGGAATAACGCCGTTAATTGAGCCGAAATCATTTTTAATGCCATCGCTTTAATGGCACAGGGGGTGGGTGGGCAGGGGGAGGGGCTCACGCAGAGGCGTTCTGATTGTGACGAGTGGAGCGTGGGATTGGACAGGGCTGGATGGGGCGATGGGCGTGGAGGGTTGGGTGGGGGGGGGGTGTCATTGTGCGTGTGTGTAAGCAGTGTGTGTATGTATATTGCAGTGAGGGAAAAAAAAGTGTTTGATCCCCTGCTGATTTTGTACGTTTGCCCACTGACAAAGAAATGATCAGTCTATAATTTTAATGGTAGGTTTATTTGAACAGTGAGAGACAGAATAACAACAAAAAAATCCAGAAAAACGCATGTCAAAAATGTTATAAATTGATTTGCATTTTAATGAGGGAAATAAGTATTTGACCCCCTCTCAATCAGAAAGATTTCTGGCTCCCAGGTGTCTTTTATACAGGTAACGAGCTGAGAATAGGAGCACACTCTTAAAGGGAGTGCTCCTAATCTCAGCTTGTTACCTGTATAAAAGACACCTGTCCACAGAAGCAATCAATCAATCAGATTCCAAACTCTCCACCATGGCCAAGACCAAAGAGCTCCCCAAGAATGTCAGGGACAAGATTGTAGACCTACACAAGGCTGGAATGGGCTACAAGACCATTGCCAAACAGCTTGGTGAGAAGGTGACAACAGTTGGTGCGATTATTCGCAAATGGAAGAAACACAAAAGAACTGTCAATCTCCCTCGGCCTGGGGCTCCATGCAGGATCTCACCTCGTGAAGTTGCAATGATCATGAGAACGGTGAGGAATCAGCCCAGAACTACGCAGGAGGATATTGTCAATGATCGCAAGGCAGCTGGGACCATAGTCACCAAGAAAACAATTGGTAACACACTACGCGTTGAAGGACTGAAATCCTGCAGCGCCCGCAAGGTCCCCCTGCTCAAGAAAGCACATATACATCCCCGTCTGAAGTTTGCCAATGAACATCTGAATGATTCAGAGGACAACTGGGTGAAAGTGTTGTGGTCAGATGAGACCAAAATGGAGCTCTTTGGCATCAACTCAACTCGTGGTGTTTGGAGGAGGAGGAATGCTGCCTATGACCCCAAGAACACCATCCCCACCGTCAAACATGGAGGTGTAAACATTATTCTTTGGGGGTGTTTTTCTGCTAAAGGGGCAGGACAACTTCACCGCATCAAAGGGACGATTGACGGGGCCATGTACCGTCAAATATTGGGTGAGAACCTCCTTCCCTCATTCAGGGAATTGAAAATGGGTCGTGGATGGGTATTCCAGCATGACAATGACCCAAAACACACGGCCAAGGCAACAAAGGAGTGGCTCAAGAATAAGCACATTAAGGTCCTGGAGTGGCCTAGCCAGTCTCCAGACCTTAATCCCATAGATAATCTGTGGAGGGAGCTGAAGGTTCGAGTTGCCAAACGTCAGCCTCGAAACCTTAATGATTTGGAGAAGATCTGCAAAGAGGAGTGGGACAAAATCCCTCCTGAGATGTGTGCAAACCTGATGGCCGACTACAAGAAACGTCTGACCTCTGTGATTGCCAACAAGGGTTTTTCCACCAAGTACTAAGTCATGTTTTGCAGAGGGGTCAAATACTTTTTTCCCTCATTAAAATGCAAATCAATTTATAACATAGTTGACATGCGTTTTTCTGGATTGCTTTGTTGTTATTCTGTTTCTCACTGTTCAAATAAACCTAACATTAAAATTATAGCCTGATTATTCATTTTTAAGTGGGCAAACGTACAAAATCAGCAGGGAATCAAATACTTTTTTCCCTCACTGTAGTAAGGTTTGTCACGTAAACAGAACTTGCCAATTGGTTACTGGTACAGCACACCGGTGTGTTGGAGAGCCAAGCCACAACATTCACAACATTTACAATCTGTGGCTTGGCTCTCCAATACACCTTTGTGCTGTACTAGTGACGAATTGGCGACGTTCTGTTTACGTGACAAACCTTGGCTGTGTTGGGTGGTGGCGGGTTTTAAAGACACATTTATATATTTACGCGATCTAACCCAAAAAAAACTCTTATGGATGATATTGGTCGCGATAGCCTACGTGTTAAACTGTCTATGTCTATGTATGTTGCACTTCACCGTACGTAGCCAAACGTGCTAAGTGGAGGTAAGGTGTGTGAAGTGCCTAGAGTGGGGAGCGGTGGCGTAGTGGTGAGAGCAAATCACTCTCAGAGCCTCTGAGAGTTCATAGCTTGAGTTAATCCCCAACCCCCCCTCCCCTCAGCCGGGGTTAGAACTCACAACCTTCCAAGTGCGAGTTGAGCGCTCCGACACAAATCCACACGGCTCCCCTCTCCGATTCTTCCCGATGTCGTCACCCGAAAGATCTTGCAACACAAAGAGGCGTGAGTCACACCCGTGACCCCCCACCCCCCCCCCCCCATCGGTTATATAAACCTTTCGAGAGGTTGGGGTTCAGCTCGTTGACCCGGAGAGCCGACGGAGAAACCTTTCCCATCCTCTCTCCCTTCACCTCAATGCCACGCCGTGCCTTGATCGCGCGCCTCTGCACCGTCTGGGCCAGAGGCAGGGCAAGGGCCGCAGTCCGGACGGCTGGATGCCCGTGGCCGACCCATGCCCATAAGGGAGAGGCTCGCATTCTGGAGGTTTTGGCGAATCGTGCGGAGCAGGTGCCACCGTGTGCACGAGATGGCCCACGTGGAGGCCAACAATAAAATGGAGTACATCAAGTAGGACGATGACCCAGAGGCAGTACAACAAGTCGGATGATGAGCTAACAGCGGTGGTTGTCGCATCATGCTCTGCACCGGTGGTTGTCGCACCACGCTCTGCACCGGGATATCTGAGTTTGATTCCTCGTGGTCACGCCTCGCACCACTAACCCGCGTTGACCAGAGTGGTGAAGTATGGTCAAACAACCTCGATGACAGACATGGCATAAGGAGGCCTTTATTCAGCAGTGGATTGACAAATAGTCACACGAAAGTGTATCGATGAGAAATTGGTAACGCAATCCCAATCAGCGCCCTTCCTACACAAGTCCTGAGACACAGTTGAGGCTAGCATGGTATAAAGTGTTTTAAAGTTGATTTGTAAAAAAAGAAATCCCAAAAATTAGTTCACAGGTCTATTACTTTGATTTTAATTAAAACCTATATTTCAAGGCGCTGCCTTGGATGATGGCAGTATGGGTCTTTTAAAGCAATCATTACACATTCATTGAAGTAATGAGCAAATTAGCGTGTTAAATGAATTTTGATTGAGACGTTAGCGACGATGGTAATAAGATTATCACAGTAATGAAACAACCGTCTCCACACTTTTCTGGCTGGCTGGCACTGTGGATGCGCACTTGACTCACAATTGGCTCGCATCTCTTTCCCTGGGGTTTACTGTAACCCACCATCCTTCGAGGGTTGAGTGGGGAATTTTAACAGTGGTGGTTGTATTCTTGGTTCTTTCGGTAAAGTCACGTGGAAGGGGAAATTATAAAATAATAAAAATAAAACAATAAAATAAAATTCTCACGACGTTTTGGCCACAAAGCAAGCGGCCGTCCTCAGGTGAAGAACAGAGCTGAAACGTCGTGAGAATTTTATTTTATGTTTTATTTTTATTAATTTATTATTTCCCTTCTACGTGACTTTACTGAAAGAACCAAGAATATGAATCCCTGCAGTCACGAAAACTTAAACTCGAAATTTAGTGGTGGTTGTGCTACGGATAGACGCGCTCCTCCCCCTCCCCACCATTACCAAAGCAATGTGGAATTTCCAGCTGAAACCGTGTGCTCGAACCCTGGCAACCACTCGTGATTAAACCCATGTTTCTCAAGTGTGAACAAAAACAATACAGCGGATTTCATTTGGTTCTGCACTACATTTGGCTGAATTCGAGCTCTGAGAATTAAAAAAAATGTCTCGTTTACCGCCCTGCAATGAACACTGGGCGGTGACGTAGCTGAGAGGTAACCCATTCGCCGATTTATCGCCGAGATCTATGGCTCTAATCTGGCACGCCACCCTGGTTAATATTTCCCGTGTATTGCGCATTAAATACAGGCCGTCTGCTTTGCAGTGGACATTAAAGATCCTGCCACGTCATTTGAATGGACTGGGCCATTGTGCGCCGGCGTTGTGGCCTAAATTGTGAAACTTGCCGACGACATTTAAAAATACTCAGGATGGCAGCGTCGTGAGACCGCTGCAGCCTCTTTCTGTGAAATGTAACGCCTTGGTGATAGCCTCGCTCTATAAGAATGGCACGAATACCAAGTGTTCTAATGAAGATGTCGTCGGGCGCAAGTGCTGCCCCCTGCGGTGTGGACGAGTGATCGTTGGAACGGATCTCGGACGTAGCTCCGCGATATCCGCTCCTTTTGGGCCCTTCTGTAACATTGAGGGGTCTGCACCGCTCTGCGCGAGATTCCGTGCGGGTGATTCATCCCGTGGCACGACGCCGACAGCACGGCCGCGATAATTTCTTTTGTTTCTCACTACGTGACTTTACCGAAAGAACCAAAAGAGTATAGAGTGTGGATAAAAAAGACGAATAAAGGTGGGGGGGGGGGGGATTGAACCGTGGATGTTTCACCACCGGGTTAGAATTGTCGACGAAGGCTGCCCCCATTGCACATTTGGAGCGGAGACTTTTTAAATAAATTGGCCACTGCGGTATAAATGTCCCCGGTGCACCCATCACTTTTCCCACACCTCTCTATTTTTCATCTCTTTCCCCCTCTCGCCACCCCCCCCCCCCCAATTTAACCTATCATACGGTTCAGCCTCGTATCAGTTTAAATTGTTTTTTGAGAAGCCACAGAGCACGGCAGCATCAGTTCTACCGTCGGGTGTAGGGTGTCCTGCTGCTGCTGAATAGAGCAGCGCTTATCACTGCATGATTCACGCAGGCATGCACCGCCAGGGTGTGCGTGCCTATTACAGTAGCTGGGGAGTGGGAGCGTAGCGGTTGGCGTGCTACGCTACGAACCCGGCAACCTGAGTTTGATTCCCGCTCGTGGCCAACACCAGTGACGATCATCTGAACCGGTTCTGGGCTTCTGCTAGGTCGACTTAATTGAGTACCTGACTCAAAATGAGTACCTGCTGTGGTGTGTAAACATCACCAGTGGGGAGACAAAGGTGGCCAGGAGTGGTGTTGACCACCCAGCCCCTTAGGCTACTGCAAGGCCTTACAATCTGGAACCTCCATTCCGGTACTCTGCTAACTCCATTCCGGTACTCTGTCAACTCCAATCCGGTACTCTGCTAACTCCATTCCGGTACTCTGTCAACTCCAATCCGGTACTCTGCTAACTCCATTCCGGTACTCTGTCAACTCCAATCCGGTACTCTGCTAACTCCATTCCGGTACTCTGTCAACTCCAATCCGGTACTCTGCTAACTCCATTCCGGTACTCTGTCAACTCCAATCCGGTACTCTGCTAACTCCGTTCCGGTACTCTGTCAACTCCAATCCGGTACTCTGCTAACTCCATTCCGGTACTCTGTCAACTCCAGTCTGTTCAAAATGCAGCTGGCTCGGTTCCCTGACCTGAACTCCTCGTTCAGAGCACACACATCACCCCTCTGCTGGCATCACTTTGCTGGTCGCCGGTTAAATTCCGTACAGGATTCCAGGTCTTCCTCCTCGCATTCAAGGCCCTTGAATGATCTTGCACCCCCCCATATATTGGAGAGTTGCTGCCGCGCCCCCGACGCTCCAACAAGAAGCACCAGGTCGGCGCATTTGGATCGCTTCTGCATCCCCACAAGTCCATGGGCGATCTCTGGGCCTTCGTTTTCGTGTGGCACCTGGATTGTGCAAGTCTGCCGAGGGCTGTCGGGAAGTCCGGTTCGGTTGGGATCTCCAAATCCTTCCGCCCAAAGACATTTCTCTTTCAGAAAGCATTTCCTAATTTAAATTATGGCCACTTCTTACCGAGTCTCCCCCCCCCCACCCATTGTCTTTGACGTAAAGCGCCTTGAGATCGTATCATTATTAAATATTGTTTTAAACGGGTGAGTCATGAACTAACGATAATGACATTCAAGAAAAATGTATAAAATACGCACATTGGCACTATCGAGTTAAGCTTTTATCATCAGTCACAGCCTTCACGAGTCGTGCGCAGCGTTGCACAGTGACCTCGGCTGCCCGCGAGCCCAGGGTCACGTGCCCACTGGTGGCTAAGCAGCTCCCCCGGCGCCAGTGAGAATAGATGGGGGGGGGGGGGGGGGGATTTCCTCTCTCCCGCTTTGCTGGAAGTCCAGCGGTGCTTGTTGGCCTATTTAATTTATTGGGCACCATCTCGGCGCGCGTTAACAGTGCGCGCGCGTGCGGCATTTCGTCGTATTGCCACGAAATATACCAGGGGACAATGTTCCGCTTCCGGGATGAAGGCTTCCCCCACGCCGTGTCGTCATTGGGGGGTTTGTTTCGCCGTACTTCACCACACTGGTTAGCGTGGGGTTGATGAAGTGTGGTGGGTGGGGGGGGAGGGCTCGCCCGATTTCATTCGCCACGGACATTCCCCGTGGCTGCGAACTGAATTCGGGTCACTCGGAGTGCGCGAACAGCCGTGCCACAGCCTCCGCTCTCCGCCATAGGAATGTGGAAATTCCAACCCACTGACATCACGGCCTCCGGCAGCAGACACACATTACCCAATTTCCCCTCGGTGCGCTTGTCCGCGCGTTAAAAGACGCCGACTCTTGGGTTTAAAATTCCAGATGCCGCGGTAACAGCTCTCGCTTAAACTCCGGCTTTGTTGTCCCCTATGCACGGCACGTACGGAGTAACATGCGTGTCGACGATACAATGTGAGAGCCACCGCGGCCTTGTCGAATTCATTTCACTCGCACAGAGCGATATTTCATCTCGAATATTGTTTTCATAGTTTGGATCTCTTGTAGAGATTTCACCCCCCCCCCCCCCACCTGGAGGAGGCCGGTGTGGACTGGGGGGGGGGGGGTCACTGTACCGCATTATAAACTGTGCGGATATTTCAAATAATTCTTCCGTCAACACAGCCCTGAATCATTTCCTTTTTCTCAAACACACTCGCGCTCTTCCCCCCCCACCCCACCCCAAATCTCGGCTCATGTCAGGATATTGATATTGCCGCTCAGCGATGCACCGGCGCGGCGCGTTTATTGAGCCACGCGGGTTACCCACGGTGGCGGCGGGCGGCGGAAACGTGGGGTGCCGCGGTGGCTAGGAGATGTTAACCACCTCGCCTGGTGTACAGGAGGTCGTGGGTTCAATCCCCGACCCTGACGCCTGCTGCTGTATATTTGGAGTTTGCGGTGTCTCTCTCAACCCCGCGGTCGCGTGGATTTGTCTCCGGGTCCTCCGATTTTTCCCTTCCACATTTAGAAACAACATCGCGCGTTCAGAGTTTGTGGCTGCTCTGAATTTCCACACGACGGCGAGCCACGTCGTTACGGCTCTCATTTGTGAAAGCTCGGCGTGGCCTCCTCGCCTGGTAAAATAAAAAATAAAAATCTGTTTTTGGTAAACGTTGCCGACAGCGGAGAAAGTCCCGGCGAATAATCGACGGCAGAGGCCCCCCCCCCCCCCCCCGTGTGTCACTTACGAGCGATGCGGTGCCAGGGCCCCGACAGGACATTCGCCCCCCCCCTCCCCCATGCGGCATTTTACGTCGAGGCGGCTGGGCTTCTTGTTCGCCCGGCTCCCTCCTGATCAGATTATGAGGCTAAGTCACCTCTGGGTTTTGATTTTTACTCCTCCAATACGGGGGGGGGGGGGGGGTGGGGAGGGAGGGAGCTTATTCCAGTTACTTCAGCACAAGGCTTGGGCTGTTCGGACTTGGCCTCGTGGTTGAACAATGCCGGGTAGAAGCAAAAATAGAAAGTCACAGTGTGTCCGTGCTTTTTCACGAGCTAGCGAAGTGGCGGCGCTCTCAGATTTCGGAGCGGTGGTGGAAATTCGGCGTTCTCCTGGCAGAGGATGCCATTCCCCCTGCCAATGGTAATTACGTATATGGCTTTTTTAATGTTGATAAAAGCATTGGGTCAGGCATGTGCCGCCCCCCCCCCCCCCTCCTCTACGCATTCGGAGTAAGATTAGACGGCCTGCAAATGCTCATAGACTTTGCAGAAAGAAATCAGAGTGGCTCAGTGGTAGCAGCAGGGAAATCAGTGGAAACAGCGGGGGACAAGAGACCATGGCTGATTCCGAAAACTCAGTAGGCCATTGATGAATTGCTTTTTCCTTTCCCTCCCACTTTGGTCTGAACCTTTTTCCCCGTTCATTGAACGAAATCAACTGGGTATGATGCATCCTCTGTTGGTCGATTAAAACGAGCCCTACTTTTAGTCGCATGGCGGTTGTGCTACAGAGCGATTGATCCCTTTCAGGAGCTACACGCTGAGCTGTAAATGCCGTTCTCTTTTATAATACTACAATTTCTGCTCCCTGCGGTGGGAATCTCGGCGCACTGCGCCTCGCTCCTCGCTCCTCGCTCCCGCTGATGTCCTCCTCTTCCCACCCCACCCCCCGAAGCAGATACTACTGACTCTTGTTTGTAGAGTGTGTAGGCATATATGCCTACAAAAGAAATGTATTTTTTGGCGGGGAGGGGGGGGTGTCGGCAATTTTTTGAAACCTGTTGGATCAACTTTTTACCCCCACATCTGAGAGATCTGATTCAGGCCTTCTGAAAGGCTCTTATGATTTAGTTGACGGACAAACGGACGGCGCGTTTTTATAATAGAGTGCAGCTTTACAGTTGTGTCGTTTTAGTTTTGGTTGATATTATAAAGTACCCTGGGAAGACTCGTCATCAAAGGTGTTACGAAGGTAAAATTTCTTGCAATATTATAATAATTGTATTGGGCTAGGTCTCGTCATTCAGACACAAAGCTGTTGCGATGTTGATGAATACAGAATTACCCCAGGTCATTATTTTGCACAGGCATCTGGTAACCTCCTCCTTTGCTGGTTAAGTGGCTGCACTGGCGCCTATGTCCGCAGTGTCGCGTCTTGTTGCTCTTCCAATAACATCTGGTCCCCACTCACTGTGGAGGTACCAGAATTATTTAGCCACCCCCAACACAAATTGTGCGGTGGTGTGGCGGTGGTGATAGCACCTGGCTGTGAATCCGACGACCCGAGTATGATGGCTGACATTGGCGCGAAGAGAGATCTGAACCGGCCCAGGCTCCCTCCCCACACCCCGCTCATCCTTTCCATTATGAGCCCGGCGCCCGATGGATTTGTGAAATGTGATGTGAAAAAACTGAACTCGTGGATCGCGCACGGAGCTGTCGGGGGTGTCGCGGTGTACGCCTCGCTGTGCGACGATTTCGCTCAGGGCCAACGCCAGTGACGATTATCTGAACCGGTCCTGGGCCTCCCCTTGGTCGACTCGGCCTCAAATGAGTACCTGGTGCGGTGTGTAAATATCGCTACGAGGGAGACAAAGGCGGCCCGGCGTGGTTGCTGGCCAACCACCCCCTCGTGTGCCGTTCCGGCCTTCATAGGTGCTCGCTAACAGCACTTGCCCCTACAGTCTGTTACAGGCTACATGGGGGATCTTTGTTTTTGGGGGTTTGGGGGGGGGATAGGTGGAGGGGAGGGGGATTTAAGGTGTTCTTGGCCCCCATGTTGGGAAGTTCGTGGCATTTTCGGAGACTTTAACCGTGGGCGCGTTTTTGAATTTGGCGAGCGCGCCAGGAATGTGCGCGTGAGTCGGACCTTGGGGGCAGGGTGGTGGCGCGAGTTGGCTCTGCAGGATCCGCGACTCCCGCGTGGGGGTTCACACAGGGCTGCGTGGCACACAGGCGCGCGCGCGTTGGCGTGTTGTGTGTGTACGCGCGCTTGCGTGTCTGTGTAATGAGTGGGGGAGCGGCAGTGTGGCGGTTAGCGCTACGAACCCGGCGGCCCGTGATCGATTTCCCGTTCACGGCCACCAACAATCGGTGACGATGATCTGAACCGGTCCCGGGCCTCCCCTAGGTAGGCTCGGCCTCAAATGAGTCCGTAGGGCATGTTGCTACGGTGGCCGTAGTCGCAGGAGCACAAAGAAGCTCGCGCACATTCGAGGAGTCCGGGGCCCACACTTGAGTGGCAGCCCAGCGGAATAGCCCCCGCCCGTGCCCCCCCCGTGCCATCCCCCCCCCGGCTCCCTCATGCCTCCCCCCCTACACGGTGCTTACCCCCCCAAGCCTCCCCCCGAGCCTTCCCCGCCCTCCCCGTACCCCCCCCCCCGTGCTTCCCTCGTTCTCTGACCCGCCCCCCCTCCCACCGCCTCTCCTCTCTCGTCTCCCCGGACAGCGCGTTTGTCGACACAGCTCAATACAGTGGTTGCCCGAGGCAGGTAGAATACCTGGCTTTTAATTTCTCTCTCCCCCCTCTCCGCCCCGCATGCAAGGTAACACCAAGCAAGCCTAAGCCCCACTACAAAGAAGGACTCACAAAGCGGAGAGAATCTCACCAGTCCAGTTTTTATATGTTTTTTTGCGCATGTGCTAATAACCATACTTATGATGCTTTTTGTGTGCTGGAAATTTCGTGTCCGCCCGGATTTTACGATTGTTTTGGTGAAGTTACGTCTGGTTTTCGTGTTGTGTCGATCATTTCATTATTGACATTCCTCTGAGAAGCGTTTCACTTTATTCTACACGTTCTGTACCGTCGCTCTCCTCCGTTTGCTTTCAGGACCCAGGTCTCCCTTGAAGGTGCTATCACCTGATTGGTTGTTGACAATATTGTTCTCTGCCAGGCATCACTCGCGAGTGATGTTACCCCATGGCCAGAAGTCACATTCAGGTGGCCAGCGGTGGCCGCGGTGTGCGAGCCACGGGTCCGCTCGCGTCCCGTTCGGCTGCGCGTTACGCAGGCGTTTGCCTCCGTCGGGTGGTTGGTTATTCTCTGTTCGAGTGCCGTTGTTTGCAGAGCATTCAACTAAAAAATGTTGAGGGCTGCGGCGTGTTCGTGAGATCTCGGTTGGAGGTTTGTGCAGCCCTCCCTCACTCCGCAGTCTCCACCGAGGCGAGTGCTCCCTCTTTAAACATTCGGCTAGCGGTCGTCAGGTGGACATACTCGCCCTCGCAATTTGGATGCGTCTGTCTTGGTTCAGGGCCACTAATATCGATGAATGCCTCCCCCCCACAACACTCGTTTCACAAGGGGGGGGGTGGGGGGCGCACGCCGACTTGCTTTGACCGTGGAGTTAAAACATTTGCGTAACCGGCCAAGATCGCATTTCGGTAAGGCTGCAGAATAAATTGCCCTGTGATCAAAATTACTCCGGATGCAGCTTTCAGAAGCTAAGCAGAATTAGGGTCAAGCTTGATTTGTTTAACCGGTTGAGAAATCAGGAGACCGTGATAGTCCCATTCGCAAGTGTGACCTGGTTAGGTTAGTGCTTGGAGGATGTGTGAACTTCTTTGCCACTGCACATAGCCAACCATGCGATGCGGGGAGAAAAATGTTTTTTGTTTGTCACAATTTGCATGCGGTTGCGGTGAGCCTCAGGAATGTGGGATGTCTGGCAGCCAACGTCATAGCCAGAGAATTCCATCCCGTGGTGGCATCAGCGGGGGGGCATCGGTTGGAAGCGGGTATTCACGGCGGGATGGATTCACAAGGCCAGGGGACGTGGTACGGCGTTGCGACGTTGGATGGCCAGGTGGGTGGCCAGGTGGGTGGCCAGGTGGATGGCCAGATGGGTGGCCAGGTTGATGTCCCAGTGGCCAGTGGTGTTTTTGCCAACGAGACAGTTTCCATAGAAACTCAATTGGTCCATTCCAAATAATAGTCCAATAATTAATTTCTCGATTAAATTGTGTCACTTGCGTTACTAACTAGCCATAAACCCAACACGACGATGGACAGAAACCATCGTGAGTCTGCCGTTTCATCTCTTGTCTCCTGCCCAATATACAGTGCAGTACACCATGTGCTGTGCACTACTTGAGAATTATTGGGACTGCAAGACAGAGGAAAGTGAAAACAAATGACGAAATGTGCAGTTGGATACCTACGGGCCATCTGCGTGTGGATCGTGATGATGATGACACCACGTGGACCGTTAAGGAAAGGGGGCCATGGGCAGAAAGGCGTCGCTAGAAGCGGCCGATGACTGAGACTAACGATGGAGTGGCAGGAGGGAATACACCCAAGGGTACGTCCACCGAAGAGATGAAGTGATGGAATGGGCTCGTGTGCAGACGCTAGACATATGGTGTCATCGCCGGACCATGAGGGGTGGTGATGGTGTGGGTAGACCCTAGTCAGCAGTGAATAGAGAACAGATGATTATGATGATTACATGATCACTACACTGCTGCTAAATTTGCCCAGCTGGGTGCTGCCCTTGACGAACAATTGGCAGGTTTAGAGTTCAAATCCCAGCCAGCGGTCGACCCAGCCAATCATCCCTGTGGGGTTATGTTTTCCGCTACAGGTGAACATGTGTTGCCCTTTCTGCCAATTTTATAGGCCAGGCGGTGCTGCAACAGCATGAGTTGCTGGGCTCCGTCGACTAGGCCCATCATCTCTGTGGGGGGTTTTTGGGTTAGATCGCGTAAATATATAAATGTGTCGTTAAAACCCGCCACCACCCGACACAGCCAACTAGTAAGGGGTGTCACGTAAACAGAACGTGGCCAATTCGTCACTAGTACAGCTCACCGGTGTGTTGGAGAGCAAAGCCACAACATTTATAATCGCTGTAAATATTGTGGCTTTTACAATCTTTGTAAATGTTGTGGCTTTGCTCTCCAACACACCGGTGTGCTGTACTAGTGACGAATTGACACGTTCTGTTTACGTGACAACCCTTACTAATTGGCTGTGTCTTGTGGTGGCGGGTTTTAATGACACATTTATATATTTACGCGATCTCACCCAAAAATCTCTATTATGGAAGATATTGTTCGCGAAAGCCTACGTGTTAAACTGTGGGGGTGATTAAATGAGTCTCGTTTTTCTAAGAAACCGTGGAGAGACTGGCCCCTGCCAAGTGTACGTGGAAAGTTCCGCTATCGCCGGGAGACGCTTTGGGCTCCGAATAAACCTTGATTCTTGTCATCATCGACGGGAGGGCAAGGAGTTTGCAGAGGAGATAACCTTGCGTGCTCTTCTATGGCGGGGTGGCGGGGTGGGAGGGGACAGAAAGCCCTCCTCGAGTTCCCCTGCCAGCCCTGCTGCTCAGGATGGCTCTCATCACGGCCTCCAAATGAAAGGGGGGGGGGGGGGGGGGCGAGCGCTGCTGCGAGATGCCGCGAGAGCTGCTGTCGTCTTTGATCTCTCGCCCGATGGGCCCTCGAGGGCCTCCGAAGCTCCGCTCGCCTCCAAATTCCGTCGTTTTTACCAGTGCCGGGGACCTTTGAAGTTCCCCTCCCGCCAGCCCCCATCCCCACCCCTCCCCCCCCGGTTGCCCCAAGGCACCGGCGCGCCCGGTTGGAGCGTGCGAGATCCTAATTTGAGTTGAAAAAGGGAGACTCTAGTAGCGCGAACCGAACAGATAGGTAACTTGATAAAAATGAAACGTTAAATAAAAGTTGACACCAATTTGCAAGCGGATTTTCCATAATAAATAAGCGGTGGAATTTTTAAGACGTTTGTGTTCTCGGGGAGTTGCCGGGCTGCTGAGCCTCCGGAGACTCGCACGCGAGGGCCCTCTCTCTCACGCGAGCACGCTCATCTCGCTCGCCACGTTCACCGTGCTCACCTTGCTCACCTCGCCCTCCTCGCTCGCTCACCTTGCTCGCTCACCTCGCTCTCACACAGCGCTGCCACCTGTCCCGGCTTTCCCAGCAGCGTCCTCTCCTTGAGGTGGCTGCAGCCGTCCTGTCACATCTCTCGAGTCTTCTCGGCACGTTAAGATTCACGTTTTTTTTTGTCACGCGCCTAATAATCCAGCTTTTGCTCAACACAATGTGCTTACACGTAGTTCTCTCCCCTGGTGGTTTTGTGAGACGTAATTTTTCTTTCCGTGATAGGTCCCAGCGTTTGTTGCCGCTGTTGTGCTCTAAGTGGCAAACTCTGGCCATACGCACGCAAACCCAAAACAATTCCCCCGCGCCCCTAGCATTCGCCGGTGATATTGTGGAGTGGGAGTGGTGGTGCACTGGTGATATCACTCGTTAATGAACCTGGCAATCCGGAGTTCGATTCCCAGACATGGAAGACATCAGTGGCATCGGTCCTGAGCACCCCCCCCCCACTCCTTCAGCAACCCACAGTAGCCAGTGTGGTGAAGTATGGTCAAACAAGTTCCATGACCGACATTGCATGGGGAGGCCTTGCTTGGGTTAAACAAATCTAATTGTATTCACTCATTCGATTCATCCCACGCGACCCCTGGTTGTGTCAACCTGCCAACCTCATTCCTCGAACTTGGTAACAGCGGCGATGCCAGTCAATGGATAAATGAGCTTTACAGCTATGTGAGCGCGCAATAGTCAGACCAAAGGTCTGTCTGGGTTGGGAGGCCTGGGACAAAATCGCACAACAGCAAAACAACTCTAAGTGATTATGTGAAGTAAAAATAAAGCCACAACAGTGCAACGTGACAACAAACACCCATTGCACGGCCCACAAAGCGTCAGCCGTCACCGTCCTTGTCACATTTTTAAGTGACCTGGCCCCAAACTGCGACTTGTGTACTCTGTTATCTGCAGGGACACATCCACCCTAATTTTTTTTTATCTGCGAGCAAAGAAGCCCTGCCCTTTGTTGCCACGGCAACGTAAGGACGCAATAAAGTCCCACCCATGTGGTTTTTTTCCCCTTTCTCTGCCGGTGGGCTGCCTGGCGGGTGTTTTTGAGGACAAGGCCAAAGAGATGATGTCACGGGGAAGAACCAAAACTTTAACTTCGAGTTGGGTCCAGGCTGTCATCTTATCGTGGTAGGAGCACCCTCCGCTGTGCTCTTGCAGGTGTTTTGATCAAAGTGGCTGTTGGTTCAGAATAAGCTCCCCAGGTCAATGGAGGGCTAGTTTTTGGCTTGCACTCTGATCGGTGGGGGGGGGGGGCACTACTGCGCTCGCAGTGAAAAGATCGCGAGTTCAGGTCCCGCTCGCGTGTTCACAGTCGGCTGATCGCCCGTCCTATGAAGTTGGCACGGCTTTGTGAGAAGTGACCAGCGGTTGTCCCATGGAGAAGACTGCCCCCCCCCGTGGGAATGTGGAGTTTTCCCCACCACTGGCTCGGAGCTGCCGAGAGACATGGCACGGCACTCGCCCTCCAAACTCGTCAAAGTCGCGGGAGAGACTCTTCGTCGCGATGTTGACGCGGAATCTCTTCAAAGTACGAAGTCGCGATCGGGGAGAAAAAAGGAACGAGAGAAAAGCGGGGCCAACTTAAACACGGACCTCTCCGTCTCTCTCTCTCTCCGGCGCTCGCTCGTCACATCGGCCCCCACTTTTGCACTTAGCTAAACAAACCAAATGTTTGAGGTAGTGGAGGGACGGCAAGACGCTTTAAGTTCTCTGCAGGGGCGGCTGCCGACAAAGTCAACTGTCCCGACGACGTCCTCTACGATTTGTACAATGCGGTCTGCCTGCCGAGCTCCATTCCCCATGTGGGCATCCTCACCTCCTGCCAGCCAGGTCACCGGTTTACGCCGAAACCGCTCACGGACGACAACAATCACAGTGACGGCCGCTGCCGTTTCCCGCTGGGTGACGTCGGCGTGGCTCTGATGCCAGGCTGGGGACAGGTTGAGGCCGCCCGGATTGAGTTGGACTCACTTGGGCACGCTTGGGTAACACGGGTTCAGATTATACTCGGGTAGGTGACCGGTATAGGATGGAGCAAACTGTCGAAAATAAGTGCAGTTATTGAGCCACCTATTAAGGCCACCACGGCACACGATGGAGTGGGTGGCCAGCAACACGCTCGACCGCATTTGTTTTCCCAATGCTGATTTTTACACACCGCACCAGGTACTCATTCAAGGATGCGTTGGCCTAGGGGAGGCCAAGAACCGGTTGAGACATTCGGCCACCGATGTTGGCCGTGAGCAGGAATCGAACTCGGGTCTGCCGGGTTCGTAGCGTAGCACGTTAAACCGCTACACTACTGCCCCCCAAAGGCGGATGACACAGACACACACATAGTGATGAAGATCCCTCATCGTGCCTTGCAGACTGTTGGGGCAAGTGCTGTTAACGAGGAGCTACCTAACCCTACATCTGGCCGCCTTTATTCCCGATGCTGATATCATCAGACACGTATTTCAGGCTTAGTTGATCTAGGGGAGGTCCACAACATGTTGAGATACCACTTACAACTCTTAAAACTATTTTAAATTTTACCAGGCAAGGCCAACTGAGCTAAATAGCTCTTTTTTTCAGAAGCGACTTGGCTATCACAAATGATAGCTCAACGAAGTGGCTTGTCACATGGAAATTTATTGCAGCCAAAATACCCGAAACAAATGTTTCTAAATGTGGCAAGAAAAACAGGAGGACCCGGAGAAAAATCCACGCGACCACGGGGAGAGAGACACAAACTCAAAATATACGGGAGGCGTCAGGAGATCGAACCCACGACCTCCTGTCTATCAGGCAAGGGGGTTAACATCTCGCCACCGTGGCACATTTGCCATTGGGCGCAGACGCGCAAAACACTTCGTCATCTGTTGCCAGATCACTTCTGAAAAAATAGCTTTAGAGCTCAGTGGGCCTTGGCTGGCGAAATAAAAATCTGTATAGTTTCAAATACCCGTGAGATGGCATTTTTGAGTGTCACCCCCACACACACGTGTGGCAGGCTGTCTCCCAACTTCTCCGGCTTCCTCCCACGCGACGCCGACGCATCATCACCGACCGTGCCCGTCCGGTGCTCGCCGAAGCTGTTTTGGCTTCCGCTTTGCCGGACGAATACATGTGAAGGTCCGCACTCATTGCACACACAAAGTCCTTGCCACAAATGAACGCACGATGCCTCGCTGATCTCGTCAAGGAGCATGAACCGTCACGCGAACTCCGGTCATCCTCGCGGCGGCAGATTGTGGCTGGCCGTCCAACGAAGACGGTCGGCGCATCGCGCGCTTTCAGATGCGCTTCTGTGGCCGTCTGGAACGCGCTTGCTTCCTGTGTTAGGAAGCCCCTGTAGAGCGATGCGTTTTGAAGTAACACAGATTTGACGAACGCATTTCTTTATAATTGCTGTTTGTGTTTAGTCTGTTGTCGTTCCGTGGAAAGAAGTTCAACAAAGATACATCACTCATACTTCAGGGCCCTTCTGAAAGAGTTCCGAGAGGGAATCTGTCAGGAAGGTCATGACAACTTGAGACACACTGAGGCTTTCCTGGCTAAAGTCGTTATTATTGTGATACTGTACATTGCACACACACACACACGCCTCACTTCCTCCGGGCTCCAAATTGTATAAACACACGCCCAATTTGTACCATTAGAGACCGCTGTGGCTGCTGCGAGTGCGCTAAGAATGGATTTATATCTTGATTTAGATTAAAGTGGCACTGTATGCTGCTGTGCAGGGCGTACAACCGCACGGCTTTGCAGGAGTCACGGAATGCCGCACATTTTTGAACTTCGTGTGCACACAAAGTCCCGCTGTGTTTTTTTTCCCTTCCAAATCCGACCCCCATCACCCCCCCGTGCATTCCAGGTGTACTCGCTTTGTGTCCCGTTTAATTTTTGTTTCGTTATAGAGTTCTTCGTATTTCAGCGAGCCTACGTCCATGTTCTAATCATATTTTTTTGTACGTTTATTTGATTAGGCTCGCGACTCGTGAGGCTGTTGTTGTTGTTGCAAGCGTCGGTTTTAATGACGTTTTGTCGGCGTCAGTCGCCAGGCGTCTCGGCCGCGCCATCGGCCGTCACGGGCCCGAGGGCCATGTCCGTGGGGAGATCAAGGCAGTGCACCACCGTGCCCTAGATAATGGCTCGAGGAAGAAATATATCGCACGCACTGCTTGTGGGGCCCATTCGACGTTTGCGACTTGACTTTCGCCGCGGCGTTTCTTGCCCGCGAAATTGTTGGGAGCCGGACGAAACGCCGTCGACGCAGAGCGCGCGAGGTGAAGTGAATATCAGGACCGTGACACGGCCTAGCCGGAGCGTGGTGGGGTTTTGTTGTCACTTGTTGCAGAGGTTCACGCTTTGAATCCAGCGGCGCGAATGATTTAATAAAAAAAAACTGAGTGTATTGACAAAAAGTCATGCTTTTCAGGATCAGAATCTTTATTCATCCTGGAGGAATCCGATGAGCTATGAAGCTCTTTTTCACAGATGTCCAGTTGGGGCGGAGCTTCACAGCCGAGTGAATTTCTTGTCAGTCAAACACAATGTTAAATTAAGTGATAAATAGAAGCGCGTTGCCAAACCCTGCGTGTAATAAGATGTATTAAAAAAATTAAGACCGCTTCCGCAAAACTTGTGTCAATAGGGTTGCACGAATAGGGTCGCACACGCAAACAGCTGCCGGATTACAGTGCAGTAACGCCAACTTTTGCTTTTAAAATCCAGGGATTAAAAGTGCGTCGTAGAGAATATATGCGTGTGCTTGTTGTTGTTTTGGCGTGAAGCCGTTCGGCGAACTGGCCTGCGACCGGTCGACTCGCTCGACTTTGATAGCTCGGTTCAAAATATATGGGTGGCTGAAAGCCAGAATCTCAATCCACGATTTCAATGGTGCCAGCTCGGTGGTATGAGCATCCTGAGCCAACCTGGCCACCACGCAGGCCGCTGTTAGAAGAGGAGTTGGAGCGCTCAATAGTGCTGAGCACACAATTTGGAACTTACACGATTCAAGTTCAGTCTCCTTATCCGAGGCCGATCAGCCTCGTCGGCTCTCCAGGGCCCACGGAGCAGGTAAAACATTGTGGAAAGTCAGCAGCGGCTATCATATGAATAGACCGGCTCCCGTCATGGGACTGGGGAATTTCCACAGCATTTTCAGGCCCACCAGGGGAGATGAGCCCCTCCCCCACCCCACCCTATAACGTTTTTTAGGATGCTTGTGGCTGGGTTTGGCGCTCTTAAGGGTCCAGAAAAGGGCTGTGGGCTGAAAGGTTAATGTATATCATCACTATTATTCTTGGTTCTTTCGGTAAAGTCACGTAGAAGGGAAACAATAAAATAATAAAAATTAAAAACAATAAAATTCTCACGACGTCTCGACTGCAACACAAACAATCATCTTCAGGTGTGAAAACCACAAACATTTTCTTGCTGTGGGTTTCCCTTCTACGTGACTTTACCGAAATAACCAAGAATATGAATCCCTGCAGTCACGAAAGCTTTAAATCAAAATTTATATCATCACTGTCATTACATTCTTCATACTGTTAATGCAAACAGCGCCACTTGAATCGAAATGCCTGCAATGCTGCTAACAGTGGAAAGAGCAACAAGCCCCCTTGTGTTGTTGACACAGCTTTGCCGCATTAATGCCCTCCCCGCTTTATTTGGCCTCCGCCGCCGCCGTCGCGCTGCAAGGTATTTGTCACAGCCGTAAAGTAAATTGGGTTCTCTGTGGACAGGTTGAATGGGCCCCATTGTGCGTGCAGTGCCCTATAGACAGGCCTCCCCTGAGCCCCTTGCCTCTCTCTTGTCCACGGTGGAGGGGGTGCTGATGTCACCGCCGCGGAATGTGGGCAAGGTGACATCAGGGCCATTTTTTTTCTCTCTCTCTCTCATCCATTGAAAATTTGCCCTCCTTTATTTGTTATACAAGTCACTCGATCGGGCAGGTCGCATTTGGTGGGGGAGGTGGGGTAAAGTGTGGTTACTCCCACCTCTTCCGAGACGTCTCGCATCTTGCGGAAGAGTAGGCCAAAATGTGAGACCGCAGAATGAGGGGGCTACCTTTTATTCAACGAAATGAGAGGCTGTTTATATTTGGTTTTCTCTGTCTGGGCACTTGTGTTTCCTTACAGCAGGGATGGGGAACTTTTTTTTTTCTGCCAAGGGCCATTTGGATATTTATAACATCATTCGCGGGCCATACAAAATTATAAACTTAAAAATGAGCCCGTTATATTTGGTCAAACATTTAATTAACTCACGCCTAATGTGATGGCTGGAACTGCTTCTCTTTGGTGAGACGTGTGATGATGTTAGCTGGTATTGACGATGTTGCTACTCGCAACTGCTTTTCCAGGTTTGCTCCTAGATTTATTGAATTTCGAGTCCCGCCTGCGGTTGCCTTGGCAGGGCCAGAGACCAAATGATTTTGCGGGCCTCAAACGGCCCGCGGGCCGGACGTTCCCCACCCCTGCCTTACAGAGTGATGAGTAAATAATCATGACAAGCACGACCCCTCCTCAAAATGATTATTGAGACTCAATGGGGTCCTTATCTGGACAAATGAAGGACTGGTGTGTTTTCCGGAGGTAAATTGTAACGCACTGGTAATGGTGTGAGAGGTCTGAGTGGCCGCTCATGTCACCAGTGGAGAACACTGTAATTCTTACAGTGAGGACCATACCGTGCATCGGGCAATCACTGTTCTCTACACACAAACTGTCACTACCAATTTGATCGACCACAAAGAGATTAGGGGCCGTCCATAAATGACGTCATGCGATTTTGGACGATTTTTGACCCCCCCCCCCCATCGTCACACGGCGTCGCAAAAAGTCAGACCCCTCAAATATGACGTCACAAAGCTCTGCCCCCCCCCCCCCCCAAAACCATATTTCCATTTTGTGTGGGGCTTTTCCTCGAGGCATCTCTGATTTGCTTTTACCACCACCCACGTGAAGTCACAACGTTCGTTACTGTGATTGGTCAAACATCCCGATGGCTTGAGAATTCAACATCATGAACTGGATTCAGCACTGCGTTAACAAAAAAACACCATCGTCATCATCGTCGTCATGATCGTCATCATTGTCGTCATCATCGTTGTAGCGTGCACGCCAATCGATGCATGCATCGCAAGCTTAAGAATGAACATTAATTGCCAAATTCAACCATTGTTCCTCCCCTAATTTGAAAGTGTATAATCAGATTACAATTACGTAGCATGGGGCGGTTGATTGCTTTTTTTTATATGTATTGTTGATTATAATTTGTTCTATTCTACCATTTCCTTTTGCATACACCGGTCCATTGCTTTCATATGATTGTAATTACTGTACTTCGATTAAACAAAAAAATATATATCCCCATTTGAATTGCAAATACTGTACAACTAAAATAGAGGAAATTATAATTTCATCAGCTTGGCTTATTGCTCTGACAGCCCCAGCAGTATCGGCAGTCAATGCATACCCTCTCGCAGTGCGACGCCTGTACACAACACACAGCAGCTTGCGGAGCTGCTGTGTGTTGTGTGCAAGTGCAGGCCTTTAGCACAATCCACTGCTGGATGAGGGATTCCCCGTGCCACACCTCACGTTTGTCAGTGTGGGTTGGCCAAGGCGGGGGCATAGAAATATAGTACAGTACAACAATGGCTGTAGCTGCCCTGCCCTCTGCTGCCCACTGTGCAGACTTGTAATTGTATATGAGCCACTGTGGCACAATATACAGTACAGTGTGCTGTGGCCATTTGAATTAATCACACGAGCAATGCAATCTGATTACATAACGCTGATTGCACCGAATACAACGTTTCACGACTATAATTTGATTTCCAAAACCTTGGCAGGATTGATAGCTTTTTAGAGGTAATCCTGCCATAATTAGTGAAGGGCATGTCCCACCACCATTACAGCCACACCTGGCAGTATTCACTAAAATCTGCAGAACTCGTTTCCCAGGATTTGTAGAACACGGAGGCGGAGAGTTCATTGGGTACTTCAACTTCTGCTGCGCTCCCACGGGCATTCAATATCAGACCACGGTGGCGAGATGTTAACCACCTCGGCCGGCATACAGGCGGTCGTGGGCTCGAACCCCTGACGCCTGCTGTCTATTTGGAGTTTGGATGTCTCTCTCCCCGTGGGTCGTGCGGATTATGCTCTGGGTCCTCCGGCTTTTCCTTTCTCATTTAGAAACAACGTCACGCGTTTAGAGTATTTGGCTGCTATAAATTTACACTTGATAAGCCACTTCCTTGAGCTATAATTTGTGGCCAGGTCACTTTTTGAAAACGAGCTACTCAACCTGTTCTGCACCGGCCACACCTGACATGGCCCAGCATGGCCTAGGCCTCGTCCCAATGCCTGGTTCCATGGCCTTGTTCTATCCCAAGCGAATTTCTTCCCCCTCCCCCCCTGTTGGTTATTTAACACGTGCATGTTTCTCTCCACTTGCATCCATATTGTGTGAGACAAAGTCTGCGTTCGGATATCTCGCATGGCGGTGAAAAAAAACCTTCGTAAGTGGCCCATGGAAGCGGATGTCACCGGTCTGGGCCTGATTTCCGTGGGGGGTTATTTGTTAATAGTTCACTATTCATGACATTAGCACTCCCTCTGCCCCACCCTAAAACTCATACCCTTCTGATAATTCCACCCACTACTTACCTCGCCTCGCCTGTATTATACTCGTTTCCCATATCATATAATGAGTTGAGCGTGAGGCCATAGAATATTTGAAATTTGGAATTTCTTTCCTCTCCAAATGCTCCAATTTTGGGGAAAATTTCATCACTTCACCAGTGTCCGTCAATGAATCCGCTTGTCAGCTGTGGTTGGCTGGGCACGGTGATCTCCCACGGTCCGAAAAGCCATGTCCGTGCCCACGCCGCGCACGGAACCGTGCCTGGCACTGCGCATCCAAGCTGCCGAGCCGCTGCCGAGCCGCTGCCATCATTCATAACGCTCGCTCCAAACCACTCGCACCTCCTCAGCAGCCACGGGCGACTCTGCGTCTCATTGGAACGGACACTAACGTTGAATGTTTACCAGTGTTTATTTAGTTTGTTATTATTATTCAGGACATCATTATAATTTAGGACGGTTATTATTATTATTCATTGCGACACCGTGATAGCCTTTCTGTGAACTGGACTGTTCAGTCGTTCTGTAGTTTTACTGATAAGTGGCACGGGTGATGACACTTGGAGCCCCGTGTGCGGTAATGGGATTGTGAGTGCTGGAGCGGAAGGTGCGGTGTGCAAGTGGGGACTGGAGAGAGAGGGGAGCAAGTGTGAGGGCTGTGTGGTGGAGGGACGGGGCGGGGGGAGTGTGAGATCTGTCAAGATTTCTGAGAATCTGTGAGGAAAAGAGATTTCAGCGGGTTAAAATAAATCGGTCTCAATTATTCAAAGTGCTTTCGTTGGAGCGACTGGGGATTGCGAAGTGACATCGTAGTGCGTGAGCGGTGGTTAATAAAGAATGTTCAGCCCCGTATGTACGTGCGCCAATATTTACAAATTTAGAGTTATGTTTTCTTTGGCCGAGTAATTGGTTGGTGGGGCTCTGGGCATTGCGAGGCTGCATTACACATCCCCGTGTAAGCACTTAATTATGGAAATCTGTTATAACCACGTTTTTATAGAGGCCCATCGGGGAGTGGTCATTAAAGGTGTACATGTAAAAAATAATCACGTAAATAATTTTTAATTTATACAGGCAATACTACCCAGGGAAGCAGCAAGACTTCGTTTCATGAGAACTCTGAATTTGGATGTTTGGCCGATTCGTTTTAAAGGAGTGTTTAGCCTCATGTTGGATGAAAATCGGAGTTCTGGCTGAGACCACGAACTCATTTCAATTGTGAGCTCCATTTAATCACAGGTGGAACCCCCCCCCCGATTTCAAACCCACAATCTCAAGCCGTGCTGGCTCACTGCTCTGACTCGTGTATCCTATGATTACGCACCCGTTACGTACGCACGAGCATCGTAATATATACCTTATATATATCTCTCTCTCTGGCGGCAAGTCGTCAACATAACAAAGGACGTGACACGCACGGTCGACGCTCTCCAATGCGGATGACGGAATCCCCGAACTCGTACGCAATTGCTTGTAAAAGTGGTGCAACATTGTGCCGGAACCACGGAATCGTGGAGATGGGGTGGGGGCGCACAATCACGGAGAGATCACTGGGGTTCACCGGCACGGTAACACGCGCCCTCGTCTCGGGTGGTGGGGCAGCGCCGTTTACGGTGCCTAGAGTTGTTGTTGCTGTTGTTGCTCCGGAGACCGGGGGATCATTGATCGATGCTCAGTCGCCTGGGTTGATGACGGCATTCGTCGTGAATTGTCACTTTTAACAGAGTGGGCCGCGTGAAGGCTTCCTGCCGTCTTCCACTCCGAGCGCAGTGATAAGGTGCCACCGCTTTGCAGTCATTTCAGTTCAGCGTCCTACGTTGATTGTCTCCGTTGCAAGGGAGAAGATCGACGGACCATGGTTGCGTAGGGACGGTTGTTAATTTCCTCATGATCCCGAGTGGCTTTTTTAAGCGTGAGATTTGTGTCCTTTGAAAACTTACCCGGCAGTAAATTGTTGGGGAATATTCTTCATTGATGTCGCGTGTTCCAAGTGTGAGCTTTTGGGCCTCTTATCGACACAGACGACAGTGATGTGAGCCCACTTCTTCATTCCGCTCTTTGACTTCAGTGGTTGGGCCACACTGGGGGGATCCTTTCCGTTTGTAAACCCGCAAAATGCCATTTAAAACAAATCCCATCAAAACACATTCATTACAAGACCCCCCCTAAAGCGATTTACAAATTTAGTCACAATTGTTTTGGGAATGCCAATTTCTGGCGGCCAATTTTCAAATAGGATATGTAAAAAAAAATAATGCAGTGGGGGTGGTGGTGGTGGTGGTGGTGGTAATGGGAAGCCAAGACATCTATGGGCTTCTCCTTGGACAATTGTGAGTGCTGACCTGAGATTTCTCCTCGTGCAGTCAAATTTTCCACGAGAAGAAAACAACAACTGCCAGAAGGGGAAAAAAAACCCCAACATCAAGTCCAGCTGAATGTCGTGGATTCATTCGTGGCAAGTTCACTAACATAATATTCAGCACAGTTTATTTCCACCATGGTAATTGCCACAGCATGAAACAAAAGCCTGAAGCCTGTGATGCATTTAAACTCCCACTGTTCGCTACTGCGTGGAACTCGCTCAAATTGAGTTGTGGGTAATTGTGCAGGTCCCGGTGAAGTCGTTTGATGTTTGATGAGGCTCATGAGCCGGCAACAGACTTGCAAATCAATACATACACGCGCTCGATTCTCGTTTGTGTGTGTGTGTTTGTGTGTGTGTGTGCGCTTCCTAACACCACTTTCCCCAACAGTCTGTTGAGATGGTTTGTGGGAGATATTTGTCTTTGTTTGTGCTTGTTTGAGGAAGATGGTTTGTGGCACATTGTTTAGCACAGGTGGCACATTGGCCAATCATCTCAGTTAACCCATAACACTTAGGTCTGTCCCATCAGCTCTTCTTACCAGGGAGCCTTCGACACCCCACGCGACCTCAAAGTGCACCTAGCTTGGCGCAAGCGCCGCGGCGATGTCGCCGCCACTCCGTGGCTGGAAGGGGGGACGTTGGCCGGTGGTAGGGGACAATTGACGGAGTGGCGGCCAAAGTGAGAACACATCTGAGCGATGAAATCGGCTCATGCGCACGTGCTAGATGGAGTGCTGTGCAGCATGACCTTGAGAAGTGGCGACAGCTTGGTGTTGGGGGGAGGGGGGGATGGCAGGCCTTGAATCAGCAGTGAATTGATCTCAGCCCAAATAGCACGATACATTTGTATTGGTCATTATTAATTGCTTTAGCTGTGTACCAATTTTGAATGTGATTGAAATCCTCCTGGAGGTAGTGAACCAGCTGCTGGTTCCGTTTTAATGAATCGCCTGCGGATTCCCGAATATGCATAGGTGGCAACAAGAACGTTTTACATGTACTTGGGAGGTCATTGGTAAAGATGGGACAATAACTGTGGGCCTTGGCTTGGTCTCTAGAGGGACACCACAGTTAAGTAGCAGAACGTTTTTTTCCGGTGACCCCCTGTTAATTGGGCCAATTGGAACTTGTTTGCTAAACGTGAAAAAAATAACATTTAAAAAATTCAAAATGAAAGCCAGCTTCGCGCGGTGTCTCTCCGACCCCGGCAACCCGGGTTCAATTCTCGGTCATGGATGATAATGCAAGGATGCATCGATTCAAAGATTGATAGTAGTTGTTAAGCTCCCAATACGTGTTCTGAATCGGGTGCACAGCAATTTCCGTGTTTATTAAATACGGCATGTCATTTGTGTATGTTGGATATTCGCATGACTCCTCCCCTGCAGCCACCAGAGGCTTTCTGCTAGTCCAGGGGTCAGCAACCAAAATGTTACTATTTTTATTTTACCAGGTAAGGCCCACTGAGCCTTATAGCTCTTTGTCAGAAGCGACCTGGGTATCACAAATGATAGCTCAATGGAGGAGTGGCTTATCACGTGGGCATTGATAGCAGCTACATACAGCAGCCAAATACGACTTGTTGTCCTGCCACCTAGATGTGTAGGGGGAAAACCCGGAGGCCCCGGAGAACAATCCACACGACCACGGTGTTAGGCTCATATACAACAACGGGGAGAACGTGACAACTCCAACTATACATGCTTCAGGGTCCGGATCGAACCCACGACCTCCTCCATGCCGGGCGAGGCAGTTGATTTCTCGCTACCGTGACGCCTCAACAACAAGAATGAGCCACAGAAGTCCTTAAGGAGCCGCACGCTTCTCCGGAGCTGGCAGGTTTTTGCCAACACCTGCACGAGTCCATCCGAAGCGAGTGCCCTGTAACTTGATTCATTTTCTAAACGTCAGCTCTGTGGACGGCCTAAATAGGCGCTCGCTAACGATAACACATCTGCTGCGGTCTGCAGTCTGTAAAGCTAAAGGGGGGGGGGGGGAGTGTCCGTGCGTGCTGCGATTGTAAACGTTTACTTTAACGTGGACTGCTTTTCACAAGTGCTAAAAGCTCCCGGCTCAGTTGCCTGTGGCAATGTAAATAATCCATTGAGCCGCAGTGGCAAAATAAATTGCCCGAGAACGGAGGTAGTTTATTTTAAAACTCTTGGAGGTGGTGACCACGAACACTACTTTTCCAATAATGAAAGTTCAATTGTTCCACCGATTTCACATGGAGGGGTCATGGGGTTGGCAGGGATTATGCTCATTTCTCTTTTGTAGCCCTGACCTAGCGGTGAAAAGTCCACATTTCCATGGCAGAGGAAAGACTAACCACAGGTCAACAACCTTTGTCGACTTTTCACGGAGTGTTAGGCCAGAACCAGCCCGGCACGGCTCAGGAAGGCCCCAGGTTGTATTTCCACTGCAGAAGCCGAGCCGTGCCGCTGACGTGACGCAAGTCGAGCGAGTAGATGTCGTGTTGGGCGACGCGGTGTCCTCACCGTGTGCTCACCTATGTCACACGCAATCAATGTAGATTGAAAACTAATTTAATTTAAACTGCTTTTAGTGTTTGATATGTTGCCCTCCCCCAGCACCTCCGATTAGCACGGTTGGCTATCTACGGTGCAAAAGAAGTTCAACATACACGTACATATATACATCCGTGGCCCTACGTGGCCCCGAGCCAGATTCGGACGTCTCGTGAGGCCAGCGTGTGCGATGGATTGATTCTGGATCGGCGTGGCAAATAGCCCGGTGGAAACGACCAGTACCGTGAGGATCCCCCAGTGCTGGCTCGGCTCGGATATGCCGGTGGAAAAGGGCCGTTTATGGCACTGGCCGTGTATCTGCTCTGTCTCCTTTTATTTTGTGATCCACAGCCGACTTAGCGTTACAAAAACCTTTCGCTCTCACGAGGAGCCGATGCGTGCGTACGCCGTAGGATCGTAGATGCACGTTTTCTTTCAGGCACGCAACAAACATTTCCACCTTCTCTGCACGTAGCTGCTTAATGAACAGTGGCAGCACTCGCGCGCGTGCGTGCGTTCTTTTGTTCCGTCTCGTAACTTGAATGTTGTTCGGCGCGGGGACTTGCGCAATCTCGTAGCTCTCTTGTGACCGTGTTGTATTTTTAGAGAGTCTTCTTGGAAGGGAGTGCCGTTGGATCAAAGGCAACAACGGCTGAAAGAGGGTGGAGCGCTTCTTAAGTTTGCCGGATTAATGACAATAATACCTGGCTCGCTTTTTGGCTGGTCTCACCCAGCCTGTTTCAGTACAAATTGGCATGCGTTGCAAGCCACTGTTACCAGGTAACAAATTACTCGCGTTTTTGTAATCGGGCTAATGCAATTGCCGTTGCACGCAATGTTCCGGTTGATTACTTTTTTTTAAATAACTTATTTGAGTTTTTTTTTTACTTCCAAAAATAATTAAAGGGGATGAATGATTGTGTCTGCGGCTTGGGTCAATGTTGGCACAGCGGCAGCCGATGCACGCACACACACACACCCCGCACGACAATGCTCGCGCGGTTCGGCAAGAGATGGAACGGGTAAAGGTGCATCCCTGCAAGTGCTTGCTCACACCACTGCCGGAAGAAGGACCTCCACCAGAGGGAGCTCGAGATGTCATTCGGATGGGGTTGACCATCATGCATAACAGCCGTTTCAGACTATGGGGCGCGGGGGTGGGGGGTGCGATGTTGTACGCAGTGCAGCAAAAGCCATTGTGGTGGGCTTGCACGTCCCAACGTTTATGCTCCCTGCCGTCACCAGCCCGCACCGGGCAACTTGGTGAAGTATGGTCAAATAATCACCACGATCCGCACGGTTTGGGGATGTCCTCACCCAGCGATGGACGGTGTTTAGCAAGCACGCACACAAATCATGTAGCTGTGCGTCCCGTCGAGGTCGTGCTTTGGCAGGGAACCTGGCTCACAGTGTTTGTCAGCATATGACGACGACAACAATAACGCTCCTCATAATCAAAGTGAGACCAGGGTCTTGAAAGCAAGCAGAGCAGCAAAAACAGTAGTGTACGGAACGCTTAGAATGATGTCAAACGCAGCCGTGGCAAATCAAATAACCACCTCGACCTACATGGCATCTGGGGACACCTTTATCCGGGCAGCAGCCTCACAAAGGCCTGTTCTTGTACTTTTCAAAAGTAACCCTCCGAGCAGTTGGAGGTAAGTCGTGGTGAAGGCCGCTCACGAGCCGTGCGTCATTCTCGGGCCCTCTGGGTCAAGGGAATTGCGCGGCGCGGCGTGCATGTCGCTGAAAAGGCGAGACCCGGAGCCGTGCTCCACTCGTTCATCCTCGGCGCTCCTCGAAAATCCACTTTTTTTTAGTTTTCGGCGTGAAACCGAATTTTTTTCTCGTCTCAAACCTTCTGTCATTTGAGAAAAGGCCACGGCTTGAGGGGTGGGGGGCTGTAGCTTAAAAAAACGGTTGTAAGTGTGCAACAGGAAGAAGAGAAAGTTGGGAGAGGAGAGGGGAGTTTTGCGGGCTCGTGCGTGTGCGCGCGTGTGGAAATGTAATTGTATTTGGCGCCACCGGTCCTATCTGAATTGTGTTGTTATTGTGCGCGTGTAATCTTGAGGCTTACAAATATCTTTTCGGGGAGGTGCCGACGGTCGTCGAATTTCACATCGCATCAGGGATTCGGGGGTGGGGGGCACCCCCACCCCCCAATAAGAAGACGACACCGCAGAATTCGGGGGGGGGCACCTTTGGAGCCCATTGCTGAACCGCATACCATCAGGCTCGGCAAAGAATGGTTTCACCTCACGTCGGGTTATCCGAAAAATGCAATAAGGTTTACGTCTCAGAAAAGTTGTGCCAATTTTAGTCAAAAGCGAAACATGTTTGCAATTATTTTTTTGGCGCGGGGTGGGAGGGGTTGGTAAGGAGGTATTGAAGATCTGGCTGATACAACACGAATCGGGAAACTTGAGGGCCTGGTTTAATTACCAGAGGATGGAGACAAGGTTCAAGCCGAGGGCCCCCGTGAATAGTGGCACTGGTATAATAAGCATTACGAGTCAATTCTTTGTTGGATATTTTTGTACGTGAGAAAAACTGGGGTGCCCAGACAACAACATCCACATGTACGAGGGGATAGCGCGCACGCTTTCGTTATACACACGCGCAGATGGGGCAAGCAGCCTACTTGCTGTCCTGCTACCTATTGGCCAGCTCGTGCACCTGCAGATGGTTGTCTCTCTGCACGACTCGCAAACCCCTGACTCCGGGGGGGGGGGGGGTTGCTTTTTTACATTTGTAGGCTTCTCCCTACTCTCCGTCTCCCCCCCCCCCCCCCCGAAGGTTGCGAATATGATTGATCGCGCGGACTTGGTAAGCACGGCAAAGCGCAGTTTCCATCGGTCAGCTCCGCTGTAATTGTAACGAATGACTGATGCAGGTTTAATTTGGTGCGAGGTTATTAATGAACACCTCCCTCTTCTGTTTCTATAGCTACACCGCAGTGCCCCGTGGCGTCCCAAGGGGTTTCGTTCTGTCGTTGCCAAATTAAGTTTGACAAACTCTTGTCTTGGGCCCTGCTTTCCAGTAACTAATAATTAATCATGTCTCGGTGGATTGTTGGTAATTAATAAGCTCACAGGTATTGAGGTTTGGCCTTAATCGCTACAGATAAAGTAGCATTGATCGTTGGATTACATGTTACTTTATTTTGGCATTGAAATGTACGGAATGCACGCCTTATCTGCTAATTATAAATAATACATCATAGTAATTTTCAGTCCATTAATTGATCAAGGCCTTCCCACGCCGCCGCAAATGCTGGGAATTTTTGTTACCACATTTTTCACTGCTAGTTGGTGAAGGGGGGAGGGGCTGGAGGTGGTATGGTGAGGACTGGTTCTGATATCACTCACCACTGATGTTAGCCGTGGCTGGGATTCAAGGTCAGGGCACTGGGTCTGTAGTGCAGTTTGTTCGCCACTGTGCCATTGTTACATCCCATACGCCGATAACTGGGCACGCATTCCGCATCCTGTTCTCCAGCCTTCGTTTAAACATCTTGCGTCTCGGCCGTCCGTATAAATTTAAACAAACATTAAAATATATATTTATTTCAGTTTCGCAAAAAAAAGAGGCACAGACTGAGTAACAAGATTGATGCATGTGCCGACCCTGTCTCAGCGTTTGTTTTTCATTTCGTCGAAATTAATGTCCTCCCAGTCGCAGCTCTGAGATGTTGAGTCACAGTGTTCAAACTCTGCTGGGCTTGTGGTTATTATTTCCCGGTGGGCTGCCAGAAACCTGCTCACTGTTTAAAAATTAACGACTTCAGGAATTTGAGAAATGTAAGCAAATAAGCGGTTGTGAGCGCGCGCCGGGTCTGTGAATGCAGGAGGAAGTTATTACGGCTGCAACGTTTTATACTTTTTTTCTCGCTCCTAATACGTTAATCTCTACCTCCTTGGACTTGTTTAAATGAAATTCAATAAATTAAATAAATTAAATGCTGTATAAATCGCTTAAGGTAAAAAAAAACCGTCTTCGTTGGCAGCAAAGGATGAGGACTAACAATCCCTTGCTGAAACTCGTCACTGCTCTGAGGTCGCGCTGTTAGCAGCCGATGTTGCCAGATGAAAAGTTTTATACCGCTAAAAATCCAACGCTTGTGTTTTGGAATGTGAAGTCTTGCCCCTCCATCAATTAACTATGAAGTATTTTTTTTATTTTATTTTAAGAGGTAATGCCCACTGAGTTATAAAGATCTTTTTTCAGAAGCGACCTGGCTACAAATGATAACTCAACGAAGTGTCTTATCATCCTGTGGAAATGTATAACAGCTGCCAAATTCTCTAAATGAATAGAGTAGGGTGGGCACACACGTCTTGTTGGTGGACCTGCAACATTGGCAGAACTTCCATACAGTAAAACCTTGGATTGCGAATAACTTGGTCTGTGAGTGTTTTGCAAGACGAGCAAAATTTTTAAATAAAAATTAATTTGATAAACGAGCGAAGGTCTTGCAATACGAGTAGCACGTATACGCTTTGTCTGCCGAGCGTCACGTGATAACAACTGATATACGAGTGCTTTGGATTACAAACACGTTTCCGGAACGAATTATGCTCGCAATCCAAGGTTTTACTGTATTCCTATGGCGACGGGCAAGTCCACTGTATGGCATGAGCACTGTTGACTTGCAACGAAGGCGGGTACCCATTTGGTGATGATGGGCCACTTTGACCCCTGACCTGAGCTTGAACTCACGCGATGCCACACGGACAGATGACCCCGGCGTCTAACCGTGGTCCTGGCGTAGCCCTCGACACAAGAACTAACCAGTTCCAGATGACGCAAAATGCTGCTGCCAAACTCCTCGTCTGAACCCCTAAACGAGTCCGCGTCTCCCCAATGCTCCGATCGCTTCGCTGGCTCCCAATGCAATCCCTGAACAATTTAAAGTTCGCACTCCTCGCCGTTTTTAACATCCTCCGTGGACTCGCCCCTGCCTGCCTATCTGCCTCTCCCCTCCCACCTCCGCGCTCGACTCCCCTCCACGCGCACTTCTGCCCTGCCTCTCCCCTTCTCATGTCACTCTGCTCCCCTTCACGTACTTTCCGCTCCAGCAAGCAAGGCTCTCTGTCGAAACCCTCTTGTCAATTTTTCGCTCCATGGGAGGTCGCTCATTCTCCTCTGCTGCCTCCATCGTCTGCAACTCTCTCCACGCACCCAGCCATCCGTGCTGTTGACCCCCTGCCCCTGCATCAGGTTCAAGCTCATGGCCTTCCTTGTCTCTTCGTTGTCTTTCTATGACTGACCGCGGTCTCTCTGTAGGAATGAAATCATTGCCCGCCGATTATGTGCAGCGTCTTCAGATGCGGTCGCATGCAGGCGCAATGTAAATCCCAATTGTATTGTATCTTATGTCAAATCATGGTCACGTGTTCATACGGTGAAACATTGCAATAATCATACGGGATGACCCTTGTGTGCGTTTGTGATTAGGGCACCAGAGTACTTGTAATCTGTTGCACGTCAGCGTAAAGGACTTATTTGGAAGTAACCTTGTCCCTAGTAAGGGTTGGACAGTGCCCATATACAGGGATGTGAGCTCATTTGAGGACCGTTCCAGATTAAATACGATTAAGAATAGAATAAACACATGGAGAACGGGGATTGCTTCAACTGAAGCGATGCCCCATGCACTCCAGACACGAGCACACTCTTAATTACTAAGAGCAGCACACGTTTCACTTTTCAGTTTCATTTATTAGGTATAACCCTGTGAGCCATGCGGCTCTTGACTCGGGTGCAACCGCAACAAACAAAAACATGAACAAGAAAACATCTTAAAGTGACTACACGCAACAGAAAAATCCAGGAAAAAACAGCAAAGTCTTCCAGAAAAAACACCGTATTTCAACGCTGTGCGCAAAAATCCCAGTGGGATGCAAGTCAAACAATAACAACCATAAGCCAATTTAGATTAAAGTTATCAGGCTAACTCTGTACTACAACAAACAAACATGGCTAAACCAAAACTTTTCAAAATCACCGAAAATAAAGCTATAAAACCAATGTTACAGTGATTATAGGAACTGTGATTCAAATTTAACAATAAACGATATACATAACATGTACGGTACGACCAAAACTTTGCAGCGACATGTAGAAATAAATTGCAAAAAAAATTGCAAAAGAAATATTCCCACCACTGTCTATGGCTTTTAAAAATACAACGAGAAAAAAAACCAGGAAGTGTTGGTGCAGTGCATTGCGAACTGCAGGATGAACCCAGCCACCCAAGTTCGATTCCTAGCCTGATCATGATAGTTGATGATTGTAACTCGTTCACCTCTGCTGCCCTCATAGTCTGGCATCAGTCCTCCCAAGGCACCCGTGCTGTTAACTCCCACGCCCCTTTGCAAGTCAGAGGCTCAAGGCCGTACTTTATTCTTCTGCCTCTGACCGACTGCCCCTTTCTCTCTAAAATGAACATGATCACGGTTTCTGTACAGCGCCTTGGGATGCGGCTGCCCTTGGACAATGCATCAATCCAAATAACATTTCGTCGCATTGTCGTGTATTGACGAGGATGATGCAGAGATCAGGGCTCTCATTTGCCGTGACTCCGTTAAGTCACCTTGCTCCGTTTGCCGCATCTTCCCCTCCTCCACAGAGCCCAGAAGAGGATGAGGAGGAGGTGCGTCAGAAACATCGGCCGGACGAGGAGGAAGCGACGCAGCACAACACCTTGATCAACGAGGTGAGCGGCTCCTCCCACGCCAGTCCCATGCCACAGCGCCCCCCCCCCCCCCCCCAGGGTCTCCCATCATTCCGAGGCTCTGTCTCACGACGCCCACTCTGTGCTCCCTTCGATTGGCTAAGCCGACACGTGTTTAGTGACTCCATCCTGACAGCAGAATCACATTACACCAACGGTGGAAACTTCAGTGTCCTCCTCCGTTATCTGCACCCGAACTCCCACCACTTTGACTCATCCTGCTGGTATCGAAAGAGAAGTGGGCAGAATGTTGGTTCTTCATCGATCGCCAGGTTTTTTTTCCACACAAGGGCAAACAATGCCTCCTGATTTGGGAGCCGTAGAGTCACTGCCGTCTCAGCCGTTTCAGCGAGGCGGATGTCAAGAGGTCCTGTGAACGTTATCACATGCTCCCCATGCGTTTGCTCACACTCCCCTTTCCTGATGCATTTCATTATGCGTTTATAATTTATGCAATTCATTACCATTCTTTAGCTGTAGCCTTTAGGGCTTTCGTGGCTTAGTTGTGTTGCCTTCGCCGATGACGATACGCATAAAAGCATTCTATATTTGTGGGTATGGCTCACCGATAAGGCCCTGTAAAGAACCGTGTAACGTTATGGGCCCTCCTTGGTAATGTATGGCTCTATCTTGTTGGCGGAAGGAGCGGGGTGGTACGGTGATTTGCACCGCTGAGCTATGAACCCTGTGAGCCGAGTTCGATTCTCGACTACGATTAACATCAGTGGCGGGTGAAACCAGGACCGCTACTGCCCTGCCTCCCCTCTGCCAACCAGTGTGGTGAAGTATAGTCAGTAAAAAAAACCAACAACCCAAATGACTGGCATGTTTTGGGGAGGCCTCTATCCGTTGGTGGATTGAGAGTGGCTGGAATGTGTATATATTTTTTGATATCTCGTTAATAAGACCTTATAAAGACCAGATGTAGCCACATGTCTGTAGGCTACCCATAATCCGTAATGGATTTTTTATGGTTCGGCAAAAAAATTGAGGCCTAACCAAAATATATATTGTGAATGAAACGGCCTTCACAAATGTCCCTGTTGAGTGAGATTATGCGCGATGGCCTTATTCGACGGACGTCAGCCAAAAGATTTAACGTAAGTTCTGGACAAGTAAAACTTACCGTACATTTAAAATATACTTATGCATTTGATAATATCCTAACCTCGCTGAAGCAGCGCTAGTATTTGATATACGGGATATATATAAATATACTCCACTCCTACCGATTTTTCTAGCCAGCCGACAGGTCTCTCGCTCATTACCTGGGGCTGTGACGTTAATGGCTTTCGAGCTTGGGGGGGGGGGCGGGGGGGGGGGTCGTGACAAGTGTTTAGGATTCCCAGCCGGCTGATCAAGGGGACTTGGTGCGGCGTGCACGTGAGTGACAAAGGAGGGATTATGCCTAGGAGGGGAGGGGGGAGGAGTGTGATTTCCGGAGCTATTCCAGCACTCGCAAAATAATCCCCACCTTCGCCCCCCCCCCCCCAAAAAAGGGTACTGAAGCGCAGAGAGGCTTAGGAGCTTTTGAATAGAGGCAGGGGACGGCTGCTGCCGAGACTTAAATATTAAAATGCACCACAGAATCCAAGGGCCCAGAAAGCAGAAAAAAGCACAATGTCAGTTTTTTTTTCCCACGAGGAGAGAGAGGGGGGGGGGGGTTAATTCAGAGCCGTGTGCTAGGAAGCGGGGTTTGTTTGGCTCGAGTTGTTTTTTTTACCCTTTCTGGGCAATGAATGAACAGAGTTGGTTGGTGGAGCGGGGGGGGGGGGCTACAGCACAAGACGGCGCACGAGCGCGCGCAAATGCAACTGTGAACACAATTGCACACAAAGACGGAGACCCCCTCTCGCCCCCCCAAAACCGTTGGGTTGTAAGGTCGTGTGCCGTTAGCGAGCGCCTATTAATGCCTGCGTGCTGCGTGCTTGGCCAGGATCGTGCATCCCCTGATGTTTGTTACCGGTGTATGTCACCAGGCCCTCAGTTGATGGCCGGGTCAAAGCGGGTACCGATTTCCAGAGCCGTGCTCTGTAGTACACCTGTGGATATATTTGATGACCGAACCTGTTGCCAGGTATCGTACATATGTCGCCAGGCTTGCAGGACAGTGCCCGTCACTTAGAGATCTCGACACCAAGACGCTAATTGTTCCACGTGCACAAATGAGCACGTGCACCTTACGTACACACAAGAACATGTGCACACGGACACACACACGCGCACACACGATCTCTACAAAGACAAATTCCCCCCCCCCCTTATAGCCTCAAAGGACTGCCAGGGCAAGTGCTGTTAAGTGAGCAGTTCTTAAGGCAACCGTGGCACACACACGAATGGGTGGTGTGGTCAGCACCACACTGGGTCTCTTTTTGTCTCTCAAGTGCGGATGTATGCACAGGTTTCCCTCGCTCTACGTGGGGGGTAGTAGCCGCAGGTGCAGATGCGTCCCCCGAAGAAGCGCGCACACAGAGAAACTGCACGAGGCAGCTGCCTGCCGAGTAGCACGGTGCACGGTGCACGGTGCACGGTGCACGGACACAATGTTGTCCCACGTCCGACCGCATAGCAGCATGGAGATTGCGCAGAGCGAACCGGGCTAAAGCGAGGGAAACCTGCACACTCTATCGGGTCACTCATTGCAGGCTGACTTGACCTAGAAAAGGACCAGAGCTGGTTCAGAGATCCACCTGCCACTGATGTTAGCCATGGCCAGTGATTGAACTTAGGTTTGTAGTGCAGAACGCAAACCACCTGTGCTCATCGTTTGTACAACAAGAACAGCAAGCCGCCACCTGTCAAGAAACGACGCTGAAGTGACTACAGTTCTTGTAGTCACTTTGAGAAGGCGTGAAGTGTCACGGCGTCGCTGCAGCCGGAGATCACGGGACAGACCGTGTTGTGTTGCGTGTTAACTGACTGAGATGACTGGCAGATACACCACCTGAGCCCCCCACTGTGCCACACGCATCGATAGGCACACACACACACACACGCGCGCACCCCTTGCTCATATGGACAACACACGCGATCCAATCACACGCAACCGCTTGAGCTTGCACAGCAGCCACGCAAAAAAGAGAGAAAAAAACAACAAAAAATACATCATTCTCAGTGTGCACACAGCTGGCTCTCGGCAAAGAAATAGATTTGATACAAAGGTGAATACACGTGACCAAAGACAAAGATCCCCCGTATAGCCTCAACATACCCACGGGGCAAGTGCTGTTAGCAAGAACCTACGAAAGACCGGCACGGCACAAAGAAAGGGACGGTTGGCCAGCGCCATGCCCCGCCGCCTTTGTCTCTCCAGTGGCAATGTTTTACACATTGCACCGGTTGCTCGGTTGTGACTGAGTCGATCTAGGGGAGGTCCAGGACCGGGTCAGATAATCGCCACCGGTGTTGGCCGTGAGTGGGAATCGAACTTGGCTTGCCGGGTGTAAAAGTTTAGTTGGTTCCATTCATGAGAAAGTCTGGCCAATGTCCTGCTGTACCGCTACCTCCTGGTCACCTTGTAGCACTGCGCATTCAAGAGTTTCCCAAATCTCTTCGTGATCTGTCAAAACCTTTCCTACAAAGCGCCAGATGACGGGCATGCTCCATCACGTGTGTGTGTGTGTGTGTAGGTCTATTTGTGCACGCGTAAGGGAGTGGCAGTGTAGCGGTGAGCGCGCCGCACGGCTGACCCGGAGCCCCGAGTTCGCTTGCCGCTCACGGCCAACAATCGGTGACGAATATCTGAACCGTTCCTAGAGGCTCCACTAGGTCGACTCAGCCTTGATTGAGTAACCGGTGCGGTGTGTATCCGTCAGCAGTGGTGAGACGAAGGCAGCGGGATGTGGTGTTGGCCACCCACCCTCGCCCTCGTGTGCCGTGCCGGCCTTAATAGGTGCTCGCTAACGGCATTTGTCCCAACAGTCCATCAAAGGCTTTGTGGTGGTTGAGGGGTCTTTGTATGCATGTGTGTTTGCACGTTTCTGTGAGCACGCTCCCTCGTGAAACTCCGTCTCTAACGATACTCTTGTGAATGTCTCGCAATGTAATTACATGCACGGGGTAGCCTTACATCGCAATGTCTTTGGAATATAAGGACGTTTCCAAAGATCTCACGAGCTTAATTGCCCGACTTGCTTGCTAGCTAGCGTGTCTTTTTTTATTATTAACATGGCGTTGTGTTTTTTTTTATCTGTTGCAAGGTGAATCATCGCACGCGGAATATTATTACGCGCAGATGTCATTGGCGTTGCTTGCCAAGGTTACAAGGGGTGATTTAGTGGCATCGTGAGAATATTTCCGTGTTTTTTTTCCTACAGCATTGCTTATGGCTCCAGAATATTGGGACACGCACCATCCATGAAATGGCCGGTGCGTAATTGCTCGTCGTGCATGCATATATTTTTTTACGGCTTTCCCTTAATGTGTGCCTTTCCTTGCTGTCAAAACCTTTTTTTGCCTCGTTGAGGTTTCATTAGCAACCATTGAATGCAGATTCGTGACACACCGGTGTACCGGTGTTAAGATTCGTGAGACACCGGTGTACCGTAATTAAGATTCGTGACACACCGGTGTACCGGTATTAAGATTCGTGACACACCGGTGTACCGTAATTAAGATTCGTGACACACCGGTGTGCCGGTGTTAAGATTCGTGACACACCGGTGTACCGGTGTTAAGATTCGTGACACACCGGTGTACCGTAATTAAGATTCGTGACACACCGGTGTACCGGTATTAAGATTCGTGACACACCGGTGTACCGGTATTAAGATTCGTGACACACCGGTGTAGCGGTGTTAAGATTCGTGACACACCGGTGTACCGGTGTTAAGATTCGTGACACACCGGTGTACCGTAATTAAGATTCGTGACACACCGGTGTACCGTAATTAAGATTCGTGACACACCGGTGTAGCGGTGTTAAGATTCGTGACACACCGGTGTACCGGTGTTAAGATTCGTGACACACCGGTGTAGCGGTGTTAAGATTCGTGACACACCGGTGTACCGTAATTAAGATTCGTGACACACCGGTGTACCGGTATTAAGATTCGTGACACACCGGTGTACCGGTGTTAAGATTCGTGACACACCGGTGTACCGTAATTAAGATTCGTGACACACCGGTGTACTGTAATTAAGATTCGTGACACACCGGTGTACCGGTATTAAGATTCGTGACACACCGGTGTACCGGTGTTAAGATTCGTGACACACCGGTGTACTGTAATTAAGATTCGTGACACACCGGTGTACCGGTATTAAGATTCGTGACACACCGGTGTAGCGGTGTTAAGATTCGTGACACACCGGTGTAGCGGTATTAAGATTCGTAACACACCGGTGTAGCGGTGTTAAGATTCGTGACACACCGGTGTAGCGGTATTAAGATTCGTGACACACCGGTGTAGCGGTGTTGAGATTCGTGACACACCGGTGTACCGGTATTAAGATTCGTGACACACCGGTGTACCGGTGTTAAGATTCGTGACACACCGGTGTACCGGTATTAAGATTCGTGACACACCGGTGTAGCGGTGTTAAGATTCGTGACACACCGGTGTAGCGGTATTAAGATTCGTGACACACCGGTGTACCGTAATTAAGATTCGTGACACAACGGTGTAGCGGTGTTAAGATTTGTGACACACCGGTGTAGCGGTATTAAGATTCGTGACACACCGGTGTAGCGGTATGAAGATTCGTGACACACCGGTGTAGCGGTATGAAGATTCGTGACACACCGGTGTACCGGTGTTAAGATTCGTGACACACCAGTGTACCGGTATTAGGATTCGTGACACACCAGTGTACCGGTATTAAGATTCGTGATACACCGGTGTACCGGTGTTAAGATTCGTGACACACCGGTGTAGCGGTATTAAGATTCGTGACACACCGGTGTACCGGTATTAAGATTCGTGACACACCGGTGTAGCGGTATTAAGATTCGTGACACACCGGTGTAGCGGTATTAAGATTCGTGACACACCGGTGTACCGGTATTAAGATTTGTGACACACCGGTGTAGCGGTGTTAAGATTCGTGACACACCGGTGTACCGGTGTTAAGATTCGTGACACACCGGTGTACCGGTATTAAGATTCGTGACACACCGGTGTAGCGGTATTAAGATTCGTGACGCACCAGTGTACCGTAATTAAGATTCGTGACACACCGGTGTACCGGTATGAAGATTCGTGACACACCGGTGTACCGGTATTAAGATTCGTGACACACCGGTGTACCGGTATTAAGATTCGTGACACACCGGTGTAGCGGTGTTAAGATTCGTGACACACCGGTGTACCGTAATTAAGATTCGTGACACACCGGTGTAGCGGTATTAAGATTCGTGACACACCGGTGTACCGGTGTTAAGATTCGTGACACACCGGTGTAGCGGTATTAAGATTCGTGACACACCGGTGTACCGGTATTAGGATTCGTGACACACCGGTGTACCGGTATTAAGATTCGTGACACACCGGTGTACCGGTATTAAGATTCGTGATGCACCGGTGTACCGGTATTAGGATTCGTGACACACCGGTGTACCGGTATTAAGATTCGTGATGCACCGGTGTACCGTAATTAAGATTCGTGACACACCGGTGTACCGGTATTAAGATTCGTGACACACCGGTGTAGCGGTATTAAGATTCGTGACACACCGGTGTACTGTAATTAAGATTCGTGATGCACCGGTGTACCGGTGTTAAGATTCGTGACACACCGGTGTACCGGTATTAAGATTCGTGACACACCGGTGTACCAGTATTAAGATTCGTGACACACCGGTGTACCGGTATTAAGATTCGTGACACACCGGTGTAGCGGTATGAAGATTCGTGACACACCTGTGTAGCGGTATGAAGATTCGTGACACACCGGTGTACCGGTATTAAGATTCGTGACACACCGGTGTACCGGTATTAAGATTCGTGACACACCGGTGTACCGGTATTAAGATTCGTGACACACCGGTGTAGCGGTATTAAGATTCGTGACACACCGGTGTACCGGTGTTAAGATTCGTGACACACCGGTGTAGCGGTATTAAGATTCGTGACACACCGGTGCAGCGGTGTTAAGATTCGTGACACACCGGTGTACCAGTATTAAGATTCGTGACACACCGGTGTACCGGTATTAAGATTCGTGACATACCGGTGTACCGGTATTAAGATTCGTGACACACCGGTGTACCGGTGTTAAGATTCGTGACACACCGGTGTAGCGGTATTAAGATTCGTGACACACCGGTGTACCGGTGTTAAGATTCGTGACACACCGGTGTACCGGTGTTAAGATTCGTGACACACCGGTGTACCGTAATTAAGATTCGTGACACACCGGTGTAGCGGTGTTAAGATACGTGACACACCGGTGTAGCGGTATTAAGATTCGTGACACACCGGTGTACCGGTGTTAAGATTCGTGACACACCGGTGTAGCGGTGTTAAGATTCGTGACACACCGGTGTACTGGTATTAAGATTCGTGACACACCGGTGTACCGGTGTTAAGATTCGTGACACACCGGTGTACTGGTATTAAGATTCGTGACACACCGGTGTACCGGTGTTAAGATTCGTGACACACCGGTGTACTGGTATTAAGATTCGTGACACACCGGTGTACTGGTATTAAGATTCGTGACACACCGGTGTACCGGTGTTAAGATTCGTGACACACCGGTGTACCGGTGTTAAGATTCGTGACACACCGGTGTACTGGTATTAAGATTCGTGACACACCGGTGTACTGTAATTAAGATTCGTGACACACCGGTGTACCGGTGTTAAGATTCGTGACACACCGGTGTACCGGTGTTAAGATTCGTGACACACCGGTGTACTGGTATTAAGATTCGTGACACACCGGTGTAGCGGTATGAAGATTCGTGACACACCGGTATCCCGGTATCTGCTGTAATTTACATTTGACAACACACAAAGGCGTGCATTGCACGCATAAGAGCTCTCAGCCTTATCCAGACCACCAGGTCAAAAGAACTGTGCACGTGGCTATTTTGTCGTCTAGACCACCATGTGAATGAGTTGAGAAAATGTGGCCACATCCCAACGGGCATTAGTGAACCAAAGATGCAACTGTAGACCGGATTCATCCTCATTAGGACCCATCAGTAGAGTACAACCACCACTTTCTGCCGCTGCTACATGGCAAGTCATTCATTTTCTTTAACAGCCATTGCCTGACAAAATGTTCGCCATGTATCCTGGTATGAATGCAGTGTTTGTGCTTTAATCATCTGAACTTTGATATCACTGCCACCGTTGTCCCTCGGCTCCACTGCCTGGGAATACAATCTAAGTTGAGAGCCCGTTGTGACACGGGCTCAACGGCAGCGTGCTCACTGCTCGCTGCAGAGGTTCAAAGGTTAAAATCCGGTGGCTGCCCTGTTTAATGCTGGCGGATGTACAGTGAGGGAAAAAAGTATTTGATCCCCTGCTGATTTTGTACGTTTCCCCACTGACAAAGAAATGATCAGTCTATAATTTTAATGGTAGGTTTATTTGAACAGAGAGAGACAGAATAACAACAAAAAAATCCAGAAAAACGCATGTCAAAAATGTTATAAATTGATTTACATTTTAATGAGGGAAATAAGTATTTGACCCCCTCTCAATCAGAAAGATTTCTGGCTCCCAGGGAGTGCTCCTAATCTCAGCTGTTACCTGTATAAAAGACACCTGTCCACAGAAGCAATCAATCAATCAATCAGATTCCAAACTCTCCACCATGGCCAAGATCAAAGAGCTCTCCAAGGATGTCAGGGACAAGATTGTAGACCTACACAAGGCTGGAATGGGCTACAAGACCATTGCCAAGCAGCTTGGTGAGAAGGTGACAACAGTTGGTGCGATTATTCGCAAATGGAAGAAACACAAAAGAACTGTCAATCTCCCTCGGCCTGGGGCTCCATGCAAGATCTCACCTCGTGGAGTTGCAATGATCATGAGAACGGTGAGGAATCAGCCCAGAACTACACGGGAGGATCTTGTCAATGATCTCAAGGCAGCTGGGACCATAGTCACCAAGACAACAATTGGTAACACACCACGCTGTAAAGGACTGAAATCCTGCAGCGCCCACAAGGTCCCCCTGCTCAAGATACATGCCCGTCTGAAGTTTGCCAATGAACATCTGAATGATTCAGAGGACAACTGGGTGAACATGTTGTGGTCAGATGAGACCAAAATGGAGCTCTTTGGCATCAACTCAACTCGCCGTGTTTGGAGGAGGAGGAATGCTGCCTATGACCCCAAGAACACCATCCCCACCGTCAAACATGGAGGTGGAAACATTATGCTTTGGGGGTGTTTTCTGCTAAGGGGACAGGACAACTTCACCGCATCAAAGGGACGATGGACGGGGCCATGTACCGTCAAATCTTGGGTGAGAACCTCCTTCCCTCAGCCAGGGCATTGAAAATGGGTCGTGGATGGGTATTCCAGCATGACAATTACCCAAAACACACGGCCAAGGCAACAAAGGAGTGGCTCAAGAAGAAGCACATTAAGGTCCTGGGGTGGCCTAGCCAGTCTTCAGACCTTAATCCCATCGAAAATCTGTGGAGGGAGCTGAAGGTTCGAGTTGCCAAACGTCAGCCTCGAAACCTTAATGACTTGGAGAAGATCTGCAAAGAGGAGTGGGACAACATCCCTCCTGAGATGTGTGCAAACCTGGTGGCCAACTACAAGAAACGTCTGACCTCTGTGATTGCCAACAAGGGTTTTGCCACCAAGTACTAAGTCATGTTTTGCAGAGGGGTCAAATACTTATTTCCCTCATTAAAATGCAAATCAATTCATAACATTTTGTTGTTGTTATTTTGTCTCTCACTGTTCAAATAAACCTACCATTAAAATTATAGACTGATCATTTCTTTGTCAGTGTCCAAACGTACAAAATCAGCAGGGGATCAAATACTTTTTTCCCTCACTGTATGAACCGTAAAACTACGACTTGCCGGCTTCTCCGCAGAGGATTTCAACGATCGCGTGACGTCATTCAGGAGAGTTTTAGGTCATCGTGTGTCGGTGGCTCGGTCCAAATTTGCCAAAAAATAAATGTGTTTTGAATGACGCGCAAATTAGTCATTTGTAATCTACAGTCCTTAGGAATCATCGCACCCCCCCCCCCTTCCCCTACTGACTCTGAGAAAAGTTGGCAGGCCCCTCCTGAACAAGAGTCGTGAGACTCGGTGAGGCTTCATCTGGGTAAAGTAAACAGAACCTTGAGAGCCTAGCCAGGCACGCCGTGTCGTAACCCCACTGCGATTTTTCATTTCTTGACGAAGCCCTCGTATTATTGTTATTACAAACATTAATAATGATTTTATTCCCTTCTCAAGCCAAATGAGCATGCCATGTGTACCTTTCTGGACGCAGAGTTGGCGTTATAAATTATGGCAAAGTCTTTGGTGTTTTTTTATTGTTTTATATTTAACTTTGGCAGAGGTTGTTTTTATTTTATTTTAAACTGGAGCTCTCTTAGATGATGTGGCAAGTCGTGAGAGAGGCTTTTGAGTGTAGGAGGTGGAGGGAACCCTGGTGGGTTAGTTTCTTTTGTACTGCCAAAGGGAATATAGCTTGAGCCATGAATTAAAATAATAATCATCATAGTCATACCGTTGCTCATTTTCATTTTTCAAGCATGCGTTAATGGCTGTAAAAAATTGCGTGCGGCGTGTTTGCTGGTGCAGCCATTCACTTCGATTCGACATCCCTCCACCCCCTCCAGAAAAATATCACAAGAACACACGGGTATGTAAATGTATACGGAAATAGTATAAACATTCAGCTGCCATTTCAACACGGTAATTCAAAAACACTGTAGCCCCTTTGAGGCTTGCAAGAAGCGCCAAGTTTCACCGTTGCGGCTTTCTTTATTTCTTGCGCATGGCAGAAATATGCCCAGGAGCTCGATGCCAGTGTCCAGGTCTGCTTGCCACGACGAGAGGGCTTCAGGAGAGAGTTCGTGTAGTGTTGCCGTTCTTCCTCCGTTGAAGGCACGCAGGCTACAGTGGTTCGCTTTAGAGGAATTATGTGCTGCAGTTAGATCTGCACGCAGCGGCTTACTTCTGAACGACCCCATCGTGTCTTTAATGGCCATTTCACAACACATGGGCCATGTTTCCAGAGTAATACCCCATTATAAATTACCAGCGACCGTGCCTGTGCACGGACGTCAATGTAGCTGTCATATGTTTTCAAGTATATCTACATGTAACGCTTGACTTCGGGAATGTGGAATTCCCACCAATTGGTCAAAGGCTGCTTGGTAAAAGGTGAGGACAGATGCTTTGTGCGCTCCCTCCTGCAGATGGGAAGTTGCCCGTCGTCCTGCTGGTAGGAGCCTCGCACGCATCGCCATGACTCCCATCCTGAGATGATCCACCAACCCTGCTTCAGTCACCAGGATGCATGCAGGGAATGCGTCACCATCATCATCGCCATCATTCTAATGATCATCGTCATTACCACTGCTCCAAACCACGAGACCTAAAGCCTCATCACCACCACACTCAGTAATATTAGGAAGCCATTGGAGCTAAGCACCTTTAAATCTATATTTAAAACTCATTTCATTAGAACAGTTTTTTGTGTTTAGTTTTTTTCTCCTTTTCCCGCACCTCCGATTAGCACGGTTGGCTACGTATGATGTGAAAGAAGTCCCACATACGTACATCACAGTAGAACACTTTGATGGTTTTGTAGGTCTCGGTTTTTTTTTCATTTCACAATTCAGCAGCAGGGTGAGGCGCTGATAGCGCGTTGCCATGTTGTGAGAGGCACCCGAGGTGGGGGATGCCTAAGCATGGCTCTGTAATGAGCTCAGCCCGAATGTCGTGACACCGAGCTCGGATTAATCAAGGCAATTGAGCTTGGGCAGGAACGCATCGCCTGAAGCGACGATGGCCGGTGGCACGAGACCAATGTTGCAGTGGCGGCCGAGGTCGAGAAACGCACCAAGAGCAAGTTCCGTCCACCGCGGAGATGGAGCGAGTAAATCAGCTCGTGTACAGGCGCTGTGTGGATTGTTATACCGCAGAGCCGTGAGAGATGGCTGTGGCTTGGGGAGGCTTTCATCCAGCAGTTAATCTATTATGGCTGATGATGAACTTGGCAGTGTAAGTGGACGTCAGGTCAAAGTGACTCTCTGCTCATACGAACAATTGGGAGGCACTTATTTCTGTTGACGACCTGGGACCACTTTCTCATATGAGCGTCGCTGTTGTTCTCCCTAAAGGTCGATACGAATTGTATCTGATATCAAAGAGGTAATGACCTGAGTGGACCTGTGACCTGGGCAGGAGAGCAACGTAAACACAGGAGGTTGAAACAGTTTTTTGAATTTTTCTGCCTAAACAGATTCGACTGGGATAATGTAATTCCAGATGACCGACAGGCTGATGGTAATTTTTTTTTAAAATTTTACTTGGAAAGACCAACGTCTTGCTTGATCCATTCGTCAATCATTACCCATGATGTTCCAATACCGCGTGTATTGATTGAGTTTCATATGATGGGAGGGACACATGCCGAATGGAGAAAGGCAGGCTACCAAGGACAGGTGTTGGAGTGGCACTCAGAGCTCAGAGACTAAACAGAAGGCCCAGGACCGGACGGGAAGACACGACTGTAAAAGTAGTCCTTGGGGGTAACGCGTCGGCACTCCACAACAGTTGCCGAACCTGGCAAAGTTTCCAAAGTGGCGGCCGTGATGTCGCACCACGAATCTCATTGGCTGCGATGGCTCCCACCTCATCTTGATCCGCCATCTTCCGCCACGGAAGAAGGGCAGCGTCGAAGAGTCGGCAAATCGGGTCCACTTCCAGCGCAGCGCGCCGGTTAGGGCTTCGCGACCGCGCGCTTTCAAATTCGGCGAGCGACCTCCTCGGAATCGCACCCCGCCAGCCAGCGGCCCGGAGTCTCCGGCCATTAGGCCCACGGACGTTGGTTGCCTCATTGAGTTTTGTTGAGCGGCACGGCCGTGGGGTGTGGGGCGTGGGGTGGAGGGTGGTGCGTGGCTCATTGCGCCCCGTGCCCCCCGCGGCCCTCCACCGCGGTCAATCTTCATCCCGGCCTGAAAACGTTACTTAACTCGCCCTGATGAGGAGCAGCGGCAGAGAGCATAACGAGCGGGTTAGCGCCGGTGTCGGCGCAGATAAAGGTCTCGGGCTCACTCGGATTCACTTTGACGACTGGTGGCTTAAGGGGGGAGGAAGATGGAGGAAAAAATAAATGTAAAACCCAGGGCTGCGCGCCTAATTGATTGTTAAGGTCTTCTTATATCGACCGCCGCGGTGTGTGCACAGCACCACCGTCTTTCCCATACGTTTGTTCCCTAATGAAGTGCTACTGCGAGCGTTTCGTGAAAGAAAAAAAATCAAAATTTTTCTCTCTTCTGTATGCCCGTGCCTCCCTGCTGCCTCCCCTCTCGAGCGACACGGGCCCCCCCCCCCCCCCCCCCACCTGCGAGGCTGCACCGTGCGTGCCCCCGTAGCTCTGTCGGAGCGTTCGACGCACAGCAGTCGCAAGGGTTGCAGGTTCACATCCCGGCTTGGGGGGAGGGGCGGGGGCGGCGGGGGTGTTGACTCGGCTCATCATTCTTCCAGCGTCGTTAAAACGAAGACCGCTTTTTGGAGAGAGACAGAGACCGGGCCCCGTCGTGGGAATGTGGAATTTCATCAGTAGCTGAAGGGGATACCGACGGAGGTGTTTGCCCCCCTCCCTCCTTCCCCCCCTCATTGGAGCACGATGCACTTTGATTTGACTTTGACCTCGGGGTACACAACGACAATAATTTACGAGTAAACAAGCTTTAGACAATTCAGAATTAATAACGGGCCGCTCTGGGAGGGGGTGTCATTGCTTCAGAGCGGACACTGCGGACACTGGAGTGATGATTCAAGCGGGCATGTCTACAGGAGGCCTGGTGGCTTGGCAGCTCGCACCGGTTGTGCCGGCGGTTAGCCAACTCCCAACCGAGATCGTGGATTTGAATCTGAGCGAGTTTTGATAGCTTGGTCTGGGTCTCCGATGGTCGAACGAGTAAAAAAAAAAAACACCCTTTGTGTGCAATGTTATTATCGTTTAACTCATCTGTGGTCATATCTTCGGGCTAAATGCGAATAATAATTATAATTCACAGCTCCTGTGTCAGGCCACGCCTGGATCAAATGCTTCCCACGCTGCGTCGATCCTGGAGGTTGTTTGACCATACTTTACCATGCTGGTAAGTGCGGGTTGGTGACAGGGCGATGCGGGCAGGGGGGTTGCCTGGGGAGGTTCAGGAACGTTTGCGATAGCACTCACCACTGAACGCAAAAACAAAAATCCAAGGGATCAAAAGCAACGCGGAGAATTCCGCCAAATTGTTTAGCACATGAAGCTACGGTGAAATAAACGACGTGAACCTGACGAAGTGGGCACGGAGTAAACGTTACGTTCTCATGAGCGTTGACCGAGTGAGCAGCGAGCAGCGCCTCGCTGAAGCTGCAGAAAGCGTTGCTTGGCAACGTCTCCGATGGGCCGATGCGGAGTTGGATGCTTTCACTTAAAGCCTGGATCCAGTTACTGACGATCGTAGTCGGTATAGGTGTGTAAAAGTGCAGACCCTGCGATCGCCTGCTCACGGCACTGCTAGGCTGAAGAGCCTCAATTCGAGGGAGCTCCCCAGAGTCTCTGTTAGCATAATCTCAGATGTACCCACACTTCAACCCACCACACGTGCACGAGTTATGGTGCGCTCGTTTATATACTGCTTGGTGGACAGGGGGTGGTGGGATTTCAGAGACTTTTTCAACCGCCGTAGCATGAGATCGGACCGACCAGCGACCTCTCGATTGCAATTCGAGTGCGCGAATCATTATTTCTACGGAGCATCCCAGTTACAATAATAACGGTGATAATGATGCTGTTTAGAGCATTAAATTCACAGGCACAATGGCATCCATTCAATGGAAATTGATTCGTACATTCGCGACATTGTGTGCGTAGAATTTGCGCCTCGTTTTACAATTCGTGAAAAGTACACGTCTCAGCTCAGGGCGTGTGAAAAAAAAACACAAAACCGAATGAAAAGCAAACGTGAAACAACACAAGGCAGGTGGCAAAAACGTTGTTTTTTAAATTAAAATTTGGACGCTAACTGAAAGCAGTGACACGACAACATGGAATCAATAGTGGCGATGAATTAGCGATGTTATTTAATTATTTATTATCGGGATTGCGGAATCGATGGTGGCTGCAGGTGTTAGGGGTCGATTCGTAAGTCGATTGCTATTATTGGTGTCATTTTGTGGCACGGGATACGCAACCGTGCTCTGGACAGAGTTGTTGGTGGTCTCTGTGAGATTCCCGAACCTGCTGGGAGTTGAGGTGGCCGAGAGATCACAGCACAGCAAGTGCGATGATTTTTTTTACAAACATCAATTCGTTATTTACGTAGATATTTGAGCGTTATCCCTTCAATCGTGTGGGTATTCTCCAGGTGCTACAGTTCCATACCGCTGCTAAAATGCGTTGCACGATAGATTATAGTGTAACAATGTTGTACGTGATTACCACAATTGTTGAAATGCCGTCCCAATCGGTATCCGATTGAAAAAACAATCTGTATCAGATCTGTCGGATCAGATTGGATCGGTCTGAGATTCATATTCTTGGTTCTTTTGGTAAAGTCACCTAGAAGGGAAACAATAAAATGATAAAAATATAAAACAATAAAATTCTCGACGACGTTTCGACTGCAACACAAGCAATCATCATAAGGTGTGAAAACCACAGCAATAAAAATTTGAAAAAATGTGGCGGTTATTTTTAACGTTAGCACCACGGAGAGCGATTTGGCAGTTATTCAGATGGACGAGTCCATCTATGTTCGGAAAAAAGGAGGGGGGAGACGAAAATAATGGATGCGGTCTGAAAGCCACCGTAAGCGTGAACAATCAATTAAAACCCGAAATGGTTTATCAAATCCTTTCAATGATTGCTAAGCCAGAATCCATCTTCTCGGTTGAAATTGTCTCTGTGTTTGTATATGTGGATAGCCTCATGAACGAATCTCTCATGGTAGCCAGATGGCTTGCAGAGAACCTCTGTCTTGGAGAAGTCAATGTCATGTGAGCCTACTGAATTATAACAGTGATCTGCCACGGCCGAGGTGTTGGTCCTACCGTGGCTACAACCGGAGATAGGGGGGAGCCCATTGGGGTGCCCTCAGTTTGTTTGTAGAAAGTTCCATTCCAAGTGAAGTATGTATTGGTTGTAGCCAACACTTTCATGGAGAAATTTGAGACTGACGCCATCCAGACTGCCACTCTGCGCCCAACCTTATGGAAGAGGTACGTGGATGACACTTTTGTCATCTGGCCACATGGCCGGCCTGCTCTAGACCAATTCTTCGACCACTTCAATTCCATACACCCAGCCATCAGATTTACCATGGAAGTCGAAAAAGATGGCAAGCTACCTTTTTTGCATGTCCTAATAAAAAAGAGACCTGATGGTTCAATGAGCCACTCTGTCTACAGGAAAGCTATCCATACGGATGCTTATCTGAAACCGGATTCCCACCACCATCCATCCCTGAAGAATTCCCTCATCAAAACTCTGCACCATAGAGCCCAATGCATATCCGACCAGGAACACATAGCCAGTGAACTCAAGCACGTACACCAATCTCTTAAGGCTAATGGTTACTCCGACTACACACTCCGCAAAGCTATCACTCCAACCATGAAGAAGGACCCTCTTGAGGAGCCATTCAAAAGAATCACTTTACCCTACATTGCGGGGATCACAAAAAAGAGCTCCAAAATCTTGAATAAACACAAGATCCAGGTCCGATTCAACACATTACATAAAATCCGTGATCTGGTTCCGTCTGTAAAAGATGTGATTCCAGACATACAGTACACTGGCGTCTACAAACTAAGTTGCCTCTGTGGTAGTAGTTACATTGGAGAAACCAAACGACATGTCTCAGATGGCATCCGTGAACACAAAGCAGACCTAAAACACGGTAGGACTAACACTTCGGCCGTGGCAGATCACTGTTATAATTCAGTGGGCTCACATGACATTGACTTCTCCAAGACAGAGATTCTCTGCAAGCCATCTGGCTACCATGAGAGATTCGTTCATAAGGCTATCCACATATACAAACACAGAGACAATTTCAATCGAGAAGATGGATTCTGGCTTAGCAATCATTGGAAGGATTTGATAAACCATTTCGGGTCTTAATTTATTGTTCACGCTTACGGTGGCTTTCAGACCGCATCCATATTTTCGTCTCCCCTCTCCTCTTTTCCGAACATAGATGGACTCGTCCATCTGAATAACTGCCAAATCGCTCTCCGTGGTGCTAACGTTAAAAAAACCCGCCACTTCTTTTCCAATTTTTCTTGCTGTGGTTTTCACACCTGGCGATGATTGCTTGTGTTGCAGTCGAAACGTCGTGAAAATGTTATTGTTTTATATTTTTATTATTTTATTGTTTCCCTTCTCCATGACTTTACCGAAAGAACCAAGAATAGGTATGTGAACGTCACTGGAAAATGCGAGCAGACTAAAAAAATAATGCAATTCGTGGTATTTCATCCATTTAATGCAACCTTCATTGCTGCACAATTTTCATCCAAAGTATAAAACATGCAACCAATAAAATTGAATTTTGGAAATGAAATGTGTTCAATGTAGGCCATGATGTACGGGGGGCAGTTATTGATCAGGGCTGGCTCTCGCTGCTCAACTGGATGCCATTGAGCCTCATATTTTCCCCATTTTTGGACAATTTTTTCTCACTTGTTCCCTCAGATTTAATTCGTGATGACACAACACCCGATCGCCAATTCTATTTTTGATACTGAAGTAAAACCCATCGTTCATTTATCACCCAAAAAAAGTTATGCACAAGCGAGGATGCTGTTATATAATTAATTTATGGCCGCTGGCCCCTTTCGCTGCTGGATGAAGGGGCTCCCCATGCCTCGTCGGCCATGGGGGTTGTTTCACCATATTTCACCACGCCAGTCAGTGGGAATTAACGAAGGAACGGATTGTGACCCATATATCACTCCCCCGTGGCCGGTAATTGAACTCGGGATGCGGTGCGCCAACCCGCCGTGCCACTACGCCCTGCGCTATCACATTGATACCATATTTGGCAATTCTATGAGGCACAAGATGCCTCGTTGATGTGGACATTGGAGATTGGTCACGCTTAATCTTGGGCCTGGCTGGGCAAGGCTTTGAGCGTTTCTTTTTTTAGCCGTTGGCAAGAGGCACAATTATTTATTTCCCACAAGGAGCAGCAGCAGCCAGGTTCTCAGAGTCCCCGCTTTTAATGCTCGCACGTGCCGGAGGCTCTTTAGTTATTTATCGGTCCACTCTCCCATGGCTACTCTCAGCACGATGGGCAAAATGCCATCGGCCTCCCTGCTCCGAGTGGTTCCAGGTTTTTTTTATTCTTGTGTTTTTGAACGCGCCGTTCCCGTGTGCTCGTTATTCCTGCCCCACGTGCGTGTGTGGCTCTCGCGACTCCTCGTGTCGCTTCCGCCCTTGGGGGCATGTGGCCATCAGCGGTGGGGGCAAAATGTTGTGCCACTCGACTCGGGTTGCCACCCCTAAGGTGGCGTTTGCCACCCCTGAGGTGGGGATGGATTTTTTTTTTCTCACAGTGCCGAGAGAGGGGAAGATAATTGCGTGGCGAATTATGGCACATGTATCATGACAGCCTCCTGAGGAAGAGGTTGATTCTGGGAAAACCAGAAGATGACAACTACCTCGCCTGGTATACAGGAGGTCGTAGGATCGATTCCGACCCTCATGCCTGTAATATTTGGAGTTTGCATGTTCTCTCCATGGTCACGTGGATTTTTCTCTGGGTCCTGCGGTTTTTCCTTCCACATTTAAAAACATTCGTTCAGAGTATTTGGCTGCTATACATTTCCACATGATAAGTCACTTTGTTGAGCTATCATTTGTGGCCAGGTCGCTTCTGAAAAAGATCTGTATAGCTCATTGGGTCTTACCTGGTAAATATACAGACGTCAGGGTTGGGATCGAATCCACGACCTCATGCATACCAGGCGAGGTAGTTAACATCTTGCCACCGTGGTGCCCCCGGTTAACTAGTTAACTGCCCAGCTGGAGGCTTGCAAGGTTGTGCCTACGGAAGGTGGTACAATAAGATATTATACCCTTAGTTCGTGGCGGTTTTTTTCCAGGTACCGTTTTTCCACGCTCGCAAAATATGCTCAAGTAGGGTATTGTCCAAATATCCCAGTGCCACAGCCGACTGAAGAGAATCAATTAAGTATTCTCATGTATAGAGAGGACGTTAATGCTTTTTGTTGTGTCCATATGTACTTAAGTACTGGCCAGTGGCGATAAATCACTCACTGGACTATATTTTACTGGCTAAGGGCCTATTTATATTCATTGTGTCTTTGCCAGAGAGCCCTGGGTAGGCATAGTTACACAGGGACCATTGATTTTCACGTCAATGTTGTGTACATTTTCACATTTGAGATTTCTAATTGAGAGTGGGGCTGTGTAGCACTGCCCGTAGGATAGGCATATCGTGAATTTCCAGGGATATCGTAGTCCACCGCACTATGTTTTTTGTCATTGCTCACCACTGAATACCAATTTTTCCGTAGGGCAAATCACAAGCAAATCAGTAAATAACGCCGATGGTTGCTGCCATGGTTTGTAACGGTCAAGTCGCTGGACTTCTCTCCCGCCTCTGTCCACCCAGCAGTGTCAATGAGTCCAGCGCAGTTATTTGATTGGCAGGTCTTGTGTGGCGGGGTCAAGTGTGTGTGGTGCTCCCGCCTCCTCCAAGAGGGCTGGTCAGCGTGGAAGAGTAGGCCAAATTACTCTCTCTCGCTAGAGGGGCTGCCCGCACTGGAGCCCCCCCTTCCGCCAGCAGCAGTCACGTGAGCCGAACATTGCAGGGCTGCCCCCTTGCCCTTTGCTTCTTCTGAATGATCCCCAGGATGAATTTTGGGAGGCCCGTGCCTCACTCTGCGTAAGCGAACGATCGATTGGAAGTTCAGCGTTCGGGATGCCGTGGCATGTGAACCTGCGTCTTGCGTGCTGAAGTGGCCCCGGCGGAGGAGGGCACAGCTTACTGCTGGGCTGCACCACGGGTGCACTCGCACCCACCCCCCTCTTCCACCTCCCCCAACGCAGAGCCGCACCACTCTGGGATGAGACGGCGGTGCCGCCACCGCCGCTGCTGCCGCCACCGCCGCTGCTGCCGCGGTAGTTGGCACGGCGGCTGCTCGTAGCCCGCCAAGCGTGCAGCCCTTGCCGGCTGTGGAATGTGATAATCGGAGCCAGCTGTGTGTATACGCCCCCCCCCCCGAGACATCCGTAGAGTAAACAAGGAGAGGGCATCGGGTCTCGCGGGGGTGGGGGGGGGTGCAGTGGCAGAGCCAGAGCATCACTCTGACACGCCGGCTGGGTCCAACAATTTCGACAAAGAGGCCAAAATTAACTCCACTTTGATTGCGAGACGGCGGCGGCGGCGATCGCCGCAGTCGCCAACGCCGCGCGCACTCCTCGAAAATGCGGCTGGAATTTTAATCTCGTTTCGGCGATAAACTGCCCTCTCGCCGCGGCATTCTCTACGCAATTAGCTGCCGCCCCGTACAAAGAGCGCACATAAATAGCTGCCATATGCAGCGCTGGCTCGTTTTGTGTGTGTCCGTGCCGAGAGTGACTGGGGTTGTTGAGCGGACCTTGCTCAACCTCATCTGCCAGGTTCACCAACCTGGATTTGTTAATTGACGGGTGTGCGTGCGCGCGCATTGAGTGTGTGTGTGTGGAGCGGTTAGCGCACTGCGCTACGAACCCGGCGACTCGAGTTCGATTCCCGCTCATGGCCAACACCAGTGACAATGATCTGAACCGGTTCTGGGCCTCCTCCCCTAGGCTGACTCAGCCTCAAATGAGTAGCCGGTGCGATGTGTAAAAAACATCGCCACTGGGGAGATAAAGGCAACCGGGTGTGGTGCTGACCACCCACCCCCTCGTGTCCCATGCCGGCCTTGAATAAGTGCTCGCTAACAGCACTTGCCCCAAGAGTCTGGTAAGCCTACATGGGGAATACTTGTCTTTGCGCGCAACTTTACAAGCTTGTCTGACCAATTAAGTCACCAGGCCTTCAGTGAATCCACAACACCTGGGCCTGTTACGTGACTTCTTGCGAGAGATGCTTTGCCACTTTACGTGGCCTCAAAGCACACATCCAATTAGCACGGTTGGCTACGTATGGTGCAAAAGAAGTTCAACATATACACACACACACCTAGCCTGCCGCAAGTGCCTTGCTGACATCCTGGATTTCGTCCACTGGTTCGATTCCAGCACCTCGAGCATCTGAATTCTGATCACAGATAAGTATCGGTGGCACACGTGACATTGAAAAAAGAGTCTACTCCACCCCTAGGTTTACTCAGCCTTAAGTGAGTACCAGATGCCACGTGTCAACGTCAGCACGGGGAGTGGGAGGGGGGGGGCAAAGAATGTTGCCGTGCGTGGTGCTGAATAGATCACCTTGCCTTGTGTTGTTGCCAACCTGAGTGGGTGATGTGCTTTGCAAACAGCACCTGCCCCCTAAAGTATGCAAGACTCAGTGGAGATCTTTGTCTTTGTGTGTGTGTGTGTGTCTTTGAAAGTCCTCCAGCAACAGGATTGTGGTATTTCGGAGCCCTGCTGGGACCTAAATGTTTGGGGCGCCAAAATCAGCATACCGCCAAGTGTTAATGTTTTTGACTGGCAGAAAGGTGAATGTTGAACACAATGTATAATACGTTTACTATTGAATTACAATTACCTTGATGTAATGATGTTTTTGATTCAACTCCAGCAGAGTGCATTGATGTTTTCTTAGTTGTATAATCAAACCAGAGTGTATATGCAGCGATGGGGTAAACGTTATTGTCATGTTAAAGTGCCTTCTCTGGTCAAATCAGCATTGGGCCAGTGCTCGTCTCCACTGGTGGTCCTGAGTCAAGAGTGCGAATTCCATATTACTATGGCAGGGGCATTTTCATCGTAGAATAAGTCTGTTTGGTTTCTGTACAAGGTGACGGTTATGTTATTCACCCTGGAGAGATGATGGGTTGAGGTGACGACTCACAGGGATATGTCCTTGCATCCTGATTGGTTGGGCAGGAGATGGCAGTACAACAGGTGGGTTCCTAAACCTGCACTTGTGAACCTTTCAGTGTTGTCTCCTGGTACGCGTGGGTTGGGCCAAATTTCGCAGTGTGGGAATCGGAGCCTTCACATTCGGCGAGGCTTTGCTGGTAAAGAACTTAAGATGCGTGTTGCTAATGAGCATCAACACAGCAATATGCTCAAAGAAGAAGTTTTCAATCGGCGCATATTAGCTACAACGAAATGGATCAAACACACGGAGACTGACACAGAATGTTGAGCCAAAGACAAAGAGTAGAAGAAGATTCACGGAGAGGCGCGTGCCTGGAATTGCACTGAGAGACAGAGAGAGGAACACGTGGATCCGGGGACCAAAACACGAATCGGAGACGGTCGCCTTGACTGTGAAGCACAGTAAGTGGGCTTGGGCAGGGCGCGTCACTGACGGGGGACGGTGGCCGACGGTCGAGACCCACCATCGTGCGCAGGGGCACAACGTGTCGCGGCACCGCGAGCTCTTCAAGGATGCCAACGGCACGGGAAGGCTTTCGTCCAGCGGTTGTCCGACAATGACGACGGCGGCTGTGGGGAGGGTAGAGAGGGAATGAAAAGGATGAATGAGAGGACAGGAAAAAGGGTGAAAGGAAAGTGCGGCAGGGCGCACCGCGGTGATTTGTTGCTCGCCACGGAACGGTACGTTCAGGGGATGGGCCCTTCAAACTGCCGCGGCGCGGCACACGGCAAAGTCCACCGCTCGTTCGATAACGGCGCCGCTGCGGGCGAGGCAGCCGCTCCGTTGAGCGAGCGAGCAAGTGGGCGAGTGGCTCCGAGCTTGTCAGTAGCCCCATCAGTCCTCCTTTTGCAAGTCTGGCGAGCGAGCATCGTCTTTAAGGCTGCGGCCGGTTGTTACCCCGACTTCTGCGTCGGAGCAACGCTCCACCTGCGCCCGTCGGACGCTTGCCCAAGTTTCGAGCTCTCCTTGGCATTGCGCGTCCCAGCGTGCCCGTGAGCCGGTGTCCCCAGCGTTGGTGCATTGCATCTTCATGCGTGTATGTCGAACTCCTTTCGCACCGTATGTAGCCAAACGTGGTAATCGTGCGTACCGGACGCCCGCGTGAAGGGTCAACAGGGTAGCCTGTTGTAGAGAGTACAGCGAATAGATTGCTGATCTGTCAGTTTTTTGTTGATATTTGAGTGGAAAACCCCTAACGTGGACGTGTGTTCTCCAGGCACATCGGCTACCTTCCACATTCAAAATACTCAATAAGCCATTGGCCAAGCAAATATTGCAGTGCAAATGTCAGCGAATCTCTGCTCAATGAGGCAGTGCTCATCTTTGTTGGCGGCCCGGAGCCACCGGTGGGAATTCCTCATTGCCATGACAGGGCCCATCGCCTTCGTAAGCCGACCCCTGTTGACCTATCACAAATTGGAGTTCATTCTGTCAACCTCCGGGGAAAGATAAACTTTGATTAAAATGAAATAAGTATGCAAGTGGCCGTTGAAGCCACAGGCATGAGGAAGACGGATTCAAAAACACCGATAGGTCAAAGCCGGCAGGACGATGTTGGGAGTTTTTTTTTCCTTCTATTTGAAGCCAGATTCCCTGCGTCTGCATTCCACATCCAGAGGCTCGGGCGTTATCGCTGCACGTGTAATAAACCCGGCCGCTCCCCTGTCGGGCACAGCTTTTAGACGTCTGCGGAAAGCTTTAACGCAATCAAATACGCGCCGGAGCAAGGAGGCGTGCCTCTGCAAATTGGAATTCACGCAGTGTGCGCTCGTGCGCACGCCCAATGCGCGCGCGAGCGCACTTTGGTTTTTGCCGCAAGGGACTGGAAATCGCGCGTCGCCGCTGTCGCGTGCGATGCCTCCGCGATCGCCACTCTGGATACCACGCGCACAGGAAGACGACGGCGACCATGGTAGAAATGTGGCACGCGAATGCGCCTTTTGGGGGAGACCGATAAATCCACGAATACCGATTGGTACTTTTTAACGGCCCATTGATTTTGTTTGTTTTTATTAATTGCGGGTAAATATATGTATGGTTAGTCTCGGGGTGCAGAGGATTTTTTTGCCCGCCGACGCAAATCGTGCGGCGTCTGAAACTGCAGGATGTTGAACTTCGTTCGCACCGTACCTAGCCAACCGTGCTAAGGGCACAGTCACGGTGCAGGTTACAAAACCTGTGGCAAGAACGCAGACATAAGGCAGTTAAATGCGTGGGGTTTTCAAGTTGGCCGCCCCCTGGTGCCTGTAAATTTTCTCTGAGCGCTCCGGTGTCTGCTCACGCAAAGCAAACGCTCAAATATCACTTGCCAAACGAATATGGTAGCTTGTCTCAGAGGTCAGCGTGCTGAACCGGCTCAACTGAGATGCCAACCTTGAGTCCTGGGACCCTCCTGTGATTAAAACGCATGGGTTTTCTCAAGTGGGCAATAATTGCGTGACAAAAGCCCAACTTGTTAAGTTTGGTTTTGCACTTAATTTGGCTAGATATCAGCTCTCAAAATGAAATATATTGGTCCGAATGTCATGAAACAATATTGCAACGAGATTTCCAAATGGATTCTCCATATGCCGACATGATGCCGATGGCTCGATTAGAATCAATCTGAGGAAAAGATCAACCATATGAAAAGAAGTAAACTGGCCATTCATCTCCTGCAGGACCCTCTTGTAAATGAAGTCTTTCGACTGGATGAGGCTTTGTTTTGTAGAAAATAAAAGTTTCTTAATGAGGTGGGAACACGCATTGATCCATTACCTCCTTTGCGAGGGAGATCTGGAATGTGGAATTTCGACCATTAGCCCGGGACAGCCAATGGCGGTGAGCACTGCTCCACTGCTCTTTTGAGGAAAGGGGACATTTTGAGTTGTTAGATAAGTGACAACTTTGCTCGGAGTGCCCTGTAGAAACTAGAGTAGGTGGGAAAAAACTCCACGCACACAAGAGGATAACATTTAATGGTCCACACAGACGCGTGCATGAACCCCACTTGCTGTACTGGCCGGCTCCTACCAACAAGTCAGGTTTGCAGGTTCACATCCCAGTCTGTGGTTGCCATAATCCAACATCTCAGCCGGGTCGAAAACGTTGGCACCACCTTGCAAAGAAGCCAGCTGTAAATTAAATGTCCCATCCCATAACAATGTGGAATTTACACCATTGGTTCAGGACCACCCGTTGAAACAATGCCACATTGATTTGCTGGGATACCTACTTGATGTACTGCTACCTCCATGCATAGCCTTATAAGTTGGATTCTCACAAACCCCGTGCAGCTTTTCACATTCCGCATACCCACCTCTGAAACGCCACATCACAGGCGTGCACCTCCCTCCCTCCCTCCCTCCCTCCCTCCCTCCCTCCCTCCCTCCCTCCCTCCCTCCCTCCCTCCCTCCCTCCCTCCCTCCCTCCCTCCCTCCCTCCCTCCCTCCCTCCCTCCCTCCCTCCCTCCCTCCCTCCCTCCCTCCCTCCCTCCCTCCCTCCCTCCCTCCCTCCCTCCCTCCCTCCCTCCCTCCCTCCCTCCCTCCCTCCCTCCCTCCCTCCCTCTCCCTCCCTCCCTCCAAAGGCCATTGTGTTGAATTGATCAGACTGAGATAGAGTGAGGAAAAAGAGGTGGCATTTCTCATTCGGATTGTTCTGTCTGTTTAGCTTGGAGCAGACAGAGACTGCTGGTTATCTTTGCAGGGCTCTCTCTAATGGAGTTTCTTTACTCTATAATGACGAGCAGTAAAGCCGCGTTCCGGTAATAACCTTGTGGCCTGCAGGCAGATGAAACCATGTGGTCTGGTACAAGTCTGCAAGTGGGTTTTTTTTTTTTCTGCTGCTTCTCATTGTGTTTTGTCGTAAGCAAGGGAAGAGTATCGGAAAGTGAATGAAAACAAAACAATGGAAATTATTTTTTCCCGTTATATTTTTCGTCGCACGCTTCCTGTGCGCTGTGCGCAGCGGGCGGCTCGGCGATTTCACAACGAACCCAGCGACCCGAGGTCAATTCCTGGCCATGGCTGGCATCACTGGCGAGTGGTATCTGAACCCGTGCTGGACACTCCCCTAGGCTATGCACAACACGAGTGTCTGTTGGTATCTGAACCTGGTCCTACTGCCCGAGATTGTAGAAGCCCAAACATAGCTTACCTGGTACCGCAGTTGTCCACATGTCGGCTCCCACTGTGGATGCCAGTGGATACGTTCTGAAGTTCTGACCCGCCCCAACTGGACACCTGTTGAAAAGAGCTTCATAGCTCATCGGATTCCTGCAGTATAAATAAATATTCTGATTCTGGATACGAGTGTTGCGCCGCGTAACTTTTGCGTGAACCTGCAGGCACTTTCAACGTCGCATCTACAGCACCGGGGAGACAAAGGTGGCTGGGCATGCGTGATGCTGGCCACACTGCCGTTGTATTTTAATGACCGCGTTGCCACCAGCTCTCGCTGGAATTGCCTGTGAGGAAAAACAGGATGTTTGTGTTGTGCGAGGTTACATGCGAGCATATTTATTTATTAACCTCCGTGTACAACATTCTCAAAGGATTACTCTTAAGGCTGTGGACAATAATGTATTTTACAAACAATACCATAGCCAAGCAAGCTAACGTTTGGCTTGCTTAAATTGTTTTTTTCTAAGAGGGACGTTTGAGCCACAGAGCGATTGTTTTCACACCGCAATTTGCGAGGAGTAAACGCAGCGACGAGTGCATTAACAAGTGTGGGGTGGTGCTCTCTTGTGAAAATATCCACATGCCCATAATGGTGGACTGGTCCTCTCAGTGCCATGACCTCCGCGGGCTTCCTGCTGCGCTCTACTCGCAGTCGTAAGGTCGTAAGGTCACGTCCCGGTCGGGGTATTGACTCAGCACATCCTCCGTCCAGCATGTGAGAGATACGTGGCACTTTGCGGGGAATTTCCACCAGTGCTGTAGCTTAGGGGCCTCGGACGCAGAAGGTGAGTGCTGCTGCCCCATTGCTACTTTGGGGCAGGACGACGCTTGGACTTTTGGCCTAGCTTTGTGATTCAAGGCAGAAACGTATCAAAGCATAGGCCTCCACATACCCACATTGCGTGCTGTCCACCCGCGTTATCAGCCATCATAAGCGTGCTCAAACCGGCTCAGGTTGTGATTTACGGATACAATCAAATGCGTATAATGAATATTTACAGATAAAGAATGCAGCTGTTAAACTGACTGCCCCTTAATCCGGTTTCCGCTGGCAGGCATAGCCCGAAAATTGTTTAGTTTTTTAAATGCCTTTAATTTATAGTCAATCTGTGATCGAACAATTCCAAGCGCTCTTCTCGCGAGCAGATGCCTCCACAACATTCCCCCGCAAACACGTGTGCAGGGCGATGCTGTGAATCGAATTTCATGTAATTTAAAAGTAAACAAGAGAGGAGGAGGAGCAGACAGAGAACCTTCTGGAAGAGGAGGGAGAGGACAAAAGGGAATGGAGGGAGGGGGGGCCTGGTGTGAGCACGACGTCTTTGGTGGTGAAGCTTCCTATACGTGTGTAGTTGACATCCGACACGGTCGTCTTCAGCAGTCGGAGTCTTTATTTATTTCAGCACGAGACACGCGGATCTTCAAGGATTCCATTCACTCCAAGCGGCCCGAACTCCCCCTCTTCCCCTTTATATATCCCGCGAAGCCCCCTTTCCCGAAGGTTCTTTGACCTTCCGCTTTCCATCCAGCCAATCACCTTCCAACTTTTCCTAACAGATTCCAACCGTCCACCCTGGCAATCATCCTCCATTCCTGCTCTTTCCACGTTGTATTTATCCTCCAATCACTTCAATTCCCTGCCTACAACCAATCCCAATTCAGGCCCGTCAAGTTACCAGAGTGCTTGTTTTCACTTCGAGTTTATCTGTGTCACACGGTGGTTGTCCCACCACGTCGGGTGAGTGTCGTTGGTGGTGATAGATCTCTCCGCGAGTACGCCTGCTGTGGTGTGGCAAGAATGAAGTGCCTTTGCCTATTGCCGTCGACGACTCCTGTGGACTCCCTTTCATCTGAACCCTTCCTGGACACCTCCACCCCCCCCCCCCCTCCAGCCCCGTTCACCCAGCCACACCGACGAGCATGGCGAAAATATGTTCAAACACTCCTGATTGACACTGCATGGGAGTCCTTCATCTAGCAGTGGATTGACAAAGAGCTGTGCATTTAAAAAAAAAACTGATCCCTCAACAGAGAACTCTCATTGTGATGGTTCTGCTTTCTTCATCTCGGTATCTTGATCTCAAACACACTTTCGCATTTGTGTGTATGTGTGTTGAACTTCTTACGGTGCGAACCGTGCTCATTGGAGGTGCGAGGGGGGGGAACAAACTAAACACGAAAATATGACCGCATGCCAGTGGTGCTTCCCGGAATTCTTAATTTTGTCTCCACATTTCCTGTGTTATTGAAGGAACTATAAATGACAACCATCATACGCGTGCTGAAAACCCGCTCGTTGTTTTGTGATCTATGGGTACAATAAATGTAGCTGTTAAAAACTGGATTCCACTTGCAGGCATTGCCGGGAAGTGTAACAAAAACCCCTTCATTTTATAGTGAATAAATGATATAACAAATGTAATGTCTATTTTACAAGCATTAAATTACAATTACGAAAACGATGTGCAAGCATAATTGAACGCTAAAATAAAGTCCATTATCCACGTCTATAGACCCTCTGCGTACCTGGTCGCATTGGTGACGAAGTGCACTGCGCTGTGAACCTAGAGACCTGAGCTCGAATCCCGGCCATGGCTGGGAACTGGTCCTGGGGCTTCCCGTCACCAGCTCACTCCGACCAGCTTGGTGAAGTTTTGGCAAACAGCGTTCATTGTAGACTGGCTGCAGCCGTGAGTGTGTGGAATTCACACCGATGCAGAAAGGCTGGAAAAACAGTGATCAGAACGGCACCTCGCACTCGATCGAGCGGCGATGCACTTTAACTTGTTTTGAAAAATCGACATCCAAGCAGACAATTTGTGCCCTCCATTTATCTGTCTCTCCGCACAGAAGTATTTCTTACACAGCCCATCAGCCCAGCGGCTCTACCCGATGAATGGCAATGGAAGGATTGTCTCACGCAAACTATAATGGAGACGTTCGGTTTGCGAACACAGGCCCATGGCTCAGCCGTGATCCATGGAGCTGCAGCGAGCCCTTTGTTTATGATCATTTTTCATTTCGCTGCCTGGCTCGTCGGGCAAATGCCCCTCTCCTTTGCCATGATGATTAAGTCTGCCAGAGGGCCAAACGGAACGCACGCGGTTGATGCATGGACGTGAACGCACGGGAGGTAATGTTATTTCCTGCGCCCCAGGGTGAGTGAGTGCATCTGGCCGGCTGTTCCAGTGCGCTCCAGTCACCCGTCTCGCGACCGCAAGGTGCCATGTTTGAATGCCGCCAATTATATAGGTTACCCCAGCACCATCATCCCGCAGTTTAGCTTGTTGTGTTTAGCTTTGTAGTCCTTCCCCCGCACCACCGATTAGCGCGGTTAGCTGCGTGCGGCACGAAAGACGTTCCACGCACAGGACGTACACACAAAAGGGACAAGGTCTCGTGGTGAAGTCAGTATTGTTCTTTTCTCTGCGCTGATATATTTCACACTGCGCTTATTTGGTTTGCTCTTCCAGACAAAGGAGACGTTTGTCTCAATTTGCACTTAAAAAAAACAAAGTCGAGTGGTTTTGTCAATCTACTGCTGGATTAAGTGCTTCCCACACCGTAACAGTCGAGTGGGTTGTTTGAGTATTACTTCCCCTGCAGTGGTCGGCGTGTGTTTGTTGATGGGGGGCCGGAGGTCGGCAGGAACATTGAGATACCACTCATTTCTGATGCTACCTCTGACCAGGAATCGAATCGGGGTTGCTGTGTTTTATAGTGCCGTGCATTAACCACTGTGCCACCACTCTCCGCGTAGTCAAGCATAATTAAATACATGAATGGACACGTACTGTATATATATTCTTGGTTCTTTCGGTAAAGTCACGTTGAAGGGAAATAATAAAATAGATTTGTATTGTTTTATATATATTTTATTATTTTATTGTTTCCATTCAACGTGACTTTACCGAAAGAACCAAGAATATGAATCACTGCAGTCACGAAAGCTTTAAATCAAAATGTATTGTATAGTTATATGGATATACTGGTCCTCGTGACAGGAATGTGGAATTTCCGACGAGTGGTTCCGGATCACCAAATTGAGATGAGTTGTGCTCGTTGCTCGGTTGAGCATGGGGACATTTTTGATGCCAACCGTTTGAGGCTTATTTACATAATACAGGTTTTTTTGGGCTCGATCGCATAAATATAAATGTGGTTAAAATCCCGTCACCAGCCGACAGCCAGCTAGTAAGGTTTCTCACGGAAACTGAAAATGCCAATTCGGTACTAGTACAGCACACCAGTGTGTTGGAGAGCAAATCCACAACATTTTCAATCTGAGTACGACGTTTCGCCAGGAATTACAACTAGCATCATCAGGCAGACAGCCAGATTTGTGGAGACACCCTCCTGGTTCGTTCCTTGAATAGAGGGATAAATGTGATGACGTCACTTGTGAGCCCTTCACGTGCGAAGGTGGAGGGATTAATGAATGTATCTACATTACAATGGGTGTCTATTGTTCATATGGTACCTGTCATTGTCTGCGCATAGGTAATCCCTATTGACGTATGGTGACCTGTATAGGCATGTATTTAAACAATGTATTATTTTATTATTCGCTTCCAAGCAGCACTAAGCCTGCAGCTATCCGAGTGGTATTTTTTTTTATATTTTTCTCAATATTCGATAGATTCTCTTAGTCTTGGTCAGTAGTAACTAGCTTTGCACAGAACTTCAACATCAAAATCAATTGAGTGTCCTTGTTGGCACGCATGTTCTGCCACTGCCGACGGTTGTATTTTGGAGTATTTAATACTCCTTTGGTGTTCTTTTAGTCTCGTGCTGATCATTTGTACTCTGTTATTTTACCATTTCGGCCGCGCCAGACCAGAACATCCAAAAATGTCAACTTCCACTTCCATAGTCAACTGGATGGACGGATTTTAAGTGTATCTTTGCCATGTGGCCAGACCACCAATGTGTCATCCACATATCTAAACCAAGCGGAGGGTTTTAGTGTGCTTGAAGCTATTACTTTTGCTTCAAAAATCTCCATGTACAAATCTGCAATCTAACCCAAAAAAACTATATTATTGATTACATTGGTCGCGAAAGCCTACGTGTTAAACAGGATTATTTACATTTACGCGCACAAATGATCAATAGTCTGCACACATTTACCGCAAATTCAGTTATTGCAGCCTCTACTCAACAGGCTTCACCAAATTTTTTATTATTGATATTTTTATTTGATCAAGCAAGGTTTGGCAGATGGGGCAACAACAACAACAGAAACCCCCCCTACACGTTAACATCGGAGGGCTGATGCCATGACACTGAGCCAGCATCACTTAGAGGCCCCTGGTTCTAATCCAGGTTTCAGCCAGCCCTAATTAAACTGGATTCAAACGCAGTGAGCCGATGGGTCTCACAGCAGTAGCAAGTAACTGTACCATTAGCATTGCTTGATTCAGCTCGTTTCAGCCCTCAAAAATTTATACCAAATAATGATTTTCTTTTAAACGGCGTCGGTGATGCAAATTGCTTCTCAAAATGCCGAAAAAATCATCAATAACCGCCGTTAACTTCACTAAATTGCCACGCGGAGAATCAAAAAAGAAACGCCAACACGGAGCGGCGGGGAGGGGGAGTGACGGCTAACACCCCAAGCTCCTGGCAATCGTTGGATTATTTTCCATGCACCCTGCAGTGTACGTGTCGTGAGTCCAACTGAGTCGCAGACGTTATTCTTTAGAGGCAAGACATTTATTGTAACACGTATATACAAAGGGGTAACTGCCCCTTTACCAGATACAGCCCAAGGTGGTGACCACCCAGCTAACTCCACTATACGTAGGAGTTACAGCTACGAAGGGTCGGACCCTCACTCGGGTCCCCGGCCACGTGTTGATGCCTCGTAGCACGTTGAGCTTCCAGCTTGTAGACGTAGGGCTTCCAGTTTGTAGAACGAAGCGACCCCGGTCCCTCTCAGGGACCCACCTTATATCCTTCCGGGTCGGGGCCGGCCCCGCCCACCTCGAGCGTTCTAGCTCCCTCTCGATCCCTCTCGAAAGCTCTCCTTGGACACGTGATCGCCCCCTAGCCCCCCCCCACCTGGGGCCTTCTCTGTGGACACTCCGGATCACGTGTCTACGGGGTCAACCAGAGTGCCATGGCCCGGGGCAACCCTGCCCCTGGGCTGACACTCTCCCACTCCCCCTGGTGGGAGCCCGCACTGCACGCTGTGCGTGGTGCCCGCATTATCCCAGCGCTCACCAAGCCCCGCTAGGGCTGGTACTACACCCGCCTACGGGGTGCACGCGATGACGGTGCATCGCACGCCGTGCTGTGCTAGAGCCGGCCTCACACAGCAACCCACACGGTGCTGTCCGTGACGTAGGAAGATCGCGCGCCACGGCCTTCCCGGGCCGGAACCATACAGTGACATCCTTGATGTCATCCTTGATGTCACCACATCCGTAAAGGAGACCTATCGAAGTGACTTGGAAGTCCAGCGGCACTGTGCCCGTCATCGTCCAGGGCCAAGGTCTGAACGCACTGACGCAGGGTGGTGCACGGTTGGCCAAATTCGTGTTCGGCTTGGGGTCAATCGTGAATCCACCCTCCGTCGTGCACGATTTGACCATTAGCACAGTTGGCAATGTACGGCGTGAAAGACGTGGACATCTGTGCACACGTACACACGGTGTTCGCCAATGTGGTTGAGATGCCCCTGCTATAGCGCCCCTAGTGGCAGCAGATACAACTATTTGCCAGGAGTGGTGTTGTGGGTGGCGTGGTGAAGGGTGGTGATTCTGCTGCTGATGGAGAGCACGGCTGATTGCGTGAGTGCGTGTCATTTGAGGTCATCAGCATGTAAGGGTTGACTCCTCGGAGGAACAGTGTTTACCTGTCGGTCATTAAACTGAACCAATACAAACATTTTTTTATTTTAAAAGGTAAGGCCCCCAATGAGCGATATTGCTCTTTTTCAGAAGCGATCTGGTGATCATATTGATCGCCCAGTGAAGTGGCTTATCGTGTGGAGATTTATAGTAGCCAAATGGTCTAAACTCACGTTGATTCTTAGTGTGCAGAAAAATCCACGCGACTACGGGAATAACATGCAAACTCCAAATATAGAGGCGTCAGGGTCAGAATCTAACCCACGACCTCATGTATACCAGGCGAGGTGGTTAACATCTCGCCACTGCGGCATCCTGCTCAATACCGCTATGCAACCAACCCGTCAACCTGAGTTTGATTCTTGGCCATGGATAATATCAGTGGCGAGTGATATCTGAACCACCCTTGCTTAGACTTAAATGAGTACCTGGTGCGATGAGAAAACGTCAGAACGGGCGAGACAAAGGTGGCCGGACACAATGGCCGGTCTAAATAGGCGCTCGCTAACGGCATTACCCCAACAGTCTGTATGGCGTTACGGGGGAACTTTGTCTTTTTTGGGGAGCAGTGGCGCATTGGTTATTGCATTGGTCTCTATATGAGTGGGTGGCCTGTCTGATTTAGATGCCAGCCTTTCAGTAACTTTCCTCATGAAGTGTACGTGAGTGTAAAGAAAGCTCTGAGGGTTGTCGGACTGTACACGTGAGGGCATTGAAGAAGACCTTCACGCCGCCTGAGCAGGTGGAATTTCTCGCTCATATTAAACGCCCCCCAAAAATAGCATCTGCGGTCATATGCTTCTTCCATATTTGGTGTACTGCTTGTGGCCCTGTACAAAGCATAATTTGTTGGCATTTGTGCGAGCACGGTCTGTTTTGCCGATAACATCGTACCGACGGGTTCAGTTTGGGGCTTTTTTTTTGTTCCAGCCGTGCGTGCGAGTGTTGGTGATTCATGACGCTGATTCAAAACATAGCACCTTCAAATAAAGTACATATCTTTCGGCGATTTCTCAATCCACTGCCGAGTAGAAAGCCCTCCCCTACGGCACGTTGGGTTGTGGATGTTGTTGGATTGTCTGTGACCATACTTCGCCGTGCTGGTCCATGTGGACTGGTGAAGGTGGGGGCCTAGTTAGGAGCAGTTCGCGTATCGCTCGCCACCGGTCATAGCCATGGCTGGAAATGGAACGCGAGGCTCACCGGGTCCATGGTGTCTCGCATGAACCACTGTGCCACCGCTACCCCCTCATTTTATCGTGCAATTCCCATACAAGTATATGTGTGTGTGTGTGCATCCAGTTGTTGTTGTATCCAGTATATATATTTAGGGAGTGTGTTCATATTGGCTGTTTTAAGAGCCAGCGTAACTGAATTCCTCGGATCAAGTCTGGGTTCCAAGCCATCTGCACTCAAACCACTTTCTCAACTTCGGTGTGGAGTTGTTGATTCTTTTCACCTGGTCACCATTGACTGTGCAACAACAGCAAAACAACCATAACAAAAAAGCACGCGTAAATGTCAACTTGGTTTTTAACTTGCCTTTGCCAGCTCCGAGGGGTGAAATGTAGAAACACGCCAGGTGATTGGCGCACGAAGCTAAGGCCCCGTTGATAGAGGCCTATTCAAGCGACTCAGGGAGTGCTGTGCCTCTGTCATGTCATCTTCCGTGGGAATTTTTTTAGCGAGAAACTACTCAATTTGGAACCTACATTGCAATTATCGCCACCCACTGAGGCAACTTGGCAGGACCCTCGTGAGCGAGAGTTATGAGATTCGGTGAAGGTTCCCTGGGTAAACGCGTGATAATTTTAATATTAACAATAATTTCTCAGCTATTCTACTGGCAGCAAAAAGTTCCAGAGAGATGAGATGCCTCACGAGACATTACCATACTTGTACAATTTGTCTAGAAATTGCAATATTAAAAAACTAACTTTTTTTTTAAAGCTATGCATACAAAGAATGAGCGCTTTCTGAGAATATTATCCTATTCCAAACAAATGGCAAGATAATATGTCATGAAGTTATAACAATAAATAATACAAGGGCAAAACTCAAAGATGAATATATCCACTCTGTTTTTAAAGATCATTTTTTGCTGAAAGTCTTTTAGACTTGAAAACAATCAATTTGTCTTATTTGTCAAGTGCAAAGATTTGCTCAACCATGATTCTCAAGTTAAATATTTCCTTGTGACAATAAATAAATAACCATTAAGAGCTCGCCGCATTTGTCTATGGTTATGTGTGGGTGTGCGCGTGTGTTTAATTTACAAAATACATATCATCAGGATATTTTAACGGCCGCCTAAGCTCATTAATACGCGTCGACATATCATCTTCCCGGTCAGAATGTTTGTTGAAATATTTCCTCTCCGCGCTCTCGACGATGGTCGATGTCCCTGTCCTTGCCCAGCAATGTTTTTCTCTCCGGCAGCCGCAAGGTATGGCCAAGGCCCTTTGGGACGCGACGATCGGTCTTTTTTTGTTGTTGTTGTTGTCGCCGCTGAGAATAATGTGGAATTTCCTGTGATTTATAATTCGCAGCAAAGTCTTTCCGCGGGGGCCGTGCGGCCTGTTTGCCCGGCGCCTGCATTGCCGTCGCAATAAAGCATGCCGATGCCTGGAAGCCCCGACTCTGGGCCGATGATGTCTGCTTATTTAAGGCTCTGTGCACGCAGTTTTATGCGAGGTCATAACTGATGTATGAGCTGGAAAAATAATAAGGATTAGTATCCGTTTTTTTTGGTGGGGTGGTGGCAGGAGGCAGTGATGGAACCGAGGTGGTTTAGGACACTGCGCTATGAACACTGAAGACTTGCGTTCAGTTCCCGGCCATGACCAAACATCAATGGCGAGTGATATCTAAATTGGTGCTATGTAATGCTTTTATTATTGTTATTCAGGAAACCTTGCATAGTGCCAAGATTTATCTCAGGAAGTTCCTCGTCGGGAGGTTTGGAGCAAGAGCTCATTGAGTGTGTGCCTGCAATAGACGGCCATTGTCCCTGGAGAAAGCACAAGTATTTCAAGAAACAATGCTGCACAATGCACACAATTGATAAGCACACAATGTCTCCTTCATATATCTGCCTCTACATAGAAATAAAAAAATATATTGTTTTACACAAACCATGCAGGAGGGGGGTGGGGGGGGGGTGATGGTGGGGGCACGGCCTTCGGGGAATGCACAGCCTCAGCAGGAATAGCTCAGGACAAGCAAACTCTGGGACTGGTTCCGACACACGGTGTCTCCTCAGCTCATCCAACACAAGCCGGCCGACAACTTCGTGCTTTTTTTTTCCCCATCACCTACCGGGCTTCTTTTGTGGCCTGCGGGCAGGAGTCTCACGGCACGATCCATCCGGGCATGCTGCCACGAACCCAATGAGAATCAGAATGTGTATTTATGCTGGAGGAATCTGATGAGCCTGTGAAGCACAGATGTCCAGCAGGTCCCCTCCGTGAGCACCGGACGGCACGAGCGTTGTCGCCGCTCCTGGCACCGAGCGGTGGGCTGGCGGAGGACATAAAGGCACGGCAGGCTTCGTTTTTTTTTTTTGCGGGAGGAGAAACTTAAATTCCTGCCATTGTGTGGGTGGAATTGAAGGGCCAGGGGTGCGTGGGTGGGTATGGGAGACGAGCGCTGTGACATTACCCCTCGCTCTGCAGCTAACCCTCGCTGTGCCGTTACCCCTCGCTGTGTGAGTGCGTCAGGGCCGGTGAGCTCGCACAAAGGTGCCCCGGCCCGGCCCCACCGTGGGCCATTGTTGAGCGGTAATAGGCCCCGCTCGTAATATCTCGGCGTCTTCCTCGCATTTCGCCTTCCCGGCACCCACTCGCACCACTCGCCCCTGTCAGCTCGGTTTTGTTTTGGTTTTGCATTTCCGCACCCCCTTATGTGCGCGCGCGGCCGTCTAAACAGCAGATTGCGGCAGACCATTAGGAATGCAGGAAGGGGCGAAAAGGAAGGGAAGTTGATGTTAGCTTTTGTTATTAACTAATTTGCGGTCTGGTCTAAGGGGGTCTGTTCTGTGCTTCGTCATAAATGTCATCAGCAGCAACATAACTACCACCACCACTGTTGCTATTATTACCCTTACCAACCCACCTACAGTCATCCCTGCCACCGTCACAACAACCATCCTCACCACCATCACCACCACCGTCGCATCACCGTCGCAAACGTCACTGATATGACTCCATCACCACCGCCGTCTCTGCCAACTCCATCATAAACACCACCACTACCACCACCACCACCACGACAAACCTTACCACCACGATCACCCCATGAGGACAACCATTATCAGCAGCACAGCAACCCTAGTTACAGTCACAATCTCGATCAATACTACTGTCACCATCGCTACCATCACGGTAACTTCGACCAGCATTACCACCACCACCACCACGACCAACTCAGTTATCACCATAACCGCCCGGCTTAAGAATCTAACATTTCTATCAGGGACTGCATTCACATTGCATTGCTTGCTGGGGGCTCGCGAAATGCGTGAGTATGCGACAGCGATGTTGGCTTTATCGTTGCGGAATTTAAAGAACAACGCCGTTGTTTTTGGTCGAGCTATTTTGGGTCGCACGCCGGGAGATTGAAAACAAAAAAACGAAGCACGCGGGCGGCTCTTAGGAAAGCAAAATATTGTCATTGGAGAAGGTGGGTGGCACGCACCAGTGACGGGCGAGGTTTAATTGACAGCTTGAGGAGTTGGTTAAAGTAACATAGGGCTGTAGGTTGGGCATATAAACAAAAAATACATTTACGGGCCCAGCAAATACTTTGTGGAATGGTCCAATTGTGGCAGAGGTCGCAAGCGTTTGCCCCGTCGCTTGGCTTGGGGGCTCAACAAAGGCGTTGCTCTTCAAAGATGTGCGAGACGCAGCGTGTGCGTGTACGGTCGACTCGGCCTCAAACGAGTAGCTTGGTGCACTGTGTAAATATCGCCACTCGGGAGACAAAGGCGGCCAGGCGTGGCGCTGGCACACCGAAGAGCCTTGCGTGTGCTGTGCCGGCCCACATAGGAGCTACTCGCTGACAGCACCTGCTCCAGAAGTCTGCTCAGGCTACACGGGGGGATCTTTGCCTCGTTTATTTTGAGTGTCTGGCCACGTGGCCGCTGCAGTTCGAGGGCTTGGCTCCCGCTCTGGATTTTTCGGAGTTTAAATCCCGGTCAAGGGAGGGGCCGAGATCCAGCCGATCATCCCTCCTCGGTGCATAAAATGTAAAAAAAAATAATTTGTGGAAAGTCAACAGCGGTTGTCCTCTTGGCACTGGCCCTGACCTTGGGAATATTTCACCACTAGCTCAGGGCTGCCAATGAGATGAGTGCTGTTGTTTGGTTGTTTGAGCACAGAGGCGCTTTGACTTGGCTTGGCTTTGATGTGTGTGTTTGTGTGTGCGTGTTTGTTTGCTCTGTTCGTGGAATGTATGTAGTTGTATGTGCTTGTGTGTGTGTCTTTGGGGGAGCGGTTTGATTCCTGCTCACGGTCAACACCAGTGACGATTATGTGAACCGGTGCTGGGCCTCCTCTAGGTCGACTCAGTCTCATATGGGTACCTGGTGCAGCATGTAAAAACATCGCCACTGGGGATACTAAGGCGGTCGGGCGAGGTGTTGGCCAACGACCCCCTCGTGTACCGTGCAGGCCTTCATAGGAGCTCGCTAGCAGCAATTCCCCCAACAGTCTGTTAAGGCTACACGGCGGATCTTTGTCTTGTCTTTGGGGAGTGTATGTGTGCTTGTTTGTGGTTGCGTGTGTACGTCCCTGTAGAATCTACGTGTATATTTATGTGGTTGTTTATGTAGTTGTGTGTGTGTACTGGGCAGCAGAGGTCTCACTCCAAATCATTCGTGGAGCATTATGTTTTCATTAGCTGTGTAACGCTCTATGGAAGCTACTCGGCCTGTCGCTCCATACAAAGCTCAAGGTCTTTTTGGCCACACTTATGCCTTCCCTTCTCTATGCTTGGAAAACGTGGACCCCTCGGAAGGAACACTTACACCAGCTTGAAATATTATAGTTGACCTGCCTCCGATCAATCCTAGGGTTGAACCGGGCTGAATTGTGTAAGGAGCTCACAGATCCATAAAATGTATGGATACAGTCCCATCGGTGAGCTCCTACGGCAGGTAAGGCCATGTTGACGGTCTTATGTAGCCAGCATGCCCATCCACCACATGACCAAGTAGCTTTTGTTTAGCTAGATAGAGGAGGCGAAATGGATGCGTCATGGGCCACAGAAGAGATGCGTTGATGTGGTGCAGAAAGATGTGGAGTTGATTGGACTTTTGGCCGATAACTGGTCACCAGCAGTGGCAAGGATGGCATGCAGCTGTCCTGATTCGAACCCAGTGGTGCCCGCTCAGCCCCCTTGACCTCCGACCCACCCGGCCTCCTCATCGTCCATCGTGCTAACCGACCGTGCTTTATCCGCCGGGTGCTCTGTTCGTGATTGTTAAGCGCCGCTCTTTCACCGTCTATTGTTGCTGCTTGGTCGTAGCGTTCATGATGTGCACATTGTCTACAGCATTACACCCACACACACTATTTTTGTGTAAAGGCTCAATCACCACTGAGCCAGTTTGCACAGAGCTTTGCTTATTCAATTCCCACTGATCTCTGGTGTGCACATACTTGAAAACGTAGGGAGTAAATTGTTTTACCACTAAAACAATCCATGGGAGTTTACGTAGCAACGTTGGCCAAGAGGGAGTGGATGTCTCATCTCTTCCCACCACACTCAGCGATGCTTTTTCTACACAGCCCTAACCCCAGGGTAGCCGGAGTTCAACTGATTGATATCTTTGGACCCGGGTATAGTGGCACATGCCATTAATCCATCACTGTGGAGGAAAGGGTCTGCGGATCACGTGGGTGTTCCGCCTGAGCTCACGCTTCCAAACCTGCTGGGCTGTGAGTTGGCCAGGAGATGGCAGCACAGCAAGTGGGTGTGTGACTTCTTTTTTGCTTAAGTTTTGAGTGTTGTGGTATTTTCCCAAGTCCTCCGGTTTCCTCTCCACCCACATGGCAAAACATAAAAAAACACAAGATTAAATAATTTGCAGAATCCCTTGGCAGTGGTGTGCAAGAACAAATAAAACAACATGTGTCCATGTTTGTCATTAGCACAGCCACACAACAGAAATGCCATATTTACTTTGAGGCCAACGGAGCGCCCGTCTGAAGTTTGGAATGTTTTGAGGTTGAACACTATCATCTTTCCAGGGTTGATAAATTAAGTACCATTTTGTGGTAAAACAGCAGTGGGTCGTGCTATGCATAGACTGGCCCTTGCCTTTGGAATTTGAAAGTTTCACTCTCTCCAGTGAAACTTTATATATGTATCATCGCCTGCCATGACCTCTCCACTGCTGGATGAAGGCCTTCCCAAGCCATCGCCATTTCTCACGGTCCTACAATGCAACAGCCCACCTTGCTCCTTTATGCAAATTATTTATTTAATAAGTATAATTCATAGATACAAATAGACATTATGGTAACCCTTTCAAATTTGCTGATGATGTCAGCCAATCATTATATCGTCCAGTCGAAATTAACTATGGGAAGCGAAAATAAAAATGTTACTTAGGCCACGATGCTGCGGTCAAAATAATCATGAACAACACAGTAGGGGTGTACTCACGAACGTAAAAAAAAATAGTACTGTACCAATATAATTTTCAGCTATTTGTTGATCCACTGCTGGATGAAAGCCTCCCGTTGCCACTCTGTTAATGGCGATTGTTTGACCATACTTCACCCACGCTGGTCAGTGCGGCTCCATTGACTGGGTCGTCCCGGAAACAAATTGAGATACCACTTGGCACTTCGTGTTTTTTTCCGTGGCCAAGAGTTGAATTGCGTCGCCGCTTCCCCGCTGTAGACGTTCTGCTATCCATGAGCATCCCAACGCACGGTTCACACGAGAGAGAGTGAGAGACCCAAGGAGCGGGAGGCCAGCCCAGCACGGCTCCCCATCCCCATTTTCACAACAAACACGCACCACGCGGCACGGTGTTTGGTAACGCCCTGCGTAGCACCACGATTGTTGAGTTGTCAGAGAAATATCTCGGACCTGATGAATTATGAAGCCGTGGGATTCATGGCCCGAGGCCTGGTACATTTCATAATTAATGCTCTACGGTGTTATTTATTCGATTTCTGTTTTACGTTTGCTCCTGCCAATTCTTTGTTTTATATATGAAAGGAGTGCATTTGGAAAGCTTCACCGTGTTGGCACGTTACTACCCCCGAGGGTCCGTGCCGGGTGTCGTTGAGGGCAGGTGGAAAGTCGAGCTGCGAGATTACGAGCGTTCACCCCACTCCACGCAGCCCACGTTCTAAAATTGTTCCCGCTCAGGTGAGCGATGGGGTTGGTGCACATCCCCCCTTACTGGCTCTGACTTGGCGGAGGAAATTACACATTTGCATGTTAGGGGCCTTTCTCTTTGTAGTGCAACCATTGTTGAATTTCCACAAATTGGTACCTTGTTTTATAGACTCATAAGGGACCGATGGGTTGAATCGATCCTAACGACCTCAATATTCCAATTGCAAGACGGGTGCTGTAACCATAGTGCCACTCGACTTGCTGTCAATGGTATAAATAATAAGCAGCAATCATAATAATAATGATTTACAGCTCTTGGTAAATCCATTGCTAGATGATTGCCTCCCCCCCCCCCTTTTGTGACAATTACTTAACCCTCCTGGTCGATGCGGGTTGGTTTAAGGGTCGGTTCCAGGACCATTGTAGATATCACTCAGGTCTGATGTTGGCCAGGAATGAAACTGAGGTTGCGCTGCAGTAGTTTGAAAACCACGTGCACTGACTGTGTACACGCAAACCTGTGGCTGTCGCTGGAAACGCAGTGCTCTCTTGCGACGTTACCCTGCCGCAGAGCGCTTGCTCTCGTAACCGGAGGGGGACGCACATTGAAAGCAGTGCTTAAAAAAAATCGAGGGGACTACTCAGCTCATCATCATTTACGGTAGATAAAACAGGCACCATTTTGTGGAAAGTCAGCAGTGCTAGTGCCGTCAATAAACTAGCCTCTGCCGTAGGAATGTGGAATTTCCACGACTGGCTCACGATCGCCAAATGGGCATGCGGTTGAGTAAAAAGGCATCTTGGCTTAAAATAAAGAGTGTTCTTCATAAGGGCTCTCGGTATATTACATTAGAGTGGAATGGTGGCACAGTGATTGGCGCACTGAGTTTCATATCTGGCCACAGCCAACATCAGTGTTGAGGTCATGGACCTCCTTCCCTTTCACCAACCTGCACTGGCCATCACGGTGAAGTGTTATCCAACTACTCTAATGACTAACATTGCACAGAGAAGCCTTCCTCTGGCAATGGATTTAAAAAGGGCTGAAAACAATTGTTATTGTATCACATTGCTGCACAATTTACAAGTAGCTCTGAAGTCTCAGTAAACTCAACAGCTGGCCGTGATGTCGCGTGGCATTGGCATGTACTATTGAACCTCGCCTTGTCCTTTGATCATCTCATCCTAAAGTGAGCCCCTGGTTGAGTTCAAAACCAACATCGGCGAGACAAACGGCAATCACTACGAAAATAGTGGTGGACACACCACACCCTCGAGTGGCATGCCATTCCAAATAGGCGCTCACAAACAGCCCTCGTTTCTGCGGCAGCCTGCGGATAAGGGGCCATCCATTTAGTAGGGACGCAAAAAAAATCTGCCAATTTTACCCCCCCCCCTCCCTGTACGAATCTTATAGAACGGCCGATATTTAATCCACGCAGAAACGATAAAGGATTAAAAATATTAACGTGTTGAAGCAAACAGATAGTCCACCGCCGGCTGAATTAAAGAATTAAGTTGCGTACCTTGGCCACTTATTTTGCTGAGCTGCGTGATAGCTCGCAGTCAGGGGCACGGTGGTACACAAGTGACACCTCTCCCACAGGCCTACCTCTCCCAGTAGTACTTGTTGTCTGACAGCTTGAGAAACTGAACTGTGGCTCATTTGAAGGCCAATGTCGAAAAATTATTATTGAGGCTTCACCCCCCCCCCCCCCGTTTTCTATGCGTACGTTGTCAGTAAACCCCCCATACACAAGCGTACGCATTTGGGTTAACTCCCCCCTCCATGCGCACGTACTAAATGGATGGCCCCTAACTGGAGGTTTTTGTTTGTCTCTTCGGGTTTAATTCACGCGGGTACCTCGGGCCTGCGTGGGTAGGGCCCACGCCAGACTCCTCTGTGAACGCCTCTCTCGTGGCTCCGGCAGAATGCGCCCTCTGTGCAAGGTTGTTTTCGGCAATATTCCAGACATCTTGTTGCGGTCTTGGTAAACGTTTCACCTTCTCGTCGGGGGACGAAAGGAACCACGCGTGTTTGGGACGCGATTGTGCTCGGAGGATTCCTGCCAAGGGTGCAGCATTCGGGAGGAGGCTTAATTTTAGTCGGGGGTGGCGGCAGGGGCAAATGCATTCTTCCCTCGGTGGTGGTTAAACGTTGCATCTCTGATCAACAATTTAGGGAAGCAGCTGAGGAGCCTGGACAGTGTTCGGCAGTTTCTGGCTATGCACACTCTGGCTTCTTGCGCTCTGCCACACGTGTACAAACTTACGTGAAGCCCACTGAACGCTTCCCAGCTTCTACGGAGCGGACAAAGAGCAAAACGGGCAATTTTTGTTGTTGTTGCTGTTGTTGCCTTACTTCACAAAAGTGTCGCCCGTACAAACCGGCGACTCGATACGATAATGAATTGCTCCTTGCGCCTTTACGCAACTAGGGAAGCGATGAGAAATGTTTTGGGTTTATGTTTTGGATTGTTCAAAGAAAAACAAAAACAATTACCGCTCGAATTGAGTATTGAGATGGTGCTTATCTCCTTTTTACATCGACGAGCCAGCGGTGGAAATTACACGTTCATATGGCAGGGCAAGTCTTTCTATAAGACAACCACTTTTGACGTCACCACGAAATGTTAGGAATTTTATCGGCCCTGGAGGGTTTCTAGGTGCATTGAACCGAAAAAACACGGCTGGAACTCGCAACATTCAAATGCAAGCCACTGGCCCTGCCACGGAGCCACCAGGCCGAATTGTTTACCATGTGGCAAATGTTATTTTAAAGGCTGAGAAGCATGTGCCACCTAGCGAAGCACACTTGCAACTTCAGAAGTAGTTCCACAGTGTCATCTTCCGGGGATTGTTCCGTGACTTGAGGTCACCGCTCGCCGTGAGGGTTTCCGAACATAATTTCTGTCACAATTTTGACCTGATGCTGCCCTAAATGGTCGTCCCTGTAGCAATCTGTAACTTGCACCGCTTGCTCAAGGACACAAGTGGAGAGAAGCACATGCCTAGCGCGTTTGTGAGCGGGGAGGTGCTTTGGCACGACTTGAAAATGACACTGGCTTCCCAAACGACTTCTCATCTGGCTTATAAATGAAGGCTATTGCTTTGCTGATTGATTTATACCACTGAATGTTTAAGGTCAAACCAGGGACCACATATTGCTGATCCTATTGCGTGAAGCCATCTGTGCCACATCCCTGAATGATTATATTCATTTTGCTTTCATCATTACGAGACGCTTTTTTTTGCTCGCCGTGTCACCAATACGATACGCCTCCATGTTTTGCAACCCTTCGAATGGGAAAAATATTTCCGATTTGTTACATTGCGCCTGTAACCATAGGGCCTATAATGTACCCGACCTTGCCGACAGAACTCAAAAGCTAAGCAGGCGTGAGCCTGGTTAGTTCTTGGGTCAGTGGCCACCGTGGAAAAACAGGTGCTATAGGCTGCTGTGGGGTGATGTTGTCGGCAGCAGGGCGCAGTGTAGCAAAAATCCACAATTGTCCAGTACAGGGTGGTCCAGATGTTTTGGTTTTAGAGATTTAAATGGGGGGTGGGGGGGGGGGGTCACAAGATATCTGCACCACCCTGTACAATGCTCAGACATCTATGCCCCTCCCCCATCCCTGTCACCTTCACAAACTTAACACTGACCTTCAAGGTGAAGTATGGCCAAATATTTCCCACGATCCGTACGGCGTGGAGAGCCCCCCCCCCCCCCCCCATCCAGTGGTGCATTGGCATAGAGGGCTGTGCGCGGGTTGGCGTATGTACGGTGCGAAAGAAGTTCAACATACATACATTGTGCGTACGGGCCATTCTCAATGAATGGAACATACTGGTACGCAATATTCAATTAGTGTTTTTTCCCCCCATCGAACAGGAATTATTGACACGCACTGTCCCATTACGGGGTCGGGTGGAGGCGGGGGGGGGGGGGAGAGCGACCCCATTGTTTGTATATTTCTCTTAGTTAGCAGGAATCATTGGCACTTTCTATCCAATTATCGGGTCCAGCTGTAAATAAGGCACGTCTAATGGGATGTATTGGCACTTTCTATTTAATCACGGGCGCATGTTTGGTGTTGTCCGAGTGCGCAAACGCCGGCATTGCGTCCGTCGCTGCTCGCCCACCGACGACACCGGCCACCGTCAAGGCCCGATGACAACAACAACAACAACATAAGAATCCGCAACCCCTTGCGTCGTCCCTACCGCAGTGGGCACCGATGATCCGTGCCTTCCCTCATTCGCAGCCACCACCTTCGCCTCCCAGCGATCCCGCACGGCAGTGGTACCGCCCCGGCGCGTGATGGTAAACCGAAACCCCCCATCCCAGGCACCCCCCCCCCCCCCCCAGGTGCTAATGATTCCAAACGGCTCGTCGGTTCGAGAGCGCGGATGAGATTTTTGCGTCGCCACCGGTAGCGCGGGCCCAACGCGGCGCTTCAATGATGCCACCCGTCGTCTGCAGGGGGCCCCCAAGGTTCTGTGCGGGAGGGCGCGCCGCATGCCCCCTTGCTGTTGGCGGAGTTTTTTTGGTGTTTTTTTTGCTGTGAGCTCTCTCTCTCTCTACGAAGCCGGCCAACGACTGTTGTTGCTTTGGTTGATTGTTGTTGTTTTTTTATCGTATTTTTTGTTGTTGCAATTTTACGCCACCGCTGCAGATTCTATAGATTCACACCACTGTGGATTTTATAGATTCACACCACTGTGGATTTTATAGATTCACACCACTGTGGATTTTATAGATTCACACCACTGTGGATTCTATAGATTCACACCACTGTGGATTTTATAGATTCACACCACTGTGGATTTTATAGATTCACACCACTGTGGATTTTATAGATTCACACCACTGTGGATTTTATAGATTCACACCACTGTGGATTCTATAGATTCACACCACTGTGGATTTTATAGATTCACACCACTGTGGATTTTATAGATTCACACCACTGTGGATTCTATAGATTCACACCACTGTGGATTTTATAGATTCACACCACTGTGGATTTTATAGATTCACACCACTGTGGATTTTATAGATTCACACCACTGTGGATTTTATAGATTCACACCACTGTGGATTTTATAGATTCACACCACTGTGGATTTTATAGATTCACACCACTGTGGATTTTATAGATTCACACCACTGTGGATTCTATAGATTCACACCACTGTGGATTTTATAGATTCACACCACTGTGGATTTTATAGATTCACACCACTGTGGATTTTATAGATTCACACCACTGTGGATTTTATAGATTCACACCACTGTGGATTTTATAGATTCACACCACTGTGGATTTTATAGATTCACACCACTGTGGATTTTATAGATTCACACCACTGTGGATTTTATAGATTCACACCACTGTGGATTTTATAGATTCACACGACTGTGGATTCTATAGATTCACACCACTGTGGATTTTATAGATTCACACCACTGTGGATTTTATAGATTCACACCACTGTGGATTTTATAGATTCACACCACTGTGGATTTTATAGATTCACACCACTGTGGATTTTATAGATTCACACCACTGTGGATTTTATAGATTCACACGACTGTGGATTCTATAGATTCACACCACTGTGGATTTTATAGATTCACACCACTGTGGATTTTATAGATTCACACCACTGTGGATTTTATAGATTCACACCACTGTGGATTTTATAGATTCACACCACTGTGGATTTTATAGATTCACACCACTGTGGATTTTATAGATTCACACCACTGTGGATTTTATAGATTCACACCACTGTGGATTTTATAGATTCACACCACTGTGGATTTTATAGATTCACACCACTGTGGATTTTATAGATTCACACCACTGTGGATTTTATAGATTCACACCACTGTGGATTTTATAGATTCACACCACTGTGGATTTTATAGATTCACACCACTGTGGATTTTATAGATTCACACCACTGTGGATTTTATAGATTCACACCACTGTGGATTTTATAGATTCACACCACTGTGGATTTTATAGATTCACACCACTGTGGATTTTATAGATTCACACCACTGTGGATTTTATAGATTCACACCACTGTGGATTTTATAGATTCACACGACTGTGGATTCTATAGATTCACACCACTGTGGATTTTATAGATTCACACCACTGTGGATTTTATAGATTCACACCACTGTGGATTTTATAGATTCACACCACTGTGGATTTTATAGATTCACACCACTGTGGATTTTATAGATTCACACGACTGTGGATTCTATAGATTCACACCACTGTGGATTTTATAGATTCACACCACTGTGGATTTTATAGATTCACACCACTGTGGATTTTATAGATTCACACCACTGTGGATTTTATAGATTCACACCACTGTGGATTTTATAGATTCACACCACTGTGGATTCTATAGATTCACACCACTGTGGATTTAATAGATTCACACCACTGTGGATTTTATAGATTCACACCACTGTGGATTTTATAGATTCACACCACTGTGGATTTTATAGATTCACACCACTGTGGATTTTATAGATTCACACCACTGTGGATTTTATAGATTCACACCACTGTGGATTTTATAGATTCACACCACTGTGGATTTTATAGATTCACACCACTGTGGATTTTATAGATTCACACGACTGTGGATTCTATAGATTCACACCACTGTGGATTTTATAGATTCACACCACTGTGGATTTTATAGATTCACACCACTGTGGATTTTATAGATTCACACCACTGTGGATTTTATAGATTCACACCACTGTGGATTTTATAGATTCACACCACTGTGGATTTTATAGATTCACACGACTGTGGATTCTATAGATTCACACCACTGTGGATTTTATAGATTCACACCACTGTGGATTTTATAGATTCACACCACTGTGGATTTTATAGATTCACACCACTGTGGATTTTATAGATTCACACCACTGTGGATTTTATAGATTCACACCACTGTGGATTTTATAGATTCACACCACTGTGGATTTTATAGATTCACACCACTGTGGATTTTATAGATTCACACCACTGTGGATTTTATAGATTCACACCACTGTGGATTTTATAGATTCACACCACTGTGGATTTTATAGATTCACACCACTGTGGATTTTATAGATTCACACCACTGTGGATTTTATAGATTCACACCACTGTGGATTTTATAGATTCACACCACTGTGGATTTTATAGATTCACACCACTGTGGATTTTATAGATTCACACCACTGTGGATTTTATAGATTCACACCACTGTGGATTTTATAGATTCACACCACTGTGGATTTTATAGATTCACACCACTGTGGATTTTATAGATTCACACGACTGTGGATTCTATAGATTCACACCACTGTGGATTTTATAGATTCACACCACTGTGGATTTTATAGATTCACACCACTGTGGATTTTATAGATTCACACCACTGTGGATTTTATAGATTCACACCACTGTGGATTTTATAGATTCACACGACTGTGGATTCTATAGATTCACACCACTGTGGATTTTATAGATTCACACCACTGTGGATTTTATAGATTCACACCACTGTGGATTTTATAGATTCACACCACTGTGGATTTTATAGATTCACACGACTGTGGATTCTATAGATTCACACCACTGTGGATTTTATAGATTCACACCACTGTGGATTTTATAGATTCACACCACTGTGGATTTTATAGATTCACACCACTGTGGATTTTATAGATTCACACCACTGTGGGTTGTGTTCTCAAACCACAGATTTTGGAAGTTCCTATCACAGCAGTGTCTGCCCATTGCCACCAGCCCACACTGCTAGATTGACACTGATGTGAATTCTGTAGATTCTCACCGCAGTAGCTTTTACAGATGTATACGCCTAGGGTGTACAGTTTCACCACTTTGGATCCTATAGATATATACCACTGTTACAACACATTAAATAAAATAGGTCACAGCTCTGAGTCATCTCCCTGCTGGACGAAGGCCCACCCACACTCTCTTGTCAATCAGGCCCTGCACCGATTCAGGCGTCAGTCGCCACTGATGTTAGCTGTGGCCTAGACTCACACCCAGCCTGGGGACAGATTATTAGCGCGCCATGGTACCGCACCTCTGTACGTACTGAACTGATTATTTCAGGAATGAACGGTTGAAGCTCAAGAATTGAACTTTTCGGGGCTGGGATCCTCGCGGTTTTTTGTTTCAGTGGTTTGCGTCCAATTTTTTGTCGAAAAAGTTTACAGACCAGTGCATGCGCATTGGCAAGCTAGTGTGCTGTAAGTTTCACAGTGGATTGGTTTATAGATGTTCATTTTTAAATAGACGTTCATTTTTTATATATATACATTAAAAAAAAACGCGCGCCAAAAAACATGAACGGCGTCGACGGACAGGCAGATGGACAGACGAGAACATTACAGTGACCCTTCAATGAGTAGCCCTAACGGCGGTTCCCTCAAACAGCTGCTGCGCCCCAAATCCACGGCAGCCTTATAATAATAATCCATTATCACTCATTTCACCCGTGCTATGCAGCCTGGGGAGCCAGGAACCTCTGGGACTTTTTTCCCGTCTTTTCTTTCAGATTGCTTATTTTTTGCTCCTAATTGTTTGTTACCCGAGCCGTATCGATTTTCTCTCTCTCTCTTTCTGCCGGTTATTACAACAACAATAACCGCCATTCGCCACCAACTAGTGGTGGCATCGCCACGGCGCTTGTGCCAGGCTATGTGCACTTTAAGGCCACGTGAAGTGTCGGGCGCCCGTTGGCAGGAGGTCACGGGACAGACCCTGCAGGTGCCATGGGTTGACTGACTGAGATGACCGGCAGATGTGATCACATCCGCACCCCCCATCGAAGCTTTACCTGCGGTAAATGGTCGGGGAAATAATCCATCGCAAGCGATGCGTTCTTATAATCAGGTTACTGTCCCTACGTGTTCACTTGCCCTTCATTGTAGCTTCAAATTAGGTGAGAACTCCTCTTATCCGCAACCCTATTATTTTTAAACTCCTATAACCCATGGCAGCTGGATGGGTCTGTGAAAACTCTTATTATCCGTGTCCCTCTTCATCCTGTTATCCACTATTGTCAATGCATTTTAAAAATTACGAATGAGTGCATTTTTGTGTGCATGATAGGATCTATCAGTTTAACACTTAGGCTTTCGCGACCAATATCATCCATAACATAGGTATTTTGGGTTAGATCATGTAAATAGATCGTGTGCATATTTACGTGATCTAGCCCAAAAAACCTATGTTATGAATAGGATATGTTATGTGTGTCCCCCATATCTCCACAGACAACAGTGATTCTAGTATGATGTTACTTTGTTATCCCGAACCACACTGGCCAGCCAGACCATAACGCTAGCTCTAACCACACTGGCCAACCAGATCATAACGCTAGCTCTAACCACACTGACCAACCAGATCATAACGCTAGCTCTAACCACACTGACCAACCAGGTCATAACGCTAGCTCTAACCACACTGACCAAACAGATCATAACGCTAGCTCTAACCATACTGACCATCCAGATCATAACACTAGCTCTAACCACGCTGATCAACCAGATCATAACGCTAGCTCTAACCACACTGACCAACCAGATCATAACGCTAGCTCTAACCACACTGACCAATCAGATCGTAACGCTAGCGCTAACCACACTGACCAACCAGAACATAATGCTAGCTCTAACCACACTGGCCAACCAGATCATAACGCTAGCTCTAACCACGCTGACCAACCAGATCATAACGCTAGCTCTAATCACGCTGACCAACCAGATCATAACGCTGGCTCTAACCATACTGACCAACCAGATCATAACGCTAGCTCTAATCACGCTGACCAACCAGATCATAACGCTGGCTGTAACCATACTGACCATCCAGATCATAACGCTAGCTCTAACCACGCTGACCAACCAGATCATAACGCTAGCTCTAACCACACTGACCAATCAGATCGTAACGCTAGCGCTAACCACACTGACCAACCAGAACATAATGCTAGCTCTAACCACACTGGCCAACCAGATCATAACGTTAGCTCTAACCACGCTGACCAACCAGACCATAACGTTAGCTCTAACCACGCTGACCAACCAGACCATAACCATAGCTCACATGCTAAAACCACCCCATGTGCTAAGGCCATCGTCCTGGAGCTCCTTCCACTTGGTCTTCATGTTTTTTTTTATTCCCCTGTTAGCTTTTGGTGTTTACGGCAGGAGCGTGGCAGAATTCTGAATGTGTGGGAGCACGGGGAGGAGGGAACAGGAGACCCGATTTAAGCGAAGATTCCTGTTACATCATGGGATCATAATCTACAAAAGAGCATCTGTGGCTCTAAAGATTTGTTTCATTCCAGAAATGCAATTCACATAATGCACGCTGTGGCAGTAAACATTTATTTCGGGGGAAAAAAAGCAGAAAAATGAAACGAGATTTGTGCGCACTGTGCCGGTCCGGTTAATAAACGGGGAATCAAAAAGATGCCATCGAGTGATAAAACCCGGATGACAATATTCCGTTCCCTTTATGAAACACGCACGAAATGTGCAATTGTGCATTACTACAGAGCCTGCCGTTTAACACCTGGGACCCGCGGAAAGGTGGCAGCGGTTGCTCCTCTGTAGGAGCCGGCATGCGTGACAAAGAGTTGGCTCAGAGTGGCAGTAACGAGCGGCGGTAGCGACGGCGGACGGTAATTTCACGTTGCCGCCGTGCCTATTAACAAGTGGCCTGCTCCACCCCGTGACCTTTTTTTTGTATCCCCGGCCACCTCCGGCTTGTTTATTATTTTTAATAAGAGCCAAGCAGCACGCCACTGTGACTGGCTTTGTGCTCTTGCTGCGTGTCCACAGCTGGCAATGTGGGGGTTGTGCCCGTGATGTTACGGGGGCCGTCCGACATGTAGGTATCATCGGCGGCGGCGGGTCAAAATGATCTTTCGGGGAGGTCCGAAATGTACGTTTTTAATTAACAATAATACTAAAATGTATGGAAATATCACGTCCAAAAACGCGAGAGAGCAAGGTTGCCACTGGCGGGAGACCACGTGGTTGACTGACGCGTTCAAGGGTCTGCCACGAGCGCTGCTCGTGAAGGGCCTTGGGCCCTCTCGCCGAGTCCGGCTTGGCGAGGTTTGACTCCGTGGACGGTGTTTGTCGACCGCAAGCTGTGGATTTAGGTGCGAGGTGATGTCACCAAGCCGTGCTTGGTCTTGCCACCCGTCACCTCTAGGTGGTATCATCCACAATTGTAGGCTATTTTCTCAAAGCCTCCATCATTGCAATATCTATCCTATCTCATCTGCACCCTCAGACCGAGTCCATAAAATATTGATGCTAGGATTAGGAATATGATTATCATCGCTTTCTTGTTTCTTTCAGTAAAGTCACATAGAAGGGAAATAAAAGAAAATAATAAAAATAAATCAATAAAATTCTCACGACGTTTCGATTGCAACACAAGCAATCATCATCAGGTGTGAAAACCACAGCAAGAAAATCCCTGCAGTCACGAAAGCTTTAAATCGAAATTCATCATCGTTTTATTACTTTTGAAAAGCGTGCATTGGGGCTAGAACTCACTCTCACCCGGAGCGTATATATATTTGTTCAGCGATAAGTGAAAAAATGATAAACGTTGAAATTGCGCAATGGCACCTTTAGTGAGGTGTACGACTAAAGTTGGTGCTCATCTCTCTGGCCCTGGGCCATTGGTAGAAGTTCCACATTCCTATGGTAAAGGTCAGTCTCTCTGTAGGATGACCCCTGATTACTTCCCACAAAGTGCTACTCATTTTATCGACCCCAAAGGGATGCTAGACTGAGTCATCTGCCAACGAAACTATGAACTTGACACCCCCCCCCCCCCCCCCCCGAGTGTGAGTTTGGCATTTTAACCAAAGCATCGTATGGTTGAATTCTGTAAGGAGTAAACATTTAACATGTGTTATGTGCGCGATATCCTTGTGTAACACGTAATGTACGTGTAATCTAATAAGACGGAGGTACCCCGTTCATCATTATTGACTGTCAGGACAAATCCTGTTAACGAAATCCCAAGCCAGTTTCAGATACCAATTGCAAATTGTGTTCATGACCGGGAAGTGAACGCACACACACACTTACATTTTATGAGGTGCATATGTGAGGGTATTCCATCATGGCAAACATGTTACAGCTGTCCTCAGTTGAACACGTGTACGGTACACGTGCACCGACGATCTTATACCGTTATCGGGAAAAAAAGTCGTGTCCGATTTTCTTCCCGTCAGATTTTATGAGTAACACGTTAATGGGTGGTATTAGCTCAGCAAATATTACACCATGAGTGGATCAACATTTCATCAGAACTGGAGCGCGTAGCTATTATTACGACTCCATTGTCTTATGCTACATATGTGCAAAAAAGTATGCATTGTTGGTGTTGTGATTCTCCCGTCTGTATCTCTGCCTGCTGCCTTTCTCTCTGTCTATGTATGACCATCTGTTTGTCTGCCTGACGGTCTCTCTGTGTAACTGTAGACTGGTCTGCTTGTTTCCCCTGTTTGCCTGTCTCTCTGTCTGTCTGTCTTTGTATCTGTCTTCCTGCCATTCTATGTTAACCTAAATCGGTGTCTAGACTGCTTGCGTGCCTGTCCCTAAGTCTGCTTGTGTTTCTGCTGTTCTGTATGTTTGAACAAATGTCCATCCGTCTGTGTCTGTTTGTCTTGTCTTGTCCCCAACCTGAAGCGTGACCGCCCCCCCCCCCGCCGCCCCAGAATGCTTTGCAGCTTTTGCCTCCGAACCGCTAAGTCAGCGAGAGTGATATGACTGCTGCATCTTTTAGCGCAGCGCAACTTTGCTACGTTCACGCATCGCCTAATGAGGGACAGCGAATTGAATTGCCATAGAAGGCTTCTGCGAGACAGAGAGTGATGGATTTTCGCAGTCTTCTGGCAAAGCCAAGCGTGGGCCGCATTGTGAGTCGTGCGAGCAACAACACATTTGGGGACAGGTTATTGGGGTGGCTCAGAAGGTCAGATTGTTGACCCGGCACTGCTGAGGACCTGGGTTTGAATCCGGGTTGGTGCCACCCTTGTTGAAAACGGAAGTTTACGGTCTCAGTGAAATGACTGCCAAAAAAATTATAATAATCAGAATTTAATAAATTGTAATTAAAAAGATCAGTTTTACTACCATGTCTCACAGACAGTATGAGAGTCATTGATAAGATTTTAGGTTTCGATTTTGTTTTAATTCTTCTTATTCTTAATTGTTTCGCTGTGATGTATTTGTTTAAAGTTTTTTTTTTAAATGCAGTTGTTGGTTGTTATCTCGGTACGTCAAGAAATATCTTAAGTCTCTGCTCTCGGGTTGCCTGTCTTTGCCGAATCATAGCCAGCCCGGCTCAACAACTCAATGATAAACAACGTGTGACTTAACATTTCTAAGCACATCTGTAGGACATGTCTGGTTTCTATCATACATCTCTATTGTTCTGTGATGACCTTCCAGAGGCCGTTTTCTCACATGGGAGGGGCATGCAGTAGCTCTTAAAGAGTCACGAATGGCCACTGAGTCTCGTGGCATGATACTGATAGCACAGTTGTAATAGAACACAATTAAACGCATACTACTTGGGGGCAATTTTAGTTTCATAGGCAGATTTTTACTTACAGATTGCGTTTCACGAAACACAAATTTTGCTTTTCGCAAAAAACCGACAAACTTCTTGAATGTGTTTATTTACTTGCGTGCATCATTTTCCCTTAAGGGAATTCATTTCCGCATGCTTTCAAATTTGGGAGCCCGCGGAGGCTCATTGAGAGAATCCTAATTATACCTCATTTGTGGGAAATGAGAGTTCATTAAATAAGGCATTGTTATTATTGAAAGAAATAATAATATTATTATTCATCAGTTTAATTTAATTTTCTATTGCCCGGAGGGGCTTTAGCAGAGAGCACCGCATTTAAAGGTCGTGAGTTCAAATCCCAGACAGGGTCCGAATGCCCTGTTGGTCCTCAGCGCGGTCGGTATAATTAGAACCACTTTGCCGAACGTGAACAGTGGTTGTCCTGTGTAAAGATTGTTTGCTGTCCGAGGAATGTGGAACTTACACCACTTCATAATAGAGGGGTTTTTTTTAGGTTCGATTGCGTAAATATGAATGTGTCGTTAAACCTGCCACCACCCGACACGGCCAACTAGTAAGGTTTGTCACATAAACAGAACGTGCCAATTCGTCACTAGCACAGAACACCGGTTGTGTGTTTGAGAGTAAACCCACTGCAACATTTACAATTTGGCCACCTCCTTGGTGGTGGTGGGTTGGGGGGATGAGGGGGAGGTTAGCTACTAAATCGACAACCAACCGCTGGGACATGTTGACCGTTTTGAAATTAATTTAATTACCCTTTGTTTTCTCTCTGTCTCTGTTTTGCAGACCTCACCCAGGCCAAGTCCTATGGGCAGATGGAAAGGGTAAGGCATTTTTTTGAAGGAAACATTTGTTTCTCAAGCCAAGGGTATTTTTTTTTATTAAAATGCACCGGGAGTGGAACAAAATGTCAGTGTCATAGTCCAGATTTCTCGTTTAAAAGTGAACATCTCACCAAATTGGAACAATGAATGCTTTTCTCACTGAAGGCTCTTTTTTTAAAGAGGGCCAGCAATAAAATACCTGTAAGTTGGAAGCCAGAGTTGGGGAGCGGTGGCATAATGGTTAGCATACCGCGCCTTGAACCTGGTGAGCTGAGTTTTATTTCATGAGGCCTCCTTTGCCAGTACCAAAATATACTAATAGGGGTTTTCCCCTTTTTTCTGGCAACAAAACTGACACCTTTTGCAAGGAATCATGTTAACATTGCAGTCAAATGCAAACAAAACACAATACTCTATTAGTATATTTTGGTACTGGCAAAGGAGGCCTCATGATGTAGATGCTTACCCCGAGCTCTCATTACTCTGATCGTGCGTTGTCATTCAACTTTGCGCCTTTTGGCATCATCTGGTAGAACACCATATGAGACTAGGCTCTAAGAAAAGCTGTCTATGGTGTGGACCAATCAGTTTCAAGGACAATGCATAAATTATCAGAGTATTGTTTTTTATTTGCATTTGACTGCAAGTATTGTGGTTAATGTTAACATGATTCCTTGCAAAAGGTGTCAGTTTTGTTGCCAGAAAAAAAGGGGAAAAACCCCTATTAGTACTGAGTTTTATTCTTCATCAGCGGCGAGTGAATCGTGATCACTGTGCACTGACCAGCACGGTCAAGTCAGGTAAACAACCCCCGTGACCGACACTGCACTGGGAGGCCTTCGTCTACGCCGTTGTGAATTTCATAGGAAACCAGAGTGCCGGGAGAAAACCCACACGGACACTGGTAGCACAGTGGCCGCTTGTCGCAGAGGCTCACGATTCGAATCCAGCTGCCACCCCGATTTAATTCTGCGGGTGTTATGAACCTTGAAATATACTACGCATCGCCAGCTTCACGGTGGATGTTAAAGATCCCGAGACTTCATTCACAGGAGTAAATGATACGAAACCATTTCATTGACCAGGTAAAGCCCATTGAGCTTTTAACTCTTTTTTTAGAGCCGACCTGGCCACACCGGGAGAGATCATCGAAGTGGCTTATATCATCATCATCATCACAAGTGTGAATTTATATTGGCAGATACATAATGTACAAGCATGTTTCTAAATGTGGAGGACAAAAGCAGAGGCCTTGGAAATATATCAACGTGACCACCACGGGGAGAGACTCCAAATATACAACAGGCATCGTCAGGGGCCTGGGATCGAACCCACAATCTCCTGCGTACCAGGCGAGGGAGGTAACATCTCGCCACCACAGCGCCCCTTTATGTGCCAGTGTCGGCCATTGTGTGCCAGTGTCATTGTCCAAATTGCTATGTAGATTCCAATTCAGTAATTGCAATTCAGTAATTGCAAATTTTCCAATTCAGCAATTGCAAATTACTGAATTGGAATCTACACAGCAATTGCTGCGTGGGCTTGGCAGGACCCTCCTGAACATGAGTCATGTTTGAGGCTTTCCTGGGTATACAAGCGTCGTAATTATACAAAAAATACCACTTTACAATGAGGTGAGCAACCTCGCTTCATGACCTGCCTTCTTGAGCGGGCCCCATAGCGCCGCTGCAGGTGGGGTTCCTCGCGTCAGAATGTCCTCGTGATCCACCAACTCCACAATCCAAAAGCCGAGGCCGTACACGCGCGTGCCCGCCTCGCCCTTGCTGACAACGGCGACGAACGATGGCATGGCGGTGGCGGGCGAGGAGGATAATGCTTCGCGGGTGATCTCGCCAAATGCCGCCGTCGGCTTGGTCGTGGCAGCCTTGTGTGCGACAGTGTCACAGCGTGAGTCATCCGTCCTTTCGCAGTGGATGAAAGCACACACAAAAAAACACGATGTCTGTGTTTTGTCAGTGCACAGGGCCCGCGTGTTTGTTTGTTTTGAGGAGCTGTAGTGCGGCGGTTAGCGCGCTGCACTTACGGCCACCGCTGCTCTCGATTATGTGAACCTGGTCCTGGGCCTCCCCTAGGTCGACTCAGTCTCAAATGACTACCGGGTACTGTGTGTAAACGTTGCTACTTGAGAGACAAAGGCGGCCGGGCGTGGTGCTGGCCACCCATCCCTTCGTGTGCCGTGCCGGCCTTCATAGGTGCTACACGTTAACAGCACTTGCCCCCACGGTCTGTTAAGGCTACACGGGAGACCTTTGTCTCTTTCTTTTTTGTTTGTTTGTATTGCACATGCTTTGGGAGTGATATAACGGTTTTTTTATTTTGCTCTCATAATAATGCTCTCGACTATCGGGTTTGGGGAATGCATGCGTGCGTGCGTAAGATTATATTCCTGCAGAAACGAGCGAATATTGACGAATACATTCTCAATGGAATCAGAATGACTGTAGAAAGGTTATAGGGTGATGGTATTGATTGGTTGGCATTAAAGCATTAGAAATGTTTTGCATGGGAATTCAGGGTGTTATTTGACTTCAAATGTTAAAACGACATTTTGTATGCCCTATTCCCCTCCGTATCATAATTATGAGTCAATTAGAGAACAATTTCTCATTTATAATATGCTTATATTTACCATGATTGTAGACTATTTATTCTTCTGATATTGCATTTGTTTTACCAGTCGGGCAATAAATTACACAGAATTATCACGGGAATGGATTTTCTTCTTTGCATAACTGGCAGATCTCGTGAGAAAAATATGATGCGTCTCAGCGCTCCCAACGACAAACGGGTTAAATCGTAGGAACGTTGCCGTCCTGCTGCATCTCATCTTCGTGCTGCTCACTCGAACGTGGGCCTTGTGGGCCATCTACGTTGATGGCCCTGAGCTCGTGGCAACAAAAGTCCACATCGGATGGTGAGGGGCAGGTTTCTCTGCAGCATAACCGCTGTTGACATTCCGCAAAGGAGGCACTCCTTTTATTTACGCGAGAGGGATCACGGGCTGAGTCAACTCCCTCTCGCAGCGAAAATAAAAAGAGCGGTAGTTTGTACGAAGCCGACGATGGAGAGACTGTTGACTTCACTGTGGAGAGACTGGAACCCAGTGTGAGAATGTGGAATTTCCGCCACTGATTGTCTGCGACCGATCCACCCTCCCCGATGTTTGGCTTTCGCTATAACATTGGTTTGCTGTCCTCCGGCTGAGATTGACAAGTAGGATCTTGTTCATCTTACTCTCTGTCTTCTTCTCTTCGTTTTTCCCTCCACTTGAAGTCTGCCTGAAACTCGAGTGAAAGGGCAACTTGAGTTTGTAAAAAAAATAATAAAAAGTACCCTCTCCAAGATTGTTCGCGTTAATCGAGATATCACTGGCGTTGGGCAGCGGTTTCCCCAGATATAATTTTCTACGTTACCATTAAATCTATAATACACGTTAACAGAACATGCCAATTCGTAACTAGTACAGCACACCGGTGTGTTTGTGTTGGAGAGAAAATCCATTAGATTTACAACATGTCAACAACATGTAAACAACATGGTATGGAATTGCTCTCCAACACATTTACAACATGTAAATGTGGATTTGCTCTCCAACACACCGGTGTGCTGTACGAGTAACGAATTGGCACGCTCTGTTTAAGTGACAAACCTTACTAATTGTCTGTGTCGGGTGGTGGCGGGTTTTTAACGACACATTTATATTTTTACGCGATCTAACCACAAAAAAAACTGTTATGGATATTGGTCGCGAAAGCCTACGTGTTAAACTGTTACCATTACACTAACATTTAAAGGTTTTTCAGGACTGTCGCTGACGCTTCTCCCCTCGGCCCGAAGCCTCGCGCCAGGAATTCAGGGCGGAATCGTTCACGAGAATTCGAGCTTCGACAGAGAAATAGCGGCCACCTTGAGTTGCCCACGAACGTGGAAGCGCGGTGGCGGTTGGGTAACTCTCGTATGCATTGGGTTTCTGTGACGCATTGGAGACGCCGTTATTACTCTGGTCATCCGGCGATATATATAAATATACCTTTAAAATTAATATAACGGTTCGATTATCCTCAAGAAATCTCAAATGATTTCAAACACATTTTAAAGGTGGGAACTGAGAATGTCAGCTGGCACCAGGTGAATGTGAGGGCAGCAGTAGCCAACGCGTAATAGGCCGCACTGCACAGCGTTAAGGGGCCATCCATTTAGTAGGGACGCAAAAATCCGTCAAAACTTGACCCCTCCCCCCCTCCCTGTATGCACGCGTACTTTTTACCCCCCCCCCCCCACCTGCGTACGTACACTTGACGCCCCCCCCCTCAATCCTATAGAACGGCCGATATTTAATCCACGCAGAAACGATCAAGGATTAAAAATATAAACGTGTTTAAGCAAACTGATAGTTCACCGCCGGCTCCATTAAATAATTAATTTGTGTACCTTTAAAAAGTTTGTCTAGTGTCCGCTTTATAAAGTGCGTCGACTGAACATCTGCTGTAACAGTAGACGGATGGACAGACCAGTGTTAGTACTGAAGTCCGGGCAGCAGCAGCAGCACGAACAGAGAGCACCGTGGCAGGTAAAATCTTGAGCCAGCGGCAGTCTGCAGTGAGGCCAGATTGAAGGATTTGTAATCTATGGGGCAGGCCGCCAGACTATGTCAGACTCACTGCTGAGCTGCGTGATAGCTGCAGTCAGCATACAAGTGACACCTCTCCCACAGGCCTACTTCTCCCGGTAGTACTTGTTGTCTGACAGCTTGAGAAACTGAACTGTGGCTCATTGGAAGGCCAATGTAGACAAATTATTATCGAGGATTCACCCCCCACCACCCCCGTTTCCTCTGCGTACATTGTCAGTAGACCCCCATACGCAAGTGTACGCATTTGGGTTAACTCCCCCCTCCATGCGTACGTACTAAATAGATGGCCCTAAACTGTCACGTGGTGCTGCTCTCTCCGAGGTGGAGTCGGTTCAATTTGAAATGTCTCATGAGCGTCATCTTGATTCTCCCAGATACCAAGCTGTCGTCTCCTTTTCCTCTCTGGCCTGTACTCTCTTACCCAGGGTCCCCCACCCCTTCAGAGCCTGCCCCTTTCCCCCAACAGCCTGTAGGAGTTGGGGGGGCGCGGGGCTGGAAATATTTTTCAGAATTCAGTCCCGGACAACTCCGGTTGAAATTAAATGAAACCCTGCTGCGACATCTCACTGCACCCTCCCCCCCCCCCCCTGCCTTCACCTCCTCCACCTTCCACCAAATATACAGTGGGGGAAAAAAGTATTTGATCCCCTGCTGATTTTGTACGTTTGCCTACTGACAAAGAAATGATCAGTCTTTTATTTTAATGGTAGGTTTATTTGAACATTGAGAGACAGAATAACAACAAAAAAATCCAGAAAAACGCATGTCAAAAATGTTATAAATTGATTTGCATTTTAATGAGGGAAATAGGTATTTGACCCCCTCTCAATCAGAAAGATTTCTGGCTCCCAGGTGTCTTTTATACAGGTAACCAGCTGAGATTAGGAGCACACTCTTAAAGGGAGTGCTTCTAATCTCAGCTTGTTACCTGTATAAAAGACACCTGTCCACAGAAGCAATCAATCAATCAGATTCCAAACTCTCCACCATGGCCAAGACCAAAGAGCTCTCCAAGGATGTCAGGGACAAGATTGTAGACCTACACAAGGCTGGAATGGGCTACAAGACCATTGCTAAGCAGCTTGGTGAGAAGGTGACAACAGTTGGTGCGATTATTCGCAAATGGAAGAAACACAAAAGAAATGTCAATCTCCCTCGGCCTGGGGCTCCATGCAAGATCTCACCTCGTGGAGTTGCAATGATCATGAGAACGGTGAGGAATCAGCCCAGAACTACACAGGAGGATCTTGTCAATGATCTCAAGGCAGCTGGGACCATAGTCACCAAGAAAACAATTGGTAACACACTACGCCGTGAAGGACTGAAATCCTGCAGCGCCCGCAAGGTCCCCCTGCTCAAGAAAGCACATATACATGCCCATCTGAAGTTTGCCAATGAACATCTGAATGATTCAGAGGACAACTGGGTGAAAGTGTTGTGGTCAAATGAGACCAAAATGGAGCTCTTTGGCATCAACTCAACTCGCCGTGTTTGGAGGAGGAGGAATGCTGCCTATGACCCCAAGAACACCATCCCCACCGTCAAACATGGAGGTGGAAACATGCTTTGGGGGTGTTTTTCTGCTAAGGGGACAGGACAACTTCACCGCATCAAAGGGGCGATGGACAGGGCCATGTACCGTCAAATCTTGGGTGAGAACCTCCTTCCCTCAGCCAGGGCATTGAAAATGGGTCGTGGATGGGTATTCCAGCATGCTAATGACCCAACATACACGGCCAAGGCAACAAAGGAGTGGCTCAAAAAGAAGCACATTAAGGTCCTGGAGTGGCCTAGCCAGTCTCCAGACTTTAATCCCATAGAAAATCTGTGGAAGGAGCTGAAGGTTCGAGTTGCCAAACGTCAGCCTCGAAACCTTAATGACTTGGAGAAGATCTGCAAAGAGGAGTGGGACAAAATCCCTCCTGAGATGTGTGCAAACCTGGTGGCCAACTACAGGAAACGTCTGACCTCTGTGATTGCCAACAAGGGTGTTGCCACCAAGTACTAAGTCATGTTTTGCAGAGGGGTCAAATACTTATTTCCCTCATTAAAATGCCAATCAATTTATAACATTTTTGACATACGTTTTCTGGATTTTCTTGTTGTTATTCTGTCTCTCACTGTTCCAATAAACCTACCATTAAAATTATAGACTGATCATTTCTTTGTCAGTGGGCAAACGTACAAAATCAGCAGGGGATCAAATACTTTTTTCCCTCACTGTAACTTCTCTGTCGTAAATACGATAATTCAGTGTTTGTTTCTCAAATGCCCAAGATGCCAATCCTCCAACCGGCTTCAATTCTCTGACAACCGTTTGAGGCGCGGCCACTCTTGGGATGCTTGAAAACAAAAATCTCCTCCCGTTGAACGTCACTCCTCAGACCGATCCCGCGTCGCCTTAAAACGGAAGCCGGGTCGCTTTGCCGATGTCAGCGCCCACCATCCAAACTCCGGGCGCGGGGCGAGGAAGATGGAGAGAATGGGGTCATATCGCAGCCTGCGTCCTCGACGCCGAGAGCATGACTAATGCATGAGGCTCCATCTGGGGCGAGACGTGGAATCTCTGCGCGAGCGCGAGCAGCTTTCATGTCTCACCCATTGGCAGGAGCTCATCTCCCTCCCCCCTCACTGTCATTCCCATCCCATGCCAACACGAGCCCACTGTCGATACGTGCGCCTTGCATGCACGTGATGCGTGGTGGTGGTGGTGGTTGTTGCGGCTGTGGTGGTGGTGGTGGCTGTGGTGGTGGTGATTTATGTACGTTGAACTTCTTTCGCACCGTACGTAGCCAACCGTGCCAATCGGAGGTGATATGTGGTGTCGCCGGTGGCGGTGCCGGCAATGGGGCAGCGGGAGGCAGGGTGCCAGGTCTTCGTTTTTGGGCAGCTGACGGTGGGCGCTGTTGGGTCCCTTCTAATCCGCCTCCCTCTCTGTGCGGCGTGTGATAAGGATTACTGTATTCTCCGGCAGCAGCCTTAATGCGGGATTTGTCAAAACGCCAAATTGTATGCATTATAATGATGATAATATTGCGTAGGCGCTTAGTGAGCTGTCTGGGTTAACGCTGGGGGTCGTGGGGGCGGGGGATGGGGGCGGGGACCACGGCGTGGGGGTCGACCCAGCCCTTCGTCTTTCTACAGTCGTCTACCCAGACCTTCTGGTGCCTGCCATAGGAATGTAGAATTTGTCCCACAGGCTTCAGGTGGACACTAACGGAGGCGTGCGCCGCCCTTCCAGCGGGCAGACGGCTTGCCTCTCTGGAGGGGAAGTTTTGGCAAAGGCAAAGATCCCCCGTGCAGTCTTTCGCAGACCGTTGGGGGCAAGTGCTGGTGTTCGTGAGCATCTACTGAACGCACACGGACAGACACGCAGGCACACGGTGCTCATTTAGAGAAACGTGAGTAAATTAGTTGTCGTGATGAAGCCGCGGCAGCATTCGGCCGGACGCTTGGTCCTGCTGCTGACTATCGCTGGGGAAGAGATGGCGTCGTGCGCAGAGAGAGGAGTGGATGCAGATACAAGGGCACGGGGACTTGGTTGGCATCAGAGAAATTGGGCGCAGGAGGATCAAGCGCCAGAATCTCAAGAGCCGAGGTAGGGCATTTAGTTAAAAGGGTGTCTGATCATTAGATTGACCCACAAGGGGCTGCTATGGCAGTTGTGTACAAGCTCAGGGTGCGAACACCAGACCATCATTGTCATTAAAAAACGCCGACCAATAATATAAAATATTCATTTGTGGGTCATGCTTAGGGGGCCTTATATATTAAGAGCGGTGAAACAGGGCAGCAGAATAATTCGGAGATACCCATTTTACCGCGTGGCGTCCTGGTATGCCTTCATTCTTACTGCGCCATGAACATTCAAGATGCTGTATTTTTTCTGGCTCCATGGCCAGAGGTGGCGGCGGTGCTGCTTTTGCAGATTGTGAGGCATTAGCTTGCGCGCCATCTGCATTTGCAGCCTGAAGCGTGTGTTTTTGCTGATGCACGGCATGACGTCCACAGTGGAGAAGGTGCCTCGGCGCACGGCACCCATAATGAAAAGGGCACATTGGTCTGCAAACACAGGGTGGGGTGTGGGGCTCGTTATGGAAATTCACTGAACGGAACAGGTTGTAGTCCCCTGTGGACTGCTCGATGAATCTGGTCACATGAGCAGGAGCGGCGGGCGGTCAGTTATGAGCCCTGCAATCACGTGACCAGGAACGAACTCTGGATTCAAGAATGTGAGATTGCGATACAAGAAAAATAAATGCAAAAATCACAGCACCAAGGAAATGTGGCTCGGAAGTCAGGAAGCAGCAAAGGAGAGAGGACACACCTACAGAGAGGCAGGGCAGACAAAGAAGAGCAACACACTTGAGAAAGGGTCGCATTGACAACAAGGTACATTGAGACGTGGTGGAGTGGTGGTATCGCGGTTAGCGCCTGAACCGGTGACCTGGGTTTGATTCCCGGCCATGGCTAACATCAGCAGTGAGTGATGTCTGCAGGCTCTCGTGTGGCCGATCTGCACTTATGACTGACAGCGGCATGAGGAGGCCTTCGTCCAAAGGGCTGTTCTGGAGACGGGACAACATTCAGATGGGAAAACACTGACATAGGACGGCAAAGAGAGGTGGTGCCACGGAGTCGAGATGTTAATTACCTAGCCTGGTATACAGGAGGTCATGTGTTCGATTCCGACTGACTCCTGTATATTTGGAATTTGTACGTATCTCTCCCCATGGTCGCGTGGATTTTTCTCCGGGTCCTCCGGTTTTCCCCTCTACATTTAAGAACATGCATTTCGAGCATTTGGCTGCTATACATTTCCACATGATAAGCCATTTAATTAGGCTATCATTTGTGGCCAGGTCGCTTCCGAAAAATACCTATATAGCTCCGTGGGTCTTACCTGGTAGTTTAGTTTTAGTTTATGAGACAGAACAAACATTGAGATCATAAATACAGGCCCCAGAGGGATCGCTCAAGTTGGGACCGAGAGGAGCTACTCATTAGACACACGCAGATCGACCAACATAATATCGTCAGACCAGGTCACGGTGGCCAAGTGTTTGTGGCTCTGGGTGGAATGTCACAACTGGGTAATTGCTTTCATGCCTGACACATTACCCACAGTGTGTGAAGCAAATTGCATTAGAGGTACGTCGCCAGGGTCTGTGTTCAGCCTACCTAGCTCTCCGCCCCCCCCCCCCCAGCTCCCCAAACTCCCTGCCACCCACCCACTCTCCCCGTCTCGTCCATGCATGAACGACGGAGCAAGCGAACGGTGGGACAGATTCCCCAGGCAGCCTGTCGACGCAGGAGAGAGAGAGAGAGAACCCTTCCGTGAGCAGCGGGCTCAAGAGAGAGAGGCAACGCCAGCAGTCAAATAGTAAAAAAAAACACAAAGGCCCCGTAATGAAATGGGGAGGGAGTATGGGAGCGGGGGAGCATGGATGGAGGGTAGTGTGAGTGGGGTTTTTTTGTTGTTATTACATTTATTTATATAAATCACAATTGTTGAGCAGAGGCCCAAAATGTCAAGCTGCTCGCAAACAAATAGCAAACACTATTGAGAGAATAAGAAACGAAGGGTTGATATGTTTCATGAATTAAACAAGGGGGGTTATGAGATCTTCGGGGGGGGGGGGAAAGACACGGTGTGAGGGGAGTTCCACAGTTGAGCAGTGTGACGGAAAGGAACGGAAAGAGGAAGTCCATTCGTGCGGTGGGTGAGTAGGTGAGTGAGCGAGCGAGTGGGGAGCGGTAGTGTAGTGGTTACGAACCCGGCGACCCGAATTCGATTGCCGCTCACGGCCAACACCAGTGACGATTATTTGAACCGGTCCTGGGCCTCTCCTAGGTCGACTCAGCCTCAAATGAGTACCTGGTGCGATTTTAAACATCGCCACTGGGGAGACAAAGGCGGCCGGGCGTGGTGCTGGCCACCCACCCCCATCGTGAGCTGTCCCGGCCTTCATAAGTGCTCTCTAACAGCACTTGTCTCAAGAGTATGTTAAGGCTATACGGGGGATCTTTGCCTTTGGATGAGTGAGTGAGCGTGTCATCTTTACCTGCAGTACAGTGGTGGACCACAGTGCGAATGAGACTAAACAGTCAGTCCGATAGACTGAATTCTCAACTTGGGCGGAGGATTCAAGGAGTGGACCAAGTGGGAACTGTGACCATGGTACCAGCGAGAGGAGGGTGTTGAGGATGGGGGTGGTTGTAGTGATGGAGGTGGGTGTGTCTTCGTTGGTGGTGGTGGTGGTGGTGATGCAACAATGTAGGAATAATTTCAAGATAGGAGGGTTAGGATTTTTTGAATTATTTAAAGTAAAATAATATCTATGATAATAGGTTTTTCCCCTTTTTTCTGGCAACAAAACAGGTGTTAAGATGTTAAAACACCAAACTGAAACCTTTTACAAGGAATCATGTCTGCATGAACCACAATGCTTGTGGTCAGAATGCAAAAAAAATACTCTGATAATATATGCATTGTCCTGTACGCCTTTTGGCGTCCTCTGGTCTAAGACCGTTTGAGACGAGGCTCAAAAGAAAGCTGTCTCTGGTGTGGACCAATTAGTTTCAAGGATAATGCATTATATGATCAGAGTATGTTTTTTGTTTGCATTCCGACCACAAGTATTGTAGTTAATGCAGACATGATTCCTTGTAAAAGATTTCAGTTTGGTGTTTTAACATCTTAACACCTGTTTTATTGCCAGATAAAAGGGGAAAAACCTATTATCATATTTTGGTACTGGCAAAGGAGGTCCCATGAAAAAGAATATCTAATTTACCAAATGGGCAGACATTATCTTTTTACGTTTGTTTTGGCACTCACTTTGTAAATGGTTGTCAAAATAAACTATGCCCAATTTGACTTAGAACATTTACCGTTCTCGTGAATTTATTTTTAATAAGACAAATTTTCTTGAAAGGATGGGGGAGCAGTGGGCACAATGGTTAGTGCCCTGCACTGTGAACGCGGCCAGGCGAGTTCAATTTCCCAGTCGTGGCTAAAATCAGGGGGCACTCGATATCCGAACTCGTCCTTGGCTTCCCCATTATCAACCCGTACTGACCAAAGTGGTGAAATGTAGTCACATAGCCCCCCCCCCCCACCGCAGTAGATGGACAAAGGGATATACATTATTATCAGAATCATTATATTTACTTATTTATACTGGAGGAATACAATGAGCTATAAAGTAATTTTTCGCGGATGTCCAGTAAGGGTGGGTAAGAACGTTACAAACAGTACAAAAACACGATAATAGTGCAAAGTACAAGAAAGGTAAAAAAAAATCACCCAAACATACACAAATGTAACTAAACCATCCCACTCATACGAGGCAAAGCCTACTAAGGTATTAACTTATTTTTCAGAAGCGACCTGGCCACAGGGGTTAGCATTCATTTGACCTTTCAGTATAAATGTTCGGGGGGGGGGGGGGCAGCTGATCCTTCCAAATCCCACAGCATCCTGCAATCCCCATCACGGTGGTGGTGGTGGTGGTAGTGGTGGCGATGTTGGTATTTGTCCTGGTGGAGTGTATTCTGGGTTGACATGTTTTTGGTCTGTTGCACCAAAGCCTGGCACCCGCAGAACACGCGGTAATTCATCCGGGGCACTCGTTCGCCCCGTTGCCGATTGTCGCTCTCTCTCGCGCTCTCATTTTCAGAATTGGCGATGGCACTTTTGAAATTTAATTTGCTTCTCGAAATTGTATCGGTGTGTGCCAAGGTATCTTTGTGACGCTATGGCAGCTGTGTTTTATTTTTTACAGACAAAGAAGTCTTCATTTTAAGATGTTGGTCTTTGCACGTATGCCCACATCATGCCGCATTTAATCTTAATGTGCCAGGCGAGCTTAGTTTTGATCGACTCTTTATCGGAGAATGGCCCAAGATAAACACGAGTCAGATTTAAATAGTGGCCATAACAATACCATGAGGAGGCATTATTTACTGTCCTTTTAAATTATTTGAATGTCAGAGTACAACTTAACTTTAGGTTTATGGTTCACACAACGATGTAGCTGATGAGAAAGTTCACCTAGGGGTTTAACACAGCCGATTTAGCTTTTGTTCAATTGTCATATTCGTTGCGAACGATCCATCTTTGCATCGCGTAGGAATGTATAACTGATCGCGTAGGGTTTTCACAGCCAAATGTTACAATTCATAATAACATTTTGGCTTGGGCCACGTAATAATCCAGCCAAATTTCTGTCGTAAGACCCTCCACCATCCAGCATAGCCAAACAAATTAAATTGTTACCTTTACAAGCAGTTTAACACGCCGATATTTTTTTTTTATCCAGCTCACCGTCAAGTTCAAGAACAATTCTCGAAACAAACAAGATCCGACTGTTACGCTTGAAATGACCCTCAGCATATTGAGGACAAGATCCAGGAAGTCGGAATAAAATTCAGGAAGTCAGAATAATTGAGACTTTGAGTCATCGACCCGATCGTCAATAGATTATTGTTTACTTAAATAATTTAATAGGGCAGCTCTGCTCTATTCATCCAGAGAGGTTGCGCAGTGGCATAACATGAGTGGACTGCACTATAAACGCAGTGGCATAAGTTATATTCCTGGCCGTGGCTAACATCAGTGGCGAGTGATATCTGAACCGGTCCTGAGTCCCCACGAAACCAACCTAGTGAAGTATGGTCAACCCCCATGATGAACACTGCATGCGAAGACCTTCATCCAGCAGTGGATTGACAAGGACCCATAGATTATGAATTATATTGTTATCTTAACCAGGAGAGATCTTTTTTTGTGAGACCTGATTACCCATTGTTACTGCCAAGACACATTCACATTTTAAAGGTCATCTGGGTTATGTTTTTCTTTCTCCACATAATGGGGTAATTTTGCAAATGACACGACGTGGTTTTGAACATCTGCATTACAGCTAATGGTGGACAGGTGTGTATTTGTGTTTGGTATGGCTTTGGCTGGAGTGTTTCGTTGGCGTGGGAGAGCGGCAGGATTGGTGTGGGTGTTGTTGGAGTTCTGAGAGATGTTGACAGATGGGTATGGGTGGGTGTATGTGTTTTATTATACGTAGGAAATGCACGTGCACGCGCGCAAATTTGCGCGTGGAAAGCGGTGGCAGAATAGTTGGCGCACTGATAACTACGCCTCGGATTAGCACGGTTGGCTACGTACGGTGCGTAAGAAGTTCAACATACATACTGCGCTCAAATCGTGGCAACCTCGGCTCAATTCCCGCTCGTGCACGCCAATGGCAAGCGGTACCCGGCAGCTGCCATTGCTTTCCCCTCGCGTCAGCCCAACTGCGGTGGTGTGTGTGTGTGTGTGAACGACCGGTCGCGGGGAGACAAAGGTGGCTGGCCGGATTAGATGGGTGCGGACGGGCGTATGTGTCGCAAGCCGTGATGGCGCGTGGGCCGCGGTGCGGGGCGGCAAGGGCGCGATCGCCAGCGTTACTCGATCCCCCGCATCCCGCTCGCGCAAGCCTGTCATAGCTGGCGCGCCGACAGTGCGGCGACAGACGGAGCGGTGAGGACAGACAATGGGGAGCCCGCGCATTTGTGGCCGGGGTTCAATTAACGGGACGGCCTGTCGCTCGCCTCGCAAAGGAGCCAGCGCATCCCTTCCCGCCGTTTAATTTCTATCAAAGCCGTGTACAAACACTGACCGTGGGGCTGCCCTCCGCTGTGCACGGCCTCCCTTCGCCCATGCACCAAATGCTCGCTCTTTTTTTTTTGCTGTTGCCTAAGTCCGCACAGCAGCTCCCCCCTCTCTCTCTCTCTCTGTCCCGTCAAGTGGAGACCATAGCTGAGTTTAGCCTCTAGGATAAGTGAGTCACAGCCCCTGGGGCCTATATATATTAGAGGCGCCTGCTCTGCCCTGCTCGTTCGTCAACTGGGGAGGCGCGCGCTTGGTAACATTTATTGGCCCAGAGCCTCATGATTTACTTAATTCGGCCGCTGGGCAGTTGCTCTCACAACTGGGCACCGTCTCCCATGGGAAAAGCACCCAGTAATTCTCTCTAATGAAGAAAGGCACGGCCCAACAGTTCTGGAGCCCCAAAGCTTTTCTCAGGCCCGTGTAGTCCCAAAACAGGGCTGCCACCTTTTTTTAAATTTACCAGAGCAGCAGGACCTGGAAAACAAACTTAGAAGGGTGATAGGCCATGGCAGGGAGGCTGTGATTGCAGCTGTGATCTTGCGGAGGGCAGGGAAGGCACCCATGAGAGGTCTTGGTGGTGGCGTAACCTAAATGCTGTTAGCAGGTCGTGTGTGTAACGGTAAAGTGTGGATAGGCTGAATGCCCTCTTGAGGGGCTCTATAGAGCTGCCTCTGGTGGAGGCCTTTCCACCAGCAGTGGCATGAGAGAGCAGTTGCAGAGCCTCACCTTTACCTTTTACATGATACTTTAGTGCCTGTTATTGAATAACTTGTGCCACCACGCCTCGTGTTCCAGCAGGAATACACACGCCACTCCTGGGTGCCACGGTGGGGAAATGTTAAAGTACCTCATCTGGTATACAGGAGGGCATGGGTTCGATCCCGACCCCGATGCCTATATATTTTGAGTTTGCACGTCGCTCTCCCTGTGTTCGCGTGGATTTTTCTCCGGGTGCTCCGGTGTTTCCCTCCACATTTAGAATCAGCGTGCGTTTTGAGTATTTGGCTGCTATACAATTTCCGCACGATGAGCCACTTCGTTGAGCTATCATTTGTGGCCAGGTCGCTTCTGAAAGAGAGCTATATAGCTTAGTGGGCCTTACCCGGTAAAATGAAAAAAAAAGTTTAGGAATGGACTCCTGCCCAGGGGACAGTCCCAACAATGGAGAAAAAGAGCAGTGACAAGCATTTATTCTATTCATCTTGGCCGAATGCAGACACCATTTTCACAGCTACTGCGTCTGCTGAGGTTTTACCTTCTTAGCACAGGTTTTGGGCGGCAGGAGCAGTGGCGAAAGTATTGGGCATCAGTTATTCTTCTGTGGGTCGTTTGCAACAAGAGCCAGATGGAATCAGGTTGGCAGACTTCACTTCTCATCTGATGTGAAAGCTGCGGCGTCGGCGTTGTAAACGCATCCATCGTGCGACATCCACGTCTCCTCCCTTGACGTCGTAAATCTTCCCTCGGAAAATGTCCCGAAGCAGAAGAGTCGTGCTGGATGCAGACGGTCAGCATTTGCGACTGCGATTTGTAACCTGGCTACTTGCCCGTGTAGTATCGATATTTCAACGTTCACGTGCCGTTTTGTTGAGGGACTACTGCTGTGTGGTGTTATCTCGGTGTGGTCTGGGACTCTCTTGTTGTTTTTGCTGATTTGGCCTAGATTGATAAATCGGACTTATATAAATAATGAAAGCGTGTACTAGTTATCTATATTCGGTGACTTGCTTACCATTCTCTCTATTTTAGCACTTCTATCCGTTTTGTTGTTGTTGTTGTATCGATTTGCTGTTGTAACTTTCTGACCCCCGTGGCCCGCACTGGACATCTGTGAAGAAAGAGCTCGTCGGATTCCTCCTCCTGCTGCAGCCTAAATAAAGTTAAAGATACAAGAAAAGTGGCTACATCATGAGACCTCCTTTGCCAGTATTAAATTATGATAATAGGGTTTTCCCCTTTCTGGCAATAAAACAGTTGTGTTAAGATGTTCAAAGACCAAACTGAAACCTTTGCAAGGAATCGTGTCTGCATTAACCACATATACTTGTGGTGAAAATGCAAACAAAAAAAACATGCTCTGACAGTGTGTGCATTGTCTTTGAAACTGATTGGTCCACACCAGAGACAGCTTTCTTTAGAGCCGAGTCTCAAACAGTGTTAGACCAGAGGGCGCTAAAAAGGCGAACGGCATTCTCTGGCCTAACACTGTTTGAAACTAGGCTCTAAAGAAAGCTGTCTCTGGTGGTGTGAACCAATCAGTTTCAAAGACAATGCATATACTCTCAGAGCATGTTTTTTTTTTGCATGTTCACCACAAATATATGTGGTTAATGCGGACACGATTCCTTGCAAAGGTTTCAGTTTGGTGTTTGAACATCTTAACACACCTGTTTAATTGCCAGAAAAAGGGAAAACCCTATTATCATACAAGGAAAGTGACTCGGTCTTCTGTGTCCGAGAATTAAAATCGGCGACCTCATCCCTCAAATTGCAGAAGTGGTCCGTGGAGTATCGCACAAGCCCACGTGGGGTCACCAAGACGTCGAGAGAGAAAGATGATACTGCAATCTGTAAGCGGCCAGAGCTGTTTTCCGTTTCTAATTCTAATGTCTGGCCGCCAGTGCATGCAACAGGTCACTCTTAATTACAGGTCTCATGCGCAAAAAGGATAATCGTTCTCTACCAGCAATCTCCTCCGTGTAAACGAATTCGGGTGACGTAAAAGTCGCAGGGACTGCGCCCGCTGAGCGTTTTTTTGTTGACGCGTGGACGCACGCTGCTTGCTGTCGGCACGCGCTGCCGGCGGCACGAATCGGAAAAATGCGTAACGTGGATGGAGAAAACGTGGAACGGGAACACCGAAGGGGCGTTCTCGCGGCGGCACTGAGCGACGACGGGGGGAGGATGAGGAGGGAGCACTTGGAGCAAAGAAACCAACGCCAAATCTTAAGATGAAATCACGACTGTTAAATGTGGGTTTTGTGGGGCTTGGGTAGGGCACATCACTGGAAGGGATGATGGCCGATGGACGGGACTGGTGATGGGATTGCATCCAAGGGAGATAATGCCCCCAAGAGGACCACTACCTTGGAGATGGAGTAATGAGACACCGTTATTTTGGATTTGGGGTTAGACAGAGGTAAGAGTATGGATTACTCGCATAAGATAGAGCATTTAACATCCATTTTACAACAGATGGTGCTTTTGTTGTTGTTCTTGTTGTAATAATAGTTGCAGAAGTTTCTGGACGGCCGTGGGATTTGAACAGTCAAATCTCGGTGGGCAATGACTCAGCAGAGCGAGCTTGCAGGCATTCTTTTACCGCCTTGCCTTTAATGTGCGTCTATAAAACATGATTGATGAGTGAAGTGGCCGGGTAGCTCAGAGGTCTCGTAATGTGCGCATCGAAGGACTGAGCCAGCCACCGGTCAAATCCACTCGTGATTAAACCGAGTTCTCAAACTTAGCGGTACATTTGTCGCTGCCAGGCCAAGTCACCAACGATTGCACACACGCAAAAAAAATCTATTGCAGCCCTTTGTCCACTGCTGGATGAATGCCTCTCCATGCCACGTCGGTCGTGGGGGTTGTTGTACCTTACTTCACTGAGTTGGTCAGTGCAGGTTGGTAAGGCCTATAATCAGAAAATCTGTCGATACATGATTCTGTCTATGTATTGCTCTCATGGTGGTAGTGCAGTGGTTAGCGGCCCGGGTTCGATTCCCACTCGTGACCAATTTACAGTGGCGAACATTTGTACCAGTCCTGGGCATCCTCTCGGTCGACTCAGCCTGAAATGAGTACCCCGTGTTGTGAGCGCAAACGTTAGCACTGGGTGAGACAAAGGCAGACGGGGCGCGGTGTTTGGCCACCCAACACCCCCTCTTGTGCCGTGCCGGCCTTCATAGGTCGCTGCTGCTCGCGAACGGCACTTGCCCCAGCAGTTTTCCGAAGGCTTTACACGGCGGTGGGCGTGGGTAGGCGGGGGGGCTGACCTCCGTCTTTGTTTTTTTTTTGTCCCCAGGGCCGGCGGTGCCGTCGACGAAGCGGCGGTGGTGGTCACGGCCGCGGGGCAGACGCGTGCGGGCCCGGATTGCCTGGCGAGGGCCCCCCGGCGCGAGGGCCCAGCGGGCGGGGCCCTGGAGAGGCGCGTGGACGAGCTGGAGAAGGTGAGTGGGGACCCCCCCCCCCACCCCCGTCGCTCACTCGTAAAACGATGAAACTTTTTTTTATTTTACCAGGTAAGGTCCCTCTGAACTGTATCGTAGTAGTTTTCTTTTTTCAGAAGCGACCTGGCTTTCACGAGTGGCAGCTCAACGGAGCGGCTCATCGTCGTGTGGAACTTTACAGCGGCCAAATCACTCTTAAGCGCGTGACGTTGGTCCTAAATGCGGAGGGGAAAAACCGGAGGACCCGGAGAAAAATCCACGCGACCATGGAGAGAGAGAGAGAGAGACACGCGGTCTCCAAATATATAGGCGTCAGGGTCGGGATCGAACCCACGACCTCCTGTTTATCAGGCGAGGTTGTTGACATCTCACCACCCTGCCGCCCGGCATCTCTCACTCTCTTGCTCTCTCGCGCCCTCTTTGCTTGCCACCCCTCAACCCTCTCTCCGCTATCTCACCGTCGCAGTTTTTGACCGATTCGGATTTGAATGTGGAGAGAGGAACACAAGGGGCGTTCCATGTGAAATTACCAATGCGTCTTCATCATGATTGTCGTCATCAGCACATCATCATCACCATTATCATCATTATCACCACTGCTGCCATCACCACTACCACTATCACCATCATCATAATAATCAATACTACCACCACTCATCGTCATTACCATCATCATCAAAGCATAATTGTATGCCTTGAAATGCCAGAATGCCAGGTGTGTGCATATTGTTGAATGTTGATACCTAGCTCCGTGAGTCATGAGTCATTTGTTTTGCATTCATTAAAGCCCCCTTCAAGTTTAGTAAATCGACGCAGCACTAAATCACATCACCTGCTGATCTCAGTATTAACCGGACACGTGCTCTAGTGAAAGGAAAAAAAAATCTACGCCTAAGCATCGGCAAACATTTGTTTTCCAATGCGCGCGCTTGCACAGCGTGTAAATTGAGCCATCAAAAATGTTCACTCGGCAAGGGATACGGAGAGGAAAAATAACTTTGCACGCATTACGAGTGCTGACAGCTGATACGCATTTTACTTTGGTGGGGGTGGCGGGGGGGGGGGTGGGGGGCAGGGAAATAGGGTTCCTGTTAAATGGGACTCGTAATGGGCCTGTGTTGAGCAGTGTAATAGAGTGACCCCGGCAGTGTTTGCTGGGTAATGCTCGTGTGCTCCCAGAGATTAGGTGCTCGATCCCCCCACGTCAAGATGCGTGCAGGTGCTGGGCCCTCATGTGTGGATGCTGTTTCGGCTTAGCGCGTAGGAGAGAAGCAAGAGGTCCCGTTACAGCTCTTTAATGGAAACCACGGCGTTTAGGAGAAAGAGGTGTGAATCCGTTAATTGACATATGCAACGCGACGCTCGGGGGGGGAGGGGGGGTGCGTGGACTTGTTGCGGTATTTGATTTGGTGTTGGCGTCTTCTGGTCCAACACCAGTGGAGACTAGGCTCTAAGAAAAGCCGTCTTGGGTGTGGACCAATCAAATTCCAGGACAGTGCATATTATTATCAGAGTTGTCTCTTTTGTTTGCATTTTTACTGCTTGTGTTGTGGTTATTGCAAACATGATGCCTTGAATAAAGGTGTCAGTTTTTGTGCCAGTTAAAAGGGTAAAACCTATTACTATAGGGATTTTCACTTACATTTTTTTTTTTACAAATATTCCAAAGCAATTATATTTGCAGTATGACAATTGTCCCTATATAGCGGAGTTCATGGGATATTGTATCAGCGGCGATGAGGTCTCTTAAACATAACTCATAAATATATGTATTTTTTATTTCACTTCTGCAGGCCGTTTGCTAACGTGGGATGATACAGTAGTGCCTTGCGAGCGTTCCGATTGGACGCTTCTTCTCCTGACATGACATCGATCATCCAATTGGCACACATTTGGGAAAAAAATTGACAAAACAAGTGTGTGTATGTGGATTTATATATAGGTTATATATTTTAGAAGTACATTTGCAATGTGTATGCATTTCGGCATTACTGATAATATAATCGGTCATGTAGGGTTAATGGGCATAGGCTCAGACTTGTCTGTGAGGAATGGTGCAGATTCAATCACATTTGGGTCACTGATAAATACATAGGGTGCAGTGGGATTTAAAGCAAAACACTACGATAAAATCTCTGTTTTTCATTATGTATGTTAGCTTTTTATTAAACTTTATTCTCTTGATAGTACTCCATCTCATTCTCTCTAGAAATAACAAAACAGCAACATTCAATTTTAAATAGCAGCACACATGGCCAACTCACACGTAATGATTTGATTTTGAACCGAATGTAATGTCTGTTTGGGTAAGCGCCGTAGGAGAGAACCCATATCACGGTCTGAAGGTCATGGGTTCAGAGTTCACTCAGAGGTCAAGGAAACCCATCATCCCTCTGGGGTTGATAAAATATCCAACAGTCTACTTTTGGTGCATGTGACAAATAGAAAAACTAACGTCATGTATTTTCAGAATTTTCAGATAAATAAAAAAAGTCCTGTCCTTTATCAATCCTTCAGAGTATTAAACCACCCCCTCCCACCCCCAAATCTCGCAGATCATGGGATCTGTTTGACCTCACTTCCATGCTGCTCAATGTGGTTGGTAAAGCAGGGTAGGCCAGGAATCACACTCAGGTAGCTCGGTTCGTAGCGCAGTGGTGAGACCCACTGTGGCACAAGCTTCCCCATTAAATAACCATTCATATTCAAACAAAGGTCTCAATGGGATTTTTACCTCGTTATGAGTAACGGTCAGCTGTCGGTCTATTTAATATTCAGCAAAACGTAAATCATTGAAAGCTGTAAGTGCAGTGATTTGGAGTTTGGGTGGTGGCTTTGTGCTCACCCTTTGCAGGGTCAGGGTGAAGTTTATCTTTCATCAAGCGAACTTGGCTGGAATATTATGTTCATTGCTGGCATATTATCTTCAATGCCAGCCCGGAGGCGTGGGTAAAAACGCCACATTCTGGTTCAGACATCACTCGCTGCTGACATTAGCCGTGGCTGGGATTCAAATTCCGGTTGCCACGTTCATAGGGCAGTGTGCTATGCACGGTGCAGTGTGGTAACCACATACATCACATTGCCTGCTTTTAATCCAAAGGTTCTCGATTACATTGCCTGCAATTCAAGCAAACGATAACATTGGCAATATTTCATAATAAAATAACAGTAAATAGATCATATTAGTCCCACTGAGTATGTTTATTTACACTGCCGACCTCTGTGATTTCGGGTTTTTGCCAAAAGAAACTCCCCGGCACTTGGGGCGAAACATCGGACTTCTCGCCGAAGGACACGCGCCCCACCCCGAAACGAACACGGGTGCCATTTGCATTGAGCCATGGAAACCTCTCGACGCTCTCAGCCAATGGAATTAATTATAAAATAAAAGATGAACATGGCTACAAAGGAGCTTTGATAAGTAAAGTTCAAAGGGAGTAACATTATTGCCCCATATGCGTTTGTGTGGTTGTTTTCAGCAGCCAATTAGTGGGTGGATGAGCTGCGCTTAACCCCCCACGTGAACACCCATCTGTCCCAGCCACTCGGCGGACAAAGGACTTTTAGCGTAATGAGTGTCTGACGGAGGAGCCGACGCGTTCGCAACACTCCGGGCTCGTGTCCAGCGTTTGCGTCACGTGGGACGATCGGAAAGTCCGTTGTCAGACATGGACGGACGGAGCTATAACGAAGGGCGGATGCCCGGTTAAAAGTGTGCGTCACTGTTTCCTAAAGGAGAGCAACCTGAGCAAATCTTCAGACGTCTGGATAAATGCCACGCTCGCCACACACCTGGCACCTTTTGCCTGCCGCGCTAAAATAACCACGCGTGGCGAAGGCCCTTAGGTGGCAAGGAAGCGATGTGTTGCTGCGAGCTAGCATTTTTTGAGAGCAGGAGAGAGCGTTCTTCCGGGTGGCAATTAAAGTCTCGAAACAACAGTTAAGCAATCTTGATTTGAAGCTTTCGTGACTGCAGGAATCCATACTCTTTGGCTCTTTCGGTAAAGTCACGTAGTAGGTAGAAAAATAATAGAGGATTGCTTGTGTTGCGATCGAAACGTCGTGATCTATTATTGTTCTACCGACGTGACTTTACTAACAGTGGAGCAAGTGTATTCCACTTTTAAAGAGGACTTTTGTTGAGAAAAGAACGCCTTTCGTCAAGATCACGCTTTTGCCGTCGCTGCTCGACGACAGATCCTTGAAGCTCCCTTTGCATCTGTGCGTGGGCGAAAGTGATCCCTTCACACGAGCGCCAGGACCCCCGTTTCTCGTGGTGGGTGTCTCGCCGCTTGTTGTAACCAGTTGAAGCTTCATCGCAAAACACGCTTTGCATGCTGGGCGTACACGGGCATGTGAACACGACAAGTGTTGCGTTAAACTTCCAGCAGATAAGGGGATGGGGGCGAGGGGGATCAGAGCACTATCGCCGCACGTTTTAAAAATGTTCTACAAAAAATAATAACAGCCGTGTAATTTGAAAATACAAGGGGAAATACGCGCCTGGCTGGTAATTTTTGTTGTTATGTGTTTGTGCAAATGGTTTTTTTCTGCAAGCACAACATGTACCACTACTACTACTACTATACGCGGTGGGAAACAGGGCATTGATGTGTGATTAGTTGAAGTTTGCTGCGTAACATTGCGATGGTGTCGTGTCCCCGCGATCGGCCGACGCGTGCTCGCCCCGATCGCCCGGTCATGTCGCCGCTCACTCAGGGATGGCGATGCGGATGAGCAGCCGGGTCGTTTTGCCGCCCGTTGCAGAAATTCGAGGTTCGAGCCCAGCGGCCGCCCCCGGTTAATACCGCGTGTGTGTTTTGCCGAAAACGTGGGCCATCTTCGATAAAGAGCAGGGCCACGTGTGCTGCCGTCACATCTTTTTGCCTTCTTCAAATTTTGAAAGATGACTTGCAAATGTCTTAATTGGGTAAAAGTCACACGGCAGCAGGACTATACTCTTCTGTGAGACAAAGCAACGTTGTGTGGCGATAGCCTTGGGCTATAAGAATGGAACAAATGTCACGTGCATTTTGTTGGTTTTCACCATGGAGCAGATGACCCAGGCATTTATTGTCGCTGGTTAGTGTTTGGTTAAAATGAGCACGAGGAAAATAGCAGCAGTGGGAAAAAAACCGAGTACCTTACCCTTTTTTTGAGTCAAGTATTCTCTTTGTGTGGTACCGGGGGACAGAATGTTCGAGCTACCACAATTGATATTCAGACAGATGCCAAAGGAAGTGTTTGTTGATCATAGCATTTGTTACGGGTTACAAAGCGAGATTTCGTACGCGGGGCATCGTTGCGGTCGGGCAGGGAAGGCCTTGCGGCTCATTTAACTCGCGCGGTAATTCGGCCTTAATTGCTCATCGTTACTACGAAACAATATTTTCTCATTGACATTTTGAGATGCGCAGTTAAATAAAAACCTGTTCTTTCATTCAAAGCCAAGGCCGAGCGTCTCGCCACTCAAACAAGCACGGGGCTGGATTCGTCCCACATTGGCCTGTCTCGGCCAATGATATGAATTCCACATTCTTATGGAAGGGGCCATTCTTCCATAGCCCTGCCATTCTCCCATCGGACAATCATTGTCGACTTAGAAAAACGCTACCCATTTTATTGATGCTGGAGGGCTAAAAGTTCTGATTTGACCCCCCTCCCCCCCCCGACCTTCTGACTGTAGGTTGGCAGCTCTTACCAGAGGGCTACTTTAATGTTAGCCATGGCCAGCACAAAGACAAAGATTCCCCGTGTAGCCTTAATGGATTGTTGGGGCAAGTGCTGTTAGCGAGCACCTATGAAGGCCAGCACTGTGGCCCACGAGGGGGGTGGGTGGCCAGCACCACGCCCGGGCCGCCTTTGTCTCTCCCAAGTGGCGATATTTACACACTGCACCAGGTACTCAGGACCGATTCAGATAATCAGTCACTGGTGTTGGCCGTGAGCGGGAATCGAACTCGGGTCGCCGGGTTCGTAGCACAGCGCGCTAACCGTTACACCACCGCTGCCCACGCACGCACACGCGTGCACACTCACATGTGCACGCACACACGGGCAGATACATTCTCAGTGTGCTTTGCGGGCCCAACGCATTAACCCTCATCATTGTTATTATAAAAAACAAATTCTGCAACACACATAAAAACAAAAAGCCTAGCGAATAAACCAAATGACCCAGGCGGAACAATGAATGCAATTAAACATTGACACCGTCAGCAAGAATGGGTTGAGCTGACGTTTAGCTCAGCTGAGCCCAGCACTGGGAGCGCTGTAATTTTTTTCCTTCCTCCACCTCCCCGTGATTTCACCAAGAGCAACCTCTGAGGCCCCCCCCCGTCACCCCCCACCGGTGTGGAAATGCTCAAGGGCTAAGCGTCTCGTTTCTCGTTTCATCCTGACCGAGCGGAATTAGATCTCTGCGCTCGAGCGCTCGGCCGGAGAGGTCACAGCTAGGTTGATGCACAAATCACAACCCTGCAGCGTGCGGGTGCCGCTTGTGGCGGCGATTACGCACACCGATAAATCCGGGCAAACTTGGAGGTCGGTGTTTTGGTGGGTCGCACTGAGATCGTGCGCACGAGACTCTTTTCATCCACCCATTAGCTGTTGCCGGCAACGAAGTGGCATCTGTCGTCGGTGACGGTTATGCAGGGAGGGTTTCTGGCCTCTTCGTCAATAGGTTGGCCTGCCTGTTAATAGGTTGGCATGTCCGTAATTGTTTTGAGTGTTATTCACTCGTATGCGCGAGCGTTTTTGATGTCGGAGGTAACCGGAGGTATCTGAGCCAGTTAGTCAGGGGTCACGTCAGCTCGCTTAACATCATGCCTGATATGATCTAATGCCCTGTAATGTAAATGCAGATTTAGATCTCTCTGAGAGAGAGCCCAAGGCTGTTGTGAATATCGTCCGAAGCCGGGAAACGCTACCCTACTGCACATCATTAAAATACAACGCCGGGGTTGATAATCACAATGGAAATTAATTATGTTTGGTTTTAATTTGTCGTTGCGGCCTGTCAAATGAGCAGCGCTGGGGCGAGTTGCACGGTGAGAACAAAAGCACATCGCACGGAGCCGTGGTCAATCCCCCGGCTGGACGAAAGCTTCCCCCCCTCCCCATGCAGCCGCCACCACCTCTCAACTATCACGCGATGCAAATGACCCGCCTATTGCCTGCGCACACGTCGATTTCATTGCTCCACCTTCCCTCTGCGGACGTCCTCTCGGAGGAATGAGGTAACGACACTCCGTTATTGGGGCAAGGCGGTTGACACAGTGGTGAGCAACACTGTGCGATGAACCCGGTGACGTGATTATAAAAAAATACTATTTCGCTTGTTTACCCAGGAAACCCTCACTGAGCCTCAAGGAGCGTCCTGCCAAGCGTTCACAGTCGGGTGTTATGTTGCTATGTGTAATCCCGATTGAGTGATAATTTTTCAGAATGTAATGTTAGGCTATGACGAGTCACATTGTATGGGGGGTGGGGAGGGTGATTTGGCTATGGGAGGAAACTGGAGAACCTGGAGCGAACCAATGCAGAACACGGGGAGAACATACAAACTCCACACAGATAGGCAATCGAGTCGAGAATTGAACCCATGCCCTTCTTGCTGCGAGCCTCACGTTTAGCACTGTGCCACCCTACCACCCATGAGTTCAATTCTTTGCCACAGCTAACATCAGTGGGAAATTGTATCTGAACCATTAGTACTGACCAGCATGGTGAAGTATGCATTAATCTCCATGACTGATATGATATGTGGGGAGGCATTTATTCAAGTAGATTGTCAACAGGATGAAAATTCGCATTTTATTAAACCATTATTATCACCCAATTTTCAATGTATAATCATATTATCATTACTTACCATGACCTGGTGGATTAATGTTTGTAATCAGTCGTCAGTGACTGATTAAATATCTAAAGTCATCCTCCTTAACAATGACCGCGGGAAGTGCCTATGTGGCACTCAGCATTCGTCATTCACAGGCGCTGCGTAGCCACGAACTTGTGTGTGTGTGTGTGTGTGCGCGCGCTCGCGCGAGATCGATTCCCCTTGTCCGTATAATATGCGTGCCGCGCGATGATTTACGCTCGCGCCGTTTACGGGACGTGGCTCCTGGACCCCCTCCGCGACTCCGTGAGCCACCTCTGGGCACATCCGTTCTGCCGTTGACCCCAAAGCCCCCCGCGGGCTGTTCTCGTTCACACGTCGGTCCGTCCACACGAGGCGTCCCTTCATCCCGTCGTCGATCAGTCGCGAGCGTCTCATTCCATCCGCACGCATCATCTCTCGCCGTCATCACCGTTCCGTGCCGACTCTGTCCGTGTCAGCTGCTGCATTGCCGGCCGCGCCTGTTTTACCGTGTCTCTTTAAGTGGCGGCTGGGTGACCGCCCCAGGTTTTGCTGATGACACAGCCATTGTATAACGTCCAATGAGAATGAACTACTTGGAAACGTGTTCAACTAACTATTAACCGACATTTTTTTTTATTTTACCAGATAAGGCCCACTGAGCGATACAGCTTTTTTTTTCAGAAGTGACCTAACGATCTCAAATGATAGTTACAAGTATGTCGTAAAAAAGGTCGCCATGTTCGGCTCAGGGAGAGAGATGGTAATGCCTTGGGGAGGCCTTCAACCAGCAGTGGATTTTAAATTTCGATTTAAAGCTTTCGTGACTGCAATGATTCATCTTCTTTGGTTCTTTCGGTAAAGTCACGTAGAATGAGAATAAAATAATAAATTGATAAAATAAAATAACACAATAATATTCTCACGACGTTTCGGCTGTCCTACCAGACAGTCTCGTCCCTTCACCTGATGAAGGCTGCTTGTGTTGTGGCCGAAACGTCGTGAGAATATTATTGTGTTATTTTATTTCATCTATCAGCAGTGGATTGATCATGGCTGATGATGATGATGGTGGTGGCGGCATGCGAGTGTCTCCCTTCTCATCTCAGCATGGCCCGGTGCTCACCCTCCATTGGGGAGCGTAAACCAATGCCGGAAATTTCCCATTCCATTGGCAGAAATGTTGTGCTGATATTAGTGGTCATCCATTCCTCCCCCTCCTCTCAGCTTTCTATCCTGTCTCTTCCCTGTGTCTTTCCATCTGTCTGTCCTTTTTCATTTATTTGTCTATACATCCTGAATTTAATCTCACACCTGTGTGTGTGTGTGTGTAAACATTCAAAATCTGCCTTAGGAACGTGGAATTTCCACTGCTCGCTCGGGTGGGCGGCAAATGGAGACGAGCACCGTACCCCCCTCCCTCTCCCCACCCGCGCTCGTCAGGCCAGGGAGCCCCAGCGTGAGCAGCAGCTGCCTCCAGCGGACCGCGCTCAGAAGGGGCAGCGTTGTCTCCGTGTGCGTGTGGTGCGTGGGTGCCTAGGAGCTGGCGCGGGAGCGGTACGAGAAGCAGCAGCTCGGGCAGCGGCTGGAGGACAACGAGGACGTCGTGCGCAAGCTTCACGCCGAGATTGATCTTCTCAACCGGGTGAGGAAGGGGGCCACCCCGGCTGCGCGCCCCCCCAAGGCCAAGGCCCCCCCCCCCCCCCCCCCGCGGTTCTTCACGGGCGTGAAAAGATCGGCTCGCCGTCGGGCACGAGAAGGAACCCGCGGCTTCAAGGGCTCTCCGAGACCTCCGGCCTTCACGCCAACGGCTGTTTATTTATTTTTTACAATTGATGTTAAGTGTCCGGGTCACGCGAGTGCCGCGGTGCCTCGACTGACGTTTGTGATGGGTTCCCCGCACGGCTGTCACCCCCCCTACCCCCCCCCCCCCCCCACGAGGCTCTGCCCGCCAGAGCCGCCCCCCCTCCCACCCCCCCAGCCTCCTCAGCCTCAGCTGCAACAAGCGGTGGTCGTGAGCGACGGATCAGGCGTACCGCCGGGGGAATCGGTAGCGGTGCTGCGGTTTGGGTCCTTTTATTTGTTTGTTAAATACAATCTTGTGGCCTGGATGGTTATTGGAAAATCGCGATTTGCAACAAAACCGACCGATTCTCATTCATTTATTCCTTGGATTCAATCGCAGTTGGTTAGGCGATCCGATCCGGCCTGATTTTGATTGGAGTTGATTTTAACTGTGGTATTTAAGGAGGTTTTAAAACGGTATTTAGTTTGCTCATGGATTTTCAATTGCACTCTGAATCCATTTTTAATTCTGAATATTAAAGTATCTTAATCTCCAATGTAGTATTAAACATAACTAAAGCACATGGTGTAACATAAGCATATGAAATCAGTAAACATTACTAAATATAGTTTTTCTTCAAGTGCTGTGCTGTAAGAGACTAGTGAATGACTGGTGGATGGCTGGTGGATGACTAATGCGAACTGCATTTCCATGCAGTTCTCATTATGCTCGGAAATAGCACGGGATGGATTAATTCGCAAGATACCAAGTACCGGATTATGCGCGATTGGAATCGATTGTGTGAGACCCAATTACAGTAACGTGTGATCTTTGCGAGTGATGCGTAAAGTGTACAGTGGGGTGAGTTAGAGGGGAGGAAATCGCAAGGAAACGACTAAATGAGACGGTGAAAATTTTTACGAAGATAATCGGTTGCTGATTCGGCTCGAGATCTCGAATCGTAAAAAAATGATCACGAAGGGGGTGAGTGTGTTGTTACATCTTACAGTCATTTTTTTTAACTCAATATTCAAACAAATTTGGGTTGCAATGTTTAAAGTTACGGTTTACTATATCTCTATTGACTGCGATTGCTATTTATTTCCCACCTATTTACAATTTACTTACCATGTTAATATTTGGATGTTCCTTTGAAACATTTAGTGTGATCAAATACAATATTGTGTATTACTTGATGCCACCAAATGCATCTCGTAAGGTTTGAGCCGTTTCTCTGTACGAAAAACCAATATAATTTTTTTATGTATAATTGATCGGACATAATCCGATGCAACTATTTTGTTCACAATCCGATTTTCATTCGGATAATTTCCGATTGTAACAACGTCACAGCTGATCTCCAGATTGGGTCAGATAACCTCACAATTTCCGATTATGACCTGATCTGACGGACACCCCTCGTAATCAAACTGTCAAAGATAAGTACGGATCATCACTTATGATCAAGTCAGCGGCGTAGTTATTGAGATGCCAGCGGCGGCAGCGGCAAGCAGTGGCAGCCAATGCTTATAGATCATGATGCAAAGCATACGATCACTGCAGAGTGTTGTTGTTGTTTCCAAGGTTATGTCAACCTCATTGTTAAACAGTCAACAAAAGACAAAGTGTGTGTCCTCTGCTCAATCGAGTGACTGGCTGGCTCTCATATCAGCGCCCATGGCCCTGAGCCAGACGAGTAAATTCTAATATCCACGGAAGGGTCCATTCTACCCATGGGGATGGCCTTTTGTTGGCTTACCCACCAAGTGTTGCAGATTTTACCCACCGTGTGGACAGAGTCATGGACCTGAGGGGGATAATGCCACTTAAGTGGAAATAATTTGATTAATAATTTCGCGTTTGCCCCTTTGTACGGCATCTTGAAATACAAGGGGAAAACGTATGTCAGAATCGGAATATTTACTTATACTGGAGGAATCTGATGAGCTATAAAGGTATTTTTCACATAAGTCCGGTATTTTTCACATATGTCCCTTATTTCACAGATGTCCAGTAATGTATGTTGAACTTCCTTTGCACCGTACGTAGCCAACCGTGCTAATCGGAGGTGCGGGGGAAGGACAACAAACTAAACACAAAATTTCACTTGTAGAGAAATGAGTTTTCAATCTAGATTTAAAAGTGTATGCTTCAGTGGCTTCCTAATAAAATAGTGGCTACATGCTGAATACATTTCAAAGAGGGGCATTTATCTGCATATGCCCTTGCTTGCAGCTCTGTCTGTCACAGCACCCTTTACTGCCTGCCACGAGGTTATGACTTTCCACCACGGAATGCCCTTTCATCCACCTCCAAATCGACACGGGGACTTCTCTCCTTTTGAAAAGCTGTTTCTCGAACGGATGCGTCGCTCGCTTATCACTGATGCCGTCGTGTTTTTCGCTCCGTTCGTCAGGATCTAGACGACCTGGAGGACGAAAACGAGCAGCTGAAGGAAGAGAACAAGACTCTGCTGCGTGTGGTGGGCCAGCTGACTAAGTGAGGTGTGGCAGCAGCATCGCGGTGGCGGGGAGGGGGTGGTGGGCGCGCAGAAGCTCTCCTGCACAGCCGAGGCCGTCCTGCGAAAATCACCGACCTCCTGCAAAAACTAGCCTTTGTAGCGAGACGAGAATCGCCCGTCCCTTTGTGCGTTGTTGTCCCCCGTTCAGCTGCCGATCTAAAAGTAGTTTGGGGATTTAAAAAAAATAAAAGTTTTTGTTTTCTTCCCCTTTTGTTTGTCACCCACTGGACCGGCGACACCGATGCCGGCGACGGCCAGTTGTGGTTCCCGCATTTAGCCAGGCCAGGGGGGGACGTCGCGGGAAGACGGCGTGATGTGCGCCGCTTCCTGAACCAGCCAGCGGTTTGGGGGAAATAAAATAAATGAATCTATCAATGTGGGGGGTGAGGCGCGAGGCGAATTTCAGGAGTGGTGGGGGGGGAGAGGTCTGTTGCGGGGTGGTTGCTTTGGGAAGCTAGAATATCAATTTTGCACATTGCCCATCGCCCCTTTCATGTCAGCCGACTGGGGATTCATATCGGGGGGGGGGGGTGGTCTTTTGTAAGGAAAAGGCGGTGGTGGGGGAGTGCAACTCCTGAGAATAGCCTGAACGGTGTTCCTCCAAGGGGGGATGGCGGCGCTGTGAAGAACGCTTGCGCACACGAGGACAGTGTCAACCTCTTTCTCACCTCGGCTGTCGATCGGACGTGGCAAGGGCGCGGAGACCCTGGGAGTCGACGGAGAGTCCCTGAACCACGAAGGATGCGAGAAAGCGGAGACCGGGGGGGGGGGTGGGGGGGTGGACTGTTGGAGAGTTACACACGTGTTTGCTTGCTTTTTCCAGCCACGCTGGCACAGGTGCGCGGGCGTGGATGTGTTTGTTGACGTCGCCGTCGAGGACGTCTGAGCTGTGGAATTTCGTTGCAAAAAGTTTTCAGCGAAAAGATAAAACCCCCCCCCCCCTACGAATTGCAGTGACGTGAGCGACTTTTTAGCATGCTGAAGTGCCTTGTCAACTATTTGACACTTGTCAGAAATGCTGTACAATCATTCGCGCGAGTGTTTTCCGCTTTGTTGGCAGAGCGATCGATGAGCCCACTCTCGCCAGTTTAACGTCGCAAACAGCGCACGCTTTGAAGGCCTCTTTGTTCGTCGCGCACTTTCACGGAGCGCTTTCGAGCACCGTGCATGCTTTCTTCGGTTTATTTCCCAGCGTCATTATCACTTTGAGCATATCTCTTGAACGGCGTGTTGAGGTTGGATTTCGACTGGCTGTTGTGCGCATACTGTATACGTGGGTCGACGCACGCATGGATGCCACCATCTTTGAACACTGGCCACTGTCATGGCGGATTACAGTACGGTTGCAACCCGTCCTGGTTTTCCCAGGATCGTCCTCTTATTGAGGTGGCTTTTAGCTCTATCCCGGGAATCTATAAAGCTTTCCCGTAACATCAAAAGTCGCAGTTTTTGTCAGTTACATGACGAGAACAACACACTTCGTATATTGGTTTTGCATGTATTTCTCCTCTGTTCTGGTATTGCACGCTGTTATTGTTTTTCCCGTGATATGTCCCGGTTTTTTTTATGTATACCTTTGAGAGGTGGCAAGCAGCTAACCCAAAGTCACAGCATCTCGCATTGAGCGATCACGATTTTGCCCACTCTTAATTCACAACTCACGAAGTGAGGTTTCGCAAATTACCTCATAGGCTCTTGTGCGTGTGTGTGTGCGCGCACTACTAACCCGACCGCCAGAGTTCGATTCCCGCTCACGGCCAACACCAGTGACGAATATCTGAACCGGTCATGGGCCTTTCTTAGGTCGACTCAACCTTAAATGAATACCTGGTGCGGTGTATAGTAAACATTGGCACTGGGGAGACAAAGGCGGCCGGGCGTGGTGTTGGTCACCCACCCCCCTCGTGTGCCGTTCCGGCCTTCATAGCTGGTCGCGAACAGCACTTGCCCCAAAAGTCTGTTAAAGGCTATACGGGAGATCCTTTGCCTTTGTGACAGTTTAAAAAAAAGAAACAACTGGCTTGTTGTGTTTCTGATGTGGTCTTTGATTAATCACTTGCCCGTTTTTGCCTAAGCGTGTTTGGTTAGACGTGGACACAATCGTGGGCACTGGTCACACCCTTCCATAACAAGATTCAAATTGAACAGGTTAATGATAAATGAATCATTTGGCGGGACCCCGGGGTTCCGCAAAAATCAGGTCAATAATTATTATTGTTTCAGTCCGCCCACTCATGATCCCGACAGCAACGCACCGCCCGCCCAGACTCAGGTGGCGATCAACACGATGGGCGCCACCCCACCGGCCAAACGCGAGCCCCGGGGGGCGTCCGCCGCAGTCACGCACGGCGACGACGCCCTCCGGTCAGCCGTCGATCCTTAGCTTCTTTGCCTAGGCGAGCCCCGCCCCCCAGGCAGTGAATTTAACGTGTTTATGTAATTTTTCAACTTTTTATGAAACTTAGTGCCCCGAGTAGCTCTTTACGAGGCCAATCGATTGACGCTAGTTTTGTTGTCGGTAAGGCAACAAGACTCGTGTCGCTACGTGGGGTTTCCCACCCCGGGGCAGTGATGGGACCCCGGGGTCCCGCCAATTGCTTCAAATAATGACGGGATACATTTTCTGATGGCCAGTCGGCCAAAATGTCGATATGTCGTGTCCTCTCCATAAGAGTTCAAAAGCGTACGAATTATTATTTTCCTGTTATTTCACGTATATATATCTTCACAGAAGCAGAAACTTGATGACTCTTACAGGAATAAGCATTGGTTTGTTTGAAATGTAATCTATCGATAATGAATGCATATGCTCGTATGTACACATTCATATTATATTACTGTGCCTTGTATTACTGTATATTTACTGAAAAATAAAGAGCGCTAAACGATGCGTTTGGTGCACCAAGTGGATCGTTTAAAGTGACCGTTGTGAGTTTCAAGTCAATCAATTGTACAGCCCTTTATCAAGCCACTGCTGGATGAATGTCTTCCCCCCACGCTGGATATGACCCCCCCCCCCTTTCCCTAACAGGAGCACATGCACCAATTTTCAACGTTGGGACGGCCCTGCCTACTGCGGCCCGTCGCACATTGGCTGGATGTATTGTGTGAAGCGTTTGTGGATACCACGTGCCCACCGTGGGCTCTACTGGGCAGGCAAGGGGGGGCTGCATTGGCTGGGTCATGTGCCACCCCCCCACACACTTGGCAATCACAAGCCCTGGCAGTTTTTGTTTGGCCAGCCAGAGTGACCCGTTGAGGCGCAGCGGGGATGAAAGGAGCAGGACCTGCAGCCAAGCAAGGCGATTGCCATCGATGTCTGCAGAGAGATGTTTCCTTGAGGAAATGAGTGAGATGTGTTTGGGGAATTGAGGGGAATTGAGTGACATACGATGACTAATTTGTTTGAGGACTGTCGTGGCGTCAGTAACTAACTCCAATGAGTGAGCAGCATCGATCCTCCCTGCCATCGAGCCCCGTGGATGCCGACACTTTTACCGTCGACCCTTTTGACGACTACCCCGTAAGATGACCTTTTTTTTTTTTTAGGCCGCATGACCTAAAAAGACGCCGTTAGATCGCTTGATGGCCCGGCCGCCTAATTGGGCCAGCTGACTGGCACTCGGCACCGTCGTTTAATTGACCCCGAACTTCGCGCGAAACGGAGCTCTGTCGCGAGCGATATTCATGAAACCTATTGGCACGTGACGTTGTTTTTCACATTCCGCCTCGTCGGAGGCGTGTACACACGTAGGGGAATTTTTGTTTGTTTGTCGGCAAGCTTTCGTCAATGAACACAAGCGGAGTCGATAACTCGAACGGAGAAACTTGCGGTACTGACTTGGATGTCTCATTTGCATGACTTATCAGCAGGACGTTGGCAGACTGTCGGTATCCGGCGACACTTCATGAACCAGTTGGGGTGGGAATTTGTTCCAAGTGGAGTGACTGTCGTGGCGTCAGTAACTAACTCTACGTTTTTGTTTTCCTTCCACAGTTGTGCTGCACGGCTCTCCGATGAGTTTTCGGGGGTCGTGCCGCGCGTTTTCCGGCGCGATGTCCCGACGTTTCGAGGGCAAGGAGCGAGCTTTGCTCAGTCCTGTTGCCGTAGAAGCTCCCGTCGCGTGGAGCGCAGTGTCGGGACGCCGCGTCGAACAACACGCCGCGCTACGGCCCGAAAAGCCGTCGGTGGGACGGCGAGGTAGCAACGTTAAGCTGGACACCACCAACCGCTCGAGCTGGACTCGTATGTTGCATCACTCTAAAACACTGATGAACGTTATCGGCATAGGTCAAACTCGCTCTCGACAACCCACCGCCGTCGACAGAGCAACACGCTATTCGGGGCGCCGCCGTGGCGCCACGGGCCAGCGGTGAGCGAGGTTTTGCCCGCCCGTTGCAGGGGTTCGCGGTTCCAATCCGGCAGGCCGCCCTGCTTATTGTTGCGCCGCCTGCTTCGCGGGGGGACGTTAATGGTCCCGCGAGATCGTTCGAAAAGAGCAGCGCCATTGTGTACCGAGTGTCGGTGGTCCAACATTTTCAGGCATCAAAAATGGCCTGCAAGCTTGCTCAGCTGGGACCATACACAGCAGCGTCGCTCGCCGCTGCGAAGCTACCGCAGACAGAAACACGGGCACCTTCCTTCGCGATAGCCCCTTGCGCCGGTGGGAATGGCGCGTGTACCAAACGTACTCATTTATTATAAAGGTCCGATAAGAGGAGTTTCTCGACGAGTTGCGGGGAATAAGTAGCCAAGCGAGTTTCGTTCCGACGCCAGCGTTCCATCTCCAACGCCAGGAGGCTCACCAAGTGCAGGCCCTTTCACGTCCTTGGCAGCGCCCCCCCGTTGCCACCTGGGTGAACACATTTTTTTTTTGGGCGTCGCTTGCGAGGATGCACGGGCACCACGGTTCAGCCTTCGCACAGACTTTTATTTCGATTATTGCAGCAAAAGAGCAGCCACAGTCGTTATATTTCTGTTGACAAAATTGACATTTGTAATCAATAATAACAAAGTATAGTGGTAATTATAATAACATGTGAGGACTCTTCTAAACACTTTTCGTTCAACAATTTAAACATTGTAGATGATTTATTTTAGTGCACACGGTTACTCAACTACAGTTAACAGCGCCAACACAGAGCATGCAACTTAGGGCAGGCCTATGTAGGAACTGTGAAAGGTTAAACGTGGATTTGTTTCTTTTCTCGATAACGTGTTTTATATGTTCTCGTTTTTTTTTAACAGACGTGATATGTGCAGCCACCGGTTAGACTATCGATTCTCCCTCCCAATCTGGCAGCTCAAAGGGTAACTCATCGCCTGTGTATGACCCGTCCCCTCCCATAACTTTAAAGCCAGTAAGCGTACATTTTATAATACAGTTTGATTTATTATACCATAAGTTTATTGTAATGGCAGGGGACATGCACCGAATGAGAGAGGGACTGCGGTGATGCCTGCTTACCGCACGCTCGGATCATTTTATTTTTTGCAAGTTTTAAAAACCGCTCCAAAAAGCTGCCCTCGCATTATTCGACGCGGCCGTCGCACCTTCTCGCCACGCTCGGCGTTAGCCATTGACCTCTATGCCTGCCTCCAACCAAAACTGAATTATCTGGGGTTCACCTCTGATACAAAGGTAACTCGACGTAGACGCAATACACGCGGCTGTCACAGGCTTGGTGAGGCCACTCGCCGAGCGTCTGTCTTGTCGGAAATTGGGCTGCACTACTTTCACTCTGGCCACAATAATAACAACGAAGAGGCCACCCAAAGTTAAAACACGAGTGTCGGGAAAATTAAAAAAAGCCAACCCCGTAATCTTTCACAGCACCCCGAACGTGTGGCCACATGGAGATGCACGGTGGCTGGTATAGACCACGGACAGACGATTAGAAACAGAACGACACGGAACGTAGCATTCATTTAGATGAGAAATGAAACCATTTTAATGACGAACAATGCACTCATGTTGCGCAATGATAGCTACAAACTGTACAGCACCACAGACCTCACTGAAAAAAAGAAACCAGAAGCGTAAGCACTGTACTCAAATAAATACATACGTACATAAATATTAGCAAAACGATATAGTTGCGTGGTATCTCTTTTTTAAAATGTAGTTTAAAACGGCCGTACCCATCACCTATGTCACTAACCGCTATGCACCAACTCTGCGTAATTCGGAATGCAACGCGCGCGGGATATTGTTCGTGGCTAAAGTATCGTTTCGATTGGAAGGAGCTGCACACGCGTCTACTTGACACATGCACGTTTGATAGCGGAGAAGCAATCGAGGGGGAAAGTAAAATCTAGAAGGGCCCAACCCCCCCCCCCCCCACCGTGATTCAGTGGAGACCCAAGGGGCAGTCCTGAAAGTTGAGAATTTTGGTGCCATCATCTCGACTTTTGTGAACGTCCTTTGTCCCAAATACTCGGTGTCCTTGGCGAGGTTTGAATCACTGTCTTTGTTGCCTTTTTTAATTCTTCCCCGTCATGCCATGAAGCAAGATGAGTGGTGCCAGGCTTGGATCAGTGCGAGTCAGTTTGAGGTATCCGTTGAGATCCAGACATTGTATAACTTTCCTTACCCCTCTGATGCCAAATTAACTGATCTGAGTAAGGTGGCTCTTTTTTTGTTTAGGCAAAGAATCCAGGCGAGGTGAGGAGGTATTGGGATTGAAGAGGGTTGGTCAAAAGGTAGATAATAATGATGTTTAACATGTTTAAATATATTTTGTATATGTCCCGGTATATGTTTTGCATTTACATTTTACACTCTCCTCACTAATTTTCAGTCCAATTTTCAATGTATCCAAGGTCTCCCTTGCTGAAGTTTATTAATTTTCGCAATTGGCCATTTCATGGTAAAATTAAAAGCCACCGACTGACCGTCATTTGACCCTGTGACATAATAACAACAACAACCCTCAAACAGCTCTCTCGGTTCAGGAAAGTTAGTTAGGCTTCGTGATTAAAAGGCCTAATGCAACCGTGACCTGCTTTTCGAATCCATGGGAACCAGCTGTCCCAGTTCCAATCAATCCCTGGCCCACATCCCCTTGCTTTGTTTGACGCAGCTGTTTGCAAGATAGTGTAGCGCTGTCTGTGATCACTGATTGAAGGGACACTGTATGTATATATTGATCGATATCCCATCCGGGGGATGGGGGGTACTGGTGTCGAGATTAAGTAGTGTTGCTCTGTGATTGTTCGGACGAAGGACATGATATATCGATCGCTGATTGAAGGACACAACATTGGTCACGTGGACAGGATATCTGTTGCTATTTTCGTGGCAGCACGCGGGTGGGGGGGAGATGTGCATTCGTGATATTTGTCACTACCTGGAACACCTTTATTACTTCCTTCTGAGCTGCCTCCTCTCGCAAACCTGCCTTTGGTTATGACGTTCACTGCTCGGATGGTCACTCAAGAGTGGGTTCTGTTCGCAGCCTGGACTCTGCAACAGGTTAATGTTTTGTAAGGCTCATTGAGCATAGGTTTAAAAAAAACGATTTTTGAGAATCAACGTTGTCAGTGCTGCTGGGCGCTGCTGTAGATGTTTTGCTCAGAGCGATAAAGGGGTACCTGTATTACTGCTTTATTTATTTTACGAAGTGGTGTTTGTGGATGGCAGTGCAGCAAGTAGTGCAGTGTTGTCTGATTGGATCCGATTTTGGGAGTCCTGCATTTCTTCCACAGGCACAAATAATCAACGGGACAGACATCCCAAGTATGACCATCCAAAAAATCTTGGAGGCTTAGCGAGCCTTACGTGGCTAAAAGGCCTATAACTAATAATATCATAATTACTATAAACAATAATTGAACACTAATTTACTTCCCTGTGTTAATCAATGGCAGAGCGAAGGCCTCCCCATGCCGTGTCAGTCACGCACAGAGTTCAGCAGCCTCCATCCTGGTACCTGGCTGCCCCTAGCTGTCTCATGCACATAGCCTGCATATGTTATTGACATTCACATATATGTTTCACTTCAGCCAGACTTACGCTCAGATTTGCGACATTAGACCGGATTTGAATCCGCATCGGGCATGCGGTTAATTTTATCCCTGGTGCAGAGCGTTAACTGACATGCCGGGGTTTAAGGGGCAAGCTTTTAACGGACGTCACGGGGACGTCAAGAGGACCGGTAGCTGGGGCAAAGACGCACAAAACATCGCGCACTTGAACGGTACTCAGTCGAGAAAGCAAATAGCTGTGCACATCACGCGGGGGAAAATAAATAAACCCAAAGCGAAGCTACGTTTCCATAAAAATGTGAGACGAGTCAGTGCCCAGTGTTGCGTGAACAAAACAATCCTACATGCCTATATTTAATGTTTTTAATTTAATCATGTCCAACACCTTGGGAGCATGTGAATATTTTTTTGTATTCCATAAAAGTACGTTTCTGGCGGAGCATCGTGTCGGCAGACTCATTTTTTTTATATATATGACAGACAAGCAGTTAGAAAATCCTGTCAAGTAAAAAAAAGTTCTCCCTTGCAAGAGACTTGTTGGCTCACAACTTGTTTTAAATAAAGCCTCCAAATGACTGATGGCTCGATAGGCTGCGATTAGAATTTACACCCTGGATTTTAATTTGACCTTTGGAGCCTGACAGCCACAACATTTTGATGGGAACGCAGTTTACACATTCAACCGATCACTGCAGCCGCGTGCAGCGCGGAGCGATTACGCCATACGCACTCAGGGAAACGCACACACACGCTTAATATCATGAGACGTCACGATCGCAAACGGCGGGGTGGAGAAAGAAGCCTCGCGGCCATATGGAACATCCTATCCCCGGGTGCTGCAATAACAAGCACCACATTTAGGTGGAAACGGCATCGGAGTGCGGTCTCCCAAGCAAGCGTGGTTCTCAAGCCTGGCATTTCGGAGCCTGCACACGGGCTCGGATTAAGGTCGCTCTGGGCCCTGCGCCAGGGCCTATTTATCTTATAACGGCCCCCCGTACTACCAATGGCTCAAGATCCTGCTGCCACCCACCCCACGCACACGTTTTTTTGCGCCTGCCCCGTGTAGGGTCCAGAGGCAATTACAGCCTCATGGCTTCTGGATAATGAATCGGGCCCTCACGGTGGCTGGGTCTCGCCGGGGGTCTTGATCTCACACCTTAGGTCTGTGGCCAGTAGTGGGCTGTGCTGTTTGTCGGGGCTCCACGGAGGAGTGGACCCTCCGGTTGCCTCTGAGAAGGCCCCCCTTCACGTGACGGGTAATCCGGGCCTGCCTGCGTGATTTGTTTTTGTTGTTGTTGTCGCTACGCCCTCACACCGCTCTCTCAGCGCGAGGTGGTTGTGTAGAGGGCCGCCTCGGTAGACCTTTTCCAATGTGAAAGCATAGAGCACAGGGTCACACGTCTATCATCGAGCCAATAAACAGCAAGCGTGTTGTCATATATAATCTTAACACGGATTAAATCTACCGGGTAATACGTACATCGTCGTCATTTTTTAAAGCATTTTTTTTGTTGTTGTTAAAGTTATGTAATAAAAACCTTTTTTTTCTTCTTCTCGTGTGGCAATTATTTTATATATATTTTTAAATTTTATTTTAAACATCGACAGTAAAGGGGCTTTAGGTTTCATACAAGGGAAGCACAACGGACATGCCTTATGATCACACTGAAGACATCATATATTCATGCTATATCTACACTTAAAACAGCGGGAATGGGCTTCGGGCTGGCCAGAAACGACTGTGTGATCAGTCACCCCCGGGCAGGACGGCGGGTTAAAGAGGTCCGTGATCGAATAAACATCGGTAATGAAACAACAGAGATGTAGTCTCAAGCACACACAGCCATCATCATCATCATCGCCACCGACGTGTCAACGGCGGGCGGGGAGGGGGGTAGCGTACGGCATGAGCACAAGGAACAGGGCTTGACGTGAACAACAAGGGAGCATTTATATACAGAACACCAAACAGGAACGAGGGCTAGCGTCGTATACAGGTATAGGTGGGTGGGGGGGGGGCGGTGGAGACGCCTGTGAACGAGGAAGGGTAATATATTGTATCTACAGTGTCTCACTGAGCGGTTTGCTGTGCAGGAGGGGTCATGGAGGGGAGGTTGGGGGGGGGGGACATCACACATACGACGACAACGACAACACAACCGACGTTTTAACAGCGCCGCGCGAACTATGGGGTCTGCGCCCGCCGTGCGGTCCGCGGAGGAGATCCCACGCGGCGTGCCACGTGGGAATGGCTTAGCGCCACCACGACTTTGAACATGCACACGAAACGAACAAAACGGACAAACAAAACAATTTTTTTGCGCACGCGTGGCGGGGCGAGGATTTGGGGGGGGGGGGGGTCTAAGCTGGGGGGGGGGGGCACGGGAGCAAAGGGCAGGGAGACAGGAAAGGTGGGCAGCTGCGGAGCGATCGGGCTGGGGTTGATGTTGCGTGGTAAGGAGCTGGCTGCCCGGCTGAGTGACTGGAAGGTGAGGTGAGAAACAGGAGGAGGATGATGAGGAGGGCTTTTGGTTGTATAATTAGCCCAAGCCTTAGTTTGTGCACAAACATTAAACGAAGAAACACGCAACGATAACCGGGCGTTCGCCACTTAGTGGCGGTGGCGTCACCACGGCGCTTGTGCCAGCTTAGGTGCAACTCGAGGTACGAACATACACGCGCACGCACGCAACGCAACGCACGTGGCCTGCGTGCCCATGGTGAACTTTTGGATAAATATCCAGATGGTCGAAAATTTTCGGCGTCAAGCTGACACCGTTGCATTGCTTGGCTAATAAGAGCCAAGGCGCATCAAAGTATTTTTTTGTTTATTTAAAGGCGGGTTCACACCCGAGCAGATCAGTCGCATATCGATCGAGTTGTCGTGGACGTCTCTGCGACCGAGAGCGATTTCGGTTGCGCGACTGATCGCCCGGGGTAGCGGCACCGCCTCTAGGCGTCTGCCTCCGAGTTCACCGGGAGCGAGGTGTCGCTTGCGCACGCAGACATGCGGAACGCAACATGTAAACACAAGCACGCACGCACAGCACACGGTAAACACACAACAAATATCCCCGTGGAGCCTGCGACAGACTGTTGGGGCAAGTGCTGTTAGCGAGCACCTACGAAGGCCAGAACGGGCACACGAGGGTGTGGGTGACCAACACCACGCCCGGCCGCCTTTGTATCCCCAGTGGCGATGTTTACACACCGCACCAGGTACTCATTTGAGGCTGAGTCGACCTAGGGGAGGCCCAGGACCGGTTCAGATAATCGTCACTGATTTTGGACGTGAGCGGGAATCGAACTCGGGTCGCCGGGTATCGTAGCGCAACGTAGCGCTAACCGCTACACTACCGCTACCCACACAACACACACATTAACACATACACATTAACACACCCATTTACACACGTAAACACACCCATTTACACACAAATAAACACCCATTAACACACACACACACGAAGACACATGGACTTAAATAAATACACTTAAATAAATACACACATGAATACACAAAGACATTTAAATAAACACGCATAAACACACGTACATAGACACACCGAAACAAACACACACGTAATACACATAAACGCACACACATAAAAAAACACACACACACATAAACAACAATAACAGCCGCCATTCGCCACCAAGTGGCGGTGACGTCACCACGGCGCGTGTGCCAGGCTAGGTGCACCTCGAAGGACACACAAAAAGTACACGAACAAAAGACGCACAACATCGACAGACACACAAAGCCACACATCTGACGGGTGCCGGGCGAGGCGAGAACGGTGATGCGGAGCAGGGCAGTGCTCAGGGTGGTGGGGCGAGCGGGAATTGATGATGATGATAAGGAGGAGGGGGGGGGCAGAGTTGGCAAGGAACGGGGAAGTTCCGGGGCAAGAGGTAAGGACGGGGGAACACGAGGAAGGGCAGAGCAGGTGAAGGCCAGGTTCGGATCAAGAGTGCCGTGTTCAGGCAAGCGGTGGGTGGTGGGTGGTGGTGGTGTTCTGGGAGAGACGGACAGCGTTGACCTAAGCCGGAGGAGCTAAGCGGAGGGGCTGAGGGTTATTATTCGCGAGGGGGGGGGGGGGGTCACTTCTTGCTGCCTAGACTGGCGTCCACCTCCTCCTCGGGCTTGAGCGTGTGCCACTGGGCGATGGGCCGCCGCGGGTTTGCCAGCATGTCGGACCAGTGCCGGAGCTCCGTGCCGGACGCGTTGCAGCCCACGAAGAGCTTGCCGATGGCCTCGTTCTTGCCCAGCTTGTCGTAGTCCAGCACCGTGACCACCACCTGCACTTTCTGTGGGGATGGGGAATGTGGAGAGGAGGTTAGCGCCCCTCTCGGCCGTACGGACGGCATGGACTGAGGCGCAGGCCAGGTTGCGGTCAAGCGTTGTGGGTTCCTCCGGAGCGTTGAAGTTGGGGACGGTGGTGGTGGTGGTGGCTGGGCAGGTTAGGGATGGAGATCTGTACGCGGAGACGTCGGAGCGCGCTAGAGCGCAACGCGGTTGGCTGCCTGTGAATGGTGTGTGCGTGGGGTGTGTGCGTGCTGACTGTGTGTGTGCTGATTGTGTGTGTAGGGTGCTGACTGTGTAGGGTGCTGACTGTGTGTGTAGGGTGCTGACTGTGTAGGGTGCTGACTGTGTGTGTAGGGTGCTGACTGTGTAGGGTGCTGACTGTGTAGGGTGCTGACTGTGTGTGTGTAGGGTGCTGACTGTGTGTGTAGGGTCCTGACTGTGTTGGGTGTTGACTGTGTGTGTAGGGTGCTGACTGTGTAGGGTGCTGACTGTGTAGGGTGCTGACTGTGTAGGGTGCTGACTGTAGGGTGCTGACTGTGTGTGTAGGGTGCTGACTGTGTGTAGGGTGCTGACTGTGTAGGGTGCTGACTGTGTAGGGTGCTGACTGTGTGTAGGGTGGGTGCTGACTGTGTGTGTAGGGTGCTGACTGTGTAGGGTGCTGACTGTGTGTGTAGGGTGCTGACTGTGTGTGTAGGGTGCTGACTGTGTGTGTAGGGTGCTGACTGTGTGTGTAGGGTGCTGACTGTGTGTGTAGGGTCCTGACTGTGTGTGTAGGGTGCTGACTGTGTGTGTAGGGTCCTGACTGTGTGTGTGTGTTGGGTGCTGACTGTGTGTGTGTTTTTACTGTGTGAATGTGTGTAGGGTGCTGACTGTATATGTGTGCTGACCGTGTGAATGTGTATGCAGACTGTGTCTTTGTTGAACAGGAGTGCAAAATGTTGTGGCTTAGCCATATCTAAAATTGTATCGGTGCTGTCCAGACACCCACTTTACAGCCACAGTGGTTGTGGCCCTGACGTGGGTCGTGAGGTTATGCTGGTTGGGTAGCAGCAGTGAAGAGGGATGGGCAGGAACACATTGTGAAGAAAAATGATTACATGGCCAAAAGCTGTGTGTGGCGAGGCACACGCCTGTAATTCTGTTCTCGTGTATGGCAGCAACGCGTTCAGAGGCTGATTGCTAATGTCCAAGTCTGGTAGCCACGAGAGGTCATCGAGAGAGAGAGAGAGAGTTCGTGTCGTATTGCTTGCTATTCCTCCTTCATTGAAGGAGCACAGACTGCAGTGGTTATACTATTTGGTCTATAGTTTGGGTTGCATGGCCACAGTCGTACTGTGGCTCGTGTCTTTAATTCTACATTGATGAAGGAGGTGTGTGCATCGGCCTGTTGATGTTGTTCTGACATGGTTCACGGTTGTACAGCGGTGTTTTTTTAGGAGGAATGTCAAAGCCAGGCAGTTGTGATGTTTGGGTGTCAAATGAGGAGTTTATTCTGGACACCCACGTTGTTAACATCTCGGCACCGTGGCACCGACGGGGTTTTGCTTGGACTGTAAGGGTGCCACGGTGGCTAGGAGATGTTAACTACCTCGCCTGGTAGACAGGAGGTCGTGGGTTCGATTCCGACTGTGACACCTGTTGTATATTCTTGGGTCTTTCGGTAAAGTCACGTAGATGGGTTCAAAGAAAATAACAAAATAACATAAAACTACCACGTTTCGATCGCAACACAAGCAATCATTCATCATCTCCATCTCCTGATGACGATTGCTTGTGTTGCGATCGAAACGTAGTTTTTTGTCATTTTCTTTGAACCTATCTACGTGACTTTACCGAAATACCCAATAATATGAATTCCTGCAGTCACTAAAGCTTTAAGTCAAGATTACACCTGTTGTATATTTGGAGTTTGCATGCTTTACTCGTAGTCCTGTTGATTTTTCTCCGGATAACTTCGGGGTTTGCCTCCACATTTAGAAACATGCGTTCAGAGTATTTGGCTGCTATAAATTTGAACATAACCCACTTCGTTGAGCTATCATTTGTGGCCAGGTCACTTGTGAAAGAGCTGTATAGCTCAGTGGGCCTTACCTCGTAAAATAAAAAATGCTTAATAGTTTAGTTTTCATGAGCTGGCGTTGCCAGTGAGCTGCTACCAGTTTAGTTTTTAGTTCCACTCTGTTCGCCAGCGTTATTGCGGATCTTTTAATCCAGATATGATCATTAAGTGCTAGATGCCTGTGGCCAACGTTCTGGATGACTGATTGGTACTTACGTGTGGAGAGACTTAAAAATTGCAGAGTTATTTAAATAGCCAGCAGATGGCAGTACAGAAAGTACAACAATGATTAATTAAACAGGTCAATGAATCTGCTTTGGCATTGAAATAAAACAAAACAATGTCGTGCCAACAACCAATGGGCTTTCTGGAGTAATGTTGTTCAGTCACATTTATTTAAACTTTGGAAACGCTGGAGAGGTTTTAACTTTGATAAATCTCGTCAGCATGGCATGGCCTTTGGAATAAAAGGCCGGATATTAGAAGCAATTGCCATCCATGAACACTCTGTAACTCCAAGTCACATTGGACAGAATGCAATGTGGAGTTCTAAGCACGGTTGTCGACAATGCAAGCTCTAACCAGGCTCAATGTTGCTTAGCTTCTGAGATCTGACGAGGCTGAGCACATTCCAGGTGATTTACATTCTCCGTGTCCTCCGGTTTTTCCCTCCACGTTTAGAATCAACGTGCATTTAGAGTATTTGACTGATATCAATGTCCACGTCAATAAGCCACTTAGTTCAGCTATCATTTGTGGCCAGGCCGCTTCTGAAAAAGAGCTACATAGCTCAGTGGGCCTTACCTGGTTTTCTCTAGATGTTCGTGTTCTCCTACCCCCCAAACCGTATTTGATAAGGAATTGGCTGAACATGCCAAGCAGGCCCTGGTGAAAATGTCTTGGGACCGTGTGAGGTTTTCCAGGACAGACACGATCTATTATAATAAAAGTTGCCTGCGTAATGGCTTCTTCCTACATGAAATGTAGACATTAGCATCCGTTTATTTGCACAGGCAGATCTCTCAGTCCCTGTGTAAGGGAGCAAGAGGGCGGAACGTCAGCTGAAGTCGGAGCTCACATTTGCGGGATGCGTCACTGCTGAATGAAGTTGTACAAGCGAGTGGATAAGAACGATAAAGAGTGGAAAAGGAACCAAGGGAGAATCTGCAATGTCCAGCTGGGATCTAGGATCATTCGCTACACCAAGATCTAGATAAAAAAGTAAAAAAAAAATATACACTATACACGTTTGTGTTGGATATAATTTTGGTTTCACATTGAAGTGTTTATAAATTACATATAAGTTCAGTAAAAACAAATACCATGAATACGACTGGTTTTGCCCGCTGTAATTTTTTCCTGTTATTGCAACATGTTTACTGGTGCTTCAAATGTTACCCTATTTATAACCATCCTATATGTTGCTATGGTGCCTTCGGGTTGTGCAATGATATTTTAATACTAGCATGTTTTCCAGGCAGGACCAAACTATTTTTTTATCCTGCTGTAATGTGGAATTGCATAATAAATACATTAAAATGAGCAGCGGTTATAATTAAATTTGTGTATTAAACCACACGGGATATCTCATTTACATAATTGGCTACAATGGGACCCCACAGAAAGCGTTTATAATTAGGGTCGTGTGCGGGTCACCCTGTCAAGGTCACGGGAGTCACGCGTTAGGAGCTCTGTGCGCCGTGATTAATGTTTATACATTTTCCTTACAAAGGACCGCACTCACATGCACGCGCGCGCGCCGCATTTACTCGCACGCACAAGTGTCACGGTCAGCATTGCCGGCGCTCTCTCAGCAACATCCTAGTGGCTCTCGTAATTAATGAGTTCTGCCGCTGCGGCGGGCTTAATGATGTGTTTTTCTTTATTCCAAATCTGCGTAATTGTTAGCTGGCATCGCCGCGCCGCGGTCGACAGAGTGGCTGCGCGGTGAACCCCAACGAAACGAGTTTGATTACCGGTCACGGCTGATATCAATGGCGAGTGATATCTCAAACAGTTGTGCCGCACCCCCCCCCCCACCCTGCCGAACCTCTCCCACTTGCCCAGCCCACACTGGCCAGTGTGGTGAAATATGGTAAGAAAAAAAACATGACTAACATAGCCTGAGGTAGGAGTCTAGCGGTGGCTTAGCAAACATTGTTATTTATTATTTATGAGTTTATGTATTGTTGTTAAGTCGCCTGGCATTGTGGTTTGAGGGTTTGCCACACAATTATAGTCTTGCGTATAGTCTTGCAGATAGGCAAATCTGGGTTGCTAAAATTTGAACCGCTTTGTGGGAGGTCAGCAGTGGATCATTTTTTTCCAATGTTGGGCTCCCCACCACTGGTGATGAGTGTGTCACTGTTTTGCTCATGCGCTTGTTTTGTACATCTAGCCAAAACAAATATTCCACAAAGTCTGTAATTCCAGTTATCAATTTCAATTTCATATACAGTTATTCCAGAAAAAAATATAAGATAATAGGCTGGGCCCATGTGTTTTTCGGGGTATCTGAGTTTTAATAAATTTCGGGTGGAAATTAGACAATTTTTGACGAAAGAGATTGAGCTCCATATATGTGCAAACACTGCCTTTAAGTCGACACATTAAAAAGGCACAATTTGTTTATGCAATCAGAGCTGTCATTCACTCTGCAAGTGTACCGCATGCCACTATGCATACACTGGTTTATAATATTACAATATGGACAGGGCTCTGAACATATATACAGTTGCTGTATAATGTGTAAATGAATAAAATAATGCAGATATAAGAATAGGCTTTACCCTTTCTGGCAATAAAACAGTTGTGTTAAGATGTTAAAACACCAAACAGAAACCTTTTCCAAGAAATCATGTCTGCATTAACCACATATACTTGTGGTGGACATGCAAACAAAAACATGCTCTGGTCATATATGCATTGTCTTTCAAACTGATTGGTCCAGCATGCTTTTTTGTTTGCATGTTCACCACAAGTATATGTGGTTAATGCAGACATGATTCCTTGAAAAATGATAAATAATTTACAGACCTATGTGAATCCACTAGTCGATGAAGGCCCTCTCCACACCATTGGCAGTCTTTGGGATTGTTTAACCATACTTCACCGTGTGGGTCAGTGTGGATTGGTGAAGGTGAAACCTAACAGCTGTTATGATATAACTCGCCACTCAAATTGGTCGTAGCCGGGAATCAAACTCGGGTCACTTGGTCCACAATGCTGTGCACTACCAGGTAATGCATACTTTAGTATTACAACATATAATAATCATAATAATCATAATTATCATATCACACACTGATAAACAGTAATATTCTGCATGCCCATGGTGTACGTACGTTCATGACTGCATGGGCGCGGAACGGTGGCGCTCACTGCACGATGAACCTGTTGACCTAAGTGTGCTTCCTGGACAGGGCTCTGAACATTCCTTCACCAAGTTGTGCTGACCAGAGTGGTGAAGTATGGTAACAACAAAAGAAAACTAACTTGCATGAGCAACGCATACCGAGGGAGGCCATCGGCAGTTGAATGACAAACGGCTGGAATTTTTTTTGTTAGTATAATTTACCAATTTGCTTGATTTTCACACATTAGCCAAAGATTATTCTCTTGCATCCGTGCATTAATGTGTGGGCATGTAATTGGTGTATTAATTCAATTCAAAACATTTTGGTACAAAATACTAATAATAATTACACGCTAATTGACAAACGCTCATAAAGTGAGCACCCAACGAATCTAACATGAAAAATGTGATTAAGAACAATTGATCGTAATTGATTAAACGCTACAAGGATCATTGCTGGATCTGGTTGAGGTAGCATTCTTTAAGAACCCTCAAGCTCGTCAACATTTAATTGTTGCTCTAATGAGATTTTGTGGGAGACGCAAAAATTGCTTTTGCCCTCATTTGCATTCGGCAGAAAATGGCCAGTTGCGCCGAATGCCCCGTCCTTTGTTTAGAAACCAAAATGTATAGCCACTTAAAGAGGTGGCCAGGTGAGGGCAGGGCAGGCGCTAGTGGCGTGCTGGGGTAGGCCAGCCCTGCACCACCAAATGTCTCTTTGGGCCCCCGACACCAAGGTCACTTTTCCTTAGCGGTGTATCATCAACTGTTATTGTGCCCCCCCCCACCCCGCCGGCACACAACAGGCCGACTGCCCCCCTCCCCCCGATCCGAGAGGAGCTGGAGCCAGGCCTGACAGGTGGTTGGGTGGCTCAGGGGTCAGAGCATTGAGCTGGCACTGGGCTCTAAAGGAGAGCGAGTTTGATGGTATCAGCATGGTTGCCTATGACTGCACACTAACAAATGGCCCGATTGTATATGTTTGCACTCTTCACTCGTTCCCTCTTTGTCATATGATTGGCAAGATTTGAGCTCTGAGACTTTAAAATGTGGTTTAATTGCCGCGCGGCGAACAGCTCTCTGCGGCAAAGGTATCTGTGAAAGTGTCGCGTCTTCAGTGTGAATAACAGAGATCCCTCGAGGGATCTCAGATGTAGTTCTGTGATTTCCCCTTCTGCGCTCCGTTCTCTAATATGGGGTGATACAGTGCTCTTTAGAAGCTCTGACTTAAACATTCATCTCACGACATGTAGCTAATAGCAGCATTTAGAACAAAAGTTTGAAAATGCCATTTGTTAAGTCAATAAAAACGCACCGTTTCTCCATTGATCCTTAGGAAAGGCTCAACTGAGCCCCAAGTCTCCTTCGTGGCAACGCTCTGCTTTGCTTGGGAAGTTTTGCTGATCTCCTACCGCGGTGTTTTGCACGAGCGAAGGAAAATTCCGGTACACGGAGAAAACTCGTTCAAATGGGGGAAACGGTTCAATATCCACACGGATGGGGGGTGGTCTGGCAGGCTACTCGCAGTGCCGCCCTCTACCGGCCACCGCACAGCTCTGCAAAGTCAGCGTCTGGGGGGGGGGGGGGGACGGAACGGACGCCCTCCGTGCCATCTCTTCCGACGTGCCTCTCGAGCGCCGGCCGAGGGCACGTTCCCGTCATACGCTCCTCCACCCGCAGGGAGAGAAGACACGGACGGCGCAACGGTGGGTCCTCCTTACCTGGATCTGCTCGAAGGGAACCTCGAAGCTGAAGGACTCGTTGTAGTACGGGTTGAGCGTGTTCTTCTTGATGGTCGTCTTCTTTTTCTTGAGCCGCTTGCCGTTCTGCATCAGGTGGATCTTGACATATGGGTCTGCGCACAGGCGGAGGCGAGAGAAGGCGTTGGGGTTGGCTTCGCGCGCGCGCGTAACCAGGGCAAGGAGGAGGCAAGCGGCCAGGGCTGCTTGGGGTACAACTCGCACAATTGCTCGAGCTTGCAACATCGGCGCAATAATCAGTGCAATATCGGACGTGGTTAGGTATAAACGTGCGCACAATCTCATCGGGTGTGCAAAGCTAAGGTTCCGAGATTTTACGAGGCCTAACATCCAGCAGTGGATAGGCATTGGCTGATGAGGATGATTATGATTGATGGCAGATTAAGCTAAGGACGTGAAGACTTCATGCATCTCGACAACTTTTCAGGTGGTGTGACTGAACTGCTGCCAAAAAGACGGCGGGCTATCCTCATCTCATGGAAGGAATTTCTAGTTTTCTAACATTACTTAACACCTCATAATTCACGTAAAAATAACGTACTGTACGAACATAAAATAGGAAAACATTTACGGTTCTGTATCAGTCAACTGCTGGATGAATGCCTCCCCACGTAGTGCCAGCCATGGCGACTGATTGACTAATACGTCACCATGCTGGCCATTGTGAAGGTTCACACAATCACTGGCCACTAATCTAATCTAAATTTAGCCATACCTACACATTGAACTCAGGTGGCCGGGTTCACAATGCTAACCACTGCTCTCTCTCTCTACCAATATCATTTATATGCCGGTGCATACATTTATTTGGCGCATAGCAAACATGAGAATGTGGGCCATTTTAGCACCATTATCAACGCAAACAAATGTAATGCACATACGTATAGGCCTACTGTAAAGTGCAAATGTATTTGCGCTGGTGATTAAAACGTGGTCACCGGTTGTCATAGGCACAACAAACTCGATATTGATATAGCTTGGATGACACTTTGTGTGTCTAGGACACGTGTTCATTCAATGTGTGATTTCAAAAACCATAAATTATCCAAATATAAACTATTTTTTTTTATTTTACCAGGTAAGGCCCACTGAGCTATATAGCTCTTTTATATATGAAATATATAGCGAAATGATATGTCAACTAAATGGCTTATCACGTGGAAATGTATCGCAGCCAAACACTCCAGACGCATGTTGATTCCAAATGTGGAGGGAAGCAACGGAGGACCCGAAAAAACCCCCCATAGACGACCACCACAGAGAGAACATACAAACTCCAAATATACAGCAGCAGGTGTCAGAGTCTGGATCGAACCCACGACCTCCTCCATACCAGGCGAGGGAGTTGACATCTCGCAACCGCAGCGCCCACTTGCATTAAAAGACAGTCACATATAGAAGATAGACATTTCTTTTTTGCGGATACTGAACAAATCCTCGAATATGCTTTGATACGGAGAACCATTATTGTAGATCCCGTAAGCTGTGGGGTTACCCGTGAAGTTACTCCTCTCATCCGCAGTGATAAAGGTTCACGGATAAATCCCGCGGATAAATAGGATGAAGTTGCCGCTATGCATTGTGGCTAAAATCATGGATAACCACGAATAATAGGAATAAATAGTGCCGCGGATAATAAGAGTTTCCGTGGACTCTACAGCTGTTGCAGGTAAGAGGAGTCATGGGTAACGGCCGTTGATGAGAGGAGTTGTGCTGTGCGTTCCTCCTGCATGTTCCTTCACTTAAATTGTTGTTTATGTCCGTGAGATATGACTTGTACAGTCTAAGTTACCTCACTGCGGTGTGCCTGCCATATCCTTTAACTGCAGGGCAGCCCAACCGACAGACAGGGTCATGTGACACTCACCAGACACTCATCAGATTCTCATCCACACCACCAGACAGCATTAATCACACTCACTAGACACTCACAAGTCATACACGTTAAAGCCTCATTGTGATATATTGCAATTCCATCACAAAGTAGTGGTTTATGTATTGTCTTTATATATGTATACGTTTAAAGAAGATAACTTTCAGCAAATCAATTTCTTGACAAGATCATCCAATGCACCTGTTTTTGTCAAGATGCCACGTAATAATGAGTTCTCAAACTGCCTGGCATTCGTCTCCTTTTTCAAAGGGCATTGCCTGAAAGAGTTAGCGCCAGTCAAAAGGCTCACGAGAACAACACTGGCCAGAACGGAACAATAAGACCGGATCACGGTGCAGGTTTGCTACACACAAAAACGCCGGCCTCCGTGCGTATGCAAAAAAAATCAACCCCATCAGCACTTCCTAAAGAAGTGCATTGTGGGCATCTTATCTTCGATCACCGTCAAACATAATTCGAGCACAACTGAGAGCATCCGGTCAACAGTTGTCTATCCCTGCATCGCCGCTGTTGTCAGTTGGTTTGTTACATTCGCTCATTTATTTCGATGGTGGTATAATGCAAAAGGACCACAATGCTCTTTTTAAATGAAATTCTGCTGTGTTTTTGCAATAATGCACATATGGCCTCGTGCTTTTTACACATTTTTGCAACTCGTTTGAATCTTAACGTTGGTCTGGCATACACAACTGTATCGTTATAGACCAATGGGTCTGATTCACACGATAGTGAATATTAAATTTTCATCCAAATTGTCGCAAAACACCTCCATTACCGAAAAAAGCGGAGGTAAATCGCCAAGGCAATGCGTGTTCTTGCCGCTCTGTAAAGACGTGCATCTGGCCCAAAGTGTCTTTGTGCTCAAATTACTCAATGCAGACTCCCGCAAGAAATGTGGCAGCACTGTCAAAAGGCTGGTATTACTGAGCATAACAGCAATGCATCAGCTACGAATTGGTCCCAAGCAGGTGGATTTCTCCGTGCTGCAACAATGACATTTGATGAACAGAAAATGTTCTGTGCTGTTCGAATAATTGACTTGCAAACTATTTTTCCCAAATACATGACATTCTCTGTGTCACCTTTCATTATAAAAAAGGCACTCAAGAGGTTTTGATGGCGGTATATGAAAAGTAAAAAAAAATACTCGCATGCCCGTATTTTATTTTTTAGTCATTGCTAACATCAGTTTGTCTTCTGTGATGTAAGAAGTTTAAATCATTTACCATGTGAAGTTCACTGATTCTCAAGGCTGTTTAAGAAAGTTGTCTGCTTTGGATGTTTGCCTAATTAGTTGGTGAATATTTATTTTTGCAAAGGAACCAGAGTTCCCGGCGAAATCCAATCCTGCCGAGCTGTCACCGGCCCAAATATATAAAACAATTCCACATCGTCAATGTCAACATTTACAAAAAACTAATTCGATATGCAGTATATTCATTGGTGGCCGGGTTGAGACCGTCAACGCTCTAAATATGAGAACCTGATTCGATCAAAGGTGGATGCGTCGATTCAAACCCAGGATTTCAGAGGCACCAGCAAAAATGTTGAGGGCTGTCTCTCTGGAACTACATATCCATCCCCTTTATTGGTTTTAATGATTACAGTTATTTATAAATACTTCTGCAAAACATCCGTGCCACTGCATTTCTCCATGTTTAATCTTGCCACGACTATAAATATTATAAAGGCAAGGCAAAGACAAAGATCCCCGTATAGCCTTAACACACTGTTGGGGCAAGTGCTGTAAGCGAGCACCTATAAAGGCCAGAACGGCACACGAGGGGGTGGGTGGCCAGCACCACGCCCAGCCGCCTTTGTCTCCCGAGTGGTGATGTTTTACGCACCGCACCAAGTACTCATTTGAGGCCGAGTCAACCTAGGGGAGGCCCAGGACCGGTTCAGATAATCGTCACCGATGTTGGCCGTGAGCGTGAATCGAACTCGGTTCGCCAGGTTCGTAGCGAAGTGTAGCGCTAACTGCCACCCTACCGCTCACACGTCCTAACAAGCAGTTGCGGACTTTCATCACGCAACCTCGTCCAATTTTCCAGATGCAATTCTTGCCATCTCAGGGAAGATCCATTGCGAAGAAACCCCGAGCAAATTCTCGCCTTGCGGCAGAGATGCTCCCTTTGACTTGTTCATCTGCACAGGTAGCAGAGTGAATCGTGAGCAGCTGTTTTCAGCTCAGCACTTCTTCGCCACCTGGGAAATTGCTGCCTCCCAGGAGCTGCCACTTTGTCGCTGCTGTTCTCTCTTCGCACGCGGCGTGCTTTCAGGCAAATACTGGGGTAATAAGCAGGGCGCGCTGGACCTACAAATCCAGAGGTCGCCGGTTCGATTCCATCTCCCGGAGAGGCAGTTTGAAACAATGGGGCAACTGCACAACATTCACAATGCGTGCGCATTCCCATATCTTCCGAGACGTCTGGCTGAGCGTGAAAGAGTAAGGAACGGCAAATAACCCTCTCGGTGTAGGCTTTGTTCAGCTCCCCCGAGTGGAGGTCCTTCCGCCAGGAGCCGTGTGAGCACGAAATTTCGGGGTTGCGTCTTTACCAGTCGCATTCGTATGCCGCGTACCAGAAACGAGGTTTCTCAAAGACGCGTGCGAAACGGACGTTTAAGATGTGCTCACGTTGACCCTCGTCGACGGACACGCAGATGATCGCGGGTGAATCCCATCAAGCTCTTGTGGCCCTTTTTGCGTGATTTCTACATCTCAGCGTTGCACCTCTTTGATAAGCCCTACAACTTATAACCTAATAACCTTCGATCATCGATGTATGAGTAGCACAGTAGTTGACCAAACCAACGTTCTTCATTTCTCCTTTGAGCATCTGTGTGTTTTGCACGATTTTCGAATTCTAATTTTTTTACGACAATCGGCAAAATCGAGGATCCTATTCACGTGCTGGTGATTATTTATTGACGTACAGTAGGGGCATGAAATATTACATTCCATCGCCGGATTAAAGGATGCCAGAAGACTCCCCGCAATACATTTCAGAAATGTTACGACACGAATGTGCTGTTCCGTTCTTTGTAAGGGATGTCCTTTCCGCTGACATTTGGAGGTACGGTGCACTGCGACTGCGAATGTTCGCGACTAATCCAGCGCCGTAGCGGGTGCGTGGCACCAAATCCGATCTGGGAGAAAAAAACAAACAAATGACGAGCGGCCAAACCGGGCAACCTCCGCAGAGATGGAGCAACGAGATCGGGTCGTGTGCAGGAGCGTGATGGATTCATGGAATCACAGGACCGTGAATGACGGTGAACATCGGGGGAGGCATTCAGCCATTAGCGGATGTATGAAGGGCTGTTGATGATGATGGTGGTGGTGGTGGTGGCGGCCAGGTAGGATAGGCAGGGTATGGTAGCACAATGCCTGCTCTCCGGAGCTTTCTAGGGAGGGTTAGCGGGACGTACGGAGATCACGGTGCTTAGCAATACAGCTGCCAGAAGTCCTACAAGCACAGAAACAGTCCCTGCCACGTACAAGAACATTTTTTTTTATCAATAATTTGTTTTTAAGTAGACTGTTCAAGGCATAGCCACTTCACGTTCGGAGATTACATATTCCAGACACTTGGCCTAGGGGAATTACTGTGCAAATTTACCCAGGAATTCTTTGGCCATGATATACTTGCGGTGAAACTTTGCTGTAGGAGTTCAATATATTTTTTATTGAAATAAACTACCATCATATTTAGCCGCAAGCAAAGATTAAATATGAAAGGTTGGCAAATTAAATGTGCCCTTTTACCACACTGTCACTTCTACATAATTTGTCAAGTGACTTATTTGGGAAACTCTCCCGGTGCTTAAAACATTCGAGGGCAAAATGTTTGTTGTTGTGTTTTGGCTATTCATACAATGTCTGAGGGTTAGGCACAATATTTCAATATTAGTGTGGAACCTTTAGCTGCGGTCTCTCTCAACTTTAGCATTGCAACCCTAATTGAGCAACCCTGACCAGCCCCAATCTCTGAACTTTACTTTTTTAACCTGCACTCCGATCCCTTGAACCTTTTCCCGCGACATATGACCTTAAGCGCCAACCTTCAAAGAGGGAAATAAAAATATAATGTAAAGAACTGTTTTTGCAGTCATTAACAATGAACGTCTCATGGCTGAGACGTATATGGTAATGAGTTAACATTTTGAGCAATGATCATTCTTCAGTAACAAATGAGGGATGGGTGGCAGATTGTGAGTAATTCCATGGTGGGGTCGTTGAGGAGAGTTTGACATAAAAAAAAACGGTTTGGGATGAACGTTGTTTGTTCAGAAGTTATTACATGATAAGCCATTCAAGCCGAATGTGTCTCCCTACTTTGGACACTCCACAAAGTGATACAAATTTTATCGACTCTCGAGAGATGATGATGATGATGAGGCGAATCGATTTCCTCCCTCCCCCCCGCCCCCGTCCTTTTCTCGTGAGCTGAACGGCTGTGGCGCAGTGCGACGCGGCGGAGAGAATACGGCAATTATAAATAAATGACATTGACAGATTTAAAATAAAAATATATAAATAAAATAATATATCCAGAAATGGAAGTCGTAAATTATAGGGAGCACTTTAATGTCAAGCCGGATTAAATATTTTGAGGCCCTGGGCCAAACATAAAATGGACGCTTCTTTAGCTCGAATGTAGATATATTACACCCTAATGGCAAAAAAAATAATCATATTGAACATTAAAAAACAAAAGTTCAATTCATAATAAAGTTTTTTTGAGTCGCGAAAGCCTATGCGTTAAATTTAAATTCTATGTTTATAAATTTCTGTTTGAGTTCCTGCATCCACAACTTCGCAGGATGTGAATGGTTGTTTTCTGCAAAGGCTGGCCCTGCCATGGAAATGTGGACTTGCCGCAGGGCATTACTCGAGCTGAACACCACCCCAATCTCAATTGAGCATGAGAACACTTCTAGTTTTGGTTTCCGAGAAAACTGGAAATCAGCTGTCTACGATTCTCTCAGGATGCACTTGAGCTAATTTTACTCTCGTGCCTGAACTAGCTTCGTCATCTGTCCGGGTTTGACCTGAACAATTCTGACACTGGCCGTTGTGTTCGGTTTGTAAGAACAACACAACCCGGACAACATAAGCTTCTCATTTTAACGCCATCTGATTTTTACTCTCATACTGTCTGGGGATTTTTACAGATAATGACTTACCTCCCCCTATTCTGCCACAGTTTGGCCTTCTACCCCACCTCGCACAGACATCCAACGCAACTCCCTCTGTTCCGGGTATCCTGGTCTGACCACTCCCCACCAACCCCACCACCACCGCTACACCCTCTCCTGCCACCCTTCGCCAACTCCATTTGTCCCGATGCTCTACCCCCATGCTTGTTCGTTTTTCGCAGCCTTGTGTCCACGTGTGACGAGACCGAGAGGGAGGCAGGCCGAGCCTGAAGCCCGAACCCCCACGAGGTCTCCGCCAAACGGATTCATCAGCCAACGTGCCGTTGGCATTCGAACTTACCGCCTTCGGCGTGACCGCCAAGTCGAGAGGCCAAACGCACGGGACGCTCGCGCGAGAGTCGCAGGGCTCACCGGAAAGACCACCAACGTCCATCTTCTTCAGGTTCTTAGCCTCGAGGACGACGATGGTGAGCTTTCCGGCCGTGGGGACGTAGCGCAGGGAGATGCAGATGTCGCCAAGTTTCTCTTGCTGCAAGCGTTCACGCGTGCAGACAGAAGACAGAGATCCCCCCCCCCCCTTTTAGCCTCGACAGACTTTTGGGGCAAGCGAGCACCTACGAAAAGTCTGCGCGGCACAGGAGGGGGTCGCCGGCCGCCTTTGTCACCCCACGTGCGCAAAGTTCAATCATCCATGTGCTACTGCAGAAGTGTAGGGATGTGAACAGGATGTACACCTCTGATACAGTGATTTGTTCATGGACACACACGCACGCGCACAAGACAAAGGTCTCCCATTAAGTGTGATAAACCACGGTGGCGAGTGCTTTAAGTGAACATCTATTAAGGCTGGCATTAATGTATCATGCCCATCTGTCTTTACCTTCCCAGTATTGATACTGGTTGAACAAACTTGAACCTGAATAGAGATATTCTGATGAACACACAAATGATGAAGATCAACCACTTCAGAATAAGAATATTTGTTCATACTGGAGTAATCCGATGAGGTGTAAAGCTCTTTTTCACAGATGTCCAGTAGGGGCATGGGGTCAGAAAGTTCCACCAACAAGCAATACAAAAACACGATAGGAGTTTAAAGTTTAGGACAGATAAACAAATAACAAAAAGCCTATCTTAGTTATCATAGCTGTCAACCCATACGGTTTAACCCATATTCTTGTACAGGGAAATTGAGTTTTCCGGGTCCATACTGCGTATTTGTTTGTGTTTCTCCCTTGTGATGGGACTTTGTAGGATGAACGTTGAGATTTATAAGGGCACGGGGTGGCCAATAAGGTCTGACCTGGTCTGATAAAGGGTTAACAGGTATGAGTCATAGAGACTGCAGCGGCGAATGCTGTTGGATCGTAGACACACTCAGACACATTAAGAAGGGAACGCGTGCTGAGCTCCACTCGCTGGGGTTACAATAACAAGAGCATTTTTCCCCAGAAAAGCCTTCCTGAATTTTAGGAGGATCCACTTACATACTCAATGATTCACACGTGGCGCGTAACCAGAGTATCAAGTGAAATAATTGGGGCATGTGACGGGGATAACACTTGTAAATCCAAGAACGATAGGTCAGCAATGACGAGTAAGACTACATGCAAAAGGGCATTTCTAGACGGCAAAAATGAATGACTGCGACCATTTGTATCGGTCCTCCAATCATGCCCTCCATGTCACGTGACATCACCCATAGCGACTGTGTAATTCACGTTTCCGTCTGATGCGTTTCTCGTCGTTTACAGATAAAGTATTAGAAATGGATTACTGTCACCAATCTGGTTGGCACCCTGTCATCTACAAACACGGGTTTACAGACAGGTGCCACTATGCCAGTATTTAGGAAAAATTTTCTTGGGGTTTTTTTGTCACGCACCGCAACTGCCAATGCAATTCAAGCAACGGTGGCTCACAAAGTGACGACATCACATTTACCCCCTCTATTTAAGATCGAAGCAGGAGGATTTCTCCACAAAATCTGGCTGTCGCCTGATGATGCTAGTTGTAATTACTGGCGAAACGTCGTACTCGAATTGCAAATGTTTTGGGTTTACTCTCCCAACACACTGGTGTGCTGGTCTCGTAACGAATTGGCACGTTTTGTTTGCGTGACAAACCTTACTAATTGGCTGTGTCAGGTGGTAGCGGGTTTAACGACACATTTATATTCACGTGATCTACCTAAAAAACTGTGTTATGGTGGTGCCCTGTTTGTAAATATTTAAGGGATAACGTCTGTATGGCAGTCCAGGCATGATGAACCATTTCCAATATCTCCAAGATTGATCACGATTGTAACAGTATTCTATGGTAGGAGGCAGTATCACCACAGCGTAAGCAGTGGTGGAAATTCCAAATTTTCTCATGGTGGGGCCAGTATCACCAGATGACATACACAGTAAACTGTTGTCGATGGTTCCTGGTTGCTGCTTCTCCTCTGCTGTCCCTCAAGTCTGCATCTCCCTTTACCCAGAAATTCACGCCGACGCCTCTCTGTTTCTGTCCACATAATAATGAAACCTATTCCCCCAGGATGCCCATGTCCCATGGCTTTTCACAACATCTCGAGATGCGGTTGCATCTCGGCACCGTATAAATCCGGACTGCATTTGATTTTATTATTTTATTGATTTCACGCAGATAATGGGATCAGATGACCCCGAATGGGATTTGAACTCAATGCCTTTGTATTCTGCGTCGGCCTCGCATATAAAAGCGCCACTTGGCTAGATATGTTTCAATAAATGCTGATAAAGTGCTACACACCATGCAATGTTGTCATCAGGAACATTGTGCATTTTGTGTGCGTTTGTGGGGAGCGGTCGTGTAGCGTTTTGCACGCTGTGCTACGGACCTGGCCACCGGGGTTTGATTCCCGCTCATGGCCAACACTAGTTACGATTATCTGAACAAGTCCTGGGCCTCCCCTAAGTCGACTCAGCCTCAATTTAGTACCTGGTGCAGTGTGTAAACATCGTCACTAGGGAGACAAAGGCGGCCGGGTGTGGCGTTAGCCATCCACCCCCTCGTGTGCCGTGCCGGCCTACATAGGTGCTCGCTAACAGCACTTGCCCCTCAACAGTATGTTAAGGCTATATGGGGGATCTTTGTCTCTGTCTTTGTGTCTCCGCGGTGGATATGAATGTGGCCATAAAGCTAATATATCTGCCTGGTGCACTTAAAAAACAAAACCTTACGATCGGAATGAACGAACACTGCGAGAAGCCCTTTCACGCAAAGTATAACCGTCGTCAGTTTTGTTGACCAGATTTTAAACATGGTTTAAAAAAAAGTCTAAATGAAATTGGTAAAAAAAAGATTCTATAAATTCGACGATATAAAATCAGTACAAAGCAATAACTGCCTATTTCTCATTAATTCACGTGAATGGTTTTCGCACTAAAATTTGTATGCACAAAAACAAAACTCAAAAGAACGGAACGCTCTGTAAAACACGTTTATAACGTGTCCATTTGAATGCGCAAGACACATGGAGTGTTTATTTGGTGCGTAAGAGACACAGGATACACATTAACGTTGCATGTATATTTATATATGTAAAACGCCTATTTTATGCGCGGGATGTACCAGAGAAGCCCATCTTATCTGCAGGAGAAGCGGAATGGCCGTGTCCACTTTTGGAAATGCCTCCTCCCAAGCCGACACGCATTTTTCTTTCGCCACGCTGTTTGTCATTCCTTGACAGTGCATCCCATCACATCGGCACTCTCCAAAATGCACGCTTCAAATAGCATTTCAGAGTTGTGGGTGGGAGCGTGGGAGAGGGATTGGTGTGGGGAGGGTGGCAGCAACAGAAGGCCGCTGAGACTGTCCTTGTCTTGGAGCTGCTGGTGTTGCCTCCTATTGTTTTACGTTGATCCCTTACATATTCTTTGGTTCTTTCGGTAAAGTCACGTAGGTGGAAAAAAATAAAATGAAATAAATTAAATCACGACGTTTCGATTGCAACACAATCAATCATCACCAGGTGTGACAACCACAGCAAGAAATGTTTTAATACGTGACTTTACCGAAATAACCAAAGAATATGGATCATTGCAGTCACGAAAACTTCAAATCTAGAATGATCCCTTACATCCTCTAGAGAAATCAGGGTGCCGGGGGTATGAACGGTCAAAAAAGTTTTGAGAATGGGATTTTTTTGCTTGTTTGCTAAGATGCGGCCTTTGCACTCGTGCGCCATTTTGCTCTTTTGTCGATGTAATACGCGAGAGCAATGTAAACGCGCAAATTGTTACAAAATTAAAATGTTACGTTGAGACGGTGCTACTTTTTTTTTAAAGCCTCTAAGTTCTCAGAATGATTTTCGACGGCCCCCCTCGCGAAACACAATGTCGTTTGTCTAACACGTAGTAGGGCTTTCACGACCAATATTATTCATAACACTTTGTAACATTTTTTTGTTTTCTTCCTGAGTAGTAAGTGTTATTTCTTAATTGCTTACGCCTCAAAAGTACCGAAAATGGATAGTGTTCTCTACAAACTTTGCTTTTGTGATCAGGACAGTGATAGTTTGAAATTTACCTATTTTCCACAACATTCCAGATAGATTCAGTGCTGAATAAACTTGGAGTAACTTGTAGAACATTCTAAAAATTTCCAGTAATATAAATAGTAGTATAAATACAGGGGCCTTATGCCCACCAGTTCAGTTTAGTTCCAGCTGCCTAAGTGGATACATATCTGCTTTTTTCTGAGATGGCATCAAGAGGCTGCAAGCATCCAGCAGACGCATTTTGCTATGTCTGTGGCCAATTTCTGTTTAAGCATCTGCTAAGATGTGTGAGGCCTACAAGGCAAATTTCGGCATGCCTGTCGGGGATCAAGACAAACCCTGAGCACCTCATTTCACCTGCGAGCAATGCAAAAAATCTCTGGAAGGTAAGATGGACAATTGTTGCTCGGAATTTTACGTCATAAAATTTGTTAACATTTTTGGAATTGTAAAAGTTTTTTTTGAAAATGTTTTACAATTTTCAATGTTATTGAAAAATAAATCATATATGAAAAATATTGCCAGAATCTCTTACACTTTAGTCATGAGTGAAATAAATGCATTTTTGTAGGATGGTACATAAGGGAAAAGAGAGCCATGAAGTCCGCTATCCCAAGAATCTGGCGGGAACCCACTGACCACTCAAGCAACTGCTACTTCTGCATGGTGGACTCTTCCAAACGTCGGACTGGCAAGAATGCACCTGCTATCACGTATCCGGACCTTCTTTCATCCATCGCCCCGGTGCCACACTGCCATGAGCTCCCCGTACATACAGTGAGGGAAAAAAGCATTTGATCCCTTGCTGATGTTGTACGTTTGCCCACTGACAAAGAAATGATCAGTCTATAATGTTAATGGTAGGTTTATTTGAACAGTGAGAGACAGAATAACAGCAAAAAAAAATCCAGAAAAACGCATGTCAAAAAGCGTTATAAATTGATTTGCATTTTAATGAGGGAAATAAGTATTTGACCCCTCTGCAAAACATGACTTAGTACTTGGTGGCAAAACCCTTGTTGGCAATCACAGAGGTCAGACGTTTCTTGTAGTTGGCCACCAGGTTTGCACACATCTCAGGAGGGATTTTGTCCCACTCCTCTTTGCAGATCTTCTCCAAGTCATTAAGGTTTTGAGGCTGACGTTTGGCAACTCGAACCTTCAGCTCCCTCCACAGATTGTCTATGGGATTAAGGTCTGGAGACTGGCTAGGCCACTCCAGGACCTTAATGTGCTTCTTCTTGAGCCACTCCTTTGTTGCCTTGGCCGTGTATTTTGGGTCATTGTCATGCTGGAATACCCATCCACGACCCATTTTCAATGCCCTGGCTGAGGGAAGGAGGTTCTCACCCAAGATTTGACGGTACATGGCCCCGTCCATCGTCCCTTTGATGAGTGAAGTTGTCCTGTCCCCTTAGCAGAAAAACACCCACAAAGCATAATGTTTCCACCTCCATGTTTGACGGTGGGGATGGTGTTCTTGGGGTCATAGGCAGCATTCCTCCTCCTCCAAACACGGCGAGTTGAGTTGATGCCAAAGAGCTCCATTTTGGTCTCATATGACCACAACACTTTCACCCAGTTGTCCTCTGAATCATTCAGATGTTCATTGGAAAACTTCAGACGGGCATGTATATGTGCTTTCTTGAGCAGGGGGGCCTTGTGGGCGCTGCAGGATTTCAGTCCTTCACGGCGTAGTGTGTTACCAATTGTTTTCTTGGTGAATATGGTCCCAGCTGCCTTGAGGTCATTGACAAGATCTTCCCGTGTAGTTCTGGGCTGATTCCTCACCGTTCTCATGATCATTGCAACTCCACGAGGTGAGATCTTGCATGGAGCCCCAGGCCAAGGGAGATTGACAGTTCTTTTGTGTTTCTTCCATTTGCGAATAATCGCACCAACTGTTGTCACCTTCTCACCAAGCTGATTGGCAATGGTCTTGTAGCCCATTCCAGCCTTGTGTAGGTCTACAATCTTGTCCCTGACATCCTTGGAGAGCTCTTTGGTCTTGGCCATGGTGGAGAGTTTGGAATCTGATTGATTGATTGCTTCTGTGGACAGGTGTCTTTTATACAGGTAACAAGCTGAGATTAGGAGCACTCCCTTTAAGAGCGCTTCCACCAGGATATACTGGACTTTGAATGCCGCTAACAAGGACAGTATAACGAGAACATGATGGGAGACTACATTTGGGGGCTGATTCGTGAACGTGATTTACAGTATAATAGTAAATCTCGAAAAACTACTCCCTTCTAAATCTTTTATAGTAATATTTGTATTACTTTAGTATAAATACACGTACATTTTCATTCATACGTTGTTTTTTTCTGACTTTGTGTGAACGAAAAGACACAAATTCGCCCGTTTTCTCATTGACAATAGGTAAATTTCAAAATATCACTGTCTTTGTCACAAAAGCAAAGTTAGTAGGGAATAATAGCCATTTCATATACATTTTAGGCATGAGCAATTACGAAATAACACTTACTACCCAGGAACAAAAACTGTGTTCCATAGTGTAATATAGGTTTTTTTTGGGGTTAGATCACGTAAATATCAATGTGTCTTTAAACCTGCCACCACCCAACACAGCCAATAAGTAAAGTTTGTGACATAAACAGAACATGCCAATTCGTTAATAGTGCAGCACACCGGTGGTGTGATGGAAAGCAAATCGTTTGTTTCTCAAAGCTGAAACGTAGCAGTGCACGCCAAACTGCATTAAGGCGAGACGCGAATGCCAAACGAAAGTTTTCATTGACGCTCAGTGATCGATTGCGGATGTTAACCATGAATATTCCACTCAAAGTGAAGGTGCTAGGAAAAACCTCAAACGAGTTCCAAGACTGCGTGTGTTTTTTCAGGAGGCACCTGCCGAGGGCCATTTTGCCAATTTCTTAAGGCTTATTTTGTTGTTGTTGTTGCACGTCAGTATAAGTTGCAGCAGTGCACACAATGGTCATTTAATTAAGGAATGAATTCAGTTCAATAGTACCTCGGTATACGTCGTTAATTCGTTCCAGAAGGTAGGAGGACTCATACCGAAAATGATGAATACCAAACGAATTTTTCCCATAAGAAATTAAAGGAAAGGAAATAATCCGTTCCAGAGTATAAGAAATGATATTTTACATGGCGTATTATATACATAACATAATGTAGACACTACTTATTATTACTAAAATGCATACATACATTAAAATAAATGCATAAATAAATTAAAATAAATTGAAATAAAAACACCGTACAGGCAGACCGAGGAGCGGCGCTTTGTCTCAGTCATGAACGGGGTCTCCACGGGTACCTCGGTGACTCATCCCGACCCATACAAGTTCTAGCAAGCGCCTCGTATCCCAAGATATTTTTACCTCGTCAAAAACACGACGTATACCAAATTGGACGCATTCCAAAGCGGTCGCCGTCTACCGAGGTACCACTGTAGATTAAAGCTTCAAATAATGCGTTTCACTCGGTGGCATATTGCGCAACCCTTTCGCAGTCAAACTCTCCCAAAAAAGAATAAGCTAGTCTGCTTAAATATCAGCTGCTTAGTATTGAACAACACCTCATATAAATGTGTGTGCGCGTGTGTAAGAAAGGTGAATAATTTTTAATTATCAAGGTACAAAATAAAAAAAAATGCAGCGGCTCCGAAAACCTTGAAAAATGAAAGGTCATAGGCACTTGCGCAAGGTCTTTTCCCCAACAATAATTCAAATTGGAACTTTAAGTTCCAAATCGAATGGAGCCAGTAAATCTCATTTCCCTGCTTGTCAAGATGACAAGAGCAACCTTTTAAAAAAAAAAAGTGGCAACAGCTTTGGCAAAAAAAACGGAGCCGCCGCCGCCGACGCGGGCAGCTTGCTTGGCGGAGCGAGACGGGATTTGATCTCTTTGGGCTCTCGCCCCGTCCACATCGCGTGACCTTATAAGCCCACGGAGTTGTTCTCCCATCGTGCGGGTCGAGGGAACCCAACAATGCGTGGGGAGGTGGGGGTGGGGAGAGAAGCGCGCGTCCCGTTTCTCTGAAAAGATTCGGCCCCGGCAGAAATAGGGCTCAGGCCACCGTAGTTTGGCGCTAATAGCGCAAGTGTGCAGACTAATCCAACTTTCTTTTCCGAATGCCATTGCGCTCGACTTATCAGTGCGCTGCAGGCCGAATTACTGGACGGCTTGGGAAATAGGGGTTAAGCTACGAACTTTTATATATGTATGAGCGAGATACGGAATGGCGAAGTTTTTAATTTATTTTTTTTAAATGCAGTAACTCGTACTATACAAATGTGAATGCTGCTTTAACCTCCGGTCAGGAGACAACTCAGAACGTCGTCTCTATGGAGTCAATACAATATTTACCACTATTAGCGAGTACCTATTAAGGCTAGCACAGTATGCGAGATGGTGGTGTGGCCAGCAGCCAGCACCATGCCTTTGCGTCCCAAGAACTGATGTTTACAAGTCCGTACTCATTTAAAGGTGGGGACAGACCTAGGATTAGTTTCGATAATTACCACCGATGTTAGCCGTGGGCAGGAATTAAACCCAAGTGGCCAGGTTCATATCGCAGCACGCTTAAACACTGCGCCACTACGCCATGGCCCTTCTACACGCATGCACGCACAAACACACACGCCCACATTCACACTCACATACACAGATGTACTCACACGTACGTGTAGATTTACAAATGTTCACTTGGAGGACACACGTAGCTAGACACACACACTTATCACAGAAATAACGTGATTATTGCGTATGTAGAACTGTCAAATTAGACATTCAGCTTATTAACATATTGTATTCGAACTCCAGCACTCCACGACTAACGATCCATTACTGTGGCTCATATATAATTGATAAACAACAAGACTAAATGTCCTCACGCTCAAACAAATGGTGAATGATGAATACATCCCAATCTTATAAATATGGGTGCATAAAAATAGTTGGACGTGATGGGGTTTTTTTTGTTGGCTCTGAAAAGCAAATTCATTTTTACAAAGAGCCATTACAACATTTTAGTGGCATGGCATCTCCAAAAGCACCGTAATATAGTCCCAAACAAAATTTATTGTTCCTCCTGAAATATGTAATTTATTTACTTTCCAACGATCAAACAATCAATATTTACACTGATGCACTGTTACATTTTTAACGAGCTAAAGATATCAGATCGAGGAAGGGCATGATGAAGCGCACAATAAGCTAAAGCCATCACAATGCTTTAATCGCAGCCTTCTCATCTCCTGGCTCGTCTTTGATTGGGATATGTGTCGGGGCCGGTCCAGGGTTATGCTTGGACCGTAAGAGCGCCACGGTGGCGACATGTTAACTATCTCGCCTGGTATGCAGGAGGTCGTGGGCTCAATCCCGACCATGACAACTGTATATTTGGAGTTTGCATGTTCTCCCCGTGGTTACGTGGATTTTTCTCCGGGTCCTCTGGTTTTGTCCCTCCACGTTTAGAATCAACATGCGATTAAAGTATTTGGCTTCACAAAAAATAATAAACGTGATAAGCCGTTTCGTTCACCTATCATTTGTAGCCAGGTCGCTTCTGAATAAGAGCTCCAGACAGCTCAGTGGGCTTTGCCTGGTAAAAGAAAAAAAATGAATTGGAATCACTGCTGCTTTGACTGTGCACTGCCAGAAGGCCATACGGCTGATGGGTTGTGTAAATATATATTTTTAATTTCATGTGGAAAGACGGATATTTGAAGGATTGTCAAATCTAGATTGATTGTCCACCTTGTTTACTTTGATTGGGATGTGTCTTTCTTGACTACAACTTACAGCACATTGCTGCATATCTCTACCTCAAACCATTTACCAAATGGCGAAACCTGACCATGCAATCACGAGGCGGGCGGGGGGGGGCATTAGCCTTGTGGTTATCGCAAAAGACTATCATGAGCTCGGTGACCTGAGTTGCATTTTTGACCATGGCAAGTGATATACAAACTAGTCCGGGCCACGCCGTCATTAGCCCCGTACTGACCAGCGTTGTGAAGCATGATCAAACCACCCCGATGAGGCGTGGCTAGGCCTTCATTCAGAAGTGGATTCACGGAAGAGATGTTTCGTTTCAATCAATTTACTTTGTAAATATAAAAAACACACAAATATAAAATATGTATATAGCTCAGCTTTTGAATATCAGCTTCGATTTCTGTTAAATATATCTTGATATTCTGTCTGAGAGGTCTTCCAAAAAGCCAGAGGCAGTCCGCAGAAAGGGAAATATGGATGCAGTTCACCCTCGTTAGCACTCATCTGTGAACCGCGTCCAACTACGGACTGCCAACGAGAGCCCCAGAGTGCTGGTTGAGTGCTCATGATGGACTGTGATGCATGCCCACCGGTGAAGCATGCCCAGCTACAAATTGACAGGTCAAAAGTGAGAGGGTCTGCCTATTCTGCTCTTGAAATTCACTTCGTCCATTCCTCCATCCGTCTCATCCACCACGCCGAGTTCAACCAAAGAAAAGAAACAGAAACGGCTTCGCTCGGCGATTTTCTTCTCGTGCCGCTCGTCTTTGGAATTCCCTTCATATCGTCTCTTTTTTACCCCAAGCTCTTATAAACTTATTAGATTCAAGAAATGCAATTTACATTGAGCAATTTATACCTCCGATAGTGCTATCTGAGCCTTTGGGAAAGTCCTCAGCTGATACGTAATTTTTTAAAAAATGTCTACGGGTGGCGCTCAGCCAGTGGTGGAAATTCCACATTCTTAGAAGCAGAATTTAAAGTGGTTAATGTCTAATTGCGAGTGAGACACGCTCGCCGCCGCGAGTACCACTCAGCCAGACACCAGAAAGGCCCAGAGTTTTATATGGGTCCTCATAAAAGCTCATCAGCGAACCATACCCAGCTGCAGGCTGTCAAAGAGACCATTGAGTGTTATAATGGCTTTCAATGGGGCTCATTTGTGAGCCGTAAAGAAGGAGCAATCATTAGGGTTCATTATCTTTATAACGATGATTACCACTACATTTTTGTTTGGCTCTGCCGACTTTCCAATCAACTTACCAATCCTGCTCCCAAAGACCTCAATGGGGGGGGGAGGGGGGGGGAAAGGTCTTTCTCGTCAAATGCGCACAATAAACATCTGCCACTTGTCCCAAGCACTGGCATGTCAGTTTTAGCCAATCTCACGATGAACACAAGCAGGGGCCCATTATGTGTTTGTTGTTGTTGTAGTATTTATCTTGTTCAATGGTGCATTCAGCTGCACGTCATGAGATTAAAACATTTCCACTTGGAACTCTGAGAGCCAAACAGGGCATCGCAATGTGTCACGGAACAACTGTGGAAGAAGATACTGCTGGGGCCTAGTTTGTATTCTGGTAGAAATGCAGTTTCTGCTCAAGCTTGGCAGACAACACAATTTGCCGCTAATTTTGGTCATTTTTCTACAGTCGCGCCAATTGGACTCTGGGGCATTATCATTATGACAATAAAACCAATAAATTAGTGTTCAAATAGCTGGACAGGCAAACTAATTGAAAACCCACATCTACATGTTGGGTTCTGTGTGCATTTGGATGGCTCTGTGGTTACAGTGTTCAACATCCAAGATGAAACGCTGCTTGCAGAGACAGCTCAACCCATCATCCACCGACGGTTATTAAAATTACGACTTCTTTTTTTGGGGAAGTACAACAGTGGTCGTTGAATGCAAACTACCGGCTCGTATGCATATTGAACTTCTGTCGCACCGGACGTGGCCTCCACCATAGGAATGTGGAGTTCTCACCACTACCCCGGGTGCAACCACATAGCCGGGCACCTTCTCGTACTCACTCGAGCTGGGAGAGACTTTGGCTATTTACTTTTGTTTTTTACAACCATTGATGACCTGGCTAAGTTGACCTGGCCAGGTCATTCGCGCCTCTGATTAGCACGGCTGGCTAAGTACGGTGCAAAAGAAGTTTAACATACATACATACATACACACGTAGGCATTCGCGACCAATATTATTCATAATAAAGGTTTTTCGGTTTGATCACGTTATTTATAAATGTGTCGCAACCCTTCACCACCCGACACGGCCAATCAGTAAAAAAGTGTCACGTTGACTAAAGACAAATTATTCACTGCTTTAGCCCACCGGTGTGTTGAAGAGTGAATCCACAATATTTACAATTTTGTCAACGTGACACATTTTTTACTGATTGGCCGTGTCGGGTGGTGGAGGGTTGCGATACATTTATAAATAACGCGATCTAACAAAAAAAAAACCTTATATTATGAATAAATTCACACGCACGTAAGTTCAGAACCCACTACACTTAAGACATCGATTTAATCACTGAAAACTGGATCCCAAATTCCAAACCCAAGACGTCAGGAGGCGTCACAGCTCAGTGTACCTTGGCATGGGGCATTATGAAACATTCAGAGGCTCCCTGCAACCTGAAGCCCAATGGCTTCTCCGGTGACCCAGTTTTGAGCTGGAAATCCTGGCCAGCTTTGCAGAGTCAGCTTCATTTAATTTAGCGAATGCGTTTCACACGTGTCATACAGTTAAGAGCGCCAGATATGCAAGAAAATTTAAGAAATACTCATGCTTGTCAATGTTATGCATTATTTGAGTGGACGTCAGCTCCACGTAGCCACAGAGCCACGTGGCAGCCTCCCTCCTCCTCCAGCACGTGCAGGACAACAACAACAACAGCCACCAGTACCACCCGGCACGCCCTGACGGACTTCACGTTGCGGAGACTATGGTGCGCCCTCGGTCTCCTGGCCCATGGTACTCATAGCGGCCGGGCTGTCGTGGAGCGGCAGCACGATTGCCCCATCGATGTTCGGAAAGCGGCGTACACGCGCTGGCCCCGGCCACACCGGGAATCGGTGCGGCCGAAAAACCCGCTGGCGCCTTGGGAGGTCGCCGGTGGGTTTGGTTGAACCGCATCATTAGCGCGCGTGGATCCTTCCCTGTATTTGCAATGGGAGGGGGCGTGAGTTGTTTGTGCCGAATGGTTTCTCGTGCCGGCCCGGATACACACGCACACAGTAGTCCTCAATTGGGGAACAGACGTCGGCCGGAAGCCCCTCTGTGTCCCATTACCGCATCGGCTGCCCGAATCCCTGCCGCGGCCAGTCAGGCTGGGCTGGCGTGAGAGGGGTATCGCTTAAAAAAACAAAACGCCACTTAAATTATGAGGGGATGTTGAGAGAGAGAGAGTTAGGGGTATAGGATAGGATGGGAAAGCAGCGGCGGTGGGGAAAGGAGTTTGTTGCGTTCATTAAACAAATGTTGCAAAGATGGATTCATCTGGTAGGGCCGTTGGTCGATGGATTTCACATCCAAAACGGTTGCCTTGTCCGTTTATTTTTAGTTGGCGTGTGCGCTCGTATATCTGTGCAATGTGCAAATACACGGACCGTACATGTGCGCACGTGTATGATACGTGGGTGTGTGTGCCTGTGCACGTATGGAGAGATATATTAAGTAACACGTTGCGGGAAGTCAACAGTGGCCGACTAATTGGCAGCTATCTTAGTTTGTATGCTTACGTACAGCAAAAACAAAGCTCCCCCCTATAACCTTAACAGGCTGTTGGGGCAAGTGCGGTTAGCGAGTAGCACCTATGATGGACGGCACGGCGCACGATGGGGTGGGTGGCCAGCACCATGCCCGACCACCTTTGTCTTCCCAGTGGCGATGTTTACACACCGCACCAGGTACTAATATGAGACTGAGTTTACCTAGGGGAGGCCCAGAACCGGTTCAGAAAATCATCACTGGTGTCGGCCCTGAGCGGGAGTTGAACTCGGATCGTGAAGCTCGTAGCGGCAGCGCAGCCGCTAACCGCTACGCGACCGCTCCCCACGTGCAGCGTGCACATTGATTCGCACGATTTGTTAACAGACAAAAAAAACCCTACCGCCTTTTACTCGCTTTTATAATCCTAATCTCGGCATTGCAGAGGCCCAATCCAATGAGAGACACAAGGAGTTTGACATGAATCACCGAGCAAGATCCAAGTGGAGATTTGAAATTGGGTGCCCGTGGGGAACGTGACCATTGTCCAGGCACGCGGAATGCCGGCTGGTGACGGTGTGTTTAGGCCACGTGTCATTTTGGATGTCACCGATTTGTGGGCTGTGTCCCGCAGTGCGCTTGCAGCCACCTGCGCTGCTGCACGTGGACGGACGAGGCCCCCACAGTTGGGGGGGGGGGGGGGGGGACCAGTGGGGAGACCTTCCACTAATAGCGGACAGACGATGATGATGATGGTGACGATGATGATGGTTATAATGGCAATCATGATGATGGTGGTGGTGATGATGTGGATGATGCTGATAATGATGACGGTCATGCTCATGATGATAATGGTGATGATGGTGGTTGTGATGATGAGTTTGATGATGGTGATGGTGGCGATGATGGTGACGATGATGATGATGGTGACGATGATGGAATTGAGTCAACCTTTGAGCCTGTTATTAATTCACAGCCCTCCAATTGCGAATCGGGCATTCTGACCTTGTTGCCATCCAGCAGAATAATTTAGCACATATTTTAACATCTTGAAATTAAACACAAAATATAAAGCAGGGGGATTAGCAGAGAAATCAATTAATAATGACTCACGCGCCTTTTTTCGTATATACGCACCTGAAATTAAATGCTAAACCACGCGGGACAAAGTTGCGCCATTGATCAGCGCCGCTCACGGACGGACGCTCGCAGAGTGCAATCATTTGCGTGCGGCACAATTTGTAAAAAAAAAAAGATTGTGTGTCGATAAGGACAACTGATGAGGCAGCGAGTGTACGTTCAAATTGTCCATGCGCAAAGAGCACGACAAATGCGGGACATGCATTGTTGGGTCACACAATCGCACGGGGAAACTTAATTGCGGTTGCAAATATTAATTCTCCACCACACCACAGACGATTTGGGTCGCGCCATCGTTAGAAGTGCTTGACTCACGATCGGACAGAAGCCGAGACTGAAGGAGCGGTTTGCGGGTTGACGATGATCCACGTTTGATAGAGTGCGCTCTAATATGCCGGGGGCATTTCAGGACGCTCTACATCCTCACATCTCATCGTCTCAACACATTTTGAAAGGGCACCCCCCCGCCGCCTCCTCCTCTCGCTCCCACCAGTGGCAGCTGTCCCTGTGTGCATCACGCCGTGACACTCGGCGCCTGCGACCGCAATCGGGCATTAGTCTGCCAGCAGGGGGCGATGACTGTGATGCGTTATCCCAATCGAGTTAACGTGCGGGTCCATGATACAAGTGTCCGCTTCGTGGGAAAGTCAACAGCGGTCGTCGTGGGAACCTAGAACACCGGGGCAGGATAGCCAACACAGATGAGACCTCCCTACACTGACATGCAGCGGCTTTAGCTTGACATTTGAATTGACTTGCTATCATCGAGTCTTTTGCTGTATACCATGGCGAGGCAGCCGAGCAATAAAGTATTTGTAAATGTCAAACAGCAAAATCTCGGTTGTAAAATCCCACGGACGTTTACAGTTAAAAATGCCGACGAGTTTATCGCCACTGGAGGAAAGAGTCGTGGGCCGTAGCGGTTAGCGCACTGAGCGTGTTTGATCCCTGGCCACGGCGAACATCGGTGGCGAGTGAAATTTCAACCAGTCCCAGCCTCCCCCCCCCCCACACACTTTATCGACCCACACAGACCAGCGTGGTGAAGTATGGTCAAACAACCCCCATGATCAACACAGAAGTGGACTGACAAAGGGCTGTACATTCTTCTTATTATGTATTAAAGTAGCATTTGTAAGTAGTATAAAGGATCAAAATATGCTAAGCTACTAAATGTAATATTACTCACAGCCATTCACGATCACAGAGCTCTATAATAGTTTTCACATAGATATTTTCCAGTGATCACTATTCACAAGCACAGCACACGTGGTAAAAACCCGCCAAACCCTTGTAACGAAATCTATTGAAGCAATATCCATATAGAGAGCATTCCAAAAAGCATCCTCCCCAACTAAGAAAACAAATATGAGTGGTGGCGGGTGAGTGTCAGGTGAGTGGTGGCGGGTGAGTGTCAGGTGAGTGCTGAGTGCGAGTGTCTAATGGGTGGCTGGTGAGTGGTGAGCGTCAGGTGAGTGGTGAGTGTCAGGTGAGGGGTGAGTGTCTCGTGAATGTTTGGTGTGGGTCAGGCGTGTGAGGGGACTTGTCACGTCACAACGGCCTCCAGCAGCCAATGACCAAACGTCAATTATTGTGAAATAGCAATAGTACATTACAAACTATTAACAGCAAAGTCTCTATAAAATAAGGGTGCAGCCATGCAATTGCTTTTTCACATCACCGCTGTGGAAGGGACTCTGGAGGGTATTTTGGCCTTTTATTCCACAGTACCCAAAGCCTTTCTACCAACAAGTCAAGATTCCATCCACTACTGAAACGAGTATTGGTTGCTATTTTTTCTATAAATTATTAGCCCTGAGCTAGCAGCGGACATTCCACATTCCCTTTCCAAGGAGATGCGTTCGCGACAATACGATGCCCGCCCCTGTAGATGATGGACAGCCGCGTAATGGTGCACAGGTCGCTTAAATAGACGTTGCTGAGAGTGAGCGGGAGTAGCTGAATAGATACATATCAATGAGGGTAAATGGACATCATTGTAATATATTACACTAAGAAATGACTGAAAGTCACTTCAATGGATCTGTCAGAAAGCGAATGGCGGTCGCTTTATCTGCTTGAGAGTAAATTAAGTAAAAAAATAAAATCCTAGTAGTGCCTCCGTGCTCAAGCAGGCACGGAGACAGAGCTTATCTGTGTTGGTGGGCTCCGAGCCAGTGGTGAACAGTCCACTTTCCTATGACGGGATTCGTACGTCCGTAATACATGGGCTGTATTGACTACCTACAAAATAGTGTTGATGTTATCAACCACGAAACAAACTCGCAACATTCGTCGACGCCGTTGCCTTGCGACGCAGTACTCTTTAATAGGCTGACGTTCCGGGCAAAGGCCCTTCTTGACAGCAGAGAGAGAGAGAGAGAGGGGGTGAGGGAAGTGAGATTGACCAACTTATAATTGGCAACGCAGTTTCCTCAACTTACTGTTTTAATTACCAACCGTGGATAGAAGAATGGGCTGAGCCAATACCCGACGAGGAAATGAATTGGCAATCAGCCGAGTGCTATGACCGCAGCAGAGGCACTTGGCTCTGAACGGCAATCACCGTACGATTGCAAAAACGGAGCAATTTCGCAGATTCTCTCTTCCTTCGCGGCACCCGGTCAGCGCGAGCGACGTTTGCCATCTGGCAGACCGCGCGACGGAACATTTTCATCATCGCAGCCCACGCCGATCCGCGTACACAGCTTTGTAACAATGGCCTGGTGTTGCGAAAGCTTTGATTGGTAATTTTCGCGCAAATTACCGTCGATTTCTCAGCGCCCCCCGCGCACACGCGCCAGCTCCAAACGCGGTGGGAACGTGCGCGGAGTTTGTGCTGCGTCCGCCGCCCCTCGGCGATTCCTAAAGTGTCCGCGTGCGTGACCTCCTGCCGGGCGCTATTGTCAGTGTGCCGTCGTCACATCGCCCCTCGCATCTGTTCCCAATTATAAGGTAGCAGGGATGCAGTAAGGAACATTCGCCAGACACATTTCATAACAATGACCGTTGTACATTTAGCCGGCTGGCGGTGGCTGCGGGCGCCTGTAACCCGGCGCTCGCGGAGGCGAGGGTTGGTGCATCACGCAGGGATGTTTCGAAAGTCCCTTCCCGTGGGCTTTGAGGTGCGAAAACATGAATTTGCCAGGAGAAGGCGGTTTTTTAGCAAATATGTGGAGTCCACCTGTTACGTCTGTATGATGATGGTGTGCTGTCACTTTGTACGCATTGGTTTTCTACAGAGCATCCGGTTTCCTTCCAGATGTAAACGCTAATGAATTAGCCGATAGCACCTTAATATATGGAGGACCACAGAGCTTGGGGGTGGCAGGGAGGGCAACATTTTTACTTTTCAGAATGATTACGCTCGCAACGTTTTGGTTATTTTCCTTCAGGGAATATTTACGCGTCGGAATTCTGCAGACACGAGAGGATATCCTTCTAAACATTCTTACCGAGAGGTAGTCAAACCCTACCGGCCATTCTGATAGCGACTGGCCTTGTCACAGTCCTGAGAGTCGGGAGTCTCGCAACGCAATAATCTTTGCGGCGAGCCATCAACCCTTCTTCAAGAGGGCAGGATTCAACGAGCCAGGCGTTGGGACGCTCCCTTGCGTAGAGAGCCACGCGATTTGCTTGTTAGTCACGACAAAGGACAGTTCCTATTTATCATTCAGGTAGCGGGGCTGTTTGACAGTTAAAATTCGAGCCTCGTTTTCGACAGCTCCTTCTTGCACAGGGCTGTCACATTAATAAAAGTTGGACTGCTCTCTCTTAAAAAAAAACACAACAAACACCACTGCCATTAATCGACCATCACTTGACAGTGTGAAATAGCAGAGTGTGGGCTTCTTCATCAGTGTCAAGCAGTTTGCCTGAGAGGTTCTAATGTGCACGTGTGTGCCCGCAGTGCAAATTCACTCCCGACATTCGCACGCACACAAAGATCCCCCGTGTAGCCTCGAACAGACGGTTGGGGCAAGTGCTGCTAGCGAGCACCTATGAATGCCAGCACGTCACACGAAGTAGGTGCGTGGCTAGCACCACGCCCGGCCGCCTTTTTCTCCCTGGTGGGTGATGTTTACACATCGCTCCAGGTACTCATTTAAGGCTGATTCGATCCAGGGGAGGCTCCGGTAAACGCTGCTGTTATTGGCTGCGAGCGCGAATCGAACTCGGGTCACCAGGTTCGTAGCGCACTGCGCTCCCCGCTCCGCTGCCGCTCCCCACGTCGCACGCGCACACAAACGCAGAGATGCAAATTCGTACGCGCGCACAATTACGACGGCGCCCCTATTCTCCCAGCAAGACTCTTGATGCCCACGGCTGCTATTTAGCCAGGCACGTCGTTACGAGGGGGTTGTGTGGCCACCTCCGTGTCGAGTGCTGACGCTCCCACAATGCACCAGGTACTTATTTAAGGCAGAGTCGGTCAAGGGGTAGGCTCACAACAAGCTCTGAAACCACTTGCCGGTGATGCTATCATCAGTGGATCTGATTCACTGGCTCTTAGTGCAATTCGCTGACCACCTGCGTAGATGTTTTACTCGCCCAACTGACAACGAATGCAACCACGCGTGCGCACAAGTGCACTCGATGAACATTGGAAAAATACAATTAAAAAAATATAAATTAGTTACGGCAGATAGATGTGTTACTGCGACACTTATTTAATCAAGGAGAGCCTCACAAAGTCTCAAGACTCTTGTTTTCAGAAGGGTCCTGCAAAGTTGTTTGGAGTAGGAGGGCGATGACGCTCCGTGGGATACCGGTTGAGTAGTTTGCAGATCTTTCCTTTCAGCATTGCGATATTTTGGCCAGTACGAGCTACGTTGTATTTTATTATTTTATTATTTAAATCGATCATCTATGGGAGAAAAATCAGTGAATCCAGAGGAAACCCACGCAGGACACGGGGAAGAAAATACAAACTCCAAGCAGAAAGGTGCCCGAGTGAGGAATAAAACCCAGGCGCTTCTTGCTGTGACGAATTGGTGCGAATGCTGCGCCACTCTGCACACCCGATAATGCCGGAGCGTCCTTTACTTACTCAGGAAAACCTCGATTCAGTGCCAAGACACTTTTTTTCAGGAGATGCTAGAGATGCTTGGCCAATTTCCTCTTTGAGCATCTTAGTGCGTGGAAATGCAATTCAGAGTAAAGATACAGGGAAAAAGACTGCACAACGGCGATCTTTTATAGACTATCAAGGCGAGCGGTGATAGCGAGCAGCTCACTGAAGGCTTGCCAAGAGCCCAGCGGGTGGGGGTGATCAAAGCTATGCATAGTTGGGTCGACACCACACCATGTACTCATTTAAGGCTGGGTCGACCTAGGGGAGGCCCACACTGGGTTCGGGTTGTCGTGTACGACCGATAGTGTGCATGGCCAGGAATCGAACATTGCTCCCTGTGACCGTAATGCAATAGCCAAATATCCCGCTTGTAGCTATATAGTTTGTTGTAGGCCAAGTGCTGTGAGTGATCACCTATTAAGGTGAGCGCAGTAGATAAAAGTGCTGATGTGGTCAGCACCACGGACAGCAACCTTTGCTTCCCCAGTGCCCCGATGCTTATGCAGCACACCAAGTACCCATTTCGGGCTGTGTCAACAAAGAGGGGACCATGACAGCTTCGGAAACCACGTGCCGTCGATAGAATGAATGGACCTCGAATTAAACGCAGGTCACTGTGACCATAATGCAGAGCGTGAACCACAAGGATATAATACACGCGCGCGCACAGACACATCGCTAACGGAACTTTAAGCCGATGTAATTATGCTCAATGTTACTCCATTCCAAGAGCGACGTAGCAATTCAACAAAGTCTGGGGAAGATGGGAGGGACACTCGGCTCGGCTATTATTCTGCGTTGAACATTTTCCCGTTCTCAGAGCAGAAGTGAGGAAGAACGATTCCTCCCATCCTCCGCTAAAATCGGCTACAATTGTGGAGGCTTTATTACACGGCTTCAGCTGAACAAACATGTACCATTGAACATGCACATTAGCGTACACCCATGCAACACACATTATCAACCCTGAAGGAGATAAAATCCAATTAAAATGAAATTAAAATAATATTTGCCCACTTACAAAAAAGAGGATGTTTCAAGTCTGACAGAAGTCGGAGCCTTTTTGTATTATTTTTAGCTCGGCGTTTTTTTTTTTATCCGATTGTTCAAAGAATATCTAAACGTAGACATAAATAAAAAGTGAATTAGCTTTGAAGATGATCCTGAATTGGTCACGCACATAAAAGGATGATGGAATAAAATCACCATGCATTTAGTTGATGATTTACTACTCGCAGCTGGCAAACCGTTGATGCTGGCATAGAGGATGGGGAGTGAAATCTAAATCGAGGTTCCACTGAAGACAAAAACATTTCAAACACCGTTACATGCCTATATTTTATTGACTATCAAAAGGTATTTGATTCAAGGGAACCTGAAGCAGACACCGTACCGCTCACGTACATGGTGTTCATCAAATAACTAATCGAAATAATCTGCAAATAATGAGCTGCTACACTAAGATTGCATAAACAAAGTAAACATGCAACATTGGGCCAATGCTGGCACGTGGTTGGAAACTGTTGGGCCTACGTTGGCCCAACGTTCAATGTTTACTGGGAAGAAAGGGGCAAAATGTACTTCAGAAGAGGATGCGGATGCAGAGATATGCTCTGAGAAAATATATTTACAGCAATGTTAAAATATATTTCCAAAAATATATGGATTAAAATAAAGGCATAACCAAGCCAAATAAAGGCATATTAGCCTTCTCGGATTTGCCGATGACTTATTCATCACAACAGACAATTAAAATGAATGGCAGGAAACGCCTGAATAACTTTGCAAAGAAGGCTGAAAAAGTTGTATTCCAACATAAATAAAACAAAAGCTGTGCACACAGAGAGCGAAGTGTGCAGATCGAAGTACAATCATTGCTGAGAGGACCACGACTAGGAAAAACATCAGAGTATGTGTGTACCTAGGACAAGAATTAGAGAGGCAGATAAGGATCGATCAAAAATGTGGAAAACACGGGAGGTGAACAAAAGCACGTACGTTTTCCGTGTTTTGAAAAAATAAAACTCAACACTGTCGGTGCTGGAGACATTGGAACGTGTTTTCTGCCAAAAGCATCGGGCGATACAGAAGCAAATGAGTGGATCATGACACAGTTATTTTTCATTTATTTTAAAAGTGGCTGCTTCCGTAACGGAACAAACACTTCTTCTCAAAATTGTTATGCGGTTGTGCGTACTACTCTCTGGCGGGGGGGGCTTCATTTCCCACCGCATCTGTCCGGGTCACTGACCATTTCTCCATCCGGCACACCACCTTCAGTATAACTCTCACTACAGCTGTGGCAACTGCTGGTCACGTGTCTGCTCCAGTTTAACGAGCGATCCAGGAAATATGAATGCAGTTAATGAATGCCTGCCACTATCCAAATGCACGTTTTCCATTACAACGCAGGTGGTAAATGACGTGCGTGCGCGCGTCTTTGTGTGCCTGGGCATGTGCGCCGCGGTGACGTCGACGGCCACTTAGTGGCGAACGGCGTCCGCTGCTGTTGTGCGCGTTGTGATGAGACGGCGAGCGCGACTCACCTCCTCTTTCTCGGCACTGACGAGGTCGCGCCACTCCTCGATGACGTGGCCCAGGTCGATGGTGTTCATGGGAACCTTCACCTCGCCGATGATGTCATGCTTGGAGAATCGGTCAAAGTCGTAGACGGCCATCACCAGGGTCTTGCCGCCCAGCTCCGAGTACGGCACCTGCACCACAAAGATAGAGGGCCCCGCGGTGAGCCTCGCAAGCGCGCCCGCGTGCGCCGGGAGCTGCTTTTAGTGCTTCGTTTGTTGTCCTTGCCCCCGAGCCACCGATGGGCGCGGTTGGCTACGTACGGTGCGAAAGAAGTTCGACACAATGTGCATACTCGGGTCATCGCAGCGCAATAGTGTGTTGCGTGGGCAGCAACGTTGCGTTTGTTGTTGTTGTTTACGTGGTGAGTCAACCTCAGGGAGGCGGCAAGACATGCTTCAGCAGATGATCCCTGCCAAAGGATCAGCAAAGCCAGGAGTTGAACCCGCTGACCTGTGTTCGATTCTCGGCCGTGATTTGTAGCTTCACGATGTCAAAAATACGCGCACACACACAAAACACGTTGTCTCCCCCGCGCCGATGTCCACATGGCACCTGGGTCTGCCCCGTGACCTCCTTCCAGCGGGCGTATGACACTTCACGTGGCCTTAAAGTGCACCTAGCCTGGCACAAGCATCGCGGTGACGTCACCGACCACTTTGTGGCGAATGGCGGTTGTTGTTGTTGTTGATGTTTACACGCCGCACCAGGGTACTCTCGTGACGCTGGGCTGGAGTGGGCCCAAGACTAGTATGGATGTTAGCCATGGCCAGGCATTGAACTTGGGCTGACAGGTTCGTGGTGCAGTGCGCTATCACGCGCACACGCACACAGGGTCACACTGAACACACGATGGATAAATTATTCACCACAATTCTCGGTAAGCCCACGAGTACCAGTACTACGGTGTAGTTGCGACGCCATTACTATGCGTGCACAACAAATACGTGCAAATCAAGGTGTCCGCAGAGTAAATGGGCGTTAGGCAATGGAAATCTCCGTGGGACAGTAACGTTGGTTGATCTGAGAACTGGGCCGAGAGTTACAATGTTTGAAAGAGAATGAACGTGGCTCAGCGATTTCAGTCCGCTGCTCAAATTTAAATCGAATTGGAGGAGACAGCCCCCCCCCCCCGACTTCCCCACCTCAACGATAGCGAGCCAACAAACGATCTGCAAAAGAAAAGGGTTAAAATGTAGTCTTCCGTAAATACTGGGTGTCCATAAAAGCTAACTTGGTGCGTAAATCAGTCGACGGACGTTTCTTTGTAGCCGTGGATACACGACAGTACAATATTGTCGCGCACAGAAACAAGAACACTTGGGAGATTGCCTGAAAGAAAACCCAACAAATGTATATAACAAAAAAATTTAACTTATTACGTTCTCGGGGCTATTACTCATATCTGATGCAGTACATATTGACAGAACATGACACAGCAAATTAAGTACACTTAGGATTATCTCTGCGGTCATTCATTCTGTCCGTTTTCTTTTTCTCTAAAGAGACCGCGGGGGGGGGGGGGGGGGCGAAGCGCCCTGCGCAGTGAAGCGCAGCGATGCAGACGACTCAGACTCAAGGGGGGGGGGGGGCACTGTTCACCGCCGGCACCGTTAACGCGGCACCACAATGATGAACCAAACGGGGACGAGCGGAACGAAGCCACGGCGGATTCCCGGCACGGTCGTTTTGTTGCAAGGGCGTCGTCCCGCCCGCACGCAACAACCGCAGGGCGCCTCCCCCCCTCCACCACATCTCCTTCCTACCCCCTTCCCCCCAACCTCGGCGTCCGATTTTCCGACGTTTGGTGACGCGAAGGCCGCCACCGCTCCGCTCGTGCGGGCGGTTTGCCAGTAGAGAGGCCACGCCGCCAGGTTTATAGTTTCCACAATGGATTCTCTCATTTCAGATGTGAAACTCCACCGCGGTTTGATCGCTCTGTGGATGGCGCATCCAGCCACGCACGCAACCACCCGCACCCACCCAACAAAAATAACAAGAACAACAACAACAACGCGTGTCCATTAGCAAAGCCAAAGTCAGAGCGTCTCTGCCCTGCTATGACGTCCGTAATCGTACGACTCACAAGTTCCCCGATTGCCAGTTGAGTCGCTCGCTAATGCTGGATTTGACATTTTAGCTTCTTGAGGCACGGCGGCGAATATTACCGAACGAAAAATGGGCCGAGCCACTTCTCACTCGACTGACTCCCCAACAAAACGTCGCTTGCTTCGTCCGTCAATATTTTAGACTCCTCGTGTGACGGTGCGGTGTCTTTGTTGTTTTTACTCCGCGCGCTCCGATTGCTTTACTTCATTGCTGTACTTGGATTTGTTTCCTCGTTGCTTTTTGGCATTTTTGGTGGACCAGGCCACTCTTGCTCTACCCAAGGCTCATTCTCGTGCATTGACTTCTTCTCAATAAGCTCAAAAAATTCGCACCCTGGAGGTATCATGAGCCGAGCTGGGCCCTCGACAGGATTTGAACCGCGAGCAAAGTAGTCCGTACGGCGTCGAAGGACGAACAAAGCGTCGCGCGTTTGTGTGACTTGTGACATTTTACTTCCACCGGGCGGTTGGGCGCTTGCAGGTTGTTGGAGAGGTTCCGGGCTCCATTTCCAGGGTGGGGTAAGAGGGGAGGGTGGACAGGGGTGGAACGGGGTAGGTGCAGAGAGAGGGATAGACTTGCGTGGGGCGGGGGGTGAAGGTGGGAAATGGAGCCCGGGGCGATAAAACGAATCCCACTTTTCACGGGAAGTTAACTGTGGTTGCCCTTTAAGAGTGACAGGCCCTGGCTCGGTCGGGGCTGTAAATGCACACGGGCATTTCCCCACGCTCATTCGAATGGAGCAATGCACTGACTTCATTTGAACCTCCTTGAATGGAACGCCGTGCGCTTATGGCGGTGCCGTTGTTGGCACGTACGTGCGTATGCATGTACGCGCGTATGCATGTACGTGCGTATGCATGTGCGCGCGTATGTATGTACATGCGTATGTATCTACGCGCGTGTGTTTGTTGAATTTCTCTCGCACCGTACGTAGTGCAACCGTGCTCACGTTAACTACGAAGCAGGATACACGTGGTGCACTCACTGGGAAGAGTTCATCGTCGTGACATGCTGATCATCGCCAATAACCTTGAAACCAGTGCATGCCTTCTGTTTTGCCCATATGTAATGTATGTACCGGTACTGGCAGAAATCGTAAGACTGATCGCGATAACCATTATATCAATCCCCTGTTAAATAAGCGACATTTTTGATATTATCATACTGCTTTATGGTATTCACTTCGCTTGAGTAAATGCCAATTCTTCACATTGTATGCATGTTTAACTTCTTTCGCACCGAACGTAGCCAACCGCGCTAATCGGAGGTTGCGCCGTTGCCCTCGGTGGAAGGCGTTGACGCGGGGAGCCTATGTCCGATTTCCCTCTCCTCTCTCTCTCTCGTAGCCCAGCAGCTGGGGCCCTTTCGACATAAGGGGGGGACCCCTCCCCCCACCACAGGTGCGGCTGCACCTCCCGGGATGCTCGATGTCTACGGCACTGCACTTCCGTGTGGCTACATCCTCATCAAACTGGCTCCCTGCCGCTCGGCGTGGTCAACCTCCAGTTGATGTTTAGGGACACGGCCTGCGAGGGAGCCACCTCAGCGGAGAGTTTCGAGCCACGCGGCGCCGCGGGCGGGCGGGTTGGAGTCACCTTGAAGACGAAGCTCTCATTGAACACGGGGTTGAGCGTCTTGCGGTGAACCTTGGTCTCGTACTTCTTCTTCTTGTCGGGCATGAGGAAGAGTTTCACGTAGGGGTCCGAGGTGCCCCCCATGTCCAGAGCCGGCAGCTCGGCCGCTTGGATCACCCCGACCGTGAGCTGGCACAGGGAGAGGAGGCAGAGAGGGAGGGTGAAACAGGAGATGGCGCGAACAGAGATGGAATCGAACCGGTAACCTTTCAATCGCAATTCCAGTTTACCAACCGTGACACCATGGCAGCCTCCCCCTGACCAGTGGACTCCCGACTACCTTGTAGTATTTAGATTTCCCAACGGCGCACTGAGATCCCTGGATGAATTTCACCTTATAAATCACCTTACAAATGTAAATGACTATCATTACCTGTCCAAGCCGATGCTAACCCTAACCAGGCAAACCCTTGCTAAAAGGTCGGTGATAATTGAAAAAAATAATCAAAATAAAATAAAAAAAACCGCCACCACGTTTCGATTGCAACACAAGCGGTCGTGATCTTTCTTTCCTGATGACGACCGCTTGTGCGTGTTTTTTTGTACTTGTGAATTTATGATTTATTTACATATTTTTTTTTATCTACGTGACTTTACCGAAAGAACCAAAGAATATTAATTTCTGCAGCCACGAAAGTTTTAAGTCAAAGATCGGTGATGTTAATATTCGATGATGGGCCTGAACCAGTGGTGGAAACTCCACATTACCACGGTCACGGGCCAGCAACCTGTGGCTCCGGTTAAGAACCCGCATGTGGATATTTAGAAACATGCAAAACAATGCTTATGGAGTATGCGGCTGATATGAATTTCCACACGATAAGGCACTTCGTTGAGCTCTCATTTGTGGCCAGGTCGCTTCTGAAAAAGAGCTACATAGCTCAGTGGGCCTTACCTGGTAAAATTAAAATAGCCTTTTAGTCTTTAAGGACTGCTTCGCCATTGTTATTTTATAAAGACCACTGTCTCGTATTCACATGCAATGGTGGCTCTTGAAACAATTTCTTATTTTAGTTGCCAACCCCTGACCATGGTGGAAGGGTCGTTTCTCCACAGTCCCACCACTGGCGACTTCCCACAAAGTGGCACACATTTGGTCAACTCCAGAGGAATCGCGAATCGAATGGCTGAGAGCGTAAGGGAGTTAGAGAAAGATTTAGACACACACACACAGAGAGAGAGAGAGCGCGCACATCACTCTGACAGAAAGATTTCGACGAGAAAGAGGAGCGCAAGAAATAAGGATGAGAGACCACAGAGGAGGAGGCGGTAGGAGCGATCCCTCAACGCGAGCTCTATAATAAGCATGATTTTTTTTAAGACCAGGTGTTGCAATGGAGTTCGATCCACCGCGCCGGCAGCAATGAAGGCATGTCGATGTGTGTGTGTGTTTGGGCAGAACACGGCGGCGCAGAAGCCGATCTCGTGACCTCCGAGGTCACTTAAATGGAGAGATTGAGCACTCGGCCACCGGCCGATTCACTCGATAAAACCTGTCATATTTACTATACGGTCAACAGAACGGAGAGAATACAAAAAATACACCGTGAGGCTCAAGCTATCCCCCCACCTGGATTCTCCAGATAGCTGTGCGAGCGGTGATGTGAAGCAAACGGGAAGCAGCTCAATGAGACGGCGCTCATTGCCATCGGTGGCCCCAAGCCAATGTGGGGGAAATTCCACGTTCTCATGGCAGGGGACAGTTCGCTTCCTACAAAGTGGTGCTCGTTTTGCCATCTCTGAGGAGGTGATGGGGCTGTCGAACGTTGACTAAAATATGCAATTAACAATGTCTGATTGTGAGTTGAGCACTGTGACATCAATGAACGCTCTTTAGTTAATCATCAGGCCAAGTGACCTGACAATTGCAAGGTCACAAGTTCATAAAATCCTGGTCGAAGGTCAACCTGAGGCTCAACAGAATGAGTACCACTTTGTGGGAAAACACGAGTGATTGGTCGATGGTGCCTGGAGGTGTGATGCATGGATTGGGCAGAATAAACCACAAATCATGATTACAAGACTGGCCCCTGCCATAGAAATTTGGAATTTCCACCAACGGATTCAAGGCCATCAATAGATATATGTGCTGTCCCTTTGCTCACTGAAGCAGGGAGATAGTCTGGGAATAAAATTTTCTTAAACCCCCCCCCCCCCCCATAGACCACCGTAGGTTTAAATAGCATGTACGTATGTTGAACTTCTTTCGCACCTTACGTAGCCAACCTTGATAATCCCAGCATGACCTGCTGTTACCGGCAAAAAAAAATCCTCAAAGTTTGTATTAATAATATTTTCTAAAAAAATATGTAATACGCGACGTTTCAGGCGATGGCCCATATTTGGAGCACATAAGAGAGACCAGAGGGACATAGGCGCCCCTCTGTGTGTGCTGCATGCGTTAGGGTTGTCTGTGATTGGTCCTTGTGCACCACTACCAACGCGGCAGCATCAGCACGTTAATGTTGTTGTTGTTGCTGTTGTTGTCGCTATAGGCATTAATAATGTAGTCGGTGGATGATTGGTGCTTATGGGACTGTTTTTATTTTTTACAAAAATCCCAGTGACTGTTCCCCATAAGCAGGAGACTTGAACTCCATTCAATGCCTGGAATGTATGTGTGTGTATATATATAAACACACGCAAATATATGTTTTTCTGCACGGCATCATGTGCATGAAGGCGTAATGACAATCCCTCATTGGCCAGCGACAGGAAGAGAGAGTGGATATTAGAGTAACGATTCAGGGGAAATGTTGTTTGTGCACTCATATTGGTACATGTCATCTGATACAATCATCTCTGAGCTGCCGGCAGGATAACGAGCCTGTGTGCGATGACAGCTCATAAGCTGCCTATTGTCGGCGCAGTAATGAACCGATCCTACCTTTTGTATGTAAAAAAAACAGCTCCGGTGCTAAGGATTTCCAGCCAATGCGGTCTGATGCACATTCGCAGACTATTTGCCTAACGTGTTGAAGGAATATAAAAACAATTTAAACATTTTTATTTATTTTACCAGGTAAGGTTCACTCACTAAGCTGTTTATCTCTTTTCCGGAAGTGACCTTGCCACAAATGGTAGCTCACCGAAGTGGCTCATCATCATGCGGAAATGTATAACTACTTCGTCTCGTATGCAGGAGGTCGTCGGTTCGATCCCGACCCTGACGCCTGTATATTTTGACTTTGCTTGTTCTCCCTGTGGTCGCGTGGATTTTTCTCCAGGTTTCCCCTCTACGTTTATAATCAACATGCCGTTCAGAGAATTTGCCTGCTGCTATACATTTACACTTGACAAGCCACTTCGCTGAGCTATCACGTGATGGCTAGGTCGCTTCTGAGAAAGAGCTACAGAGCTCAGTGGGCTTTACCTGGTAAAATAAAATTTAAGTTAATAAAAAAATATAACAAAACACAATATTCCCCGTACTTACAACGCACCTAAGTAGACCCTGCGTTAAATGCACTGGTTAACACCACAAAATCATATTTTGTTTTATTTAGACTGGAGAAATCCGATGAGCTGCACTGACTAACATAGCCCCCTGTCTCCCCCCATCGTTAACACCGCTTGCTAGACGCCGTTGAGCCCAATACACCTCGGTTTCCAGTTGAGGTTGTAACATTGCACCAATGCATTGACAAACAGGGGTTCGTAAGGCTCACGATACACGCGTTGAATCAAAGGCGCAGGTAACCCACGGTTCATAAGCCATGCAAATCGCTGCAGATTGTTTTTGCTGGAAACGTTACGTACAGTCTAGCGCAGCGGACAAAAGCCGTACAAGATGAGAAAGGAGGGGTGAAAAAAAACACCGTTCACAATATAAACGAGACGGTAAAAACAAAGGCAACGAGTAACATTGAATTTTGATTTAAAGCTTTCGTGACTGCAGGGATTCATATTCTTGGTTCTTTCGGTAAATTCTTGCTGTGGGTTTCACACCTGATGATGATTGCTTGTGTTTCAGTCGAAATGTCGTGAGAATTTTATATTTTTATATTTTTTATCATTATTTGATTGTTTCCCTTCTACGTGACTTTACCGAAAGAACCAAGAATAAGTAACATTGAATTCGAATTTTGATTCAAATCGTGGCCCTGAATCGTGACAATTCATTGCTTCACAGGGTGGGGGGGGGGGGGGGAAGCGAGCAGGGTGAATGCTCAGCACATGTTGGTTATCACTTTACCCTTTCACACTTAGATGACCCCCCTCCCGGTACATAACTAATGCAACCCACACACCTCATGCACCACAGTAGCCTCTGGACCTAATGAACCTTGGCAGCCCCCATAACTAACATAACGTAGTGGGCCCCACGTGCCTAGTGTGCCTCTGTAACTAACGCACCTGGCTGAATCGCATATAATACAAATGCAGAACCCCCTTCTCTAACAGAGCCTGGTGTGGCTTTGGCAGGGTGTATGTACTTGATGGGCCTTGGCCCTCCCTCGACCTAATGCATCTGACCAGCACATCTTGTACTCTTGCCATTTATTCGTTTTATCTCCTGTGCCCTAACCGCAATAATAACAGCACGAGCGTAATATAACTGATGGTTGAAGACATAATCCACCAGAAGGGGGGAAAAAAGGAGGTATTTAATACTACCGAGTGCGCAATGCACTTTGCGACACTGGACCATGAAGAAAACCCCATGGGCATGCGCTGCATGCTGAGGACTGCGGACTATCGGGGAAAAGAATGGGCAAAATGCAAAATTCATTTTTTTAAGCGTCCTTGTCCGCGCGATGCATTTGTCTTGCGCTAACGCGTGTCACCTCCGCCACCCTCCCAGGAAGATGTATCGCTCGCTCAGGGCACTCGCGGTTTCATTGCGAACGCCGAATGCGTCTTCATCGTGCGCGGAGCCTCATTAGTATGTATTATGAGCCTTTTTCTTCCCCACACTTGAGGATGATAACATTAGCTGCATTTTTTCGTTTAAAAACATTAAAAAAAAATTGCCGGACGTATCGAGGCTTGAAATTGGCAAATCAACAAAACCTCGGGAGCATCTTAAAATGGCAGGGTTTTGTTGTTGTTGTTGCTGCGTTTTGTGGTAAGGCTCATAACAACCGACGAATTGATTTAGATTTTGTCGTTGTTTTAGCTAAAATATATTTATTAATTCTGACACACATTCAAATTACGGTCGAATTACGTTTCCGTCAATGCTCTGCGTACAAATGCGCTCGTCTGAAAGGTCTGCGGAAGAAAAGCTAGGAATTATCACCCCCGGCAGCTTTGGGGAAAAGGGGGCCTCTGGGTAAAATGCCACTTTATTTGCAGACGTAAATAAGCATACGCTCAAGCCACCCACCAACAGAACGTGCTCAGCAGCTTCCACGGAGAAATATAGAAAGCCGCGTGGAAAGGACGCCACGTGTCACGATTCAGGACCAGCGGCACTGAGATTCCGGGTTTTAGACGATTCTTATATGGGCTTCAACAAAAGCATTCGCGATTAAAACGCGCGCAAGCGAGTTGACGGGCTCAGGTCTCGGGCCCTGGTTCACACGTGTGACTTGCACGGAAACGGTGTGCGCCATGAAAGTTTGGCCTTTCACTTCATTTGCTCGATCCATCTCGGAGACCTGAAAATGACTTTGCTTGATTGTCATGCGATCAAAAACCGACGGCATGAAGGAACATCAACCCCCGTCGTGTCGGAAGACAGAGGCATACGTTTCACAGGGGTGTCAGCGATTCACGGGCACGCTGCTCTGGTGTTCTCCTTAGCACAGCGGAGGGAGGGGGTCGCTGCTTTGATCTCCCACCGTGGCAGTTAAAATAATGGGGGGCAGATTTCTTAAATGCCCCCCCCTACCCCCCGCCCGGGCGACGCGGAGCGGGAGATGCGTGGAGGGGTGAAGATGAGTCGCTTGAGATGGGCACAGCCAGAACTTTGAAACGAGAGGGCGGATGCCGTACCCCGCGAGCGATGAGAAACACAGCGACGAGGTCCTGCTGTCAGTTCCACTGTGACAGCGCCCACGTTGGTGGCACGTGCAGGTACCTGGTTGTTCTGGAAGTCGTAATCGATGGAGAACTGCAGCTTCCCGAGCTTCTCCTCCTCCTTCTCTTCCTCCTTCTCATCTCCCTCCGTGAGGCCAGTCTCCAGGTCTTCCTCCGACTACACCTGTGAGCCGAGAGCAAGGGCACGAGACGCAGACAGAGAGGGAGGCGCAGAGAGACGGGGTGGGGGGGGGGGGGGAAGAATCACAAGTCATGAGCGTGAAGGAAGGACCGCAGTGGATGAACAGAGTTCACGGCATGGGCAGCACAATATCCTGACCGCACTGGCAATGTGGATCTTTTAAACGTGGGGAGGAGACGCCACTCGTGAGTGATGGTGTGACTTAAAGACAGCAGATCGACACCTACCATGGTGATACCAGAGTTGTTCAGCCTTGATTGAGCGGTGGGAATTCCTCATTTCCAAGGCAAGGCCAGCATATCTAGAGTAAAATCACTGTTCACCTGCTGCAAAAAAGTACTGATTTTATTGACCCCAGAGGGATGATTGGTCTTTGACAACCTACAGATTATGAATATAGGGCTCTAACCACAGCACTGCACATATATACATGTGAAAGCTAAGCTAACGAGGTTTAACCAGGTTTAACTGAACAATATTTTCATTGACCTGTGATAAAAGGCGCAGACCAATAACGCTTGCACAAAATTAAGGTTGCATATGTAGGTTAAAAATAAAAAAAAATATTTCTGCAAGTTATTTTGGTATGTCGCCGCGGTAGCGAGATGTTTACTACCTCGCCTGGTATACAGAAGGTCGTTGGTTCGATCTCGACCCTGACGCCCGCTGTATATTTGGAGTATGGGTGTCTCTCTCTCTCTCCCCCGTGGCCACGTGGATTTTTCTCCGGGTCCTCCGGTTTTCCCCTCCACATTTAGAATCAACATGCGTGTCGAGTATTTGGCTGCTATAAATCTTCACATTATATAAGCCACTTCGTTGAGCTATCATTTGTGGCCAGGTCGCTTCTGAGAAAGAGCTACCATGTAGCACCAGTGGGCCTTACCTGGCAGAAAAAAATAAATAATTGAGCAGTAATAGTTTTATTTTTTTCTGTTCACTCTGTGTACTTTTCCTGCACTTGAGCTGTATATAAACTCAAAAGATCAGTGCAGAAAGTAGAGACAGAGATGCACACACACAGACCCACTGAGAGCACTCAGCTTGGATTTAACAAAGTAGGTCAGAACACCCAAGGGATGAGACAAATTACCCCCCCCCCCCCCCCACGTCTCCAACATCGGATCCATTATTATAATGCACAAAAGAAAAGCCCAAACCGTAACGCTTAAAGATTGATGCTGGATACACTTTGAGTCCATTAAGCAAGGCTCAGAGCACAGAAAACACAAAGTTCTCCTTCTGCCAGGTGTGTGCCACTTTGCACGTGCATTCAATGTTCGATGCCGTTACGAGTGCCTCGTTAATTTCGCTGCTTTATATAAATGTGTTTGCTTTTTTTCTTCTTCCAACCAACGGAATGTGGAAGATGCTTTGTGTTTTGCCGACGACCTAAAGAAGAGGATGCCGAGAAGAGGAGGAGCACGGCATAAAGAAAGGTTGGCGGCGTGTTTTTATTTCACGCACGCAGGCGCCACGCGCCGACGATCGAGTGTTGGCTTTGCACGGAACCTGTTCACATCACCCTACAGTACAATGCGACGATGTGGACTTAGCAGAAAATGATGATCGCTGGGGCACGTATTCGACAATGGTGATGGATGGCGGTGGATGGGGGCATGCATCAGACATGTCGCCTCAGCCTCAAATGAGTACCTGGTGCGATGTGTGAACATCGCCACGAGGGAAGACAAAAGCGGCCGGGCGTGGTGTTGGCCACCCACTTCCTCGTGTGCAGTTCCGGCCTTCATAGGTGATACTTGCTAAGAGCACCGGCCCCAACAGTCTGTTACAGGCTATTTGGGGGATCTTTGTTCTTTGTATCAGACAATGGTGATGAGTGGGGCATGTATCAGACAATGTTGATGAGTGGGGCATCTTTCAGACAATGTTGATAAGTGGGGCATGTATCAGACAATGGTGACGAGTGGGGCAGGTATCCGACATTGGTAATGAGTCGGGCATCTTTCAGACAATGTTGAAGAGTGGGGCATGTAATGGACAATGTTGATGAGTGGGGCATGTATCAGACAATGGTGATGAGTCGATGTTAAAAAAAGCATCGTGGACCCAAGATATACGCTGAATTGCAAATCATGGCGCGTGATGGACAAGGGTTGTTATCTTTGCGAAAATAAAATTCTGCAGCGTGACTGTGACTGTGAACGCCACCTTTAAATGTGCGTCGCTCCTCCTCGTGTGAATGTACAGAACGAGAAGATTGCTCGTGGAATCTCACGATCGACGTTCTCTCTAAATAGTCGAGTTGCCGTCAAAACCTCCCCCTCCCATGCCCCCACGCCCCCACGCACATTCTGACGCACGCGTTAGTCCATTCAGGGGACTTACATAGCAAGGGAAACTGGCAGTCACACGCACACAGATCCATACATATACACACGTACACATTGGAACAATGAGATACGCATACCCACCCTAAAATACGGAGATATATACACAAAGACACAGCACACATATATATAGACAATGACAAAGATCGACCATTGTGCCCTCTAGATTGCTGGGTCAGGTCCGGTGAGCGAGAAGTTATTGAGGCCGGCACGGCACACGAGGGTGCGTGGTGTGGCCAATGTTGCGCGATAACCATGACATCACCGATCTCTACAAAGACAAAGACCCCCCCGTGTGGCCTCAACAGACTGTTTGGGCAATTGCTGTTAGCGAGTAGCTCTTGTGAAGGCCGGCACGGCGCACGAGGGGGTGGGTGGCCAGCACCACGCCCGACCGCCTTTGTCTCCTCCAGTAGCGATGCTTACACATCGCACTAGTTACTCATTTGAGGCTGAGTCGACCTAGGGGAGGCCCCGGACTGGTTCAGAAATTCACCACTGATGTTAGCCGTGGCGGATAATCGAACGCGGGCCATCGGTACCGCGCTGACCACGATCGCAACCACTCCATCCGAACACGCACAGATGTACAAACACACACGCGCGCGCGTGCACACACACACACAAGCACACACACACACTGCATGTTTGTATTATCTTTGATACAGCCAACCGAGCGCGGGCAGAATGACATCGCAAGCAGTGCGGGAGGCTGCACGTGAACGCAGCCAGAACGCAGGGCTCAATCTGTCATCATGAGCCACCTCTCACAGGGAAATAGGCGTCACACTGATAACCCATCACAACCAGGGCAGCTAATCTGAGCTTTAGGGAAAGTAACATCCGTTTAGCAGCCCGTTTGTGTGAAAATGTCACGTAACCCACTTGTGATGCTGAAGGTTAAAGGAAATTAAATCCAAGCACACACACGCACACACACCGCTTGGATAAAATAAATATTTCTTATGTGTGTGTGCGAATGTTTATTGTGCTGACCAGTTGCCTGAATGGGTCATATGAGTGGCTCCTGAGGTTTTGCAGCAAACAAGAAAACAACGAGCAGAGAAGCCGTTGAGTATTCATGAATTCCGGATGTGCGATCGCGGAGATACAAAGAGGCTGCGAAGTTCTCCAATCACTCGCGTTCTCAGTGCGCGTGGTCCATGTTCAACATTCGACGGCAATCTTCCTATGGAGTGAATGGCGCCCGTTATGGGAATGTGGAAAAATTCCACCACTGGCTCAGGGTTGTTGACAAATGTGGGTAGACATTCGCCATTGTGTTCCCGCACCTCCGATTAAGCACGGTTGGCTACGTACGGTGCGAAAGAAGTTCAACGTACGTACTTATGTATGGCGTATGTGTCAAAAAAGTCAAAGTGTCTCCTGGCTCAAATGAGCGTTGGGCGAGCGCATATCTCAAACGGGTCAACCTGAGCCAGTGGTAGGCCAATCCTCACCTTCCTTGCTAATGCAGGGCCAAGTCTCTCGACAGAGCAACCACGATCAACGTCCTACAAAGCGCAACTCATTTCCCCCCCCCCCCCCACCCCATGCAGATGATGGAGCGACTAACTTGGTATCAGTCGACATATTATATAAAGAACTCAACAACAACGACAACGATGATGATGGGGCGCCGAGTTGCTTTCAGTCTGCGAGTTCACTGTTATCTGGACGTTTGTGTTTTAAAGGAGGCCTGAGTTGTGTGCGGAGTCAAACTGATACACTATCTGTGAACCTGAGCAAAGTTGGGCACACCGTGACTTGCTAATCTCACTAAAACGTCATTTAGTTACACGAAGGGCAATGCCTCATTTTTGACACCCATCTGATAGCAATGCTCCCCATTGGCATCCATGCCACTCATCACAGAGACAAAGGCAAATAGAAACATCCCCTCTCTGGCCGTTTTCACACACTGTTGGGGGACGTTTCGACAACGAGCACCTATGAAGGCTGGTACGGCACACGAGCGGGTGGGTGGTCAGCAGCGTGCCCGGTCGCCTTTGTCTCCCGCGTGACGATGCTTACACATTGCACCAGGCACCCATATGAAGCCGAGTGGACCTAGGGGAGGCCCAGGACTGGTTCAAATAATCGTTGCTGGTCTCAGCCATGAGCAGGAATCGAACTCGGGTCGCTAGGTTCGTAGTGCAGCCATGAACTGCTGCCATATAGCTCCCCACTGCTCACATAGACATACATCTACACAGACAGCCATGCCCCAATCCTGATAGCCAACCCCTCAGGAATGCCACCACTGCCCCTCCTCATACCAATGCCTTCTGTGATAACATTGCCATGATGTCCCACCATTGGACAGCCGTGACCACATTCTAAAAGCAGTGTCCCCTCTTTAACTGCCATGCCCCCTCTCCATAGCCATGCCCCCTCTTGAAAGCCCACCCACTGGCATTAATTTATGTGGCCGCGCCCTGCTGATATGACTCAATGAAATCGAAACTGGTCCAATGCTTGCCTTGTTTAAACAAATGTTACCAGCGAAGATTGATCCGGAAAAGCCAATTCGTCAATCCAGTAAAAAATCAATCTCAGCAGCATCCTTCTCCTCCTGAAATGGGCATTGGGGTGGTGGTCTTATCCGTTGGTGGCCTTGAGCGAATGACAGATATTTCACATTCATATGGTTGGGGTTCATTTATCCACACAACAGTTGGGTGACCGGTGAAAGGATAAAGAATTTAGGTGATGTAAATAATTTGTAACCAAAGCACAATTTTTTATGTTATTTGTATCATAATCATAACATTATTTATTTGCATATTTTATTGTGTAGTGCTGTGGTTACAGTGCTCGATTAACAATCAGCAAGTTGTAAGTTCAAATCGTGGTTGGGGGTCAACTCCATCCTTCATCTCTCAGTGATCAAGAGACGGTCAGACTATGGCCTTAGAATGGGAACGTTTTTTTTTAAATTACTGGCTCAAGGCCAACCACGGAAATAAGCACTGCACCATGGGAGAGGGACTGTCTTAGTCTGTATCATCATTTTTAAAAAAAATATTATTAGTTAGATTAATTCTGATGTGGCCGGGTGGCTCAGCGATCAGAGCGCTGAGTCGGCATCGTTGAGATCTTGCGATCGAGTGTGAGCAGCAACCTGTGGTTACATTGGGCCCTCAACTTTAGCGACATGTTGGTCACCAATGACTGCAGCCATACAAAACAAAAACAGCGCTGAAACTTCCATGGGACAAACACCGATCTCAGCGCAATGTGGGTGAAAGCGCGCCCCAGAAGCCGTTCTGTAAAACATACATATTGCGCAGCCTCTCCCAGACACACACGGAATCGTACTGCCCTGCACCATTTCCAAATGAATTCTCGCTCTCCTTACACGGCGCCGATAGTGCGCCAGGAATCAAAAATGAAGACGAAAAAACACGCTTCGTGTCGCCTGTACTTTTTGATCAGCTGTGATTTTTCGGAAGACGCTCCGCAGTGTAAACATATCGTACGGTCCCCCGTGGGCAGAGAGAGAGAGAGGGAGAAAGGCAAGCGGGGAAAACATCGCTCGCTAAGACTGATGATACATTGCTTGCGCAACTGCTGAATGACAGAATGTGAACTATGACGTGTATTTTAAAGGCCACGCTTTGCAAAAAAAAGCTTTCCCGGAGCTCGGCAAGCAGTGGGATGAACTCTCCGTAATTATTGCCAGCGGTCACTGCTGAGTGCGGCCATATCTTCGCCAAATACGGCCTGCGAAATATTTATCAAGGCGTGATTAATGACGGCTTGGCAATTCGAGACAATTTTGTGGCTCCTGTAATTGCGAGACCGGTGAATCCAGTGCAAAAAAAACATCTTTTGGAATTAGGCGTTTAAGTCGTGAAGGATTATATAATTAATATTTAAATATTGAGAATACGCGCGCGCACGTCTCTGCCGCTTAATTAGTATTCGTGAAAATGAGCACTTGTGCAAATGTGTCTCTTGTTTGCATCCACGTCATATTTCAGCCAAGAGTTAATTAATCAAGAGGGCTTTTTTTGCGCTTTACTCCAGACAACATTGTGATGTAAAAGAGCAGATTCGCTTTTGAAGTCGATTTCTCTGTAGACAACAAATGCTCTTTTTTTAAAAATTGCAGATGTGTAGAATGCAATTCTCACAGTTATCTCCCTACCACGACATCTATATATATAAATTGCTCCCCCCCCACCCCTCCCATGCCAAACGAAAGAAGAAATAACCCCACAACATAAAAATGAGACCTTTTTTGCCCGTATCAAAATATGGAAAAAAAAACAAGAATAGGTTTTACCCTTTCTGGCAATAAAACAGGTGATAGTGGCATTGTCTTTGTACTGGTCGCCTTTTGGCGTTCTCTGGTCTGACACTGGTGAGACTAGGCCCTGTCTCTGGTGTCGGCCAATCAGTTCCAAAGACAATGCCATATATTATCAGAGCATGTTTGTTTACATGTTCACCACAAGTACGTGTGGTGAATGCGAACTTTGATTCCTTGAAAAACGTTTCTATTTGGTGTTTGCACATCTTAACACCTCCTATTTATTGCCAGAAAGGGTCAAATTTATTCTTATTTTTCATACTAACATCAGTTGGTCCTAAATGTAACACACGAACAATAATGTGTGCTTTTTTAATCTTAGTGTTTGAGGACAGGTGTAAAGAGATATGGATGGATTGCAGTGTTATTGTTGGTTGTAGGGGTGATGGTGAATATGGTGGTGGTGATGAAAATAATGGTGGCGTAGATGGAGTTGATGGTTGTGGTGGTGCTAAAGATTGCGCTGTTGATGGTGGTGGTATTTGTGGCGATGATGGTAATGATGCCGGCATAGATGGTACTACTAATGACAGTGGTGATGAAGTGGTTACAGTGGTGACGTTAATGGCATCAGAGCTCGTAGCGATGCTGGTATCGGTGGTGTGTAGTCAGCACTCACGATCGTGTTGATGATAAAACGTGTTGATGTTGTTGATAATATTGATGGTAATGGGCGTATTGAAGATAGTAGTGGTGGATATTATAATAGTGGTGAAATAGGTAATGACACTGATGGCGACAGTTGCACTGGTGATGATAAGGATGGTTACGGTAGTGGTTAAAATCCTGAATTAGACCAAGCTGGGGCCATAAACTCACGACACTTGAGTCAATCGTTTAACCATGTTGACCCAAACCTGGATTGGATCACAGGCTTACACCAGTATCGCGGCTTGTTTTTTTTGTTTTTACATGGGCCAACCTCATCGAATGAAGAATACATATTATGTTAGGCTGGGGCACCTTTCTTTTTTGCACCACCGTTCCATTTCAAAACTTTTCGGCGGTCCCTCGCGTCCGCTCGACCAAGCCAGACGGAGTGCAAAAAAAAAAAACTCGCGGAAGGTCAGGCCGAGGTGAGGAGCGCGTGATAGACTTTCAACGGACGTGGGGCGCCCTTTGCGCGGAACTCACCGACAAATGACGTCGCACGGAGTCCGACCCGTCGCGGTCCAGAGGCCCATTGGTGGCAACGGTGAACGTCAAAAGGGAGGAGGGGAGGGGGGGGGTGGGAGACATGAAATCAACAAAATCAGAGGCATAAAGGGCGCAGGACACAGCAAAGCCACGTTACCGGGGAGCGCGCAGCAGCAGCAGCAGCAGCAGGGAGCGTTACACAACGCCTCCCGTCCCCGTCTCGTCGTGACGACGACAGTGTAACTGACGAGGGTCCCTCCATCATCGAACCCCCTCCCCCATACACACGCTGCCCACTCTTCCCAAATGCAATTAAACCCAACGCCACTTCAGCTCTCTCACTACGCGATAAATAAAAGGAAAAACTACGTAACGCGAACAGGATGAACGTTTTTCGGTTGACGGCAAATAAGCACACATGCTCAAAAGTAAATAAAACCTCCAGAAAGCCATCATACTAACTAACTTTTTAAATGTTTGTACATTAGATGGGTAAATTGGGAAAACTTAATTGTGAGCATATTACGGGCTTGAATTAGTTTTACGATGTGGCTTTTGTGGAAGTGAGAGCATGTAAATTGCGATCACGTCTGGGAGCTATCAGGACACTTTGAACAACTGGCACGTGACTGATGCAGCAACCACTTTATTTTGTCATGCGGGTTATTTATTTACATTTATACTGCCATAACAGTCATCATATTACTAAGTCACTTATTGCGCTGAAACTTTCGTCATTATCGCCATCATCATCATCAGCAGCAGCAGCCATGATCTATCCACTGCTGGAAGCCGTCACCATTCCTCGTGGTCTCCAGATGCGACGATCCATGGGATCGCATTGCTCTGGATGTCCCCCTCGGGTGGGTCCCCTTCTTCGGCAACTCACTCTTCCCAGGTGTCTTCGTTTGGAAACCGTGACGATACATTTCTCTTATCGGCAGAAAGTGCGGTTCCAACAACCTTCGCCGGAGAGCACAAAAAAAATCCGGTGGAAAGTAGCAGAAACGTGACAATATTCCAATCCGCGTGATAATGGGGCCCTCAAGGCTTGACCTGCTATCATTTATCGACGCGCTATTGCTTTGCTGACAGAGCCAAAAACAAGTGCGGAATTTTAATTGCCGAAACCAGCACCGATCCACAGCGCGGTGAGACACGGTCGAGCGTGCCCCCCGTCGCCCATACCGGACAACTGTGAAGAACTCCATAGCTCATCCGATATCCTCCTCCAGTCCAAATAAATATTCTGATTCTGATTCTGATTCATTCGCTCGGTGCAAACAGGGCTGTGCGCCGAGTGATGGCGTAGCTCTCGACCCCGGCATTACCTGCGCCAGGCACAGCAGACTCGTTCCTATCCCCCCCGGTGTAACGGTACGATAATGACCTTTTCCATCCCTGTGACAACTGCTCCCTACTCCGTGTGGCTTTGATTATTTTATGCAGTTCCTCCAGCACCTGTCGGCAGGCTTCCTTCAAACTCTCAGCAGTGATAACGAAGCGGGCGTACGTGCACGCGCGCGCATGCACGCGCTGCCTTGATAGTTTTGGGTATGCCAATGCTGCTTTAACCTCTTCCAAGGAAGGGCGACTTCTATCTCTTCACTTCTTCAGCAAGCCGCTTGCTGAAGCTGCCACCCGAAGGCCGCGTTGCAGCCTGGAGGCCGGAAATCTCACCGCGATCCACCAATCCCCACCTCCCAAAGTGTTGGCTTGTGGGGGCCATGCGTACTAAATTAAATTAACCCTCGGGCGAGGAGGGGGGGGGGTAGGAGTGGTAATTTTTATTTATCTCCCCTGCACTGCTCTTAGGTTGCTCGTCCAATCGGGATCACACGGCGTTCCGAGCACTCTCTCGCTTCCACCGAGATTAATTTTAATAGCAGACTCGGCCAAGATTGTGAGGCGGTCCCGATCGCCGCCTGGACCCATTTACCCGCCGCCCGGACATTAATTTTTGGCAGAATAATTACCGAGTATTGATCGCCCTCAGTATCCACCCTCCGCCCCTCGCTAAGGCCGCGTTTGATTCATCGTCGCCGCACACAGCGTTCGTCGTTCCCGTCCGTGAGTCCTGGCCGCTGTGCCGCCGCGGTGAGCACCGGCGCTCCTTGATGGCATCGAAAACGGTGGCGAGATGTTGACTGCCTCGCCTGGTGTGTCGGAGATTGTGGGGTTGATCCCGACCCTGACGCCTGCTGTATATTTGGAGTTTGCTCTCTCGCCCCCCGTGGTCGCGTGGATTTTTCTCCGGGTCCTCCGGTTTTTCCCTCCACGTTTCAAAACGTGGCGTTTCGAGTATTTGGCTGCTATAAATTTGCCACGTGATGATAAGCAACTACGTTGGGCTATCATTTGTGATAGCCAAGTCGGTTCTGACAAATATATATAGCTGTGTGGGCCTTACCTGGTAAAATAAATAGAGTGTAATAGTTTAGTTTTGAGAAGCTGTCATTGCCAATGAGCTGCAAAACAGCCTGGCACGAGTGCAAAGGAGTGGTGTGGCCAACGGACGTGCGCCTGATTTTTCAGAATGAAATGCGATGGGAACGAAATATAGCATCTAAAATAAAGGGTAAAGTTGCAGCCATGCAATTGCACTCTCACGCCAGGTTCACAGCAACAGGGAGCTCTTGCGAGCCATTCTAGAGAGCAATCAAATACATTTCATTTACATTCGGATATATATATATATTTTTTACGCAAGTAATTTACATGTAAAAAAGTCATCAACGGATACTTGTGGAGTAACACTAATTTGATTAAAGATTTGAAACGAAGCAGCAGGGGATTACCCAATATTTTCCGTTTGGTTATCTGATTATTACAATGCGTCGTGATGAGAGATGGATCGTGGCATCGCATGACCGAGAGAAACGGCGTCCATATGTGGGAAGTCTTCATCCAGCAGCGGATCGATCATGGCTCATGATGATGACGACGACGATGATCTGACTACAGTAACGCATAACTCCCCAACAATGACAGCACTACCGCAAAAGAACAAACAAACCTTAAGTTCAGTGAAACACGTGTACGCACAATGCGGCGATTGAAAAAAATAAAAACATTATAAAGGTGACCAGATGGCTCAGAAAGCTCAAGGTGGCAATTCCAGAGCCACCGCACCGGCAGCGGCTGAGATACTTCATCAAGCCCTGGAGCTGGGTGCCCTCTATTTCAGGGGGCTCATAATTGCCATGTTGTAGTCATTGTTCCAGCACAGCTGAAAACATGGGTTGAAGGCCTGGGGGAGGATGTCTCTCCCAAAGGTGGGCGGGGTGGGCGGGGTGGGTGGGTGGGTAGGGGGGGGGGCGTTCATATTGGTAGTGTCAGAGCCACAGAAACAGCACAGACAAGGTCATGCATTCGAACCCTGAGGCTGACCATCTCTCTATCAGAGAGTTCATAATGGCTATGTTGGAGCCAATGAGACGGCAAGCCCTGAGCTCCTGAGTTCAGTCTCCCGGGGCAAGTGTCTCTTTCGCTCATTCTGCCTCTCTCTCTCTCTCTCAGGGGGTCCATGACGGCCATGGCAGAGCCACTGACCCAGCACCGGTGACATCCCCGGGTTAAGGCCCAGACTCCCACCTTATCATTGTCCATGTCCTTGACGTCCTTCATGTTGATCGCGTTCTTCATGCCCTTCTCCTTCTTGTTCTTCTTCTTCTTTTTGCAGCAGCATTTCTTGCAGATGCAGAAGCAGCAGCACAGGATGAGGAGGCCAGCGACCACGGCGATGGCGACCAGGGCCCACGGCGGCACTGAGGGTCGAGGGAGAGAGAGAGAGCGAGAGAGAGAGAGAGAGCGAGAGAGAGCGAGAGAGAGAGAGAGAGACACAAACAGGAGGGGTGGGGTGGCGGCAGGATGAGAGAGGTCAGAGATAGGATTTTAAAGTCAAGGTCAAAGAGTCATTGAGGACGACGCTATCGATGCGACTCTGAGACGTGTTCTCGCGCTGCGCTGCGTGGCGTAGTTAGGCGTCGTGTGCCAAGAGTGGTGGGGAGCTTCCTTAGGGGAAGTGAGTGGCACGCGTGCAACGACCCGAGGGCACGTGTCCTCAACCGTTGGGTTGAACCCGCCTTCTCAATAAAACTCTCGAGTCTATTTTTAGTCACGGAAGTTAATTTGTTGAGGGCAAACAATGTCGCGTTACAAACCGATGCGGCGAATTCGCGCAAACGTCTCGCATGAACAGCATCCGGCTGTGCAAGGTGAGAAAAAAAACCCCCAGACACAATCAAAGCGTGCACTTCACATAATCTCATTTCATCTGGGCCTTGATGAACAAGGCATGATCTCTTAAATATCCCTAGGTGTGACTTTAAAGCAGCTCGCCAGCGAAATCCATTCCTCGAACATAATGATGCATTGTGCGTCCACACCTCAGTGGCCACACAATCCCACCACGCTCCGACTCCACGTCAAAGTGTCATCCCCTTCAAACAATCATTGCGGATATTTTACGTATTCTTTCGCAGCCCTGCGCCTGAACCGTTTGGTGGAAATTCCATATTTCTATGACAAGGGCCCAGTCACTACAAAGCTACAACCACTTCTTTGGAAGTCATGTTCATTTTATTCACCACAAAGGAATCACGTGCTTTGTTGACTCCCGACTGGGAATTGGAACTTGTGACCATCTGATTTTGAGTCAAGCACTCTGCCCACAGTGCCTTCCGCCATAATTACATTTCTGTAACGAGAGATCGCATGAATAAATCATGAGCCGTGAGCTGGAATTGAACTTAGGTCACCAGGTTCATATTGCAGTGCGCTAACCACTATGCCACCACTCCTTCCCACCCACCCACACACTCCCTCCATAAATAATAGTAATAAATGTTATTGCGACCGTTCAGTCCACCCACTCCACCACATTGGGATGTAATCTGCCATGAATAAAAAAAAATACAATTTCTGTTATGACAATTCTCGTAGAGAGATCGAACACTTAGCATTTCCCCCCCAAATCACTGGAGCCTGGAAAAGGCGTTTGGTGAGTGAGACCGATTGCTCGTCGACAGCGCACACAACGGGGCCCGGTACTTCTCGGAAAAATCTAATCAGTGCAGGTGTCTGGACTGGAGTAACTTTAATAATTAAACATTAAATAAAGCCACTCGCAGAAGCACTACTGTGTTGCCATGGCAATAGGGACGAACACTTATGTGGCTGCAGGCCGGGCTTCACAAGTCTGGTGTGAGACGTGAAGGGGGAATGCGCCGGCACCGCTGATATCCCGAGTTCAAACTCCAGTCAACCACTCCTGATTAAAAACAAAAAAAAATCGAGTGTCGTTCATTCATAGTGAAGCCAACGATTTCCTGCTCACACGAAGCATTGGAGCGGTTGCTCGCGTCCTGTTTTAAAGGTCTGCGCCAGTGGCGGAGATTCCGCATGTCTGCGGCAGGGAACGGAGTCTGTCCGTCCATAGCGCAACCCCAGAGGGAGGACGGGGTGATTCAAACCCCCCCCCCCCTAGCCAGGATTCGAATTCGGATCCTCTCCCAATGCGAGCCGCACGCTCCACTGTGTGTTTTTTTTATTTATAAAACAGTGAACCACGGCTGCTTCGTTGCTCTTGGAAGACCAGACATATAAACAGTGCTCCATGCCACCTATTTGGGTTATATATCCAGCATTTCAACCGTGCCGATGGCCTCGGATCGCGAGACAGGGGAAATCCATGCCCCTCCACCTGTATCTCATAAGCCAGCTAAGCGCCATAGGTCACCCAGCAAGATGAAGTCGTCGTGCAACTACTTTAAGAGCCGTGTAGCCACATTCCACTCAATGCTAGATGACGATGTACCATTTGGCTTTGTAGATATTTCTTGATTCATCTGAGTAAAATGTAAATGCAGTGGTCAGAATGATAACAAGCTAAGCGACACCACCACATTTTTTTGCGTGGTCAACGTTGAATGGGCTGAGACTGTGAACTCTCTACACTCGGGAACCGAATTCAATGGCAAGTGGCTGGAACCCGGATTCAAACCCAGGTTTGCAGAGTTCTGTTGGCTGAATCATTTTTAACAAGGCCATGAGACTTGGGTAGCACAACTCTATTCACCCTTAAACAGCCAAATCACCGTTACGACACAGCCTAGTAAAAAAAAGTGAAATGTGAAAAAAATAATGACCCAGTTTTTAACAAAAAGGTAAAAAAGATGCACGGAAACTTCGCGCAAAGTATAACATTGTCCATCTCATTTATTCAGCCAAGAGACTTTCGAAGCGCTCTCTTTGATTCCTTTATATATATTTTTTACATTATTATTTCAGAGCAGCGAAATTTCCCCGCTTTGAGGGGCTAACAAAGAAGGCGTCGTGGGGGAGGCCGCCCGTCCATCCGTCCTCCAACGGTGCTCGCGAGGAAAGCGACGGGCAACGTTGCGCCCGTTCCCTCCCGTCCGCTGTGGCCCCATCGCACGCCTCTCTCTCTCTCGATCTCTCTCTATCTCTCTCGCGCGCGCGCGTGAGTCTCAATCGAAGCGTCGTTTCTCCAACGTGATGAAAATGCCGAGCGGAGCGCGGATGGGTAAAATCAGGATAGATGGTCGGCGCAGATTGTGGCGGGGGGGGGGGGGGGTTAAGACTGCGAGTGTCACAGAGTGTGTGGCAGGAGAGAGGTTTTGTTTAGAGAGAACCGTTGGCGTAGTGGGTTATGGAGTGGCCTCCGCGTGTGGCTGATAGTTGAGTTGAGTTCTCTGTGCGCGTGTTGGGACACGTTCTCGCTGCTGCCTGCGTTCTTTGCGAACGTGTCCCTCGATATGTAAGGCGCGTGCGAGTGTTAGATTGCGATGTGCTCGTGCGTGATTTCGCGCGCGCGCGTGCGTGCGTTTGCTCGTGCGCGTGAGCGCGTGCGTGTTTGTGTAGGAATGGTGTGATGGGGAGCGATGGCGAAGCGGTAAGCGCGCTCCGCTATGATTCGGCCGACCTGAGTTTGATTCCTGGCCACAGCTGAAAGCAGCAAAATGAGTGATATCTGAACGGGCCCTGAGTTTCCATTCAGTTAACTCCGCTTCAAATAAATACCAAGTATAGTGCGAAGCATACGGACTGGGGAGACAAAGGCGGCTGAGTGATGCTGGCCACACGACCGACACATGTGCCGTACTAGTCCTCAATAGGTGCTCGCAAACAGCGCCTGTAGATTATTGAGGTGATTATTTGGTGTTTGTCGTGTTGAAATTGTTCGAATACTGTAATGCAATCTCAGCACTCCGGCTTGAATTCCTGGCCATAATGCACAACAGTGTCTAGGTCCTCCCCGATGTCATGAATGTACATTGCAGTGTCTAAACAGCGTCAATGAGGACACCAAGGTGGCCACGTGTGTGTGGTGTTGGTCCCAGCACCCGCGCTGCCCTTTAAGAGTTGCTCACTTAACAACATGCGCCCATATACAGTCCAGAAGCCTGAACCGGAGGATCTATAGATTGGCTGTGTTTAGAGAGGAGGAGAGTGATGATAGGACAGGGTGCCACCGAGACAAGAGAGAGTAACGGTTGAGATGCTGGTGAAGTGTCAGGGGCTGTTTTCTGCCCGTTAGTGTAATTGCTTTTTTTGGCCTATTGCACGGACGCTCACGAGTCTCTCCCAGCTTCACTCTGCCGCACAGGGAAAATTGGACAAAGCGTCCCCCAGGTGCAAGGTAGGCGCGTTGTGTGAAGGGCGGGGCAGGCGGGCGGGGTGTTGGAAAGTAACTAGTAACAAGTAGCGCATCTGAAGTCAAGACGAATGTCCACTCACTCAATCTGGCATTGGGGAAGCATTCATCTCCGGTGGTGGAATGCATCACAATCACTCAAGAGTGCCAAGCTCTCGCCATTGGACGGAATCACCACGTGTCGACTTCCCACATGTTTCACTTGACCCTGCAACGATGATGGGCAGGTTTGATCCCCTACGACGAGGATATGAACTGTCGACCATCGCCCATACTTCGCCACGTTACTCATTGTGGGTTGGTTAAGGTTCGGTTCAGATATCACTCCGTCACTGATGTTCGCTATGAACATGAATCAAAATGATAGCTAATATAAATATTACATTAACATTTGAAGGAATAATGGTAAGCTAGCTGGGTGGTGATGAGTCGGCGCACCTGACTCACAGTCATAAGGTAAATGAAATATATAAGTGCCAGTATAGAAATAGTGGCCCCTGCCATATAGCAATGTGCAATTTCCACTCATAACTCAAGGATGCAGATGGACATGATCACTTCAACACGCCCATTTTGGGACAACATGTGCTCAATAATGGCACAGTGGTTCACATAATATATCCAGAACCCGGCCTCCCGCTGAGTTTGATTCTCAGCCGTGGCGAACGTCAGTGGCGAGTGAAATCTCGAACCCTTCACCAACCTGCACTGACCCGAGCGGTCAACCAACCGTCATTGTGAAGGCCTTCATTTAGTAACAGTGGACAAAGGGCTGTATGTTTAATGTTGTTGTTGTTGTTATTTTGACAGCACTTAACAGATGCTCGGCACAGATTGGAGAAAACAGACAGAGCGACTACTGTGTAATCCTTTCCCACGCTCCCCATCTCCACGGTGCAAAACAGAAGCAAAAAATCGACGCGTTCGTAACTGCCTCGCCGTTATTGACCTCGAGATTCAAAAAAGAAAGCCGTTCAACTACTGGCGGCGATTCGTACGGTTTATTTCGCAATACAAACAGTGCTTCCCTTCGGTGTGCGTTTTAATAGCAGGTCTTTACTTCCTATATTTCCTTCCGTGATTTCTCACTTCCTCACATCCCCAGGTTTCTCTCTCTCTCTCTCTGCCTGCAATCCCCAGGGCAACTCCCTTTGCCTGGCTTATCACGTCCACCAATCATCAGACGCGTGTCCAATGTCCGTTTTACCAGAAGGCTATTTCATACATCAATCAACAATGAGCATTGTTTTTTTTGTGTCTGCTACTATGCTGTGGGGTAACTACAGTTGTAAATACAATGCATTCATATAATCACAATACCAAATTGTATTCCGACAATACGAAATTTTCAGCATTTGGATAGATTACCGTTACTTGGTGTGTACCAAATGATTGTAATTTTCGGATCACTGTACATTGGCCTATAAATGAATTAATAATATACCCATCGGAGGTCGCTGCAAAGACAGCAACAGCAGCTCATGCATTTCACTGTACTCTAGATCACGCCGCACAACCGAGAATCATTGCAAATAATGACGCTATTCCAGCGGCCAAATCAACTTCAGAGTCAAAATCAGTGTGTAACTCTGCACAAGTAACCACTGGAACAGCAACTCGTGCCCACCGCTGGTTCGATGCCAGTGGTGGGAATTCCACGATGTCCTGGTTGGGCTTGAGTATCTGAATAGGACAATCACTTTATTGACGCGAGAGGAATCATAATGGGCTGTCAGAAGCCAATCGTGGTTCCAACTCTGATGCAGGGTGGCCCTACAAGAGTCAATAAAAACAATAGTGGAATAGTAATTTGCATCGATTTGAAATCAACGGACTATGAAGGATTTGTCCTGATTAGTTTTTTTTCTTCAGACTATAGCCTTGCGGTTATTAGGATAAACATACTATTAATGGATCTTCTATGTATATATTTTACAAAATAAAAATCTGAGCTATGGGGAGATGGCAAGAACGAGCGATGATGTATCTTGCTGTATAGCAAAAAAAACAATACGCACGACGGGTGGTGGTAGATATAATTATGTGCAGAGCTCAACCGAAATGTAACCATGGAGCGGTGAATGTCTTCAAAGCTCGCACAGCGCAGACACGCACGCCCCAGATTTTCAAATTTGCGGCAGTACAAGCGGTGGTGGGGGCCATTTTTCGAATTGATGCCCCTCGTTCAGACGCGCACATTTCATTTGCTTAAAGCATCAACAAGCGGCCAGCCAGGTGTAGAGAAGGCTTAAGGTACCTTCCCCAATGCGGCGGCGTCATAAATAAAAATGACTCGCATTGTTCTGTGAGCTACGCTTTTTTTTTGCCACGCATTTTTGTTCAATATATATTACTTTTTTTTTGACACACAGCTGGGACAGCAGACATTTCGGCAAAAAAAACAACAACCGTTGTTTGGGGGCCCGAATGGGGCTTCTTCACGGCGCGTGCGGGCCAAACGAGCGTTCAGCTCGTCACAACTCTGCAGTCGTGCGAAGGGCCGATGCTGCAGGGCTGGCTGGGGGGGAGAGGGGAGGGTGGATGTCTCCGCGTGTTTGACTCGGGGAGCTGGGGAGGGGCCGGCGGGTGGATTAGCCGAGCGGAAGGGACGAGCGAGAGATAGGCGAGGGAGGGAGGTGGGAGTGGCGACGGGGGTGGAGGGGAGAACTGCAGATGTCTTTCCGCGTTGAGACGGGAGGGTGGTATTCGCACGGACACGTAACGCACCCACGCCTACATTTCCGCGTATGCCAATGTTGTGAGATCAAGTTGGGGTGGGGTCACGCCGCCCAGCGGTAGCGCGTTCGACGGCTTCGTTGCAGGGATTCACGGTTCGAATTTCCAGCGGCCGCCCCTGGTTAATACCGTTGTGTGTAACAGCTGTAAAAGAAAATTAGGACTCGCCGTCTGCTAACACAGGGGAACGTTGAAGATTCCGTGACATCAGAAGCAAGAGGAGTCCCGTTGCGTGCCAGCACGATGAGGCCCACATTTGGTAAATTACCTGTAAGTTACTCCATTGCAATGTTACGTAGCAATAAATCATCGCTCCCGACTGTGAAAAGTTGCAGTATCCTCCTGACAAAGATTACCAGGACTCGGTGAAGCTTTGTTGGGTAAACAAGTGTAATAATAACAATAACTATAAAAGGTATACATTTAATTAAACAAGTGAGAGCTCAGGCCTAGCAACTGAGACGAGCGCCGACGACATTGATGATTAAACTTTGACTCTTCACTATACACGCACGGAGTGGTCTATCAAGGTGTGGTCAATTATTAAATCATCCTAATGATACAGCAAGCTTGAACTGTGTGGTTTAAATGCCGGCAACGTGATTCCTTAAGTGCTCTAAATGTTTAAAACTTGAATTTTTGAGTGATCTTCAAGAGCACAAACGCGGCTCTAAACAATCGCAGTCGGGAAGTCGCCGACCACCTTGGTTTAGAGGATTTCAAAATGTACCAAGCAACCTTCAGACTTCTAAGTGCACGCGCGGGCGTGTGTGTACATACTGTTTTTGTTTTATCAACGTCGCATCAAATTAGAATCCTTTCATAGACGACTCATTGCTTTATGGACACCCTCGATTTTTTTTCTTCTGTTTACCCACAACAGCCACCGAGACAGCTTTAGGACAAGACACGGCGCGTGGTGAGATTGTGCCGTGACAAGCCACGTCGCTGCATTCACATCAATTCCCATTTTTCCCTGGCTGCGCCTATGAACAGTTCCCAATTGCGCTATCGGCGGTCTCATCGCGAGAAGTGAAATAAGCGTCGGTTCCGGGAGCCTTCGCACGTGGCGTCGCGTCAGTGGAGGATCTCTGCAAGAAAACTCCACAGAGCGACTCGTGAAGGCACTTCAATGGGCTCTCTCATCCAGCACAAGACAGGGCTCCTTCAAGCTCTCTGGAGGATGTCTGTCGCATGGCAATGAGAACGACAATATTTCGCGCAGATGGAAGTTGAGCAAAACAAAATAAAAAATAATGACGGGAATTGTTTTCTTCTTCTTCCTCCTCTTTTTTTCCGTACAGTTATCTGCGACTGGATGGAAACCATCGCCTCACTGGCTGGACTCACGCCTTTGATCTTAACGATGTTTGGGGCGCACGAAGCCCTGGATTTCAACCCAGGATCTCAAGCAGAGGCGGCTTTATCCTGCGACGCAACCATTGCGCCGTTTCGCCTGAGCCAGACGGGCACCCTCCGCCGACGTCACTTCTCGGTGCGAAATAGCCAGGTGAAAGGGCAAGGCTGGGGAGGAAGACGGGGGAGGCGGTGATTCCCAAATTCCGGACTTCCCCGCCTGACAAGCACGCACTGTGCGCAGCGCGCGCGCTCTCTCGCGCGTGCTCTTGTGTAAGGCGGGAACGACGCGCGCAAGCAGGCTCATTACTCATTCTGTCACCGAGCGAGATGCAGCAGTCCGGGACGCAGCAATGCCATCGATTCCACGTGCCTTTCATTTGTCCCGTGCCTTATCGCAGCGCGTGCAATTTATTACACCCCAAGCCCCCACCCACCCAACCACCCCGCCGCTACCCCTCCCGGTAGCTGGCAACAGCGGAGCAACGCTGTTGTTTCTCGCACATCCTTTTGAGATTTGCAAAGGAGAACCTGACAAAATAAAATTAAGTAAGTAATAATACGTAAATTAAAAAAATCCATGGCAACGTGCGTGCAGTCGGAGTTCAAATAACGCGTCATGGCTGTGATCTTCGCCGTAATTAGTTCCCGATGCCCCACGAGTCGACATAACAGTCACTGCTCTTGGCGGAGACTCAAAGAAGATGGCATCATTGTTATTTTCGCGTCTCATCTCGCGTTCAAAATCGCGCTCCTCGAGGCCGGCTACCGCAGCGAGCGTCCGTTCAGAAAAGGGGGGGGTGGGGGGGGGTTGCTCGCTGGGGGCCCGCTTGCCCAGGCCGAAAAGGCGTAGCACACAACAAAAACGTGATCACGTCCACGGGCTAATGAGGTCACAAACAAGTCGCCCTGCCCGTCGGCTCACTCCACCCGTCCGGTCGTGTCAGATCCCCAACTGACACGGCAACGGAAATGATGGGAGCCGTTTTGAGAAAACACGAGCAGATATCGCAACCGTGTCTTGTGTTGAACATAAAAACAAAACAAACTATTTAAGGCTGAGCGAACCTAATGGAGGCTCAGGATCAGTTCAGATATTGCTTGCCATTAATGTCTTTCACGGGTGGGAATTAAACTCAGGTTGCCACGTTCATTGCGCTTGTGTGTAAAAACTACTGTGCCACTATTCATCCCACTTATTTTGACCATTTCTAAAGTTTACATTCTCTTGGCCCCCAATAACTGCAAGTAGCCTGTTACTACCATCAGATTATTCATATAATTACTCAGTGAGTAATCAGTGCCACTACTTAGCGAGCGTTTTTTTATTATGTTACTTAAATTATTTTTAATTTCTCCCACAGAGAGTTGATAGTTACTGTTTGTTTTAATATTTAGCTCAAGCGGTAGCTCCTTTCTCTTTCGTTGCGACGTGCAGGCATTCAATCCCTAGCAAACGCCGTTTCAAAAAGTACGGTTTAAACACTTCCATTTTCCGCAAGCGCAAAATAAAAATTAAGATATTCTACTGGGCTACACAATGGTCCTTCCCTATTACGTCTGGCAGTTCACCAGCATTGATTCAAGCAAGCCTGACTCTGCTTGCCGATGAGACACTGAACGTTGAAACCGGTCCAGAGTATTTTTTTCTTCTTCTGTTGGATCAATGATGCTGAATTTATGCACTCTCAGACGGCCGTGGAGCCGATGGGTTGTGTACAATAAGTACTTTTATTTTTCAATGCGATACTTTTGTTCTCCACATGGACGCTAATGATTATTTTGGGTAACATAATTGCGGCTTGTGACAGTGTAGTTAGGAACTATAGGCCACTGCACACAACAGACCACGATTTTGATTTCTAAGATAGATTCAGTGTGAATACCAAATGTGGCAATAGCCAAACAAATGTAATTTATCAAGCATGCTAAGCATCGTGGGAGAAAAATACAAAGCCATCCCTGTGTGGTTGCCTTTTTGACAGCTCGGGTACGATTCCAAAATTCAAAAGGGTAAAATGGCTATTGCAGCAGCCTGGGCTAATGTGTGAACAGCAGCAGTTAATGAATATTCAGAAGATCACGCTACAGTCAAAGCCTAGAACCATAGCAATGCCCTGTTCAATTTGAAGAAAGTAATCATAAAACAAATTCACCGGTTTACTTTACTTTAAACACACACTGCAAATTGATTACTTTACAAAAGTAACCTTTAAACCACTGTGCCCAACCTTGCCTAGAACCATGCCCAGTGAAGGTGTCGTCAGCTGCCGCTGGAGAGGGCGAAGAGGTTAAAGGTCTGGGGATTCTGAGGAACGAGGGCAGAGGATACAAAGTGCGAGGCGACAAGGCCCGTGCGTCTCAGCCTGCGGTCGGGGTCCCAGCTTGTGACTTACAGGCCCTCGTCGAAACATAGGAACGGAGAGCACCTGCGAGTCGTGACTGTCGAGGGCTTCCAGGTGTTATTGGCAAGGAGAGTCCACGAAAGATGTGGGGTGCTGTTTAGGGCAAAAAGTATTGTGTGAAAATGTATGGAGGGGGGTGGGGGGGGGGGCTTAGAGACCGAGGGAATAGGACAGAGAGAGAGAGAGCGAGCGGTGACAAGGCCACGCTTGTTCATCAATCCCATGGGATATTTTATGATAAATCAACGGTAATCGTCTTAAAGTGCAATCTGAATCCTGTCGTAGGAAGATGCGATTTTGACAGCCGGCGCATGACCACTGTGCAGTGCTTGTTTGAGTTATTGGGGACACATTAACTTGAATGAGCTGCTCTTGGTTTTTGTTGCATTATGGGGGTCTATAATTGTAGAAACAGAATTTTTTTCCTCTAAATAAACCATACATTTTCCGAGATCATGGTAGTAGCAGGCCGACGTTAAACGATGCTCTCCCCCAACGTGGCTCGAAATATGAAACACAGGTTTACTGGCCATCAAAGAAATATAATACCAAAAGGTAATTTCAAAACAAATTTGGCTTGGACAAAAAAAAGAGGGCATGAAACATCATGTTTTTTTGCCCTTGATTTAGTTTCGAAGGGGACTTTTTATTACAATGTTATTTTTGTAACAAAAATAAATGTATCCTGTTCTATCATCTGTAGCTGGCCACAGCAAATAAACACATCTCAGTAAAAACATCAGATCAAACACACGGGTCGTAAAAAAAACACATGGCACTAAATTCATGGAGCCAGTGAGAAATGGCCGATGGGGTCGGTATTGGACTATTTTTAACGTCATATTTTTTTAATGGATTTTTTTTATCACCGATTATATCCCCAGTCGTGGTGACGGAGTCATATCACGAGACAAACACACGTCCTTCCTAAACATTCAAAGCCAGCAAGTGCACTGGGTGGTGTTTGCCGAAAGACCCAACCAAATAATGACCATAAAACTGGTTTGATTATGATTATTAAACTTGTTCATCCAGGAAGGTCTCAAGACTTTCTTTCAGGACAGTCCTGACAAGTTTTTTTCTTGCAGTAAGAGAGCATTGTTGTTACAGTATGTGTAATCCCAAGTGAGTTTCGTTGCAGATCATTTTTTCAGCATTGAAATGGTGTTTGCATGCTTTTTTTTTTGCTATGGAAAGAAACGGAGAACCCAGTGGAAACTCATGCGGAACAGGGGGGAGAGGACAAACAAACGCCAGACAAAAAGGTGCCAAGAGTCGGGGAAATTGAACCCAGGAACAAATGTTGCCACTGCACCACCCCTGCTGCCCCGAGCACAGCAATCCTTGTGGAACGACTTCGAAGGGGCCCATCTTGCCCACCACCAAGATGCAAAGAGCGTGTGTCACTTGTAAATCAAATTAAAATGTTCGCTCTCGCAGAGCCGAGACAGGTGAAATCATTGACAAACTAAATGTAGGCTGAGACCAACGGCTGATCTACTATCGAGAACCTGTTGTGAATCGTTTGTGACCAGAGCCTACGATCCCAACCCAAGATTCACAGCAATGCTGGCTCACTGCGTCCATCATGTCATGAAGCCCGCGTGACACCTTGAGAGGCGACATTTTAAAAATCGTAGAGTGGTACGGGGGGGGGGGGCACATGGGTGGATAATTTTTTGGCAGGAGCGATAGAGTTGAACACACTTCTACAAAGAGCCCTACACAGTTATGGCCCTGTGCCATGTCTGCACTGGGCTCACCTTTCACTTTTCTCCTGCTGTCTCTTTTTCTCTCTCCCCGGATCTTTACACGCTATTGATCGGGCCCCATGCAACCTACCTTTCATCGGCCAATCCCCACCACACACCTCTGTAAACAGGCCCCCTCCTGCCTCGCCTCACCAAATGACAGAGATGACAGAAGCTATCCTTTTCCCGGAGGGCGGCCGATTGGTCAGTTTCTTCTCGGCTCGGTGAGGTCCGGCCACCGACCTAATCAAGAGATCAGTGAAGAACGCAATGATTTTTTTTTTTAAACAATGCAATACAAAAAGTGTGGATCGTTTCCAGATAACGGCCATATCTCGAGGCACTGCATGCACACACATGAAGGGATGTGAATAATGAAGGCTTTGGGCAGGAGCGGCGATATAATCAAGGACAACGGAAGGAATTTTGTTTTTAATGAGGGAAAGTAATACTTTCGGTTGATGGTTATGCAGAGAGAGAGAGAGAGTGAGAAACTACAAAGCTGTACAGGTGAAAATTAAATCAAGAGATAATTGTCAGCAATGATTATAGACGAAGAGGAAAGGCTGAACCGCGCACAAATTTAATTTTTCATGCAATAGATTGTAGTTGTTCTTTTGCGAGAATCATATTTTTAAAGACATCTTCACTTGTGTTTCCATTGGCTAAATAAATTAAATGCGCAGAGACCAGCAAATGCTTTTGTCCATGCAATCAGTCTTCTTTGGCGAGACGGTTACATGAAAAATAAATGTAATGAGTCTATGACTACCGATTGCCAAAGGTTTATGGAATAACACACAGTAGCACAATTGCAGAGCTGGTGTTTTCCAAGTAGCCTAAATACAATGGCGCGATTATGTTTGCCAATGCCTATTGCCAATTTCCACACAGTGCGTTTGGTTGGCTTAACCTCTCTGTTACACTGCACTCGAACAACGAGCTTTGTAATCGTGAGATTTTTTTTATTCAACAGCTGACGCTTTTCTCACACTTAACACGAGAATTGTTTCCCCCGTTGTAATGTCTACTGCTTCTTCTTCTGTGTAATGAAATAGATACGTGTTGTATTTTGTTTGAAAAAGAGTGAATCATAAAATGAACATGCACAGTAACACTAAATTAATGAAACACTTCAAATTGAGAATATGGGATTACTTAGTTCCTGCTTGTTGGTGCTAATCGTATTCACGCCCACGTGATGGACCCTCCAACGCTGCACGTTGCCGTGGAAACGTAGCCAGGTCTTGTTTCGGCCTAGTGACCCGGAGTGCGCATGTTGTTTGTACAAGTCACCCCCCTCGGGAATGAGTAGAAAGCACTTTTACTTTATCCGTTGGTTTTGGTGTGTTACTTTGTTGTTCAAATGTGTACATTTGAACGAGCAACACCAATCACAACAGAATAATAGTGCAGGCAGGAAAAAAAACACCCAGGAGTTTTAAGCAAGACACGAAAATGTGTAAAACTCACGCAATAGTCATTCTTGCAAATGCAACAAAACCATCAGCATTTCCTGAAGAAATGCATTGCAGTCATCTTGTCTGAACTCACCATCAATCTAAACTTGAGAAGAATTGATAGCAAGCAGTTAAATTTGTGCCGTTTTAAACTAATATGTGATATAAAACCACTGGGATTTGGTATCAATCATATAATTCATTAATAATTTCCATTCCTTTGTCAAACCACTGCTGAATAAAGGCTGCCCCGTGCTGTGCCCAATCATGGGGGGTTGTGTTTGACCACAGAGTCCACAGTGCTGGTCAGCGCAGGTTGGTAAGGAGAGGTGCAGAACCAGTTCAGAACATCACCGACTTTAGCCAAAGCTGGGAAAACCAAACAAAGGTCACCGTGTTTGTAGTGCAGTGCCGTGTTACCCACTATGCCACCGGTAACCCCCTTCCTTCTGCCTCCTCCTCCTCCCTCACCAGCGAACCGGACAAAAAAAAACCAAGACGAAAATACCCAGGTATTACCACTCAACGTGGCTTCCTAATCATACACAAATCCGAGGATTTTCCAGCGCGTGCATGGCAAAACACCTTGAAAGTAAATAACGATGCTGTTCTCATTACCGGTGCAAACCGTGGAAGGAGAAAAAAAATGAAATATCAGAAGCATTCTGTCAAGGCGATAATGAAAAGGATTCTTCGAGCTTGAAATTGTTTAACAGTGAGACCATCGCAAAATCCTTGGTGCTGGGGAGATTATTATTATTTAGAAAATGAAAGCAGTATGTCAGAGCAACCGACTCAAAAGGTCATGAGTTCAAATCCTGGTCAAGGGTCACAACTCAGTTGCGTCATCTTCACATTATGTCCAATTAAATGTCCAACACTGTGTGGAAAGTCGGCAATGACTGTTCATAGGAATGTGTAATGTCCACTCCTTGTTATGGACAAGATATGCTGCCATGTTTGTGATGGTTACCACACTGGACTTGCGATCCCGAGGTTTCTGGTTCAATCTCCCGGCGCGGCAATTAAAACAATCGTGCGACGTTCTTAATCCAGCCACCTCTGTCCACCCAGCAGTATAATTGTTAGGCCATAGTTAGTCGATTGGCAGGTCACGTGTGATGGATTAAAATTGTGGGTGCACCTAAATTCCTCTCAGATGTCTGTCCAGTCTAAAATCGTAGGTCACGTACCCGCAGGAGGGGTCTTCCACCAGCAAATTCTAGGGCTGGAACTTTATATTTTTTTTACAATTGATGGTGCATTGTAGCTCCGTGGATGACAATTTAAACTGATTGATGGTAAAACAGAGCCCCTTTTATGGAACACGGTGGAGCGCCATCTCGTATTGAATGAGAGAGGCCTATCGAATTGGCCCCATAAGTAGTTCTGTGACATCAGCTTCTGGGCACCGATCCCTGACAAAATGTCATGTTACACTCGTCGCCGTGAGAGCTCCAGAAGACAGCTCCCTCGTCTCATGACATGTAACAGATACTACGGCTGGGATGTAATTGAACAATATTAAAGAAGGAAATAAAATCACGGCACTTTTGTCGATCCATCGCTGGATATAGGCCTCCTCACTGCATATCGTTCATAGTGGGGGGGGGGAGGATTGTTTGTCCATACTTTACTGTTGCTCGTCAGCGCGGGTTGGTGGAGGCGGTGGGCGGGTGCCCAGAACCGTCTCAGACATCAATCACGACTGACGCTAGCCACGGCCGAGGACCGGCATCAGGGAGCCGGGCTCGTAGCGCACTCCACAGACCAGTGCGCCACCACTCCACCTCGTGATGTAAGAATAATTGAGTACGGCCACAAAACCGCACACGTCCTCCACTCCTCCCCAGCACGGATGTGAATGTTAAACTACCGCTCCCCCAGTCACCATCGACCGTGGTTCCACAAAACCATTGCATTAGGTTGGGTGGGTGAAGGAGTAGGGTTTGCAAAGAACCACTGGGTATGAGGAGGAAGCCTTCAAGCGTTGGCCACTGGTATGTGAAGGTATTGGCGGTACACCGGTGGTGCGCAGTAAAAACATATAACAGGGAATTTTTCGCTATAATTATTTATTCTCCCCACGATGAGAAACCCCGGTGCGTCAAAATCAGTTCTCGTGATGTCTAAGCAGTCGGAACACGAGCGTCGGTTTCAAATTTAGATTTAAGACTGTTTTATGAGGACCGGTGTGCGAACCTGCCAACCCCTTATCAGCGCCCTACCCTATTACAGACCAATTCAGACCTAATTGGTCGCCCCGTGTCCTTATACATCTCAACGTTCCTCCTACAAAGTCCCATCATCACAAGGGAGAAACACAAACAAATGGCCGCACCCATCCTGCGTGCTTCCCTTGAGCATAGGGCGGGCTCTCCCACGCTTCCAAATGTCTGCCTATCGGCGTCGCTGATTTCGCCTTCCTCGTCGCAGGAGGTAGCGCTGCCATTGTCCCTGGTTCTGTGGCGTGGCTTGTGTTTGGAAAACCGGACGCGGAGGTGTAGCTTGTGCACTCAATCTGTACCGAGTGTGTCTTAATTTCAGGATCAAATTTGTCGACTGCGACGAGGATCGCTACTCTCCAGAGTAAAAAAAAACCAAGAAGCTGTCCCACGACTTTGTTTTCATTCGGCCGTATGATTTTATTGGTTACTCTTTGGTTCTTTCGGTAAAGTCACGTAGAACTAAATTAAATTAAATAGTAATGAATATGACGTTTCGATTGCAACACAAGCAACCATTATCAGGTGCAAATGAATGAGAAAACAAACCTAGTACACTTGGAAATATAATGCAATACAACACAGAGAGTCGGCCAACACAACAGTCAACACCCCACCTGGTTGATTACATTCTTCCTTGCTACATTTGAGAGAAAGAGAGAGAAAACATAGACACGGAGACACAGAGACAGACACACAAGCAGAGAGAGACTCACATAGAGACAAACAGAGAGAGACACACACATAGGCACACAGAAAGACAACATCTCTGTGTCGAGGCCTTAAATAGAAGGAGAGGGGGTGGAGGGGGCAGAGGGGGAGTTGTGTAGAATTCCTGCCCATGGGGGACGGAGGAGGGAATGGACTTATAAACAAGCACGGAACAAGCACGATAGAAATTGAATTTAGTCAAATTTGGAAGTGTAATGCAATGCTACACAAATGTAGCAATCTTTGGAAGAACGTAATCAACCAGGTGGGGTGTTGACTGTTGTGTTGGCCGACTCTCTGTGTTGTATTGCATTATCTTTCCAAGTTTACTAGGTTTGTTTTCTCATTCATTTGTACCTGATGATGGTTGCTTGTGTTGCATTCTAAACATGTATTCTATTATTATTTTATTTTATTTAGTTCTACGTGACTTTACCGAAATAACCAGAGTAATTGCTGCAGTCACGAAAGCTTCGAATCTATTTTTTTAGTTGTTGCCCGTATTGAAACGGATGTTCGCCGTTAGGACCTGAAAACTCAATTTCCCTGTACAAGATTATGAATAAACCGTATGGGTTGACACGGTATGGGTGTGTTATGCTGCACCGGTGTCCCGCCAATACGTCCATTTACAACCACGTGGACTCTGGGGAATTACAGGAGAAATGGGACCGGCTGTTGGACCAAACTTAGCTGAACTATTTTCTGAATGTGTATACGGAAAAAATGTAATCACAGAAGCATACCTCAATCATTATCCTACTCAAAATAGGGAGACTTAAGCTGGTTTGAAGAATTACAGGTCTGTTGTCCTCTTTCTCGTACATATAAAGTGTTCACAAAGATCATGGACAATTTATAGGCCAATCAACCGACCATGTCAGTGAGCTGAATTTACGCAAGATTGTTCTATAATTAACCACATATTTGCTATCAACCAGGGTCTAGAAAAGACAAATGAATATAAATTGCCATTATGCCTGGCTTTTATAGACCATAAAAGGGCATTTGATTCAGTGGGAAATTATGCAGTCACACAAGCTCTCACAATAAAAGTTAATTTAAAAACATCTATACAATTTATAGAAATCATTTATGAAGACGGAACAGCCACACTGAGACCGCATAAAGAAAGTAACAAACACAAATCAGAAGAATCAGTGGAGGGTACATTCACCGCGACAATAGTTGACTTTTTCCATAAACTAAAAAGAAAAAATAAAGGCCATGGGGTGCGGGGAGCATGCATTAAGCGTCTCGATGCGGCGAACTGATTGGATTACCAAACAAAGTTGAACTCAAGAAAACACTAGAGAGCAAGGTAAGAGTCGTATACAACAAATTGGATGACCCAAACAACGTTATTGTTGCAGGGAAACAAGTCGAAAACACAAGAGAAGATATGTCTAGGGCGATAATTGAAGGTGGGCCAGCGGTCAACGCGATGAAATTAAGAGGCAAGCAAGAACAGATTGGATTTCACAATTAAAAACAAAATTATTTAGATCACCCGTGACAAGCAAAGCACCAAAGGGCCTGAAGTGAACAGCTTTCAATCTCCGCATGTTACCCACAATGACATTGCTGCAATGTATCAATATTTAGAGTATAGACACCGAAAAGGAAAACAACAGAAAAGCTGGAAAGTGTGCAAAGAAGGATGATTGGATGACTCATTTAAATGATTACGAGAGACCGACCGAGGAACACAAATCAGAAACATCGTACTTCCCGTGAAGCAAAGTGAGCTTGGACAACGACACGTGGATGATGGGTGATAGATGGGAGAGGAAGACTGCCGTGCTGATGGAGCGGCGAGATGAGCCAGTGTGCTGGCGTGAGCGGGATTGTGGAATCACAAGACTGTGACGGATGTCACTACAGTGAGGGAATAAAGTATTTGATCCCCTGCTGATTTTGTACGTTTGCCCACTGACAAAGAAATGAGCAGTCTATTATTTTAATGGTAGGTTTATTTGAACAGTGAGAGACAGAATAAGAACAAACAAAATCTAGAAAAACGCATGTGAAAAATGTTATAAATTGATTTGCATTTTAATGAGGGAAATAAGTATTTGACCCCCTCTCAATCAGAAAGATTTCTGGCTCCCAGGTGTCTTTTATACAGGTAACGAGCTGAGATTAGGAGCACACTCTTAAAGGGAGTGCTCCTAATCTCAGCTTGTTACCTGTATAAAAGACACCTGTCCACAGAAGCAATCAATCAATCAGATTCCAAACTCTCCACCATAGCCAAGACCAAAGAGCTCTCCAAGGATGTCAGGGACAAGATTGTAGACCTCCACAAGGCTGGAATGGGCTACAAGACCATTGCCAAGCAGCTTGGTGAGAAGGTGACAACAGTTGGTGCGATTATTCGCAAATGGAAGAAACACAAAATAACTGACCATAGTCACCAAGAAAACAATTGGCAACACACTACACCGTGAAAGACTCAAATCCTGCAGCGCCCGCAAGGTCCCCCTGCTCAAGAAAGCACATATACATGCCCGTCTGAAGTTTACCGATGAACATCTGAATGATTCAAAGGACAACTGGGTGAAAGTGTTGTGGTCAGATGAGACCAAAATGGAGCTCTTTGGCATCAATTCATCTCGCCGTGTTTGGAGGAGGAGGAATGCTGCCTATGACCCCAAGAACACCATCCCCACCGTCAAACATGGAGGTGGAAACATTATGCTTTGGGGGTGTTTTTCTGCTAAGGGGACAGGACAACTTCACCGCATCAAAGGGACGATGGATGGGGCCATGAACCATCAAATCTTGGGTGAGAACTTCCTTCCCTCAGCCAGGGCATTGAAAATGGGTCGTGGATGGGTATTCCAGCATGACAATGACCCAAAACACACGGCCAAGGCAACATAGGAGTGGCTCAAGAAGAAGAAGCACATTAAGGTCCTGGAGTGGCCTAGCTAGTCTTCAGACCTTAATCCCATAGAAAATCTGTGGAGGGAGCTGAAGGTTCGAGTTGCCAAACGTCAGCCTCGAAACCTTAATGACTTGGAGAAGATCTGCAAAGAGTAGTGGGACAAAATCCATCCTGAGATGTGTGCAAACCTGGTGGCGAACTACAAGAAACGTCTGACCTCTGTGATTGCCAACAGGGGTTTTGCCACCAATAACTAAGTCATGTTTTGCAGAGGGGTCAAATACTTATTTCCCTAATTAAAATGCAAATCAATTTATAACATTTTTGACATGCGTTTTTCTGGATTTTTTGTTGTTGTTATTCTGTCTCTCACTGTTCAAATATTCCTACCATTAAAATTATAGACTGATCATTTCTTTGTCAGTGGGCAAACGTACAAAACCAGCAGGGGATCAAATATTTGTTTCCCTCACTGTAGCTTAGAGAGGCCTTCGTCTCGCATTGAAAACGCAATGGCTGCTGCTGCTCCTACTGCACTGTTGGCTACATACGATTGCGAAAGAAGTTCAACATGCATGTACATGTCTTGTGAAAACGCGGAATTGTTAAACTAAATCCATACGGAATCCCCTTCTAGTTCGAAGTAAGGGCGTCAGGCCGGATGCTCGGCCTGGGCTCCCAATGCCTCCTCCTTTCTCTGCTGTCCTCCCGTGAGGCCAATGCTGTCGGCGCTGAAGACCCACGGAGCGAGTTCAAACGGAAGACTCACGTGGCCGTAGCTGAAGTCCCATGTCCACTGAGGTTGTGGTAGGGTCAGTGGCTAACGATGCCCGTTATGGGAGATCGTTGGGAGGTCAACAGTTCGTGCGATGCGTCAACTCGACACGACCGTGGGAATATGGAAATCTTACTTGGTGTTGGGGCGAGGCTGGTGTGAAGGTTTTAGTCCCATAAGCCAAGTCCTCACACCGATGACCAGAGCCCAGAGCCCAAGGTCACAGAGGCGTGATGTGAGAAACTGGAGGGGTCAAGTGTCGGGGGGAACTCAGACTGACTTCAGGGATGTCCACAGAAAGCCAGAGGTGGCTCGATGGCTCAAGGGGTCAGAGCGCAGAGCTGAATCTACTCAGCTCCTTAAGTCAAATCTGGGTAGACACCCCTGATTAGGGGCGTCACGGTCGTGAGATGTTAACTACTTCACTTGGTATACAGGAGGTCGTGGGTTTAATCCCAACCCTGATGCCTGATGTATGTTTGGAGTTCACATGTCTCTCTCCCCGTGGTCACGTGGTTTTTCTCCAGGTCCTCTGGTCTTATAAATGTGTCGTTAAAACCCGCCACCACCCGCCACAGCCAACTAGTAAGGGTTGTCACGTTCAACAGAACGTGCCAATTCGTTACTAGTACAGCACACCGGTGTGTTGGAGAGCCAAGCCACAACATTTACAAACTGAATACGACGTTTCGCCAGTAATTACAACTAGCTTCATCAGGCGACAGCCACATTTGTGGAGAAGTCTTCCTGTTTCGTTCACGTGATTAGCTATCACTTGTGGCCAGGTCGCTTCTGAAAAAGAGCTATGTAGCACAGTGCACCTTACCTGGTAAAATAAAAATAGGTGATAATTTTCATCCCTGTTCTTGAGTGTAGTGAACTGATGGTTTCATCCCAGTCACTGATGACAAAAACAATCATCAGATGTAACGTTCATAATAAAGGTTTTTGGGTTAGGTCGCGTTATTTATAAATGTGTCGTAACCCTCCACCACCCGACACGGCCAATCAGCAAAAAAGTGTCACGTTGACAACAGACAATTAGTTCACTACTTTAGCCCACCGGTGTGTTGAAGAGTGAATCCACAACATTTACAGTTTGAGTACGACGTTTTCTCTGGTAATTACATCCAGCATCATTGGGCAATTCGCCAGAATGGTAAAGCCCTCGCCTGCTCTCGGTCTTAAATAGAGCAGCAGCAGGGTGACGAAACAATGTTGAGCAGATCATTAACAAATAAAGAGGCCTACTGATGTGACTTCAGAGGAAAGTCGTTCCGTGATGCCATCTTCCTGAGATGTTCCCTGACACAGGGTGATGCACTGTTTGCTGCAAAGTTCTGGATGGAAGTGTATTTGTCATATGCCGCGATGGCAATAGCACAGCTAAAATAATAAACGATGTGAACGACGGTCATCTTGTAATGGTGACAATCATGGACAAAATGGCAAGTGATAAAAATGCATAAAAAGGCACTGGTTGTGATGTTGGGGGCTCTGACCCAAGACCTGAGCACTGTCAAAAATAATTGCGTTTAAAGTCTTCTGGCAGTGGCAGTCCTACAAAATGCATTTGTTAGTGACATGTTAAGCAATTTAGAAACACAGTGGGTGTGTGAACTTTGCATATGTAACAAAAAAATTAACCTCGTGACTGCAGAAGTCTCTGCAAATCTGTTGAGGGCTTTTGGTTCTTCCCGCTGCTGCATTGTAATAAATGCCAACGACTGAATTTATTCCACATGTAACAATGCTTGCGTCGCTCAGAGTTGTTTTGCTCAACACTTGCCATTCACCGCGCAGTGATCAACTGTGCTGTACATATCCATGCATAACGTAGGCATGAGAAGGCAGCACATAAAATGGGTTGCTGCCCCATCTCTTTTGGATTACTTGAGTGTGATTGTCCTGGTGTGCATGGATTTGTTCCCCCCCCCCCCTCCCCTGGCTGCTCCAGGTTACTCTGACATGCAAAAACACCAACAAAGGAAATTGATTAAACATCCCAGCAGTGGGCAAGTATTGAGGCTTAATCAAGCTTTGCTGGATACATAAAATAAAAATAGTTTTACTGCTCTTTGTCAAGCCACTGCTAACGGAAGAAGGCCTTCCCGCACCATGTAAGTAAAGGGTGTTTGGAGCATGCGCCAAGAAGCTGGAAAGTGTTGGTTGGTCAAGGGAGGGAGGGCCCCGGACCGCTGCTTATATCACTCGCCACCGGTGAGAGCTGTGGCCAGGATTCGAACTTAGGTCGCCGGGTTCATAGGCGCAGTGCGCTGAGCGCTGTCACCACTTCGCCCAGGCTTCACGCATAAACATAACGCCGGCTTCACAGGAGATCAGACAGCTCGAACATTGTTAACAGCATTGACTGGAATCGATTCTTTTAACAGATTGATAGATACATTGATTGATAGAAAATAGATGGCCAGAGAGACAGGAAGATATGTAGAGATAGATAGGCCGTGAAATTGCAAAGGACATCGAATTGAATTGATCCTTCATACAACGCAACGACACGTCAACGAAATTGCTTGCCGGCTACAGCATTCACAAACGAGCTGAAGCACGGAAAAAGGGTTATCTTAGTTCACACGGTGTTTCTTTGATTGGCAAGGCAATGTGCGAAACATCACACGGGCGCATGCACCTAACACCATTGTGCCCAATTTTCGCGGCTCCACAATTCAATAAGGCAGGCGAATGTCTTGGTTTTTTTTCGGGGTGGAGGGGGGTGGGTGGCAGAATAAACTCGGGACCGACTGGACACGGAGGGGAAAAAAAAACAGCCGCGCCGCGTTCACCTCGGCGGCGCGACGATCACGCAGAGGCCACGGGCTCCCCCATTGGTCACCCCGCGTTAGAAACAAAAATAACGACGCCCCCGCACCGCCGTCAACGCAGGCATGCGTGAGAGAGTCGGAGCCATCGGCGGACTCATTAAGAGGAGCGGCGCGACTCAAGGCCTCGACGGTCCATGCGCGCTGGGAATGACACGGAACTGCGCGGCATGTACGCTTCATGAACGTATTCTATTACAGGTGAGGGGGGGGGGAAATATTTTTATATATATACCGTGAAATGCCAATAATTATCAGCAGTTGGCATTAAGTTTATTTTAATACGATTCCCAGAGGCAGGTACAAAGTAATACACTCCTATTATGTTATTCTGTCACCAGCGTGTTTTTTTTTATATTACTGATACCAAGCATGTAATACATTATTGAATCAAATAAGCAATTACTTTGTCTTAATGTGAGTGAAGGTGCTCTTAGAATATAAAATGAGATGAGATTAGAATTTTAAATGACCGAACCCGGCACTAAATTGCTTTATTGTACTTTTCAAACCTCAAGTAATCAGTAAAGAGAGGTGATTCTGCTTCAAAAGTCAATGCCAATAACGGCAACAACAATAATACAGAAGTAATTGGCCCTCGGCGGGAGTGGCGGTGCAGTGATTGGAATGCTGTGTTATATGAACCTGGCGACCTGAGTTCGATATCCGTAACAGTGGGAGCACGGACATCTGAAGCTGATGTGATGCAAGTGCAGTCCAACGATTTAAGTTTAAATCACCTTTAAAGATGTGGGCCATAACCATTATATTCGTTAACTTTTTTTTACTTTGAAAAATGAGTTTCAACGAATTCGTGCTATAATTTACTTCAACATTATTTAATCCCTCTTTCTGTAAATCACGTGGCAGAGGAAGGGCCATGGCCCAAAACGTCATCTCATGTATATGATGTGTTCTTTTAAGGCCGCGGTGTCACTGACTAATGAGTAGTGTGTTTTTGTTTTCTTTAACAGGGGAGAAATGCTCATAAGATACCAATGTCAGACACCGGACTGACGTTTGTCATCCATGCTAGGATGGCGATGGTGCATGCAGTTTTGTGTTCCTTGGACTTATTCCACAAATAATAATATAATATGAAAAACAACTAAATAATTACCTTCTTGTGATACTAACTTAATGCCTGCCACTGGAATCGATGTGCGGTGCCCTCAGTTCTGTCGTGCCTCTGAACGCTGTTGGTGTTTCGGGACTGTTGTTTCATGCTGTATTTGTGCGAGGTGCGATACCAAGTCATAGATGATGACAGCGGTCATGATGAATAATGACACCCAATATTCGGTATGGCCATGAGGATGATGTCAACATTTCGACCCGTGAGGTTGCCTAATTTGTTAAAGGTCCCCATCGCTGTGTGGTGGACCACGCCCACAGGGCAGCACTTTGGCCATGGGGTTGGTGGGTCACAGAGAGATCATCGCTTGCATGAGACACCGAAACTGTGGTGTTTGTCAGTAAAAAAGTGGGTTACCAATTTATCTGTACAAGTGTCTTAGTCGTGTCTCCCTCACATGTGGAAGTTGTCTCTCGGAAACATGGTTTCCTGCCACGTGACAAGAAATAATTATCATGAAGGAATTGGCTGTACACCTCAAGCAGAATCCTCCTTAAAATGAGTATTGAGACTCAGTAAGGCTTTCCCAAATAATTATAACACTGTGGAATATACAGTATATATTAATGACAAAAAATATTCTCCGTGATGAATACATTTTTTTACCATTTTCACACCTGCTGATACATCTGAGAATATACTGTAAACCGACCCAAATCCATGCCTGGCAAATAAATTAGAAAATGTCATTATGGTACAAATCACCTTGTTCATGTACTTTTATTTCTAATCTCATCAAAATTTTAATTGGCTCCGGTTGCTCGTGATATCGTCAGCAATGTACTCTGCCACGTGCTGCACAGATACGATGATTTAAACGATGGGATGCTTTGATCCAAGCTGGAGGGCCTGAACAAATACCATCTTAACCTGGGTTCGAATCCCTGCCACGTGGAACAAGTTCAGAGGCGCCACAACTCTCTCGTTAACGGCTGCATACAAAAATAAACCATTGCATTGCATTTTGTTTGTCAAATCAACACATTTCAGCTGTGAAGACTAAACAATACATCTTTACTGCCACTCGATGAAGGCACTTTGGCTAACGGGAGTGTTAGATAAGAGCCCACCTTCAAATGTGCGCACCCTGCCCCGCCTCTGTCCACCCACAGCGGTGTATAAATGAGTAGATGAGAGTTAGTCGTGTGTCGGGGTAAAGTGTGGGTATTCCCACACCTCCCAAGATGTCTAGAAAGTGTGGAAGAGTAGGCCAAAATTCCCCTCGAGTGGAGGCCCTTCGATCAGCAGTGGTGTGAGAAAGTAATTTCAAGGCTGAACTTTTACCTTTCTTATCTTTGTCCAAATGCCTCAAATTAAATGGAATATATTTTTTTAAAGCTTCGTTCAAATTGGCCGCGCGTGTTTAATAAACTGCCAAAGATCTCCCCCAACCAAAAAAGAATTACATCGATGTCTTAGGACTGTCAACGGATGTGAAAAATGTAATTGTTCACTTATCCAATAAATGAAGAAATGGATTGCATTAAAAAAATATATCATCAAATTGTGATTGCCATTTTTTGTCTTCGTCGTCCCAGCTCTCAAGAATGAATATCATTCTACACCCATAATGATCAGATGCAAAATAAGTCAGGACTCCTTTTCAAGGTTATATTTAAAAAAAAGAAGTCATTTTATATTTTGCGTCAGGTGTTAATTGTAATGCATATTAAGTCTACGCCCTGAACACTGGCAGATGGACATCCCTCCACCTCACACAGGAGGGGTTCCCCTTCTATGGCACTATAATCATTATTATTACTACTACTCTACTTTTAACCAGAAATGCCTCAACGAGTGTCGTTGAGGCGTTTCACAATTCCAAACGAGTAATTTCCAGGTGCATTTGTCTCGTCTGTCAAATTTGGAAAATGACGCCGGAAAAAAACAATGGCCTACTCTTGCCAATGGCGGATCATCAACGACCACAGAGAAGCGGACAGCACGCGGTTTTGTTTTTTGTTCACGGTTAATACGCCCACCGCAGTATTGCACGTATGCATGCTGAACTTCTTTCGCCAACGTACGTAGCCAACCGCGCTAATCGGAGGTGCGGGAGTTGAGCAGGACGGCCGCTGGAATGGAACCGTAAACCTGTGGAGCAAGAGGCGGATTTTGCGCGACCGCTGAGCCGTGTCACTGCCGTGTCAAATCTGCGCTGCAGCCCGCGCTGCTGCTGTGACGTCAACGGATCCAAATTAATTGACGATTTTCGCCAGCAGAGAACGCTAATTGGAGCTGCGTATTAATGTCGATCATTATCAAGATCTTACAATTATCTCTCGGCTTTTCTTAGTCGTGCTCTTGTGAAATATAATTGATAAATATCACACGAGTTGCCTTGTCCCAGCCTCTGCTCGCAGAGGTGCGCTTTCATGAGAAAAGAACACTTGATTAATGACAATCGAGCTATAAAATGCTATTACACCGATTAACAAGTTGTGACATACTGGCGAGTGTTCTTTGTGCAAAGCGACGTCAAATTATATTTCTTTATCTGGATGGCGCTGTCACAATGCTGAACTCTACAACAAAGAATTGCGGATAACAAAACGACTGCTGTGGAAAGTCCACAATGGCCGTCCTGTGGAGACAGCGGTCTGCACATTGTCACAGGAATGTGGAATTTCCACGGCTGGCTTGCCCCAGGCTGCCAACGGAGATGAACGATGCTCCCTGCTTGCACGAACGCGGCGGAGTTGTTCTTGAATTGTCATCCAGAGCCGTGAATCAACCGCGTTCATGGTTTCGTCCCCGCGTTTGTCACATCACAGAACCATTTTCTAAAATGTCAGCCTGACCCTGTCCAATTCCGGACGGCTGATAAAACGTAATCAGCGGCGACAAAGTCTCCCGGTTTAAATAGGCACGGGGCGTGCGCTCATCCTCACGAGTCATACTGAGCGAGCAGTGGAAATTCAAACTCCTGGCAGGGTCCGCTGCATTCCATACGACAACTATGCGACAACAACTGCTGGCTTTGCATGAATGTTGTGCTTAATGAAGTTGATGATGATTGTAGATTTTATAACAGCAACTCAATCGTCTTCTTCTTTTGCATGACATGTAAGCAATAGTTTGTATAGATGTCATCGTTGAATGTTAAGGTCCTTCAACTAATCCAAGGTGGCAGTAGACGCTCTACGGATACCGCCAGGGTGTGTATAGATGGTGCACTCGGCAGCGATGTGTTTGATGGTTTGGGCTTTACCATAGTTGCAGTTTGGTGATTCTTTGATTTTCAATTTAAGATGCGTTATTTGGTGATACTGCATCGGGAAGTGGTGCAAAAGCAGAGGCAACCAAAAAACGAAATCAACACAATTTGGCAATGACATTGCCCTCAAAGGAAAACATATGATGAGCGACGTTTGGGCAATGGGCATTCTTCAGAGCACATGGTTAGAGAGAGTGGTGCTCTCATCGACGACGGGATTTAGAAGACCACTCCGAGACGTGGGCTTAATTCGTTCCTTGTATTCGCTCGACGAAATAAATATTTTTTGCACCGATTTCTTTGCTAACGAGGACTATTTCATTTAACCTCTTCATCCCAGGGTCTCCCTCGTCGTCGAAGGGGCAACTTCTGTCTCAATGCACTCGCGCGCACACACAATTATGGGTGAACGCGAAGGAGCGATAGTTTGAGATATGTGCACGACTGACTCCCACACCATTACACATGTCTGCTCATTCGGTTAACGAATAGTATTGCAGACTTTTCAAATGTCTTATTGGTGTTTAAATGCCGTGCGTTTTTTATGTTGAACGGTAGAATGTAAGAAGCCTGTAATGTGAAGATACGCACCTTCTGAGAATAAAAAAAACATGCGCGTAAAAAATTGCGCTGCCAACTTTGAGCACGGTTAAATAGGGGAATTAAAGATGACATCGGAGACGTGAAAGAACTACTTAAATGCTTTAAAACATCTGGGACGGAGGAAGAACGAGGAAAAAATATGTACGATTTCCATTAAGTGGAGCCAGAGAGAAAATTACAGCAGTCGACTGAGGAATGGAAAACGAAATTGCAGATGGTTATAAAGATAACCCTTAATATGTCCTCGGATATATAGGCGGAAGGAGAACTGCTTGTGTGCAGTTGGGCCAATTAAATGAAGCAAATGGAAATATAAAGGGGGAGCGAGAATCCAAAGAGGGGACACACAGCGATGGGGGTGGAGGCATGACATCCCATGTAACAATTTTGATTTTTAATCTTTGGAAAAGCATTTGTTTTGGTAATTAAAATATATAGACAGAGGACCCGTTCTCATCTCTGGCAGAGCAGCGCAACCGATCGTGATAGAGGACGGCCCATGGAAGCGGACATCATAGAGCTACCTCTGAAAGCCCTTCAAGTGACCTTTGTACGACACTGTTGGGGGCAGCCCGCTCCCAGCTGCTCTGCCACCGAGAGTGATGTGCATCACGTGACAGTACAACTGATATTTCAATGATCAAATATGGAATTTAGCCAAATTAAGTTCACTACCAAATTTTCTGTGATAGATTGTTTTTTGTCGTGTTTGGAGTCATTCATTGGTGGTTAGGCTGAGACCGTCAATGCACTACACTTGAGAAACAATTTTAATCAGGGTTGTCTACCCAAATTCAAACCTAGAGTCTCAACAGCTTCAGCTCAGTGCTCTGACCTCTAAGCTATCCAGCAACCTGCCAGATATCGAGAAAATGTAAAGTTTGCGAGGAGCAAGGTGAGAGAGAGGAGGAGGCTTGCGTGAGTGGAAGGATTAGACCGAGACCACTTATACTAAAGGTAAGACTGCGAGTAGCGGAGACTCTTCTATCTGGGTCAGAAGGACCAAGGTCGACCCCTCCACCACCTCGGTACGGTTACCGGGCACTGCAAAGCAAACTTCAAGAAGTGGGGTCAATCTCGACCAGGCCTGGAGCACCAGGTGCATCAGACGAAGCTTCCCTCATCTCGCTCCACTGTCGTCTGTTAGAGGAGTCATGCACAACTGATGATTCAAGCATTCGATATTGACTGCGCGATGGGGGGGGGGCATGCCCCCCACAAATGGCCGTCATTGACCTGACCAAGTTGATTCGATGGACAGGAAATGAATGAAACAGCTGACAGCAAAGGCACCAATCTGCTTGTGCTATTCTGCTGACAGTCACAATGCTTGTCTGGTTGCCAGAGGTCGAAGAGAGGTCACTGCTCAATTTGTGTTAATGAAGGTCTCCTTATCATAGATATACTAAGTGGTCCATTTATAGACACCCCACTAAAATAATCGAGGGAAATTATCTTTAAAAAACCATGTTTTTTCAAGTTATAAAAAATTACTTTCGTCAGTCTCAATAAACAATTAAATCTTGTAACACTCATTTAAGATACGGAACCATCGCTTTCACAATATTCAATCAGCTGCTATTAACAAAGTAAGAGGGGCATTATAAATCAGGGGTGTCTGTAAATGGATCGCTCTGTGTATATAAAACCACGAGCCAAGACATGCTCCCTACAAATGGCTCAGGGCCTTATATAAACATGGGGCCCATCTTACCCCAAGGAAGCCTTTAATCAGCGTAAGGCGACAGAGAGGACCGGAAATAGAGGTGAGGAGTTAGGTAAACTTAGATATATTTTTTATATTATAGTCTTTAAAACAGATCAAGTCGGTGGGACAACGCGAGCAGTTGGACGGGCCTCTTCGTGAGAGATGATTGCAAATGGTGGAAAATGTGAGTTTGTAAACATGACGCTAAATCAAACTATTGTTTGTAATATTTCAAACGTTAACACATTGATCGTATATTTACATTACATTATAGTGTATATTACAGAACTTTGCCCTATGTGTTTTTTTTTTTAATCAGAGACAGCGTCACACTGTTTTGAAATGTATTTTACATTGGTTAAGAAAAAAATATGGTTTCATATTTGGTTCCAGCGGCATTATTGTAAGCCGAGGTAAAACAAAACAAGGTTTTCCATGTTTACCACCCATACCTTCTAGGAGTTTGGTTTTCAGTTGTGTCATGGGCATAAACTCAACTACCATTGTGGCAGATTTTAGCTTCATATCTCTTTATTCTATAAGATCTTGAGCCTTAAAAGTCAGTTGATCTGTTAGTTATCCGTCAGTTGTGACCGTCCATAGATTATATTTATAACATTCTATTAATTTATAAATATATAATGTATGGTATTAGCTTACATTAAATCGTACGTTTGTAAATTATAAGTTTTCATTTTATATTAAATCTCGCTAAAATCTTTCCACCTTCCCCGAGGCAAGGGAGTTCTCTATTGTTCGGACCAAAATTTCGTACAGTGTTTCTAAATCTAGATTATAAATCGCCTGTTTTGCTTCTTTGTCATTTGGCTCATCCTTGTTTCTCGAGTTAAGCAATCACACTTGAATCTTGAACTCCAGCTGCACCCGCTCGGCTCCCGTGACACCGAACAACCCATTCGAACCAAGAGCCATGGCCCAGAACTGCCGTTTCTTTTCTCGCGTACGATGCCAGCGATACGTTCAGGAGCTAAATGCCAATGACGAGGTCTGCTCGCCACGAGAGGACACTTCAGGAGAGAGTTCGTGGTAGGTTTTTTTTTTGCTTTCCCTCCGTTGAAGGTGCACAGTCTACAGTCGTTGACTACGTGGTCCGTAGCTTGGGGTTGCACGGCCACAATCCCACTGACGCTTGTCCTTCATCTGACACGTTTGCGAGAGGGCAGCCTCCTCGCGGTGGCCCACCTGTTACGCGTTTACCGTGTCGCCTTAATCCGCGACTAACACCGGCGAAATCAACACCGTCAAAGTCGAACACCAGACGCGATCGGTAGAGCTAGCACCGCGCGTACAAAACCCAGATGGCGCCCACGGCGCTCTCTTTCCCCCTCCGCGCGCAGCGTGACGATCGACTCACGTGGGATCTTGTTGAGCTCGTTCATGAACTTGTCCTTAAGTTTGCTGAAGGCGTCCCCCTTGCTGCCGCCGGCCTCCGTGCCATTCCCGGACGGCGCCAGGGCCGGAGCTTCGGAGGCGGTGGTGGCGGCCGTGCCTGGGGGCACCACGGCCCCTTGCATCGCCGCGTTCATCGCGGGGCCGTCTCGGTGGCGACGGCGGCGGTGGTGGAGGCACGGGAGAGGGCGGCCGGGCGAGGAATGGTGGCTCGGGCCTCCTTCACTGCGGTGTCTTTAACTCTGCAAGGCAGATGAGACAACGGTTATTTTGAACGGACATAAACAAGAATTTCCACTGGCACAACTGAGCCGAGCCAGCGCGGAGCCCTACCGGCACTGGTGGTTTTCCACTGGCTATTTGCAAACCCAAACCGTGATCCACACTGGCCTCACAAGACATAATAATCCAGCAAGGCCAGGGGCCGGACTAATGACACGTTCATCTCCAATCATCGGCCTGCACCACTGTTGGGAGTTTTACATTACCGTTCCTATGGCAGGGTCTCGTATCCAGCCACTCAACAAAAGGTGAATCTCTAACAAGTCAGACTCAATGTTTCGCTGCTGGAAGGATAACGGTTTCGAGAGGTAACCTCGATCGGGATCTTAACTTACTGTAGGTGCTTCCAAATACGAGGTGGGTGCTCTGCGAAAGCCTCACACGGTAACATTCATCCTCGAGTGAAACTGAAACGGTATTAGTGTGGCCGTGCAGAGACGTGGCAGAGCACCTGTGTCACTGTCAGGCGACCACGAGTTCAAATCTTGGTTGGTGGTAAATTCATCACTTCCAGGGTCAAAAAAAGTGTGTTCTACTATGTGAGAAGTCACGTGTGTTCTACTATGTGAGAAGTCACGTGTCTTTTACTATGTGAGAAGTCACGTGTGTTCTACTATGTGAGAAGTCACGTGTGTTCTACTATGTGAGAAGTCACGTGTGTTCTACTATGTGAGAAGTCACGTGTGTTCTACTATGTGAGAAGTCACGTGTGTTCTACGATGTGAGAAGTCACGTGTGTTCTACTATGTGAGAAGTCACGTGTGTTCTACTATGTGAGAAGTCACGTGTGTTCTACGATGTGAGAAGTCACGTGTCTTTTACTATGTGAGAAGTCACGTGTGTTCTACTATGTGAGAAGTCACGTGTGTTCTACGATGTGAGAAGTCACGTGTGTTCTACTATGTGAGAAGTCACGTGTGTTCTACTATGTGAGAAGTCACGTGTGTTCTACTATGTGAGAAGTCAACTGAGACGATTTAGCTGCTGCTCATTAGACCATGAACGCATTCTTTTGAATTATATATGCGGTATGTAGAGAACTCCACGCATGTGATTTATTGGCTGTGTTGGTGCTTTAACCTTAGCCGCACGCAGGCAGTGAAATGGACTGAGAAATTAGTTTTGAGAAAAACAAACTCTCACCAAACACAAATACAAAGACATTAACACGTACAGCGGTGCCATTAGCGGAAGACAGACCCCCAATACCAATGAGATTCTTGAGAGGAAATGCAGCCAACAAAAGTTACAGTGAAGAAGTCTCTTTCGACGGGTTTTTTTCATAAAAAAATAAGTCAGCTTTTAAAACAATTTATTTTGCGTCGCACTGCGATGGCATTGGTGCACAAACACAAATGGCAAAAAAACCCAACACGTCCGTCCATAGCACTCTACCAAAATGAAAAGTTGTAGAGCGGTTCACACTTCAGGCAATAGCCCTTTCTTCGTCGTGGAGAGAGCTACTATGATGACTGAATCAAGTTCAATTTTGATTTGAAGCTTTCGTGACTGCAGGGATTCATAGTCTTGGTTCTTTCGGTAAAGTCACGTAGAAGGGAAACAATAAAATAATAAAAATATAAAACGTCGTGAGAATTTTATTGTCCTAGCAGACAGTCTCGTCCCTTCACCTGATGAAGGCCGCTTGTGTTGTGGCCGAAACGTCGTGAGAATATTATTGTGTTATTTTATTTTATCAATTTATTATTTTATTCTCATTCTACGTGACTTTACCGAAAGAACCAAAGAAGATGAATATGAATCAAGTTCACCGGCAATGAAGAAGGGCCGTTGCAAGAAACGTCGCCGAGTACATATATAGCTATGTTTGTGCTCATTTTAAGGGCATTGCTATCGCCGAATGCTTCGAGTTTTAAACAGAAGCTGACATAAAACAACAACAACGGGGCTCATGATTTTGACGCGGTTACACATTTTGTTGGCCGTATAATACCAAACCGCGTTTGACCTCAAAAGCTCGCACTTTCAGTTTATTTCGTGAAAAAAAAATCTCTCTTCTCGAAGGCGCATGGCTTGGTGCTCATCTCCACTCGTGCAAATTCCACATTCGCACTACAGGGTCCGTTTTTTTAAAAACCATTATTATCATTATTGAGCCAAACCCCCTGTTGATGTCTCACTGTGGTGGCCTCATTTGAATATCCCCGGAAGAGTGATGGGCCGAGTCAACTTCCGTCCCGGATTTCTTTTTTTAATTTGTGACATTTTTCCGATTGCGAGCGCAAATAACGTTCTCACTCTGCGCCGCGTGTGCTTGACTATCGTTTGAATGGCGAGCGGGGACGCTGTTCCGAACGCCGACGTTGTTCGGAACTCGCGAGCTTCATGTAACAAAGGACATTGCTCCAAAACATGCATCCACTTGCTCAGCGCACATCCAATTACAGTTCTACAATTTGCATTGTGCGAGCCGTACACAGCGCCAGCACTGAACGCTAACAAAAGTGTTCTGATGCGCGCGCCAACTCCGGCAAATGTAACAATAACAAAACTGATATTGCCTCTCCAACCCTATTTTCCAGTTTTCTAATCTCCGTGTCAACAGACCACAGATATCTGCCACTGTTATTTAAGAAAGGAATTATTTTCAAATCCATTCTGCATGCTCATAAAAATAAATGTATGCAAATTGCAGCATTAAAGCACGGGGTTCCTGTGATGAATAAAGCTTTACCGGTTTTCGCAAACACATTACTTTTCATTAGGATTTCATCAGTTTTGACTCTAAGCCACAGACTGATGAGCAAGACTGTGCGTGTTGCATTCACCCAGACGGTTCTGCGCAGGCAAATGTAAACAACAATAAACATGAAAGCTTACAGTCCATTTGTCAATCCACTGCTGCAAAGAGGGCTTCACCCGTGTTGTGTTGGTCGTGGAGGGGGTGGGGGTGTTATTGCTCTCCAACCTGGTGGTACCCGTGGGCCCAGGAATCAAACTCAGGTTGCGCAGAAGTATTGCACAGTTGTGCTCACTGCTCTGAACGCCTTTGTTTTGGTGAAGGTGGTTTGCCCACAGGACCGGTTCACAATTTAACCCGTCACTCAACATTAGCCGTGGCCAGGAGTCGAACTTAGCCAGAACTCGTTCCCGTTTCTTAGCGTGGAGCAATATCCACTGTGCCTTCACCCCCTCCCCCCATTCAAAATAATAACAATGTTATGATAATAATCAAAATAAGCAATGATATATGCATGTTGAGCTTATTTCGCAGCCGTGCCTACTGTAGCAAACCGTGCTAATCGGAGGTGCGATAAATAACTAGAGAATCATATACATCGATGTGCACGTGATTACAATCGCAGGCTCGCTCGCACGCACGTGATTCTGGCGATGTAATACGCCAATGATTCGAAGATCCCGAGTTGAGTTCGCGGCTTACAAGCCGCACCTAACAACTTGTCACGGCTGATGATCTCAGCCGGTCAATTCCCTCCCCGACAGAGAGAGAGAGAAAAAAAAACAACTCATCCCGAGGAGCTGATGCTCCAAAATTGTATTTTTTAGCATTCGCACTGAAATGAAGTCACACCACCCCCCTCCCCCCCAGGCTGCGAAGGCGTGAACCGTGAATTTCGTCAGCTGAAGACCACCGAAGCGTTATCTCGCGGCGACTTACCAGAGGTGTGCCAATCAGAGATGCATTGAGCAGTTGATTGGGGGGTGACTACGTCATCCAACTCCGGGAGGGGGTTGTCGAGAATCAGGGCTGAGCAGTTGTGCTGTTGGTGTGGGTGCGCGGAGTGGTGGGGGGGGGGAGATATCGGATGATGTGACGACCGAAGGGATGACGTTTGACGAGTCAAGCCGTATGCACGCGCAGAGGTGGGGAGGTTGGTTACTTTTGAAAAGTACAAGTCAAAGTGACGTCCTCCTGTTGCACAAATCAGCATTGAGGCGGTGCTCATCTCCCGTTCAGAGCCCTGAGCCAGAGGTGGGGATTCCACGTTCCTATGGCGGGCATGAGTCTTATCCTCAGGATAACCGCTGTTGATTTCCCCGCAAAGCGGTACTTATTGTATGGATAATCAAGGTTTTTGGGTGAGATCGTGTAAATATGAACACGTCGTTAAACCCGCCACCACACACTGGAATTGTAAATGTTGTGGGTTTACTTTCCAACACACCGGTGTGCTGTACTAGTAACGAATTGGCATGTTTTGTTTACATGACAAACCTTACTAATTGGCTCTGTCGGGTGGTGGCGGGTTTAACGACACATGTATACGTGCGTGCTCTAACCCCAAAACCTTTATTATAGATAATATCGGTCGCTAAAGCCGACTACGTGTTAAACTTATTGTATGGGCCGAGTCAACTAGGAGCTCAACTTCGCGACGTGTCCTACTGCAAGTCGCTCGCTTGATCGATCGCTGAGCCACCTGCGCAGAGCGAAGTACTAGAGTTTAATGAGTTTAGTACTAGAGTTTAATGAGTTTAGTACTAGAGTTTATTGAGTTTAGTACGAGAGTTTATTGAGTTTAGTACGAGAGTTTAATGAGTTTAATACTCGAGTTTAATGGGTTTAGTACTAGAGTTTAATGGGTTTAGTACGAGAGTTTAATGACTGATGACTGGAGGTGTTTTAAAATAAATACATTACATATAGTAATCTTAAACAGTATACAGTACGAACAGTAATGTACAGCCCTTTGTCAATCCGTTCGTTGATGGAAGTCTCCCATGTCTGTCGTTGGGCTTTTCAACCATACTTCACCGTTCTGGTCCATGCAAGTAGGGAAAGTGGGGTGAGGGGGTTTGGTGGGCAGGACGAGTTCGGATAACACTCGCCACTGATGTTATCTCTGGCTGGGAATCAAACTCAGGTCACTGGATTCGTAGTGCGAGGCGCTAACACCAGCACCACCGCTCTTCACCGGATCCCATCCGGTAAACGTCCGTCTCTACGTGTTCAAATAACGTGGTCTCACAGCACAATGCACAGTCACTGTAAAGAATGATCACGTCCGCAGTGTCTCTGAACTCGAACGAGCACAGGGCAGCACCCCATCTTCATTGTTAGAACAACATTATTTGGTGATGCTGCTGCAGCAATGGCAAATAGCAAAAAAAAATAGACGAAAAAACCTCGACAGGTTCGTCAATAACCACTGTGGCCTTCAAAGGAGCAGATATATATAATAGGGTACGTTTTGGGGGCAAAAGCACGACGTATAGTGCAGTCCATCCACTGTCTCTCTGGCCTCTAGGAAGAAAGCCCATTGCCTGAAACATCATAGTATTCTATACTTTTCCTTTTTAATGCCACGGTATTGAGTCTTTCCATCTTCATTGGTGGCTCTCATCCAGCTGCAGAAAGTCCAAATTCCCGTGGCCTGGGGATCCAGATCCGCCACAGGATGGCTGCCGCTAACTTTCCCACAAAATGGTCGCCATTTTATTGACTCCGGAGAGATAATTGTGCCAAGAGAACGCCCAACTGGAGCATTCACAGCTTTATAATGATTGTTTCCTTCAAATTAACGCAAATCAGGTTGGTCCTACTCCAAAAATAGCGGGGAAGCACTAAGCTCATATGGTTTTCAGCATGATAAAATAATAATAATTTGTTTGTAATTAGCCTCCCCGTTCCCAGTCGTCCCAGAAGGTCCGGATGTTTTTTTTCTTTTCTGGAGGGAGGTGGGAGGTAGCGAACGACTGCCTTCTAAGACAAACTCCTAAAAGACAGAACGATCGTCATAACCGTAGACTAACCACCATTTTCCTCCCCCAATAAAACCACGACACGAACGCCACGAAATATAATAATCTTATGCCCAATAAGGTGGGTTGACAGTGCGCCATGAAGAGATTTGTCCAGGAGGGAGAGCATGGGGCAGAGCACATCAGCGAGCTACTCACTCGGAGTGGTTAGTCATCTTAAGCCCTTTCCTTCACCCGCCTCTGGATGTATGGGGTCCCTAGCCCACGTCAGTCACGAGGGTTCTTTCACCCGACTTCACAAAGCTGGTCCAGCGCGGACTGGTATATATGTATGTTGAATTTCTTTCACACAGCACGTAGCCAGCCGTGCTAACCGGAGGTGCGGGGGAAGGACAACAAACTAAACACAAAAAAGCAGTTCTGACGAAATGAGTTTCGATCTAGATGATGATATAAAAGTGCATAGCTCCAATCGCCTCCTAATATCGGAAGGAAGAGCGTTCCAGATGGCCACAGAAACGCATCTGAAAGCGCACTGTCTTTGTTCGACGGCCAGCCAACAGCATCTTCGAGGATGACCGGGGTTCGCATGATGGCTTGTGCTCCTTGACAAACTCACTAAGGTTTTTGTGGTTCAGGACCAGTTCATGCATCCCTTGGCACCGATGTTAGCCGTGGCCAGGGATCGAAGTTGCCGGGTTCATAACAAGGTGCACTAACCACTGCCCCCCCACCACCTCCGGTACGAGAATCCATGACCCACTCCGAAGACAGAGATGCCCTCTCATCTGATTTCTGAACCTTTGTCTCATCTGATATAAGGAACCCTGGTCACGCTTCATGCAGAACCACAGTCGTGCATCACACGGCTCATTTAGTTCACAGAATACATGCAGTTTATTGCTACACGTAATTATGTACGTGGAGCAATAAATGTGACATTTTTTCGTAAAAAAAAACTCATATTAATCATAATTTCTATCACAATCATCATTTTCGAAATCTATTGAGAACGGGGCCCGATGCGTTCAGCTAAAACCGCCTAGAGCGGCGTATTATTTGTAATTGATTCATTCCAGAAACAGACCACCGCCGGTCGTCGCCGCTGCCGCCTTCATCCATGCTTTAATAGTCGTAGCGGCAAATTGGCGCCACGTGAAAACAAATGTGGTGGCGGGCGTCCACGGGAGACAACACGTGGCCATCGCTGCCACCGAGGCCACCGCCACTGCCAGTTCCGGCCCCTCTCTCCAGCGTAGCCCCCCCCCAACTCTGCCAGCAGCTCCAAACAATACAATAAATATACGCCAGCTCCAACCAATGGAAATGTATATACCTTCTAATTAACATACGTTCCCATTATTAGGGGGGCTATGGCTTAGTTCCCACTAATTAATCGCTCGTGACACTTTGGGGCGGGGAGGGGGGTGGGGATGCTGTGGAAAGAGTCCAAAGCTATTCTGCAGTGTTGGCAGAAAGGAAATTATTGTGGCCGCCGGATGAATGTGAAGGAGCGGTGGAGGTGGTTGTGGTCAAATGAAAGAGGGCCCTTGTGGGGATTCACTGCATTTATGCTGAATTTCGCCATGTCAGAGCCGTGCCGCCGCTAATGAGACTCGGCGAGGTTGAAACTGGTCCAAGGTTTGCCTCGTTTAATAAACGACCTTTTTTCGTTGTTGTTTTTTGTTGTTGTTGCGAAAGCTAAAGAAGAAGCGTACGGCTGTCGAAAAGCGGCGGCGGCGTGGGGGGGAACGATGCTAGTAATTGAACGGTAGGATTTGGTAAGCAAACTCAAAAATTTCAGAATAGAACGTGCTAAAAAAAACCCCAGCACGTTAGAAAAAGGAAATGGAGATAGTAATTTGCAAGAATATAGCAGCTAGGCAACCAGTTTTTTTTTATGTATATAGGATAAATGCTGCTGAAATCACAGAAAAAGGTGATAATTTTAACTGTGCTGTGGTGGGGTGATGGGCTGAGTGGACCCCCGACTGGGATTTGAACTCGAAATATCAACAGTATGAGCCGAGATCTCTGACACCACCCGGCTAGACATCAGAGGGAGTGCTAATTGGAGGTTGAGATGCTCTGCCAATTCTTACATCCTGAGCTTATATTTTTTTATTCCATCAACCACATTTTTCTTCCACTATACCAACCACGACAGTATAAACGTGGGATTTAAAAAAATCCTTCCCACAACAATACTCACCGTTAATTTATTTCCGCGGTATACACATTTTAAAATCACAATTTCGATTTATTTCTGACGTCGAAAACGCAAATGTATCTTAAAACACTGTGCAGATCAGTGAGACGTGCCCATCATGGGAAACAAGGAGGCACATGCGTCCATCCTCGCAGCAGTAGCGGATTTTGGCTCACCATCTAACAAAGACGGTCACCGCATCGTACACTTTCAGGTGCACTTCTGAAAGCCGTCTGGAACGTTCTTCCTTTCCGATGTTAGGAAGCCACTGGAGCTATCCACTTTTTAATCTAGATTGAAAACGAATTTCTTAAAAACTGCTTTTTGTGTTTGGCTTGTTGTCCATCCCCCGCACCTCCGATTAGTACGGTAGGCTACGTACAACAACAACCGCCATTCGCCACTAAGTGGCGGTGACGTCACCACGGCGCTTGTGCCAGGCTATGTGCACGTTAAGGCCACGTGAAGTGTCGAACGCCCGCCGGCAGGAGGTCACGGGACAGACCCAGGTGCCATGGGTCGACTGAGATGACTGGCCGATGCACCACATGTGCCCCCTGCTGTGCCAACTTGCTGTGTTTTAACCACCCGGCGTTCCGCTCGTTGTTGTGAGCATCGCTGCTCTGCCCTCCGTTGTTGCTGGAGTGCGAATGCCTCCAACTACCCAGTAGCGTCCTTCACGAGCCTCCTCCACAGAGGCCGATCTTGACACCGCCGGTACCAGGCATCGGCAAGTCCACTCAGCTCCACATCCTCTTGTACCGCATCACTCCATCTCCTCTCTAGCTCGTGCCGCGCCCGTTTAACCTCCTCTATCCGGTCGAACAAAATATGTGGCTGGGCATGCGGTGGCTGGGCATGCGGTGGCTGGGCATGCGGTGGCTGGGCATGCGGTGGCTGGGCATGCGGTGGCTGGGCATGCGGTGGCTGGGCATGCGGGCTACACGCGAAAGCACAACCGCACAGCGGCAGCCCCAAGTTATCACGTGGTACACTTTCCCGAGTGTTCTCGGGATAAAAGAGGAAAAGGTTTGTGTGTGTGTACAGCCATCTGTCAATCCCCTGCTGGATGAAAGCCTCCCCCCGTAGCTTGACTTGTCGTGGAGGGTTACTTGACCATGCTTCACCTCGCTGGTCAGCGGCAGTTGTGAAGGGGGAAAGTGGCCCAGGACGGACGTAAGCCGTGGCTGGATATCGAACTCGGGGTTGCCGGAGCGATGCCGCCAATCACCGCGCGGCACCGCTCCGCTCCTTTAACGCAGGGCGCGTTTAATGAAGCCAGCCAGCTCCCAGGGCAGGAGCGGGAGAGGCGTGCGTGGTTGACGAACGGCGACTGCGGGTGGATGGAACAAGTCCCCTTTCTTTCCTCCCCCCCACCTCCCGCTGATCCGCTGGCTTCTGCCTTTTGCCTTTCAGACGCCACTCAGAGACTCTCAAGTCAAGAGGCCCTTCAAAAAAAAAAGAGAGAGAGAGAAGGAGAAATACACCTAGGCTCTCAATGTAATTGCGATGCAATTCGCTAAAGTGTAAGCGAAGACAATTATTCTTTACATTCAAGGAAGCGGGGCCCGTGGGCCGCCGTTGGCGGTGCATCGCGCCGAATATTCCAAATGCTTCCCGGCATCGTAAAAACCGAGGAGCTTCAGAGGCCTCTCTCTCTCACCGTCGCATCGGAATGGAAGTTACACGCGTCGGGTCTGTTAGGATCGTCTCCGGCTCGGCATTCACGCGAGGCCCCTGTCTCTTGCGGTGTGGCAGGCGCACAGCGATGATGCTTTCACTCATTTGTTTGGAACTGAGTTTTTTTTTCCGTTTAGTTTTGTCGTCGTCGTCCCCCCCGCCCGCCCCCCGCAGCAGCCGCCGCGGGCTGCAGCGCAGAAATTTCGCGGCAGTAACGCGGCTCAGCGGTCGCGCAAAATCCGCCGCTTGCTCCAGAGGTTGACGGTTCGACTCCGACGGCCGTTCTGGTTAATTCCCGCATCTCCGATGAGCACGGTTGGCTACGTACGGTCAGCGAAAAGGAGTTCAACAACAACAACATGCGTGCTGATCTGTGAATGCGGCGGTGCCTCGTTTGGCGCGTGCCAAGTTGCGTGCCAAGTCGCGTTCATCGCGACGCGAGCCTCGAGTCTCGAGTCCGCTCGCGTGGGGAGAAGAGGCCCCCTTCGCTCGTCACCACGTGACGGAATATTGTGACGCCATCAAAGTCAAAGGGATCGTGAGTGTTATGAATCTAGATTTGAAGTTTTCGTGAATGCAGGGATCCATACTCTTCGGTTCTTTCGGTAATTGTGATTACATTAAATTTTTTATTTTTATTTTATACCTACGTGACTTTACCGAAATAACCAAAGAGTATAGTGTTATGAATATTGCATAAAATAAAAATGTCATCGCTGTTGCAAAAAGTACTCCTTTTATAAATTGTAAATGTAATGTCATTATTACATCCGTAGGAAAGCACGCTGTTTCAATAGAATGTCCCAAGTTCAGATAGACTCGTGTACCTTTAATCTTCGTGTGAATCATAGTTAACGCCCTGAGGGTCAATGTCACCATACTCTGTCGCTGCACACATCCCCCCGTTCACTGTACCCCCCTCCACGCACTCCCCTACCTCTCCCCTCTCATCTCACTCTACTCCCCTCCACACACTCCCCTACCTCTCCCCTCTCATCTCACTCCACTCCCCTCCACACACTCTCCTACCTCTCCCCTCTCATCTCACTCTACCCCCCTCCACACACTCTCCTACCTCTCCCCTCTCATCTCACTCTGCTCCCCTCCACGCACTCCCCTACCTCTCCCCTCTCATCTCACTCTACTCCCCTCCACACACTCTCCTACCTCGCCCCTCTCATCTCACTCTACTCCCCTCCACACACTCTCCTACCTCTCCCCTCTCATCTCACTCTACTCCCCTCCACACACTCTCCGCTCCTGCAAGCCAAAGGTTTTCTATTAATCGCCACCTCAACCCTTGCTCAGTAGGAGGCTGCTCCTTACCTCCTGCTGCCCCCAAGGTCTGTAACTCCTTCCCCCAGTCATCCGTGCTGTCAACTCCTCGCTGCGTTCAAGTCAAAGCTCGTGACCTTTCTACATCCAATTCCCTGCCTATGACCGACCGCCTCTTTCTTTCCTTCTTCAATGTAATTACGCCCATTGTCCTATTATTTGCGATGCAGTTGATTCACATGCCGTATGAATTCAACATTCATTCCACTGTCTGTTTAACTGTTAAAACCCATGCATAGGGGATATAAATATAACATCGACACAGGTAGGATATCAACCAAGTGATTGACCGCAGCCTCCTGGCCACCGTGCAACCAAGGGGACTATAGGCATTACTAATTCATCCGAGAACAGAAATTAAATGTGGAACACAGTAGGATATTTCTCGGCATTTTAGTCAATTACCTCTCTTACCGGCGTCTTTGCCAAGGGCACTCTCAATCTGCGAGAGGATCAATTTCGCTCCGCACTTTGCTACTTCGCGTGGTTGACAGCTCGTGAGCTGCAGATTCGACCTCGACCCCCCTTTGGTCAGAGAGATGGACTTTGAGAGGAGCGCGTTGCAGAGAAGCTTCTGGATCTCTGAGCATCGTGATGGTGGTGGTGGTGGTGATGGAAGACGCTCGCATTTTCACAACGCGCTCGGGCAAGCGAGTTGAAACTTTTGAATTGAACATCGGCAGGAAAGTGCTGTGGAGGATGCGGTTGGGAAGAGGAGGGTTCGCGATAGTTGAGGGTACTTGCTTGTGATGGGAGAACAGGCGAACGAGACAGGTCTTATTCTTGGTTCTTTCGGTAAAGTCACGTAGAAGGGAAACAATTAAATAAATAAAAATATAAAACAATACAATTCTCACGACGTTTCGACTGCAACACAAGCAGTCATCATCAGGTGTGAAAACCACAACAAGTGGCGGTTATTTTTAACGTCAGCACCACGGAGAGCGATTTGACAGTTTGTTCAGATGGACGAGTCCATCTATGTTCGGAAAAGAGGAGGGGGGAGACGAAAAATAATTGATGCGGTCTGAAAGCCACCTTAAGCGTGATCAATCAATCAAGACCCGAAATGGTTTATCAAATCCTTCCAATGATTGCTAAGCCAGAATCCATCTTCTCGGTTGAAATTGTCTCTGTATTTGTATATGTGGATAGCCTCATGAATATATATATTTCTTGGGTTAGATGGCGTGAATATAAAAGTGTCGTTAAAACCCGCCACCACCCGACACAGCCAACTAGTACAGGTTGTCACGTAAACAGAACATGCAAATTAGTTACTAGTACAGGACACAGGTATGTTGGATAGCAAAGCCACAACATTTAAAATCTGAGTGCGACGTTTCGCCAGTAATTACAACTAGCATCATCAGGCGGACAGCCAGATTTGTGGGGAAAACCCTGTTTCGTTCCTTAAAAAGAGGGATATATGTGATGACGTCACTTGTGAGCCCTTCACATGTGAAGGAGGGTGGGGGTTAATGAATGCATATACATTAAAATGGGCATCCATCGGCGGTCAGGTCTTGAAGTTGGCATCCAGAAGTCGGCGACAAGCAAGATGGTGGGTTACTGCGAGAGAAGACCTTCGGGGGACATGCGTTGAGTACGCAAGAGTGGTGAGATCGGGCAGAAGGAATCAAGGCCACTGGGAGGTGTACGGATATCAACAGCATTAGCTATGACGACCTCATGACAATTTGTTTTCTGTTCATGTCATTGGTGTATGGTGGGGAGAATGTTGTCCTGGTCTCAGCGCACCACGATTGTTTGATATCGCCGTCCAATACCGGGTGGTTCTGAAACTGGATCCAGTTGTACTGTATGTACGCACGTATGCATGTTGAACTTCTTTCGCACCGTACGCAGCCAACCGTGCGGGGGTGGGGCGGGGGAGCAAAATGCGAAAGACAAAAAGCAGTCCGAAAGAAATGAGTTTTCAAAGGGGTAGGACAACAGCCAAGTAAATGAGTGCAACCTTGGTCGATGTCCTACCCGATCTGGGCGCATCTGAATCTTGGGCGCAAGGGAGGCGAAGGGAGCACGTGGGCCAGGCCTCTATTTTGGGAGCCAGCGACAGTCGGATGGAAGAGACGGTGATTGCTTCATCGTTGCTGCGCCGCCGCCGCCGCCATGGGACTCGACCGGGTTGGATTGGCTCCGAGCCCCGAGGGTGGAGTGGAAATCCCTGAGGTTTGTTTATTCAGATCTGGGGTTTCCGATGTGTCGCTAGTCCTGCCGTGTAAAGGTGTTTTTTTTTTTTTGGCCGTTGCGCTGAAAAAAGTTCCCAGCGGTGCCGAAGCGAAGCGTCGGAGACGTTGCGCCGAAGGACACGCGGCGTGACCCCGAAGCATCGCGGAGGGCCGTTCTTTTTTTATCCTGATCCAAGTTGTTGACCACTGCAGTGTGGTTTTCCACGTTCATTTATTGTGTTTCTGATTTGATTTTTTTTAATTTCTCTGTTGGTTTCTCCGGAGTCTCTGCTTCAGTTTAGTTGTATTTTCACGACATGTTTCTAGGCTTTGGTATCAGTCCTTGGGTTTCCATGGATTCTTCGTATCGCTGCTCAGGTGTTTAGATATTACTTATCCAACGTTCCATTACTTAAAGTGGTTATCCCAGGTATTTTTGCATTCCAGCCCAGTTGTTCATAACAATACAATCACGACTTGGCTGTTATGCATTCTTGCATTAGAGTCCTCGCATTTCTGCTTTCAGCTTCATAATAATTCTGTCCAAAGCAGTTTACATTTCTGTTCGTTTTCTTGCTCGGCTTAATTGTTATACTTTCTGGTTTCATTATCTCAAGTGTCAGCGTCTGGCCACGGTGCACTCTCGTATTTCTGCATCGTTACTCGCGGTATCTTTTTAAATTTCCTCCCCGGCCCTCGGCTTTGCATTCCCCGATTCGGTTATTTCAGTTCGTCCTCATTTGGTCTCTCGGTTCCTTGGGGTGTCGGCTTTTTTTTTATTTCCCCCCCCCCCCCTCCCGGATTTCTGTCGAGTTCTTCACCCGTTGCCCGCTGCGGATCCCCGTGGGATCTCCGGGTGCGGACAACTCCAGCGGGGCCGTGACGCGGAGTTTCCCGGCTGCCTTATCGTCGGCGATGGGAAATGCGTCTGTGTGGGCATCGTGGATTGCTCGCTCCCCTTTGCTTTTTGGCTTTTTCACGCCACGTACGTGTAAAAATTGGCATCATCCGGAGCGACGGGGGGGGGGGGGGGGGGGACGTGGGGTGCGCGCCCCGGGGTGAAGTTAGCGCACGTCGTCTTTTTAGAAACTTGGACGCACGTGAGGACACGAGGCGTGTGCACTGCGAATGGAGGCGAAGATGCGGGATGGGTTTTTGTGTTGTTGTGGTGCTCCTCAAAGTGGCCGTTTACTCGCCGACGCGTTTGTAGCCACCGCGTGGCACCACGTGGCCGGCTAGAAATGAAAGCGACGCGCGTGTAAAGTGCGGTTCATTCATTCACAAGCACGGTTTAGTCCGCGGCACCGGATAACCTGCCAACGGATACTGTGGAGTGTTAACCGGAGCTCTTTCGCAATGGGGAAGAGAGTCGTTGCATTGCCCTACTCAGCTGCCTTTGATACCTTCACAGTCCGGCACTGAACCCAAACATGACTGTCTCTCTGTTCGCTCAACCTCCTCAACTCTATATTCTTGGTTCTTTCGGTAAAGTCACTTAGAAGGGAAACAATTAAATAATAAAAATATAAAACAATAAAATTCTCACGACGTTTCGACTGCAACACAAGCAATCATCATCAGGTGTGAAAACCACAGCAAGAAAATTTGAAAAAAGTGGCGGTTATTTTTAACGTTAGCACCACGGAGAACGATTTGACAGTTTGTTCAGATGGACGAGTCCATCTATGTTCGGAAAAGAGGAGGGGGGAGACGAAAATGATGGATGTGGTCTGAAAGCCACCGTAAGCGTGAACAATCAATTAAGACCCGAAATGGTTTATCAAATCCTTCCAATGATTTCTAAGCCAGAATTCATCTTCTCGGTTGAAATTGTCTCTGTGTTTGTATATGTGGATAGCCTCATGAACGAATCTCGCATGGTAGCCAGATGTTTAGTGTTCAGGTCCTTGTTTGTGCTACTTCACTTATTTGCCTTTTCCATTTCAAATGATACGACTACTACTACGACCACACCGTAAAATGGGGAAAGATTTCCCGTTCAGTCGCATAGACTGTTGGGGCAGGTGCTGTTGTCGAGCAATGATTAATGTAGGCACGGCAGATGAGAGGGTGGTGTGGCCATTGTCACGCCAGGGCTGATGTTTATGCATGGAACCAGGTACTCATTCTAAGGCTAAGAGGACCTAAGAGAGGCCTTAGGACAGTGGCCTTCCAATGATGATATCCAGGGTGATTACCAGGATTATTGCGCAATGTTGCAAACCACTAACCCATCGCCACCCAATATCACGTACACTTCTGCAAACTAAAGCTAGTGGTAGCCACTAGCTTGAGAAATACGAGTTGAACACCAGGAATTGAATTCTGGATGTCCTGGTCGCAGAGCAGCCTGCGAACTACCAAATCGAATACACAAACGCACCGAAACAAATTTGTAAGCAGCATTTTGCATTGATGCGTGCGCTTTATTTCAGTGGTGCAATGGTGCAGTGGTCAGTGCACCGCGTATTGGCGACCCGAGTTCGATTTCCGGCCGTGGTGAACATGAGTGACAAGCGATATCTGAACCGGTCTTTGGGCCCAATCAACGCCCATTGACCGTCGTGGTGAAGTATGGATACACAACCTCCATGACCGACACAGTGTGGGGAGGCCTTCATCTTCGCAGTGGCCTTTGGGCTCAGCCACCGGACAAAGACGGCCACTGCATCGCGCGCTTTCAGATGCGCTTCTGCGGCCATCTGGAACGATCTTCCTTCTGCTATTAGGAAGCCACTGGAGCTAGCACTTTTAAATCGTCCCGGTTGAAATCGCATTTCCTTAAAACTGCTTTTTTATTTTTAGTTTGTTGTCCTTCCCCCGCACGTCCGATTAGCACGGTTGGCGACGTATGGTGCGAAAGAAGTTCAACATGCATACATCCAGCGGTGGATGGCCAAAGGGCCGCAAATGACTTAAACATTATTAATTTATATTTTTTGGTTCTTTCGGTAAAGTCTCGTAGGTAGAAATGAAACCAAATAAATCGCGACGTTTCGATAGCAATACAAGCCATCGTTGCTATCGAAAGGTCGTGATTTATTTTTATTTCTACCTACGTGACTTTACCGAAAGAACCAAAGAGTTTGGATCCCTGCAGTCACGAAAGCTTCAAATCAAGATTATTAATGTATTTAGCCTAGCTTGCCTCTCCTTAATGACGTACTACCATCGCGAATTGAAATCTTCTCGAAGGTACCTGACCCCATGCAAAACGACAACAACAGAACGTTTATTTCCCTCAAATTTGAGCAGTCGTGTGTGACCAGCATCAAACTTGTCATATAAAAAAGGGGGTGGGGGAGGGGGCTCTTCATTATTCCACTTCTCGTGCCCGTAGGCCGTGAACCCAGGCCTCTCGATTGGTGCTGCCTCAGTAGCCCGGACATGCCCCTAAGCCTCATGGGCCACCAGGTGACATCATAACACGCCAGGTAGTATTATTATTTTGTACATTATTTAGAGGCCTGCCATTCTGCAATGTTGTGGCTACTTTCACGGCCACGCAGTTTAGCCGTGGTCTAATCGCACAAGTGCAGCATGAGCGTTTTCCGTTTTTTTTCCCCACCTCTCTCTATTTTTCCCTGGCTGTTGGATTGCAGTCGTGCCGTCGATATCCGTGTGATAAGATGAAGGAATCTGATTTCACACCGTTCCCTACCAGCGGCGTTACCCTTGCCCTGTATGTACGCATGTTGAACTTCTTTCGCGCCGTACGTAGCCAGCCGTGCTAATCGGAGGCGACTTACGGACGGCGACGTGGCCAGGCCAGAGGTTTGTGGTTCGAACACAGCGGCCGCCCTGGTTAATACCGAGGATGCGTTGCTCGTAATCACGCGCCGCCCGCTTTACACTGAAATTGACGATTCTGCGATGTTACGGTAAAATAAAGTAAGCCACGTGTGCTGGTGTCACAATAAAAAGTTGCCAAATATCTACATTTAATCGCAATTCTCTTAGTTGGGTGAAGATAAATAGCACCATGACCCTCTACTGGCAAACCACACTCGCCTGTGAATTCTAGCACATTCGTAATAGCCTTGCGCTATACGATGGCTTGAATGCCAACTGCACTCAATTATTGTTATGATTACCTTGAGTCGAAGGTTGCATGCATAAGGTGATCTCACAGAACTACTGCTGAAGTCATTACAGTGGTCTCTTATTCAGCACGAAGTGCCACGCTACTTTATATGGCTAACAAAACATTTTTTGTCGCATGACAAATGTTAATTGTGGTCTCTGCAACTAGAACGTGCCGAATTAAGTGGGGTAAAAGGCAAACATCTGTCCAGCGTGATTTGTGCAGTCATTGATGACCGGAATGAGACAATAAACCCTGCTTAGCGCGAGAAACCCGGTCCAATTACGAGGAGCCGGAGCCCAGATTCAAACCCAGGGCCGCAGTGGTTCCGGCACGGAACGCTGGCTTTGTGGCGATACTAAGTCCCCAGAGAGGTTCTCACGGTCACCTTCAAAGATGGTTGTGTTTGAGGCGAGATTTACGGCCAGTATCAATGGAAAGAAGCGATTTTATCCGCTCTCAGGGACCTATTGAGACGGGCCTGCCGAAGACAGAGAGAGAGAGAGAACTTTGACCAACCCACGTTTACAAAAGGATAACTCATATTGGGCATTTAGAGCTTTCGTGACTGCAGTAATTCATATTCTTAGCTCTTTCGGTAATGTCACGTTAAAGGGAAACAATAAAATAATATATTTATTATGTTATTGTTTAATATATTTATTATTTTATTGTTTCCCTTTAACGTGACTTTACCGAAAGAGCTAAGAATATCATATTGGGCAACTATAAATTGAGAGTGTTTTTCTACAACGCCGTAAAGTAGCGACTAATCACACATACCAGTTTGGCAAAAGTATTTTCAAGAGAGAGCGGTAAAATGAATAAGCGAGTTCTCTACGTATATAACAAATACAACAGCCCCCATATCCGTTATTCTGCTTTGAGCGAAAGCGACATTTTTTTGTAAACAAAGACTGCTGAACTGTGCTCGTGATGACGAGTGCGCATGCTGGAAGACGCTCATATTGCTCCTTTGCATCTGATGAGAATGGCCTTGCCTTACCCACATCTGCGCAGGTGGCACTGTGGCTGAAGCGTGTTTGCTCTCCAAAACGGCAACACCCATTTTGGTTCCCTCAAATTTGAGCAGGTGTGGGTGACCGTCAGACACTGATTCAACCCGGCTACTTTGTCTTAAGAATGATCTCAAAGAGTTAAATTAACAGCTTGGTATAGACCCAGCCTACCATTCCCTGGAATCGCACTTTTGTGGAATAGCCAATGACGGTGGTTGTGCTTTAGAGAGAATGGACCCTGACATGGAAAAAACGAATCTCCACCGCTGGCTCAGGACTAACCCATGATTGTCCGTGGGGGAAGTTAAAGTAATTTGACCGTTGACATTTTCCGACAAGGCATCACCGAGTTTCAAGACCATTTTTTTTTTGCGGAGGGCCTTTGCGTTTGGAAGTTTGTTAAAATAACGTTGTGGAGCTTTATTCGCCCGTGGAAGGAAACTTGAGCGTCCGGAGAAGACCCACGCATAAACTAGGGGACACAACTCACAAAGCCCACGGACAAGCTAATAAATTAACTTCACCGGCTCCTAAACACCGCCACAAGACCGTGTCGGTCGGTGCTCTATCTCGTCCGTGAGCCCAGAGCGGATAATTCTGGTTGGTACCATCTGAAATGGAATGACTTTCGAGGTTACAGTTTCCTGCCAATCACAGTGAATGACGTGAAAAACATTCGATATGAATGGGGTTATCAAGTATTTTCACTGTTTAACGACCGTACAAAATAAATCGGTACGACTAAAAGTTGTTGCTGACTTACGTGGCACCGATTTAGGCTCTGGCCCATGGACTAATGAACATTGGCGTAATGAAGCGAGGATTCCACGAATTCCATCAAATCGATTATTTCGCTCACCATACGTCCATTTACGCGCGAGAGAATCGACAATTAAACATGCGTGCACATTATATGCAGGCGATATACAGGCGTTACCAAAAAAGACACATTCTTGCAACCACCAATCGTGACGAACTCATTGAACGTCAGGGTGGGGGTTTGGAGCATGAATAGTGTCCGACGAGCGCGATAATGATCTCCGTGTGAGCTACCAAGTCTGCCTCCAAAGTGCCGCGAATTACAGGCTTGTACCTGGGCCCCATGCGCTGCGGGCGTCCAGGGAGGTTTGGGAACTTGCAGTGACTCCAATGCAGCGACCACTGTGATAATATCCCGGCTTGGGGAGAGTGGAATGACGAGGAACACAATAAGTGGCAGATTGCGAGCCGGAGGAGGCGAGGTAATTTTTTTCTTGTTTCAATTTCAAGAATTTCAAGTTCTGTGCGCCCTTTACGTAACCAGGTCGAGAGCGCCCACACGGAGGAACGCATTCTGCGCCGTCTCCTTTTAGAAGGATTAACGGACCCACACTTTGCCCCACCACACGTGACCTGCCGATCGACTAACTTGTGCTACCCATTCACCCTGACAGAGGCCAGGAGGGATGTAAGAAACCTGCCCCGTTACTTCAAATGCCACGCTGGAAGATCGAAACCAGCAACCTCCCGAATGCAAAGTCATGTGTGCTAACCTTTACACCACGGTGGTTAGGAGATGTTAACTACCTCACCTGCTATACAGGGGGTCGTGGGTTCAATCCCTACCCTGACGGTGCCTGTATATATATATCTGCACCTGCGATTAACACGGTTGGCTACGTACGGTGCGAAAGAAGTTCAACGTACGTCTCTGTATAGTCGTAACAACAACAAAAAACTGAAGCCACCATCTCTCCGCTCAAAGTAGCACTGAGGCGTCGTCTTCCATTGCCAGCACTGAGCCAGCGGTGAAAGTTCCACGTTCACGAGAAAAGGACAATTTTTTTTGCCCCCCCCCCCCCTGCCCGCCCCAGGGGAAAACAACAAAAGCCACTTTTTTGTTACCTGCGCGCAGGGGGGGGGGGGGTATGATAATTCACCCAACCTCGCGATCGCACGAGGCGGACGCGCCCCCCTCTCCCCTCGCCGCCAGCGCCGCCGGCCCCCCGATCGCGATGTTGAATCGGGCGCATTGATATTCCGCACCATTTACCTGCGCGTGTGCCGGGCGGCTTGAGGTGTGGGGTGGCGGGGGGAGTGGGGGAGGGGGTAGCAGCGTAGGGAATGAGAGGACCTCGGGCTTGGGGCGTGCAGGGTGAGACTACGGCGCAGCGCTTAAAGCGGACGGGCAAATTCTCGCATCTTGCGATCCGCGGGACCTCCCCGCCGCCACCCATTTCGCCGTCCATTAACATGCAGCGGCGGTCCCCAGCTTTGATGCGCAATGTGGCGTACGAATGCATCAACCCCCGTGGAAAAGAAGGAACGCCGGGTAAATGTTTCGTAGCCGGAGCGCCTCGCGGCAGCCGCACGTTCGGAACGTCGTGGCCCGTCTGCCTCTCGTGGAGATTCATGCGACTCTCTTCTCTCTGGGTTCGCCCGCGAGATTGACTATTTCTGCGGCCCTGCTGTTTTGATCTTCTTACGTTCAGTTCATTAGTACGGTACCGTCCTTTATTAGTATTGTTATTATGGTGTCATGCCAATTGCCGTTGAGAAAAATAAATGGAATTGAGCGAGGATGGTCAATAATATTTGGTGTATAAAAGCAGGCGGTCACGTGGGCATCTTTTGGAACATCTCTCCTGTTTCAGGTTTCAAGTATATTTTGTTTCTGAACGGTCGAGAAATCAGGAGACCAGGATGAGTCTCATTTGTTAGAGTGACCTGGGGCATAAGTCTGCCAGTAGGGGGGGGGGGGGTGATGATCGCTATGTATTATGTATGTGTGTGTGTAGAACTGCTTTCACACCGTACGTAGCCAACCGTGCTCATCGGAGGTGCGGGTTCCGAAGGGCAACGAACTTACGCACACACAAAAGCAGTTCTAAAGAAATTAGTTAATGTATAATCGTAATATGCAGGTAATTTTCGACTTTGGCAATTTCGGACCGTGACGCTGGCATACAGTGGCTAACTCTTGCGAAGTGAGCTCCGGTGCATTTCTGTTTTCTTAAACGGAAGATGTTTCCGGACTATCCCGCTAGCTGGGCTTTTTACACGGAGAGATCCGTGGTACCGCGTGAACACAGGCAGCAACGAGAACAGAAGCCGTCGGAGACATGTTTTAACGTACACCGTGTAGCGGGTGGCGCATAACGTGCCCCAATGTTAATCAGGGCGGTCGCTGGGTTCGAACCGTGAACGTCTGCAATGAGCGGCGATCGTGCGACTGCTGAGGTCGCGTCACTGCTGGCGTTGGTCTCTGGTCTGACACTGGTGAGACTAGGCCATAAAGAAGGCGTAGGCCAATCGCTTTCAAGGACAATGCACACATGATCAGAGCATGTTTGTTTGCATGTTCACCACAAGTACGTGCGGTTGATGCACACTTGATGCCTTGCTAAAGGTATCTATTTGGTGTTTGAAGATCTTAACACCTGTTTTTTTGTATTGCCAAAAAGGGTAAACCCTATTCTTATTTTCAATACTTTGATAGAGAATAGGGAGATGCCGACACGTCTGCTGACTGGCCTTCTTGGGGGAATGACCTTCCAGTTTCCTGAAGGTCAGCGGGCTAAAAGTCAAGACCTTTCTTGCTTCTCAGAGACAGTAAAAAAACAACACACGCACACCTTTGTTAATTTTAATGAACCTGTTTTATAATTGTATGTAATCAGCTTACCAAGGGCAAGTGGGAGTGATCTGCTATTGTTACTCTCTTTCCCTCGCGTGCAATCAGATGATCGATTCGATACTGGGAAAGTACTGGTTGATTATTCTCCTCGATTACCGCTTGTTGTTTTTTTTTTTCTCATTTGATTAAATTCGAAGACGATTACGAAATCTATCAAAATGACCGCGCGATCACATGGAGATAACGGGGAAGACGCCAGCCGGAGAGGTTTATAGAACGTGCAGCAGGGACTTAGCACAAAACCATCACGATATTACGCATAATAGAGGGTTTTTTTGGGTTAGATCGAGTAAATATATAAATGTATCGGTAAACCCGCCACCACCCGACACAGCCAACTAGCAAGGGTTGTCACATAAACAGAACATGCCAATTCGTCACTAGTGGAGCACTAGTGTATAGTATAGTGTATAGTCGTGTATTGTGTAGTATACTAGTACATCGCCACACCGGTGTGTTGGAGAGCCAAGCCACAACATTTACAATGAGGACGACGTTTCGCCAGTAATTACAACTAGGTTCATCAGGCGGACAGCCGGATTTGTGGAGAAATCCACCTGTTTCGTTCCTTATACAGAGGCGTAGACGTGGTGACCCCACTTCTGTTGTGGATGACATTGGACGCGAAATCCCACGTGTTACACTGACGCTCTTACTTCCCGACGTCACGTCAAAGCGACGCGTTCCCATGCGAACACCCAGGAGAACCAACGTGCAGCGGGATGCCACTGCGTTCCTTTGCGGACATCTCCAGCTATCCGCCAACACTCAGTCGGGCCACGTCTGCCGTTAGCCAAATTGAAATGTGACGTTAAAAAACAAAATTAAAAAGGGGCCCGACCCGTGGGTCCGCGGCTTTGCGACGACGCGGCAGCGAATGACTCAACGGCGCTCTCGAGCGCCGTTAAAACGGAACGCGTCAATCTGAATCAAAGTCCATTTTTCTACGCGGAGCAAACAACCACATCCCGCGTGGCAGATATTATTTTCGCGTAATTTCATTTTTTTTACTCTTCCACCCACTCCTTCAAATCCGCCCTTTTCGTCAATGTGTGCAAGAGTTGCACGCCGCGACGCCGCCGCAGCGGCCGAACCGTGGCGGAAGACGCCGCTGGCCGGAGCCGGCGTCGCGGTAACGGCGAGGAGGAGGGGCGGCCTCGCGAGCGTCTTGGCTCAGGCAACCGATCGCCGAGGGACCTCGGGTGAGAGGAGGCTCTAGACAAAGGTCCCCCCCCCCCACCGGTGTAGCCTTAACAGGCTGTCGGGGCAAGTGCTCTGTTCGCGAGCAGCAGCGCCTATGAAGGCTGCCGGCACTGTGGCACACGAAGGGGGTGGGTGGCTAATACCACGCCCGGCCGTCTTTGTCTCCTCGATGGCGGTGTTTGCACACCGCACCGGCTACTCGTTTGAGGCTGAGTCGACCTAGGGGAGGAGGCCCAGGACCGGTTCAGATAATCCTCACTGGTGTTGGCCCTTTAGCGGGAATCGAACTCGGGCAGCGTAGCGCTAACCGCTACACCGCCGCTCCCCATAAAGCCATATACATGCACACGCACGCACGCAGACGGGATATCGTGGAGATTGTATCATATGAGTCTCGGCCCTATAAATCTCTACATGCCCATCGAGGTATTGGTGACACGCAATGTATCGAGATTTTAGAGGGTCCCATGTGCTCGCCAATTCCTCAGCTGTGATCGTCACGATGGCTTCTGTGTGTGCACTGTTGAGGATCACCCCGGCTTTCTGGGTTGTCTACGAGGAATCCATTACCAACGCTGCAACCAATTCAGTTTTAAGATGCCGTATAATAACGATCCTAAAAATAGATCGCTAATAACCTTCATGGAAACCTACGTCTGGTGGGCATCACAGTAGTCATCGCGGGGCAAGTAAAAAGATGAAATATCTTTCAACAATCTCCCGTTGAAGGATATTTTATTTTTGAACGTCGGTGGGATGGGGCGAGGGGGTGGGGGTAGTGGGGGGCCGTGGAACAGACCCAGAAGATGACAACCGCGGTTCGACCTCCTTCAAATCGGCGCCGATTCAATTGGGCCGCTCCCATCACGCCGCGCGTTGACTCCGGCCGGACCTTTTAACCGCGACGCCGCTAGAACGTGCCGATGGCGTGCCACCAATCTCCCCGCGTCATTGATCAAGGGGGGGGGGGCGAGTGGAGGGGGAGGGTGGGTGGGTGGCTAGGATTCTGGGTCAAGTTTGCGACGACGAAGGGCGAGCCGCGAGTCTCTCGCAGCAGCTGGGACGAGTCGGCGGTGAACCTTTGCTGCCCCCCGTAATGGGGGATAAACAGACGTTGATGGATGCCATCTAATGGAGCATCAATTTGGCAAGGAGCGAAAGCTGGCGGAAACTACACACCGGGAGTAAATGCGCAACTTATTGGCAATTTCGGCTCGCATCATTTCTGAAAATTGCTAAAAAAAATATGTTTCATCCGCTTTGCTTGCCGCTTCTGATCGTGTGGTGTTTTGTGTTTGACATGTGTGTGTGTTTAACATGTGTGTGTGTTTAACATGTGTGTGTGTGTTTGACATGTGTGTGTGTGCTTGACATGTGTGTGTTTGACATGTGTGTGACATGTGTGTGTGTTTGACATGTGTGTGTGTGTTTGTATGGGCGTGCACGTGTGCTTTCCTGTGTATACAGTCGATGTTTTTGCACGTGTGTGTATGTGTGTGGACATGGATGTTGAGTGGAGTGGGGGTGTAGCGGTTGGCGCTACGCTGCGCTACGAACCCGGCCCTCCGAGTTCGATTCCCACTCACGGCCAACACCAATGACGATTATGTGAACTGGTCCTGGGCCTCCCCTAGGTCGACTCAGCCTCAAATGAGTACCTGGTGCGGTGTGTAAACATCGCCACTAGGGAGACAAAGGCGGCCGGGGGTGGTGCTGGCCATCCACCCCCTCGTGTGCCGTCCCGGCCTTCGTAGGTGCTCGCTAACAGCACTTGCCCAAAGAGTCTGTTAAGGCTGTACGGGGGATCATTGTATACTCTTTGGTTCTATTGGGTAAAGTCACGTAGGTAAAAAATAAAACAATAAAAAATTAAAATAAAAATCACGACGTTTCGGCCACAACACAAGTGGCCTTCATCAGGTGAAGGGACCGGACTGTCTAGAGGACAGCGTTGTAGTGACAGTCCGGTCCTTTCACCTGATGAAGGCCACTTGTGTTGTGGCCGAAACGTCGTGATTTTTATTTGTATTGTTTTATTTTTGTTTTTTACCTACGTGACTTTACCGAATAGAACTAAAGAGTATGGATCCTTGCAGTCACGAAAGCTTCAAATCTAGAATTGGGGGATCTTTGTCTTTGGACATGAATGTTTGTGTGCTCGTATGTGTGTGTGTATTGAAGGAGCATTGGTGAAGTGGCTGTTAGTACACTGCACTATGATCCCTAGTATTTGTGTGCTCGTGTGTGTGTGTATTGAAGGGGCATTGGTGAAGTGGCTGTTAGTACACTGCACTATGATCCCTAGTATTTGTGCGTGAAGCGTGTGTGTTGACGGACGTGCGTGCGTGGCTGCGGAGAGCGGAAATGCATGCAGCAGTAAGCACGCTGCGTCATGCATCGTCCTCACTGCAACACGATGCATTATGATCAATTTAACTTGTATGCTGATACGTTGGTATATGACGTTCCATTCACAGCCCTTGCTAACAGCCGCAGCGAAAGATATCTGAATCAGTGCCGACAACCCTTCCCCCCCTACCCTTCCACCAACCCGCCCTGAGCAAGTGTGGTGAAGTGCGGTTGAACAACCCCATGGCTATGAGGCCTTCGTCCAGCCGTGGAATGACAAAGTGGCCGTAAATGAATTTTTTGTGCTAGCGGTCATTCACATCTCGTCAAGGAGTGTCAACCATCACGCCAACTCCGGCCATCCTCGCTGCTTTTGGCTGCTGGCCATCGAACTAAAACGGTGGTCACCGAATCGCGCGCGTTCAGATGCGCTTCTGCGGCCGTCTGGAACGCTCTTTCGATATTAGGAAGCCGTTGGAGCTATGCACTTTTAAATCCTGATTGAAAACTCATTTTCTTTAAGAACTGCTTTTTGTGTTGAGTTTGTTTTTGTGTCCCTCCCTCGCACCTTCGATTGGCACGGTTGGCTACGTACGGTGTAAAAGAAGTTCAACATACACGTACACACATCCCTGGTGACCGCTGATGAGAAATTCCACCATGATATTCACAACGCCGACGCCAAGCGAATTCTAAATCTGGCCTGTGCCACCCCCGTTGGGAAGATTCGTACCGGAAAAAAAAACAACCAAGCACCTGGCGTGGCAGCAGTGCGGTCAGGACCCGCATCACCTCACAGGAAGAGAGCGGCAGGCGGCTCGTGTGCTGCTGACCATACCATGGCCCCAAATGCCACCTGTATGCCAGCCTAAATAAGAGAAGCTTACTCACAACAAGTTCCTGCATCCAGCTGCCAATGAGCAGAGTGTGCATCTCCCTGTGTGTTTGTGTGCGCGCGCGCGCGTGTCTGTGTGTGTGAGTGCCGTGTACAATCTGCACAATAGCCAGTGTGCGTGTGCGTGAATGTATATGACAATGTGGGGAGCGGTAGTGTAGCGGTTAGCGCTACGCTGGGCTACGAACCCTGCGAGCCGAGTTCGATTCCCGCTCACGGCCAACACCCAGTGACGATTATCTGAACCGGTCGTGGGCCTCGCCTAGGTCGACTCAGCCTCAAATGGGTACCTGGTACGGTGTGTACACATCGCCACTCGGGAAAAAAAGTCGGGCGGGCGTGGTGTTGGCCACCCACCCCCTAGTGTGCCACGGTGCCGGCCTTCGTAGGTGCTGCCTCGCTAAGCAGCACTTGCCCCGATAGCCTGTTTAGGCTATACGGAGGGTGGGGGGTCTTTGTCTATGCTTCTACGTGCGACTATAAAGTAGAGAATGAGCCAGGATTAGTGCGCTCTCTGCGCTGTGAAGACAATCCCGGTGCCTGCCCCCCCCTCCCCAAGCTGCAGCTTAATCCGCGGCGGCTTCGCACAGACGGCCGCCGGCCCGACTGGATTAACGCGGTGATGCAAAAGCTCCCGCGGACTGAGCGGAGCGGCGAGGAATCCGCAGAAACGACGTCGACCCCTTGCCTCCCCGTCTGTTGCCAGCCACCGGGTGCCCGCGAGCCCGCGAGCACGTGGAGCCCGCGAGCACGTGGGGCCCGCGAGCTCCATCTGCGGGGACGCTCGCCGCCACTCGTCTACGGAGGAGCGCGACGGCACCGCGAGTTCGTCTGCCGTACAGCCAACAACGCCTGTGGCCACCGCTGTCCGTGGAGAGTTTTTTGTTTGTTTGTGTGGCCGCGGCCGAAATTCGCTGGGCCAAGAGAGACGACACAGAGCCGGGGTTCGCCCGCTCGTGGCCGGGCAGGCGCCTACTTACCCCTCTTCTATCGGTACTGGAGTCGTCACCGTTCCCACGTGGGAACCGCCCCCCTCTCCCCACGACACCCCCACCCCTGCTGTCCCGATAGGAACTCGACCTGGAAGTCGCCAGCACCTGGCAGGCAACAACCAGAACGGTATAGGCAGTGACTGGATCTGGAGGATTAGTGGCATTTTTTTTGTTTATTTCCACGCTCATCTCCCGTGTCCAGCTCAAGCCACTCACACACTCCCAGTGATGTCCGTATCGTTCCTTGCCTCCATGTTATCCGGATCCACACCGCCCCGTTGATGGTTTATCACAAACCGCTGTCGCGTCCCTGCAGGAATTGTGTTTGGGGAGCGGTCGTGTAGTAGTTAGCGCGCTGCGGTTACGAACACGACGGGCCCGAGTTCGATTTGCCGCTCACGGGCCAACAACAGTGACGATTATCTGAACCGGTCCTGGGTCTTCTCCCATAGGTCGACTCAGCCTAACATGAGTACCTGGAACGGTGTGTAAACATTGCCACTGGGGAGACAAAGGCGGCCGGGCGTGGTGCTGGCCACCCACCCCCTCGTGTGTCGTTCTGGCCTTCATAGGTGCTCGCTAACAACACTTGCCCCAACAGTCTGTAAAGGCTATAAGGGGGATTTCTGTCTTTGGATATTAATGTTTGTGTGCTCGTGTGTGTGCATTGAAGGGTCATTGGTGAAATGGCTGTTAGTACACTGCACTATGATCCCTAATATTTGTGTGCGAAGCGTGTGTTTGTTATATGCATGTGTGCAGGTTGACATGCACGGATGCGAGCCAAACTATACGTGTGTAGGGGCTAACATTCATGTTTAAGGGTGGAATCTACGTGCGCATTCATACGTGCAGTTTATGGAGCGTGCAAATGTGCACGTCGGTATGCATGCAAGCAGATTTTCCAGCCTCTATGCAGGCTGACAAATGTGCGAGCACGAGTGTGTAGTGGTCACACCGAGGGATCTTTTGTCTTGGTGTTGTAGTGGCGAGCGCACCGCGCTACGAACCCTGCATGCCGCATTCGTCGCCCGCGCACGACCAACGCCAGTGGGGAGAATACCCGGGACTCCCCGCGGTCAATTCAGCCTCGAATGAGTACCTCGTGCGGTGCGTAAAACATCGCCACCGGGGAGACAAAGGCATCCGCGCGTAGGTGTTGCCTCCCCCCGCTCTCCTCTCCTCGTGTGCCGTGCCGGCCTTCATAGGCGTTTGCTAACAGCACTCGCCCAACAGTCTGTTGAAGGCTACAACAGCGGAGCGGGTTGGGTAGTGGGGGTGGGGAGGAATCTTTGTCTTTGTGCGGCAATGTTTTCGTGTGAAGTCAGACCTACGGCTGCGCTGCATGTTAATGCGCCTGTGCTTGGGGGAATCCCGCTCTCTCTCTCGCTCTCTCTCTCTCTCGCTTTCTCTCTCTCTCTCGGTCGCACGCTCATGAGTTCCATCTCTGTCTCTCACCGCTCCGACAGGAAACACCAAATGTGCCAAGGGGTGGCGAGGGACTGAACGTATCAGCTCTGTTGGGGGTCAACCCTCATTGCCCAAGCGAAATGTTTCGGCTGTGATTAATATATATTTTTTACTATGACACGGTGAAATAAAATAAAATAAAACCCCTGCACCACAACAAGATTCTACCTCCGTTAATAAAATAAAAAACACGTGGTTTTGCAATCGGATCGTTTTGCAAAGTGTGCGTTTCCACAAATCCCTGTCGCTAGCCCTGGCGCAAGCCCATGACGTTGCGTCTAAAGCTATACTGCTTACAGCCCTCACTGTCGAAGAAAGTCAAGGAATATCACTGCTTGGTTAATGACTGAAGCAGCGCTCCCTTCTGCAGACATCCCTGAGCCAATGGTACCAAATACCATTCGCACGGCAAGGGGCAATCCCTCCAAACGCCAACCATGATTCCTCGCAAAAGGTTTATATTTGGCGTTTGAACATTTCAACACCTCCTGTTTAATTGCCAGCGAGGGAAAACCATATTCTTTCTTTTGTTTTCATAAATTGCCGTCTTGCCACGAGCCGGTACACATTTTCTTTCCATCAACCGCAGAGAGATGACGGCGTGCCACCCCAACCGTGGGGACACATCTATGAACTGACGACCTTGTGATTGCAAGCCACGTGCTCTTCCACCGTCGCTAAGCCTAACCCCCAACCACGACGTGGCACCAAACAGGCGGCAGCCCACCTCCCCTCCCCACACTCGCCCCACAACACCAGCCTAACGCCTCACCTCAAACAGTCCGTGTGCATGGCATTGCACGCGTTGCGTCGCAATCGTCGCAATTGCACGCCTGCGTCCGTCGAAGCGATCTAAAGAAACCTCCCGTGCGCACGTCTCCCGCGCCTGTCGCCGTCTGCACGGAGCAGCGTGTCCCCATCACCCCGCGCCTCTCTCTTCTCTTTGTCTGCGCGCGCGTGCACGTGCAGCGCGCGAATGCAATTCCACGCGTGCTTGTATCTGCGCCCAACTCGGGCCCATAGTTACGTGCGCGTCTTTTCATTGCCCGTTTTCCACACGTGCGAATGTGTCCAATGCCTGCCTATATATGCGTGGGGTCTGTGTATTTGTGCTGTGCATGCGTCTCGTGTCTATTACGTCTATCCGTGGATGCGTGTTCCTTCCGTCTGTGTGTTTGTGCATGCATCCGATGCCGGTCTGCTATGCACATGCACGCATCACGCACGCGCGCGTGTCCGTATGTATATCCGCGTGCGTGCGTACGTGCACACATGGTGCAGTGAGTGAGTGCGTTTGATGTTCCCGAGGGGGTCTTAATGCATCGCGGTTCCCGCCACTGTACCTCCATCTCATCGCGCAAGCTCCCTGGAAATCCGGATTAAGCGCGGCTTCGTCACAGAGTCCATATGGGGGATCGGCTAAAGGCAAGGCGCTGTTGCTTTGTCTCTCCCTATCTCCCTTCCATCTCCGGCACTCCCCTGGCCTCTCTCTCTCTCTGCCTCTCTCTCTCTATGGCATCCTCTCCGCGGCCGGTGCGGAATCTGGCCACCAGTGCCCCGTGGCCTCCGCGTTTCTGCGGCGCTGCTGCCCGATTATATAATAATCCTCCGGTAATTACGCTGATTATAATTTGGCCTGCTCGGGCTGCGGTTAGGGTGCCCGACTTGCAAACGGAAGGTGCAGAGAGTTCAAATTCTGGTCAAGGCTCGATTCAGTCAGACGTCACTCTGGCCTGGATAGAATGAGCGCACGTTTTTTTTTATTTGGCAAGTCAACGGTGGCTGCGCTGCGGATGGCCTTGACTCTTGTCACGTGGATGTGAAATTGCCCCGATGACCCCCCGAGCAAGGAGCCGGTTGAAACTGTGACCGGGAATGGAATGATTTTTGTGGACTCAACACTTGGCACCACCGAGGGTACTCCACGATGGTCTGTCACTTGTTGTTTAGCATCGTTGGTTTCCACTCGGGGGAGACTATACATCTTAAGGCACAGCCTTACTTTCTGGAATTCTGAAGAAATCTGGCGACCCACGTATGCTTCTAAGGCGTCAATTTTACAATCACTTCTAGTGAGCAATAATTATTATCTGGTCTGACACTGGTGAGACTAGGCCCTAAAGAAAGCTGTCTCTGGTGTAGACCAATCAGTTTCAAAGACAATGCAAATATTATTATCAGAGCATGTGTTTGTTTGCATGTTCACCACAAGAACGTGTGATTAATGCAGACATGATTGCTTGCAAAATGTTTCTGTTTGGTGTTTGAATATCTTAACACCTATTTTATTGTAAAACCTATTCTTATTTTTTCAATTATTTTATTAACCCCCCCCCCCCCCCGAAGGGTGACAAATAAGATAATAGTTGAGTCTCGACCAAAATTCGTAAACCACCACTGTGATTTGCGGACTACGCTACTAAACCGGCAGGCAGCCGTAGTTCGATTCCTTGCCAGAGTCATCATCGGTGGCGCGTGATATCTGAACGTTTCCAAGCCTCACTGCACCACCCCCAATTCTCAAATCTGCACCTCTCCAGCGTGGTGAAATATGGTCAAACAACCCCCGCCGTCGATACGGCGTGGCGAGGCCTGTAAGCCAGGAGTAGAGTGGAGCGAGGCTGCATATGATGATTTGCATAACTTTCATTGACATTTCAATTGTCGCGGATTTTTCACAGCTTTCGAATTGTTGGACTTTGGCCTCTGTAGTGCAGATGCAGTATCTCTTCATCGCAGTCACCAGGTCTCCCTTGCAACGAGAGTCGTATTATCTCAAAAAGGGCTCTGGGTCGCATTTTAAACTAAATTATCGATTGATTACTGTATATCGACTCCATCGGCTTTGAATGTCAGGCGGAAAAAAAATCTTTACATCTAGAGGAGGTGGGAAAAAAACTCCAACACCTCCTCCGGCCACGCTGCATCAGAGGCACAGAGGAGATAAGAAGAAGCTGGAGAGAGGAGGAGGAGGAAACGGTGTGGGGAGGGGGGGGGATGTGAAAGACGCAGACACTAAACATTTTGCGTCCACCACGTCAATCCTGCCTTGAATTACCGTGTGCTGCAGTGGCACTGCAGCTTAATGAAATTGCCTGCAAAGGAGCTATCCCTGACGCGCGATAATTCAGCCGGGCGCAGAGAGAGAGAGAGAGAAAGAGTTTGGAGGTTGGTGGGGGGAGGTGATGGGGGAAGTAGGGGGCACATTTACACTGTACATCAGCTGTGGTGGATGCAGCAGCAGCAGCAGCAGGAAAAGGGATGGTTGGGCAGTGGGGGGTTCTGAGGGGGTGGAGAGTAAAAAAAAGCCTTGGGCAACGCAGCAAATCAGACGATTTTCACGCAGCACCGCACCCACAGAGAGGAGGAGGAGGCGGAGAGAGAGAGAGTGAGAGTGGGCGCGTCACTGGCAAAAATGCACCCATGCGGCAAAAAGGCCTGATCCCACTCTCCCTTCTCTCCGTCGAATTCTGGGAGACTTCTTTATCACCCCGCCACCCCCCAGTCCACAGCCCCCAGCCCGGTACAATAAACGGTGCTCGGCTGCAATGGCCACAAAACATCCACGGGGACACAAGGACGACACAGTGAGCAGTACGAATACTATACTCAATTTTGGTTTCTGTTTCTGCGTCATTCGCGGTTCACCCGACGTAATGGAACAAACGCGACCAATTAAATAATAAATGAATCGTTCTGCGAGGGATGTCTCCTATGAGAGGTTGTTGTTTAACAACAAGAACATCAAGACAACATTGGAGGATCTATATAGATAGATAGATATTTTAAAAGCGGCTTGCAAGCGACTGCTCCTTAACGACGCGAGCGTGAAGGCTGCCCGGCCCCTACGGCTCCCTTGCCCTCATCCGGCGACGCGGATTTGACCTTCGGTGACCTTGGCCGGAAATTGGCCCACGGACGGTTGCGATTTGGCTCCCCGTGGAGTTTGCGGTTTGCCGTCGATCTCATTGACGGGGGAGGTGGCGAGGGGAGGTGGGTGGCGGTGGCGGTCGCGTCCGACGCGGAAGGCGCAGGGGATTTCCCGCGGCCCTTTGCCGATGGCAAGTTTCGCACGGAATCGCGACGAAGTCGCTAAAATGCGCCTCGGATCAAAGGCCATGCGCTCTCTTTCTCTCCGCTCGCCGCCTCCCTCCCACCCACCCAGCCCCCACAGCGTGCTCCCATTTTCACGATCGCTGGTTTATTTCAGTCCGCCGGAGATGGGGAAAGGAAGTGGGGATTTGCGAGGCACCGTGAGGCACAGAGAGAGAGGGGGGGGTCCTTGTGCAGATTCGTAGAGATCGGGAATGGGGAGTAGAAATGTTAACGATGGCTGTTGCCCGATCCAAGCTTTAGTGAGCAATTCGAGGACGCTGACTCGTTTCCTCGTACTTAAACGGATAGTTCGAATGAGCTCGCCCCGCTGCGTAGCAAGTGCCGAACCCAAGAAGGATAAACTGATCTAAAACGAAATGTGTTTGAATGTTTACCAGGTAAGGCGCACTGAGCGATAATGTAGCTCTTTTTTTAAAGAAGATACCTGTTCCACATTCCTAAGGCAGGAGATGGGTGCCATCCCGTATACAGTATTGCGATGTTCTTGTTGTGATGAGAGAGTGCAACCGTTCCTCATGACACTGTAGGTGGAGGTGGTGGAGTGGCTTAGAGCTCAGAGTGCGATCCTGAGTTCAAATCCAGGTTTCAGAGAGCCGTAATTGAACTGGGTTCTCAAGTGTAGTGAGCTGCTGGTGACTGCTCGGTCACCACTTAGGGCCGTGAAAGGAGATGACCGGTGACCTGCACTCAGTTTGACACAATTCAGCTTTTTTTACCCCCCTCTATGCTGAAAATAAATAAATAATCGAGTCTTAAAGAAAAAAAACCTCCCACACACAAAAGCGTATTTACTTAGAACATCAATTTGAAATTAAATAACAATAATTACCTCAAACAATACAGCATTCTTTTGAATTGTTCGCCACATGATAAAAAAGCCGGCAATTTTCACACTGCCCATTAATTATTGTGCTGCATATCGTTAACTGATGATCAATTACAGAATGCTGTAATTAAGTGATTCTGTGAAATATTCTCGTATAATAGATCGCACATTTGCCTGTAATCCGTGGCGCGAAAGGGCCAGTTTCTCTGCCACTGCCACCCCCTCCTGTGCTTCTCCCTCGACTTGAGTGTTGTTAAAGGGTCCCATTGAAACGAGACACAAAGACTGACGGTTGTTAGTCGCCTCTGAGATCCAGGTGCACGGTGAAATTGAACTAATAAGTGGATACAAATGCGAGGCCCCATTTTTCTGCGGCGGGACCTCGTGGCCTCTTGGAAGCGGTTTGCTGCATTTTGAATGGTTTTATGCTTTAAAATAATAATAGCGTAACGAACAAGTCAACAGAGCAAAAATGATGAACAGATGTCGACACGGATTCTATCCCTGGACCCTTTAGAAATGTAATGAATATTTGGTAAGTCATGGCAGTACTGGCGATCTTTTATCACTGCTCTATTCTTCAGCGTGTAATATAACGAATAATAATGTGTAATAATATTAATCATTCACTGCGCTCTGACAACACACTGCTGGATGAAGGTCTTCCTCCCCACGCCGATCATGGCCGATGATGATGGCGATAACAATGATGGGCTTTTGTGCGCGTTTCGTGTTTGTCGGTTGCATCCGCTCCACTCTGATTGTCAGCGCACGAGCATGAAAGCACAAAGCTTTGTAGATTTGCCGCGATTTCTTTCGATAAAAAACTGGGGCGAATATTGAAGCGGCCCAGGTGGATCGTGTGGATAAAGTGGAGGCTGTTCCAGATCACTGAGCCCGGCGCCGTTGACATCCTGGGTTTGAGTCCCACCCAGACTGGCGGCAGTGAAAGAGGGAGGCAAAAAATTAATGTTGTCGCGCGTAAATACATTATTTTCTCCATCCCGATCACATCGCCTCCGTTCACAGATGAAGGCGGGAGAAAAATCAATCGTTGAAAAAAGTAATGCTTTTGGTGCTCCTGGTAATTCGGTGAAGTCGGCTGTACGCAAGATATGTGGTGAGAGAGACATTCACTCGTTTGTTCCGTTCGTGAAAGCGCAGTCTATCAGGGTTATTAAATACGGTAGATATTTGGAGAGGAGTCCAAATTGAATAGAAAAAAACGGCATTTAAACGTGCAAAAAGTGCCAAATTTGAGCACAAATGGGATACCGTGCGAGCTATACCACCTGCGCCGTCAACCATGTCATATTTTACCACTCCCTTACAAGTGGTATTATTCACCCGAAAAATATGGATTAAATAAAGGAATATGACTTCCCATTGTCATATCCAAATGCTCTCAACCGCCAACTCTGCTTGCTCCATTAAAACAACGCTGCCTTCTTCCAAACTGTTCAAGCGGTCTCGAGGATGCTCTTACGCGGTAATTCGGTTATAAAATACTCCGATTATTGTGCCCATTAGACACACGCGTCGATATTATTTTGATCATTTGGCTGCTATAAATTTCCACGTGATAAGCCACTTTGTTGAGATACCATTTGTGGCCAGGTCAATTCTGAAAAATAAGCTAATAGCTCAGTGGGCTTTGCCTGGTAGTATTCAAATGGTTTAGTTTTATTTGTGTCTATTTTTTTTTTAAAGTGATTTGTTTATCTTTCCTATACTTTGCACTCCTATCGTGATTTTGCATTGTTTGTTGTTGTTGTTAACGTTCTGACCCCGTGCCTCTACTGGACATCTGTGAAAAAGAGCTTTATAGCTCACCGGAGTATTCCGTTCGCAGGGCGTTGACACGGCCCAGCGGTAGCGTGCTCTTAACTCGTTCGCCATTCCAATCCCGGCCAATATCCGCCCTGATTATTACTGCCGCCGTATTCACCGTAAAATACGCGCCGTCTACCGCTAAAGACCCCCGTGGCATAGTTCAAAAAGAGCAGACCCTTATAGAAATAGGTTTTACCCTTTTAACTGGCACAAAAACTGACACCTATATTCAAGGCATCATGTTTTCAATAATCACAACACAAGCAGTCAAAATGAAAACAAAAGAGACAACTCTGATAATAATATGCACTGTCCTGGAATTTGATTGGTCCACACCCGAGACGGCTTTTCTTAGAGCCTAGTCTCCACTGGTGTTGGACCAGAAGACGCCAAAAGGCGTACAACTCAAAAACAGCGCACTATCAGAGTATTGAGGGCTCGGGGTGAGCATTTACATTATGAGACCTCCTTTGCCAGTAACAAGATATAGAAATAGGTTTTTTGTGCCAGTTAAAAGGGTAAAACCTATTTCTATATCTTGTTACTAGCAAAGGAGGTCTCATAGAGTAGACCCTTGTCTGCCGGCGTCACGGTCCAGATTTGCAAATGACCCTGCCAAAAAATTACTCAATTGGGATTACACGCAGCGGCAGCCACATCGCCCCCTTACGGTGAAACTGTAGCAGCGTCCGTGATAGCATCTAAACGATACGAAATTTGCGAATACCAACATGCACTAAATGTATTAACAGCATCAAGTTGTATTCATTGTGCACAATTGATTTTGGTTAAAAAAAAAAATTTAGACGGCTGGTGATTGTTGGCAGACAGCTCCACTCACATCCCGGCCAAGGGTCAACTTAGCCCAGCATCCCTAAGCGGTAGATGACATTAGCATTCGTAATTGTTTTTGGAGCTGTGTTGGGAGGGGTGGGCGTTAATTAAAACAGTGGCCATCACGTAGAGGGGACTGGCTTGCACCAGCAGAATGTGCAATTAAAAAATGTGAGCTCGGAAGGCTGGCAGTGACAAGGAGCACCGACTGACCCGCTCCCAACACTTGGAGATTTGTACATCGCGTTTTTTGTCTGTGCATCACGCCCAGCGCACCTCCGATTTGCACGGTTGGTTCCGTGCGGTGCGAAAGAAGGCCAACATACATATATACTCCGTACATCACGTTCGTACATTTGTGAGTGAACATCTGATACATTTCCTTACATCAACACCCCCCCCACCACCCCCCATGACAAATCACTCCTGTAACATCTGTGCCGCAGTGTATCGCCGATACAGCACACAAAGCCGACTTGTACAGTACCTGCTCCACAACCTTAGCCCTTCACACCGTGTCTCTGTAACATCGTGTCTCTCCAACCTGTGTCTGCCCACCCCGTGTCTCCCCCACACCACATCACAGGGCCAAGGATTGTGTCCCTGCTTTCCGGAGCACGGTTGCCAACTCTGAAGCTATTACGGGAGATTATTTTTATTAAAACATTCTCTCCAACATGACGCTATGACATAATACATATTACGTATTAGGTGATTACATTTCCAAGGGAAAGGAAAACGCAAATGACAACGTTACGTCTCAACAATGAATGGACATTCTGTGCGAACGAATTATGTGCGTTCATTATCTAAAGAAATTTCCTTGAAATTATATAAATACATTATATTATTCATTATAATACATTATTATATTCATTATGATATTCAAAATACACTCGTGACATGAATACATTATATATGTACAAATTACATAAATTCATTCATTATAAAAAATAAATTTCCCTTGAAATACCCCGCGATAAAACAAAAAAACGATGCCGCATTGCTCACTCAAGAGTCGCCGGGAAATTTTGATTCTAAATTCCGGCCGAAACCCCCGCAGGAGGGTTGGAAACCCCAAGCCGCAGTGACTGCGAAGACGCGTCAAATACCGGCCACCGTTTGCCCAGACAACAACAATAATAACAACAACAATAATAACAATAACAACAACAATAATAACAACAATAACAAGAACAATAACAACAACCGCGGGGCCGCGAGTGTTGGTACACACGCCTCTCCGGGGGGGGGGGGGGGGGGGCTTGCTCCGTTGCGGCAACTTTTTGTGCTTCGTGCCCTCGACCTTGAATGCGCGTTCTGTGTGTGGTGGTGTGTGTACGTGTGTGTGTATGTGTGTGTGCACGTGTGTGTATGTGTGCGTGTATGTGTGTGTACGTGTGTATGTGTGTGTACGTGTGTGTATGTGTGTGTGTGTACGTGTGTGTGTGTGTGTACGTGTGTGTATGTGTGTGTGTGTACGTGTGTGTTTGACCACGTAGTTCGTGAAGCCTTCAATAGCTGTACCGGGGGAATCTCCATATGGTACAGATATAATGGGAGGCTGATCGACGCCAGGGTGCGGTCAAGGGATGGCTCCCTATTGCTCAACCACGTTATGTATGTCGATGATTTGGTAATAGCTGCTCATTCAGAGGAGGAGTTGGAGACGCTGCTGCTGAGACTGGAGCGTGCCACTAAGAGGTGGGGCCTTACCATCAGCCCCACCAAAACTAAGCACCTGCCTGGGTATTTTGTACCATCGGACACTCCACCCCCTCAACTCCCAATCGGTGATGGGGCAGTTGTGGAGAGAGTGGAGAGTTTCCCATACCTGGGCAGTGTGCTTATGACTTGCTCCAGTTTAACAGCAGAGGTCTCACTCCGAATCAGTCGAGCGGCAATATCTTTTCATCGGTTGCATAACGCTGTGTGGAAGCTACCTGGTCTGTCGCTCCGCACTAAGCTTCAGGTCTTCTCGGCCACGGTCATTCCCTCCCTTCTCTACGCTTGCGAAACGTGGACCCCCCTAATGGAACATCTTCGCCGGTTAGAAACATTTAGGCTGGCCTGCCTACGATCCATCCTGGGTTTAACCAGACTGGATTGTGTGAGGAGCTCACAAATCCTTGAAAGATCTGGGCAAGGTCCCATCGGTGAGCTCCTCCGGCGGGGAAGGCTGCGATGGCTGGGTCATGTAGCCCGCATGCCCAGCCACCGCATGCCGAAACAGCTTTTGTTCGGCCGGATCGAGGGGGCTAAGCGGGCGCGGCACGGGCTAGAGAAGAGATGGAGTGATGTGGTACAGGAGGACGTGGAGCTGAGTGGACTTGCCGATGACCGGTACCAGCGGTGTCAAGATCGGCCTCTGTGGAGGAGGCTCGTGAAGGACGCTACTGGGCAGTTGGAGGCAGTCGCCCTCCAACAACAACGGAGGGCGGAGGAGCGACGCTCACAACAACGAGCGGAGCGCCGGGTGGCTAAAGCACAGCAGGTTGGCATAGTAGGGGGCACAGGTGGTGCATCAGCCAGTCATCTCAGTCAGTCGACCCGTGGCACCTGAGTCTGCCCCGTGACCTCCTGCCAGCGGGCGTTCGACACTTCACGTGGCCTCAGGGTGCACATAGCCTGGCACAAGCGTCGTGGTGACGTCACCGCCACTTAGTGGCGAATGGCGGTTGTTATATGTGTACGTGTGTGTACGTGTGTGTATATGTGTGTATGTGTGTGTGTACGTGTGTATGTGTGTGTATATGTGTTAGGGTTAGGGGGGAGCGGTAGTGTAGCGGTTAGCGCGCTGCGCTACGAACCCGGCGACGCGAGTTCGATTCCCGCTCACGGCCAACATCAGTGACGATTATCTGAACCGGTCCCGGGCCTCCCCTAGGTCGACTCAGCCTCAAACGAGTACCTGGTGCGGTGCGTAAAAAACATCGCCACTCGGGAGACAAAAGGAAGCCGGGCGTGGTGCTGACCCCCCCCCCCCACCTCGTGTGCCGTGCCATCATAGGTTCTTGCAAAACAGCACTTGCCCCAACAGCCTGTTAAGGCTATACTGGGAATCTTTGTCTTGTGTATGTGTGCCCGTGTCTTGTTACCACCGCCGAAAATTCTCCGCGTGCGCCAATTGCTTTCCCTTTTGTCGCGGTTCGCGCCGGCGGGCAGCCCGCGCTCGGATTTTTAATTCTCGCAACAAAGTGTTTCCCATCGAAGCATGGAGGGCGGCCTGAGCCCTCCACTCTCCCACCCCACCCCGCCCAGGAAGTCAGTCGTACGCGAGACGCCTCTGCCCGTGTCGAGACTCCATCGCGACCGCTCCACAGCCCGGAGTGATGATTCTCTCGCTCGAAGCGCAGGCGATTACAACAACAAAAAGTAAAACCCCACCACGGGCAGTTTACTCCCGATGTTGCGGCCCCCCACACACCCCTTCTCTTCCAAGCCTGGAGGAGCAAATGGGTGGCGGTGCGGGTGGCGCGATCTCACGTCCTGCGACGAGGGTGATGATGTTTTTTTTTTAGTTCCTGCGAGGTTTGAGGACATGGCGGGGGAGAGAGGTGTGTCCATCGCCGATGACCGTCGCGGCCGGCGCTGATGGACGCATTGCCAACGCGTTGCCAATTCACACCTCGGTCACGCCGTGTGGGGACGGTGGCATGGCTCGGCGACAGCGAGTGCGCTGCTTGTTAGAGAGGTTCGCGGTTCGAGTTTCCAGCGGCCACCCTGGTTAATACCGGCGTCATTGAAGAAGATTTGCCAAATTTGATTGCTGTACTATAGCTCCCGAGTGCGAAAACTTGGCAGGACCCTCCTGAAAAAGAGTCAGGCCACTCGGTGAGGTTTCCTTGGGTAAACAAAGCGTCAATAACATCCTGCCAGCGACGAGAGCACATCTGCAGCGATGTTCTGAATGATCATGAAAAAATCGGTCGATATGATTTGTGTAAGAAGGACCACTGTCCAACACCTCTCCAATTACGCATACAGTATATACATGTTCCTTTTAAGGCAATGTTCTTGATATACATGTTGGCTTTTTGTTGTTGTTATTTGTGATTGTGCACCACTGCCAAAGCAGGTATCAAAAAAACAATATTCTAGATGGTCGCTGCTCTGATGTTCCCACAATTGCTCTCTTCCGTGCGGACGAGAAGCCCACGTGTGGATGATTTTTCCACCACGATGCCAAGTCACGTCAGCAGGGGCACACTTTCATTGGAAACTGAGCCAGGAAAAAAAAGCATCACCGACTCTCAAAGATTCAGTCGAACGCGTAGGCTTTCGCGACCAATATATTATGGATCTCAAAGATTCCTTTCCAAGACACGCCCATGAATAATAGACGCGCGACTAAAACGTCAACCGCCGCCAACCTCCGGTTCGATAAAATGAGAATCACTTTGCAGGGAGTCAGCAGTGGCCTTCCTCGGGAGAAGTTGGCCACCCTCCACAGGAATACGCAATTTCCATCACTGCCTCACAACTGCGGGAGGTGAGCGCGTCACCTGATGCCTCCTTGAGCGGGGAGAATATTTCACTTTTTTTTATTAACTGGAAAATGCACGGTCGTAAAAAAAATAAAGTAACTTCGCTTGCTCCAAGATGTCTCGAGGGCCGCCGTCTCGTGTTGCAAGCTTTCGGGAAAGTGTCGAGAGGGACGCAACTTCAATAAGCCCACAAGGACACGTTTCTAGCCACCGTTAATCCATTTTTCTGGCCGCCCGCGCTGGTCAACATTGCCCGGCGGGTGAGGTCACAATTTGACTACGCAGTTCGCATCCGGTTTCAGTGGCACCGTGGCTCGTGTGGTTTTTTTTAGCGACTCAAAAAGTCAGACGGTTGTGAGTTCAAATCTCGGACGGGTGTTTGGCTCGGAATATCGCCACTATTGGGCTGGATATAACAGATATCAAACTTTCGAAAGAGAAAAAAATCAAACTGGCCAACAGAGATGTGAAATTTCCACCACTGGATCAGGATGAGCAGCAGTGAATGATAGCACTGCATCATTGCTAATTTTAACACGAAGACAATTTAACTTTTTGACTTTTCATTAAAACAACTAATGAACGCAGCTCACGATAATGGCCGTCCCTCGGTTTGTGAAATATACAAGTCTTCAACAACCAAAAGGCAGAAATTTACATCCAACAAAGTTTGAGGTTATTCAACGCGTTAACAAAGTTACGGTTTAACAATCTCATCGCTACGACACACGTGTCACAGTCGTCCGGCGCACTGCACAATCAACTCCAGCGGACCCGAGTTCTATTCCCGGTCATGGCTGCCACGAGTGGAGAGCGTTAGTACATCTGAACGAGTCGTGGTCACACCGACCAAACAGCTCGCGTGACCAACAATAGCATGGGCAAGCCCTCGTCCAGCGGTGGACTCACAGAGGACTGCGCATTAGAATGACACGATTGGATGGATGATTCACTTGCGAGCGAGTGGTCGCTATTCACCCCGTGCCCACTCGGTCACAAATAAAGGTGTGGCCGTGCCCGCCTCTCTCTCGCAAGCGGTCCTAAATTACCCGTTCATTATTGAACGACCGCCTGTATTTTAGCATTTGCCAAATAATATAAATACCACTTTTGTGCAATTAGCCGTCTGCCTAATGTCCTCTTTGCAGGAATGGCTCATGCGCATTACACTTCATTTGCATCTTCCGTCACAAATGCACGACAATTGCCTCTGTAATTTACAGAGCACTGTTAGAACACGATTTTTAATGTAGCAGTTAGCATTTCACCGTTATCATACTTGGAAAAATAGTTTTTTTTTTTAATGGGGGGGGGGGGGGTGTTAGGGAACAGTGCTCTATTGTTTGTGTCGCATTAAAGGATGAGCTCTGTGCCAACGATAATTAAATGATCGTGTTCACGGAGCCTTGCTCGGTTGAGGCCACGTCACACTCTGCGGGCCTGAATGTCACCGAAAGCAGCGCGGAGTTTGCCAAAAGGTGATGTCTTAATGGCCTTTCACCTGGCACAAACGATCAAGGTTTGCCCGTCGATGGCTGCGTTGTGGGTTGCGGAGAGAGAGAGAGAGAGGGCAGCGCAGCTGAAATCCCTCGTTGTACTGCACTGAGCTCCCACACCTATTCTCCCCACCTTCGCCAACTCGCGTCGACCAACGTGCAAGCGTGGGGGAGTCACGTGACTCAAGATGCATGCGGTGTGGGAAGGCCCTCATCCAGCAGTAGGTTGATACAAGGAGTGTACGTGTGCATGTGGCCGATCTGAACATGCCCTACCGACTTACCTCCCTCTCTCTGAACTCACCTGCCTAAATGTCTACTTGATGAATACGGTGATGATTTATTATCACCATTTCCCTGCTTAACTATTCATGAAGATGCCTGATCACCTCAACTACTGCATATCTGTGCCGTACCACCCACCGACCTGCCAACTTGTCTCTCGCTCACCTTCGCCTTATTATCGACTTACCTACCCACTATCCAGCTACATATCCACATAACCACCCACCTATCTCCCCATCCACATATCTCTGCATATCCACTTACCAATGTTCTCACCCACCTTCCAATGAATCTGCCTACTTAACGACTCACCTATTAACCAGGCCTCCACATACATATACCGACCCACTTAGCTATAAATTCACCTACTTTACACTTTCCTAATCACCCACCTACCTAAATAGCTTTCTAATGACCCACATATTTACCTTCTTACTTAGCTAGTGACCGAACCATTAACCTACTCACCTAACCATTCATACCTGCCTACCCTTTCCCTACCTACCCCCTGCTTACATGTAATGTACCGAAGATCAGAGCTGATACAGCCTTACTGGAGAGAATTGGGCATCAGTAGCAGTAATCGCTCTTATAGAGTCCCTTTACAATCCACTTCGCCTAGCTAATTATTCAGACGCACACGTGATGCCCTGCGCGCTAAATCCATCTCCCGCTTCAATTGAGCCACTGTCCCGCAACTTAAATGGGTAATCACTCTAAAAATAAAGCAAACAAATATTGTGCTCGCTTGCTTTATGAACGGACTGCACCGTGGTGACACTGGTGAATGAGAACGGGTTTGTGGATGACCGCTACTTGCCTCTTTCTCCGCTTGTCCATTAATAACCAAAGCCTCGAGTTAAATGGTGCGATATCTTCGCGCAACAATGCGGCGCAAAAATAAAAACGCCGTGGAGATGAAGCTGCGCGCGTCTCGGCAACGACAAAGCCGAACAGGCTTCGGTTAAAACCCACAGCGGTCGACAGGCCCAAAGCAAGAAAGCAAACGCGTCTTACGCTTGGCTGGAGGTGGTCACGCACGTGTCGCCTCCCTGCGAGGTGTTTACAGTGGCCGGATCTCTGCGCGATCCACCAACCCTAACTCGCAAGTCGATTACAGTCTCTTGGTGAAGCCAGTCAGGGACATCCTACGAAATTATATTTTAAAAAGCAGGTCTAAAATTTGAGCTGCACTTATGGGAATATTTAAGTAATGGATTACGCTATCGATTATTGATTCGATCGGATAGCGTGAGAATAATCGGGAGCGGGAAACCCGGTCTCTTTGTTCTCACGTGTGCCGCTGGACGGGAGGTTACACCATCGGCATCAGCGGGGGGGGGGGGGGTTCTCGCCTTCAAGAGGGAGGGAGTTGGGGCTTAGAACCTGAGTACCATAATCTAAACTTCATTAGGTGCTTTCGTGACTGCAGGAATTACTCTTTGTTTTTTTTTCGGTAAAGTCACGTAGAAATAATAAAAAATAAAATTATATAATAGAATACGACGTTTCGATTGCAACACAAGCAATCATCATCAGGTACCATAATCCACCCAAAAATAAAAACAACTGCTCGATCGCACATTTTTAGTCCATTGATCCTACTCCAGCTGGAGTTGAACTCGTTGCTCCGCCCCCCGTGGGCAGGGGTGACACGCCTGCCCTTGGCTCGGTAAAAGGCTTCACGGCCACTCGCGAAGTAAGCGCCTCTGTTTGCGGTGCACGTGAGCAATTATTTAAAAAAAACCCAAAGGTGGATCGCCGAGGTCACAGCGACGTGGGATTTTAGCCGGGCCACATTAACAGGCGACTCGACTGGCCAATTCGTATGCGCTGCGTGGCCGTTTCTCAAACCATTTTATTGATTAAAATCATTTTAACCGGGATTTTTTTTCTCTTTGTGTGTGTGTTGAATTGTGGACAAAAGCAAAGTGATTACGGGCGGCAGATAAGAGGGCTGAAATTACGACTTGCAGACGGGGACAGCGTTGCAGCGAATGGATTATGCCCTTGCCCCCACCCCTCCCAGCCTCGGACTCTGCTTAAATAATTCATGAACGCCATCGATTGTCTCTATTTTGATCTTCCATCAGATTTTTTTTTACAGAAAAAAATTACCATCCCTCTGCTCCAAAATAGGATCACCCCGTTTTTTGGGCTCTCCATTCCGTTCCATCCTAGCGTCTCTTTTTCAAAGCCGCTCGAAGTGAGTCCTGAAAGTAAATGTCACAATGCAACCTTTTCATTTAACACATTCACAGAGACTCACAGAAACTCACCCGTACTCGTGCACACAAAGATAAAGATCCCTCGTATAGCCTTAACAGACTGTAGGGACAAGTGCTGTTAGCGAGCAACTATGAATGCCTGAACGGTACACGAGGGGGTGGGTGGCCAGCACCACTCCCGACCGCCTTTGTCTCCCTACTGGCGATGTTTACACACCGCACTAGGTACTCATTTGAGGCTGAGTCGACCTAGGGGATGCCCAGGACCGGTTCAGATAATCGTCACCGGTGTTGGCCGTGAGCGGGAATCGAATCCGGGTCGCGCAGCGCGCTATCGCTCCCCACACACACACGTACACATACTAACACACAATCACTCAGACAAAAATCCCCCGCATCGCCTTCACGTACTTTTGAGGCAAGTGCTGTTAGCGAGCAGCACCTATGAAGGCCGGCACGGTCACACGAAGGGGGTGGGTGGCCAACACCACGCCCGGCCGCCTTTGTCTCCAGAGCGTCCATGTTGACACATTGCACCATTCTCATTTGAGACTGAGTCGACCAAGAGGAGGCCCAGGACTGATCAGATGTATGCTAAACTTCTTTCACACCATACGTAGCCAGCCGTACTGATCAGATAATAATCGTCACTGGTGTGCGCATAGAGCGGGAATCGAACTCGGGTTGCCGGGTTCGTAGCGCAATGCTCTCCCCCACGAACCCCGAAGGCGCAAACCATAATTTGCACGGCAAACTTACATTTTTCACAGCAATACATTATCCGTGAAATGTTACACGATTCTCACCATTGACCGACGGTGCAATACTGCGGCGCGGAGACTCCGTTTTTAATCTTTGGGGATAACAAAAAGCCCCACCTCCATCCCTTTATCTCTGGCGAGGGCCCCCAGAAGCCCTGACCCCCACTGACTCCCGCCCCCCGCTACGCTTGCCTGTGGCTCTCAGCAATGTGACCTCGGAGATGATATTCCAACAATTGTTGCCGCCCCCATCACCACCACCACCTCGCCACGCCCCCCCACCGACTCACCCCCCCCAATGACAACCCCGTAACCCACACAGCGTGTGCCGACGACGAGAAGAGCCGAGCGAGCCCTGCCGGGGCTGCTTTTGTTGCTCGCGGTGGCAGGGTCGGGGGGTCAACTTGGCCTGGGCACCTCTGCACGCGACTATCCAGGTGATGCAGGTGAGATGTTTTGGTAAGTAAATAATTAATTAAACGGGCGCAGGGGGCCATTCGCGGCCTGGAGTCGTTTTTTGGCGCGACGTCCGACGTTTCGGCCAGCGTGGTTTTTCGGGGGGGGGAGGGAGAGGGGGCTTCTTCGGGAAGTGAATTCGGTTGCTGAACGCAATTCACTCGCCGAGTTGGGCTGCGGTAGAAGTCCCCCCCGGCACGCGGGAGTGCAATGCAGCAGCGGCAGCGACAACAACAACTGCCCTTGCAACAACAACATAAAACAAACCCCACACGCATCCGTTTATGAAGCGGTACAAATGAAAGTAGATCACTTGCAATCTACACTAATAGCATTTCCGTCCATCGCCAAAAAGGTCAATGTCACGTGGGAACGTCGTGACGTCGCTGCTCCCGTTGCGGTCACAATGCTCAACAGATACTATTAATCGTTTTATTTCTAGTGTCTCTCATATAAATACATGTTAATTTTGATTCATATGTTGTTTTTTCTGATTTTATGTGAACGATAAGACGCAAATTCGCCCGGTGTCTCGTTGAAAATAGGTACATTTCAAAATATCACTGTCCTGGTCACAAAATAAAAGTTTGTGGGGAATAATAGCCATTTTCTATACTTTTTAGGCATAAGCAATTACGAAATAACACTTACTACCCAGGAACAAAAATCGTGCTAGATTGTGTTATCTGAGGCTCGGAGCCAGAATAAGGCTTTTGGATTCTTTGGCTGTAACGTCATTGCCTAAAACTGAGGAATTCAGTGAACCAAGAATGGCATAGCCGCGAGAAGCAGACCACTGCAGTTGTAAAATATGGAGTATCAGAGACCACAAAATACATGTTGTGTTACTTGTTTGGAACCGAAGCTCATCTGAGCAGGGGAATGCCGTAATTTGACTGCTTAACAGCTCTAATGGCCGAAAGTGTATCGATGAGTCACTGGTGTTCATGAAATGTGAACAAAGTGTGTTTGAACAGGAGCTTCATACCATCGCGTGTTAAAGCCATGCGAGTATCAACACAACAAAACGAGCACTACCCACTGCTCATCTCTATCGGCAGGCATTCCACATTGCTGTGGCAAGGAGGCCAGTATCTGTGCGGGGCAATCGCTGTTGCTTAGAAATAACAAATGTAACAATCATCTGCTTTGGAAATCCGCTGCTAGATGAAAGCCGTGAGGGTTGTTTGACTACAATTTGCGCCACACCACTCCGAGAAAGTTGAGGTTTTGTGGCATAGTTCTGGTTCAGATATCACTCCTCTCGCTACTGATGCTACCGTGGCCAAGAATCAGATTCGCATTTTCTACCGGACATCTGTGAAAAATAAGCTTAATAGCTCATTGGATTCCTCCAGTGCAAATAAATATTCAGATTTTAACATTCATAGCACAGCACTCTTACAGGATGCACTTTCCAATTTGGATACATTTAGCTGCAGATTAAAAATGCGTAATTAAAAAGATAAATCAAATGTTGACACAACTTAACAAATCCCCCATGGACCCTTCCCCCCACCATCACCGCTCCCCCTCGTTTCACATTGTTGAGAAGATTGAAATTGTCGTTCTTGTAAACAAAAAATAATTTTAAATCAATTTGTACAGCAAGCAGGAGCGGTGGCGCAGAGGTTCGCACACTAAACGACAAACCAGGCGACCCCAGTTCGATGCCCAGCCGCGACCAACATCAGTGACGAATTACATTTGAAACCGGACCTGTACTCTAACCCATGCTGACCAGCGTGGTGAAGTATGGTGATGCAATTCTTGTGACTTGACATTCCATGAAGCCTTCACCCAGCAGTGGATTTACAAAAAGGGCTGTAAGTTTTGCGTTGTGATGGACCAATATCAGTGAGCCATACAGAATGGGTGAATTACTTTTCCAAAACTTCATTCCTTCATTTTAAAAAAACCCGCCTGACTGCTGATGAGAAACTGTGTGTCAAAACCAGTCCCGAGTTTGCTTGCATTAAAGCAATGCTCCTGATAAAATGCAATCCCAGGTTCTTTGGCTGACGGGATGTTGTGAAGTGTGCAGAGACGCATCTGAGAAGGACGGCATATTTGTCCATTTACATAATTTTGTTGCTTCATAAACTTAACAATCAAAACTAATGATGTAAAATATTTTAAGTTTTGACGAGGAAAGTCTCTCTCCATTGCTCTCACCTTCAATTTGCAAATGATCAATGCGGACACGCGCGATTGATTCTTCCGACTAAACAAAGGCATGGACCATTTTAACCGGATTTGAATCTTTAACTATCTAAAACCACTCCCAAATCTCAAAATAGTTTTTTGAGCAACAGCAAACGGGTAAGGAGAATGTTTAAACACCCCGTTCTATTAGGACTGTGAACATTTAAATTGTGTTTTACTGAGGTCAAAGGTAACAACAGCTCATCAACGATAGCCTTGGGTACCTCATTCCTTCCAGTTAGAACGCAACAAATGTGTAAATAACACTGTGACCTTAACATAAAACATATATAAGATAGACATCGTTTCGGGCAATGGCCCTTCTTCATAAGCACATGCGTAGAGAGGCCCGAGGGTGATTGAATGGACAACAAGAGTTGGAGGCTACACTTGCTTACACCATGATAAAGGAGGGCCTGCTAGAGAATGACATTGTTTGAAATGTTTTCAGATGACCGTTTTTTTTTTAAATAGATAGGCACGTGAACAGTTACCCTAACAGCAGCTCCTAAGAAACAGACCAACACTTCAATAATGATTATATTCAAATGAGCATCACGAAATAAACTAATTCATATTAAAAGTACGATTTAAAAAATGTCGGTGGCACATTGCATTGCGAGATTTGCTCGAGTGCTTTGACTGACCCCCCGTGGATTGTATTACTGCGGGGCAGCTGTGTGTTAAAGAGCTTTATAGCTCATCGGACTCCTCCAGTGTAAATATTCCGATTCTGACGTTTGTAAGCCTTACCTGGTTATATATATAATATATGTTTATTAGTTTCAGGTTTCCGCGGTTGTACTGTGTATATATATCTCCCCGCTATGTTTTCAGACCGTTGCCACGTGCCGTTCGGCTTTGCGTGGATAGGGCGGTTGTTCTTCTAAAGGACCACCATCACCTCTACGTTATCTCTCTGATGTTTTTTTTGCGTTTGCGCCGTGTGTTGTTCTGCACGGTGTCCGACGTTTTTTTGCCCCGTGCGTTTCAATCCGAGCAAATATTCGTTGAAAGTCGAAGATCAACCGAGCCTAGCCATGGCCATTCTGGTTCAAAAGAAAACTCACTGTCAATATTCACCCATTTCTGTAAATAAATAGAGGCTTGCAAACAAAGTGACCAACACTCACACATATATATATGTATATACACATGTACTGCTGGGGCAAGTGCTGTTCGCGAGCACCTATTAAGGCTGGCACAGCACATATGGGGGTATTGTGTCCAGCACGACTCTCAGCCGCCTTTGTCTCCCGACTGATGATCTTTACGCGCTGTGCCAAATACTCATTTGAGACCGAGTACAAATTCATGCAACTGACGTTAGCCGTGGCTGAGAATCGATCTCAGGTGGCTGGGTTAGTAGTGCAGCGCGTTAACCACACTACCACCGCTCCTCCTGGACACGCACGCACACACGCACGCACGCGGCACTCGAAATCACACGTTCGCACAGACACGCAATTCAACAAGGCGCACACATCGAGATGGCGGCTCGTGCACACAGCGAGGGTGCGGGCGTGTGTTTAATCGCGGGGATCGGTTCTCTCTTGGCGTGGCACGCCGTAACCTCTTGACCCCGTCCTCTCCACTTCAATCCCTGATAACCCCAGAACCCTGCACGCGCGCGCGTATCCCATCGATTGACACGTGGCTGAGTGTACGACAGACTGTGACTGGGCGGGTGACTCTTCAAACGCCATCAGTCACCGACTAGCCGAGTGCTCACAAGTTAAACAATCAAACGGCCACGCTTGCTACTTTGTAACGTGATCCGATGACTTGCTTACGGTGACAATTACGTCACCAAAAGTAGCGACGACTGCTGGGTGTCATCCACAAATGAGCCACGTGCGGGTCATTTTTTGTTCGTCAAATTTGGACCGTGACGCAGGCACAGAACGGACGCCTCACGCGAATTGACGTCATTGGACCTTGTACGCATGGCACAGTAGGGGGCACGGGTGGTGCATCTGCCAGTAACCTCAAGTCAGTCAACCCATGGCACCTGGGTCTGTCCCGTGACCTCTTGCCACTTCATTGGGCAGGAGGTCACGACACCTCACGTGGCCTCAAAGTGTACCTAGGCTGGCATAAACGCCGCGGTGACGTTACCGACACTTTGTGGCGAATGGCGGTTGTTGTTGCTGTTCATACACACACACAGACATACACGTGTGTATGGGGAGCGGTGGTGTAGCGGTTAGCGCGCTGTGCTACGAACCCGGCAACCCGGGTTCCGGCCAACAGCAGTGACGATTATCTGAACCGGTACCGAGCCTCCCCCTAGGTCGACTCAGCCTCAAATGAGTACTTGGTGCGATGTGTAAACGTCGCCACTCGGGAAACAAAGGCGCCCGGGCGTGGGTGCTGGCCACCCACCCCCTTCGTGTCGAGTTCCGCACCTTCACATAGGCGCTCGCAAACAGCATTTTTTTGTGCATCGTCGTGGAAGGATGCGGTGGAAGCGTTCTGTGTACGTGTGTATGTGTGTTTTCAAGCGTGTGTGTTCAAGCGTGTGTGTGTGTTCAAGCGTGTGTGTGTGCGAGTGTGTGTGTGTGCGAGCGTGTGTGTGTGTGCGCGCGTGTATGTGTGTGTGCGAGTGTGTACGTGTGTATGTGTGTGTTCAAGCGTGTGTGTGTGCGAGTGTGTGTGTGCGAGTGTGTGTGCGAGCGTGTGTGTGTGTGCGCGCGTGTATGTGTTCAAGCGTGTGTGTGTGCGTGTGTGCGAGTGTGTGTGTGTATGTGTGTGTTCAAGCGTGTGTGTGTGTGCGAGTGTGTGTGCGAGTGTGTGTGTGCGTGTGTGTGTTCAAGCGTGTGTGTGTGTGCGAGTGTGTGTGCGAGTGTGTGTGTGTGTTCAAGCGTGTGTGTGTGTGCGAGCGTGTGTGTGTGTGTGCGCGCGTGTATGTGTGTGTGTTCAAGCGTGTGTGTGTGCGTGTGTGCGAGTGTGTGTATGTGTGTGTTCAAGCGTGTGTGTGTGTGTGCGAGTGTGTGTGCGAGTGTGTGTGTGCGTGTGTGTGTTCAAGCGTGTGTGTGTGTGCGCGAGTGTGTGTGCGAGTGTGTGTGTCTGTGTGTGTGTTCAAGCGTGTGTGTGTGTGCGAGTGTGTGTGCGAGCACAGCAGGTTGGCACAGTAGGGGGCACAGGTGGTGCATCAGCCAGTCATCTCGGTCATCTTAGTCAGGCGACCCGTGGCACCTGCTGGGTCTGCCCCGTGACCTCCTGCCAGCGGACGTTCGACACTTCACGTGGCCTCAAGGTGCACATGGCCTGGCACAAGCGTTGTGGTGACGTCACCGTCACTTAGTGGCGAATGGCGGTTGTTATTGTGTGCGAGTGTGTGTGCGAGCATGTGTGTGTGCGCGTCGTGTATGTGCGTGCGCGTGCATGTGTGTGCACGTGTGTATGTGTGTGCGCGTCTATTTGCGCACACTCGTAGGCCGGCATACAATAGTGTAAACACGCCACCAGAGCCTTTTTGCAATGTTCCTGCCTCAATTTTAAATCCTTATTGCCCTCACCTGCCTAGGGGGGATTTAACAATGAGGCAAGTAATAACGTTATAACGTCTGAATTCTCTCAAATGCGTAGCGAAGCCTTGTTTGATACACCGCATTCCGCAAAATTCATTACGCTAAAATAAAATAGCTCATGTACATTACTGTTCATTAGAAGAAGAAAAATATAACATGCAACATTCTTCCAAATCGCATTACCTGCTACGTTTGATAAACCCAATCTAAGAGTCAAATTTTATTTCGAATGCAACAACCGAAATTGTGCTTTATTATTGTCTGTCGCGTACATTTTATTCTTCGTGTAACATTCTGTCGTGGTCCGGGACACGTAGCAATGTAGCACAACAGAGGATCACGTGAGAATGCAATTTCTTAAACAAAGATTATAGTTCAGCTGATTTTGTTTTTAAACGTGAGCATTTGGAGAACACAACGGCGCTCGTAAATAATGCCCCTCGATCTTGCACAACAACAACAACAAGTGCCGCACTACCTGCAAGTCGTGAGTTCTCACCCCCCCCCCCCCCCCAGTCAGGCACCGATTTATTGAGACACCACTCCCGTTTGTGTTGTCCTTTTCCCGCACGTCCAATTAGCACGGTTGCCTGCGCACGTTACTGAAAGAAGTTGCACGTACGTGCAATTCTCACCATCATTTCTCCAGGGCAGATAAAGTTAGTACCACGTTGTGGGAGGTCCACAGTGGGGTGTACTCTGGAGATATCGGCGTCTGCCATATGAAAATAGAATTTACACCACTGGCTGAGAGGCACCAAACGGAGAGAGAGAGAGATGCACTGCCCAACATTCGTTTGAATGGGAAGACTCTTTGGGTTTAAATATGTAGGATATATGTATGATGAACTTCTTTCACACCGTACGTAGCCAGCCACGGTGCGAGCGACGGACAACAAACTAAACACAAACGAGTTTTCAATCCAGTGGCCTTCCTAATATCGGAAGGAAGAGCGTTCCAGACGGCCGCAGAAGCGCATCTGAAAGCCCCGCGCGAGGCGGTGGCCGACTTTGTTCGATGGCTGGCCAAAAGCCGCTGTGAGGATGACCGGAGTTTGCGTGAATGTATACGCAGGCAAAGCCTCACTGAGTCTCGAGACCCTGGTCAGGAGGTTCTTGCGATTCCGAATGTAACCTAAACTTATAGTGCGCCTTCACTCAACGCACTTTGACGTAGCTTCCAAGACGGCGTCAGAATGGAACGATGTGGTTTTGTCCGGGGCGCACAAGGGTTGGGGAACGAGTGACGGCGATTAGAGGGGATCACACAAGGCTAGGGGAGGGACGGGAAGGAGTGGAGGGGCGAGGGGATGAGAATGGACGATGGAGAAGACGTGAGGCTTGAAGAGAGGAACGGAATGGAAGGAGGTTAAGGAGAGGGGCTGCTTCGCGTACAAGGGAAGTTGATTCCTCATCGAGTACCGTGTTTCTTTTTTTTTACGGGCCACAACAAATCGGACCGCAGCCTGCTTGCTGTACTGCCATCTACTTGCAAAGTTACCTTTGTGAAGTTCGAGAATCTCCCGCACGCAACGATCTCTGCGAGATCGCCAAGTCTACAGGACTTGGAAATGACATCACAAGCGTGCACTACCACCTCGCAAAATAACGCACTATACGTCCATACACAAAACTGGATATAGCGCAATGATTATAACGATAACTTCATCCCTTTGTCACTCCACTGCTTGATGAAGGCCTCCCCACGCTGGTGTTGGTCAGAGGGGTTGTTTGACCGCATTTCAACCCAAATCGCCAGTATAATTCGCCACTGATGTGAGCCGTAGCCGGGAATTTAACTTTCCGCGGTCATAACGCACTCACTACACCAGAGTTCCCCGCCCTCCCCAAAACAGCACTATGTATGTGTCAGTTTTAACACAATAACGTTGGCTTAATAACGTTTTTAATGCTTTTTCAGCTGGTGGTGCCAATGTCAAAGCGTTCAGCAATTTTCTGTTTGATTTTCTGAGAAAGACATCGCACTGCCCAATTATTGTATCAAATGCACGGGGGCCCATTGAATGCACCGCCCTTAATTAAACTGTCTCCATTGACCCGTTGTTAGCCTCTCGAATATTTCACCAATCCCTCGCACTCGCAAGACTCGGCACGCTCCAGCGAGCCGGACGTCGTCGACAAAACAAGCCGCACTTGACCCGAATCGTGGCAATGCGGCGGATAAGTCATCCATCCCATTCTCAGCGTACGCCTCCAATCGGTGGCGTAAGTCGTGTTTGGCATGGGCCGTGGTGCAACAAGCAATAGAATGCCCCCCCCCCCCCCCCCCACACCACCACCCAACTACCTCACCCCACATCCAATTTTCACTCTTTAGAACAAAACCTGGGCCGTTCTGGCCCATGGGTCCCCAGGTGCAGTTGCACCGCCTGCACACCCAGTCGGTACGGAGCTGATCCACCGCTTTCCCCGAACAAACAACTCCGGGATGGGGCGGAGACACGGCCCAGCAGTAGCGTGTCCGTCGCGTGTTGTAGAGGCTCGCGGTTCGAATCCAGCGGTCGTTCCTGGTTAACGCTGTGGCCAAGGTAACCATCAGCGGCGAGTGACATCTGACTCAGTGCTGGGCTTTCCTTAGGTTGACTCAGCCTGAAATTAGTACTTGGTGGGAAGACAAAGGCGGCCGGGGCATGGTGCTGGCCACACTACTCCTCCTTACGTGCGTCATGCTGGCCTTAATAAGTGCTTGCTAACAGCACTTGCTCCAACAGTCTAGGTAGGCTATGGGGGTGGAGGGGGGGGGGGATCAAACTCGTTCTAGCTGCGCTTGATAATGTTTTAATAATGGATGTTACCTCTCTCTTCCACATCCTGGAAGATTGCATCTCACACCCCTCCAGACCGACTGTAACATTTTTTTGTGAATGTTTACATTGTTAAAGGCTTTGCTTTCATACCAACAAAAATGTAGGCAGCGATGAGGAATGTGGAATGGAGGTGAAAGAAGAATAGAACGCTTGCCACGATGGCCGCCAGTTTGTGGCGGGTTTACAGTGCGGTGGCTATGAGATGTTAACTACCTCGCCAGGTATACAGGCGGTCGTGGGTTTGAGCCCGACCCTGACGCCTGCTGTAGTTTTGAGGTTTGCATGTCCCTCTCTCCCCGTGGTCGTGCGGATTTTTCTCCGGGTTCTCCAGTTTTTCCTTCCACATTTAGAAACAAGTTGTGCGCTTAGAGTATTTGGCTGCTCTTTCCACACGATGAGCCACTTCGTTGACCTATCATTTGTGGCCAGGTCGCTTATGCAAAAATATCTATGTATATAGGTCCGTGGGCCTTACCTGGTAAAATGACAGAACCTCGTTAACATTTTGTGTTAGTTTATTTTGAATGCATTTTGGCGTTGCCCCAGAGATAGTGGTCTCCATAGTGAGGGTGGAAAATGACACGGAATGGAAGACCGGAGGCTGATCTGAAAAACAAATTGTGGACTAAAGAGCTACAAAATGCCAGCCGTGAGTGGGGGTGTTGTGTAAGTACACCGGTGGTGTCGTTACCGCGCTAGAGACGTGCATATTGCACAGAGAGAGAGAGAGCGCGCACGCGTGTCTCTGTTAGAGGCGACGCGGGGGATCTTTGCCTTTGCACGTACATTTGTATATACAGTACAGTATAGACGTGTGTGCATGTACGTGTGGTGCATGCATGCGTGTATATTGTTTGTGCATGTTTTTTTTGCACGTGCATATTATATGTGTATGCATGCACAGGTCTTTTTGCACCTGCATATGTGTGTGATGATTATCTTAACCGGTCCTGGGCCTCCCCTAGGTCGACTCAGCCTCAAGTGAGTACCTGGTACGGTGTGTAACCATGTACTCGTCGCCACTGGGGAGAGAAATACGTGGTGCTGGCCACTCAGCCCCATGTGATCGTTCCGGCCTTCATAGGTGCCCGCTAACAGCACCTTTGAAGGTGTGTTAAGGCTATAGGGGGGATCTTTCTTATATACAGCATTGTATAGGAGGTGGCACAGTGGCTAACACACTGCGCTACAAGCCCGATGGCCTGAGTTCGATTCCCGCTCACAGCCAACACCGGCGACGAAGAACTGAACCGGTCCTGGATCTCCCCTAGGTCAACTCAGCCTGAAATGAGTACCCGGTGCGGTGTGTAAACATCAGCAATGGGGATACAAAGGCGTCCAGGCATGGCGCTGGCCAGCCAACCACCGCGTGTGTCGTGCCGGCCATAATAGGTGCTCGCTAACAGCACTTGCCCCAAGAGTCTGTTAAAGGCCCTTGGGGGGATGTTTGTCTTTGTTTCCATGACCACTCTTCCATTGTGCATAATTCTGATCGTGGTAGGCGTGGGTCGAGGGGGGGATCGTTTGGGCAGGGTGTGGGTGCGCACTTTGAGATGTAATTGCTTCAGCAAAGCTTTATTTGTCACACAAAGCCACAAATCTCCGCCACAACGTGCAGATCTACTGCGCTCACCGATTAGCTATGCACACCCCGTAACCCTCCTCCCCCACCACCACCATCCAACTGGGAGCCACTCAGCACCACCACCAACTGACTAATTGCACTCCCTCCATCATCACCTTCCTCCCCCACCTTCCTCCTCCCACCAAGCAGAATAAAAAAACCCACCGCATTTCCCCCGAACAATATAATTAATAGACCTGAAACGCAACGCTCGCTCGCACTGTCGAAATTAAATGTAACATTTACCAACGCGCTGCTTACCAGAGAGCTAAAGAACATTTGCGTGTAATTAAGCGATAGTTTAAAACAAAAACTACCTAGGTGGACGTTCGCTATGTTGACAGTGAACGAAGCTAAAAGGCAGCTGTTAATTACACGCGAGGGAAAAAGGGCGGCCTTGATTGGAATTGATTGCCGAAGCCGAGAGTGGCTTCGGCATCAAATCACATCCCACACACTTAAAAAAAAAAGTGTTCCGTAAATTTCGCACAGCGGCGCATTGTGGAACTGGGGAGGGCGGTGGAGGGGGGGGGGGGGGCGGAAGTTATTTCGCGCCTTGCCACAAACCTGGTGACCCCCCCCCTTCCTCAACCCACCCAGTTCGATTTCTGCCCCCCCACAGATTGTGCTTCTTTTGTGGCGACTGATATTGGAACTGATCCTGGGCCGTGACAGCCCCTCCCCTCCGTCCCACCCTCCTCTCCTCCACCCAGACACAAGTCCTTCAGAAAGCCACACTGACCGTCGTGGTGATCGGCAAGGTCTAACGAGCCCCATGACTGGTGGGCTTGATTACAGGAGGTCACAGGACAGACCCAGGTGCGATGGGTTCGCATTAGCCAGGTAACGAGTAATGCTCCAAACGATTGCGCGAATTGTCGTGGTCAAACAACCCCCAATCGGATTCAGAAATATAGTATTATATATAAATATAGTATTATATATAGTATTATATATAGTATTCTTGGTTCTTTCGGTAAAGTCACCTAGAAGAGAAACAATAAAATAATAAAAATATGAAACAATAATTTTTTAGAATATTTTTATTATTTTATTGTTTCCCTTCTACGTGACTTTACCGAAAGAACCAAGAATATTAATCCCTGCAGTCACGAAAGCTTTAAATAAAAAAAATATAGTATTATATATAGTAATTATATATAGTATTATATAGTAGCATATATAGTATTATGTAGAGTATTATATATAGTATTATATAGTATTATATATAGTATTATATATAGTATTCCTCGTCTTGTTATTGACATTTAATGTGCATTCTATCTTGTGTTTGCGTGTCTCATTTGAACAGCTTTCTCTGTTCCACTCGCCTGAACGTACCATTGGGATATATTGTACAGTAATGTATCGTTGCCGTGAGTTGTAAACAATTGATGCTTATACACACACACACAGTTCAGAATCAGAATGAGAGTATTTATTTATACTGGAGGAATCCGATGAGCTATAGAGCGCTTCTTCACAGATGTCCAGTGGAGGCGGATGAGAAGGTTACAAAAACAAACAATACAAACACACAATAGGAGTGCACAGTTATAGGAAAGGTAAACACATCACTTAAAAAAAAGAGATACAAAAAAAGGAAACCATTTTTTCATCGATTTCCTGTATCACCAACTTGTGAATTGCAAGCGATGCGTCGTTGCATCCCGAGCGGCTTGCTGCCGAGGTTGACGGCTCGAACCCAGCGGCCGCCCCGGTTACAAAAATAAAAACACCCGCACCGCTTCACAATGGGGACGTTAAACATCCCCCTGAGTGAGCTCATTGTGTGCTGACGGCGCGATCCATCACATTTGGATAAAACAATGCAAAAATACCGGCAGATGTAGATCCCTTGTAGTTTAACTGTACAACGCAATTATTGGTCCCCGACAGCGAAAACTTAGCAGGGCCTTTCTGAAAAAGAGACGAAAATGAGCCGATTCTGGGTATAATCAAACTTCATTAAGAAAAACACAGAACAGTGCCACTGGTAAAGTGGGCATGACCCATGAGGTTGTGGCGCGGTTAGCACCACGGTCAGGGCACTGACGTTGACCAGACGGCTGAAATTATTCATGGCCAAGTCGACTCACCGGAGGCACCAGGCCAGGTACAGATCCTAATTTGTCACGTGTGTTGTGCAGAAATCTCGTCATAAAGCCAGCAATCTAATTGCTCGCTCGGAAGAGTTTTTTTTAATATCAGCACATGATGAAATAACACGCGTATGTTCTTAGCTCATTTAAAAAGTGCACACACCACAACTCACACCCAGCTAAGCATGAGGCATGCACACATAAAGACAACTATTCCCCGTGAAGATTTGACATACATTTTGGACAAGTGCTATTGGCGAGCACCTATGAAGGCCGTCACGGCACGCGAGTGGGTGGGTGGCCAGCACCACGCCCGGCCGCCTTTGTCTCCCGAGCGGCAAATGTTCACACACCGCACCAGGTAACTCAATGGAGGCTGAGTCCAACTAGGAGAGGCCCAGGACTGGTTCAAATAATCATTACTGGCTTTGGGCCACACACACCAGTACACACACCAACACGCACACAGCCACCAGCCACTCCTCTGTATAAACAGGCGTGTTCTCTAAACAAAGATTCCCCATATAGCCTTTCACAGACTGTTGGGGCAAGTGCTGTTAGCGAGCACCTAAACACACACCCACACGCGTGCACACAAATCCGCTTTAACAAACACAAAACAATGAGCGGCACTGTACATTCACTACCGTCTCCTCTCTTCAAAGTCGCACGATGCAGCACACGTGTGTGTGTGTGTGTGTGCACACGTGTGTGTGTGTGTGTGCACACGTGTGTGTGTGTGTGTTTTTTGGCAGCTCCGGGCTGGCGGTGGCAATTCCACAGTTCTATGGCACAGCCTTTCCACGGAGCATTCACTATTGTCTTCTCGCACAGTGGTACTTAGTTTTATTGACCCAGTGAGAGATTATGGGTCGAGTTTTAAGCGATGACCGAGATTTTAACTCACAACCTTCCCAGTGTCTGCCACGGTGCCAACCAACAACCAACCAATGGCTCAATGACACTACTTTGTGCTGTAAACCGTATTCGGTTGACAAAGGTGTTGCTGGCTGGCTGGCTGGCTGCCTGGCCACGCGCCGACCAGGGCGCAGAGAGGAGGGGGCGCGTGGTGTCCGGTACGCTGGTGGGGGGAGGGGCGGGCATGCGGTGGGGGTTTGGCGGGATTGGGGGCATGGAGGGGGGGGGGAGAAGGGGGGCGAGGGGGGGGCCTTGGAGGAACGCCCTGAGGGTTGTCACGCGCTAGGGGGGATCACCCAGGGGTGGGGAGGTGGGGCGATGGGGGTGGAGAAGAACCGTCGTTCAATTATGTGCAGTATAGTAACTAAAAGTTTTGCTGGCTGGCTGGCAGGCTGCAGGGAGAGACTGACGGATGGCCACGTCCATAAGACTGCTGGTTATACAATAAAGCAATTATAATGAATGACACGAGTGACACGTAATGTGCAGCCCTTCGTTTATCCACTGCTGCATGAAGGCCTCCTTACGCTGTGTTGATGGTGGGGGGGGGGGGGGGGGGGTGGCGGTTTGACTGTACTTCAACCACGCTGGTCCGTTGGTCCTGTTCAGATATCCGTCATTACCCCTGATGTTCGCTGTGGCCGGAAAGGATGAAAAAAACTCATGTTGCCGAGTTCGGTGCCACGGTTGCCTTTTAGCGGTTGCACGGCCGCAATCGGTTGCTCAACCGTAGTATTTCAGAAAACAGCGTGGTGCAATTATGTATAGAGATAGGCAACTTAAAGCATTGCAACAACACCCTTTAGTGCCCATTATTGCCGCCGTGATATTAAGTTAATGTGAGGGTTAATGTGTCCTCTTTGTCACGCGTGGCTTCCATTAGGGGCTGATATGAATCAGGATGGCGTGGCGTGCGATGCTTTTATCTCCTGCGCGGCAACGCTAGCAGAAGGCTTCGAAGGTGTTTCTCTCGCTCGGCAATTCGACTGCGGCGAATGTGCACCGGTGCCCTGGCGCTGGGCATTCAAATCGACGAAGTGACAAAAAATGCCCCCCCCCCGAAATTGACGAATGCAATGGAGGGGAGGGGGTTTGGGGAAGAAAAAAAAGGGTGAGTTCAGGAATGAAGTGAATGGTGGCGGTCACGATGGGTGCTGATGAGGATGCCAATGTTACCGTCGTCATTATCCTCGTCGATCTTTACTCGTCACCGTGATCAAATTCAGCGCCATCGGCGTGTTTGTAATCAAGACCATTTGCGTAATCATCATTGTTGTAAGTCATCGACGTTGTCATCATACTCTTTGGTTCTATTCGGTAAAGTCACATATGTAAAAATAAAATAACAAAAATCACGACGTTTCGGCCACAACACAAGTGGCCTTCATCAGGTGAAGGGACCGGACTGTCCTCTGGACCTCTGGACAGTCCGGTCCCTTCACCTGATGAAGACCACTTGTGTTGTGGCCAAAACGTCGTGATTTTTGTTATTTTATTTTTACCTATGTGACTTTACCGAATAGAACCAAATAGTATGGATCCTTGCAGTCACGAAAGCTTCAAATCTAGAGTTGTCATCATAGTCATTCATCGTCGCCGTCGCCGTGATTGTATTCGCAACATTTTCAGCAATCTGATCATGGTCAACAACATAAAACGATCACCTTGATACTCATTGCGAACAACACTATATTACTTTAACGGCTCATGTGCATGACAACGTTCCCACTGCGACCATGGCCACGGCCACGGCGAGAAGCGCCGTGACCCAGCGGCCGCCGTGATCACGAGTGCGCGAGCAGCAGCCACCACGTGCGTGCCAAGAGCAGGCCATCGTGTGCAGGCGTCAGGGTTCACATTTGCCAAATTCGAACAATGAACCCGCGAATTACTCATCTGGGTTTAAACAGAGCGAGCATTACTCCCCCCCGCCCCCTCTCTACTGACCAGGCCACTTTTACACGTGAGACTATCCTGGTCTCTTTAGTTCTCACGTGGTTAAAACAAAATAAACGTGAAAGCAGGTATTATCAGATGGGCCTTTAACAGCGGGCAGTGTATGACGCTTAGGCCCACTGCATTGCGCAATCCCAATCCATCAGGGTGTGATTCTGGAAAGAGATGCATTTGTTGTTTCCTGTTGTTGTTGCTCTGATCTGATCCTGCAGAGACGCAGAGCCCCGATATTACACCCACGGAGCAATCTCGCTCATCCCTCAAATCACAAATCCGCCATCGCACCTCCGAACCACAAGAAGAAACCTCATTAATCTCTCTCTCTCTCTCGCTCGCACACAACTTGGGACTAACGCTGCTCGTGCTGGACTGCTCCTCGTAGGATAACGTTCTCACGCAGCGAAGCGCGCCTGCCATTCAGTTACGGTTACCATCTTCTGGGGGGGCGGGGTGGGGAGGGGGGGGCTCGACCAGGAAACGTGGTTAGCTGGCAGGCCATCCCTCCATCGGCCTCGTCCAATGTCACACAGGCACGCTCGCAATAATGCGACGAACCACCCGTGGGATGCGGTAAAGCAAGGTTGTTTGCTGGTCCGTCCACACGCGGCAATGTTGAGTTGATACTTTTGCGTGATCTGGCAGGATAACACCGGAGTTAGGCTGCCCGACTCGTAATGGAGAGTCGAGAGCTTATATCCCAGTCGGGCGCTCCGTGGTGGATAACTAAACAATAATGGTTACCGTGGAGAGACTGACCCCTGACCTTAGAAGTGTAGAATTTCCACCACCTGCTCAGTGCTGCCACACGTTCACTTGAGCTTGGAGACAACAGTGTTTGCTTTGACGTAAATAACCGTGAGATTTATGACAGCAATCATTCGAATTATACGATGTGATCACAGTAGACATACTTGGATAGGGCTTCATCAGCAGTGGCTGATAACGATGTTAATGAATTATTTAACACAACGGCAGAACAAAAAAACATCTAATACATGCTTACATTACTTCTAAACATTCAAGCAATTACGACCAGGAACTTATTGCATTTTATTATTGCCAATGTACTCTGGTGATCGTAATGAGCAGTGCATCATGCTCCACCAACCCAACAGCCAGGAGTTTACAATCCTTGGAATTTAGTAAGAGGATTAGGGTTAGGGCCGGAGTCAAGTATGGGAGCGAACTACCTCGTGTGTTCGTTGTGTAATGTCCCATAAGAACCCTTTACTCGTTCTCTGCAATACAATATTGATGTGTGTGTGTATTTTTGTCTTTTGTTTCTGTTGCTGCTGCTGTGTTCACACACACCACGGATCTCGCTTGTAAAATAGCCGGGCATCTGGCTAAACGGGACCACCCTATTCCTAACCATGTTTTCATTTACTATTTTACCAGGTAAGGCCCACTGAGCTATACATAGCTCTTTTTCAGAAGCGACCTGGCCACAAACGATAGCTCAGCGAAGTGACGTATCACGTGGAAATATAAAGCAGCCAAATACTCCGAACGCACGTTGCTAAATGTGAAGGGGAAGAACCGGAGGTGCCCGAGAAAAATCCACACGACCACGGGGAGAGAGACGCGCAAACTCTAAATGTACCGCAGGCGTCAGGGTCGGGATCGAACCCACGACCTCTTGTATACCAGGCGAGGTAGTTAACATCTCCTAGCCACCGTGGCGCCCCCCGTCACAAAATAAAATTTTTATACTCAACACTCAAAACAAGTCGGAGGTACGCCTCTCTCAAAAAACGTGGTCATGATATGATGGTGATGATTCTGGCTCGACCATCGTATCGCAGCCGTGCTGTGTGTGGGGGGCGAGAAACAACATGTGACCTTACAAGGCTACTTGCTGACACGTGATTGGATTTGGAAGCCCACGATCCCTCGAGGTCCTTTGTGCCTGTTGTGTGCCAGCTCGAAGGCGACTCTCAAGCAGCAGGCTCCTTTGCAAGGGGCCACACGCAGATCCCGAGAACAAGGACCAGGGACGGAGGCAGCGGCTGGAGGTTTCACGATGGAGCGACAGGTTGGCTGTGTGGCGAGAGAGAGAGAGAGTGTGATGGCAATGAATCGGTAAGCGGAGAATTGATCAATCGGGGGGGGGGGGAGCTTTACGGTGGATTCCGACAGAGCCGAAAATGTTCCCGTCGTGTGATGGTTCGTGCAAATCCAGGTCGACGATTCGATTCGATCTCCTGGTTTCCTGCAGTGGTTGAAAAGGTGGCGCAAGTTTCCTCAATCCCGCACCACCGATTAGTGCGGTTGGCTACGTACCCACAGACTCAACACTGCCCATAGAGTTAATACTACCCACAGACTCAACACTGCCCATAGACTTAACACTACCCACAGACTCAACACTGCCCACAGACAAACAACTACCAATAGACTCAAAACTAACCACAGACTCAACACTACCCACAGACTCAACACTGCCCATAGACTAACAACTACCCACAGACTCAACACTGCCCATAGACTAACAACTACCCATAGACTCAACACTGCCCATAGACTAACAACTACCCATAGACTCAACACTGCCTATAGATTAACAACTACCCACAGACTCAACACTGCCCATAGACTAACAACTACCCATAGACTCAACACTGCCCATAGACTAACAACTACCCATAGACTCAACACTGCCCATAGACTAACAATTACCCATAGACTCAACACTGCCTATAGATTAACAACTACCCACAGACTCAACACTGCCCAAAAACTAACAACTACCCATAGACTAACACTGCCCATAGACTAATAACTACCCATAGACTCAACACTGCCCATAGACTAACAACTACCCATAGACTCAACACTGCCCATAGACGAACAACTACCCATAGAATAACACTGCCCATAAACTCAACACTGCCCATCGACTCAACACTGCCCATAGACTAACAACTACCCATAGACTAACACTACCCACAGACTCACCACTGCCCATAGACTCAACACTGCCCACAGACTACAACTACCCATACACTCAACACTACCCACAGATTCAACACTGCCCATAGACTTAACACTACCCACAGACTCAACACTGCCCACAGACTCAACACTGCCCACAGACTCAACACTACCCACAGACTCAACACTGCCCACAGACTCAACACTGCCCATAGACTAACAACTACCCATAGACTAACACTACCCACAGACTCACCACTGCCCATAGACTCAACACTGCCCACAGACTACAACTACCCATACACTCAACACTGCCCACAGACTCAACACTGCCCACAGACTCGGCACTGCCCACCTCCGATGAGCACGGTTGTCTCCGTACGGTGCGAAAGAAGTCCAACGCACACACACGCACGCGCGTACAAATCCACCCGCCCCGAGAGCAGCATCCAATGGGTGCAGCACGGCCGAGCGGCGAGTCACACGTGGTGGGGGTAACGTGTGGGCACGTCCCCAACTTTTTCAAAGATTTTCGGGGCCAGCGTCGTAGAGTAGGCCCGGAATTGCCCTCCTAGCATGAGCTCTGCGGAGCTCACCTGCGGCGGAGGCCTTTCCGCCAGCGAGAAACTGCAGGGCCGCACCCCTTTAGCCTTCACCTCCACAGCACGATTCGTATCAGTAACTCCATGCTACGCATCACGGCAGAACTGCCCTACCACCAAAGTTAGCCGTGCGAGTGCAGCATTTTCCACAGCAGCAGCAGCAGCATTTTCCACAGTTCAAGTAACCACGTTCCTTCAGCGTGCCCTTGTTAGATTGGTCGTATTTGCCGCTCGACGGCTCTGATGTAACGGTACCGACGATGCATTACCGAGTTTTGATTATCGATTCGCTTCATACGGATGATGACTTCATAGCGGTGCTAATGGCCTGGAAATATGTCGTCATCGTCATTATCGTCATCAGCCATGTTCTATCTACCACTGGATGGAGGCCTCCTCAAGCCATCGGCATCTCTCAGTCTCGCAATGCAACAATTCACCTGGCTCCTGCACACCAGCCGAATTCATCGCTCCATCTCCTTTGTGGACGGGGGTGTCCTGTTGATGTAGAGACAATAAGCTAAACATGGGGAAAATGAGCAAAATGGAAGTGTGGAAAGGCCAGCTGAGCTCCAGGAGTCAGCCAAGATATCTGCAATACTTACATGAACTGTAAATGAAGCGGCAATATAGTGTTGCATACCAATGCATGCTTGGCAAAGTGTCGTGAATGTTTACTGTAATTTCTTCCCATGGGTTTGCAGACAGTTTATTACTGGTGTATGCATTCAGTGTTTGGAGGAGTGAGACTTCTTGCATCTGCCCTGGCATGTGGGCAATTTAAAAAGCAAACTGCACTTCTGCCAGCAAGAAACACAGCTGCCCTTCCATTATTCTCCCATTGAAGTACATTGTTTGTTGATTTCTCTGCTCGAGATCAGCAAATTCGTCCCGTCTGCTAATTGCAGTTCGACATTAAAAGCCTGGTTTTCGTGGACAAATAATGATTGTTTGTGCCTGGCAGTGCGCGTGCGAATGGGGAGGCTTTTGAGTAGCTAGGCCAGGCCCCGTGGTCCCCCACGTCGATGTCACACTCGTCATCGGACACGTTCCGACGCCACAGCGAAACAGCGGATCCTGTCGCTAACACCACCTGCCACATGCAAGTGCCCTCATACCTATTAAGGGCACTGGTGTTGTGCCAACAGTAAATGGTACCAGCACGGTGCCCGGTCACCTATTAACTACTAAATACATTTTTTTTAGCCAGGTAAGTCCCACTGTAGCTCTTTTTCATACGCGACACAGCTATCACAAATGATAGCTCAACGAAGTGGCGCATCTTCCCGTCGATATTTACAGCAGCCAAATACTCTGAACGCATGGTGTTGATTCTAAATGTGGAGGGAAAAACCGAAGGACCCGGAGAAAAACCCACGCGGCCACGGTGAGAGAGACACGCAAACTTCAAATATACAAGTGTCAGGGTCGGGATTGAACCCACGACGTCCTGTATACCTCTGTCTCCATTGTATTAATGTATGTTGAACGTCTTTCGCAGTGTACGTAGCCAACAGTGCGAATCGGAGGTGCGGATTTGGAGGGGAAAGACAACATACTAAACGCAAAAAGCAGTTCTAAAAGCAAAAGTGTGTGTTTTAGTGGCGTGCGTTCAGCTGCTCATTCAAGGCTGAGTTGAGCTAGAGGAAGACGAGGACAAATTTCGATAGCTCGATGTGCATGCTTGGGAATTAAACCCAGGTATCCGCGGCCGTAGCACGGTTTGCTAAATCCAGTCCCTCACACACTCGCCCAAACACAAACACCCCCTGTATACCCTGCACATAGACTAATTCAACAGGTTACTGTTAGCGAGCTCCTATTAAGGTCGGGGTGTGGTGTAGCCAACATCATGCCTGACCCCCTTTGTCTCACCAGTTCCGATCTTGAGACCACCACACACGCAGGGTACTCATTCAAAGCTCAGGAAAACCTAAGGGAGTCCCAGGAACGGTTCAGATGTTCCGTACCACTGATGTTATCCAGGGGCGGGAATTGAACGCAGGTTTTGGGGTTCATAGCGCGGTGCGCTAACCACTGCACCACCGCTCTCCAAACATGCACACACACAGACAAGCGAGTGTGTGTGCGTGTAAACACTCACTTGCAAGTGTACCACTTGCAGACATTAAACAAATTCACGAATGCCTAAACAAAGATTCATTACAGCTCATAATGAGAAACAGAGATTGGAAGAGGTGGGATAATGGAAAAAAATATGTAACAAATTGAACATGGCAAGAATAAAAACTAATTATGGTAAAGGGCGCATGATACGGCGCTGAGTTCTAAGCAGTGAAGGGAAAGAGCGGCATTTTTTATTAAGATGCTGCCACGAGGAGTGAATCAAGGACAGGGGGCCTCTTGGTAATAAAACGAGGGTGGTCGGCAAACAAGGTGCCTTCAGCCTGACGTGGGGACGTGATTGCGAGATTGAGCGAGACGCTGCATCGGGGCACACAGAGAGAGAGAGAGAGTCAGGGAAGGAAAGGGGATGGGGTCGCCAAATTGTTGAACACAGACCTCTGCGTTGTTATAAATATTTCATCAAAATTCAGGCGTTCGTTGTAGCTCCCACTCCGTGATGAATTTGTTTTTTTTTGCCGAATCGCACCAATGGTCATTTTGCGCTTACCAGCAAAGAAGCGAAGCCCCAAGAGGAGAGGAAAAACTCAGCTGGAAAGAAAAAGAGGTACAGTGGCGAATAATAATAAGAAAATATAATTTACAGTTTTTGATCAATTTCTTGCTGGACAAAGGGCTCCCAACGCCGCGTTATTTACGGAGGCGGCTTGACCGTATTTCACCACGGTGGTCGGAGAGTGGGGTGGTTCAGATATCACTCTCCGCTGACGTTGAACCTTGGGCCGGGCAGTTGAACGCAGGTTTGCCGTGTTTGCAGCACGGTGCGATAACCGCTGTGTACCCGCCCCCACCGTTGGAAACTATCCAGCAGTGGAAAAATGAGGAGTAAGTGTCAATCCACCGATTCACGTGAAATGGACAGCGGGCACAACGTGCTTAGTTGTCACCTGCCAAGGTGGTTGACTCCGCATATTCTCATGCAGATATTTAATTATTTTTTTGAAGGTCAAAGGGCCACCAAAGGATGTCATTACTGAATACATTTCTGACAGTAAATGTGCTTTGAATGAGACCTCGTCTAAATACTAAGTGGCTAATCTGTATGTTTGCCTGGATAATTCCTTCTTAGATGACTCCCGACCAATTTCGATGGCCGAGGAGTATTTTTTTGTTTAAGCATACGATAGGCAGTTTATGCAAGCGAGGTAGAATATTTTGTTGAACCAGGCGGGAGAACCCACGAGGCCAGGATGGCTCTCGTTTGCAAGAGTGAACCTGTGGGTCAGCAAAATGACGAAAAGCTAAACAAAAACTAGTGAAATAGAGTACAGCTACGTTCATGCGATGTACCGTTTGCAATAGCTGCTGCGGGGGAGCCCCCGTTTCAAAACCGGACAACTTCACTAATCATTGAAGGCGCCAGATTTTGGCATAAAATTCCATTGAATCTCCACGGGGCTGGCAAATATTTGGTCAGTGATGAATGGAGCATGCATGTAGGCAGAAAGATTGCCGTATGATGAACTTGTATGAAGGGTAAATAAAGTGATATTGCGGGCTGTCTGCCTCAGTTTGTCGAGCAGCTCGACCCTTTTCTCGTCCACATTTTGGCCACCCACATTTTGCCCCTTCACGAAGCGATCCTCCAGATGACGGGACCGACTGACTACATTGTCCCGAGCGAGGAGAGACAAGCGTCAACACAGCTACTGTACATGTCCCAGATTTCAACAACATATTCTAATAATAATGCATCATTATCCCATGACTGGTAAGTAAGTGGCAATCGCATCGCGCGTTTATTAGACTTTTGAATGTCACAATGACCTAATTTAAGTCCTGTTTCTAAACAAAATCCATCTGTATTGACTCATTTTCTATGTTCATGTGTATTTACTTAAATGTAGACGAAGTCACAAGACTGCATATATAATTTTTTAAACATAAAACAAACCCGAAGTTTGACTTTCGCTGTGTTAAAAAAAAAAACCCCATTGGTATTTTTAATAAATCTATTCAGGCTGTGGGGAAATTTCTCTTCACGAGATGCATTTTCCACTTCGGGTCAACATTTCAAATTGTGTTTTAAGTGACCAGCTGACTCCCGAGATGGCAACCACCGAAGCGCAGCACTGTATTCAAATCACAGGTAGGGCGCCTGCGAATAAACTTGGCTCTCGAGTTTGCTGAGCTCATTGGAATGATCATGACGAAAATGATGAGTGGAAGGTAATCAGCATTTGAAGGCACCACCTCACAACTGCTCTAACAGCCCAGCGGCAGTATATCCCTGCCATACCTCTTGTGCTAAGAATTCTATATGGAGCCTAAACAAAGCCCCGTGTGCTTCACAAAGAGAATATAAAAGGTCGAAGGGAAACCAAAGGGAATACAGCCAAGGTGGCAGCGTCACCGCGCGCAGCTGGAACCTCCGTGCTCTCACAACGTGAGCTCTCGGTCACCTTGATTAATCGGGCACAGGAAAAGGGGCACAGAGAGTCAAATAACCTCATAATGCGAGTCTCCGCTCGAAACCACTCTGTCTTGCGACGCAGCAGCCTCCTTTTTTGTTGTTGTTGCGGTGTTGCCGACACGCCCAGCCCGTCCCGAGAGTCGGGAGGGGCAGGATTGGTGGTTAGTTGCGCGGAGGGGACATTCATATCATCCGAATAACCGGCCCCGGTATCGCTCAAGGAACGCCCGGCGGAGACTCCAAACTTTTTGTTGGGAGCATACTCGTCAGGCCGGTTTGGCCAGTCACCCTGTGAGCATATTGAACACTCGAGCACTCAAGAGGGGGCATGCAGGCATCGCCATATCCGCAGCTTCCGTCCTTTGACCCATTTCCCCTTCGTCTGTATAGCCTGCCGCTCCTTTGACGCGCCGTCGGGGGGGAGGGCACCGCCACGTTCTATGTAATCGACGAGTTTAACACCGCCGACGCTCCTCGGCCACCCGAGCCAAGAGTGGCACTGTGGCTGCAGCAACTGTCGTGCGGAGCGGTGGCGCAGTGGTCAGCGCGTTAAACTACGAACCCGTCTTCGACCCGAGTTCGAATCCTCGCTCACGGCCAACACCGGTGACGATGATCTCAACTGGCCCTGGGCCTCCCCTCGGTCGCCTCAGCCTCAAATGAATACTTGGTGTGGTGCGTAAACATCGCCACTAGGGAGACAAAGGCGGCAGGGCGTGGTGCTGGCCATCCACTCCCTTATAGCTGCTCGCTCACAGCACTTGCCCCAACAGCCTGTTGAGGCTATACGGGGGGTCTTTGACAGCACCTGTCTCACACTTGGAAGGTTGCAAGTTCAAGTCCTGACCAGGGGTTGATGACTCGGTCCTTTAAGCCTATCATGATCATCATCAACCATGGTCGATCCACTGCTGGATGAAGGCCCTCCACGCTGCCAGCATCTCCTGCATATGTATTCCTCCTTCCGGTGAAATGATACAATGAATAACCCTCAGCGAGAAGTCGACAGTGGTTGTTTTAAAACAAACTGGCCCACACCATGGGAATGTGGAATTTCTCCAACTGGCATCAGGCCACCGGTGGAGATGAGGGCTGCTACATTGCTCATTAGAGCATGGTGGTCCAGTTGAGAGACTCTCCACTGTCATGGGAATGTGGAATTTCCCCCCACACCTCAGGTCCACCAGCTAAAACGAAATCAGGTCCACTTTGACGCACAATTTATTTATAAATTAGAGATAAAATTCATAAGTAAATTATTTATATGGACATAATTTACTAAGGCACCTCAATCTCGTGCCATCCCGATATTAAAACGTGAATTGGCTTGATTGCGATACTGATATTGCGATGTGCAGCTAATTGAGATATCGATTTCAAAACAATGTTCATTCAGTGCAAAGGTCTCAGATCTCTCACATGTCCATCAAGTCTAGATTTTCTACAGGAAGGGTGCGTGTGTGTGTGTGTGTGCATGTCTGTGTTTATGCGTTTACGTATGTACGTGTATATATTATGTTGAACTAATTTCCCAGCGTACGTGGCCAGCCGTGCTAATCTGAGGTATGCAGGCGGCGGTAGCTCAGTGCGTGAGCCAGCACAACGCCCAGCCGATGTTAACACATCGCACCAGGTACTCATTTAAGGCCGAGTCGACCTAGTGGAGGTCCAGGGGCCGGCGCAGATAATCGCCACTGGCCGTGAGCGGGAATCGAACTCGGGTGACCAAGCTCGTAGCGCAGCGCGCTCATGCACCGCCACGCTCGCACGCGTGCCACCCCCGGCCTTAATCGGTGCTCGCGAAGCACCATTTTTGCCCCCAACAGCAGCAGCAGCCTTGGTGACACAACAGCAACGTCCTTGCGCGTGTCTTTTACGTCGCACTGCAACGTATATGGCGTGTGCATTATAAGCAGTGTGCATGCGCACGCGAGCGTGTTTAATAATCCCGCTGTATTTATAGCACGGCCTGCCAGTTTTCGACAAATCCCGCCCTCGGCGTTCCGCAGAGTTTCACCGCATAGCACGAAGGGAGCGCGACGCATTCGAGCAGCTACACCGACAACGGCGACCGTTATCAACCCATAATGTAGGGGGGGGGGGTGGGGTTAGGGGGGGGGGTTAGATCGCGTAAATATATAAATGTTGTGTCGTTAAAAGCCGCCACCACCCGACACAGCCAACTAGTAAGGGTCGTCACGTAAACAGAACGTGGCCAATTCGTCGCTAGTTCAGCACACCGGTGTGTTGGAGAGCCAAGCCACGACATTTACAATCTTCTGTACGACGTTTCGCCAGTAATTACAACTAGCTTCATCAGGCGACATCCAGATTTGTGGAGAAGTCCTCCTTACTCTTCGGTTCTATTGGGTAAAGTCACGTGACTTTACCCAATAGAACCAAAGCGTATGGATCCTTGCAGTCGCGAAAGCTTTAAATTTAAAAGAGAAGTCCTCCTGTTTCGTTGCTTAAATTAGAGGGATATATGTGATGACGTCACTTGTAAGCCCTTCTTATGGGAAGTGGAGGAAGGGGGGGGGTTAATGAATGCATTTACATTACAATTGGTATCCATTGCCCACGTGTTAAACCGTTATCAACCCAATTGTCCTACATAACCGTGACAATCTGTGCGTCTGGTGAGCCGCTGCCCCACTGACCACCCTCCCCCTTCCCCTCCCAACCCCCCGCTCCCGTTCCTTTAGAAGTGAGGGAGGGCGATTAAGGTCTTAAAATGGAGCTGGTGACCTCGGGATGTCATCAGCGGTAAGCTTCGACGAAATGCGGCGCAGGGGGCTGGCGGTGGGTGTTGGGAGACTCTCGCGACGATCAGGAAGAGTCGATCGAGGCCTTCTGCTACTGTACAATCGTCGCTCGGCGTTACCAAGACCTATATCGAACGTATTTCAACGCCGCGGTTTTAATAGGGGCCGCATTTTTTGTCGTTTTCGTTTCGCGGCCTGATTGAGTGGTGAGTTATCCAGCGATGCAGAACATATTGCGTGAAAAGGTCAACGTGTCCCCCCACGTGCACGACCAATGATTGAGACGTGTCCATCGTGGTTGGTAATCGCTGAGCCACCCGGAAAACTACCGTTGACTCGCCACGAAGTGGTGCGAATTTTATCGACCCCCCCCTGCCCGCCCGCGCACACAGATGATGGCTGAATTAGTCTCCTGAGCGGGATATGAAACTCGTGACTTTCCAATGGTGAGCCAGGCGCTCGGGTCACAGAGCGGCCCTCAACTGATTCACTGCAGTACATAAATAAATATTACACACACACCTCATCCAGCAGTGGATTGACAAAGGGCTGATTTTTTTTGTCTGTTATTTACATCCGCGGCATTCATGTGTGTATATCCATTTGGGGGGAAAAAAACACTCTTTGAAATAAAGTACAAATCGATCCAATAGCAACGTTGCGTAAAGTGGTATTCATTTTTAAAAGACGCGATATATAATGGAACGAGCTATTGTGGACGACTGGGCAGACATATAGGGATTGTGTGTGTGCCATTCGCTCCCTCTCTCTCTCTCTCCCTCGCTCTCCCACTTGCTCTCTTCTCTTTATTCCGCTCGTGATGTGTGCTCTCCCATCTGTCACACGTGAACTGCTGACGCCGGTAAAAAGAAAGAAAAAAAAAAACCTCGGGCTGTTTCACGGCGAATGGAAATTGAGAACCTGGCACGCACGTACACACATGCACACAGGCACACATAGAGACAGACACACACGCATATACAAGCACAGCGTGTATGTACAAAGACACGCACACATGTACAGACATACAACAAAGACAAACAAACACGCACATACATGCACGACACACACATACACACACACTCACATAGGGACACACTCCCACAACAAAGACCTCTCGTGTAGCCTGAACATTATCTTGGGGCAAGTGCTGTCAGCGAGCATCTATTAAGGGCACTGAACACGTGGTGTGGTCAGTAAGCTCCATCGACTTCACTCCCCCATTGATGCGGTTGATCGCCACACCACCCACCAAGCCACTCACTCATTTTAGGCCTATTTGAACTATTTGAGGCCCAGAATAGGTTCGGGATACAAATTGTTACCGAGCGTTGAACATTAATGGGCACCCTTAACATTGATGGGAAACAGGCACATGCATGCACACACATACACACAAGGATACGGCCACGTACATTGGAAAAATAGCATGAAAAAGTGACGCTGAGATGCGTATATAAAGTGTGTGTATTTTGCTACTCCTAAAATAATAAACGGCAGGGAATGCAACATCTTCATTGCTCGTGGAATCATTTACACTGGAATAATTCAGCTACACGGACCGCGAAGTGCCAACGTTGAACAATTCCCACGACAATAAAAGCTTGGGCACAGGATTACCCTATTGAGTGTTCGTGCAGATGTACCGTTTATTTCTCAAAGAATGACCAGGGAACACCACGAATTATTACCGTGG